>NC_134208.1:134417500-135667500 GCF_965140235.1 Caretta caretta | reverse complement strand
AAGTACCTGCTCAGAGATAGGCAGAAACAGGAAGGTAATACTTTTAAGATTATAACTAAATTTTCACAAAAGCTAGAGTGTTAATATTTTAATCAATTTTTCTTTTACATTTTTCTTTTCAATAGAAGTGATCAAACACCCTTTGTCTTACCTCTTTGAAGACAAAACACATTCCTCTCACTCTTCCACTGTAAAAGACAAAGCAGCAAGTGAGAATATAAGGTAAGCTTTGAATTAGGAAAAAAATCTTACTCAAAGGAAACTTTTATTTTTTGCCTTTGTTCATGAGGGGCAACCGTGAGATGAACAATAGGGATAAGATCATACAATGTTTTCCAACAAGGAAATATTCTTCTTTAAGAAGACTTAACTTGCACCTGCTTCACTTGCTTGTCATAAATTAAAAACAGCAAATATAGTAGAGTGGGTGACTTGAGAGATTGTAGTGGGTTTACGGAGCTTTTCACTTCTAGGCTGCTGATTTTAAAGCCTAACAATCAGTAGAAAGTCATTACCATCTGGCAGGTATTGGGCCTATGATCAATGACTTTGCTGTGGTTCATTTCCAAATGTCAGCATTGCAATTGAAACTTGTTGGTGCTTTCAGCAGAGGCCCAGAAGTGAACGGTTGTGGAGACTGAATTATATTCTCATCCCTTCGTTGACTGAGTAAATATGCACTTTCACGGCCTATACTATACATATTCAATGGATAACTAGATTTTAACTTTGCAGTGCTGTAAATCCAGCACCTTTCACAAGTACCAAATTAGCTTAACATAAAAAAGAGCTGGGGCATGTGGAAAGCACCAAATCCTAAATTTGTACAAGTGAATATATATTATAAAATTTGAGCTTGGTATTTCTCTCAAAGTTTGAACGTTGTCACTGTTTTATTCAGGTGCTCACAACTCTTAAAGAGGTGAGAGCTAGTTTTACACATTCCTTTGGGATTTGAACACTTGGGGTCACAGAAAGGAAAAGTCTACTTGGTTATAGTGTATAGTATTTGAGGCTGTTAATTTTAGATATCTACTGAATTTTATGACTTGTAGTAAGTGTTTCTATTTGTATATATGCAGAGTGAATCGAAGATGCATCAATGTAGCACCTTCTAGAGAGACAGCTGGGGAATTGTTGTTAGGTAAGTGTAACAGTTTCAATGACTAAATGTTCTTGTGTTTAAAAAAAAAAAAAAGTGTCTGGAGTGGCTAACGACTGTTAGTGCCTACCTCAGGGCAGACTGTCAAAAAAACAGGGCAGATACCCCAAACTGGTGGTATGTTCTATAATTAGATTTTACCAACACAGTAACAAATGTGAACTCCTGGATCACTGCAACAGTCTCACCATGGAGTCACGGACAATCCCCTTAGACTTTCCAGTCTCTTTTGCCATCCACGTAGACTGGATTTAGTGATAAATGGCCACTTACATCAAAAATCACATCATATTCAGGTTGCTCCCAGTCCCAAGAGACCAGTCGCTTACCCCAGATCAATTGATACTATTTAAAGGTTTATTAATTAGGAAAAACAAATAAGAGAATTATTTACAGGTTAAAGCAAGCAAATATATATAAACAAATGAGTTACGATCTAAATCCGAAGAGTGACAGAGTTGTAGAGATCTGTGAATCATAGAATATCAGGGTTGGAAGGGACCTCAGGATGTCATCTAGTCCAACCCCCTACTCAAAGCAGGACCAATCCCCAACTAAATCATCCCAGCCAGGGCTTTTTCAAGCCTAACCTTAAAAACTTCTAAGGAAGGAGATTCCACCACCTCCCTAGGTAACGCATTCCAGTGTTTCACCACCCTCCTAGTGAAAAAGTTTTTCCTAATATCCAACCTAAACCTCCCCCACTGCAACTTGAGACCATTACTCCTTGTTCAGTCATCTGCTACCACTGAGAACAGTCTAGAGCCATCCTCTTTGGAACCCCCTTTCAGGTAGTTGAAAGCAGCTATCAAATCCCCCCTCATTCTTCTCTTCCGTAGACTAAATAATCCCAATTCCCTCAGCCTCTCCTCATAATTCATGTGTTCCAGTCCCCTAATCATTTTTGTTGCCCTCCGCTGGACGTTTTCCAATTTTTCCACATCCTTCTTGTAGTGTGGGGCCCAAAACTGGACACAGTACTCCAGATGAGGCCTCACCAATGTCGAATAGAGGGGAATGATCACGTCCCTCAGTCTGCTGGCAATGCCCCTACTTATACATCCCAAAATGCCATTGGCCTTCTTGGCAACAAGGGCACACTGTTGACTCATATCCAGCTTCTCGTCCACTGTAACCCCTAGGTCCTTTTCTGTGGAACTGCTGCCTAGCTGCTTGGTCCCTAGTCTGTAGCAGTGCATGGGATTCTTCTGTCCTAAGTGCAGGACTCTGCACTTGTCCTTGTTGAACCTCATCAGATTTCTTTTGGTCCAATCCTCTAATTTGTCTAGGTCCCTCTGCATCCTATCCCTACCCTCCAGCATATCTACCTCTCCTCCCAGTTTAGTGTCATCTGCAAACTTGCTGAGGGTGCAATCCACACCATGCTCCAGATCATTTATGAAGATATTGAACAAAATCGGCCTGAGGACTGACCCTTGGGGCACTCCACTTGATACCGGCTGCCAACTAGACATGGAGCCATTGATCACTACCCGTTGAGCCCGACAATCTAGCCAATTTTCTATCTACCTTATAGTCCATTCATCCAGCCCATAGTTCTTTAACTTGCTGGCAAGAATACTATGAGAGACAGTGTCAAAAGCTTTGCTAAAGTCAAGGAACAACACGTCTACTGCTTTCCCCTCATCCAAAGAGCCAGCTATCTTGTCATAGAAGGCAGTTAGATTAGTCAGGCATGACTTGCCCTTGGTGAATCCATGCTGACTGTTTCAGATCACTTTCCTATCCTCTAAGTGCTTCAGAATTGATTCCTTGAGGACCTGCTCCATGATTTTTCCAGGGACGGAGGTGAGGCTGACTGGCCTGTAGTTCCCAGGATCCTCCTCCTTCCCTTTTTTAAAAATGGGCACTACATTAGCCTTTTTCCAGTCATCCGGGACTTCCCCCGATCGCCATGAGTTTTCAAAGATAATGGCCAATGGCTCTGCAATCACATCCGCCAACTCCTTTAGCACTTTCGGATGCATCGCATCTGGCCCCATGGATTTGTGCTCGTCCAGCTTTTCTAAATAGTCCCGAACCACTTCTTTCTCCACAGAGGGCAGTCACCTCCTCCCCATGCTGTGCTGCCCAGTGCAGTAGTCTGGGAGCTGACCTTGTTCATGAAGACACAGGCAAGAAAAGCATTGAGTACATCAGCTTTTCCCACATCCTCTGTCACTAGGTTGTCTCCCTCATTCAGTAAGGGGCCCACACTTTCCTTGACTGTCTTCTTGTTGCCAACATACCTGAAGAAACCCTTCTTGTTACTCTTAACATCGCTTGCTAGCTGCAACTCCAGGTGTGATTTGGCCTTCCTGATTTCACTCCTGCATGCCTGAGCAATATTTTTATACTCTTCCCTGGTCATTTGTCCAATCTTCCACTTCTTCTTGTAAGCTTCTTTTTTGTGTTTAAGATCAGCAAGGATTTCACTGTTAAGCCAAGCTGGTCGCCTGCCATATTTATTATTCTTTCTACACATCAGGATGGTTTGTCCCTGTAACCTCAATAAGGATTCTTTAAAATACAGCCAGCTCCCCTGGACTCCTTTCCCCCTCATGTTGTTCTCCCAGGGGATCCTGCCCATCAGTTCCCTGAGGGAGTCAGTCTGCTTTTCTGGAGTCCAGGGTCCGTATTCTGCTGCTCTCCTTTCTTCTCTGTGTCAGGATCCTGAACTCGACCATCCACTTTTGCTTTCTCTACTAATTCTTCCTGGTTTGTGAGCAGCAGGTCAAGAGGAGCTCTGCCCCAGTTGGTTCCTTCAGCACTTGCACCAGGAAATTGTCCCCTACACTTTCCAAAAACTTCCTTGATTGTCTGTGCACCGCTGTTTTGCTCTCCCAGCAGATATCAGGGTGATTGAAGTCTCCCATGAGAACCAGGGCCTGCAATCTAGTAACTTCCATGAGTTGCCGGAAGAAAGCCTCGTCCACCTCATCCCCCTGGTCCGGTGGTCTATAGCAGACTCCCACCATGACATCACCCTTGTTGCTCACACTTCTAAACTTAATCCAAAAAGAAAAGGAGTACTTGTGGCACCTTAGAGACTAACCAATTTATTTGAGCATGAGCTTTCGTGAGCTACAGCTCACTTCATCGGATGCATGCCGTGGAAACTGCAGCAGACTTTATTTATACACAGAGAATATGAAAAAATACCTCCTCCCACCCCACTGTCCTGCTGGTAATAGCTTATCTAAAGTGATCATCAGGTGGGCTCATGCTCAAATAAATTGGTTAGTCTCTAAGGTGCCACAAGTACTCCTTTTCTTTTTGCGAATACAGACTAACACGGCTGTTACTCTGAAACTTAATCCAGAGACTCTCAGGTTTTTCTGCAGTTTCGTACTTGAGCTTTGAGCAGTCATACTGCTCCCTTACATACAATGCAACTCCCCCCCCACCTTTTCTGCCCTGCCTGTCCTTCCTGAGCAGTTTATATCCATCCATGACAGTACTCCAGTCATGTGAGTTATCCCACCAAGTCTCTGTTGTTCCAAACACATCATAATTCCTTGACTGTGCCAGGACTTCCAGTTCTCCCTGCTTGTTTCCCAGGCTGCTTGCATTTGTGTATAGACACTTGAGAACTCGCTGATCATCCCTCTTTCTCAGTATGAGGCAAGAGCCCTGCCCTCTCGCGCACTCCTGCTCCTGCTTCCTCCCGGCTTCCCACTTCCCCACTTACCTCAGGGCTTTGGTCTCCTTCCCCCGGTGAACCTAGTTTAAAGCCCTCCTCACTAGGTTAGCTAGCCTGCTTGCGAAGATGCTCTTCCCTCTCTTCATTAGGTGGAGCCTGTCTCTGCTTAGCACTCCTCCTTCTTGGAACACCATCCCATGGTCAAAGAATCCAAAGCCTTCTCTCCGACACCACCTGCGTAGCCATTTGTTGACTTCCATGATTCCACGGTCTCTACCCAGGCCTTTTTCTTCCACGGGGAGGATGGACGAGAACACCACTTGCACCTCGAACTCCTTTATCCTTCTTCCCAGAGCTACGTAGTCTGCAGTAATCTGCTCAAGGTCATTCTTGGCAGTATCATTGGTGCCCACGTGGAGAAGCAGGAAGGGGTAGCGATCCGAGGGCTTGATGAGTCTCGGCAGTCTCTCCGTCACATCGTGAATCCTAGCTCCTGGCAAGCAGCAGACTTCTTGGTTTTCCTGGTCGGGGCGGCAGATAGATGACTCAGTCCCCCTGAGGAGAGAGTCCCCGACCGCCACCACCCGCCTCCTTCTCTTGGGAGCAGTGGTCGTGGAACCCCCAACCCTAGGACAGTGCATCTCATGCCTTCCAATGGGTGAAGTCTTCTTCTGTTCCCTTCCCTCAAATGTATCATCTTGTCCACTCTCCGCATTAGTACCTGTGGAGAGAACATGAAAACGGTTACTTACCTGTCTCTGCGTTGCTGGTACATGGACGCTTCCCTTTCTTCTTCTGGAGGTCACATGCTACCAAATTTCTTCACTGTCGTCCTGTCCCCGCAGTGCAGCCTGCTCTGAATCTTCAGAACGTTATGTCCGTAGAAGCATATCCTGATGTCAGTCCAGGAAATCTTTAGTTTCTCTTATGCAACGCAGGGTCGATACCTGTTGCTCCAGACCTTGAACCTTCTCTTCCAATATGGAGACCAGCTTGCACTTTGTACAGACAAAGTCGCTTCTGTCCTGTGGAAGAAAGACAAACATGGCACATCCAGTGCAGGTCACAACAGCTGGTCAATTCAGTGTCTTTCTGGATAGACCAGGGTCTCTGACTTCAGTTTGGTTTCTCTAGCCCTGTGAGAGTTTGGCAAAGAGATGGGAAAAAAGAGTTGATGTGAAGATTTTTCATTTACCTCTTCCAGCATTCAAAGCTACAGGCCTTCTGCACCTACTTAACCATGGGTGGATGGGACAATTAACAAAGCTTTGTCTTACAATGGCCCCATTTAAATTTTGATGGTCCTCCTGAATAGGTGGTGGGGAGGGGCGGAGAAGTGCGGAGAAGTGGCATGACAATTCCTGTACCTGGGTTTGCAAGTTCAGAGCAAACATTTATGAAGTTATAAGACAAAATTTACATATTTTCTTAGAGCATAGAATATCGACATTACAAGTGAGATTAATGCATGCAGCAACTTGCAAACATTTCAGAGTCTAAACATTAAATACATTCTTATAAGACTAATACCTATTTTGAGCAAAACTGAGGTACAGGTGAACTAGTCTAGTCTCCAGCTATGAGTTTGTTAGTTCTTAGCTAATGCCTGCAGTCTTGGCAAGAGCTGGCGCCTGATCTGCCAGTGTCACAGTTAACATATGGATTAAATTTTCTAAAGTTAACACACAACTGATTTTTGTCCAGACATATGGTTCATATGTATTTTGGAATAGCCGAAATGTTGCTCGACTTTCCACATATTGTACTACAGGGGATGATGAATAGTCATAGATTACCCCACATACAGAATATTTTATTTGTGTGTTGTTGCTTTGAGTTGCATGTCTATTGTGCACTTATTTATATAATGAATTTCTAAGATGAGCACTTAATGTTTTGTTCAGTCTCGGTTTATTTACATATCTACAGCCTCTATATGAATTTTATTAAAAACAGACATTCCAGGCTAAATTAATAATTGGTTTAGGTGATTGTAACTGCATTTATTGTGGTAATGGTTTGTGATATACTGGAGGACAGGCTAGATAATATGGTGGTCCCCTTCTGGCCTTAACTCTGTGTGACTACTGGAGTTGCACCTGCTTACCCAACTAGTCAGTTTGGCCTTCCTTTCCTACAGTTTTCACAGTGTGCTCATTGGGTTTATTGTTGTTTTGTTAAATACTATCCTTTGACAAATATTTAATTACTTAACCTCATTTCCACCAATTGCTGTCCTTTTTACTTACTATTATGAACAGCATAGTTAGTGCTTTAGACATCATGTCTAATCATTTTATGGATGTTAAAAGTAAAGACAAATTAGTATAGTAACGGTCACCTTTTGTATAAATATTCCTCTCTGCAGGCAAATATGGAATGTATTTCGTTGAAGACAATGCTTCCGACACAATAGAAAGTTCTGTGAGTATGAGTTCAAGTTTTTCACAGATCACACATTCTTCTATATTAGAACTGAGAATAACTTTGGTGCTTTATCAATTAAAATCACCATAATTTTAATTTGTATATTAAGATATCTGGGAGTTTGAATTCATAGACTGTTACTCTATTTGTGTGTGATTATTTGAGAATTTTAAAATGCTTATCTGCCAACATTTCAGCAATAACATACAAATACCCTGAGTAAGGTTGATAACTTCCATTATAGAATAAAGAGAATATTATTCCCAATTCTACCAGTCTTTTAATATGTTATATATTGTTATATATAAATAACAGATTTTATTATATATTACAGTAGTGCGTAGGAGCCTTAGTCATGGACCAGAACCCCAGAATTAGGAATCATAATATACTTATCTATTGAAAGGTGAAACTTGTGTTTAAATAAAATTAAAAAACAAAACTGTTTTTATTACCCTAAAATGACATTTGATTGAGCTAATTGTTGTGATTCCTAACAGTGTCTTGTATTGACATAGGGGTGAAACAGATTAAAAACAAATGATCTGTTAGATAGTTTTCATTATATAAAGTTTTTGATAAACAACTTAATTCTTTGTCTATTAGAGAAATGTAGCTTAAATATTTTCAAAAGTACAAGCCAAAGTTTAAAGTAAATTACTACACACAGAGCATGAGTTTACAGTATGCAGTATAAATAAATGGAAACTGACTAGTTTTAAAGGCTAGTGAGCAAAACATTTTCTGTATCAATGTACTATATGTTCTTCAGAGTTTTCACAGGGAAACTGAACCAGCATCATTTTCTTGGACATATGAAGAAATCAAGGAAGTTCATAAGAGATGGTGGCAATTAAGAGACAATGCTGTGGAAATATTTTTAACAAATGGCAGAACTTTACTCTTAGCTTTTGACAACACAAAGGTAACAGTGTGGCATTAATGCATGGTAATATAGAATATGTATATAAAGGTATTTTTTATAATTATGTATTGAAGAAATGTGTATTTTCATGGAGTACATTAAGAAAAATGATGGGTAGGCTTCTTTGAATTCTTAGATACTTCTGGAAGCTGATATGAGTTAAGGGCTCAGCCAGGCTTTTTGATAGACAGGATGTGTGTCACAGGTATGTTCTGGTTTCAGAGTAACAGCCGTGTTAGTCTGTATTCGCAAAAAGAAAAGGAGTACTTGTGGCACCTTAGAGACTAACCAATTTATTTGAGCATAAGCTTTCGTGAGCTACAGCTCACCTCATCGGATGCATACTGTGGAAAGTACAGAAGATCTTTTTCATACACACAAACCATGAAAAAATGGGTGTTTACCACTACAAAAGGTTTTCTCTCCCCCCACCCCACTCTCCTGCTGGTAATAGCTTATCTAAAGTGATCACTCTCCTTACAATGTGTATGATAATCAAGTTGGGCCATTTCCAGCACAAATCCAGGTTTTCCAGGATCACTCTCCTTACAGGACTAAACCAATTCAATATCGTAATGTTGTGACTTTTTATCACATTGTTCTGATCTTAGCAGATCTCTAGAACTTTGTAAATGAGAGAATCTTACATACTGTAGGAGGAGACGTAGTTTATGACAGTTTAAATGTGTTGCTTGAGTAAAACTACAATAATTTTTTTAGGTCCGTGATGATGTGTACCACAACATCTTAACGAACAACCTGCCTAATCTTTTGGAGTATGGGAACATTACTGCTTTGACCCACCTATGGTACACAGCACAGATTACCAACTTTGAATACCTGACTCATTTAAACAAACATGCTGGCCGTTCCTTCAATGATCTCATGCAGTATCCAGTATTTCCCTTTATACTTTCTGACTACACCAGCGAAACACTGGACCTAAATGATCCATCTGTTTATAGGTAACAAGAAATCTTTGAAATTACTCCTTTCCAAATAACTCATTAAACTGGTTATTTCAGTAAAATCCACTTGTGATCACCCTGATAAACCAAGACTTAATTAGGAAGATTGCTAGGAAACACATCTGGTCTAATGGTATTTGAATGTAACATTGGCTCATCTAGTCAATTTGAATAGTATACCTGTTACCAGCATTTATATTCACAGTAGTTGGCAGGTCTCATTCAATACCTGCTGTCTTGCACTTCCTGATATACATTCCTTTGCCTTGAAAAAACAAAAAACAGCCTGTAACCAAAGAGCTGACAATTTAGCAAAACATAACCAAAACCAGAATTATGCTATATGAGCAACTTGCCAGTTACCAAAGGTAAATCTATATCAGCTAGTTGTAAACAGACTAAGGAGGGTCCACACAGGCACAATCTTAACTACATTGATTTTTAAAATGGATTTTAGTAAAGTTGGTGCAGCTCTTGTGTCTAGTGTGAAAAAGTCAGGCTAGGCAACTGCAAGAGGAGTAGTCCTGTTGGGTTCTGGGAGGTGGGCAGTCGCAAGCCCGTCCACCAGCCAAAGATTCTTCAACCAGCCTAAGGGCAAGAACTACTGAGCTTGGGACTCAAATAAGTATGGGGGACAACAAAACTGAAAACAAAGACAGGTGTGAATGTCAAAGGGTCAGAATCAAGGAACCTGAAGGGGACACCGACCTGGACAGCTCCCACTGCTCCTCAAAGGTGTCAAGGGAGCCAGCGGATGCAGCCCAAAGGAACTCTGCCCGGATATGTGAATGGAGAGAGGAACAGAAATAGGCCCCACAGTTGCAGAGCACTCCCTCAGCTAGCATCCTCTCCTTGGTGTTATAGGTGGCCACTTTGGCCATCGCTAGGAGGAGGTTGACAAGGAGGGGCCACAAATGGGGTGTGCATAAATTAGAAGCTGGGAGCAGAAGTGTAGCTAGAACCACAAAAGTAAATCCAGGAGGAGCTGGAAAAGGGGCAGCAACTGGGTCTCCCTCATGCTGCAAAAGGGACAGGCATCTGTGATAAGAGTGAACTGCACCAGGTACATTCCCATGCTCACGGCTCCATGAAGGAGCTGCCAACTAATATTCCCGGTGGCCAGTGGGACCAAGGCAGAATACAGACTGGCCAATGGGGTTCGTCACCCTCAGCAGATGGAAATAGGTCCCACCACTTGTATCGAGAAAGAGGAGTGATCCTATTGGGATCCAGGAAGTGGGCGGGCAAAGCCCTCCCACTGCTAAAGGATTCCCCCCCCCCAGCCTAAGAGGGGGATCCACAGGACCTGGACACCAAATAAATACGGGGGACAACTAATGAAATAACAGGAACAGGAGTGTGGTCAAAGGGTCAAACGAAGGGAACCGGATGGGGACACTGAGCAGGGAACCCTGGACAGCACCCACTGCTCCTCAAAGGCGTCCAGGGAGTCAGTGGACACCACCCAGAGGAACTCTGCCCAGATACGTGAATGGACAGAGGATAGGAAATAGGCCCCACAGTCACAGGAGACTCCATCGGCCAACCTCCTGACTCTGGTTTTATAGATGGCCATTTTAGCTAGGGCCAGGCGGAGGTTGACCAGGCGATCCCGTGACTTTGTGGGGCCGCGGATAGGGAGTGTATAAATAAGAAGGTGAGGGGAAAAGTGCAACCAAAAGCATAATAAAATATTCGTGAGGAGCCGGAATAGGGGCGGCAGCCTGGCACACTCCAAATATGTGTGCCAGAGTTTCCCTCATGCCGCAAAAGGGGCAGGTGTCTGGCATAGGGGTGAACTGTGCCAAGTACATGCCCGTGCTCACGGCTCCGTGAAGGAGCCGCCAACTGATATCCCCGGCAAGCCTCAGAACCAAGGTAGAATATAGGCTGGCCCACTGGGGCTCCTCACCCTCCAAAGGTGGCAAGAGGTCCCGCCATTTTGTATCTGGGTGGGACACGAGGGTGAGGGTGTGAAGGGTATGGAGCACGAGCGTGTATAGATGTTTCCTTGGCGCGGTCTGGAAGCAGACCAGCTGCAGCTCGTGCAGCCGGCTCAGTGAGGGGGTCGGTTGGGTCCACGGGGCAGGGGCCCGATAAAAAGGTCTGGCGGGCCTGGGGTGGAGGGTGGGTGGGGCGCGCCCTCGTGCAGGATCTGGTGCAAGAGGAGTGATGGAAGGCAGGTATGTTAGCCTTAGAATGAGAGAGGCCCTTTTTCCTATAAACTGAGAGTGTGTTACTTCAGGTCAGTTAGGGATACCTGAGTCCAATTAAGGGCTTCCTGACACCTTTTAAAAACCCCTCCTCTGAGAGACTGGGAGGAGAGACGAGCTGCTGCAGGGCTAGTGGCAGCAGGGAGACAGGCTTCTCCAGGGTGAGAGGCTGCTCTCCTCCCTACAGGGGAAATAACCAAAGCTGAGTGCGTGTTTAGGGGAAGAACTGACACATCTGGGGCCAACAACAGGACAACACCCTCCACAGCAAGGAAGCAGGGAAAGTTACTCCCCTTTGTTTGTGTTTGTTAATTGATTTCATTTTGTTAGCTGGAGGAACCCTCCTTGATAGGGTTGCCAACTCTAACTGAAGCTATTCCGGGAGATTTTAATAGGATATTTTAAGAAAGTGACATGACATGTGGTGGTGGTGGTGGTGGGGAATCTCCCGGATTGCTTTCAATAGTCACTGGGAGATTGATACCAATTCCAGGAGACACCAGGCTAATCCTGGAGGGTTGGCAACCATGCTCCTTGGGCCTGAACTGAGGCCTACCTTGAAAATACTGATAAGAAAATACAGAGGGGGAAGACGCACACTGGCCAGAGTGGGCTGATTTGTGCTAATTCTGGCAACACAGAGGAGGTGCCTTGCCACAGTAGACAAGGCATTACTCTTAAAGGGATGCTACAAGTCAAGATTGAAACATGCTGGTGGGGGCAGTATGGGGAGTATGTGACCTGTTGCCTATACTGTAGCTGTTCTATGGACGAATGACTTTCATTCCTCTAGCACTAACATCAAATGGCCAATTTTAAATTACGAACGTATTTTTATAGTCATTTTATTTTCCTAAACGCATATGTAGAGTTTTGTTAGGATTTGCCTTTGTATTTGTCCTTCTATATTTTAACTCTTCTTAATCTGATTTAGCTAAAAAGATCAGTCTTTGTATATGTTAATGTACATTGAAGTGAATTTTCTAATTTCATTATGAAAATAAGATGTCAACATTTCTCCTATTACAGAAATCTAGCCAAACCCATAGCTGTACAGTCTAAAGAAAAGGAAGATCGATATGTGGATACTTACAAGGTATCTTAAACTCTCATTTCTACAATGTTTTCTTCTGGTATCTAAAACCAAAACAATGTGGCGGGGTTTTTTTTTAATGTATTTCTGTGGGACTTCACATTTTCAGCATGTTATAGTCAATTGTGAAAACAGTTAGCAGGAAATGGATTCCCTTCTGTCTTATGTCTGTCTCTTTGTAACCAAGAACATAAGAAAACAAGAAAAAACTTAATCCTAAAAACTGCAGTGCATCTTTTGGTACTTTATATTTGATGTATGTTGGGGTCTAAATTCATGACCAACGAGATAAATACATATGAAGTTAACCAAAGAAGCTAAAGAAATATATCTCTGTAAATTGCCTTGCATTTTGTGGTCTAAAAAATTATATTGTACATCTGGGTTTTTTCTAGTATGCAACAGAACAGTTATGTTTGCCTTCAAACATTCTGGGTCATTTATCAATTAAACTAACTGCACAAAATCTTTAAAAGTATTTCCTAATCTCCTAACATCAATCTAGTTTGAAAATAGATCTGATCATATAGAGTAGAACTAGTATTCCATTAGTGCTGCCTGCTGTTGCTAGTGAGCGTTTGTTATGACCAGTTCTCCCCCGGGGTGCCACCTGGAACTGGGGTACCACTGAGCCCTCTGACCCACCAGCCTGGGCTCCCTTTCACACTGTGCTGCTGTGACAAGCTGCAAAGCCCTCCAGCCTGCACTTTCACCAGCATTCACATAGATAGAAACACACCCACCTGCAGTTACACACAGGATCTCTAACCACCAGCTTCCCAGCCTAAGACCCCAGAGCAGTACTGTCCTGCCCTGGTCAAATCTGGCCAGTCTATGGGTTTAATACCCGGTCCGCCTCTCCCACAATGTGAAGAGAACAATGTATACTTGTGGTAACCAAGCAGAGATTTTCCACAAGCACTCCAATCAAGGCTCACTGGTTTGGATTAAAACATAAGTTAGGTTTTAAGTGATAGCAAACAGATCAAAGCAGATTACATAGTAAATAAACAAAACACAAACTAAGACTAAGATACTAGAAAGATAGGATATGAACTAGCAAATTCTCATCCTGGCTGACGAAACAGGCGGGCTGCAGATTCTTATGGGACAAGCTGCACTGGCTTTACAGCTTGGAAACCCCAGGTCTTTCATACACAGGCTAGAAATCCGTTTAGCTTTGGTCCAGCACTTCCTCCAGTTCAGTCTTTGTTCCTCAGGTGTTTCCAGGTGTCTTCCTGTGTGGGGAGTGAAGAACTACAGATGATGTCACTCCCTGCCTTATATAGCTTTAGCATATGACCAGAGTCCTTTGTTTCAAAACTTGGTTCCCAGACTGGTCTGTGGAAAAATACTAACATCCCAAGATGGAGTCTAGAATCATGTGGCCTGGTCACATGTCCTTGTAGAGTCATAGCAGCCATTACTTACAAGCTGTCTGGAGCATTCTCAGGAAGGCTCGCGAGGGGGAGATAAGCTTCTCCTAAGGCCTGTTGTTTTCCCTAATGGCTCATTGCCCTGAATAGGCCCTTCCCAACCAGCTCTCTAGACTGAAAGCATCTTGCCGGGTGGGCGTTTCCCATGCATAACTAAATTTGAAGTACAGATACATAGTGTTCAGATACAAAAATGATACATGCAGACAAATAGAATAATCATATTCAGCAAATCATAATTTTTTCAATGACTCCTCACATGACTTATCTTGCACAAAATGCATCATAATTATGCCATAACCATATTATAATATTACTATGGTGAATTTGGGGTGCAGTCACAGTGACCATGTCCACAAATGTATCTTGTTCCTGGACCCCCATTAAAGTCCATAGAGAATGACTTGATGGGGCTGGAAAGCATTTACACATGGGCCTTTCATTTAGATTTGCATCAAGATCTGGAGTGTGCTTTGACAAAAGTGTGTGTATGAACTTGTTTTGATTTTAAGTTTAGTGTGAAAAACCCACATTATGACACAACAGTGTTCCTGGACAGAAAGAATAGTATTTACCGCTAGAGCAATATATTGTGAAAGTCAGGTGGTCTGTTGCTTAAAAGCTTAAGTATGCATGTGCACACTTGTCATTTGTGGTTGAATTGATGTTTTTAAAATGAAATTTTGTCAGAAACCATCGATGTATGGCACTGTTTCCTCTTCATTCAATATTTATGTAAAATGATCTAACAGATTGTCAGTCAGTACATTGCCATGGTGATGTCAGTTCTTTATTACTAGGTTGCTGTATGGGCTCAAGCATGTGAGTGATGGGCTTTCTAGTGTAGTGAACCTGACATTCATATTTTCAGTGGCAGTTTCAAACAGATTTAGGAAAACCTCACTTAGGCACCTACTGAGATTTTCAAAGATGTGTATCCGCATCTCTGCCTAGATATCTTTTTGTAAATCTAGCCCTAAGTCCTCTTTTGAATGCAAGATGTTGGCTCCTAAGTCACTTTGGCACTTCTGAAAATTTCTTTGATGGGATTTTTCTGCATTTTTGTTACAAAAACTCATATTTACTATCCCTTTAAATTTGCCACCCCTAAGGATAAGTTTTTGGATTGAAGAGTCAGGATTCTGTCTCTTTCCTGCAAGTTATACTTTTTTCTAAAGGTGAAATGGCACCTGGTCCACACTATAGAAGTTGCCTATTTCTGAAAAAAGATTAAAGTAACAGGTGCAGCTGAATTAGTGTTGAACGGAGTTAACTGCAGGTGTAGAACAGGACAAACCATGGTTAGTACAATTTCCAAAAACCATGGTTAATGTTTTGAAAGGTGTAACCTGAAGCATTGGAAACAGTTATTGGAATGGTCTCTTCCAGAAAAATATTGTGTGGTAAAAATGAATAATTACTTCAGACAGAAGCTATTTTTACAACTGGGGGGGGGGGGGGGAGGGAAAACCCCCCACCAGGTGAGGCTCTTTCCTCTAAATGAGAGCTTAAATTCTTCAGATATTGTCTGGGACAGAAGGCACTAGTGAAGTGCTGGAAAGATGTATATCTTAGTGTAGTATCCTAGCAATATAGCTTTTAAATAGCATGTTGGGTAAGATATGACACCCATGCTTTACCTGTTCCTGTTCTAGTATTTGGAAGAGGAGTACCGCAAAGGAGCTAGAGAGGATGACCCAATGCCTCCTGTGCAGCCTTATCACTATGGATCTCATTACTCCAACAGTGGAACCGTACTTCACTTTCTTGTTAGAATGCCTCCTTTCACTAAAATGTTCTTAGCTTATCAAGGTAAGATTAATTTTGTTAAATATGACAAATGAAAATTAAAGTGAAATTATCAAGTATGGTAAACTTAGAAATCTGACCTACCTTGACGGTGGACCCTTTTGAGGCTTTCATAAAGAGAACATGTAGTACATGAACTCTTTGTGCATCTCACAAAACTCTACATCTTCTAAAAATGTCTGTACATCTTCTGTGATCTATTCCAAAAAATCTGGTCTCTATGGCTCTAGATCTCATATGTAGCAATTGGGATCTAAATGTTCAGGCCTCAGCCAAGCAAAGTTGGTGAACTTGAACTTTTTGAGGTCACCAATGTGCAATTGGTATTGTATGTTTTCCTCTTGTCAAGGTAATAAACGGAAACTGTGTTTTTCTTTGCAGATCAAAGTTTTGACATCCCAGACAGAACCTTTCATTCTACCCACACAACTTGGCGCCTCTCCTCCTATGAATCTATGACTGATGTGAAGGAGCTTATCCCAGAATTTTTCTATCTTCCAGAGTTTTTAGTTAACAGAGAAGGTATACGAGACAGTGCCAAAATGATCTCTAAAAAGGCACAAGGATTGGGTCTCTGGGTTGAAACTGATAATTCCATGTTATGATCTGTATTTTTCCCCCATGTTTTTAAATTGATTGTCAAGGGGAAACCTGGCAGGTCCGGATCTTGAATATTTAGCCACGGAGGCTTAGGATTGACTCTACTGTTGCCACTTTTGTTAGTTCTGCAAGCCCAGACTTCATGCTCATGAGGTGTACTGCCATAATCTTATTTGATTTCAAGAAAACCATAAAAGTTAATCCAGACAAGGATGTTTGATAAATGTAGAAATTTAAAATCTGTTTCTTATAACTGAAAGAGCATCTGCTCCTTTCCATTGAGGGGGTCATGCTTCTGATAAATCTGTTTACTTTTTTTTCAGCTAGTTACATTTTAGGGTTTCCCCAAGAGGCTCTGACAATCTGTCAGTTGTTTTGAGAGAGTTTACTGTCCTCATGCTGTCCTCAAAGGACTTGGGCTAGATCCAATAAGGTGCTGGGTGCCAACAATGCCCAATAAAACCTTTGGGAGTTGAGGGCATTCAACATTTCACAGTAGTGTTCAGCACTTTGTAAGATTGAGCCTTTTTTATTGTTCGTTTCCTTGTTACAATTTAAGTTTAACTGGTGGAGTTAGGTAGTAGTGACAGGGGTGAATGTGAAAGAGCGACTGATCATCGAGAATGGAATGGAATGGATCAGTGATGCAGGATGGTGAAGGAAGTGTTTTACTGAATCAGTAGAAGACTTCAAGTAGAGAGATCAGACCTTCAGTGACTATAGCAAGAAGCAATGTTAGTGCTGAATATTACCCATTCTGGACCTCAGGTAGGGCTGTTGCACAGTGGGGATGTCACACATTTGTGAGGTTTGTACTCCTCCCTCCTCCTCACCCCCACCTGAAAAAGTACCATCTGTTTGAAGCTGCTAAGAGAATTGGAATGCTAGTAGCCCCAGTGGATATAGTGTACAGAGTGCATGAGAGACTAAGGTACATGATTCAATTTATCACATGGCTTTCCACATGGATATTGCTAGCCCACTTACTGTATACAATTCTATAATATAGTTAGATCATTTCTACACCAGGGTCCAGAAGCATGTTATCACCTTTCCAGCAAGAACTGTGTTTAAGCACACTTCCCTGCAAAGTTCAGAAAAAAGGCCTATAGATTCACAAGGCTTTTGAAATTGCTGCTCAGCGTGAAATGGGTGCAAATTTCTTTTTAAATATCGATCAACCTAAATTTTGGGGACTTTCTGGGTATCATACAGAAAATACTTATTTTATGAGGTTTTTGGAGAAGATTTCTGGAGATAGTGGCACTGTGGGAGACAGACAGAAGCTTTTTTGTTTTTTTGTAGCTCAGTTACTGGCTGATTCAAATTACTTTGTTTATATCTGAATGTTTTTTAACACTGCTGGGTTCATTATACTATTGTAGGAATGAGTAAGTGTCAGGACAGCTAGAACTCTTGCAAAGGCCTCTTTTTTGTTGCTGTAATTGAAATCCTAAAATTGTGTTTTCTGCCATGTTGCCCCTCTTAGTTGGGTGAGCTCCCCATAAACTTTGCTTCTCAGTGATGCGTATTAAAAAAAGAACGGTTAGGCCGCTGGTGAGGTTAGACCACTGCTTATCTGCTGATAAATATTCTCACTGTTTTCTTGTACTGCCCCATCTGTCTGTAGAGCCGGGACTGTCTTTTTGTTTTGTGTTTGTACAGCATCTAGCACCATAGAGTCCTCGTCCATGACTGGGGCTCCTAGGTGCTACAGTAATATAAATGGTAAATAATAAAACCATATAAACCCTCCTCTTTACATTTCTAGGTTTTGATTTTGGCCTGCGTCAAAATGGCGAAAGAGTAAACCATGTCAATCTCCCCCCATGGGCTCGTAATGATCCCCGTCTCTTCATCCTGATTCATCGTCAGACTTTAGAGTCTGATCATGTCTCCCAGACAATCTGTAACTGGATTGATTTAGTGTTTGGGTATAAGCAAAAGGGCAAGGCTTCGGTTCAAGCTATCAATGTCTTCCATCCTGCTGTAAGTATCTTTTTGTCAAGTAATCTGTTCATAGTATAAAATTATTTGATCTCTCAGCTGGTTTAACCCGATTGCTTGGAAAACATCCAGCTTTAGGCAAATTCCCTTGAAATAGCTAACTATCAAAGAACAGGGAAAAAGACTGAATATTTAAATGAAGAACTGGTAAAATCCCAGGGCTTGTGACATGAAGGTCAATTATGTCTATTTTAAATAATTTTTCCTGGGCTAAAGCTAGTTAGGGAATAGTCATACAATGTATGTCTACTTAAAAGCCTATTGGACAATTAGTCATTGTTTGCAATAATATTTAGAAATGCAGTATTTTTGTTTCCTCTTCCATCAAAAAGAAGCCTTTCACTTTGACAGATTGTAACGAAGGCTGCAGCAGAGATAAGTGAAGTCTCTGATTAGAGAGCACAACATTTGTACTATTCCCTCCTCCACAATCTTAATTTGTGTTCCTTACTGTACTCACCTGCTACCCAATTAATGTCCCATTTAAGCTAAACCCCTACAGTGGCCTTAACTTCGGATTACAGAACTGGTTACGACTCTGCATTACACTGCAAAAGCGTCTGGATTTACTCAGGACCGTGGTGAAAGGAGAACAAGATGACGAAGGACTTGTCAATTTCAAAAGAATTCCTAAATTGTACATTTTCAGGTCTCAAAATGCATTCCTTGAAAGGCTTAAATATTAGCAGTGCAGCAGCCTGACTTTGTCCAGCCAGGCTGTCTCACTTTATGGGTTTCACTCACTGTAATTTAATTGTTCATGGTAAAATAGAGTATTTAAATGTCAATCATGTAGTCACTTCGATGCATGCTGGTTTTCCTTAACACTTTAGGGTGTAGTTCTGCAGTTCTGTTGCATCCAGAAGTCAGTTACAGAAGGGCTGAAGACTCTGGCTCTAAGCTTGTGCAGTTTTAGCTGGGAAACTTTTTTCAAAGATAACTTTACTTAGCTTTTGTGTTTGCTGTTTTACATTTTAGACCTACTTTGGGATGGATGTTTCTGCTGTTGAGGATCCAGTTCAAAGAAGAGCCCTGGAAACAATGATAAAAACATATGGACAAACCCCTCGTCAGTTGTTCCACACAGCACATGTCAGCAGACCCGGCTCCAGGCTCATAATAGATGGAGAACTTCCCGCTGCCATGGGGTTATTAGTGCAGTTTGCTTTCAGAGAAACCAGGGAGCACACTAAAGAAATAGTATATCCAGTATGTAATTTGATTCACAAGATTGCTAAATTAGCATTCACAGGCTGTAATTACTGCACCCTAAGGTACACATCTGAATAATTAAGCAAAACAGCTGCACCCACAGTGTATTAATGAAAAGCGTTAGCAGTATATCCTCTGCACATTTTAAGACATTTCATGATTATGTGGATCAGAGCAGAACTGGCACAATGACTTGCAATGCCCAAGCTTCTGGAGGAACTGTCTGGCAGTGAATTTCTGTCCTTGCCGATCCTACTCCCAGAGTGTATAGCGGGTGGAGGTGAGGGGCGGAAGGTGCTGGACTGAAATAGTTTTTTCTTCCACTCTCTTCACAGTGGAAGGAGGAGATTTTTCTGCACCACAGAGCATCAAATAGTCTATCATGCCTGAGGCAAATCTGTTTCAGTCTATGCCCATGTGTCTTTCTGTAGGAAGTGTTGTGGTTAGTAAATCTCTTTACTATAGACTGAGCTTCAAGACATTTTGAAAAAATTTCATCTGATATTTGTCTGTAAGCAAACTGAAGTAAAGAAGTTCTTAAGCAGCTCTTCTGTTATAGTAGGATAATTTTATTGTCTTTTTTGAGTCAGTATTTTTCAGTACAACCTCATTACCATTCTTCTCACCCTTGAAGTTTAGGAAGAACTAATGGAAAAACAACCACTCTAATTTCCATGTGTAAATACGCATGTGAAAGTTGCGAATTAGTTTTTGTTTCTGTATTGAACAAGGTTATCAAAAGAATTACTTTCTGGTTTCTGCCAGTAACCATTTAAAAAAAAAAATCCAGTCTGTTGATTTTAGTATACAAGTGACTTTAAGTACCCATAAAATACCATTTTGAACTTAAAAATATCAGGGCTCAGAATGACTTTTTTTGGAGCTATAAAAGTACTGAAATGTGAGAGACACCAATAAATTCAGGACCGTTGAGATATGTTGTGCAGGAGGCACTGAATATAATTCTTATATTAGATCAGTATAGTCCACCATGTCAGCTATCTGGTCTTTGTCAATATAGAATGCGTCAGAGCATTCTAATCCCTAAATTGCACCTCACTGTTAATGCTATACCATGGGGGAAATCTAATATTAGTGAAGTAATGCAAAATTACATTGTAATATATTATAATTTGCAGTATTTTATATATTAAAAAGTAGAATAAATTTGCACTAGTCTTTCTTGAAGCAAAGAGGATGCCAGTACTTGCACTGCACTTAAATACTTGTTTGCTGGCTGGTTAGTTACATGCCTTGAATGGTGAATTCTTGGTCCAGTGTTGAGATATGTGATGGTGGACAATCCGTATCAACATTTTTGTTTTGTTTAGCATTCTTTGTGGGGAAAATGCCTCATTTACTTCAGACACTTATTTTCTCTAAAACCTAATCGGGAATTTGGCCCATGTTAATAGAAATGGAAAACTGATGTTTCATCTTACTGTGTTACTTGAACCCTACAAGTTACCAGTTTTCTAGTCAAGCCCGTAAATAACTGACTGAATAAATAAGTTGGCACAATAAAAGATCTCACCTACCTTGTGTCTCTGAATAAATAGAACTCACTTGAAATTAATATCTTGGCATAGAACATTACATTGCCTTTTTGCATAATTCTTTATAACAAAGTAAAGTATAGACCCTGTCATATAAAGCACCACAAGACTAGAATCACTTATAGGAGTCTTTTATCTATAATGCACTTTTTCCTCATATAAAATAGGAGTATTTTAATTGGTGTTTTATTTGTCTTTGTTCTAGAGTCCTTTGCCGTGGATAAAAGGTTTAAAGTGGGGGGAATATGTAGGTTCCCCAAGTGCTCCAGATCCAGTTGTTTGCTTCAGCCAGCCACATGGAGAAAGGTTTGGCTCTCTGCAGGCTCTGCCAACTAGGGCCATCTGTGGTTTGTCCCAAAAATTCTGCCTTTTGATGATATACAGTAAAGAGCAAGGTAAGGAAGCCCCAGAAATCAGTTTCATGTTTACCCTCTACATATGAAATACTGGAAGAACTTAACTAGTTGCCCAGTCATAATCGCGCTATATTTTTATAGTGCCACTCTAATACTCTAGCTGAGTACTCAAGTTTGCAGTCTTATTCTGCTAAGGATTGTAAATAGAATTATTAAGCAGTTTTTAATAAAGGTGCTGGATTTCAAGAATTCTTTTCAGTTAGTTTGGTATTTTTGTTAAAATAACTCAACTGAGAGTTTTTAAAATATCAGAACTCTAGAAATCCACAGTTCTTCTTCGAGTGACTGTTTATGTCCATTCCACTGTAGCTGAGTGTGTGCCCAGTGCCTAATTGTTAGATCCCCCCCCCCCCACCCCGGTGGTACCTGTCGGGACATGAACATCCTCTGCTGCTATATGCCACTGTGTGCAGGTATAAAGGGCAGAGCTGTCCACAAATTTCCTCAGTTCCTTCTTACCAACAATGACGGTTGTTGGAGGAATTATAGCTTTGCTACTGTAAGTTCTTCCCTCATTCCTCATTAAAATATGTTCAGTTCACTTCGTATAATTTCATAGTTAATTTAATCGGTGGTAATGATAGTTATAAGTTTCAATTTTAGATCTTAGGCTGACTGGTTCAGCTCTTGGTACCAGGAGCGGTACTGGAACCATGTCTCGATCTCCAGGATTCAAATCATGTCATTCATGCAGCAAACCAATGCCAATGAGTGACCCACACCCCAGCTGCCTTAAGTCCTTAGGAGAGTCCCAAATATCACATTTTAAAAGGATTTAAGTGTTGCTCAAAAAAGGATGGAGTGGCCAAGCTGAAGTGTATTCTTGTGAAGGTGGCACTCCATCCTCCCTCAAAGCCATCCAGTTCAGAGCGGGCATCGGGCGCATTAGGTTTGGTCCAGAGTGCTCCTTCTGTTTTGTCTGAATCCAGAGCTCGATCACTGTCAGCAGTGTTGAGGAAGAGGCACAAGGCCGCCAGAGTTTTGGTACCTAACTCTACAAGATCTCCGGTACTGAAGCTTTCTAAAGGCAAGAGACCTGGGACGAATACTGAAAAGACACTCCCCAAAACAGCCTTCAACTAAAAAGGGGTCATGGATTCCGAAACCAGAGCAAGATCCCTCAAGAGCAACCCCTGAAACACCTACTACAGCTTCTTCGAGCTATCCACCAGTACTACATGAACATGATGCACTACCAGTACCATTGACACTGGCGGCATATACAGAGGCTAGAGAGCTACTTAACCTCCCAGTGCCAGTTTCCACAGCAGCACAGGAAGTGTTTCAGATGGTACTGGTACCCGAGGACCCTACTCCAGTTCCTCCCCAGCTTGTGATACGGATACCTCCTACACTTTCTTGGCCTTGGAAATCAGTACTTCCAAGGGGAAAACTAACCATGACTTCTCCAGAACCTTCATCCATGGGCTCTAGTTATCGCTCTCTAGTTGAGGCAGCTTCTGTCCCGCCCCATTATTGGATGTCTGATTATTCCTCCTCTTCAAGCTTGGAGGTTGGGTTCTATGTGTCCCAGTTTAGACAGGGCATGCATCTTTCACTGGGGACGTGTGCCCGATGGTTCCTGCCACAGTCCTGGCAGGGGTCACATGATAAGGGACAATTGCCCAGTCAGGGATGGGTTCCAGGACTATGTGGGGTCTCTGCCCTGTTTTTTAACCATATGCCCTGAGATAGGCACTCATGGTTGTGAGCCACTCCAGACAGCGTGACACTCACCTCAAACTTATAACACCAGCGGGACCTCAACAGCAATGGTTCTCAACTTTACTAGTCTTGTCAGTCAGATTTTCACTGACTCTCCACTCTAGATCCAGATATAGTTTCGCAGGACCATTATCATCTCCTCCAACCCCAACCTCCAGGCTCTCCATCTGAAAAAGTGTGGATGCTTCATGGCTAACATTGTTGGAACAGGCTTACTCAAAGCGTGTGAAGGAGTACTTCTAAATAGTAGAAAGACTTCAACTAGGAGTACTTACCTGGCTAAGTGAAAGTGTTTTCTCATCTGTTCCCACCAGAAAGTGAGCTCAGTCCAATAGGTGATGGATGGATCTCCTGTACCTAAAACATCAAGGTCTAGCAGTAGCTCTGGCAAGGTTCATCTAGCAGCTATGACGGATTTTTATTCATGAGAGAGTAACAGACCTCATTTTTTCCAATCCCATCGCTATCCGGTTTTTTGAAGAGGCTGAACAGAATATGTCTAGAGGTGCAAGAACATGCCCTCCCACCCCCCGAGATCTGAACCTGGTATTAGCAAAGTTAATGGGACCGCCTTTTGAACCTCTCATGACTTGTTCTTTACTCCACCTCTCTGTGAAGGTTGCATTTTTAATTTCAGTCACCTCACCTCGGTGAGGGGAATGGCAAATTGAGAACTCTGGTATTCAAGCCTCCCTATACAGCCGTCTATAAGGACAAGGTTTACCTTCACCCTTGCCCAAAATTCCTGAAAAAGATTGTTTCCAACTTTCACATTAATCGGGCAATCTGTTCGCCACCATTTTTCCCAAAACCTCAAACTCTCAGAGATGAAGAGAAGCTCCACTGTTTTTAGACATCAGAAGAGCTGTAATATTTTTACCTGGCCTGGACTAAATTGTTTAGGTATCATGATCACAATTGTTCATTGTGGTCGTGGACACCCAGTTTCCTCTTAAGTTTCTGTGACTTTTTGGGCACAAGTTCCTATTCCTGACAGTTGCAAAACAACAGCTTGGTTGTCTGCACACATTTGCTTCTCATTATACTATAGCCATTCGTTTCAGGAATGATGCCAAATTTGGGCTTGCTGTTCTATGGTCACTGTTCAAATAGACTTTGGGCCCACCTCCAGATGGATCTGCTTGTGAGTCCCCTGCAGTGGAATGGATATGTGTAATCACTTGAAGAAACTGTTACCTACCTTTCCATAATTGTTGATCTTTTGAAATGTGTTGCACATGTTCATTCTACTACCCACCTTCCTTCCCCTCTCTATCAGAGCCTTTCTAGTAAGAAAAAACTGAGGTGGGTCGGGAGTCGTTCCACCCTTTATACCTGTGGTGCATGGCGGCAGAGGTCATTCAAGCTGCCCCAGTTGGTATTGCTTAGGGAAAAAAATCTCTGACAAAAGTGCGCTGGGCATGCGCTCACATAGAGTGGAATCACAGGTGCGCGCCCCCGCCCCTTCCCCAATACCCCGCTCTGCCTCTTCCTGCTTCTGCTCTGCCCCTTCCTACCCAGTTCCACCCCCTCCTCAGAGCATGCCCCATCCCCACTCCTCCCTCCCTCCCAGTGCTTCCTGCATGCTGTGAAACAGCCGATTGCAGCGGGCAGGAGGCACTGGGAGGGAGGGAGGAGGAGTTGATCAGTAGGGCTGCCAGCAGGAGGGACGGGGAGCTTGGCTGCCAGTGGGTGCTATATCACCCACTAATTTTTTTCCATGGGTGCTCCATGGACATGCAACACCTCTTGAAGAACAGTTAGGGAAAGGCAGATAACTTTCTTTGCCAGCATATCCAGAGGAGCAGAGTGTTGATGAACAAGTAGATGAATAGAAGAGCAGCAGAAGGGAGAAGTGAAGGAATATTTGTTGGAGGGTGGAATGGAGGATGAGTAAGGGAAACAGAAGTAGAACCATAAGGCAGAAGGCTTGGTTATCAGGTTAACTCAATGGAATTAAAGCCTACTGATATAAGTACAAATGGGTTTTAATAATTGTCTCTCTTGCATTAAAGCATTTTACTGGCCAGGATTTTCAAAAATAAGAGCAAAATTAGGCTCTGAAGTCCACAGGCACCTAAAATAAGTAGCCTCTCTTTCAGAAGTGTTGTTCTCAGCGATTCCCACAGAAGCAAATAGACCTGGGCAAAAAATAGGACCTAATTTTCACAGAAATATTCACAAAAATTGTCTCCTTTTCCTTCCAAATTCAAAATTTCAATGAAAACTTTTGCCAAAATGGCAGACTTGGAAAAATGTCAATGAGCTCTAATGCTCAGTGGTTAATGTAAATTCCGCAACCCCCTTTATGCAAAAACCCAGAGATTTGAAGCTACACCCTGAGGAGAGGGCCATTGACTGGTGATTACCTGTTCTCAGAGATGGAGAATAAAGGCCTGAGCTGTTTAAAGAAACAGCTGATGTGTCCAATTGGGGTCTAGTTCCTGATCCATCTCAAAGCTGACATGAACTTGGGACCAAGGGAGCAAACCCATTTATGTGGTTTGAAAGATTGGCACCAACCAGAGCCCTATGCTGGAGTTGTGGGCGACCTCTAGTAAGCTTTTAGTACATGTCTAGTTTTTGTTTTGTTTTTGTTTCTTCTGTAATGCTTTTGCCCTAAGCATATAAATACAGTTTGCTTTGTGAAAGCTGTTTGGTAATTGGTGTACACTGCTTTAGCTGCTGGAGAAAGAGTAAATCACGGGTGCCGGATCCCAGTCAGACCTGCTGGGAAATTGCAGTGAGGTGCAAAGGGACTGAAAGCCTAAACCCTCAGTCTGAAGGGAGAGAGACATGAATCTCTGCACCAAGAGAGGTGGTGGTTGGAAGCCTAAAAACTTACGTGGGTACCCTCAATGAAGACTGGAGATGCGGGAGGCAAAGGTGCAGTAACCCTGAAACTGTGACAGCATACTTGACACAAAACATATAATGCTTTTCCTGCAGGTGTGAGAAGCATGCACAGTACAGATATCCAGTGGTCAGCCATTCTGAGTTGGGGATATGCTGATAACATTTTAAGACTAAAAAGCAAGCAAAGTGAACCTCCAATAAATTTTATACAGAGTTCACAGTTGCACCAGGTAAAACTCTTTAAAGTGTTTCTAACTGTAAAGTTAATGTATTTGTAAAAGGTGCTCTATATGACATCACTGAAAACTGAAATCTATTTTTAACAGAGAACATGTACAGCCTAGATAGTGATAGTGCAAATTTCATAGCCTTGCACCATTCCTGATCACCTGAACCCCAGCGCACCTCACCTTTATTTTGGGGAACAGTTTCTAACAATGCAAGGTTTAGCATCCATGCCCATGTAATCCTTAGAGTCTCCGAAAGCACCGACAGGGTGCTCAATATGATGCGGGCACATATCCAGTGGGAACTAAGGTGGATCCTGTATATCCCTTAATATATGCCATCAGATAAGTGTCTTTAGTTGCTAGCAATCTTGTTCATGCTTGAACCAGTGACGTAGAGATGTAAAAAGAACAGGAGTAATTGTGGCACCTTAGAAACTAACAAATTTATTTGAGCATAAGCTTTTGTGGGCTATAGCCCACTTCATTGGATGCATAGAATGGAACATATAGATAGATATAGATATCCACACACACAAATAGAGAACATGAAAAGATGGAAATAGCCATACCAACTGTAAGAGGCTAATTAATTAAAATGAGCTATTATCAGCAGGAGAAAAGCTTCAAATACAGACTCCAACAAGAAACTGCTGAGCTTGAATTAATATGCAAGCTAGATATCATTAACTTGGGTTTGAATAGAGACTGGGAGTGTCTGGGTCATTACACATATTGAATCTATTTCCCCATGTTAATTATCCTCACACCTTGTCAAGTGTCTAAACGGGCCATCTTGATTATCACTACAAAAGTTTTTTTTTCTCCTGCTGATAATAGCTCATCTTAATTAGCCTCTTATAGTTGGTATGGCTACTTCCACCTTTTCAGTGTGTGTGTGTGTGTGTGTGTGTGTATGTATATTTTCTTACTATATGTTCCATTCTGTGCATCCGATGAAGTGGGCTGTAGCTCATGAAAGCTCATGCTCAAATAAATTTGTTAGTCTCTATGATGCCACAAGTACTGTTCTTTTTGCGGATACAGACTAACACGGCACTACTCTGAAACCTGTCACAGAGATGTAAGGCTCTGTAGCCTGTTATCAATGTCACCATCACCTTGTCCTTGATGACATTCTTTATTATGTGATCATAAGGATTTCCATCAGTTCTTCAAAAAACGTGTAATGGAGTAGGAGACACAAACTTACATCCCAAGTTTAAACTCAGCTGCACTCATTTGCTTTGCTGGTTAGTATTTCGCTTGTCTCTGTCCTGGAATTACTCTAAATGCCACATTTGTTTTCTGGGGCATACCCATTTTTGGGTGAGCCCCTCCAAGCTCTGCAAAATGCCCCCCCCCCCCAATACCTTTTTGGTCCTCCTTCCATTTCCATCCACCAAATATCCCTCTTTCTTTCTTCTCCACTAAATTTCCCTCTTGAATCTCTCTGCTCCCAAAATCTGCTTCTGATTCAGCTCCTCTACCATGGCAGAAAAAACATGATTGGATATGTCATCATGAGTATATAGAACTTTCCAAACAGTTTGTTTCCAGGCTGAGAACAAGAGTAGGGAAGATCATAGGTGCCTTAAAATATTGGTATGTGTGGGCTGCAGAATAAGTGTCTCCTTGTTGGTTCTACTGTATGTAAAGTCAAAAATGTTGATTAAAGACAAAATGGAAAAAGTCAGAGTGAGACCCTCACCCCACACTGGCCTCTTTATACCACATAAAATTCAGAACTTCATAAAGGTGCTCTGAAAGCCCTGCATCTCGCTGTGATATGATTCTTGCAGCAAAGGTACCATGAAAGACAGCAGTAAGAATATTTTTCCAAAGATCACCTGGCAAACCCTGATATAGGGCATCTGTGAGAGGGATGCATCAGGGATGGGGACAAAGCACACAGCCCTGGGAGGCTGCCATAATTTACACAGACCCTTAGGACTGTCCACGTTATGTCGCGGCCTCTCCAGCCAGCCGAGGATCAGAAGGGCAGAAAGCTACTTTAACACTTACCTCCATCCCTTTGAGCTGAGAGTTCTGTGCTATGCATCTTAGATACGCCACATAATTTCATCCATAATTTTAACTCTAACTATGCAAAATGTATGTAAACTGCTCTTGGGCTTCCATTCTGGGTCAGGTATTTTATTTATTGCATGTTTTTCTTAGGAAAGCCAGTAAAAACAGATTTGATAAAATAGCTAGGTATAATGAAATAGAATGTAGTTAAAATAGTACTTAATTTTCTCTGGCTCTTTTTTTTTTTTCTCTCCAAGGTAACAAGTTGTGCTTGGGTACCAGACAGTTGCCAGCTTTTTACAGGTAGCAAATCTGGTGTCATCACAGCGTATATCAACAGATTCTCTAGCAA
This sequence comes from Caretta caretta, assembly GCF_965140235.1. Taxonomy (NCBI): domain Eukaryota; kingdom Metazoa; phylum Chordata; order Testudines; family Cheloniidae; genus Caretta; species Caretta caretta. The sequence goes on along the minus strand of NC_134208.1, from coordinate 135,638,842 downwards.
TATGGTAAGTATATCAGACAGAATTTATAATTAGGAATTCAGCTATTTACAGTATTTTTCTTTTCTTATCCTTGCTGTTGTTTACTCCGCTTCTTAAAACTAGACTTGTGTTACTAAAAATGCCTTGTATTTAGGGGTTTTGGTTTTTTAACTAAAAGAGGCTTTCAAAGTATCCTATCATATACATTTTCACAAATAATTTAAATTTTGTATTCTGCATATTAATAACTATTTGGATGGTGTCCAACTTCTCTCTTCCCCAACATCCACCTTTAAAGAAGCTTGAAAAATAAATGACTTTCCTACCCTATTTTATTTTCAAAGCAAATGCTGATTTTTGTTGTGTTTGAGGACTTTACATTTTTTATACTTAGTTACTAGTACGTCAACATCAGGACTCCAGACCGTTACTATCCAAAGGAATAAATCTACTGTCCAGATGCAGACGTGAAAGATAAGAGTGAGGGGGTCCCACTAGCAAACTCAGGGCACCCTGACAAAGGGGAAGGCCAGCCCCTCTGGTACTTGGAGAAGATACTGGAGTTTCTATCAAAGTGCCATGTCTGGACATTGCTCTTCTATCCACTCCTGACTAGTAGGTGGCTGATAAATTTGAATCTCCACCTTACCCTCTCTAACTGCTGTGGAAGGGAGAAGGAGATTTTTTTTTCTCTCCAGAACCTTTTGTTTGCTATGAGGATTGCTAATCTACCTCTCCTGAACTCTCTGGGTAAATCCTTGTCTCCTTTAAGTCAATGGGAGTCTTGTCTAACTTCCTGTTCCTGAGCAAACTTAGAGAAGCTAGCCAAACTCCAACTACAAGATCACCTTACTGAAGTTAATACTCTAGACATGGCATAATCTGGATTCAGGCCAGGTCGTAGAACTGAAACAGCTTTCATGGCATTGATGGCTGAAGGGAAGACATCCATTCTCATTCCACTGGACCTTTTTGCAGCATTTGACACTGTCAGCCGTGCACTACCTAAACTTGTCTTGCCTGAGAGGTGACAGGGGTCCACGATAATGCACTGAAGTGACTTGAGTCCTTTCTTGAGGGACAACCCAATGAGTAGGGATGGAAAATAGTACCTCTGCCACCAGACCCCTCCCTTGTGAAGTCCAACAAGAATCAATTTTGTCCCAGTGCCTGTTGAACATCTACATTCACCCACTAGACAAATTGGTCAGATAACATGAACTCAAGTGTCAGTAATATGCAGATGACACAAAGTTCAGACTATTCTTCACTACATACAACCATGTACAGCTCAAGGGTGATGAACAAGCTGGCTGAAGTGGAACCCAAGCAATACAGAGTGATGCTGATGAGCAGAGGTAAGTACTTAGAAAAGTTTGTAACCATAGTAAGATCTCCTTCAGTTGAGGGTGCACGTCCACAATTGGTCAGTTCAGTCTGTAGCTTAGGAGAGCATTTGACAGCTTGCTGACACTAAGCTGTTGCATACACACCATCTGTCAGTAGACCTGGACAAGTAATAGATTTTTCATTTTGCTGGCAATTCCAAAAAACTGCAAAAACAAAACACTTTTTTTGGAAACTTTCAGAGAATCAAACAGTTGGGATGAAATAGTTTTCTTTCAGTTTGGGGCACTTTTGACATAACACCTAGGAATGGGGTGGGTGGAGGAGGAAGCCGCCTCTTTAGGCGAGTAGTTAGGGAACTCACCTGGGACATGGGAAACCCCTGGTTCAATTCTTCTTCTCCCTGACGTGGAGAGAGGATTTCAACACGAGTTCCCACCCCTCAGGTGATTGCCCTAACCACTGAACTGCAGTAACTCCTCACTTAACATTGTAGTTATGTTCCTGAAAAATGCGACTTTACGCGAAACACACACACACACACAGTATAAGTTTTAAACAAACAGTTTAATACTGTACACAGCGATGATGATAAAGCTTGGTTGAGGTGGTGGAGTCAGAGGGTGGGATATTTCCCAGGGAATGCCTTACGGCTAAATGATGAACTAGCAATTGGCTGAGCCCTCAAGGTTTAACTCATTGTTAATGTAGCCTCACACTCTACAAGGCAGCAAGAATGGAGGGAGGGGAGACAGCATGGCAGACAGACACACACTGTGTGTGTGTGTGTGTGTGTGTGTGTGTGTGTGTGTGTGTGAGAGAGAGAGAGAGAGAGAGATGCGCATTTCCCCTTTAATGACAGGTTTCAGAGTAGCAGCCGTGTTAGTCAACATCCGATGAAGTGAGCGGTAGCTCACAAAAGCTTATGCTCAAATAAATTTGTTAGTCTCTAAGGTGCCACAAATACTCCTTTTCTATTTCCCCTTTAAGTATGCTGACACCACTCTTAACTACACTACCTTGTTAAGTTAATCGGCAAATTGAGACCGCAGCAACTGCTGCTAGGAAGCTCCCTCTGTCCTGAGCCCTGTCGTGTGTCCCTCCCTGCTCTATGGAGATGGGGTAAGCAGCGTGCAGGAGTAGGGGGGAGGGAGACACCCTCCCCCAGCAAGCAGGAGGCTCTGGAGAGCAGCTCCAAGGCAGAGGGCAGGAGCAGCACATGGCAGTGGGGGGAGGGACAGCTGACCTGCTGGCAATTGATAGCCTGCTGGGTAGCTGCTGCACAGGGAACTTAGGGGAGTGGGGAGCTGATGGGGGGCTGCCGGTCCACCCTGGTTCCAAGCCCCCACCAGCAAGCTGCAACGGGATGCTCTCACTGCAAGCAGTGGACGAAGCAGGCAGCTACCAAATGACCTCATAAGGGAGCATTGCACAACTTTAAACAAGCATGTTCCCTAATTGATCAGCAATGAAACAGTTAACCGGAACGACTTCAAGTGAGGAGTTACTGTATGTCCTATTCAGATTTGGCACTTTCTGAATCTTTCCTATTGAAGCTTCTTACAAATAATTATAGCCCTTGGAACAGAGACGAGAACTTGGATGTCCCATATCATATCAGAGTGACCTGATCACTAAGTTGTTTGTTCTAAACTGTTTGGTGAACTGGACAAAAATTTGCAAGTAACTTTTGCGTTGACTGTAACTGCATTTTTCAGCAAATAAACTATTTCCCAAAAACTTTGCCCAGCTCTATCCATATGTAATGCTTTCTATCATCTCCAGTTGGTTAGGAGTTGCCCTCCCATCCTGATGAACAGTGACCTGGACTCAGTTATTCGCATCTTCATCATCTTTTGGCTGCAGTACCTAATTGTGGTATAGGTGGGCATGAAGCCTTTCGTGCTTTGGAAACTCCGACTAGTACAGAACCCTGCCGCCCACCTCAAGAACACTAGCTACCACAAACCGATCAAACCTGTCCTCCATTCTCTACACTGCCTTACTGCGGAACATCAAGTCAGGTTGAAGGCCTTGATCCTTATCTTCATGAGGCCTAATGGTCTGGGCCCAGAGTATCGAAAATATCACCTAAAGCTCTGGAATGAAGACCACGATCAACAGCTTCAGTCCTGTGGTACAATGGAGCTTTCTATAATAAGATTAAATCCCATTTGTGCGGAAAACAGAACTTTCTTGGGGGCCAGTAAGAGACTGGCACAAACTCACACAGGAACTAAGGACTCTTGCAAACTGTAACGGAGCCCTTCGCTGCTCGTGCCACAAATCAGCCGGAGACTGCTTAGAGTGCAGGCACCAGTGCCCTTTTATTTGCAGTGTCACTTCCCACCACCATCTATATACAGTCCGTACAACACAGCTCCCTGGAGGACAGCTAGCTTCCTCAGCCAGCAGGAACCTACAGCCACAGGCTCCTCCCTTTCCTGTTTCCCCCTGCCATTGCTTCCTTCCTGCCAGCTTTATATAACCCCCTGGTGAATAAGATCTGCATGGGTTTCTCCTCAAGCCCTTAGGCGAGCCATACCCAGCTAGCCCCAATTAATGCCCTTTAATTGGAGCTGGGCTAACAGGGGCCTGGTCAGGACCTCCTGGCCAGCACCCTGTTACACAAACCTTACCACATTCTTCTCTGACCTTGCCTTCTCTAACGTAGACATATAACATCATGTATTAAATAATTTAAAAAAGAATCCTTATCAAAGAATCCTTACACTCCCCTGCACACCTTTTCCCCAGTGATGAGACTAACTAACGTGTGACAGATGTTAGTCATATCGCTTCATGCATTGATGGAAGATGCTTAGATACTCGGGTATAAAATAGAACTGTAATGGAGCCAGGATTTTGCCTTCTGTTTTAAGTCGTCTTTTCTGTGAATAGCTCCAGCATCATCCTCTTCAGTAGTTCATAATTTTTTCCCAAGAAGCAGCAAATCGCTGACACAATTCTTGACCATTCATCTTATGTCACAGGGTTCCGAATAGCAGCACTTAAACTGACAACAGTATTGTTTTATGTTGCTTTTGCTTGATAAATCTAGGAGCAGCAACAGAGGCTTAAGTGCTCTCTGCAGATTGAGAAGGATTCCACTGCATCAAGGTTAAAACTTTGCAGAAATTCATGGCTCAAGCCCCACACACATTAGGAAAGCCCACCCATTGTGAGCAATTAATTTTTAAAGCCCCAAGCATATCAGTTATATTTTTGGTAACTAACGTAGGAAATAAACTTTTTGTACAGAATACTTGTGTTTTAAAAATGCTAATGAAGAAACTAGCAATTTGTATTTGACAGCTATAAGGAACTTTAGAACTGCGAATAGGAGGAGTTTGCTTTGCTCCTCAGGTGTCCTCTGTGAGATCATGTTTGCTGAATCCCTCAGCACTGACACTTCTGTATACCTCAGGCAGCATGACCTTGCTGCCAATTTTGTAGCATCTGTTGTTTAGTCAGTTGCTTGAGACAGGGCTATAGGGAATGCCAACGCGTTTACTAGCATCTGTTCTGTATTCAGCCCCCCAGCTGAGTGCTTTGGAACAGTCTATTATAGATGCAGTACAGGAAGTGTCAATCAGGGAAAATCATCATGTGTAAATCATTAAAGCAAGGAGACAGGTATGATGCTAATGGACAGACATAAGAGTCTAGAACTCTGAAAGCAGGGCTCTCTAGTGACCTATATCTCTGTGTTTGAAAATGTTCAGACAAACTGCTCTTGTCTGTTACTTCTCCCAGGCATTGTCAATATCTGTAATCCAAAACACACTGAAGTACTGTTATGAGAAGTCACTCAAATCACTACCCTTAGAAGGCCTCAGCCAAGAGGTTCTGGATGTTGGGCAAGTGGGTTGCTCCACCCTTTAGTTGTTCCTAATCTATCTGGGGCTTTCTTGCTGACAGAGAGGGAAGCATTTTAGCTTATTGTATATCCTTTTGAGAGAATAGATGAAACGGTGTGGTAATTATTTGTATGATCCCTCACTCCAGTGCCTTAACCACAGCCATCCAGCCTAACACAGAGAGGGGGCATTTTAAATATATGACCAGCTTTAAATCAATTTATTTTTATATCTATGCCACTTTAAAAATATTTTGTGAGTTGAGTGTTTATATTAGTGTAGTGAAGTGGACATCAGCATTGGAAGGATAAATGGAAGAAATGAGTCTTAAGAGATTTGAAGGAGGCGGCGAGAGCTTCCATGGCACACAGTACTTACACATATGTTTTAGGCATAGAGGATGGCATGAAAAGTCATAGTTGCATTACTTATTAGCACAAATAAATTATTTGATCCTAGAGTTCCATCCTTTCCCATTACTATCATTTTGTACTTTGTATTATGATAGTGCCTAGAAACTCCAATCCAGGATCAGGCCACATTGAGCTAGGGGCCGTAGAGACAAATAATAGAGAATCCCTGTCCCAGAGATGTAGGTGTCAGCAAAAGGTGGACAAAACAGACAGATTAGATGGGGGAAGTGGAAAGATAAGGAAACAAAATAGTTTAGCAGAAAAATTAATCTTGACTTGACACTTTGACCATTAAAAACCTTGTTTTAGTTCTGTTCTTAAAATTCTAAAATAATGGCAGACCATACTTCTATGAATAGTAGATACTACATTACTCTGAGGGGATGTAGAAACTGGATATTCTTATCAGCAAGTATTATACTACACAGTAGGAAGATATGTTTATCGTTTTCTTGTGATCGGTTAAATGAAACTAATCGCTAAATGTTATGATTATTGAAGGTCAATCTTGTCCTGACTGGTAATCAATATAACTAGTACAGAAATGGATGTTGCTATTTGTTGCTCAGATAGTGATAGAAATGATAATGATAGCTAGCATATTGTGAGTGAAATCTATTACCAGTTCCTTCTCCTTTTCTCTGATGACTCTTTTCATCTTTTAGTAGAGCTATTGTATGCCCTATTTTCTCTTCCAGATTTCTAAATTGTTCATTACTGTGCTCTGAGGTAGTAAAGAAGAGCTATGGGAAAATTCATTGTAGCAGAGACACATTTACCTTTCTTGTATAAACATTATTCCAATCTCCTTGTACGCTGGTCTTCTCTTAATTGGACAATTATAATTCTGATCAACTCTTCTAATTTATAGGCTGTTTTTCAAAAAAGTCTGAAGAATTGCAATTTTTAAAACACAAGAACTAGCACTTCTGCTTAGCAGTTTCATCTTCTCTTTGGCATTTAATTTTTGACAATTTCTATATTAGAGCAGAGCTTCAAATTTCACACTTAGGTAAGCCCCACCTAAGGACTTGGCACTGGCTCAATATGTTCCCAGTAACTTGGGGTTTTTTCCAAGTTTTTTTTTAAAGTGCTGGTCATTGCCATTGACTGTCACTTGCTGAACTAGTTTTTCCTAATTCCAAAATGTTTCTGGCCCTCAACCCCCAATATTTCCTCTCCAGCCAGTCAAACTGAAATATGGAGATCTAGCTGCCATCTGTATTTGAGCTACTGACATAACATGTTTGGAAAACAACCAGCCACACACAACTTTTTCTCAAACCTTGTGTGTGAGAGAAGTAGGAGAATATAGGGCCTTTCACATCTAATGTCTTACTCCAAATACTCATGTAAGCAATGTGTTTGCTTCTTTAAAAGTCCTACAAATAGCATCTGAACTGAAGATATGAAGCATTTAATCATGGAGTGCCAGTTCATTCCTTAAGATCTATACATATTGATCCAATTGAAAACAATGGAAGCCACACTTCCAAAACAATAAATACGTTGTGTTTAATTCAGGTCTCATTTTAATATATTATTTTTCAGCATTCTGAGATAGAAATGGAATCTCAAGTACATCTATATGGTCACACAGCAGAAATAACCAGCTTATTTGTCTGCAAACCATATAGTATAATGATAAGTGTAAGCAAGGATGGAACCTGCATCATCTGGGATTTGAACAGGTACAAATATAATTTCCTCGGTTAGCCTAAAAAGGCTTACTTTCTAACTGTTAAGAATCTTAATCTGAAATGATTATTTTACACTATTACTTTCCAACTATTTTAATCTTATGTGAAACCAAAACTCAGTTTTGGTTTTCTGAAAGTAAACTGCAGATTATTTAGAGATCTGTTATTCTTTGTAGGCTGTGCTATGTCCAAAGTCTTGCTGGACACAAGAGTCCTGTGACAGCAGTCTCTGCTAGTGAAATGACAGGTGATATTGCAACAGTTTGTGATTCAGGTATGTATGGTATCATGAATGAATAACCTATCCACATTTATAGACCAGATTTAAAGATCAACCAACTTTCCCAGTGCAATGGTTTGTCATGTTACTTGAATCATTTGAGCAGCCAACTGATCAACTCAATAACTTCTTATTTCTATATACAGTATGATATGTATATCTTTTTTGTAGTTACAAATATGCTAGTGTAAGTGATTGACAGAACTGTATGTGTAATATTTTGATTTTTGTTTTAAGATTTGAAACTTTTGAGTCCTGAGAGATTCAAATTCTATTAAGTGCATTACTTTCATGATAGTAGTGATTTGTTTTCCAAGATACTGTATCCTCCAAAGGAGTTTTACTTATACAAAGCAAAATTACATTTTCTAAAACTACAGTCTTTTTGGAGTGTTCAGATGTTCCTTGATATATGCACTATATTGAGGCATCATATATGCTATATTAACAAAGAGTTTATTATCTAGTGACTCAAAGCAAACGGGAAAAGCAATGTGATCTTGCTGTGATTGGAACCAGAAAAATTCTGTAGAGTAGTCTGGTTTTTTGTTTGGTGGTTTTAAGGAAAAACCCTCCAGAAGAAAGTGTAGGTATTTGTTGTTAATGCAGAACCCTAGAGAGTTTGGAACCCTGCAATGAGTTTTCCCAGAAAGTCCCTGACTCTGCAGCCAAATGGCACAAAACCACTTTTTCTTAATTGTTCTTCCTCCTCACATATCCCAATCATGTATTTGGATAGTAAGTCAAATTTTCACATGGGCAGTTAGAAGTAGCTTAAGGTGCATGATGATTTGATGCTTACTGCATACACACACTACAGCACTATATTTGTTTCTGTAAGAGGAGGCACACTGAACAGCACTCATTACCTTTTTATTACTTTTTCTGTCTTGTAGTGTAGTTAATGTTAATTTGAGGCTGTCATTTGGACAAGGCCTCTCTCTTTTTTCTTTTTTTTGGTCTGCATCTAATTTTCTCCCCCATCAAGGGAGGTAGGCAAGATAAATAGATTAATTTTATAATCCATATGGCAACAAGCAGTTTGTTGTCCCAACATTTATACATACAATGTCTTGGTTCTCAATGCTGAACTCGTACTACGAAGGAGAGGCTTCTAAGGTCTCTTCAGGAAGCTGCTTTCATTCTTCCTTTCTTCCTGTATTCCCATGAAGAGTGAGGTGGATCAAAATCAGTGCTGTAAATAAGTCTTGCAAGATAGCACAAGCAGATTATTATATTAAAGGATGATTGAAGGTTAGGACCTCTCGCAATTAGAGAAACCGAATACATGATCTTAGCATTCCAGGGCCAAGGCCAGGTCCGAGACCGAATCTGAGGCTTTGTCTACACGGCACATTAGTTGTTAATACTTTTGTCGCTCAGGGGTGTGAAAAAAACACCCCTCCCAAATGACACAAGTTTTAACAACAGAAAGCACTGGTGTGGACAGCACTTTGTTGGCGGGAGCTGCTCTCCCATCGACGAAGCTACTACCCCTCGTTGGGGGTGGTTTTATTTTGTCTACGGGAGAGCTCTCTCCTGGTGATAAAGAGTGGTTACACTGCATGCCTTACAATGGTGTGGCTGTAGTGGGACAGATGCACCATTGTAAGGTGTGCAGTGTAGACATAGCCTGAGATATTTGTCTCCTTTATCTCTACCATTCTCAGGCCTTGTCTTCACTAGGAAAAAATGGTGTGTTCTTACCTGGTGTTAGCTAACATAGGGCAATTAACAAGAGGTAAAATCCTAGTAAAGACAAGGCAGTTGTAATGTGAACGAACACATTAGCAGATTGAGGTAAACCTTGAGAGAGAGATTACAATGTTTACTTTGACCTGCTAACGTGAAAACTAGTGTTTTCAAAAACTCATATTGGTGAGTAGAATGTTATATAGCTTCCTTACTGCTAAAGTGCTATGGTTTATATCATATTAATTTTGTGGGGGTTTGCCTATACAAACAATATGGTAAAAAGAGAAAATAACTGTGGTACAGTATTTGTACAGTTTTCTGATCTGAGTCCGTTTTCATCTTTACTAAACTGATCTCTTGCTGATGTGGCCTTTAAAGCTAAATGACATAGGCTATTCAAATAGTCTAAATAATCTTGTAATGTTCGTGTTTTACTTTGTATTACAGTTGGAGGGGGCAGTGATCTGAGACTTTGGACGGTAAATGGTGATCTTGTAGGACATGTGCACTGCAGGGAAATCATATGCTCTGTTGCTTTCTCTAACCAGCCAGAAGGAGTGTCCATCAATGTTATTGCAGGGGGGTTAGAAAATGGGGTTGTAAGGTAAGAGCATACACTCTCCTCCTCAAGTTCTTAAAGTACTTTGCTGATAAACACTTATAAAAACATAAAATCAATGTTTGTTTTTGTTTTGAGACTGTATGCAGTTTTAAAATCATGCTAATGTTCTGCTTTACAAAAAGTTGAACTAGTTGTTCAACTGTTTGCAGTTTCTAAAATTAAACTTATGTTTAAGTAGAATATGGAGAAAATAATTACTTTTTCTTTTTCAGGCTGTGGAGTACTTGGGACTTGAAACCTGTGCGGGAAATTACATTTCCTAAATCAAATAAACCTATTGTAAGGTAAAAAAATTTTGCTGCATAAAAAGAATTCAAGTTCCCTTTAAAAATAAATCTGGACTTTTGAAGACACTGACAGAGGGGGGAAGTGGATGAACAAAACTATCTGAAAACAGGCACACAATCCTACTAGTTCCCCATGAAAGTAAAATGAGCACAAATACATTGTAACATGACAGTAATAACTATTCCCAGCTGCTACCATGATGAGATAAACACAGACCGAAACTTGAAGGATTCCCTTGTGGACTGAACAATGCTTGCTCTTTTGTCTTTTAAAACAAAGTTTATATTTTTCCCAGGATTTACATATTAACTCCAGATTTGAAATGGTTATAATATGAGCTTCAGTAGTAAATGACTTGTATGGCTTTATTTTGTTGCTGTGCATTTTCCCCCTCACCCTTCCCCCTGGCTGGCACAAAAATGCCCAGATCCTGCAAACAGTTAAGCACCTGTGTTAATTTTGCACACACAAAGAGTCTCATTGGTCACTTATGTAAGAGCTACACTCGTGCTAAAGGGTTTGCAGAATTGGGGCCCAAACTCCCACTAAAGCATACCCTCAGTGGGAATTTCCTTGCATGAAGACTTGCAGGATCATGCCCTAAGTTTCATAATTATTCAATAGTAACAACAAATTTTATTACAAGAATTTATATTTGTGCCCATTACTGAAGCAACATTTTTAAACATATTACAATGATCACTGTTAAAGCCAACACTTACCACTGTTACCACATCCTGGTAATAGTGGTTTCTGAAATACTGACTTGCTCTTCTAAGCAGCAGAAATTCTTTTTTTAAATTATACGGTATCAATTATATTTATATAGAAACTGTTTGGTTAATCCAGAAAAATTCCTTTTTAAATAGGGAGAAAAATGACTATTTTGACATTAGTTGTGTTAGGATACTTAGGCCTGGTCTACACTGGGGGGGGGGGGGTGTCGTCGATCTAAGATACATCGACTTCAGCTACGTTATTCTGGTAGCTGAAGTTGCGTATCTTAGATCGACTTAGAATCACTTACTTCGCATCCTCGTGGCTCGGGATCGACGGCCACCGCTCCCCTGTCCACTCCGCTTCCGCCTCTCGCTGTGGTGGATTTCCAGAGTCAACGGCAGAGTGATCGGGGATCAATTTATCGCGTCTCAACTAGACACGATAAATTGATCCCCGATAGATCGATCACTAATCTGGCGGGTAGTGTAGACATGGCCTAATAGAGCAAAAGAGGTGTTTCTACCCACAATGAATTCTTTAAATTGCAGTAAGTACAGCAAACTAAACACTTGGGTTCTACAGTACAAATGTGTAATTAGGGATTCCGAATATGTGTGTGAATGGCTAGAGTTGAACTCCCATCTGACAGCTTTGCACAGAAACATAATTCTCTTCACATTTGTAATGGGGTCGCAGGTTTAACCTGTGATCTCAGCATCAAGTTAACTTAATCATATTTCATTTAATGTGTACCAACCATCACCTCAGCAGCACCTCACAGTAATTAGAAACAAGGACTTTTGTACAAGTTTCTGTTTTTTTAAGTCTCTTGAAATAAAACAATTAGCAAGAATTGGTGGATTTACTTACTGTGGTGATAAAATCAGGAAATGCCTGCCTTTAAAAACAAACAAAAAGAAGTATCCCATGAAATTTGCCAGATTCTGGTTCTGGCCATCCATCTGAGAGCAGGTTCCAGGGAGATGGACCCTGTACTGTGAACACCTTCTGCCAGACAGAGACAGTTCTACCCAGGAAATGACAGCAGGAGCAGCACAGCAGATTGTACTTGTAGTGACAAGGAGAAAAACAAATTGACTGGGTATTAAGTTAAATTTATGGCAGTAAAGTTTGTAACTGACACCTTGAATTACAGTTTGAACAGGTAAGTATTGCCCACGCCCATCTGTGTGCGCACATAGCACTAGAATTATGCATTCATAGGAACTTGCCTCACTGAAGGCAAGCTACTGATTTTTGTGTTGGCTGCAGTTATGCTGTACTTGTCTTTTTTTAAAGCATCTCCTCTGGTATTTTCAGTTAAATGGTATAGTTTGCTAAATATGATATAAAATTAGATTTTTGTTGTTTTCAGCCTTACATTTTCCTGTGACGGTCATCACTTGTACACCGCAAATAGTGAAGGAACTGTTATAGCTTGGTGTCGCAAAGACCAGCAGCGCTTGAAACTACCCATGTTCTACTCATTCCTTAGCAGCTATGCAGCTGGCTGACGACTCTTCATGCTGCTAAATCACCGTATCTCTGAAGCACTTTAAATCCAGAGTAGATCATAGAACCTCTGTTGTTTAATTGGATTTTGAAATGTATTGAACTTTAAAACAAGTGAGTTGATGAAAGCATACATCAATCTGAAGCTACTGTAAAATGTGTGTATGCATGCCCCAAATTTTAAACCATATCAAGGTTACAGGGAAGTTCTGATTTTATATACTCTGATACAAGCAACGTGGTGCACAAATGCTCTAACCAACAAGCTGAAATGCTGCAGTGTAAAATGTAATATTTTTAAAAATAATTTCTTGAACACAAGTATTCCAAATCTTGACTCACTAGTGGTGACTTTTTCCCTTTCATTCTTTGTGTTGTAAAGTACCAATAGCATTAAAATTTCTTAAATATTTATAAGAAGATTGTCAATGTGTGTATCTGATCAGTCAGTACAGTCCAATTGGCTCTAGCATTAGTACCCCAAAAATTTAAAAATGGAGGATTCAAAACTGTTTTTTTTTTTGAGAAGCAAGTAACTCAGTAGGTGCTTTGTGCACCAACCATTTTATCGTGTGTCATAATGCTAAAAATTGAACTTCCGTTATTCCCAATATTCCATAGTTTTTGCTAATTATTGTCCTACTGGAGCTGAGAAGACAGTCTTGTAACAGACGTGGAAACCAATGTGTCTGTGTTTTAGTAACAACCAGACACCTCATGGCATCATGAAACAATAGTTACACAAGGTTTTTTATCTAATCGTAAATTGCACAAATGCGTAACACTAGTTACTTATTATGAATCTAAGTGGCAGAATATATTTAGCATACATCTCAGTTCAAAAATACAAAGAAAACAGCGCTGATATCATCTGCTCCCATTTAGTGCCATGTGAGAGTTAAATACATGTAAAATGTTTGAATGAGACCATAACTGCTTGTCTAATCAGTGTTCACCTTATATGTCAGTTCAGAAAAGTTTACACAGACATAGAGTGCAAATATGATATTTATTCCTAGGTGCTAATCTTTGAAAAAGGAACATGCATTCAAGTCAGGAGTTAATACTTCACAACCTATCAATTGAATTTGAAGGTGAATTTTTTTATGGCATCCTCCACACAGGACTGACACGCTCAACAACTTAAATATTCGGAAAGCCAATATCAGCTGAGCATAATTACATATTCCTCCACTAGGAAAAAAAAGTTACAACCCAAAAATGCAACAGAAACCTATTAAGTAGTTAAAACCTATTTTTTCCTTTAAATCACTTACACATTCCACTTCTACCATATAGATTTTAATGTCTATATTTTTACTCATTGCATGTATTTATCCTTCTGCAAAACACTGTACTGTAAGATCTATAATTTATCTGGTGATAAAGACAAAATATGTATAGATACCTGCAAATCATAATATACACACAATCTGTGCATTCTGAAAATTCCAAGTGTACATCTTTTAACTTCTAGATTTTCAGAAAACTTTATAGATTAAGTACAAGGATCTTCCCAGAGTTCATATTCTGAAAATAGATTTTTTGGACCAGTGAAGAATAAGCAAATGGCTGCATACCGTATGAATTTAACTTTTTCAAATGCATATATTGCAGGTACATTTTACAAGCTGGCTTTAATCATGTTTTTCATACTCCAAATACAAACTGAGAAGCTTTTTGGTTCATGTTGAAGTGATATGCTTCATTTAAAACTCTCTTGTTTTGGAGGCTTTTACTTGCTCCCCAATTTAAATATGGGATGTTGCTCATGGAGTCTTATTTTTTAAAAAGCAGCATTCCATTTGTTATAAATCTCAGATATGCAAAATAGCTGTTCTTGTAAAAAGTGCAATATTATATTTTTATGTAAAACACGAACTTTTGGGGGCAGGGAATATTTATTCAGCTTGATAACATGTTTTGGAAATATTAAAACACCTCATGATAGTATATGTGCATGTCAGGCTGAAAATTCCTGTAAATCACATGTTGCACCGTCTTTGTATACACTGCCACCTGTGGTGTTGGGTAATAAATCATTAATTTGATACAAATACAGATAAAAGGCTGTTTATGTATGCAATACCTACAGCAGTTTTTTGTGTTTGGTCTATCAATTCATTTTTCAGTTTGCATTCCATTGTTCACTTCTCTAGTGCCATTTGCAGCTGTTCCTGTACCTTAACCTACTCTCTTTAAAAAGTAAAATGACCAGATTGCATTCACAACAGGACCCCTCTTATATGTAGGCAATCCCACACTAAAAGCAATAGGGTTACCTGGATGTGAATGAGGGCAGAATTTGGTCCATTATCTGTTTTGTAACTACCTTCCCTCCAGTTGCTACTAATCTGATCACTTGCTGTTTTGTCTAATTTAGATTGTAAACTCCCCAAGGGAGATATATTTTTCTGTATAGTTATGACCGTGTATGAACACTGCTGTGTAGACAATCTGCAACATGAAAATACTTTTCTATATACTCCACTGTTTTTCAACCTACTTTAATTCAGTTCTTCTTGGTTCTCACATATACCAGGTCTCCTTTGAGGGAACTGCAGCATAATTGACAGCTAAGTGGGGGCAGGGACTGGGGGAGCAATAGGCTCCTGGCTGGCTGCTAGGACTGAGCCAAAGACCGTTTGCTAGCAGGGACTGGGGGAGTAATGAAGTAGCTCCTGGCTGGCTGCAGGGACTGAGCCTGGGGAGGGCTGCAGGAAGGTAGTGTCTCCAGGGAGGAAGCTCTGGGGACACGGCCCCATACCAGGGATAGACTGGTTTAAAGACCATGGACATACCCAACCACAGGGGGTGCTCAAGGGAGGTGGGTACCGACCCCCTTTAGATGGTGACCCTCAAGGCAGGAGCAGCAGGGGAAGAAGAGACAAGCCGTGATGGGGGAACTGGTAAAATATAATGTTTATATTGGGGCTGGATATGTGCTTCAGAAACCAGTAACTTTTGAGTCATTGGTTCAAACCCAGGTGAGTGATCAGTGGCTGTTTTTCAAATCACCCATGCTGTGTGTAACTAGTCATCTCAATCCAGTTACAAGGGCTTGAGTGTTTACATCACAAAAGCTACTTAGGAAGGCACATCTGAATTATGCATTACTGCTGAATTTCCTGGGTGAGGATGAAGCTACTAGGACAAGGCCAGGAGAGAATTGTAAATAATTGTAAAAGCACTGGAAATCAAACAAACTGATAGTAAACACTTGGGAACTGAAAAATGTTGCAGTGTGTGTTAAACTAAAATTTACTTACAACCTTTGGGAAAATATATAGTCAAGATGGTTGGGTTTGGTTGAAAGTACAGCCTCACAGTTCCTGGAACCAAGACTTCCTAATAGCATATGCTATTTTTTTTTAAAGATTACCCTGTCTGTTCCATGTGCTAATAAGATATTCCACAGCATTTTTGTAATGTTTGCCATTAGTGTAATGGCCTAAATTTCTCCTCCCCTATTACTGTACCATAGGCTAAATGCAATTTTGTTGTCACTTTCCACACTATAGAGGGGGCTGTATTTCAGTGGTGCTCTAAAAATGTCTTTATGAAGCACTCTGAAAAGGATCAATACATTACAAAGGCGGGAAGAAGGGGAGCTAGGAAGAAGTGAATGCTTATAGCTAGAGGTCACATGACTTAGAGGGAAGAACATTTCCTTCCTTAGTTCTCTCTACCCCATTCTCTTCCTTTCCCTTCAACATTACTTATATTTTAAATGGAAATAGCTGAAAAAAAAGTCCCTTTCTTTCCCTTCTTACTTCCAAAATTTCACTGACCTCTGTCCAACTCCATTTTCTTCTGTACTGTAGCAGGGGCACTACCTAAGGCAGAATTTGGCCATGAATTGAAAATTAGTTAATTATTTTTAGTGCATGAGCCAGAATAGATACCAGCTTGCTATGTTGGCTCTTTAAGACTAAGGCAACTAAAGCCCACTTTTTAGCTTGGTCACCCAGAATGAAGAGGTCCTATTTTTACCAGGCCTGCCACGGGGGGGAGGCACAAAGGAGGCAATCGCCCGGGCGGGCCATAGGGCTCCTAGGTGCGCATGGGGTGGTACAGGTGGTAGCGAAGGCAGCCAGGCAGGCATGTGGAAGCCCTGGCCCTGCTGGAAGAGCATGCCCATCGGCGCAGCTGGCGGCTTGCTGGACACCAGCCAGCGCAGGCGAGCACCGCCCCAGTGTCAGGCGGACAGTGCCTGCACCCTGTGCGTGGTTGCCCCAGCCCCTGCACGTGGTCCAGCTCCGTGCCCATGTGGCAACGCTGGGCCCGCGGCAGCGTGGGGCCCGCCTCCAGCCCGTCCTGCACAAATCAAACCTCCGCCATCCCTTTCTAGGGGGCCTGGAATTGCAGTCGGCGGGCCTGATTTTTACGTAATTGCTTATAGGTATAGATCCATCCATTAAACACAGGAAGTAACAGTGGCTGCTTGGGCAATCTGTACACCGCCCCCCACCCCGCATGGGAAGGGAACAGGGCGTCCGGCCCACCTTGAGTCGCCTGAGCAGTGGGGACCCAACAGCTCCCTCGATGGGAGGGGTCGCAGTGGGCTAAGCCAGCAGTGGCTCTTCTCCCAACCCCCCCCCCCCCGCCGCCTCACTTTCTCTCACGTCAACCCCTGCCCTCCCCCGCCTCCCCCCAATACAATGGACTTTCCCGGGGGGGGGGGCGCGTGGGCCGCACGCACTGGTCCCGAGGCAGTTGGGCTGTGACTCGCGCCGCGCCCGCTCTGATGCACCTGAGGGACTTGAAGCGCGCGCGCGACGCCTCTTGCCAGTCGGGGCTGTTGCGGGGGGCGGGCTGAGCCGCCGCCGCCCCTTCCTCCTCCCGGAGTAGCTGAGCGGGGCGCGCGGGTCCCCGGGCTGGCGAGCGGAGCCAGCCCCGCCATGTGCCGCTCCCCGAGCCCTGCTGCGGCTGCTGCTGCGGGGTCCCGGGCTAGGGCGTGAGCCCGCTGCAGTCTCCGAGACGCCGCGGCGCCGGCAGGTGAGTGGCTGCCGCTGCCCGAGAGTGGGCAGGCGGGTGCGGCGCGGGAGAGCCTGCCGAGCCGCTTGGCCGTGGGTGGGGGGAGCCGCCCGGACCCGGCGATGCTCAGTGCCCGGGGCCGGGGTTGCTGGGAGCGTTCCCGGAGGCAGCAGACGGAGGCTGAGTGAGGTGACGGTCCATGTCCCCGGCGGGTCCTACCGCGGCGAGCGGCTCTGAGTCGCCGCCGGCGGGTCTGCGCGGGGCTGGGCTGGCCGCTCTGGGCAGGGGGCGTGTGGAAAATGCCGGCCGCGCAGGGGCGAGCGCCTGGTGTCGTGGCACTAAGGAAGGCGAAAGGGCTGGAAGAAGCCTGATCGCCCGCAGAAACATCAACGTGTTTGGATGGTACGTCAGCGCCGCTGGCCTCCTGGAAGCGTTGCCGAGCGGACATTGGTATGCTAGCGGCGCCCGTTTTACGGGGTGCTTCATTGAAGGTGGGAGGCTGATCCTTTGCCTATTTATAGGGAGTTGGAAAACGTGAGGGACAGAGAATTGACTAGTCACCCCCCTATCACACATAGTTCTTTACCTATGTCTGTAAATGTTACATACAAACACGTAAGTCCCGGCCTGGAGCCTAGTGTACACTTCCAATTACTTGCTTTTCTCAATAGGAAATGAGTCTGTTTGATGGTCAGTGAATTTTATTGGCTAGGTAACTTGTATTTTTATGCAGTCCTGTTATTTTGTCCAGAGATCGGTGCAGGTTAGGAGGCTGCATCGTTCTCGACTAGTGGCTGTTTTGTAGTAACCATATAAAAAGCCTCAAGTATTGCACATAAATTTTCTCCTTTTGAGTCTGGTTATTTGCTAAGGTGGACCGATTCCATGCAGCTCCTTTAGTTCAGTGTGCTTAGCACTGCCTCTCGTAGCTTGTCCAGTGGAGACACAGAAAAGTGCCTTTCTTTCTGCTAGGCTCCAGGAGAAGCTCATGTCTATGGAGGAAGAATTTTCCCTGTGAAACTGCTGTGTTGGTAACTATTTTTTGTCATGGTGCTGTGAACTATACCACGTTTTGCAAACAGATTAAGATAATGCACTTAAAACAGAAAATTCAAAGCGGTAACTTGGAAAATGTTCCTTTCTGAGAAGCATTCTGGGCTTCTAATAGTCTTTTGTTAGCTTCAACTCATTGCAAGCTAATGAAAATATAGTTGAAAAAGGAATTAGTCTGAAATAACCTAATCTCTTCATATTTGTTTACAAAAGGGAAATTGTGAACATGTAGCAATTTTATTTCTCTTGAATTTTAATTTAATGTAAAAAACAACAGTAAGGGGCAAGATGATGTCCTCTTGAGTGGCCAAACCTAAAGTCTAGGGTCATCTGCACAGAGAACCTATGTCAATGCGCTGGATCCTGGCAGTGTGCTTCTGTTGGCCCTTTTGCTGCCAGGCATGTATAAACATGCTCGCCATGGTGGCTACTGGGATCCTGTGGAAAAGCTAGAACAGTCTTGGACCGTGGCTTGTCCAGTGATTTTCCAGATCCGCCTGTCTTTTCCACTCCTTCCACTATGTCCCCAGCCTGGCCTGTGTAATGTCCAACCCATCTGTTTGACATACCAAGATAACTCTGGGATTTGTGCCAGGAGGATCACTTCTTGCAAATGGAGAAAGGAAGGAGAGAGAAAACAACAATCTGGGCGATTATTTGTGACTTGGAATCCAGTCCAGAAAACACTTAGATGTGTCAGTAGCTTTACCTCACATAAACAGTCCTGTTCAGTCAATTGTAGAACTTACATGAGTAAAATTTCTGTATCTGCAGAACTGGGCCCTTAAATAGCACTTTACAATATATGGTCTCAAAGTGCTTTACATACACTAATTAACTGAACCTAACAGCATCCCTTAGACATAATAGCATCTTTTTTGCAGATGTATTGTTACCTCTCTTTGGGCTGGGTTGTACTTTTACTGTCTTAAATGCATTCTTCAAAAATCTATCTAGTAAAGGTGGGGTTTTTTAAGCCTATTTTATTAAATTAATAATAAATGTTAGTTTTCCATTTTCTCCGGCAAAAATGAGAAGAGGGTAGAAAACCAATTCAGCATAGTTTTCTCATATAGGAAACATGCAAGGATAAAATAAGGTTGGGGATGAAATAAAAATGCAGAGGAACTAAAATGTAAAAAAGCTAAAAATAGAAAACATTACAATAAAATAACACTCATAATTATAGAGGAAAAGAACAGATGTTACTCACACAAATAGGAAGCTCAATAAAATTAATAGGAGAAAATAGCTGAAATGTGAATATGAAAAAAGAACTTCTGTGGAACAGAAACCAGAGACGTGGAAGTACTGAACAATAAGAAAGCATGAAATAAAATAACCATGTTCTTGCATTTTTAATTGTTTATGGAAAAAGGGAGATTTTAAGTGAATTATATAAGAATTTGTACTTGTGAAATGGCAGATTAATTCAGTCATATATTAGGTCTTGTGTTCTGAGAACAGAGGTGGTGGAATCTGATAGGGGGTATGAGAAATCTGGAATTCCTGGAGGCTGCTAGTTGTAGTACTGGATATAGTAGTTGCCTAAGATGAAAACACTGCTGTTGAATTTTAATAAATATTTTAATTATTTATGGATCACCCAAGCTGGAAAGCCTCCAAGTACCTCACAAAATAAAACCAACTCATTTAATTCCCAGGATTTTTTAATTTTTTTTTTTTTTGACACTGAGTTGCACTGGCAAAGGCATATCCACATATCCACTTTATATAAAGTACTGGTTAAAAATACTGAGAGGAATTGGGTGCCGAGTGGAGACAGTTGATTAAAAAAGGAAAACATTGGGATACTCTGATGCTGATATCTTCGAACTTCCACAATTCTAAACAATCATCTAACATTTCTCAGCTATCAGAAATGTTGTTCTTCAAATAATTGTACCTATGGGTGATCCACTTCAGGATGTGTATGTGCCCATGCATTCTTGATCAGAGATTTTGTCAGCAGTGCCCATGGGTCCACTCCTTCCTGGCAGCTCATCACCTCAGCCCTGGTCTACACTAGGACTTTAGGTCGAATTTAGCAGCGTTAAATCGATTTAAACCTGCACCCGTCCACACAATGAAGCCCTTTATTTCGACTTAAAGGGCTCTTAAAATCGATTTCCTTACTCCACCCCTGACAAGTGGATTAGCGCTTAAATCGACGTTGCCAGCTCGAATTTGGGGTACTGTGGACACAATTCGATGGTATTGGCCTCCGGGAGCTATCCCAGAGTGCTCCATTATGACCGCTCTGGACAGCACTCTCAACTCAGATGCACTGGCCAGGTAGACAGGAAAAGAACCGCGAATCCGTGCTATCAGAACTCCGTTCCAGTTTTCAAAATGCCAAAACCTTTCTGAAAATCTCCCAGGGCATGAAGGACAGAGGCCATAACAGGGACCCGAAGCAGTGCCGCGTGAAACTGAAGGAGCTGAGGCAAGCCTACCAGAAAACCAGAGAGGCGAACAGCCGCTCTGGGTCAGAGCCCCAAACATGCCGCTTCTATGATGAGCTGCATGCCATTTTAGGGGGTTCAGCCACCACTACCCCAGCCGTGTTGTTTGACTCCTTCAATGGAGATGGAGGCAATACGGAAGTAGGTTTTGGGGACGAAGAAGATGATGATGAGGAGGTTGTAGATAGCTCACAGCAAGCAAGCGGAGAAACCGGTTTTCCCGACAGCCAGGAACTGTTTCTCACCCTAGACCTGGAGCCAGTACCCCCCGAACCCACCCAAGGCTGCCTCCTGGACTCAGCAGGCGGAGAAGGGACCTCTGGTGAGTGTACCTTTTAAAATGCTATACATGGTTTAAAAGCAAGCATGTGAAAGGATTACTTTGCCCTGGCATTTGCGGTTCTGCCTTTGCAAAAGGTTTCTGGGGAGGGCAGCCTTATTTCGTCCTTCATGGTAGAACACTTTACCACTCCAGGCCAGTAACACGTACTCGGGAATCACTGTAGAACAAAGCATTGCAGTGTATGTTTGCTGGCATTCAACCAAAATCCGTTCACGCGGTGGGAGGAGGCAAAATGCGACCTTGTAACGAAAGCACATGTGCTATGTATGTAATGTTAACAGCAAGGTTTACCCTGAAAGAGTGTAGCGACTGTTTTATAAAATGTGTCTTTTTAAATACCGCTGTCCCTTTTTTTTTCTCCACCAGCTGCATGTGTTTCAATGATCACAGGATCTTCTCCTTCCCAGAGGCTAGTGAAGCTTAGAAAGAAAAAAAAACGCACTCGCGATGAAATGTTCTCCGAGCTCATGCTGTCCTCCCACACTGACAGAGCACAGACGAATGCGTGGAGGCAAATAATGTCAGAGTGCAGGAAAGCACAAAATGACCGGGAGGAGAGGTGGAGGGCTGAAGAGAGTAAGTGGCGGGCTGAAGACAGGGCTGAAGCTCAAAGGTGGCGGCAGCGTGATGAGAGGAGGCAGGATTCAATGCTGAGGCTGCTGCAGGACCAAACCAGTATGCTCCAGTGTATGGTTGAGCTGCAGCAAAGGCAGCTGGAGCACAGACTGCCACTGCAGCCCCTCTGTAACCAACCGCCCTCCTCCCCAAGTTCCATAGCCTCCACACCCAGACGCCCAAGAACGCGGTGGGGGGGCCTCCGGCCAACCAGCCACTCCACCACAGAGGATTGCCCAAAAAAAAGAAGGCTGTCATTCAATAAATTTTAAAGTTGTAAACTTTTAAAGTGCTGTGCTTAAAGTGCTGTGTGGCATTTTCCTTCCCTCCTCCACCACCCCTCCTGGGATACCTTGGTAGTCATCCCCCTATTTGTGTGATGAATGAATAACGAATGCATGACTGTGAAGCAGCAATGACTTTATTGGCTCTGCAAGCAATGATTAAAGGGAGGAGGGGAGGGTGGTTAGCTTACAGGGAAGTAGAGTGAACCAAGGGGCGGGGGGGTTCATCAAGGAGAAACAAACAGAACTTTCACACCGTAGCCTGGCCAGTCATGAAACTGGTTTTCAAAGCTTCTCTGATGCGTACCGCGCCCTCCTGTGCTCTTCTAACCGCCCTGGTGTCTGGCTGCGCGTAACCAGCAGCCAGGCGATTTGCCTCAACCTCCCACCCCGCCATAAACGTCTCCCCCTTACTCTCACAGATATTGTGGAGCACACAGCAAGCAGTAATAACAGTGGGAATATTGGTTTCGCTGAGGTCTAAGCGAGTCAGTAAACTGCGCCAGCGCGCCTTTAAACATCCAAATGCACATTCTACCACCATTCTGCACTTGCTCAGCCTGTAGTTGAACAGCTCCTGACCACTGTCCAGGCTGCCTGTGTATGGCTTCATGAGCCATGGCATTAAGGGGTAGGCTGGGTCCCCAAGGATACATATAGGCATTTCAACATCCCCAACAGTTATTTTCTGGTCTGGGAATAAAGTCCCTTCCTGCAGCTTTTGAAACAGACCAGAGTTCCTGAAGATGCGAGCATCATGCACCTTTCCCGGCCATCCCACGTTGATGTTGGTGAAACGTCCCTTGTGATCCACCAGAGCTTGCAGCACTATCGAAAAGTACCCCTTGCGGTTTATGTACTCGGGGGCTTGGTGCTCCGGTGCCAATATAGGGATATGGGTTCCGTCTATAGCCCCACCACAGTTAGGGAATCCCATTGCAGCAAAGCCATCCACTATGACCTGCACATTTCCCAGGGTCACTACCCTTGATATCAGCAGATCTTTGATTGCGTGGGCTACTTGCATCACAGCAGCCCCCACAGTAGATTTGCCCACTCCAAATTGATTCCCAACTGACCGGTAGCTGTCTGGCGTTGCAAGCTTCCACAGGGCTATCGCCACTCGCTTCTCAACTGTGAGGGCTGCTCTCATCTTGGTATTCATGCGCTTCAGGGCAGGGGAAAGCAAGTCACAAAGTTCCATGAAAGTGCCCCTACGCATGCGAAAGTTTCGCAGCCACTGGGAATCGTCCCAGACCTGCAACACTATGCGGTCCCACCAGTCTGTGCTTGTTTCCCGAGCCCAGAATCGGCGTTCCACAGCATGAACCTGCCCCATTAGCACCATGATGCATGCATTGTCAGGGCCCATGCTTTCAGAGAAATCTGTGTCCATGTCCTGATCACTCACGGGACCGCGCTGACGTCGCCTCCTCGCCCGGTATCGCGTTGCCATGTTCTGGTGCTGCATATACTGCTGAATAATGCGTGTGGTGGTTAATGTGCTCCTAATTGCCAAAGTGAGCTGAGCGGGCTCCATGCTTGCCGTGGTATGGCGTCTGCACAGGTAACTCAGGAAAAAAGGCGCGAAATGATTGTCTGCCCTTGCTTTCACGGGGGGGGGAGGGAGGGAACGGGGGGCTGACGATATGTACCCAGAACCACCTGCGACAATGTTTTAGCCCCATCAGGCATTGGGATCTCAACCCAGAATTCCAATGGGCAGCGGAGACTGCGGGAACTGTGGGATAGCTACCCACAGTGCAACGCTCCGGAAGTCGACGCTTGCCTCGGTACTGTGGAAGCGCTCCGCCGAGTTAATGCACTTAATGCACTTTAGAGCATTTTCTGTGGGGACACACACACTCGAATATATAAAACCGATTTCTAAAAAACCGACTTGTATAAATTCGACTTAATTTCGTAGTGTAGACATACCCTCAGACAGGTAGATCCTGGAAGTGATTTCACCAGGTTACTACATTCAGTTCAGCTCCAGCTCCCTCCCATCCTCCTGTCACAATGGTTCAGAATGGAAACTGTGGCAGCTGGAATGGTAACTTTCCCTCTGGAATTGGGAGATTGGTTTGTTTCCCTGGACCTTCAGGATGCTTATTTTCATATATCCATTCACTCTTCCCACATATGTTTCGTTGGTGGTAGGGACCATTACCAATACCGTGTCCTACCCTTCAGCCTCTCCACTGCCCCAAGGATCTTTACCAAGGTTGTCTTGGCAGTTGCAGCCCATATCAGTCAAATGGAGATAATCATCTTTTCCTACCTGGCCAACTAGCTTCTGAAGGGTTGCTCATTTCTTGAGTGACAGTCAGCATCCAGCAAGGCTCTTTGGGCCTCCGCCCTAATGCGAAAGTCTACACTTATACCCGCAAAATGGACAAACTTCACAGGGGCTACTCTGGACTCTACTATTGCCAGAGCATACTTACCCACAGGCAGGTTTGCTATGATACCCAGCCTTATTTCTACAATATAACAGAGCCCACAAACCTTCAGCTCCCAGGTCATGTGGTAGCCAGTAAGTTCATACCATCTTTGGCAAGATTACACTCCCAATAACTTCAAGCCTGGCTAAGGACAGTCTACAAACCCAAAAAGCACCATCTATCCAAGCAGGTATCGATACCTGGATGGTCCTCAACTCCCTCAATTGGTGGAAAAAACCCTAAAAGGTCTGTATGGGAGTTCTGTTCTCAAATCCGCCTCCCCCAAAGACCACCATAGATGGCTCTCTGCTAGGTTGGGGCACTCACCTTCTGAACTTCACAGCTCAAGGCAAGGGGACTCCCCAGGAGGTTGCTTTCCTTATCAACATTTTAGAACTCAGGGCAGTCCATTACGCTTGCCTTGCTTTCTACAACATATCAGGGACCCCTCAATGTATTTTATAAATTGTCAAGGAGAGGAGCAAGATCCCAGTTCTTGTGCAAAAAGAAAAGGAGTACTTGTGGCACCTTAGAGACTAACCAATTTATTTGAGCATAAGCTTTCGTGAGCTACAGCTCACTTCATTGGATGCATTCGGATGCATGAAGTGAGCTGTAGCTCACGAAAGCTTATGCTCAGATAAATTGGTTAGTCTCTAAGGTACCACTAGGACTCCTTTTCTTTTTGCGAATACAGACTAACACGTCTGCTACTCTGAGTTCTTGTGCACACAATCCATAAAACTATGCAATGATGTGTATCACAAGACACAGAGATATCAGTGGTTTATCTCCTGGGGTTACGGAACATAGTAGCAGTCTCCCTGAGCAGGTTTTTGGGCCACGACTACAAGTGAGAGCTCAACGATGCAGTATTACAGAAGATTTGCCTTATCTTGAGTCTTCTGGAAATAGATGTGTTTGTGATGCCCTCCAGCGCGAAGTGCTGATGGTCCTGATTGAGAGGAGGATGCAGTCAGCATACGTGCCGACTCCATGGGTGCTCCAGGGCTGGAGCATCCATGGGGGAAAAATGGTGAATGCTTAGCACCTGCCAACAGTCCCCCGTCAGGTCCTCCCCCTCCTCCCCAGTGCCTCCAGCCCAATGGTGGCCCCGTCAGTCAGTGCCTCCCTCCCGACCACTATGGATCAGCTGGTTAGCGGCATGCAGGAGGCTCTTGGAGATGCAGTGGGGGGAGAAGGAGGAGTGGGGGAGGGGGTGGGAAGAGGCAGGGTGGGGACTTGGGGGAAGGGGTGGAGTAGGGGCAGGCCTGGGGAGGAGCAGGGGTCAAGCAGCCGCCTGGGAAAGGACAAAGTCAGCACCTGTGACAGTCAGAACTGGCTGGGAGCTGCTGTAGATATCCCTTCAGGAATCCCCTGATGCCTTTACGCCTCAAAGTCCTGAATAAGTTGAAACAGGAGAGATCAATGGCCATTCTCATAGCATCACCATGACCAAGGCAAGTATGGTTCCCAGAGCTCCTTCGACTGTCCCTGCAACCCACCTCTCCACGTTCCTCTGATAGCAGGTCTCCTTACCTGGGAGTCAGGGACCACGACTCACTGCCATCTCTTGTTGCTTCACCTCAGTGCATGGCTACTAGATGTCTCTCTGGCATAGGAAAGGACTCATCTCCAGACCTCCAAACAGTACTGTTCAATTGTAGAAAATCCACTACAAGGAAAACCTACCTGTAAAAAGTGAAAATCTTTTCAGACTCTGAGCTGCCTCTGAGCTATACCTCCTTGAGTCTCACTTTTCTAGCATGCTCTAGTCTGCTAAATTTGAAAAACAGTGGGTTATCTTTGAGCTCAGTTTAGGTTCACCTAGGTGCCTTTACAGCTTTTCACCCTGCCACCCCATTGAAGGGTTTTCAGTCTTCACTCACCCAACTACTGCAAGGTTCATTAAAGGCCTGTTTAACATTTTTCCTACTTACTCAAGGAACATAGTCCTCCATGGAACCTCAACTTAGTTCTCAATGTGCTGAGAAAACCCCCATTTGAACCTATGGATAGCTGTTCCCTCCGTTTCTCTTTCAAGACTTTGTTCTTTACGGATATCACCTTGGCTGTGAGGGTAGGAGACCTAGGGTCCCTTGTGGGTGACTCACCATACATAGTGTTTTATCATGGAAAGGTGGAAGAGGTAGATTAAGGTTTTGTGGGGCTCTGGGCCAGAGCAAGTGTGTGTGGGGGGGCTCTGCACTCCTTCTGCCTGCGGCCCCGCACCATTCTGCCCCTTCTCCTCGCCCCTGTTCCACCCACAGTCCAGCCCCATTCTGCCTCCCCCACCCACACTGCTACCCCGCAACCCATTTACTCCTTTCTCCCCCCACCCCTCCCACATGGCTCCAAGACCAGAGAAGCTCTGTCCCCCCACCACAGCCCGGTGCCACACTCCTGAGGCTGCAGCTAGAGCTCCTCCAGTCCCAGGGCTGCAGCAGGGGTTGGAGTGCAGTGGCTTCCCCTGCCCCGCCCATCCAGTGCTTCTCCCAGGGCTCCATGCTTCTGCCACCCTGTGGTAGCTGTCTGCTGGGGATGGTGTGCCCATCTTTCTGGAGCCCCCTAATTGGCCGGGGGCATGGGCCCCATGGGCCTGTTAGCTAATCCATCACTGAAAGGTGATATTATGTCTGGACCCTTGTTTCCTACCTAAGGTATCTTTTTAGAGTTTCACATTAATTAAGACGTTCAATTACTGGTGTTTTACACTCTTAGAGGGAGGCTAGTCTCCAATCACTAGATGCAAGACTTGCTTTTTACCTCAACTGGACTGAGTCCTTCAGGGCCTCTCTTCGATTTTTCGTCTCTATCATGGAACGAATGAAAGGGCACCGGATCTGTAAAGACTATAATAATAAATAGAAGCTGGGAATGGGTGACGGGATGAATCACTTGATGGATTACCAGTTCAGTTCTTTCCCTCTGGGGCACCTGGCATTGGCCACTGTTGGAAGACAGGATACTGGACTATATGGACCTTTGGTCTGACCCAGTATGGTCATTATATGTTAAACATGTCAGGATGCATATTAGCCTGTTATAAAGCCCTCCTAGAGTGATTGCTCATTCCACCAGTGCTCATTCTACCTCTGTAGCCTTACTGAAGTACGTACCCCTCTCAAATATTTGTAAAGCTGCTACTTGATCATTGGTGCATGCTTTTTTCACAGCACTGTGCTCTTGCGCATGCTTCCAGAGCTGACATGGCTTTTGGTATCACTGTTCTATGTCCTGTTGTGAATCTGCCTCTTCAGCACACTCTTCCATAATAGAGGTTCTGCTCGGGAATCTCCTGAAGTGGAGCTCCCATAGGAACAGTTTCTCAAAGAATAGGTTCCTTATCTCATACAGTAACTGGAGTTCTTTGAGATGTTTTGTCCCTATGGATGCTCCATTACCCACCCTCCTTCCACTCTGCTTCAAAGTCATTCTTAGACTTCAGGGTTGAGAAGGAACTGGAGTGGCAGTGGGCCCACTATTCTCTATATATACTCGCACGGAGCTTGAGTAGGGCACAGGCACAAACCCCTGGACATTGCTGGCAAAAGCCCCTATCAAGAGTGCATGCACATGCTGAAGTGGAGCATCCGTAGGGACAAAACATCTCTTAAGAACTTCAGTTATCATGCAAGGTAAGTAACCTCTCTTTTCTATCATCTTGCCACATTTAGGATCAATGATGGTACAAGCATAAGTCTGAGAAACATTCCTGTTTGCATTCTGCAACCTCCCTGTAGTGATGGTTTTGGAAGTTACTATATGGTAAGAAAATGATACTCTCTCTCCATGCTAGTAGTGTGGTCCTGCTATGCATGTCCTTTACCTCTGCTGTGGGCAGTTAACAGTGGTGACAGTTACCTGTGGGTGGGTGGGGAGTTTAATCCTAGGCAATTTCAGTTTTTGGGGTTTTTTGTCACATGTAACCCTGGAGAAGGGGAGACAGTAGAACAATTCTCTTTCCTGAAATTGCTCTGTATATAGGATAAGTGGGGTCAGAGTAAGACCCAGCTTATAGGGAGGTGCCCTCCCACCTCTGTGCACAGGGGGCAGGGAAGGATGTATGGTATAGACTCTGGCGATAGCATACATAGCAAATATTATAGTCCCTGATGTGATGAGCCAAGGATTTACATATTTTTGTCAAGCTTCTGTTGTATATAATATGTCTGTAAAAGAAAACCTCCTAACTCTCGTTTCTGTGAGTCCTTCAGTATGTTTATCCTTCATCAAACATCTTTAAGACTCTAGGTTTGGCTGTTCATTCTCCGAATGCAATTGCATTCTCCTAATGCAATAGGGCCCTCCTTGCAGTGTTGGGCCTGAGTTGCAAACCATTACCCTGTGAATAATCTTAACTCATGTGGCCACCGGCCAGTCCCATTGAAGTCAACAGGACTACTGTATGAAAAAAAAAGTTAGCAAGACTGGGCTTAGTCCTAGTCTTCTGCGTGGCCCAATAAATTATAGAACTGGTTTGAGAAAAGAAATCCACTGCCTGCTGCAAATCATAAAACTAAAAATGTATTGAGCTTTGTCCCTAAGGACACCACGGATATAGACTGGCAAGCATTGAAGATAGTAAAGTTATGGGCCTCTGAAGGAAAGCCACAACTCCCAAACTCTTAAGACTATCCTACATGATCTTTAATAATTCCAGCCCAACCAATCTCAATTGCTGCAAGAGGACATAAGAAAATAGATGGCTTCTCAGATCTAGTTTTGTAGCACACTCACTTGAATTAAGATTATAATTTGAAGCCGAGGAAAATTTGTACAATGGCTTCAAATCTTCATTTTTTAAAATATAGCTTATCTGAAAACCGGTGGTGCTGCATATTTAAAATGACAAAGCCCTTGCAATGAAGAGCTGACAAGCTAAATTTTCCTTGCTTGTTAAAATATAGAGACAGCATGGTATAAAATTACTGAATAAGAAGAATTTATAGAGCACTGTATATGTGCATGGTGCCCCAAAAAAGGTGTGCATGGTGCCCCAAATTTTACCCTCAAATATTTGTACAATTCCTGCTAACATCAGGGCAGAATTTGGCCTTTGAAGCATCATTTTGTACAATTTGATCTCTCAAAAGAAAAAAAATTGCTCTTCAGAAACGCCAGAGATTAGTCATCTTTGGCAAGGATGAGTTAGCAGCATCCAGAAAGGGAGTAAACTCTATATGAGGCAGAAAAATAATCCCCAAATCCCCTTCAGGTGGATGGCAGAATGTTATCATGGAGCTCCCAGGAGCCCGCTACAGCATGTCAAAAGGAAGGCATTGGGGAACAGCTGCTTGATGTGATATGCTAACCAACAAAACATCCTTTGACTGAAAAAGGCCATATCAAAAATGCCAGCTAACCACACTAACAGAGCTATAGAGACCTAGATTATTTACATCAGGGCACAGGAGACAATATAAACATGATATGATGGACAAGGAGCTCCTGTGTAGTCTAAGAATACTGATAAGTAATAATGGGTATGAATAGAGTAAGGGTCTGTCTACACGGTACTTTGGAGTGAGCCTCTCACCCCCGGTCAACAGACTTGGGCTAGCGGGACTCATGCTTGCTCTTTAAAAATAGCTATGTAGACAGCTCTTTGACGTTTACTCCGGGGGGAATTCTGAGCCACTGCGCAATGCAGGATTTTGCAGAAATTCATGTTGTGTGCACAGAATTTCCTTTTTTCTCCACAGAAATGGGCTGCAGAGATGTTGGTTGCCACTAGGGGCAGAGCCCAGCTCGCAAATAGAAGACAAAGCCAGGGGGAGGGAACTGAAGGGTTCCTAGCAGTTGCAGTTCCCAGCATGCCCTGAAGGAAGGAGGCAGCGGTGCGCAGGAAACTCTGTGCAAACCTGGGACTCAGCAGCAGGTTGTTTCTTCTTCTGGATCCCTGGGCTCTAGGAGGGTAGGGTCTGTGAGTGTCTGGCCCGAAGGTCAGCTGGGCTCTGAGGGGTAGGGGGTGTAAGTGTCTGGGCTGGGGGGTGGAGGATGTGAGTGGCTGGCTCAGGGGGGCTGCACCTGGGCTCTAGGGGATAAAGAGTGTGAGTATCTGGGGGGGCGTGGCTGGGTTCTGGGGGTTAGAGGTGTGAGTGTGTGGGTCGCTGGGGGTGGGCCATGGCTGGCCTCTGTGGGGTAGGGGGTGTGAGTGTGTGGACCCAGGGGGCCCCACTCCTGGGCTCTGTGTGTGTGAGTGTGTTGCCCCCTGGCTGGGCTCTGAGGGGGAGGGGGCAGAGAAGCAGGAACTGGGTTGTCATAGGTGTTTCTTTAACTCTCTACTCCTGGGGAATTTTTTTTAGTTTCTGTATTGTCAAAGACATACTTGCTGACAGATATATTGAAATAAATTACCAAGATAATTGAAATAGAGCGTTATTTTGACACACACAATTTGCAGAATTTTAAAATATTGTGTGTAGAATTTTTAATTTTTTGGTACAGAATTCCCCCAGGAGTAAAAGTTGCAGCTTGGGCTGGAACTCTCTCTCTCAAGCCCACAACAGCCCCTCTTCCCCCACAGGCTTCAGTTCCTGAGCTTCAGCCCAAGCCTCAGCTTCAAAGCACTGTCTATACGACTGTAAATAAAACAATAAACCATCTTCAAAGTCTGTATTTTCTAGCATCCTTTTTTTCTAAATAAAATAATACTTTGCTTTAAGGAGGCTTTTTGGTTACTGGATACCAGTCATTGCTCCCCAAGGAAACAGAACTGCAGGGTCTGAGCCTGTCAGCTATGCTGAGATAATCATGGTTAGTGGCAGGGGATGCAGTCCAAAGCCCAGTTTGAGTGTGGAAGAATCGTGTGAATTCACCCTGAGACAGGTGATAGCTAGAGGCTTGAGACCCGAATGGGGTCCACTTGAAGAGACCAAGAGTGATCAGAGGTGCAGTTGGCCTGGTAGCTTTGTGCACATGGAACTGAGGAAAACCGTACTGTGAAGTTACTTGTGAGAACCGTATTTAATTTTTAGCGGATTTCAAAAAGAGATTGGACACATAATTAGATAACAAGGCCATCCAGGTTTACAGCTTTCTGTTACACCTCTGGCCCTAGCCACTGAATGTCCCAAACAGCATATTGGAATAGACCGAGTAGGAACATTCCTGTGTTTCTATTGTTCTACTGTGCAAGTTCTTGCTTCCAGAAAATCTTGCTTTTTCAGAGTACTGGGAAGGGTGTGTGTGTGTGTGTGTATGTGTGACACCACTGTAGGGCTTAGGGACAGATTTTTAAAAGTATTTTGGCACTTAGTGGATTTTCAAGAGTGCCTAGGCAACTATATTAGAATCATTAGATGCCTAAATATCTTTCGAAATCAGAGCTAGAAATAGTGCCGTGCTTTCTAGCTATAATCAGCCAGTGAGCTCTGATGGTGTGATGTAATGCTTGTAACTTTGTGTCTTGCTGTACAGGTTGGGTGACTGAATTTCTGAAAAAACAGTTGGAACCAGAATTTGCTGGTTTGCTCGTGCCATTTAATTCAGCTGAGTTTAATAACTTTTTTTTAAAATTCAAATAAAATTAGCTTTCTAGTTTTGTCTTGGGACTTAAGTGCTATGGCAAAAAAATATAGAAATGGATCTGCCTCTTCTATCACGTAGCCAACAGAGGATCAAAACAAAATGAAGATTATCTGCTATCAGTGGACAAAACAATGACAGGAGACAGTTGCTTATGACCCTGTAATATTATATTGCATATCATTCTTTGTACTTGTAAGCACTTTATATTCCTAGATCTCATAACCCTTTACAAACAAGGGTATATATCCTCACCCCACTTTTACAGATAGGGAACCTGAGACATAGAGGTCAAGGGATTTGGAAGGAGCAGGTCCAGTACAGAGCTGCGATTTAGAGCTCTGTTCTCCAGACTCCCAGTCCAGCATTGAACCACTGGATCATGCTGCCATATAAGCAGAAAAGCCAACTTGAATCTGAAAGGTTTCAGAGTAACAGCCGTGTTAGTCTGTAACCGCAAAAAGAAAAAGAGTACTTGTGGCACCTTAGAGACTAACAAATTTATTTGAGCATAAGCTTTCGTGAGCTACAGCTCACTTCATCGGCTGCATTCAGTGGAAAATACAGTGGGGAGATTTATATACACAGAGAACATGAAACAATGGGTGTTACCATACACACTGTAACGAGAGTTACATGTTAAGGTTCCTTCCCCACTCTGAACTCTAGGGTACAGATGTGGGGACCTGCGTGAAAGATCCCCTCAGCTTATTCTTACCAACTTAGGTTAAAAACTTCCTCAAGGTACAAACTTTGCCTTTTCTTTGAACCCCTATGCTGCCACCATCAAGTGTGTTAAACAAAGAACAGGGAAAGAGCCCACTTGGAGACGTCTTCCCCTCACAATATCCCCCCAAACCCTACACCCCCTTTCCAGGGGAAGGCTTGATAAAAATCCTCATCAACTTGCATAGGTAAACACAGACCCAACCCCTTGGATCTTAAGAACAATGAAAAAACAATCAGGTTCTTAAAAGAAGAATTTTAATTAAAGAAAAAGTAAAAGAATCACCTCTGTAAAACCAGGATGGTAAATACCTTACAGGGCAATCAGATTCAAAACACAGAGAATCCCTCTAGGCAAAACCTTAAGTTACAAAAAGACACAAAAACGGGAATATACATTCCATTCAGCACAGCTATTTTACCAGCCATTAAACAAAAGAAAATCTAATGCATTTATAGCTAGATTACTTACTAACTTAACAGAAGTTCTGAAGAGCATTCCTGACCTGGTCCCAGCAAAAGCCTCACACAGATAGAGAGAACCTTTGTTTCTCCCCCCATCCAGCTTTGAAAGTATCTTGTCTCCTCATTGTTCATTTTGGTCAGGTGCCAGCGAGGTTATCTTAGCTTCTTAACCCTTTACAGGTGAAGGGGTTTTGCCTCTGGCCAGGAGAGATTTTATAGTTCTGTATATAGAAAGGTGGTTACCCTTCCCTTTATATTTATGACACGCCCCCCAAATCACAGATAGGGTGAAACACTGGCTGTGATTTCTTCCTGGAGCTCTAGGAGAAAACAGAGTTAAGAAGACACATGCTCCTCACTGTATTTTCCACTGAATGCATCCAATGAAATGAGCTGTAGTTCACGAAAGCTTATGCTCAAATAAATTGGTTAGTCTCTAAGGTGCCACTAGTACTCCTTTTCTTTTTGCGAATACAGACTAACACTGCTGCTACTCTGAAACCATGCACCTCTAAATATACTACCAAGATTATAAAGGCTAACAATATTTTCCACATCTCAAGGATGATTTTAACCAGTTGATTCTGGGAAACTTTCACGGGAGAGTGCATCAGTCACTTTGTTAGAAGCTCGTGAGATGTGTTGTATGTCGAAATCAAACTCTTGGAGAGCTAAACTCCACCGAATAAGTTTTTTGTTATTTCCCGTGGTGGTATGAAGCCACTGTAGCGCAGCATGGTTGGTTTGCAGGTGGAAACGCTGTCCCCAAATGTATGGGCGTAGCTTTTCCAGAGCGTAGACAATGACATAACATTCTTTTTCACTGACTGACCAGTTGCTTTCCCTCTCAGACAGCTTCTTGTTGAGAAACGCTACAGGATGGAATTCTTGATCTGGTCCTTCCTTCATTAAAACTGCTCCCACACCACGCTCGGACGCATCTGTGGTTACTAGGAATGGTTTTTCAAAGTCTGGGGCCCTTAGTACAGAGTCAGACATGAGTGTCGCTTTAAGCTGGTTAAAGGCCTTCTGACACTCTTCGGTCCACTGAACGGCATTTGGCTGTTTCTTTTTTGGTTAGGTCTATCAATGGGGCGGCGATTTGGCCGTATTGCAGTACAAATCGCCTGTAATATCCGGCCAAGCCTAAGAAAGATTGGACCTATTTCTTTGACTTTGGGACAGGCCACTTTTGGATAGCATCCACTTTGGCCTGTAGGGGGTGGATAGTTCCTTGACCCACCTGGTGTCCAAGGTAAGTCACTCTGTTTGACACTTCTTAGTCTTAACGGTTAGTCCTGCCTCCCTTATGCGCGCGAAGGCTTTTTGTAGATGTTCCAGGTATTCTGCCCAGGAATCCGAAAATATGGCCACATTGTCAAGGTAGCCGACCACATATTCTCCCAATCCCGCTAGGAGACCATCTACAGGTCTTTGGAAGGTGGCGGGTACATTCCGCAGCCCGAAAGGGAGTACGTTAAATTCATACAGCCCGACATGTGTAATGAAGGCTGACCTTTCTTTGGCGGATTCATCTAGCGGTACCTGCCAGTACCCCTTGGTTAAGTCCAAGGTAGAGATGAACTGGGCCCGTCCCAGTTTCTCCAGCAGTTCATCTGTGCATGGCATTGGATAGTTGTCTGGGCGAGTTACGTTTTTGCATGGACTACCGTAAGCTAAATGCTGTATCTCCCCATCTGGTTTGGGAACTAGAACCACTGGAGATGCCCATGCACCGCCAGCGGGGCGGATTACACCCATCTGTAGCATATCCAGGATCTCCCGTTCTATAGCAGTTTTAGCTTGAGGATGGTTGGACTTTAATTGGGTAAGCATTATCTGTGTCAATGGAGTGGTATGCCCGTTCAGTCAGTCCTGGGGTGGCTGAGAATGTCGGCGCGTAGCGAGTGCACAGCTCCTTGATCTGCTGTCACTGCATATGCCCAAGGGTCATGAAGAGGTTCACCTCTTCCACGCCACCATCACTTTTCCCTTCATAGTAGACACCTTCAGGCCACATCACCTTCATATTGGTGCACATAACAAAATTCATTGGGTGGGGGTTGAGCTGAGGGGTTCAGAGTGTGGGAGGGGACTCAGGACTGGGGCAGAGGGTTGGGGTGCAGTGGTGTGAGGGCTCCAGCAGGGGGTGTGGGCATGAAGGGTTTGGGGGGCAGGAGGGTGCTCTGGGGCTATGCTGGGGAGGGAGGACTCTTCCCCAACTCTCTCTCCCCACTGCAGCACCTGGGCTGGGTGGGGAGAGGAACCTCTCCCCACTGAAGCAGCTCCAGGGCTGGGGCCACAGAATAGGCTCCTCTCCCCTGGCCACAGCAGGTCCAGGGCTGAGTTTGGGCCGCCCCTCCCCTAGCCGCAGCAGGGTTGGGGCTGAGGGAGGGGCACTGACTTCATGGGTGCTCTAGGGCTGGAGCACCCAGAGAGAAAAAGTAGTGGGTGCTCCAGCACCTCTCACCTGCCAGTGGCCCCCACTGACCAACTCCTCTCCCTCCCTCCCAGTGCCTTTGGTCCACCGCGAACAGCTGTTTCACGGTATGTAGGAAGCTCCGGGCATGCTAGGGGGAGGAGGTAGGGAAGAGGTGGAGTGGGGGCGGGGCTTGGGACAGATGGGAGTAGAGCACCCTCTGACTAGAGGGGAAGTCAGCGCGTATGGCGTGCCCCTTCCCTGGCTGCGACAGGTCAGCTGGGTGGGTTCCCTGAGCGCCTGCACCGCGCTAAATAGGCTGCTGTGTTGCCGTGCACCTTACAGGGAACTTAGGCTCCCCCCCAATCACCCACTTCCCACCCAGAAATGCCTGTATATTGTATTTACTCATCATTTAACTTGTATATTTGATTTTTAAGCTCCATGGGGCAGGAAACTTGTTTCACTTTATACCTGTAAAGTGCCATAGCACTTTACATCTATGGCCTTATACAAATATATATATTCTGACTGGGACATTGTCACCATTATGGTAGATCTCACTGGATGTCAATACTAATGCATCTGAAATGCTCATCGCCTCTTAATACTTGAGTAATTAATAATTGGAGTGTTTCCACTGATTTCAATGGATGTTGGATTCGGTCTTAAAGCAGAAACTAATTTTACTCCTGGGGGAATTCTGTGCCTAAAAATTCCTCACACAGTATTTTAAAATTCTGCATATTTTATTTGTCAAAATAACACAATATAATCACATCAGTTTCAATTATTTTTGGTCATTTATTTCACAGTACGTGTCAGCAAGTATGTCTGTAACAATACAGACAACAAAAAAGATTCAGGAAATGTTTTTTTGACAAATAGATTCCTTACTAGGAATATTAATACAGAACCCGGAGTAATAATTCACTTAAATTACAATCCAGAACTGTATTTCCCTCACCCCTCAGAAGCAGTGCAAAGGCTTGGGCGAGTTAGGGGTAATGGAGGAGCTGAGGGAGGGGGTAGTCAATTTCTGGAAAGGAGCCTGGGTGTGAACTTAGAGGGCTGTTGGGTATGGGTGGGAAAAGTATGGAATAGGTTTTTTGTGGGGGCGGGGAGGGATTGTTAGAGAGCTTCCCCCATGCAGACCCTGGCTGACCCCTAACCTCTTCTGTTCAGTCAGGCACATCTGCCCCGTCCTAGTGTGTTCCTGCACCACCCCATGTGTCCTTGCAGTCCCTGTCCACATGTCTCTCCACCCCCACTCAGACACCCACTCCCCCCCATCCCTATGTGGCTCTGTGCTGCCTCCCCCTGTTCCTATGTGGTCTGTGCCCTCACTCAGCCACCCCCTTACCCCTATGTGGCTTTGCGCCTCCTCCCCCATCACCATGTGGCCCTGTGCTTCCACTCCCATTCAGCCCCTGCCCCAATCTGTCCTCCCACACTAGCCCTTATGAGCCCCTGTCTGACATCCCCCCAGCACCCCACGTTGTCTGTTTTCCCCATAGCCCCTGTCTCCTGACCTGGCCTGACAGGTGCTGCGAAGAAGGCAGGCTCTTTCTCTTCCCTCGCTGGCAGGGAGCTGTTCCTGTGTTCTGTTGCCACAGCACCCTCTGGTGAGCAAAAGGCATAACTGCAGAAGTTATTTTTCTGCTAGGAGCTGCTGCTGTTCTTGCGCCACAGCGCCCTCTGGTGGGCAAAAGGCAGAACTGAAGCAACATTTCGGCACAAGCTTATTTCTGCTCAAAAACTTAAAAATGCGTGGCTTATTTATTATGCACATGCAGTAAAACAGAATTCCTCTCAGAGTATAATTTTACTGAATTGTATGCAAATTGGGGGACTTGGATAAAACTACCCAAGCACACTTACATTTGTGATTTCCAGTCAAGACTTGAACCCAGGTTTCTAGAGATGACATAGTAGTGAACTGTTGCATTGCACAAAACATATCTTTTGTCCCCTCATTCACTGTGCAGTACCACTGTAGGGGGGATCCCTTTAAGCACTGATATCTGAACTTAGTGTCTGTATGCTATCTAGTGCTGCTGCCACAGCTCTCCAACATGCCTGACACCAATGTGTGTCTGTGTTGAAGCCTCAGACCAAAGACTCTCACCTCCGCTCCCCAAGGTCCTACTACATCAGTACATGTGGGAGCAGAAGCAGCAGTTTCAGGGTAACCTTTCAATTTCCAGTTCTTTGGCACAAAGAAGCTTGGCTCCCTAATGTCACAGGCCGTCTGGAGAGCCCTGGGCTCCCCCAATCCCCTGACCATTTTCAACCCTAGGCTCCCTCAGCATCTCCTCCCGAGGTGTACCATGCAGCAGCTCTTCCAGGAGACAGGGAGAGATACAAGGGTATTCAAAATGCATGGAGTAAATCTGTGCACAACAGCCTGTTTGGGGGTGGGGCACCAAGGATGAGCCAGAGTTGGATATGGTAGTCGAGTTCCCCTTGCCTTGCTGGAGCAGAGCTCCTTCTCACGACCCCCTGTTTTCCCTTGCTTACCTCCGATATAGCCCTGCTTCCACTCTACCAACTTCAGGTCCAAAAAGCACACCACCAGTGGGGGGGTTATAGGTGACAACTAGGAGCATGTGGTGAGATGTTTGGGCTTTTTTTCATATTGAAGCAGGTTTGTTGGGATTTCCTCTGAGACCTTTTCCACTTGGCTTAGCCAGAGCACCATGTCCAATACTGAGAAAATACTTGATCCAGTTCTCTGGGATCCAAAAACTCAATTTGACTCTGGATTTCATCACTCAGGTTCCTTTATTTGGCAATGGCATACAGCAAAGCTACACTGAACTGATTAGACTCAAGCGTTAGGGGATTAGATATGTGTACCGCTCATCCAAAGTTACACAGATAACGTCTTCCTTTATATACATTTACACATTACATTGCATTTGCTGTACATTAATTCACACATTATTGGATTGGTTACTTGGCAAGAACCAATCCCTGTATAGCATGTTCTGTCCATGTACTGTGTCCTGGAAACTGATCTTAAACCTGGAATGTAATCTTGTCCATTGTTACTACCATCAAGATGCTGCTGCTTATCTTTGCTTGCACAAACATCCTGACTCCCGGCATACTGTTTGTCAAGTCCCTATTTACAACTTAACCTTTCATTCACTTTCCCAGTTATGCTAGGCTGACCAGATAGCAAGTGTCAAAAATTGGGACAGGAGGTAGGGGGTAATAGGTGCCTATGTGAGAAAAAGACCCAAAAATCGGGACTGTCCCTGTAAAATTGGGACATCTGGTCACCCTAAATTATGCTCACTAAGAAATGAGGCAAGTTCCTTATGTCAAGCCAGGCCTATAACGTTCTCTTGGAGTATTTGGGTGGCCTGATCTATGATGCAAGCTACTTCTCTGGTGGAGTTTCCTTATTTGGTGAATACAATCTTAAGTGTTAAGATGTGGAATCCATCTGGGGTATCATTAAAGAACTATAACCCCAACTCAATGGAGACCCCATTCTGAAAGAAAATCTTTCCCAAATCCCCCTTATCTGATCTTTTAACAACCC
Source organism: Caretta caretta (assembly GCF_965140235.1). NCBI lineage: Eukaryota > Metazoa > Chordata > Testudines > Cheloniidae > Caretta > Caretta caretta. The sequence goes on along the minus strand of NC_134208.1, from coordinate 135,599,548 downwards.
CTAAACCTCACCAAGCTCATCATGAGAAGCAAGCTCCCCACAGACCAGGACCCACCAACTCAAAACAGCACTAGACCCTGCCAGAACAACAGACGCAAAACCTGCAGACATACCTCTGCCGCTACTGTGATCAATAACCCCCCACTTTCAAGACCTATTTGCCCTATGAATGCCCATCACAATATGTGGCGTAACTCATCCAGTACACGTAGGGCCGGATTAACTTTTTGTGGGCCCAGTGCCAAACATATTTGTGGGCCCCCGTGTGGTTGTGATGGGCCCCTTCCAAGTGTGGGCCCGGCATGACAGCACCATTGATGCCATAGTAAATGTGGTATTGCTGGGATGGGGATGAAAACATTTATTTGAAAAACAAAATAAGATATTTGAAGCCACACTGCGACCTCCACTCAGCCTGCAGAGAACAAACTGGGTTAACATCAATGTACCCAGAATACCACTGAATTTGGTTTGTGTGGGATGGGGGTTGTTTGTTAGTTTTGTCTTTTTCCTTTAAACACTCAGGGCCTGCTTGGGGCCCTGAACACAAGTGCTTAATGAGCACACTTATGAGCCATATTAAGCCTGGATGTAGCAGTCAGTGGTGTCGCACCTCCATATCCCCACCACCACCTCCTCCACCCAAAGTTATGTTTCGTAAATACATTTTTTGAAAGTTGCATTTTCTACTTTGGTACAATAATGTTTACAAAACTTTGGGGAGGAAAATTGCTGGTGCCCATCTTTTGCAGGGAGAAAGGGCCACTGAGAGAAAACACACTTTAGCACAAAGGCTACCACAATCCAGGCTCAAGCTCCTACCCCAATCTTCACACCTGGGCTCTCCCCCCCCCCATCCCTCCTACTGTCCCCATCCCACACAACTAACCCCCTAACAAAGGCTCTCCTCAATCTCCCTGCTACTGCCCACCCCCTCACACACTTTCACCCCAGGGCTGTCATCTCCCTCCCTTCTACTACCCCCCCCCCACAAACACTGAGCCAACCCACACCTTAACATCCTGCTTCTCCTACACCCCCCCACATGGAGTCACTGCCAGCTCCACCCTCACACCCCGACTTGCCCCACAACTGCCTCTTTCCCTCAACACTGGGCTGTGCCCCCTCCCCAGAGTGCAGGGGGGCAATTTCTGGGCATTTCCACTGGCAGGGGATGTGCCAGCCAGCACTGACAAGCCCTGCTGTCACTGCCCACCCTGCTCCCAGGGACCACAGACAACCAACCCCCACCCTGAAGTGCAGGGTCGAGACAGTGCCCAGGAGGCCCCAGGCATCACATTCGCTGGGGGGCTGCCCCCAGCTCCCCGCCACCCCAGGAGAGTGGGGGAGACTCGGGGAGGGGAGGAGTGCAGCGGGGTTAGCACCGGGAACCCTCTCCCTGCACCAGACCATTTCCTTGTTTGGGATTTTTTTTTGGTCCCCTCCGACACTTCAGCTGGGGTGGCTAGTAGCATGGCATGGGGCATTCTGGGACTAGTAGTGTAGCTGGCAGCGCAGGTCCCAGGGCCCCAGTGGAACACAGTGGCATGCAAACTACAACTCCCAGCACACCCTGGAACAGACAGTCCCTTTTGCACCTCTGCACTGCACTCCCCAGGCTGCTTAGTGTTTCATCTGGCACACAGAAGTTGCTGACTCTTCACATTGCTGGGCTGTGGCCCGGCTGGATTAACCCTTTGTGGGCCCCTGGGCCTGGCGCCACCAGAGCCAGTGTAAACCCAGTAGTGCGTACACTAAATGCCCCAAGAACAACTGTGTGGATGAAACGAAAAAATCACTACACTCTGACAGAAAAACGATAAAAGACAAAAACACCATATCACCTGTTGGTGAACACTTCACTGAATGATCATTCCATGTGTGACCTCTGTCATCATCCTCAGAGGAAACCTGCACAACACCTTCAAAAGACAGGCCTGGAAGCTTAAATTCGTAGCGTTGCTAGACACTAAAAATCACAGACTCAAAAACAGTGGATTTATGGCTTATTACAACAATCTGTAACCTATTAACCCTCTGTCCTGTGACTGTGGAGGTGTTAACCACCCACTTCACCTTGAACGGTTTCTTGTAACGTGTTAACACTTTATGCTGAACAATCTATTTCACCTTGTCTTTCGCTGTGACACTGAGTACCTTTCCCTGACCTGAAGAAGAGCGCTGTATAAGCTCTAAGATTCTCTCTCTCACCAACAGAAGTTGGTCCAATAAAAGATTCTATCTCACCCATCTTATCTTTGTTACCTTCATAGTTTGCAGACAGGTATCAAGGTTAATACATAATTATTTGTCTTTAAAAACAGGGTAATTCCTACACTTCATGGGGGTTTGTTTTGTGTTTAGGTTGGTAAAGTACATATCCCAATCATGGAAACCATAAAAACCAAGGAAATAAGCAGTTAAGTCTTTGAACATAAGAACAGCCATACTGGGTCAGACCAAAGGTCCATCTAGCCCAGTATCTTGTCTTCCAACCGTGGCCACTGCCAGGTGCCACAGAGGGAATGAACAGAACAGATAATCATCAAGTGATCCATCCCCCTGTCACCCATTCCCAGCTTCTGGCAAGCAGAGACTAGGGACACCATCCCTGCCCATCCTGGCTAATAGCCACTGATGGACCGATCCTACATGAACTTACCTAGTTGAACACTCCATCTATGCTCAACTCCTTAGTTCCCCTTTACAACCTTGATTGCTTCTCTTCCACTACTCATCTCTAGCACGTTTCCTGAACAACCTGTGAGCAGTCTTAACTGACTGTTCTTATTGCTTAAAAAGTAATCTGTTTTGATGACTGATATCAGGATGGTGTGGTTTTCATAAATCATATGTACAAAAGAACTGTATGTGGCTTTGTATTAGTGTGTGTAAGCGAGGCCTGGAATAAAATTGCAAATGGTGGTTCAGATGTATTTTTATTATGTGAATGGATGATCTGTGTTGGCAATCTAAATTAAGTAGTTTTTGTGTAGAAACTTGCATTTGTGATTTGGCATATTAGTTATGCTCAGAGTTGTGGTTGAGGGTGCAAATATGTGGGGAGGATGGTAGCTAATGTACAGGGGAATTGAGTATAGATGGATTGTTGAACAACTGTTTATTTCCTCACCTTCTGTGGTTTACATTTATAGATATGCAGTCTAGCAATGGTAACTTTACATTCAGTTTTATTTTATCAGTCTAGGGAGAGTTAACTGTAGTCTGATCGCTATATTACATTAGATAAGTGTACTCTTAACCAAGCCTGTAAGAATTTGTTTAGAAAAGCAACTTTTCAATTGCTTTAACTTTGACTGTTCTAGGGAAAACAGAATGAAGGAAATCATGTCTAATAACAACACAACCAATATATCTCAAGCAAGAAAAGCTGTGGAGCAGTTAAAAATGGAAGCATACATGGACAGGATAAAGGTAAATTGAGTCAATTGTTCTGAAATTGCCCTTTACTTTTGTGTCGTAAAATTTCACCTTTGGTACTTCAGAAAATCCTTATCGGAGTACTTTGCAATGTGATATATGAAATAATGTTCAAAGAATGATAACATGAAAAAACAATGATGTATAATTGATTCTGTCTGACTTTAAGCAGGGTACTTCTCAAAGGACTGATGCCCAGCCTACTTCTTTTTTTTTCTTTCTTTTTTTTTTTTGTGGGCACAGTGTACATCAGCAAATAATAACAGGTAAAATAGAAGTACTTGCATCTCTAACTACCTGGTCTGCACCCACAGTCAGGTGGTTTGAGGCACAGGTACTTAGATTTGCTCCTGCAGTTAAATGTAGATGCATTGTCCTAACCCGGCAGGAAGAAAGAAAGATTCAAGGGATGTGGGTTAATTAGGCCACAATTTTATTAACTCATCTGGGAAATATTCATCAATAAATCATATAGTGTACATCGTCATTCTTTCCTTAATCATTCCCACCTATTTGGAAGGGCTGTCATCAGCTCTACGCAAACTGCACATTGCTGGGACCCCACCATCCTCCCCTCTATGAGGGTGAAAGGAGGTGGGGAGGTCGTCTCATTGCTGTACCAGACGTTAGGAATGCCAACTCCCTTCCCCCAGATTCCCAACTCCAATTTATCAGGGAACTGGACCCCTTATGGAATGATGACCTGCACTGGATAGCTGTTAAGATGCAAGAACTTGACCTACCCTCATTAAATACCCCACTGGGGCCCTGAACTGCTGTAAGGAAGGCAAAAAAAAACATCTTGCCCCAGCCAATCTGCCAGTGAGTGAAAAATTCCTTCTCAGCCCCAAAAGAAAAAGGCAACTAGAGCAATGCCCAAAGCTGATCATAAAACTCAGACCTACTTTGATCCCATGGGTGGGGAGGGTGAGTGCTCCTTGTCCATGGTGAGAGAGATTATTTCTGGAGAGAACCGTCTATAAATACCTTCCCTCCTACAATACACAAGATGGTTGGCATCCCACCTGAGTCAGCCTCATCCAGTTGCCCTTGGCTCAGGAAACTGTCTTCTTTGCACTCCCTCGTAATCAGTGTGGGGGAACCTTAAAGGAGCCACAAGCCCTTTTCTTCCTGATGGCAAGACAAAGCCCAACAGCATTTGGGTTGAGGTGAAAGCGGTTTCTGCAGTTGCAGATTGCACCAATAGTGAAGGAGGCTGCCCTTTAGAACATTTTGGCCGTTAGCATTTGCATCACTCTTCTAAATCACTGTTCTGTCACTCTGTGTTACCACTGAACATAGATGAAACACAAAATACACAATCAATTTCACCTTTATTTTGTTCAGCAGAGTTGTCATTGCCCTGGGGAATTAAGCTGAATGATGCAATATTTCATTTTGGCTTCTCCAGATTTGTCTGCATCTGATATTTGAGGACATCTTTTTGTGGGTAAAATATTACACCTTTAACTGTATTTGTTAAGCATGTGGGGTGAAGAGATTATATTGGTTAGAGAAATTTTCATAATTTTTTAGCTGAAAAGTGTAGAATTATTACTCTTCATTTCTCCCTATGTCTTCCATTAGGCCAAGATTTTAAAAGGTGACAAGTTGGGCACGCAGAATCACTAGTCACTTTAGAAGGGCCTGGTTTTTCAAGCACTCTGAAAATCAGCTTCCTTTTAAGATGTCATGTTGCACACACAGTCACTAATCACTATGTCTGAAAATCATATCCTTCAGTAAATAAAGGATGAGGGGGAAGAGGGAGTGTTTTTAAGCAAGTCCACTTCAGTTTAATTAAATTTTCCTCCAACCAACCGTTTTACAAATTTCATCATAAATTTCATGCGTTACTCATATTTCTCATGTGCAAGAGTACAATAAATGTTTCCATTGCAAGAAGTTAATTTTAATAGGCTTTAATTTCTTAAATATGCAACCTGCACTTGAATAGAATATTTAAAAATAATCCATTGGGTAAATGAGGTTACTTTTTCTGTTTAGTTATTGCGTAGCATGATCTAGAATAATCTTAGTATTGCTAGCTTGTAAGTTTCCTACAATCAGCAATATTTATTTACCCTTCACATGGAATGGTGATACTTGGAAAATATTTGTATATACATATTTTCCCTATTTTCTTTAAAGACCGAAAGCAAATGCTTAATTCTAGCTCCCATTCCAAAAATATTTACAGAGATGTTAAAGATGTTGTTTCTTACTAACTGATATGCGTTATAAAGAAGATTGTTATCAATTATTCTTCATGTCCACTATAGGTAGGACAAGAAGTAATTGGCATAATCTGCAGCAAAGGAGATGTTAGGTTAGGTATTAGGAAAAACTTTCTAACTGCAAGGGTAGTTAAGCTCTGGAATAGGCTTCCAAGAGAGGTTGTAGAATCCCCATCACTGGAGGTTTTAAGAACAGCTTGGACAAACACGAGTCAAGAATGGTCTAGGTTTACTTGATCCTGCCTCAGTGGCCCACCATAATTTAGACATCCCTGTGGAGCTAAATTATTACATCCTTCTGAGGCTGCCGTATAGGTTGCAATGCTGTCTGGAATCCTAGCTGCAGGACCACCTTTGATGCACCTTTCACACCTCCTTTGCCAGTGCTTGCAAGGGAATTCTTAGATGGCTGCCTCACAGCTGTCTTCCTCAGTTTCTGTTTTAAGTTGCTCCGCCCCCTTACCTGACATACAGGGGATGGTGTCAGAGTGAGAATCTCACCCATAGTTTTTACCCACTCTGTCCCCCAAATAGTACAATGAATTTACTGCAGGACTAGATGGAAGGAGGACAGCAGCCAAGCTGTTGTTCAAATACACATTTGAAATAATTGCAAAATGAATACAAGGAAATCACATTTTGTATTTTAAAAAACAGAATAAAACCTACTACCCTAGAATTTATACCATTCTCAAATGTTGTGATTAAGAAGCTGAAAAGTTCTTGTTTAATTTTCTAAATTGCTACATTTAATCTGTAAGTCTTCAAAGCACTCATTTAAAAGTTACAGTATCTTTGGATGTGATAACCTCCCCAGAATTAAAGTGACACTCCAACATATTACAGTAAAAAAAAGTTAAAAGACAGTTATTAAATTATAAAGCCAAGCACTGTTAGATAATGCCAGTTACAAGATTACACATGCAACCTTAACTTGACCTCCTTGTGAATCCATCCTATGCACTAAATGAGGCAGGGTACCTGAGGGAGAAAAAATATGTGATTGTGTATTTAAAAACTGCATCATGTACATGTATGTAGTATTTTCTTTCTAATTCAATGTCATACAGGCATTTTCGTAATCCTGAGTGAATAAAGGCACTCTTGCTTTTAGGTGAATAGTCAGAATATCAATTATCACTGGTGCTTTTATCTAAATCTATTCACCAATAATTGGAAACTGCTTATGCAAAGTTCCATTGAAAACTATATAAACACAGCTTTAAGTATTTCACCTCTTTATTACATGATGATGAAATTGTCATGTATACATGTACATTCATATTTGCATTTCATTCAGTGAAAATCTGTTTGTTCTCATGTATCTGCACTAAGATCCCCGTTTTTCAAAAACTCAGTTTTCAGTTGGCTTTTTTCCCCTCAAACCTAATTTCATTTACTAGGCCTTATCTTAAAACAGCTGGTACAGCACCAAACTACAGCCTAGCTATTGATAAGGACTTGTTCAGGGAATGTAGTAGAGACAACTTAATGTGTAGAAGTACAAAGTAATGCTTTGTAACTAAATATAAAACAACAAAGGCAGAAGGGAAATGAGACTTTTTTGTTGTCAGTTTAATTATGGACAGCTGAGGCAGGCTTAAGGCCCGGATAGCTTAAAAGCCCAATTATTTGTTCTCCAAATGCATTTTGGTACCTGATCTAAGGTCAAACTAAACAGAAATTTGTATCATAGCAGTTTATAAGGTGCTGAAAAACCAGTGGCTCCAGGGCTTTCATGGCAACTGTATAAGCATAGTAGCCTAAAAGTGACTTGCAAAGGATAAAACAGTTGAGTTTATGCCTTATTTTTATGATCAAAGAAAACTTGAAAAGGGATGTTAAGAGGTTTTTTCTGCCTGCTTTTTTTTATTTTTTAACCTTAGAAATAACAGATATAACAAATCTGGTCTATCCTGTGTTTACTGAAAGACTCATTGGTAATCTCAAGATGTGAATTTAGAGCTCTTGCAGATCTTAACTGAAGAGGTAGGAGTGCTGAATGTTAAAGATGTCCTTTTCCCCAAGTGTTTCTTAACTATTTAAGTTAAATAGACATTAACAAAAAACAAGTGGTTTTTAAATAGTTTGAATAAAAATAGCTTCACTACCCGATCAGTCTTCCAGAGTAGATAAGACCTGAATTTCTAATGACAAGAAAAAAAGGAAGGAAAATGTTTTTCTTAAAATAAACTTTCTAGGCCACCTTCATACATCATAAAGAAACAAAAAGGACTCCATTGCACATCACCTTGTCTGTGGCTGCCTCACATGCAGTAACCAGCAGAGGTTATGTGAGCCTGCTCATATCAAAGATTTGTGGTCCTACAAGTTGCATTTGGAGGTGCCAATACTTCATTGCAGATTAAATTGTTTATAACTGACTAGAAAGCAAGCACCGTGGACCATCAGAGAAGGAAGCAGTGACAATGCACTGAAGTCCAACAAGGAAGCTCATTAAAGAGAGGGAGAGATACGACTTCTACTAGTCATAAAAGCTGGAAGCATCAATACTGGTACGTGTACCAGTGTCTGGGGGGAATGCTGTTGTTGATGGCTTATGATAAGCCTAAAGAATGAGTTACAGTAGAAGAATAGTAAACTGAGTTTGGTGTCTTCTGACTACAGAAGGTGAGGATCGATCCCACAGCATGGAATCAGGATGCTGATATAGGTAATGGCTCCTACCTAGGAGACACATCAAGAACAACTACTGGTGTCTATGAAAGATGCTGATTCCTGCTAACCAGGAAGGTCATCAAAATTGAGAGAGGTTAAGAGAATGTAGTGCCACAACTGGCTGCACCATAGTTGTCCCATGAATAGAGACTCTGAGCTCTGTTAGATCTCCTCTCCTTCATGAGTAGAAAAATTCAGCAAGAAAGAATGCTGAAACACTTAAGTATCATACTGTATCAGCTATTACTTTGTTTCCTTTTTTTCAAAAGGAAGTAGAAAATATCCCTAACTGGCTCTGAATAATGTTATGAGATAAGCGGCGGGGTTGCTGAGAAATGTGTGTGGATCTGTTGATTTTTGGATGCAAAGGAATAAGTGGAGTGGGTGTCATAGCAAGGATAGTAATTATTCACAATCTATGACAAGGCAGATGACATAATAATTGCAGCATTTTTCCTTGTCATTTAAAGCTTATAATTACAGTACAGCTAGCTAACAGGATTATATTCTAACTTGAGCTGTTTTAATCACCTCTGTTGTTCTGAAATGTAATGGTAAAATTCCACAGTCCTCCTGAGGCTGCCAGTTGTTTTCAGCTTCACAACTATTTGGTAACTTTGACTACTAGATACTCCCTTTATCCTGAGGGGAGTAGAAAAGCATGATCTGAAAAATGAGAGATTGGGCAAATACATATTTTAAAACAGTAAAAAAGGGGGAGGTATTAAGGAAGCACTCGTGTTGTTAACTTTGTTAGACTTCAGTTTGACCAATGAATTCTGATTATTTTAGACATTTCTGTGGCAGATGTAACAGAGTTTTTATGAAACTGGAAGCCACAGTTCTTCTTTGAGTGATTGTTCATGTCCATTCCAAGCAGGTGTGTGCGCGCCGCGTGCACACCAGCTGGAAGATTTTTCCCCTAACAGCGTCCGTAGGGTCAGCCTAGGCGCCCAATATCGAGCCCCATTGACCCCACTACCACCTCAGTTCCTTCTTAACCGCCCATGATGGCTAGCTGGTACTTTGCTCGCTCTTGCAGCAAGCGCCTTAGCAGTGTCTTTGTTCTTAGTGTAAATAGTTTTTCTCAGTTCAAGAGAAACCCGCAATTCTCAATGCAATGGAGGGCAGTTTGCTGCGAACCCGGAGGCTCGGCTATCATATTGTTTTTCAACACAGAAGTGTTGGCTTCTCCCACAGGGTGTTTTCCAGCCCAGTCACGCTGTGGGGCAGGGCAGCAGATCCTTTTGGTCACCACCATATAGGTGGCGTCCGGCGGGCACCGCGGGAAGGTTAAGGATCTGTTATTCTCGCTGCCCCAGTAACTAGACCAGAGTAGGAGGATCAGTGGCAAACCACGTCTTTTCCCCCTAAACAGTGCAGACTAGTGAGAGAATCAGCGAACCTCAAGAGGAGAGGTGCAACCTCCTTATCCAGCCGGAGCCCCAGCCGCTTGGGAGGAGACAACTCCCCCCCCAGCAACGAAGCTGCTTCTTCCTGCCTCAAGAGCCCGACTCCCCAAAGTAGAACACTTTAAGAGTCATAGTTAGTCCCGCCAGTCATAGTTCCTCCCGCTCGTACTTATCACATAGTTAGTAGTGTTTGGTAGATAGTTAGTTTCCCCTCCGGGGGTATGCCCCGGTCTCCAGGGTTTAAACTCTGTGAGTCCTGTGGTAAGTTTATGCCCAAGAGTGATCCTCACTCATCCTGCCTGCGGTGCCTTGGTGAGACTCACCAAAAGGACAAGTGCCGCATTTGCAAGGGTTTCCGCCCAAGAACCCGCCCAAGAGAGCAGAGACTGAAACTCCTGCTCATGGAGGCAGCTCTGAGACCGCAATCCGACCCGGGACCCAACAACCCGGCACCGAGCACGTCCTCTTTGGTGCGCAGTGCTCCGGCGCCACCGGCACGCGAATTGGGCCAGACTAAGGACTCTAAAGCCCACCGGCACCACCACTCTTTGGGACATAGGGCGTTGGCATCAGTTCAGCACCGTTCTCCATCTCCGGTGCCAGTAAAGAAGAAGAGGCCAGTGAGGGGCCGATCACCCCCCCTGAAGCCTAAGGGGCCGGTGCCGTCCGCGAGTGGCTCGGCACAGACCACGTCCACTTCGCTTCCACCCAGGGTCTCGTCGACTCCTGCCCCAGCTGGGGTCCAGTCGAGTCCGAACCCTCCTCGATCCCCAGACCATCTGGTGGACATACAACCACCATCAACGTCAGAGGCGTTCGAGGCGGCAACGGACCTAATGCACCTCCCCGTGCCGGCCTCCCCCCCGAAGGAGGGACAAGTCTCCGGTGACCGCATGGCCCCTGTTTCACTCCAGGTGCAAGCCAACCATGATGGCTCATCGGTCTCCATCTCCGGCACCGCCCGCACAGATGCAGGAAGCACACCACTCCCCGGAGTCGAGTCGTCGTTCGTTGGTGACCCAGGGGACTGCTCCTCCGTGGTCTTTTCATTCGGAGACCTCGGAGTCAGCGGTAGACTCGGCTCGATCAAGCAGATCGCACAGCAGAAGATCCCAGTCCCGGCGCAGTCACCAACCATACCTGGCAACAGCAGTGGCAACAACTTGCTCAGTGGCCCTTCTGGACACCCTGGGCGTACCATCAGAGCCAGGGTCAAGTCCATGGTCCGCACTCCAGAACGGTGTCTGTGTCCTTGGCGTCGTTCGTGCCACAGTCAGCGCCAGCACCGCCGCCGATGGGTCCGCCCTCGACTGGAGCGGCCCTGCTGACACATGATTTTGGCACTGATGCCTCAGCCAGTGCACCGGCTCCTCAGCCAACATCACCAGAGGAAGCCTCAGCTCCATCCCTACCAACCTCGACGGTCTCGGTCCCACCAGTTTTACCTGCCCCAGCACTGGCTGAGATGCAGAGTTCTTCATCGGTGCCGGTTCCACAGACCGAGTACCGCGTGCCAAGGGACCCCGGGAGGGCTGAAGGCAGTGAACTGGGTCCACCTCCAGTTCTCTCTTCCTCGTCTTCACCTGACGAAGCGGTCACGGGGACTTCACCGGCCCCAGCTTTGGAGGACAACCGGGTTCTTCAACAGCTTTTGAAGCAGGCCGCCCAAAGCCTGGGGATTCAGGCAGAGGAGGCAAAAGAAGACTTATACCCGGTCATAGACATCCTGGCTCCCTCCGGCCCATCCAGGGTTGCATTTCCATTTATCCAGTCAATAACTGAAACGTCTAAGAACTTGTGGCAAACCGCTGCTTCTCTGGCACCTACGGCCAGAAATCTGAGCACCGCTACTTTGTTCCCTCTAAAGGGTATGAACACCTTTATACGCATCCTCCTCCGGACTCTTTGGTGGTCGACATGGCCAATCAGAGAGAACATCAGGGGTTTCAAGGCTCCACCCCTAAAAACAGTGATGCCAAGAAACTGGACCTGTTTGGCCGGAAGGTCTACTCCACATCAGGTCTACAGCTTCGTATAGCCAACCAACAGGCCATAGTAAGCCGCTACGGACATAACACCTGTTCGTCTATGGCAAAATTTACAGAGCTTCTGCCCCAGGAAGCTCGGGGGGAGTTCTCTGCACTCGTGGAGGAGGAGAAGTTGGTCTCCCGAGCGTCTTTACAAGCGACTCTGGATGCAGCAGATGTGGCCTCTCGCACTTTGGCCACAGGGGTGGTTATGAGGAGAGGCTCCTGGCTACAGGTCTCTGGTCTTCCCCACAATGTCCAACAGACCATTCAAGACCTTCCTTTCGAAGGTGTAGCTCTCTTCTCCGAGAAGACGGATAAGAGACTTCACAGCTTGAAGGACTCGAGGGCTACCCTTCGTTCGCTGGGGCTTCACACGCCTGCAACCCAGCGCAGACAGTTTAGACCTCAACCTGCTCCTCGTCCTTATCAACCCCAGAACCGCCAGGATGCTCCACATAGGCAGAACAGGAGCACTCAGAGGAGGCAACATCCTCCCTCTGGGCAAAACTCGGGCCAGCCTAGGGCCCCACAGGGCTCTACACCACCACCACCCTGGCAAGCCGTCCTCGACCGTACCACTCGACCACCCTGAGGGTACAGTCGAGGACGGCTTGCCAGTTCGACCTTTGGATCCTTCCCATCTTACTTTCTTGTCCCGTCTATCCCCTTTCTACTGTGCCTGGTCTCAAATTACTTTGGACTGCTGGGTGCTCCGCACGGTAGAGAGGGGATATTCCATCCAATTCTGTACCCTCCCACCCCCCCAACCTCCTTCCCCGTCCCTCTTCAGGGACCCCTCTCATGAGCAACTTCTGTGTCAAAAGGTGCAGTCCCTCTTCTCAGTAGGGGCAGTGGAGGAGGTTCCTCAGGAGCTAAGGGGCAAGGGTTTTTACTCCCGGTACTTCCTAATACCGAAGGCCAACGGGGGCCTCAGACCCATACTGGACCTGCGACAACTCAACAAGTACATAAAGAAACTCAAGTTTCGCATGGTCCCGCTAACCTCCATTATCCCCTCACTGGATCCAGGAGACTGGTACGCCGCGCTCGACTTGAAGGATGCGTATTTTCATATCGCAATAGTCCCACATCACAGACAGTACCTCAGATTCGTGGTGAACACAGGCCACTACCAGTTTGCAGTTCTCCCGTTCGGACTGTCAACTGCCCCGTGAGTATTCAAAAAATGCATGGCAGTTGTTGCGGCTTTCCTGCGCAAGCACCAAATACAGGTTTTCCCATACCTCGACGACTGGCTGATCAAGGGTTGCTCGAGGGCCCAGGTGGAGGCTCAGGTCGAGTTTATAAGGAGGACCTTCCTCGACTTAGGTCTCCTCCCGAACGAGGAGAAATCCACTCTGTCCCTGGTGCAGAGGATAGAGTTCATAGGCACAGTCCTAGATTCTACTCAAGCCAGAGCGTACCTCCCAGAGGCCAGGTTTCGCTCACTTCAGGACATCATACACGGCCTCAGACAGTTCCCCCTGATGTCGGCAAGAAACTGTCTAAAGCTGCTGGGACACATGGCCTCATGCACTTACGTGGTGCAGCATGCCAGGCTCAGGCTGCACCCACTCCAGTCTTGACTGGTGTCAGTGTACCAACCAGCCCAAGATGTGTTGGACAGAGTCGTAACCCTGCCCCACCTGGTACTGGACTTCCTCCTATGGTGGCTCAATCTTCGAATGGTTTGCGCAGGGGTACCTTTTGCCAGCCCTCAGCCCTCGCTCACCTTGGTGTCAGATGCCTCGGATCTGGGTTGGGGGGCTCACTTAGGGGACTTCAAGACCCAAGGCCTCTGGTCTCTGGTGGACCTCGCTCTTCACATCAATGTCAAAGAGCTGAGGGCAGTGCATCTGGCCTGTCATGCTTTCAAAACGCACATAACGGGCAGATGTGTTTCAATCCTCACGGACAACACCTTGGCGATATTTTATATCAACAAACAGGGGGGTGCAGGCTCCTCTCCCTTGTGCCGCGAAGCCCTTGCACTGTGAGATTTCTGCATAGAGCACTCGATCCACCTGCAGCCCTCATACCTCCCAGGGGTGTGAAACACACTGGCAGACAGCCTCAGCCGGACCTTCAACAGCCATGAGTGGTCCCTTCGGCCAGACGTGGTGAGCTCAATCTTCCAGTTTTGAGGCTCTCCCCAGATAGACCTGTTTGCCACTCCGGACAACAAGAAATGTCATTCTGTTCTCTCGGGAACCACAGTGCGGGGTCCATTGGGGACGCCTTCCTCCTCTTATGGGAGGGCTGCCTGCTGTACGTTTTCCCACCCATCCCCCTAGTCCACAGGGTGCTTCTCAAGATCCGCAGGGACTGGGCTCGAGTCATACTAATAGCGCCAGCGTGGCCACATCAGCACTGGTTCACCTCGCTCCTGAAAATGTCCATAGCAGCCCCTCTCACCTTACCAGTGGTTCCCGACCTGATCACACAGGACCAGGGCCGTCTCCGGCACCTGAATCTGGAGTCGCTCCACCTTACGGCCTGGATGCTCCATGGCTAAGTGCCACAGAGCTCTCTTGTTCGGACCAGGTCAGACAAGTCCTCCTGGGTAGTAGAAAGCACTCTACCAGGGCTACTTACCTGGCTAAGTGGAAAAGGTTCTCCATCTGGGCGGAGCAACGTAGTCAGCTGCCGCTCTTCGCCTCCATGCCATTTATACTGGACTACCTCCTTCACCTAAAGCACCAGAACTTGTCCTGGTCATCATTAAGGGTCCACTTGGCCGCGATCTCCGCCTTCCACCCGGGTTCAGACGGTTTCTCGGTCTTTGCAAACCCTATGGTCAGTTGTTTTTTCAAGGGTTTGGACAGGCTCTTCCCATACACGTGTCAGCCTGTCCCTGCCTGGGACCTCAATTTAGTCCTCTCCAGGCTTACAGGCCCACCATTTGAACCTCTGGCCACCTGCTCCCTGCTATATTTCTCATTCAAGGTTGCGTTCCTCGTGGCAATTACTTCGGCCTGACGGGTCTTGGAGCTCAGGTCTGAGCCCTCACGTCTGAGCCCCCTTACACAGTTTTTCATAAGGATAAGGTTCAGCTTAGGCCTCATCCGGCTTTTCTCCCAAAGGTTGTCTCCCATTTTTACATGACCAAGGACATCTTCCTCCCAGTGTTTTATCCCAAGCCATACTCCTCCGATAGGGAGCGCAGGCTGCACTCACTGGACGTGCATAGGGCCTTAGCCTTCTACATAGAGAGAGCTAAGTCATTCCGGAAATCCGTCCAACTCTTCAGAGCCGTGGCAGACAGAATGACGGGCCTTCCGGTATCATCTCAGCGCATATCGTCATGGATAATGTCCTGCATTAGGGAGTGCTATACCCTGGCAAAGTAGCCCGCTCCGCAGATAACCGCTCACTCTACCAGGGCCCAGGCCTCCTCTGTGGCGTTCCTGGCACAAGTCCCTATTCAGAAAATCTGCAGGGTAGCCACGTGGTCCTCGATACATACATTTACGTCATACTATGCAATTACACAACAGTCCAGGGACGATGCGGCTTTTGGGAGAGCTGTGCTCTTTTCAGTGGATAACTCCGACCCCATCTCCTGATCTCTAGCTTGTGAATCACCTGCTTGGAATGGACATGAACAATCACTCGAAGAAGAAAAAATGGTTACTCACTTTCTCATAACTGTTGTTCTTCGAGATGTGTTGTTCATGTCCATTCCAATACCCACCCACCTACCCCTCTGTCGGAATGGTTGTCAAGAAGGAACTGAGGGGGTGGGGAGGTTGGCAGGATTCGATATTGGGCGCCATGAAGGCGCCACCCCAGGGGGCGCCCCGGCCAACCCTATGGACGCTGCTAGGGGAAATATCTTCCGGCTGGCGTGCACATGGCACGCACACACCTGCTTCGAATGGACATGAACAACGCATCTTGAAAAACAACAGTTACGAGAAAGTGAGTAACCGTTTTTTTTACTGGGGAAATAGGGAAGGATGTGATGCAAGTCATGTTAGGTTTGATTTTTTTGATGTTGATAAAAGTAGTCCTGAGTCATGCAACATTGAACAGAAACTGCCAAGCAGCATTCAGCTTGAATATTTTAAGGTGAGCAACTGTTACTAAAGTTTAAAATCATGTCCTTTGTTTAACATTTCCTGTATTTCAAATGTGATAATGACACAGTACATTCCATATAGAAATAAGGCACAGCAGGGTATGCATTAGTAGGCAGTTGCAGCACACCTCTTGGGTGCTGACAGAAATATGTCCGTAACCTATAAAAGTTCACCCTGATGTGACTTAGTGCTATTGGAGTATGATCACTAACTTTTTTGCTGTTGTTGTAATAGTCAGTCGCTGTAGCTCTACAGCTGCCAGGGAGCCACTCCAACAGCCTTAATGCAGTGTATGCCTGAGGTGCGGGGGGGTTCCCCCATACAAAAGTTCTTGGGCTTGATATGGGGAAGAAGGTGGAGGTTTTAGCTTGTGACAATCATTGAGCTGAAATGTTGGCCTGTGCTGCTTCATGGCTTGTTGTAAGTGGGTAGTTGGATCATACTGTAGTGAGTCTACAACTTACTTGTGATTCTTGTTCTGACGTTAGTAAATCTGAAGTGTTGTTTTAATATGTTGTTGAAAGGTATGCCAACTCTCTATTTCTGGAAGTGTTCCATTTTCCTATTTGTAAATTGGTTTATAAGTTAGGTGTGGGGGCTATATCATGCCTTAGCCTAGGGATGGACTCAGTAATAGGTTTCATCATATTGAATTGCTGTGACCCTGCATATCACTGTGCTCTCAGACATCATGCCCATATAAAGAACTTGTAACCAATCAACATTCTAACCCATCAGCATTCTAGAAGTTGGAATGCCTTATGCGTTGCCCTTGCCTCCAGCCACCACCCCCCACAGCTCTCATTGGCCGGGAACAGGGAACTGTGGCCAATGGGAGCTTTGGGGGGGGGGGGTACCTGGAGGCGTGGCAAGGGCAGCGCACAGAGCCCTGTGTCCCTCCCTCCCCCAGGAGCCACGCAGGGACGTGGTGCCTGCCACTTCCCGGAGCAGCGCAGGGTGGGGCCAGGGCAGGCAGGCAGGGAACCTGCCCTGGCCCTGGTGTGCACCGCTGCCAACCCAGAGACACTTTAGGTAAGCAGCGCCGGGCCGGAGCCTGAACCCCTCCTGCACTCCGCCCCCCAATTCCCAGCCCTAAGCTCCCTGCCTGCACCTCACACCCCTCCTGCACCCCAACTCCCTTTCCTGAGCCCCCTGCTGCACCCTGCACCCCCATGCACCCCAACTCCCTGCCCTGAGCCCCTTCGCACCCCGCATCCCTCCTGCACTCCAACCCCCTGCCCTGAGCTCCCTCCTGCAGTTCGCACCCCTCCTGCACCCCAACCCCCTTCCCTGAGCCCCCTCATACACCCCGCACCCCTCCTCTGTCCCAATCGCTTGCCGTGAGCCCGTTCCTGCACACCGCAACCCCTCCCACACCCCGTACTCCCCCCCACACCCCAACCCCCTGTCCCAGCCCTGCATACAATTTCCCCACCTAGATGTGGCCCTCAGACCAAAAAGTTTGCCCACCCCTGTTGTAGAGTCTCTTTAAATTCTCCAGTGAATTTAAATGAAAATCCTGTCAGGATTTGCTGAAAAGATTCTGCAGTTCTCTTTGGTTATTACAATTCACACCTGTCTGGCCCCTGTCCACCTCCAGAAGAAAGTGAAAAATCATCTTTTCTTTTGCCACATCTCACCTAGTAGATATTTGAGGGAGTCTGAAAATAATGGGGAAACAGTCTCCTTTCACCTCTTTTGCTTTCTACCTTTGAAGCTAGGGTCCACTTACCCATTTTATTTTCCTGTTGTCTGACCTGTTTCTTTTTCTAAAGTACTGTTCCTTTCTGCAGACCTCTTTCCCCTCAAGTTTTGCTCAACTGAACTATTTTCCTGCCCTATGTAATACTGTTTTTCCTAGCTATGTATTGCCCCAGTGATTCGTTGTTCATGGGTAACGCCTCTGCCCAGCCCTCTCTCTCTCTCTCAGCATGGTTCACTTGCTACAAACTAGTTATCCGTGACTTTAACATTTTGATTTCCTCAGCTAAGGAGTGGAGTCTGTAATGGGATTCCAATCATAAATATTTGGCCGGTTTTAAGTTTTCTAACAGATCACCATGTTTTAGTTAGTACAAAATTGTATGGAATAAATTGTTCCTTGATATGGAGCATGATTAAAAGCTTACTGAAGTCAGTGGAAAGGTTTCCATTAATGTTATGGGCCTTATCCAAAGGAAGTTGTGCACGAGCAGGCTAGAGTTTTGAGGCTGATTACAAATTCTTTAGAAAACATTAGAAATTAGGCTCAAATTCTCCTCTTGTTTATAGTGGTACAATGATAGTGAGTTCAGTCTGTAATTGAAGGGAGAATTTGGTACATCATTGTCCTTTATTTGTACACCATTATTTTAATATAGCTTGACTGATAAAAAGAGCATCTATCCTAAGCTCTGGGCACTGTCCCAATACTTAAGATACAATAATCTTTTAAAAAACAAAAAGAAAAATGTAAATGGCTCGACTCAGGTAACAGAAATAGTCAGCCAGCCAGTCAAATGATACAAAAATACTCCACATACTTTGTGACACAGCATGACTAGGTGCCACAGCCCTATCACAAAGGCCTGAGGAAAATAAGTGGGACTGACAATGCATCCTGAAGGCTAACAATTAATGCTCATATTGAGCCTCATTCTTCAAGGCCCTGGGCATCTTTAGCTCCCAGTAAAGTCCCCTGGTAAAGAAACCTGTTGAGACGTAACAGAGTAATGTTGCAGGGTTTCAGCTAGTGATGGAACATTTTTGCATGAAATGGAAATCAATATATTGCAATTGACCCCAGCACACAAATCAGTATGTGTTTTGTGTGGCACTAAATCAAGGAGATTGGTACATCTGTATGGAAAAATTATAGAATTTGATAGGTATGAAACCAATAGGGTTCTATAGAAATCACTCTACAGCCTATACATTCCAATAGAGTAACTAAAACACATAGGAAGGTTAGTGTTCACAAAATTGTATAACAGAGAGGTAGGTAGCTATTAAATTGTATAGTATAGTTCAAAAACCCCTATAAGAAAGGTTTTAATTTTCTGTTAAATTTCTATGGAACTTTTCCATAAGGACAGAAAAAAGTAAAACTTTTTACCCGTGTATTTTGGAAGATTTAGATTTATGCCATGAATATGAAAAAATAAATACAAATAAATGTTAAGACAATTTACTCTAAGATTCAGATTATAATAAATGCTGTATTTATCACATTAATTGGTGACTTCACAAAGGGTATTAAACTCACTGTTTGTTCCTGAGGGAACAGTTAGGAAGAAACTCCATGAATCAAGACTGTTTCCTATCCCCTATGTTGAAAAACCATGTGAAAGAAAGATCTGCCCTTGTAAGAGCAGGTTCAGCCTTTTGGTCTAATACCTTGAAAAGTGGATACGCTGATCATCTGCTGCTTTAATAAGGGGAACTTCTGATATTTTTAGGCTAAATGGGAATGTTTAAACAATGCTGACTATTTCAATATCACAAGTTTAATAATGGTTATCACTTTCTTTTCTCCTATTAGGTATCCAAGGCTGCAGCTGATTTATTGGCGTACTGTGATGCTCATATTGGAGAAGATCCCCTTATTATACCAGTGCCTGCATCTGAAAATCCCTTCAGGGAGAAGAAATTCTTTTGTACTATCCTTTGAGTCAGTTTGTAATTAAAAATGTCCTTTGTGAAAATCCATTACTGATGGTGCATGCTTTTAGCATTAGATTTTCCCTGAGTTATCAACAATTAAACCCACAGTTACAATATTTTTAGAAGCACAATACATTTTTATGGTAAATAAGTGGTTTCCATGCAGTTTTAGGGTAGCCTCACTTTCCTGCCAACGCATAAGTTTAATAATTTCAGTTATCAATAAAGATTGTTTTGGTTTTTAATGAAAGAACCAAATATAATATTAAATGGTAGATCTCTTTGCAAGTCATAGATTCTTCTGAGACCAAAATCAGTCATACATATTCTTGAACCTATTTTTAACTTTCATTTTCTTAAAAAGGTGAGTAATTTATTTTCATTTGCCTTGACAAATTTATATCTAACAAAAGCAGAATGACCTCTCTTGAAGCAGAACGCCAGTTACTGCTGTAATGCTGCTTGGAACGGTCAATCCTGTACAGTAAATGGTATTTATAAATGTGGATGTTTAGTGAACACTGTAGCAAATTTTACTTTAAAACTTGGTGGAATTAAGCAACATTGCGAGTCTGAAATTTCCTTTGCTGAAGAAAATAAAGGAGTGCACAATCTAGGGCTTGCTTTTTTCCTTTAGCTTAACTCTGCACCAAGAAGGCTTATAGAAATACAAAAAGCCATTTGCCTCCCATTCTAAAATTGTAATGATCTAAACTTGTAGGAAGCTTTGAGTAAATTCTTGTTCATTCTTTCAGTTCGGCTGTGCTATGGAGCATGTTATGCTGCTGCTTTTGAACAGAAGTAAAGTAGGCCGTTAGCCAATACTTGCTGCTGATTGCAACATAGACTTTAAAGCCTCAAACCTGCCCTGGTGTAAGTCCTCAGTGAGGAATGTGTGAAATATAAATACTTTGTTTAAAATAGATGCATTTAGAAGAAGATAAGGATGATGTACTGCGCATGAGTGGTATAGCTTTCACCTTAATTCAATGTTTACATTTACAGTCCGTGCACCCACACTGAAATAATCACTGCCGTATTGCTTATTTTTCAATATCTGATCCTATCTATACAATCCCACCAGAACAAAATGTCAAGGCATTGGGAATGGTAAATGCAGATGTCTGTCACAATGCTTTGAAGAATGTGCCAGAAGACTTCTATAGGTTTAGATGTTCTGTGCTGTCTTGACACGCTGGTTCATTGCATAGAATATTCTCTGTGTGTGAAAGCGTAAGGCTTCAACCAAATCCTGTTCCCATTGAAGTCAGTAGAAGTTTTGTTATTGACATCATTAGGAGCTGGTTTTTTTGCACTGATTTTCACCTGTTTTTGTTGTTGTGGTAATAAACACTGATAAATTCCTGGGAAAAATTAAATAAAATAACTGAAAACGAAAGGCCCTATATATATCAGATACATTATTATAAGTGGAACAAAAATTGTTTTCTGAAAACTTTAAAAAAAACATTGTTTCTTCTTGCTTAATAAGGTCTTTTAGGGAATCCTTTCTACATAGTAAATGATGTTGTAACTTTCATAAGGCTACTCTGATCACCATGGTAACATGTTCACTTGTCATTCCTCAATGTATACAGTTTTAATAGAATAAAGAGTGAGGGGAATGTAGGCCACACAGCTGTATTCTCAAAGGTTTTGTATGAGTTTGCATTTGTGGCTCATTAACACAATCTCATCTAGCATTTTAATATTGCAACAGCTTACTTAGAATTCTTTTCTATTTCAAATTACTTCTAATGTCTGTAAATTAAAGAGCCACATCAAGTACACTTGAGCATCAGTGTTTAAAAAAGTTGTGTTTACAAAAATCAAGTCTGTTCATTGGTAAACTTATATTGAAATGAAAACAAGTCATTGTTTTGTGCATGATGGTCTGCACACTGAAACCCTGATGGAATTAGTCTTAAATGTTTCTGTTCTTGTTTTCTAATAACCCACTAGCATGTTTATAACAACTTTCATCCTCTTGAACAAAGATCAGTCCAAAACTCAGCCAAATCAAGATAATTAATTTTATACCTACTGAGACTCTTCTGTGCTTACAGTAAAAAGGGGGTAAATATGTAATCCATACTTGGCGTATTGTATGTATATAATATATCTGAGGAGAATATACCACATGACTCTAATTTTATTTGGAAATGGGATACCGTTCTCCCATTTTCACAGACTGTTCACATTCTGTTTAACACGTGTGTGTATATTATGGGCAAATAGTGCCTAATTAGAAGGACCTGGTAGGACAATGTAGTGGTAACAGTTCTGGATCACTTAAGAATTGCCCTTTATTCAAGGGTTAATAACAGAATATACCTTTTTAAGGTGTTTATAAGGTGAACTCCATAATTAAGGGTGGAACTAGCTTTCCCATTTATGCTTGTTTGGGCCATGTGACACCTCTAACATTCTCAAGAATGGTCTCTTTCAGCCACAGACTTTGCCCATATCCCCATTGGATTTTTTACTATTACTTTACCATACTTGCAAAGATTTGCATCAGCTGCTTTTGAGAGATGGAATTTAGTTTTATGTTTGGAAATTTCTTCCAACACTACTTAAGCTTTTTGACCATCTTAGCTCCAAAAACTGCTTGTCCCAGAAACTTCACATGAAAACTTATTTGAAAGGTATTGTACTCCTCATTCCCCAAAAGGGGCTTCAGTTGATGGTTCTTCTTTGAGTGATGCCCTATGGTGCTCCACTGTAGGTGCAGCAGCACCCCCCCCTGCAGCTGAGATCGGAGATCTTCATCAGCAGTGCCCATCGGACCACACATGCGCACCTTCCCGTCTCCCACCATGAGCAGGATGTGTATATATAGTGTTGTGTGGTCCAACCACCCCGCATTCCATCTCTACCCCCTTTGGTCTGGGATGAAATCTGCAGCAGAGCCCCTTCTCCTTTTGACCTGTTAGATAGTGCCTTAGCTGTTACTTTTTAGTGTAGTTTAGTCGTTACTTCTTCCTTTCTCATCCTCTCACTTAAAAAAAAAAGCTTTTCTATCTTGCCCTCCCCGTTAGTTCATAGCTTAGGTCTTTGTTTTCCCGCTTCCTGCCCTTCTCAACCAGGAAGCTTTTCCCCTCACCCTTATATCCAGATCTCCTGGGTTTAAGAGGTGCATTTCCTGCCAGGATGCCTTCCCTGTAACTGAGTCACCCACAGTGCATTCTCTGTCTGGGAGAGGGACATGTCCCGCAAAAGTGTACTCATTACTGTAACCTGACTGGGAGAGCCAGAAAAAAATGGGACATTTGGTTACAACTTCTCCTCATGGAGAAATCACTGCATCTATCATTGGACCCTAGACCACACACCTTCCCCATGCAACTCTCATGCTCTGCTAGGTTGTCCATCGACCCTCATTCGCCACATCCCTCTAAAAGAAAATCTTCTCTTTCCTGGGCTGATGGGAAGAAACGGGCTCCCTCATCACCCTCTGAGGCTCTGTCCACCAGAACACCATCCCCTGTGAGGTCAGTTGCCTCGACATCCTTGGCCGGGGACATAGCTCAAGGGACTATCCAAGTACCTCCGTTACTGGAGCTAAGTAAAGGTCTAAAGATCCTAATCGGGCAGACCTACAACCTTTGGCACCATGTCTCAGCACTGGAGATCAAGACAGAAGACCTTCTAGAATGTTTTGTTTTGTGCATGATGGTCTGCACTCTGAAACCCTGATGGAATTAGTCTTAAATGTATCTGTTCTTGTTTTCTGTTAACCCACTAGCATGGTTATAACAACTTTCATCCTCTTGAACAAAGATCAGTCCAAAACTCAGCCAATTGCCCTGACCAGGCCAACTTCGCGTACTATGGCACTAACAATATTGCCAGTGCTGATGACCATTTCAGCACCGAGCAAACCATCAGCACTGAGCAAGTCTTCAGTTCCATCTGCTGGCTGCTCAAGGGAATGCACCCCTTCCTCAGTACCAATACATGCGCCAGTGCCAATGATGCTCCTCCCCAAGAGTTCAGATATCCTAAGGACCTACTTGTATCTGATATGGCTGAGTCACCACTACTCAGACACGACCTCCCTCCACTTCCGTTCTCCTCTCTGGAATTACACCATTATTCCCTTTTTCCTTCAAGCACTGCCCTTTCCCAGCGACACAGAAGAGGAAGAGAAGGAGGAGTACTCCATCCCCACCCTCATACTCTGGACAGGCGCAAAAGGCGTCCTCTACACGTCTTCACAATCCACAACTGGACCAGGACCCTGGTATGGACCTCCACAGATGCAAACCCATGTGCCGCTCCCTCCACATTGGCCATTCTGGAATCCTTGGGCCACGTACAGAGCACAGTTTGGGAAACGTCCAATAGAACAAAGCCAAAGACCTACACGTTTGCCATCTCCATTGGTCTCTCAACCACCAGAGGTTAAGCCTCTCCCCATAGCTGATGAGGAGGAAGAAAAGGAGAAGGAAGTTCCACCGCCACTCCGCTTAGCCACATCATGGGAAGAAAAGATCATGCCTCCCTACTGCAGTTGACGACTTTAGACACTTCCAAGAGTTGTTTCGCTGGATTGCAGATTCTCTCCAGATTCCTTTGGTGGAAGAAAGTGAAAGATCAACAACATAAACTGCACAAATCCTCATCCTCATCCAAAATATCCCTCTCTGTCAATGAGGCCATTCTCAGTCCCACCAAGGTGCTCTGGCAGACACCAGCATCAATCCCACTGACCTGCAAATGGCAGACAAAAAATATAATGCCACAAAAGACATGGAATTTCTTTTTTCTCACCCCACCTCAAATTCCCTAGTTGTCAATGCTGTGCATGAAAAAGGACGCCAGTACCAACCTTGATCCACCCTTCGTGACCAAGTCGAAGCTATTGGATCTATTTGGTCCCTTAGGCTTATTCATCTGCTATGCTCCAGTTCTGAATATCCAATTACGAGGCTGTCCTGGCCAAGTACAATTGTCTCAAATATTCTAAAATGCAGGAACTCTGCTAAGACCTTCCTGGCGCCAAAAAAAAGTAACTTTGGTTGCTTAGATCCAAAGGACACCTCTTGGCCCATACGATTTTACAAGCCTCTTTGGACTCCGTGGATACCGCTGCCTATTCCATTGTGACTGCCACAGTCATGAGACACAGGCATAATTGCTGCACCTCTCCGAACTTCCTAAGGAGGCACAAACCACTGTCAAGGACCTACCCTTTGAGGTACCGCAATTATTTATGGAGCATACGGATGAGTCCCTATGCTCCCTTAAGGACTCTCGAGCAACTCTCCAATCTCTCTCTGCATTTACACACCAGCACTGAAGAGGCACCCAGGGAAATACCAACTTCCCCCATGATCCCGACCACCGCAATACACTCCCTAGCGATGCTATGATACTCAACACTGTTGACAAGAGCCCCCTACCAAGCACAGACATACGACTCCTCAAGGGAGCTACCTTTCACACACCTTCAACCAAACAACTATTTTGCAGGTGTGGTTGAGGCCCTGAGAAGCCTTCCCCTGTTCCAATCACAACAGCAATCTCTGACATCCCATCAGTTTGGCGACTATCTAGTCCCTTTCTTTCCATCAGGGCGGCTAATTACCTTGGAAAAGTGGGTTCTAGAGATCATCAAGGAAGGATACTCCATCCCTTTCCTATCTATTCCCCCCCACCTCCCCTTCCCTTCCCATCCCCCTTCAGGGACCTTCTCATGAACTCATTCTACGAGAAGAAATCATTCATCTTCTGCAACTGGAGGCCATAGAGCCAGTCCCTTCCTGGCACAGAGGGAAGGGTTTTTACTCCCATTATTTTCTGGTCCAAAAAAAAATCTGGTGGGTGGAGACCAATCCTAGATCTTCAAAACTAAACAAATTTGTCAAACTACAACGCTTCAAGATGGTTACCCTTTCCACCATTATCTCACAACTGGGACTGGTTCTCAGCCCTTAACCTCCATGACACATATTTCCATATCACAGTATACCCTGCCATAGACAGTTGCTTCGATTCATCATGAGGACCAATCACAATCAATATAAAGTACTGCCCTTTAGACTCTTGACAGCCCCTTGTGTGTTCTCCAAAGTCCTTGCAGTAGTTGCTGCCTACCTATGCAAAGAGAACGTTCTCATCTTTCCATGCTTAGACAACTGTCTCTTCAAGGCCCCATCCAAAACTGATGCCCTTCACACTGTCCAAATGACAATGGACTTTTTCTCTAGCCTCGGCCTTCATGTAAACCTGGAGGAATCTACGCTGACACCAGTGCAATACCTGGAGTTTATCAGGGCACAGTTGGATGCCATTCGAACCAGAGTCTTCCTCCCAGCTCACAGATTTTCAGCTACAGTCAATCTTGTATCCACGGAGAGAACCTGCCCCCAGATCTCAGCCAGGACTTGTTTCCAGCTACTCAACTACAGGGTAGTGGCCACATTCATAGTAAACTACACATGGTTACACATACAATGTCTCCAGGAATGGCTACAAACCGTCTATATACCTCACAGACACAGCCTTCACAAACTTCTATCCACACCTATAAAGGTCAAGGACTCACTACTCTGGTGGATACAGCCCAAGAACGTCTGTGTCAGGGTCCCTTTCCTTCAGCGTGCTCTGTCCATGATCCTAACAACCGATGCCTCCTTAACTGGTTGGGGAGCTCACCTTCACACTCATACAGTGCAGGACAGATGATCCTTAACTGAATACATCCTACATATCAACCTCCTAGAGTTACGAGCAGTCCTTCTCCCACTGATGGCACATCGCATGATCAGATTCATGGCACACAATATCTCCTGCATGTTCTACATTAACAGGTAAGGTGGAGCAAGGTCCCGTTCTCTGTGATCGGAGGCTCTGAAATTATGGAACTGCTGTATCTAACAGGGCATCACCATCTCAGCCACATACTTCCCTGGACACCAGAACACCACTGCAGACTCATTGAGCAGGAGATTCTCCCAAGATCATAAGCCCTTCAACACATCTTCAGCTGCTCAGGATTCCTCACCATAGATCTCTTTGCCACACTGGAGAACTCCCGCTGCCCTCGTTTCACTCAAGAGTGGGCCTAGGACACAGATCTCTGGGAGATACATTCCTCATCGCATGGGATGAGCTGTTACTCTATGCCTTTCCTCCTTTCCCCCTTTTGTTATGAGTACTCCACAAGTTCCAGGAGAACCAAGCCCATGTCATCCTTATAGCTCTGCCATAGCCATAACAGATCTGGTACACTTACCTCATTCACATGACGGTATGCCCTCAGTCTCTCTCTGTCCGACTCCTTTCACAGGATGTGGGTCGCATCCTCCATCCCAACCCACAGTGGCTCCACCTGAAAGTATGGCTCCTCCATGGTTCCAGGATTTGGAAATAACATGTTCAGAAGCAGTTAAGTACTCTTGAATAGCAGGCACAATACAACTAGATGTACTTACCTCTACAAATTATCCCAATTCTGGTGCTCCTCCAATCAGGTCGAGGCACTGAGCACTCCACTACCCCTTATCCTAGAGTATATTTTACACCTTAAATGATCGGGGTTATCCACAAGCTCCATTTGGGTGCATTTGGCAGCCATTGTGACCTTTCACTATGATATAGATGGCAACTCCGTCTTCACCCATCCACTCACGAAATGATTCCGAAGGGCCTCCAAAATCTTTACCCTCGCATATGGGATCGAACACTGGCTTGGGACCCCAGCCTTATCCTATGCTCTCTTACTATACCTCTGTTCAAACCAATGGCAACATGTTCCCATCTTCATTTATCTATGAAAACAGCATTTCTTGTCGCTGTCACCTCTTCCCGGGAGGCTGGTGAAATTGAAGCACTTATGGCATACCCCCGTATATAATTTTTCTTAACGACAAGGTTAGGCTATGTCCACATCCAAAGTTTTTACCCAAGGTACCATTCTCTTTCCATCTAAATCAACCTATTCACCTACCCTGCATCTTTTCAAAGCCACACACCAACGAACAGGAGGCAACATTACGCATCCTGGATGTCAGACGAGCATTAGCTTTCTACCTGGACAGAATTAAATCTTTCCGAAAATTGCCACTCTTATTCCTCTCAATGGCTGAAAGATCGAAAGGCACAGCCATTTCTAAGCACCACCTTTCTAAACTGATCTCACACTTTATACATCTGTCCTAACAACTACACAATTGACAACCTCCTCCTGGAACTAGAGCACATTCCACATGTTCACTCTCCACCTGGATTGCCTTTCTCAACCATGTCCCCATTGCTGACATTTACAAAGCAGCCACATGGGCATCAGTGAACACTTTTAGCCATCACTACGCCATTATTCAGGATGCTATATCAGATACTCTACTAGGATACACTGTCCTAACATCCACAGTAAATGCCACTCCAAAGCCCCAGCCTTCCAATTAGGGGCACTGGTCTATAGTCAACTACAGTGGAGCATCCATAGGGACATCACCCGAAGAAGAAGAGAAGGTTACTCACCCTGTGTAGTAACTGAGGTTCTTTGTGATGTGTATCCCTTTGGCTGCTCCGCTACCCACTCTCCTCCCCTGTGCTTTGGAGCTGAAAGATAAAATCTGCGGCAGAGAAGGAACTGGGGAGCGTTCGGACTGCACAGCGTTATATATACAGCACGAGATGGGGAGATGTGCCTGTGCAGTCTGATGGGCACTATTGATTAAAATCTCTGATCCCAGGTACAGGGGTCCTGCCATACCTACAGTTGAGCACCCATAGGGACATGCATCTCAAAGAATCTCAGTTACTGGACAGGATGAGTAACCTCTTTATTTCCCCTGCGTAAATTATTCCCTCTAGACTGTAGCAATGGGTCTTTATTTTCAACACACTGGGCCTGCTCCTACTCCCAATAACCTGAATGACAACAGAATCAGGCCTGTTGTCTAGTTTTGGTATTTGGCTGTGTGTTATCCATGCTGCTCTTAGCACTGTCAATCTACATTTAATCCTTGCAGAATCAGGCCCTGAAGATGGTGCATACCCCCACTGCTCTCAGTGGAAGTTGAGGGTGCTTGGCACTTTTCAGAACACACTCAGCACTTCACCAAATCAGGCCCTGAGAAAGGAAGCTGAATATCAGTGTTTCTGACTTGTGATTTAAAGATTCATTCTTCTGGAACATAACCCAGGTGCTTGCTGCTCTGAGGAAGTAAGACTCCCCGGTATGAGTTAATAATAAAATATAATCCAGCAGTAGTTGGATGGATGACATTTCTGAGGCTGGATATTTTGAACCCATTGTGGCCTGACTTTGTAGTCCCTGGGCTCTGCTGGTTGCTGAATACTCAGTTTGAAGTGTCTCAGTTCCAGCACTGAAAACTGTTTTGCTCTGCCACATGACAGAATTCTCTTTCCCTGCTCCCATAGTCAGCTGGCAGCAGTCTGTTCTGTTTCTGTTAATGGGTAAGACTTTTAGATTTGCTGTTGCTACTGTATTATAGACATTCGAGGACAGGGGAGGAAGTTCTGTTTAAACCGAATTGTTATAGTTTTAGCCTATAAACCAAATTTTACTCTTAGTCACACTGAGGATAAATCTAGAACAGTTCAATTGGCTTTAGCAG
Organism: Caretta caretta; assembly: GCF_965140235.1. Lineage (NCBI taxonomy): Eukaryota > Metazoa > Chordata > Testudines > Cheloniidae > Caretta > Caretta caretta. The sequence goes on along the minus strand of NC_134208.1, from coordinate 135,570,432 downwards.
AAGTACTCTGAGGAGCCTAGAGTTGGTGTAACAAAGCAGAATTTGGCCCTTTGCTATGTCCATTCTTTGGCCATCTGCTTTGTCAATTTAATACAATTATATGGCCACGTACCCAGGTCACTTATTTAAAAGGAACCAATCTAATGTCTTACCAGAAGCAAAGAACACTCTTTCAAAAACTGTGATATATGAAGACGTATGTTAAAAAAACAAAATAGCAATGGTTGATTATATTACAATAATCCTTTTATCGAAAGATGAGAACAAACTCTGCAATTTGATATGATGTGGTTTATAGTATTCCCATTCATTCAGATCAGCATGTGTTTTCAACTCTATACAATTGTGTATACTGGTATAGAAAACACTAAGGATATCACAGTCCTTTAAGACTGTCATAGAGTCTGATTGTTTCTTTAGCAATACTAATGAGAAATTATATACCTTTATTTCTTAAAAACATCTTTTATTCAGAAATGTTAGTAGCCATCATTCAATACACTGGCTTGAGTATTCCACTTGTATTGTTGATAGTAGCATCAGTGAAACTATTGAAGCAAGTACTATGTAAATATTTTAAGAGCCCCACAACCTGAGCTGTGGCCCAAATACAGCTTGATGCAAATTTATACAGCACTATTAAATCAAGGGTATGCACCCACTGACACCAGAGCTGAATTTAACCCATTTTCTTTACCAAATACAAGGCCTGACGAAACATAGGAACAACTTTTCTATCATATAGAAAGACGCATAGCAGGCTTTGTCAAGTGTAATTTTATCATGTAAATCTATGAATGAAATAGCAGATCTATGCTAAAATCAGCTATTTCCCTTCCCAAATTCCTACCTTGAAAAAATGTCTTTTAGAGTGATTTATTAGTGCCACCTATTGGACAAAGTGATAAAATAATAAATTTTCTAAAGAAAAAGGGATTAAATAGCCAACTCTAGCTATGAGAAACCTCCTTTATATTCCTATACAGCCCCCCAAACTGCAACCCAGAGAGAGCACTTTAATTTACATGACCTCAGCTCCACACCAGGGCTTCGCATAATGTTACCTAAATGCATGCCTGAGGCTCAAAGTTCAGTTCCAGAGCCAAACTTCTAAATTCAGGTCTCATGAATTTAGAAGTTTGGAGGAGGGAATCAGATGTGGGTGTCTGTTCTGTACATTAGAGGTGTTCAGACCTAAACTGTCAATAAGTTTAGGGATCTTTGGATGCAGAGTTTTGGTTTGGGATTGTTCTGTAATAATTCCCATGCCTGAATCTTCCCATCTTCTATACACCATTCAGATTTCTCTTCCTCGCTTCCAAAGCACTTCACAACTCTGCCACCATTTACATCTCTGCCCACCTTTCTTCATTCAGTCTCCACAAGCTACTTCCCTTACTGTTTCTTTTTTCCAGTCCTGAGGTCTAGGTCAGATTGTGTTGTAAGTACCACAGAATAAGAACCTAGATACAGCAGAACTCAGCTCACCCCTTAAGCTTTGAACAATGTCTCACTTAAAGCATACCAAGCAGTCTCTTCTCTCCTTCACTAAACTTTTGAAAACTCCTCTGATTCTCAAACACCATACATACCTCTAGTCTCTGAACTGTACCCTATATTTCCTTTACACACCCTAGGCCAGAGGTGGGCAAACTCCGGCCCACAGGATTGTCCTGCCCAGCCATTCAGCTCCCGGCCAGGGAGGCTGTCCCCCAGCCCCTCCCCTATTGTCCCCCCTCCCCCGCAGCCTCAGCACGCCATGCCGCCAGCGCTCTGGCCCACCGCACCTGTCGGGCAGTGCGGGCAGTGTGGCTGGCTCCGGCTGGACCGTGGGGCTGCAAGCTCCTGCTGCTCTGAGCAGCATGGTAAGGGAGCGGGGAATGGGGGGGGTTGGATAAGGGGCAGGAGTCAGGGGAGCAGGGGGGGTTGGATGGGGTGGGGTTCCAGGGGGCAGTTAGGGGCGGGTGTGTGGTTGCCCACCCCTTCTCTAGGCTCCTAAAGACAGAAATCTTGTTGTTTGTGTAGCATATTGTAAAGGGATTCTAGTTATTTTAGTGAGAGGAAGGAAGATCCACATTTCCTCTTAACTTTATAGTTATAGCAAAGACCTATAGACTGACTGTTAGTCTTTCCAATGGCCTTGACTTTAAAAAGGTTTAATGTAACAACTTATTTATCACAAATGGTTTAAGTCACTTTTTGTTAACATTCCTGGGCTGTTTCTTGACTAAGCGATTCTTTGCATGGCAGATCAGCTGCTTCCTTACTTATCATGGGCAGGAATCCCATAAGTCCTGATTTGAGAGAGAGAGAGGGATTTTTTTTCCCATACTCTAGAGATCAAAAAAGACTTCAGAAGTTAAACACAGTAGGTCTCTTTTCACAGGAAATGTAACAAAAAGTTAAATAAGGAATGTGATGGATATAAAATGCAGAGTTTCTTTTATAACCTTCCAGTGCTGACATTTACCAGATTGGCAGCTGTTATGGGTTTTGCCATTCACAAAGAGCAAAATGTATGTTTTTAGTCTTATTTTTATTTCAGACTAAGGGAAATAAGGAAAACAAATAGTGTCCATGAGCATACAGTGACATAAAACAGAATAACATCTTACAGCTACCCCTGCCAAACAAACACTTCAAAGGAGGGAATGTATATATGATACACGCAAAACTATGTTAAAGGAACATTAAGGTTGCAAAGTCAAGCACTCAAAAGTTAGGAAATGCCAGAAGTAAGGTTGCTTGTGTAACCTTAATTCAGCTCCCTTGGACTTACGCATTATGATTGTCTTTACCTACATGATTTTCCACAGAACTTCTGCATCATTCAGTGCACAGGTGGATGGTGCTCCATTAATGAGCAGCTATTCAGTATTGTTTTATCATCATAGTTCAATGTGTAGCCCCAGGCCTTACTTACTGTGCACCAGTGGTGGGCAACCTGTGGGCCACACACGGCCCGTCAGGGTAATCTGCTGGCAGGCCGCAAGACAGTGTTTACATTGATCGTCCACAGGCACGGCTGCCTGCCTGCAGCTCCCAGTGGCCGCGGTTCGCCATTCCTAGCCAATGGGCTCTGTGGGAAGTGGCACGGGCCACAGGGACATGCTGGCCGCCGCTTCCTGCAGCTCCCATTGGCCAGGAATGGTGAACTGCGGCCACTGGGAGCAGTGGGCAGCTGTGCCTGCGGACAGTCAATGTGAACACTGTCTCGCAGCCCACCAGCAGATTACCCTGATGGCCCGTGGGCACAGGTTGTCCACCGCTGCTGTACCTTCACGATACCCCTGTGAGGGAAAGGGTGGTATTTGCCCTGTTTTACAGATGGGGAGCTGAAGCACAGAGAGATTAAGATTAAAAAGTATTCACCTATTTTGGTGCCCAATTTGAGTTGACTAGGACTTGATTTTTTCAGAGTACTTAGTATTATATAAGACTCAGAGAACAGCTCCCATTGACTTTAGTTGAAGCTTAGCACTTCTGCAAATCAGATCCTTGGGTCCCAAGTTGGGCATCCAGAAAATGAAGAACATACAATTAATGCCCACTTGTGAAAATGCTGGTTTAAGTGACTTGCCCAGCATCACACAGGAAGTCTGTGGCCAGAGTCAGTGATAGAATCCAAGTCTCCAGGGCAGTATTCAGCTGGCTTAACCATGAGATCATCCTTCCTCTTCCTACAATCTCCTACCTCATTTGCTACATACCTTGCAACTTCTGCAACAAATGAAGCAGGGTCCTACAGAAACTGTCTCTTTCATTACACATCCCTGACTCATCCTTCAGAGTGGGTCCATTCTGTGCACTAAATGGTGTGGGTTTCTGTGGAAAAATTAGTATATGACCATGTAAATACTGTCATAAATATCTCTGTCAAGAAGGCCAAACAAAGGTTGCACAGGCACTCTTAAGTTTGGCATTCAGGCATTTTCTAACTTTTGAGCATTTGACTTTGCAACCTTACTGTTCTTTAACATAGTTTTGGGTGTCTCATGTCCTAGGTATTTTAAAAAAGGAAACAAAAAATGGCAATTCTATCATGGGTCATTAGCGGGGTTAGAACAGCTAGATCAACTGCACAGACCTCTGCCACTCGAGCTACTAGAGTAACCGAGAGCCATAGTAGGTGGACGTCTATGTGGACCAGCATTAGAAGGGGATGAGATATGCTTTGCCAGAAGGTTTGCAGAGGAATAGTGAATCAGGAATCTTGGGTTCCATTTCAGGCTCTGGAGGGAAGTGGTCTCTAGAGGTCATAAGCCCTTCTGCCTGTTCCCCTGCACTCCCTAAGCTTGACCCCTTCTGCCCATTTCTTTCAACCTGTGCCTGTCCCAGTCCTGGCTCTTCCTCACCCATTCCCATCCAGTCCCATTCTCCTTGTCTACCCAGTCCCCGTCTCCACTCCTGAGGCTTTTCATTCCAGTTCTCTCCTCAGCTCATTGTCAGATCTGTCTTCTCTCCCCACACCCATCCACTGGTTCTCAGTCCCAGTCTCCTTGTCCAGCCAGTACCAGTCTACCTGCTCCCCTAGATCCATGTCCGATCTCAGTATTCCCCTTCCCACCTGCCAACTGACTCCCAGTATCCCCCATTTCCCATCTTCCCCAGACAATTCCAGTCTGTTCTCCTCCTGGCTGCTAGTCTGCCCAGCAACTCAGCGTTTCTTTCTCTCCTGTCACCCCACCCCCTCCAAATCCCAGTCTGACCAGTCTCCTTTTCCTAATCTACTTTCCCTCTCCCCTGGTCCAATTTTTGTCCCCTCAACATTCAAAACAGGCAGTTTCCCTCTCCGTGCTGCCTGGGTGCCAACTGACTGGGATCACTGAGAGCACAGGAGAGACAGGCTCCCTGCTCTCAGTTCCAGAGCCCAGCCCCACCCTGGTCCAGAGTAGGTGACAGCAGTAGTTACAGGGAAAGTCCTTCTGAGCCCCAATAACCCTAAGCTGGAGCAGGGTCATTTGCTTTGAGGGATAGGATTTGTAGATGTGGTCACATATAGAAGCTGTAAGGGGCTCGAGAATGCTCAGTGAGAACTGAATCTATGGAGATTTTAGTTGCTAAACTCTAGTGAGTTTCTTTTGAGTATGTGCAATCTGATATTTTTCAAATGCTGATAACCTAGCCACATTTGTGCAGATTTCCACAGAGCCATGCCTTTTGCTGTTCCTGACACAAAGGCCATCCCCTGCCCAATTTCAAGTTTCTGCTCCAAAGCATGGGGGCACTCAAAGAAAAAATTGGCAGAATTTTTTAACATTGTTCTTAGAATCAGATTAAACATTCTGGCTGAAACTTGCCAAAACAATTCAGTCTAGAGACAGCCACTGCTCTTACAGAAAATTTCAGCCCTAACAGTTGTAGTTTGGCCAAGTTATAAGCAACTGAAAACTGGATTTTAAATGTGACTGTTGGACAATTTTAATAGATGTGGTACTATCCCACCTCTACTGTCTGGTTTGGGTCATTCTTATAGATTCAGGTTGATGAGTATTTTGCTGTCAACCACTGTAAATAGATAGAAAGATCCAGTTCACATGCAACCAAACACTGCAGTATTTAAACAGCAGTGTGATAGGGTTAAATCAGCATGGCTTCAGTAAAGGAAAAACTGCCTTTCTGAGCAGGTAATTATTTGAAACTCTTAGTAAGGGAGTATATTGAATGAAACAGTTAGATGTACAAATCTGGATTTTTTAAAACCTTTTCATAGGTCTCCCATAAGAGATTATTTAGAAAAGTAGCCATGGGTAAAGTCTTGTTGTAGGAATCCTGCCTCCGTTTACAGTGTAAATGAGAACAGGCTTCTTGCTGCCCTGTGTGCACAGCTTGTGTAGGTCAAAACTTTCCAATTGTGTCTAACCCTCTGGCTGTTCAGGGAGGTCTATAGAGACCTGACTGGTCACATACTGCTGACATTTCTCCTTGTTTCCAGCTTCAGCTATTTATTTGCAGTGATTTCCGTTTAAAAAGGATGGTCCATGCTCCAAGGATTTCAACTTTTGCAGAAGTCCCTTAGGTCTGTCCTCTGCCTGCAGAGTTGTCAGCAATATATTGATAACATTAATAGCCCAGCTGAGGAGTCTAGGAACACACCTATACCTGTTCTTAGATAGCCCTTCCTTTGATTATGTTGCCTAGCAGGGGATATGGGAGCCATATTCCAAATTTTCTGAAGATCCTTGGGAATATAGGAAAGAAATTGATGGTTCCTTGCTTTCATCCATACTTGTTTTGAGTCCCTTTTGCTTATAAGCTCTGGAAAAATTTAAGTATATCTTTCCCCACCCTTCCACAATGCAACCTGTTATATTAATGGGAGGTGGTAACACCTTTGTAACACTCATGAACTGTATAGCATTTACCCTTTCCTAAGAATTACTGTCCACATAACTTTAGACGTCATTGAACTTTTGAAGCAGTGTTACTGAAGGCACAGTGGATTGTGTGATATAGTGCATCAGCTGGTTGGTCAATGTGCTATGTAAAAAATGCCTGTCCTGACTATATAACCCTTATCTCGTTGCTAGGCCTTTCCTTGATTTTCGATGAAGTAAGAACTGGCCAAGCATGAAAAACACAACTTTTTGGGGGTAACTCTGCAGACATGTACCTTTACCCTGCTTCCTGTTTATTTCAACTGCCATTGGTGTCCCACTAAAACACCAACATCCCAGTCAGGACAAGAGTGATACAAGCAAGCAGAGTCAATGTTACATAGTGGCTCACTGATGTATGTACCTATCCCTCTGGTATTTAACAATGCATGTTTGCTAGACATGAGTAATGACTACTACATGTGAGACAGTAAATACTTATCCTAAGACATGATGTCCCAAGTTCAGCCAGCAACTTGGGTCCTAAAATTCCTAGCTCCCAGGTACAAAAGCCACTGTTTAAGAGTAGTGCCACCTTATGCTCATTGCTCATATAAAAAACAGCCCCTGCCCATCAAATTATTCAGCGTATGTCACAAAAATAACCTGAGTCTCTATGACAGAAGGAGTGGAAACTTGAGTGTTCAGAAAGTGTATAAGGAAAATGACATACTTCAAATAATTCATTATTACCCAGCAACTGGGGTTTGAGCAAAGCCCTCTGGGCCCATTTTCATTCCAGTTGGATCTGTTCACATCAAATACAATAGATGAGGGGTGGGCAAACTATGGCCTGCGGGCGGGATCCAGCTCCTCAGGGCTTTGGATCTGGCCCCCGCAGGCCCCACGCCACTCTCAGAAGCGGCCGGCACCATGTCCCTGGGGCCCTGGGAGGTGGTGGGAGTGGGGGGGAAGGGGGAGGGGCGGCAGGCAGGAGCAGAGGGCTCTGTGCGTTGCCCTTGCCTTCAGGCACCATCCCCTGCAGCTCCCATTGGCCGGGAACGGGGAACCGCGGCCAATGGGAACTTCGGGGGAGGTACCTGAAGGCGCAGCAAGGGCAGCATGTGAAGCCCTGTGCCCCTCTCTCCTCCAGGGGCCGAGCAGGGACGTGGTTCCGGATGCTTCCTGGAGCAGCGCGGCATGGGTCCAGGGCAGGCAGGCAGTGAGCCTGCCCTGGCCCCGGTGCACGCCGCTGCCACTCCGAAGCCGCTTTAGGTAAGTGGCACCAGGCCAGAGCCTGAACCCCTCCTGCACCCTGCCCCCCAACGCCCTGCCCTAAGCCCCCTGCCTGCACCTCGCACCCCTCCTGCACCCCAACCCCCTTCCCTGAGCCCCCTCATACAGCCTGCACCCCTCCTCTGCCCCAATCCCTTGCCCTGAGCCTGTTCCTGCACACTGCACCCCCTCCCACACCCCGCACTCCCTCCTGCACCCCAACCCTCTGCCCTGGCCCTGCATACAATTTCCCCACCCTCGGCTCAAAAAGTTTTCCCACCCCTGCAATAGATGAATGATTGCTCCGAAGGATGCCACTGTAGCGACCCACTAGGATTGCCACAGGGTTGGTGGGTTAAAGGCAGTGTGCACTGCAATATATGCATAGGCAAAAATAAACAAAAGTGGCCAAGGACCCTAAAATCACAACTTAATGAAGCTGCATGAAAAAATCACAAACTCTTAAAAGGGATTTTCACACTGGGGCAATCTTGAATACTGAGAACACTGGTACAAGAAGCAACATAATTAGACAGGAAATTTATGTCATAAGCTTTGTGTTAGAATTACATCCTTCTCACTGACTGCTGAGTTTCTCCTCCTTGATCTTTGCAATGCGATCATATTCTATCTTGTCTTAATGACAGTGTAGTGGATTGCCATGGGAAAAGTGGCAATGTTCCAAATTAAACAATAGAAATTCATTGCCAATCAAATGAACGGAGAAGATGAGTGGTGAGGAATAAACCTGCATTGTTTAATCACAGATACCCTTGACCATTAGCAAAAGGGACAAAGAAAACTATGAAAAACAGGTGAACTGAAAAACTAATCATAACAGATTGACCCCATTGACTGAGGAAGAAATCAGGCACATGAAGAAGGTTAAATCAGCTAAGAGAGAGAAAGAGACTCACTCATTGTATTTTCACCCAGTCTCCTATCAGAAAAACCTCATGTATACAAAATTGGATGAAGAAATGTCACCAGACAGAAAGTGTTTTTGTAAGTGTGGAAGATGATATTTCAGTATCAAGCCATAGTCTCCTTTTGTTCACAGCAGTGAAACCCCATACTTCTTCAGTGGGTTACAGCATTATAACTGAGACAATTTGTGTTAGACATATTAGTCATCTGAACTAACGCTGTACAGTATTAGGAAAAGGAAGAAGAAATATTATCTTGGCTGCCAGCTACAGATTGTAACAGCACAGGATAGTTTGTAATCGACTTAAGCTAAACCGATTTTAAGACCAATATAGGAATGTCCACACAAAGTTTCACCAGATTAAATAAACTGTTTCTAAACTGATTTAGTTCAATCAGTACACAAACTGTGTAGACAAGGCCTCAGTGCCAATAAAGTAAAAATAATCATTAATGTAGGTAGGGACAGCAAAGTCAAAATACTGTAAAGTAGATAATATAAAATACTAAAAATCTGGAGTCAGAGTTTTTAAACAATTCCTTTTCACAATCTTAATTATCAGTCCAAAATCCATTAGTTTTCTCATAATAGCTATCAAAAAATCAGGCATTATCATGGTAAAAAAATCTCCAGAGTTCTCATTTTCAGATTAATATGTGGGCCAAGATTTAAAAAATTAATACCTAAAGTTAGGCTCCTAAATCCATATTTAGGCATCTAGGTACTGGCCTGATTTTCAAACATGCTGAGCACCCAGCAGCTCCCACTTTTAATGTGAAATCCTGGATGCTCAACATGTTTGAAAATCAGGTCAATATCAAGGTGCGGAGGGCCCTGACCTTGCAAAGATTTATGTATGTTCTTAACTTTATACACAATGTGAGTAATTCATTTGCAGTTGAGGGTGTTAATATTGATTTAGGAACCTAACTTTCAGCCTCTGGTTTTGAAAATCTTAGCCATAGTTTTATTGGAAATAGAATGGTGCAGTACTGTATTACTAAACTCTATTTTTCGTGACAACAGCTCAAATCCACAAAGAGATTTAAATGTTGCAGTGCCTAACTTTTAAGCACCTAGCTCCGCCCAGTGGAATCCACAAACCCTGAGTTAAGTTCCTGAGAAGGGGATCCACAAAAGCCAGCATTGTAGGTGGGACTGAAGACCACCTAAATAGCCTATGTTGAGGAGAAGGGTATGTCCTCAGCCTCACTCCACTTGCAATCCATGACCAGTAAACTTCTCCTAGAGCCAGGCACCTAAGCGGGTTCTTGCAAGAACAGTAGTGACACATGCCTAACCCCATACAAAATAGCCAGGGATGGGGGAAAGGAAAACATCTCCCTGCTATTCTTCAGTGCAGTGTTCAGGGCACTTATCCAGCTTGTGGGAGACCCCTGCTGTTCAATTCTCTCCTCTGCTTGATGTGGAGAAGGGATTTGAACTGGGGTTTCCCTTCTTGTCATGTGTGCGCCTTAACCCCTGCACTATGGAATGGTCTGATGTGGGGGGCTATGGTGCCAGGGCCAGGGGGCCGTACCCCCCACTTTTTAACATGGGTGTAGTTGGGGGGTATGGCCCCCGGTGAACTGCAAGGTTCGGACAGGCATGTAGTAACACCAGCAGGGGCTGCGCTTCATAGCAGGGGAGCTGATCAGGCTTGCAGCTTTGCGGGGGGAGGGGCAACACTGTCAGAAAGCGCAACCTCTGCTGGCCCTGCTCCACTAGGCTAAAGGTTATAAGAGAGTCTGCCCCTACTCCCACCCGTCAGTTTAGGCGGGAAAGGAAACAGTTTAGACACCTAACTCCAGGAGGGGATTCACAGCTGTGAATCTCAAGCACAGCGCAGATTTAGACCAGAGGGATGGGGCTTAGGCCACAACCCACTTCTTGGAATTTCCTGTTAGCCAGTTTAGGTGGCTTCCCACTCAGTGTGTGGGCTTTTGTGGAGCCCATTCTCAGGCACCTAACTCTCCAAGCACTGTATAGGGACCATAAGTGCCTACCTCACGGCTGTGAATTCCACCAAGTGACTTTGCATCTAAAAGTTAGATGTCGCAACACTTAAATCCCTTTATGGATTTAATCCTCAATCTTTCTTTCCAGATGTACTAGCTAGGCAGCAGCAGAATCACAGTCTGCTGTTAACTCATGTATTTCTGATAGAACAGCATCAGTAAACCTTCCATTAACCCTGACAGCTGTTTTGAGTGAATCTCACAGCTGTGTACTCAGAGGCAACTGACTGCACATCCGCATCATTTTGTCAGGTAAATCCATGGTGTAGAAAACAAAGGAAACCTTTGTCCCCTATCCTTTCATGTTCAACAAGACCAGCTACTTTTCCAGATGCCTGTAATCCAGGGGTGTGCACACTTTTTGGCCTGAGGGCCACATCGGGGTTCTGAAACAGTATGGAGGGCTCGGTAGGGAAGGTTCTGCCTCCCCTAACAGCCTGGCCCCCACGCCCTCCCACTTCCCGCCCCCTGACTACCCCCCTCAGAATTCCCCACCCATCCAACCCCCTCTGCTCCTTGTCCCCTGACCGCCCCCTCCCAGGACCCCCCCAACCTCTATCCAACCCCCCCCTGCTCCCAGTCCCCTGACTGCCCCCCCATCCACCAGCCTGCCCCCTGACAGGCCCCCCATACCTATCCAACCCTCCCTGTTCCCCACCCCTGACCGCCCTCCACAAACCTCCGGCCCATCCAACCACCCCCTGCTCCCTGTCCCCTGCCTGCCCCCCTCCGCCCCCTTATTCAACACCCCCACTCTCCGCCGCCCTACCATGCCACTCAGAGCACCAGGACTGGCAGCCGCACCAGCTGGCCGGAGCCAGCCACACAGTCTGGTGCACCAGGGCAGGCTGGTGGCTCTCACAGCTGCCTGCCTGGCAGGAGCTCAGAGCCCTGCCACCCAGAGTGCTGATGGCACGGCGAGCTGAGGCTGCGTGGGAGAGGGGACGACAGGGAAGGGGCCGGGGCTAGCCTCCCCTGCTGGGAGTTCAAGGGCCGGTCAGAAGGGTCCCACGGGCCGCAGTTTGCCCACCTCTGCTGTAATCTCATCCTTTGTTCTAACTGCATTATATCCACTAAACTAATCTGAATTAGGCCTGGTCAGTACTTGGATGAGTGACCTCTAGAGAAAATGCAGTTGCAGGAAGTGGTGTGGGTGATTCCATGGGAATCTTCTGGTTGAGTCAGTAGCGTATGTGTGCTAGTGTAGATGGAGGGGTTTGGATGAGATGTAAAATAGAGCCCCCACCTATTAAAGATCCCATGACACATTTTGCAAGAGCAAAAGTGTTACCCTGGTTTCCTGGCCATATTCCAATCATGGTAATTACATCCATTACATGGATGTCTAAAATTCCCTATGTAATTTTAGATGCATAAGATATTCCTCACTTCCTCTTCCAAGTAATTGTATTTCTGAGTGCTGTAACACAGGTGCTGCATTTTCAGTGGTGGGAGACCTGGTTCCTTGCCAAAGTGAGGCACTTGTATTCTTTTGTCTTTACTGGAATAATTAAGGATTGTGGTGGAAGTCTATCTTGCTAGTATAAGATGAATTATTAAAAGAAAGAGAATCTTTCTCGGATTGTTTTATTTTTGTGCAACAATAAAACAGATACTAGGAAAAAGGTATAGGCTTAGAAAACCAAAAAACAGTGGGGTGGGAGGAGGTATTGTTTCATATTCTCTGTGTGTATATAAAGTCTGCTGCAGTTTCCACGGTAAACATCTGATGAAGTGAGCTGTAGCTCACGAAAGCTCATGCTCAAATAAATTGGTTAGTCTCTAAGGTGCCACAAGTACTCCTTTTCTTTTTGCGAATACAGACTAGCACGGCTGTTCCTCTGAAACCTGTCAAAAAATACTTGTTCATGATATTGTACTATCTCACAGATGGTTTGAACTGTGTAAGCATTAATCCAGTATGTAATGAATGAGCCCCAGACTAGAAGCCATTTTTAATTTTTAAAAAAGCCTGTATTGTATTTCAGTTGATTGGTGAATTGTTCCCTTAGAAGATGGTTATTGTTTGATGATCTGTTAGTCTAAGGTGTGAGGGAAGAGGAGAGTCTATGTATTCTTAGTCAGCACAGCAAAAACAGAACACATTTCCTCTTACATTTTTAAAGTTCTGTGTTCAAGTTTATTCCAAGTAGCACTGGTTTGTCATTGCCTTCACTTAGAACAGTATTGGCCCCTCAGCAAGGAGATGGTGGATAACGGGGCCATTTTCTCAGATCTTTCTGAGCTATGTTTGGCACAAGAATGAAGTGGGAAACCTGAGCAAAGAGAGCTTTGTGCCTCCCATATTCTAGAGCCTTCTCTGACGCATGGTTGGTCTCCAGTGCAAGTTAGAGCAACCTCTAGGCTGTTTAGCTGCAACAACCCCTTAGGGAACCATTCTGCTGACAAGATTAGTCAGAGCACAGCATGTGCCTCTGGCCAAGGTGCCTCCCTCCCCAACATGCCTCCTTACACCTTGGGCTGTGGGGGGACTAGCAGAGAGATATTCCACCAGCTCTGTATCACTAAGGGAGCCCCCTTACACTGAGGTTTCTCCAGAGTAGGGTGCAAATGTGAAAAATTGGGTGTGGGGGGGTAAAAAGTGCCTATATAAGAAAAAGCCCCAAATATTGGAACTGTCTCAGAGGCTGCTTCCATGCAGTTTACAACCCTTTTACCTTTCCAGAGCAACATAAAAGAGCACAGGAACGTGGCCTATTAGGACTCTGGACTGAGGATAGCATATCTACATTAAATTCCTGGCTCTGCCATTCAGTTTCTGAATTACCCGGGGCAAGTCTCTTAACCTTGCTGTGGTTCAGTTCCCTCATTGTGGAAGTGAGGGAGCATGACTTACCTATCTTCCAAGAAGAAAAGGAGTACTTGTATCTTCCAAGGGTGTTGTTAAGTATTAATAGCAGCAGAGGGAGCTGCTAGCATGCAACACCCATAACTAAAGACACTTCCATTTTATAGCTATACTGTAGCTATAAAGAAATGATGGTGTATGGTCTGGGAAAGGTTTTATAGATGCAAGACTGGGATGACCACACTGTTTACAGACTGAGAAAACTGATTCTGAGAAAAACTGCCAAGAGGAACTCTGTGTTTCTTCCTCAGTTTGAATCCTGGACTCTAAAATAAGTAGGACTTTTTGAAGAATAGCAGAGCTAGGGTACTTTCTATCCAGAATGAAAAAATGACCATATTCATATTATTCTACAGCTGGGCTTGAGAAACCAACAAAAGTTATATAATTGGCAGACCAATTAGATACCACCAATTATATTTTCCTTGGTACTGTATGTAAATAAAAACAGGAAAGCTGTATATTATGCTTTCACCTTATAGAATCAAATTTACTTATAATATTTCTTAGGTGTCCTATTGCCTTGGTATTTAACCATCTTGAGAGCAGTTGTCTACACTGGAAAAAACCCAATGGCACTGATTAGCACCACTGAAGGAGTACAGAGATTGAGCTACCTTCTCATCTCTAAGTCAGGGTTGAGTAGAGTTAACCTGTTTTATATTTTGAATTAAATCCCTCCCTTTTCCCTCCTCCCCACCTGACATCCAAGCAATTCCTACCCAACACAAAGCATATGATCAGATAAAAAGTATGTTGTGAGCAGGGGTGGTGAGTTATATGGGCCTGTGGTGCCTATGCTCCAGGAATATTCAGGGGCCCAGCTCCACCAATGTTCGGGGCCGGGTCACTCCCCCGGCCACGCCTGCCACCCCTGTATGCCTCCCTCGGAGCATCTGGGAGTGGTGCCTGCAGGGAGCGGAGCACGGAGACTCCCTGCCCCTCCCATCTAGGAGCCGCTGACAGAGGGGTGTACAGGTCACTTTCAGGAGCTGCCCGAGGTAAGCCCTCACCCTCTCACACCCTAACCCCCTGCCCCAGCCCAGAGCCCACACCCACACTTCCTCCCAGAGCCTGCCTCCTGCACCTCAACCCCTTGCCCCAGCCCAGAGCCCACACCCAAACTACTTCCCAGAGCCTGAACCCCCTTCTGCATCCAAACTCCCTCCCACCCCTCACTCCTCCTGAACTCCAACCCCCTGCCCCAGCCCAGAGCCCGCACCCAGCATCCAAACTCCCTCCCAGAGCCTGCACTGCTCCCACACCCAAACTCCCTCCCAAAGCCTTAGGTATGTATGGAGGCGGGGACTTGAACCCCTTCTGGGCACCACCAAAATTACACAAACCTGCCGCCCCTGGTTGTGAGATGCATAAATGGCTTATCTGGCACCAAGCATCAAACATAGGTGGCATGTGATGTCCCCTAAAAAAACCCAACCAAACAAAAAAGCTGTCCCATTTCTTATACACTTCTTTGAAAAACAAGCCCTCACTTTAAGGTGTTTTGGCAGAATAGGGAAAAGGGATGCTGGCATGCCAGTGCTCCCTCCTAGCCTAAACAGGCTTTATTTACACTGGTGCAGTTGACCCCAGAGCAGCCTGCACCGGTACAAACCTTGTCAACGCCATGAGTTTGTTCCAGGAACTAAAATCCCAGCGTGTGAGCTCTTCAGGACAGAGCCATCAGCTGAGATTTTTAAAAGTGACTAGCGACTTGGGGTGCCCAACTTGATCCGCCTCCATAGAGCCCATCCCCTGAGCAGCGGCTCTCACGTGTTTCAGAGGAACAGCCGTGTTAGTCTGTATTCGCAAAAAGAAAAGGAGTACTTGTGGCACCTTAGAGACTAACCAATTTATTTGAGCATGAGCTTTCGTGAGCTACAGCTCACTTCATCAGATGTATACCGTGGAAACTGCAGCAGACTTTATATACACACAGAGAATATGAAACAATACCTCCTCCCACCCCACTGTCCTGCTGGTAATAGCTTATCTAAAGTGATCAACAGGTGGGCCATTTCCAGCACAAATCCAGGTTTTCTCACCCTCCACCCCCCCACACAAATTCACTCTCCTGCTGGTGCTAGCCCATCCAAAGTGACAACTCTTTACAACTCTTTACATACAACTCTCACGTGGGCGCCCACCGTCTCCAACAACCACCGCTGGCAAGCTTGGCCGGCGGCCTCTTGCGAACGGGAGGCGTTCGGGACGAGGCACGGTGCCGCGGGCGGTCGAACCACGGAGAAGGCGCCTTTACGCTCTGGGTGCTCGCCGCCCCTCCTCCAGCCGCGTGCGGCAGCGCCCTGGGGGCCGGGCGGGCTGCAGGGCCGGGGGCCGGGGTCGCTCCGCAGCCCCGGGTCCCCGAAATCAGGGCGCGGCGCGGCACTGGGGGATTGTGGGGATTGTAGTAGGGAGGCGCCGCTCTCCGGGCTCTCTCTGGGCGGGACTTCGCTTCCCGGCGGCCGCAGGCAAGCGGGCGGGGCGAGTCGGGCATAGCTGCGGAGCGGCCGGCGGCGGCCCCGAGCAGCCGCCTCCGCGGGAAGCCCCCGGCGCGGGGCGAGGCGGGGAAGCGGCCGGCGGCCAATGCGAAATTGGCTGGTGCTGCTGTGCCCGTGCGCGGTCGGGGTCGCGCTGCACCTCTGGCTGCTGCTCGGCGGCCCCGGGAGGCACCCGGCAGGTAGGCAGCCGGGGGCAGGGCGCACGCACGCCTCGTTTGGAGCGGGAGGCGGTGGGGTGCTGCCACTCCCCACCCAAGGCGGGCCGGGGGTGGTTCAGGGTGCAGGCACCCTCCCCTGAGGGGGAGCGCTGGGCAGGAGGGGACAGAGGTGCATGCCCGGTGGGAATGCGGGGTTCACGCTTCCCTCCCATAGCATGTGTCCCTCTTAAGCCTTTCCCAGTTTTCTCAAAGAAAGAGCGTCCAGGGGGTGTTGTAAGGGCCGCAAAGCACAGAGGTGGGCTGCTAGCAGCAGACCTGCCCAAATGGTATGGGGGGGGGGTCTTGCAAATACATCATTGGAGGAGTGATGTGGGAAATTGAAAAATAAATGTACTGCATAGTATTTGGCCATCTATAGAGCTGATCACAAATAATTAGGTCAATTAAAATAAGTGATAAAATCCATTGGTTAGATTATATACAAGAAATAAATTGACCAACTCTTCTTATTCCCCTGAGTTTAGAGAACTAGCAATGAGGCCTCTCTCCTGTAAACCCTTAAGCATGTGTCAGGTTTCAGAGTAGCAGCCTGTTAGTCTGTATCCGCAAAAAGAAAAGGAGTACTTGTGGCACCTTAGAGACTAACAAATTTATTTGAGCTGTAGCTCACAAAAGCTTATGCTCAAATAAATTCGTGCCACAAGTACTCCTTTTCTTTTTAAGCATGTGTGTAATTTGAATTTGGGAAGTAGTTCTATTAATACAAACACATTGCATTAGAGATCACAATTTTTTCCCTTTTAGGGCAGGGTTGGATATTGTATAACTCTTTAACTGATTGAGTGAAGAAGCACATGCTGGGCACACAGTTGTTCAGGCATTTCTGTGGTTGAAAAATTCCAAGCAGCCTGCATGAAAATATTTGATATATAGATTTAGTGTGGAGCCAGTAGAATGCTTTTTGTTATTAGATAACCTACAGAGGAAAAGTGCATGAAAAGCTAATGTGGGTTTATAGGAAAACAATGAAGAATTATGTAGGACAAGAGAACAATTTTGTGCCTGTATTGTTATACTGGAGCTACTTCATTACAATTCAGCAAAGTGATTACTGGCAGTACAGTGGAACTTTCTTCATTGAGAGTCATCTGTTTTTTCGTAGATCAACTTAGTTATGAGCCCAATCCTGCTCCCATTCAAGTCACTGACAAAATTCCTCTTGACTTCAGTTGTGTAGGACAAGGTTCTATAATATGAATTGCCATTTGGACTTTGCTGTGTAATCAAAACCAGTAAGGATTTGCATTGCCCTTACTATAAAGTGGTTCATACTAAATCAAGGTGAGTGTAAGTGGATTTCACTTTATGTTAATACCTATTGGTCAGAATAGGCATTCTCATCAACTAATGAGATTACTCCATTGGTGGTGATTGTTAGAAGTAGATGACCATAAATAACTTTCCATGCTACCTGTCAGTGGGTTTCTGAAACTTTGCTATGGAGTTTTTTTAATTTGTTGGAAATGTTCTGTTTTGAAAAGAGACTAAGTAAAAGTGGTGTTTTATTACTTAGGAGATCTGCTTGGAGCCATGTATTTGGAGTCATGATAGCTAATTTTATTTTATTAACAAAAATATGTTTTTACTAGTACTGACTCCTATTAGCTGGGCAGAATCTACACAGCTAAGAAAGAATGAGATGGAGTCTGTTCTTTCTTAGGCATTTTTCTGTAGAATTGTTCACTAAATTCAACAGTCAATTAGTAACACCTGTCTAACAGATGTAAAGTCACTACGGTCATAGATATGTCAATGGGGGCCTGTTCTGGTGTGTGGAACCTGAATGATGGTGATGCGTGAGCAGGAAAAAATCCAGCTTGGTTTTCCAGATCCTAGGTTGAACTTGCAGGACTGTCTGTCAGAAAAAAATCTTTTTATTTGATCTGGAGTCATGGAGAGGCTGTAAACAGGGAACCCCTTGATGCCTTTTTTATAGTCACTTTTCAGCATTGCTCTCCAAATGTAAACGTTTCCAAAAGATGATCTAGAAGTGTCCTGGTAGAGAGAGAGAAATGCTTTTTGTGGGTTGTTGAAGAATATTTTAAACATGAGGGTAAGGATAAGCTGTTTATAGTTCCATACCGTGTTGCTGGGCCATTTATACTTCTACTGCTCTACTTTTTTCACAAGTTGTAGTAAAACTAATAATTTGTATTGAATGCTTATTAGATTGTTACAAGTTTGCTGACTTCCCTGAGGAAGTGATCCAGCAAGAGAAAGATATTCCTTTCCACTTCCTGCACCTCATATTTCTGGTGCTGACTTGTATCCTTTGGGGAAAAAAGACCAACCTCTCCCCAGGAAGGGCAGAGTCACAGTTTCAGAAATGCAGTGTTAGGGTAAATGATACAGTATTCGTATGTGACTGTTTTGTTTCCATGCTGTGGATTTCCATTTCCATCAGTTGTTACTCTTTCCAGGACAAACCCTAGTTCCTTTCAAGCCAATAGCAAAATTCTCATTCACTTCAGTAGGACCAATATTTGGCCCTAAGTGTCATACTGATGATGATTTTGATGTTAATGTATTGCTATTTGGGGAGCCTCAGTCCTGCAGACACTTCTATTACTATTCTTTATGCTCACCATAGCAAGTAGTCCATGTGACTGACTACTCGCACTGTGTCAAATAGTAGGTGCTAGCAGGATCAGGCCTTTAGTAGTCAAGCAAATGCACAATATTCTCTCTTTCCAGATTTTATTCTGAATTGTGCAGGGCTTGTTTAACAGTAACATATAGAATAAAGCAATGAACCTGAGCAAAGAAAAACACAGGAAATTTCCCCTGATATTAAGTGTAAAAATGAAATCTTTCAGTATATGGAATAGTTTCCTAGAGAAAGCACTTTGGAGCACTCTTGCAAAGAAAGTGAAAGGATCATGCACTTAATAGACCTTAAAAGCTTCTACAGACACATACACTATAGGAAACATTCCTGCATTGCCAGAGAGAGGAAAGATGAGCTAAGAGATTTCCTTCATCTATGATGTCTATTGTTCTGTGATTTTTGTTCTTCAAAGTGCTTTGTGAACATTAATAAAGTGGTGATAGGTTTATACCACAGAGTAGGAAATGGCCTTATTTTTTAAAACCGTTTTTGAAACTTGAATTATTAAGATGGTCTGGTACTGTTTGATAAAACCAGCCTTGTTACGTATTATTGATTAGTGAGGGGTTTTTGTTTTTATTTTGTGTGCCTACTGCTCCTTTGCCTTACCACCTGGATTCTTTGGCATGAACAAAAATTGAATTGATTTCAAAAGTGTTTTATAGTAACTGGGGCATAAAAATGTGTTCTTGGTGTGTGTGTTGGCATTTAGTTAACCTTTGGCATCACAGCAGTCACATAATTAGCCACTAGCATGGGTCAAAGGTGGCATGAACAGTGATCAGTCACAACATACTGAGCCAAATTCACCCTAATGTTACTCCGTTGTGGTAAATAGATTTACACTGGGGATTATTTTGCCCTTTGAATGGAGGTTTCCTCGAGAGTTGAGCTGCATATTGTGTTAATTGTTGTTCACATTATTTTGGGGCTGGATAGCCTGCATGCATTTTGAAAGAAAGGAGAAATAGATCTGGAAGTCTAATTACAAAATGAGGGTTCGGCAGATGTGATGTGTCTGTACTTTTCTCTAACGCGGATTAATCTAATCCAGCATATCTTTATTGTATCTTATTTTATCCTGGAAGCATACCAGATAGTTGTAAAACTCTTCAACAAATATAGTTCTTTTTGAGGTATGTTTATTGAAGAGAAAACTAAAAAGTGAAGAGAAACTTCTGTAAAAAGAAAATAGCCCTGATTCATTATTAACTGCACAATGCCTAAATTAACTTGAGTAAAACATGAATCCGAAGACCCTGCAGTAAATATGTGATTTTACAATTTCCCGTTTTATTGGAGTCCTGAATTTAATGATTTCTCACTCTGCCGAGGCATTACCAGCCTGCGCTATGTGTTGGTAATGTCACTTATACTGCTTTGGGCAGGGGTAGGGCAAGGTGGTGTCTGCAAGTAGAGATAAGAGAAGCCCATTTTTAACCATTCAGAAACAGAAATAATCTAAGATTTCCTGTGTGTTCCTTTTTATGAGTTTCATAATATTTTATAAAATACATTATAAAATTGCGAAAGATAAAACAGCTTCTGAAAAGTTAATTACAACCTGCCCCTCTCCCCAATTTTCTTTAATCCCTACAGATGGACTCAGTGCTAAGCAAATGTTCAGTTGATGGCACCACTGGTAGAGGCTATGTCTAACAGAAGTTGCTTATTGAGGGACTTCAGTATCTCCTCAAGAAGGAAACACACATTAAATTTTGCAAGGTACACCTTTGCTGAAATGCCCTCTGAGACATTGTTCCACATATGTTTATTTGGGCATTTGGCATCATTTAGAATTGGGCCCCTGTGTGTGTGTGTGTATAATGTCAATCTTTTACTGCCAAATAATTAAAAAAAAAAATACAGCACCGACTCTAGTTCCCACATATTGAACAGCACATGAATGCCATTGGCCATCATATGGCCTGGTTCAGCAGACTACTTAGCATGTGCCTAACTTTAGGCATTGACTTGAATGGAATTATGCACCTGCTTACTTAGGCTCATGCTGAATTAGTGCCACAGTGCGCATGGAGTATTCTCTGTGTGACGTATCGGAGGGAAAGAAAGTGAGTATGGCCTGTGTTTGGTTTTTTAGTGGAGTAAGAATTTGTTTAAAAACAAAATATACAAGCAACCTCTGAAGTTGTGAGCAAGACCACGTTCTGAAGGGAGAATGTCACTTCATAAAAGTGTGTTCCATTTTGGGTCTAAAGTACTTATTTGACAGGGTCATTTTAAGTTTTTCAAGCATCCTGTTCAGGCAAATGTTAGATTGCTCACTCTAAAACTCGATAATTTGTGGAGTGATTTTTTTTCATCTGCTTCTGAGGGCAGCAGGCTGACAGCCGTAGAATCTGAAATGGTCGGTCTACAGAACCGGCGGAGCACAGGCAGCAGCCACACAAGCTTTCCGAGAATGGCCTTGTGCCCTTTACTACAGGGACTCTCTAGGGGTGAGGGTGGCAGCTCGTTCTTCCTGCCCCTTTAGTCATTCACCTCTTGGCCAAAGGCCAACAAAAGTACCATTGTAGTGAAGTTGGTTTGTAAGAAAGACCTGTCCACTGGGAATTGTATCAATACCACCAGCTCATTTCTAAATAGGCCACTGAACAGTCTTGAGGTGGTAGCCGTCTTTTGAGTTTAATTTTTATTCTATGTCTCGATAAGGCATTCTGTGGCCAAGACAGCCTCAACTAGTAATGGTGGGTTAAACTGCCAAATAATAAGTTTAGTGCTATCGACAAGAGACTTCACAAACAGGACTTTTTTTTTGTATCTCCATTCCCTATCCCACGACCATTGCTGGTGGTAGTGGTCAGTGTATCTCAGATCTCTAGTTCAGGGCAAAAAGGTCTTGCCAGAAGTTTGTGAGTGCTGTATCATCACTGATACACTACCAGCTGCTATAGCATAATAGCCTCTCCAGTGCTTTTGTCTCCTCTTTACATCTGAGATGTTTACTAGAACTCTGAATGTTCTTTTAAAGGGGTATCATCCACAAAAAAACTTCCCTTCTGTCTAAAAAGTTTTGCTTACTGAAGCTATAAGTAACATCTAAGGGCTTACCTCCATCAGGGATTTTTGCACTGGTGCAGCTATGTGAGTGCAAACCTCCTGTGTAGATGTGCTGCACCAACATAAAGTGGATCCTACACTGATGTAACGTATCCCAGTCTCCATTTGGGTTAAGTCGCACCAGTGCTTGGCACTTACACGGGGGGTTGCATTGGCGTAGCTACATCACTGAAGAAATCCCTAAAGCAGGTAAATTCTAAGGCCTGGTCTACACTGGGGGGGGATCTATCTAAGTTATGCAACTTCAGCTACATGAATAACGTAGCTGAAGTCAACGTACTTAGATCTACTTACTGCGGTAAGATCTACTTCACTGCGATAGGTCAACTGCTGACGCTCCCCCGTCGACTCAGCCTACACTTCTCACTCCGGTGGCGTACTGGAGTCAACGAGAAAGCACTCAGCGGTCAATTTATTGCGTCTTCACTAGATGCGATAAATCGATCCCCACTGGATCAATCGCTCCAGAGATAAGTGTAGACATGCCTTAAGGTGACTATAAATGAAAAAGACTGGGGAGAGAGAGAATGTCTTTCTCTGTTTTTTCCAGTTCGTTCATTTTGTCCATTTGTCTGCACTTTGTGAATAATGAGTTTCTCAGTATACTCAGTTTGTTTGATTCTTGTACACAGCTACACAGCCCATGGGAGAGTAAATCATGTGAAAAATAAGAAAATGTGATTGCATGCAGTAGTCCCCGAAACAACTTTTGGTTTGGAAGTTGATGGTATCCCTGGAACCTTTTGTCTTGGATACTCAGTTCTCAGAATCTTTTGAGTCCATCCCTTTATTATTTAAAAAAAAATAAAAAATCAGTAAGTGCAATTACTTCAAGTCAAAGTTTCAGAAGCCTCTATCCCAAGAAAGGGGAAAAAATTCATAGGCAGGAGTTGTAGACCAAGCAGGATGAGCAAGCATCTCAGAGAGGTGATTAAGAAAAAGCAGAAAGCCTACAAGGAGTGGAAGATAGGGGGGATTAGCAAGGAAAGCTACCTTATTGTGGTCAGAACATGTAGGGATAAAGTGAGAAAGGCCAAAAGCCATGTTGAGTTGGACCTTGCAAAGGAATTAAAACCAAAAGTAAAAGGTTCTATAGTCATGTAAATAAGAAGAAAACAAAGAAAGAAGAAGTGGGACCGCTAAACACTGAGGATGGAGTGGAGGTTAAGGATAATCTAGGCATAGCCCAATATCTAAACAGATACTTTGCCTCAGTCTTTAATGAGGATCTTAGGGATAATGGTAGAATGACGAATGGGAATGAGGATATGGAGGTAGATATTACCACATCTAAGGTAGAAGCCAAACTTGAACAGCTTAATGGGACTAAATCGGGGGTCCCAGATAATCTTCATCCAAGAATATTAAAGGAACTGGCACACAAAATTGCAAGCCCACTAGCAAGAATTTTTAATTAATCTGTAAACTCAGGGGCTGTACCATATGACTTGAGAATTGCTAACATAGTTCCTATTTTTAAGAAAGGAAAAAAAGGTGATCCGGGTAACTATAGGCCTGTTAGTTTGACATCTGTAGTATGCAAGGTCTTGGAAAAATTTTTGAAGGAGAAAGTGGTTAAGGACATTGAGGTCAGTGGTAATTGGGACAAAATACCACATGGTTTTACAAAAGGTAGATTGTGCCAAACCAACTTGATCTCCTTCTTTGAGACGGTAACAGATTTTTTAGATAAAGGAAACGCAGTGGATCTGGTTGACCTCGATTTCAGTAACGCATTTGATACAGTTCCACATGGGGAATTATTAGCTAAATTGGAGAAGATGGGGATAAACATGAAAATTGAAAGGTGGATAAGGAACTGGTTAAAGGGGAGACTACAACGGGTCCTACTGAAAGGTGAACTGTTAGGCTGGAGGGAGGTTACTAGTGAAGTTTCTCAGGGATCGGTTTTGGGACCAATCTTATTTAATCTTTTATTACTGACCTTGGCACAAAAAGTGGGAATGTGCTAATAAAGCTTGCAGATGACAGAAAAACTGGGAGGTATTGCCAATACAGAGAAGGACCGGGCTATCATACAGGAAGATCTGGGTGACCTTGTAAACTGGAGTAATAGTAATAGGATGAAATTTAATAGTGAAAAGTGCAAGATCATGCATTTAGGGATTAATAACAAAAAATGTTATAAACTGGGGACGCATCACTTGGAAGTAACAGAGGAGGAGAAGGACCTCAGAGTATTGGTTGATCACAGGATGACTATGAGCCGCCAATGTGATATGGCCGTGGAAAAAGCTAATGCGGTCTTGGGATGTATGAGGCAAGATATTTCCAGTAGAGATAAGGACCATTATACAAGGCACTGATGAGACCTCATCTGGAATATTGTGTGCAGTTCTGGTCTCCCATGTTTAGGAAGGGTGAATTCAAACTGGGACAAGGACAGAGAAGGGCTACTAGGATGATTCGAGGAATGGAAAACCTGTCTTATGAAAGACTCAAAGAGCTTGGCTTGTTTAGGCTAACCAAAAGAAGGCTGAGGGGGGAGATGATTTCTCTCTGTAAATATATCAGACGGATAAATACCAGGGAGGGAGAGGAATTATTTAAGCTCAGTACCAATGTGGACACAAGAACAAATGGAGATAAACTGGCCACCAGGAAGTTTAGACTTGAAATTAGATGAAGTTTTCTAACCATCAGAGGAGTGAAGTTCTGGAACAGCCTTCCAAGGGGAGCAGTGGGGGCAAAAAACATATCTGGCTTCAAGACTAAGCTTGATAAGTTTATGGAGGAGATGGTATGATGGGATAGCCTAATTCTGGCAATTTATTGATGTTTGACTATTAGTGGTAAATATGCCCAGTGGCCTGTAATGGGATGTTAGATGGAGTGGGATCTGAGTTATTACAGAGAATTCTTTCCTGGGTGTCTGGCTGGTGAGTCTTGCCCACATGCTCAGGGTTTAGCTGATCGCCATATTTGGGGTCGGGAAGGAATTTTCATCCAGGGCAGATTGGCAGAGGCCCTGGGGGTTTTTTGCCTTCCTCTGCAACGTGGGGCATGGGTCACTTGCTGGAGGATTCTCTGCACCTTGAAGTCTTTAAACCACAATTTGAGGACTTCAGTAGCTCAGACATAGGTTAGGGATTTGTTACAGGAGTGGGTGGGGGAGATTCTATGACCTGCATTGTGCAGGAGGTCAAACTAAACAATCATAATGTTCCCTTCTGACCTTAAAGTCTATGAGTCTAACTAGCACTGGAATCTTTTATCCTTTCCCCGGTGATAATGCCAGTAAATATGTATTTGGCCACTGAGTGTGACACTGTGAATAGGAGGCATATAGTCTCCGAAAGAAAGTAGTAGTAAAATCTATTTATGATGGAGGTTGTTGAAATCTGGTTGGGGCCAATATACTGCCTTCCAGTATGTAACCCTTACTGTGGTGTCCTGACTCAGCTCAGCGGTACACATTTTTACAAGAGGTTCTCTGGATGGCAGCTATATAACACAGATTAGCAGCTGTGAGTGCAGCTGCCTGTTTTATTTTACTGCACTTATTGCCATGAGTTAACGGGGTTAGGCAAAAGAGCAAAGGGAAAGTAAGTATTTTGTGCCAAAAGAATGTAGCATGGGAATTGCAGTGGGGGAGGAGAGGGGGAGACTTGCAAAGATTCACTGAGAAGCCTAAGGCTCCATAATGTGTCTGAGAGAGTCAGTCTTAGGAGAGTTCTGAATCTTGATTTTTAATGACTCTGTGACCAACGTACCAAAAAATGTTCCTTTCTTCTTAGCCCACTCCCACTATCTACAGTTACTATAATATTTTATGCTTTTATATTGTTCTTTACATCTTCGGAGCATTTCATGGTCATTAACTAATTGGTATTCACACTCCTCCTGTAAGATGGGTGAGTATTTTCTCCTGGGGAAAACTGAGCAACAGAGAGTGCCTTGCTCAGGGGCACAGCGAGTCTGTAACACAGCCAGAATTAGAACTCCAGAGGTCTGGCTTGCAGCCCTGCCCTCAAACCACAATGATTCATTTCTTGTGTTTAAGCTTTTTAGAAACTGCAAGTTGTAAACAGATAGTTACATAATCAGTATAAGGTAAGAATAGCATATTATGAGTAATTAATAAGATAAACAATAATAGAGACAACATCGGAGGCTGCTGTTACATGCATAAAGAAAACTCTAGCTTGTGAATGTGTGGAAACAGTTGAATGATGATGCAGTAAGTTTGTTCATTTCTGAGTTAAATATAAAATGATTGACTCAGAAGTCACTAATAGTTTTCTCTGAACTTTTACTGCAGATCACATGTATACAATGCTCTTGCTTCCTGAATGGTTCATCATAGGTTAATATCTTTTTCTGTACCTTTAGCTTTATCTCTTCTTTATATTAGTTTAAAGACAAACTGTTACCCTTTCCATTAGAGCTTAATAAATGCTCTTTCCCATTTACCAGTAATAAATAAGAAGCCTTGCCAGGCAAACAGGGGACTTATTCATCAATTTCAGCAAAATTTGTTTTCATTTTTTAAAAAGTGACTATCTCTTATGACTGAGAAGGCAACTTTCTGAAAGTACTGATGTGGTGCTGTTTTACTAAATCTACGGACAGCGTGAAACAAAAGAGAAGGGACCTGCTACCTCTAATCTCAACCAGGTTAATTCTGAAGGCTCTCTCTGACTGCCTCTATGAAGTGCTTTGTTAAGGGATTGTATCCACATGAGAGAGTTTCACCAGTTTTAAAACTAATTTAGTTTAATCAGTGCAAAACCCTGTGTAGACACTCTTATTTTGGTTTGAGTGGCCTGTTTTGGTTTATCTTAAATTCAGAGAAATTGATTTAAGCTAAATTAATATTTGCCTCTCTGTAACCAAAACAAAGAGAGTGCCAAGGATATATAAAACATAATGAAATAAATAGAGCAGACGCAGGCAAGAGACGGTATATGTGAGGAGAAGGGGGAAGAGGAGGAATTACAAGAGGACGTGTGAGCTACTTCTGATATTGCAGTCCCACCAGACATATGGCTGTTTTACAGATACCAGCTAATAGGGAGTACTGGCAAACTCTAATTGTATAAATGTCAATGGGGACATCTAAAACCTCCAGATAATCAGCATTTACCTATATAAGAGAAAACCAAATAGTATTCTGATGAAAGATTGTCTGACTTGAGCTGGGAATTCTCTCCTCTAACACTCGCCAGGCATTACTTAGATAGAGCAGTTATACACACTTATATGCAGCAAACAAATCTCACTCCTGAAATCTGTCAAAACTGCCATGTATGTTTATTTGTTACAAGAGCCGTAACTATCGGCTTTAGTGAAAACATGCAGGTTTCTGAGGAAGAAAAGAAATGCTAGTCTGTGTAGAAAGAAAATGTTTTGAGAGATTTTTTTGGGTCCTTCAGAGTTAGTTCCTAGGTTATATAAATTCTTTTAATTAAACTAATATCTTAACTTTCTACCTATAGTATGTGAAGATTGAAAGTGTGCTGAAACATCCATGTTTAAACAGCTTGCAGAAGTAAATTATCTTTAAAACCTAATATTGTGTGCCTTTCCTGCAAAATGTCTGTTACAGAGACACAATGGACGTAGGATTTTCAGAAATTATATTTTACTTCTCTTCCAATTCAGTCCCAGGTCACACATGTCCAGTCACCACGACACACGTTTCCTTCTCAGTGTTTAATGAGGGCACTGGTGTAGTGGATAGAAGTCTGGAACATAACATTGTATCATCTGGTTATAATGGGTAACTTGCAGATATTTTTAGACACCCTAAAATTAGACGTCTAACATGACCTTGTCTGTATTGTTTGCAGTAGCTGTGTTAAAGAACTCTGGCACTCACTCATTTTTAACTGTTTGGCTTAGGTCTCAAATTAAGGAGAGTGAGATGGAAGTGATCCCTCACCCCTGCTAAATATAAACCTCTCTCTTTTGGCTTTAGAATGGCTGATGAACAAAACCACGCAGATCCATATTAGCGGTCTGTCTGATTGGTTGTGGGCTCCTAGCCATACTTCTCAGGTTTCTCTTTAGTCAGAATCTCACTTTAAAGGAAGTACCATTTTTATAATCTCTAAATTTTAGAAACAATGCTTAGCAAGATCTAAATGTTATTTATTACTAGCATTTATGATGAAGTCCATTGCTGGTATATCTGGGGAAGACTCATGCCCACAACTGAGCAAGGCGAAAACATTTACCTTCTATAGGGAGATAATACCCCTGTCCCCAACCCTTTTTCCCACTCTCACAACTTTACAAGGGCAGAGATTAGGAAGGCCCTGCCAATAAACTAAATGGCAGTGGAAACTGAGCCAGCATGGACAAAGACATGTCTCTTAACACTCTCTGTGACCGCACTCAGCTTAAGTGGATATAGTCTAGTGGCAAAAGCCCGATGTCAAGAATGACTAGGCCCCGGGTTTTGTGGTAGGTCAGAGAAGGAAAGGCTGTCCATGAGGCAGCTGAGGCCAGGCTATTTAGGATTTTGCAGATTGTAAGCAGCACCTTGAATTTCACCCAGAAGGTTTCTGATAGCCAATGCAAAATGTGGAGAACAGCTGTGATGTGCTCTCACGGAGCAGCTTGCTCAGAAGGCAGCCACACGCACGCATAATTGGCTATCCCATCATTCAACCTCCAGAGGGGTTTTCTTTCGTTAGCTTTGAAGGTGTCATGCACTTGGTTACTTTAGTTTACCAGCAGTCATTTTCTCTGTTCTCTCCTGTAATAATTTCACAGCTCTGTAATGGTAGTTGTGGCATGTTGAAAGCATCTTCCAGGCTTTTGACGAACAACGTGACACAAATGCTGTTTCTGTTTTTTAATGCTCAGGACGCTTAATACACTTACTTCTGATGCGTTTTTTAATTAACGTTTACAGCTCAGACATTTGGGTTTATGTTTCTGTAATAAATAGTTGTTGTTTTAAACTCTTAGGTCCACTGGCTTTCTTTCCTCAGTGGGAACTGAAACGTTACGATGTTATCGTCGGTGTATTATCCGCTCGACACAATCATGAGCTGCGGAACGTTATAAGGAACACTTGGTTCAAGCACTTGAAACAACATCCAGCGCTGAGCCCTCGGTAAACCTTTTATAAATAATTTATATTGCTTGGGCTGGGTGAGAAGCTAGGAATCAAATGAGTAAATGTTGTTTGTTTTTTATTCTTTATTTTGGAAAAAATAAAGATAGGTTCATGCTGGTAAACACCTTTTATTATGGCTGACAGGGCACTTTCATTCTTAACTCTCCCTTAACGTTTTATAAAAATAATAGGCACTCTGGATTGAAATTAATTTTTTGAATGTGATTAAAATTTGTTATTTGAATGTGTGCAAGAGCGTTTTTCATCCATTAAGAAATGCTCACAGGGTTGCTCTGTGTAGTTGAATGATACACGTGGATTTATTTTACTGTGTAGTAGTAATTGGCAAGCATGTAACCGTAGTTCTGTTTTGATGTCAGGAGAAATTTGGTAGCAAGATACAACAATGGTCAAAATGTATTGCTGAGCATGTGCAGCAAAGCTATTTTGTTGACTGTGTATAGCTGCACCAAAGTACCACCCTCTGTTCATAAAAAGGCTGTTTCTGATGGTGCATTAATTGAAATGCAGTGTTTTTGAAGGCGTATACAGCCAAATAACCACACTTTCCATGTTTGCTGTGATCATTCACATACAAACAGAGGCTGGGGGGACTTTAAATCATAAGTCCTGAAGTTGTGTGTCTCTAGGAACAGATGCTCTTTGGCACCTTTCAGGATTGAGCCCTTATTAAAGTTTCATACAGTGTTTGTGAGTTTTATCTTGAGTCAGAGGAGGAAATTACCAACATTCAATGTTAATGCTTCATCATGGGTCAGGTTTTAATCACATCAAAATCAGGAAATGCAGTCATGGTTTCCACAGCAAATTTACCTTATGCTTCATTGCAGAGATGTGTACGTTACATGACCACTCAGTGTGGCATACTATTTAGCAGAGAATACTTGAGCACAGGCAGGATCATGTTTGCTGAGGGAACTACAAATTTTGAATTTCCCTTCTCTTTTGGAATTGATCTCTCAACCTTAAAATTGCATTAAAGTAGGTTTCTGTTTTCCGTATTGAATTGCTACTTCCTAACAATTGGAATGTCTAAATTGAGATGGATGCTGTAATAGTTACAGAACTTGCAGATATGTCCCATTATTTAATAAAATGAGAAATAAAACAACTGATAACAGGAAATTCCTCATTCTGCCTGATGTGAATAGTTTCTTAGTTAACTATCTTTTAAAATGAACTATTAATTCTTTTAAAATGACAGCACTTGGCTGTCTGTGTGTATCAATACAGTGTTTCATCGGAGATTTGTGCAGCTAACTCACTAAAATAAATAGATGGTCAAGAATAGATGGTCAAGATGTCTAAGCACAATGTTCTTATGAGCCAAGTTCAGTTTTAAACAATATTTATTCTTCTGTCAAACTCCAAATAAACAAAATCAGTATTAAAAGACTTTGTGACTAATGTTTTAAGGTAATCAGAAAGCTCAAACTATGGAAGGACAGGTCTTTGCATTGAAATTAGCATGTTGAAGATGAAAATAAATTACAGGTGTTAATAAAAACAAATTATTTTAGTGTCCTTGTGAAGTTTATAATAGGTGCACATGGCTGTGGTGTGCCAGTGGAGGACAGAGAAGATCCTTACTCCTGCAAACTTCTGAACATTACTAACCCAGGTATGAATGATAATCTTTTAAACTATTATATCATATTAAACAGAATCCTCTTTGTTGCGACACACGGATGGTTTAGTGGCTGTCCCAGTTAAGGGCCCAATCCTGCAAATACTACTGGACTTAGAGCTTACTCTCTAAGTAGGCACTTATATAGCCCACCTCTGAGCCCCATATGCAGACATTAATGGGGGAGATTTTCCAAGGCACAAAGGGCAGACCATTGACTTTCATTGGAGTTGGACATCCTTTTTGTCCCTTGGAAAATCTCCCCCAATTAATTTATCTTTTCAATATCTCTGTCACGTGGGGCTATTGTTCCCACCTCGCAGATGGGGAACTAAGTCAGAGAGCATTAAATGACTTGTTCAAGTTTGCACAAGTCTGTGTTGCTTTAGAACTGAGAACTTAACCCAGATAGTCCAGGTCCAGTGTCTTGGCCACAAGACCATGTGAGGCCACTTCTACTGAAGCGAATACTACATCTGATAGTGTTTGCGGAATCTGTCCTTAGGAGAAGAGGCAATTGTTTAAAGTATAAGTGTCAGAAAATACTTGAAATGAAACACTGTCCTCAATAAAATACATAACTAAAATTATATTTCCTGCCTTTCATTTTTCCTCCGTTGAATATTTACTTTGCAACTATTGTATTAGAATTTCACAACTATGATTCTAACTCCTGGTAAAATGCACTTGGCCTTTTTGGAATGAGTCACTTTAAATGCCACTTCTGCTAATTTAGTTCCAGTTAAGCAGCAGTCGTTGCCATTCAGCCTCCAAACGATAAATCAGATTCCTGAAGGAGATGGAATAAAACAGCTGTTCTTGTTAAATAGAGCACGGTGTTATATATAAGTGTGTGTGTGTGCGTGCTTCCGTTCAGTTCTCTGTACATGCTCAAGCACTGACTTACAGTTGCTGATAACCAGCAGGCTACTAAATCATTCTAAACATCTCCTTACAGCTGTATGCAGTCAGTCATCTTTCCTCTGGAATTTGATTACCTTTGTGCGCTTTGCCAGCCATGCTAATTATTCATCAGACATTCCCATGTATACATAATTCCAGAATGATAAATCTACTCACATTGCAAGTATAATCCTTGTTCCTTTTTTAAAATACAGTTTTGAATCAAGAAATCGAAGCATTCAATCTCCCTGAAGATACGCCTTCAGTGCTTTCTGAAGACCGCATTGTCAGTGTGAACTTCCGAGTTCTTTACCCCATCGTCATTACTAGTCTTGGGGTATTTTATGATGCTGATGGTGTGGGATTCCAGAGGAATATCACTGTAAAACTGTACCAGGCAGAACAGGAGGTACAGTATTATAGTTATCTTACCAAAGAGGACTGAAGCACATTTTTTCTTTCTATCGTGGATTGAATGCCTGCAGAATGAGATGTATGTGTTAATGACCTAGCAAATTAATGATTTCACCTATCATACACTAATAAGAGTTTTCTTTCCTACTGCACTCCTAAGAACTGTCTGCTGAATAACTATACATCTTTCCTATTTCACATTTGTCATCTGTAGAATGTGAAAAACGGGGGTTTACAAACTTTTAATATTAAAATATTATTTTTTCTGTATAACTGTAGACTACTTCTTTAGATTAGTAATGTGTGGGTTAATAGAAATGCTTCTTAATTAAATGTTCCTTGTAATTCCAAGACAAAACAATTTTAGTTGAAATTAAGGTTATACAAGTTTATCGATAACTTAAAGACTTATATGTATTCAAACAAAAACCACCACTCTTTGAATGTTTGAAAGTAAGGAAATACAGTTAAGCTAGTAATTCTTGTTCTATAGTCTGATCCACTCTCTAGCTAGACATCTAGAAGTTGTTGCACACTGTTATCATTTAGCACATAACCAGTGTAATTATCTCTATGTAGTTTTCCAGCTCTGTTATGGACTCAAAACTTTAGGCCATCTGTAGTCATTGTCATCATCTTTATTTCCACTTCCTTGTTCTGGGTCGGCAGCTTTTATAGCCTTCTTCCAAAACCCATGATTGTATGCCTCTCTGTCATGTAAATTGGTCTCTCTAAGGTCCTCTGATATCTGGTCCTTTCATCGAGTCTTTGCCCTCCTCCTTGGTTGTCTTCTGTCCGTGGTCATTTCAAGGGCCATCCTACCAATATAACCCATACCAAAGTAGCCTAGCCTCCCTCAACTTGTCTTCAGATGGGCAACCAACATTAGGCCCTCTTAACCTTATTTTGTTTCCTACCATGGAGTCTCCAACCATTTAACTATCTCAACCTCTTTATTTCTCTAGTGGAGAGCATACTGATTTCTTGTGGCTGGTCAAGTCTCTGTTCGGTACATTAGGATGGGTCAAATTACAGTTTTATACACTCTACCTTTTAACTTTATTGGTATCTTTTTATCACAGAGAACTTGGGTCAGCTCCTGCCATTTGCACCAAGCAGCTCTAGTACTATGCTGGGCATCATTTAGGAGGCCACCACTACCAGCAACCATTCATTGGTTCTAGGTATTTAAAGTCTTTCACTCTTCTAAGATCTCTGCCTGTAATATCCTTTATGGTTGGTGGTCCTCCTTCATTGATCAAAACCTCAGTCTTTACCAATGTTCTATGTCCTGCCTGCTCCTAACTGTGTTGCCACCCTTCGTTTGTAGGGTGTCACAATCTTCCGCACATATCACTAAGCCATCCAGGAACAGCATATTCTGAGGCAGATCCCTTTGTATATTATCACTTGTCACATCCATGACAGCCGCAAACAAAAAAGGGCTCAATGCTGACCCCTGATACAGGACATATTTACTAAAAAATTTCTGTTGGGTAGCCCCATTTGGCTTTGACTACAGTAGTCACTCTGTCATACACATCCTGGAGAAAATGGACCTATCCTTCTGGCACACCTTGCTATCTCGTACTCCACCAAACTAATTCTCTTGGTACATGAGCAAATTCCTTCTCCAGGACCACAAAGGCTATACCCAGTAGCTTTATCTTTTCTCTGAACTTCCCCAGGAAGATTCATACAGCAAAAATATGGCATCAGTGATACTCCTTCCCAGCATAAATCCATACTGACCCTTCCAAATTTCAACTATTCCAGGCAGTTACTTTTCAGTAATCTTCTATGCTTTCATAGCATGTGCATCAGCTTCATTGGATGATGATTAGTATACAGTGTAATATCTCCTTTCTGTTTAAAAATGGGCAGCACAAAGCACTGACATCATTCATCTGACATTTTCTCTTTCTTAAGAATATTGTTGAACAGACTTGTAAAATACATGACGCCTTCCCTTCCCATCGACTTCAGTGCATCCACTGGTACTTTATCAAGCCCGGGTGCTTTTTCCTTTCTAAGTTTCCTAATGCTTGTCTAATCTCTTCCTCCTGCAACCTGTCATGCCCTGGTTCAGCCTAAATGTTGTGAGTTCCTCTCTTGGGTCCTCCTCATTCATCTTTTTGTTTTTCCTTCTTCAAAATAATTACTTCAGACTTTGCTAATTGCTCATTTCTAATATAAGCAAACTCGTTCACATCTTTCGTCATTTTCTTCTCTTGCCTTAGCAAGTTTCCAGCTGGTCTTTTCTCCTTCATATCTTCCTAGTAGTTATATAGCTCATCACAGGCCAGATCTGTAGTTGTTGCAACACTTCTTTTGGCCTCCTTTTTTCCCCTGCATATACGCCATCTGATCACTGCACAAGCCATTGGCCTGCCATCTTTTAAAGGTTACCTTTTTCTTCTCAGTGGATTCTAATAATGCTGGTATAGTCTGGTGGTATAAAGACTTCCTAAACTCTATCTATGACGACGGGTAGATTTTATGAACTGTGAATTTCTCATAGGTTTAGATCAAATGCATCCTAAAACTAAGGCTATGATTTTTGTCATGGAGATCGCGGAAGTCATGGAATCTGTGACTTCCAAAGACCTTCATGATTTCAGCCCGCAGGCGGCTGGGAGCTGTAGGGTCCTGCCGGTGCCCACAACGGCTGGGGGCTGCAGGGAGTACCTTCTGCAGGGTTGTCAATTCAGCACTTCTCATGAGCCCATATATGAGTGTGAATATATGGGGGGGGGGGGGGGAATTCAAAACAAAATACTGTTTGGTTTTAAGGGCTATTTCTGCATGAAAAATAGCTAACAACATTGTTTAAAACAAAAAATGTTAGGGGTTGCTTTAAGAGGTTTGTCCTTTCTATTGTGAACCAATTAAGATAATGTAGGCTAGCATTGTTTTTACAGCCCTTGTGATTTAAGAATGTAAGTTTCTTATTTTTGTTTTCCTTTCTTTATTTTGCATACAGGAAGCTCTCTTCAGTGCTCGCTTTAGCCCACCTAGCTGTGGAGTGCAAGTTAACAGATTGTGGTACAAACCTGTAGAACAGTTCATTTTGCCAGAGGTACGTGCAGTGTTTAATTTCCCATGCTGATTTGATTTGTAAGACTGGCATTTACTTTTCATTTCTTTATATTTTTCAGGCTTCATTTATATCTGTTAGTGGCATGAGATGGTGAAATACCCACACTACACATTCTGGATGCTAGTATCTCTCTTTAAAGCTAATGCTTTAGAGGTTTTCATTTACTGTTCACTGCCTTAAGAAATCTCTTAAAAATGATTCAGTGGTTTGGAGCTAGCTCTAGAAGGTTTTATGTGAGAATTTGTCTCCAAATCTTGGTCTGTAGAGGAAATGCACTAACATTCTGTGGGATAGTGTTTTCCATACAGTGGGTTATTTCCCGTTCCTTTAGGGGTAAGTGCAAAGGACTATCCAGGGGGCACAGACAGATCTCTCAGTTGTTCTCTTGAGTCTCTGCTTTCATTTTGAAAAAAGCACTTCTTTAGCTATTATGGTTGCAAAGAAAACTTTCAAAGTATGAGATTGGTGTAAACAATGCAGAAGCATCTGCCTGAGTTTGCAGAGAGCCTGAAACAGCAGCTCTGAAGTGTAAGCATCACATAATGAATTACACTATATTAGTGTTTCTCAAAGTGAGGGGGAATGTGCATGAAATACTAGCCATAGGTGGGAGAGTGCACAGAAGTTGTGTAAGTTAAAACACATCTGCCAGGGTGCAAGGGGTATGATTGGTTTCATTTTCCTGAAGTGGGGACTCAGCTTTCAAAAGTTTGGAAATCACTGCTGTGTGGGGTGGGTTGGTATTGTTAACACTATTGCTGCTTGTGAGCAGCAGTTGCTAAGCTTCAAAGGCTGGGTCCTAGGTTTTGTGATCCCACTTGGGAATGGTGCCTGCAGTTTGAGACTGGGTTGTACTGTAGGGATATGGTACCAAATGGTGCTTTTCAGGGTTGTACTGGAAGGAAGTGGTTAAACATAGTTTAAAAAGAGTGTGGGAAGAAAATAGAATTAACATTATTACAGTTAGGGCCTAATCATAGAATATCAGGGTTGGAAGGGACCTCAGGAGGTCATCTAGTCCAACCCCCTGCTCAAAGCAGGACCAATCCCCAACTAAATCATCCCAGCCAGGACTTTGTCAAACCAGGCCTTAAAAACCTCTAAGGAAGGAGATTCCACCACCTCCCTAGGTAACCCATTCCAGTGCTTCACCATCCTCCTTTTCTTTCATCCTCCTAGTGAAAAAGTTTTCCTAATATACAACCTAAACCTCCCCCACTGCAACTTGAGACTCCTTGTTCTGTCATCTGCTACCACTGAGAACAGTCTAGATCCATCCTCTTTGGAACCCTCTTTCAAGTAGTTGAAAGCAGCTATCAAATCCCTATTAATCCAACAGTCCTTACTCAAGTGAAACTTCTATTGACCTAAAGTGGGAATGCTGACTGAGTGACTGCTCCCATCTGTGAGGAGCAGTTTCCATGTGAGTTCCTAATCTCTAAATATTTTAGACATAATTTTAAAATTTGGCTTCTTTTAATTTAAATATCTTCTTATATTGTTAAACCAGTGTTCTAATAACTACGTCTTAAATAGAACTAGATTTCTGTCAATGCTTTTAGGTCCTGGAAGAAATACAGTGAAGTGGTTTATATGGAAAATGTGGGAGAGGAAATGAATGGCAGAGTAAGTTAGGCATTCAGGGCCAATTTAGTCCTTGATATTATTCCACTGATTTCACAACAGTTAATACAGGAATGAATTTGGACCTAGGTCCCTGTGAGAGGAATTAGCAGTTGACTGGGTAGTTTATCTCAGCGTTTCCCCCCCGGGGGGGTCCTGAACCAAAGACGATTGTAGGGGGGTCATGAGAATGGCAGCTGCTGGCTGGGCACCCAACTCTGAAGACAGCACTGCTGCCAGCAGCAGCGCAGAAGTAAGAATGGGATGGTATGGGAGCAGAGG
This sequence comes from Caretta caretta, assembly GCF_965140235.1. Lineage (NCBI taxonomy): Eukaryota > Metazoa > Chordata > Testudines > Cheloniidae > Caretta > Caretta caretta. The sequence goes on along the minus strand of NC_134208.1, from coordinate 135,533,557 downwards.
TTGTCAGCCTGAAATATTTTCAAAGGGGGTCCCAGCAAAAAAAAGTTTGAGAACTCCTGGCTTGTATGCAATTTAATGCTGCTTAAATTTCTTACCCCTGAAGAAATTTAATTTAAAGTGATGTGCAGCAGATGCTGTATGGTATTAATTTTTAGAACATATTTTGCCCAACAGTATAGCGAGATGGGATGGGTTTCTGCACAACTCAAATTTTATTCCTGTAAATCTTTGATTGTTTTTTCCACTATATTAAATTCCCAGGCACTTGTAATTTTTTCCTCTTATTTTCCAGCTATAAATATTAATACATATTCAAGCTGTGACATAAATTTATCAAAATATAAGACTGGAAGAGACCTCAAGAGGTGATCTAGTACATCCCCTAGTGTTGAGGCCGGATCAAGTAAATCTAGACCATCCCTGACAAGCGTTTGTCTAACCTGTTCTAAAAACCTCTAATGATGGGGATTCCACCTCCCTTGGAAGCCTAATATGGTGTAGGGCAGCTCCAGAGCTTAACTATCCTTGTAGTTAGAAAGTTTTTCCTAATATCTATCCTAAATCTCCCTTGCTGCAGATTAAGCCCATTACTACTTGTCTTACCCTCAGTGAGCGTGTAGAACGATTGATCACCACCCTTTTTATAACAGCCCTTAACATATATGAAGACTTATAAAGTCCCCTCTCAGTCATCTTTGCTCAAGACTAAACATGCCAAGGTTTGTTTTTTATCCCTTCCTTATAAATCAGGTTTTTTAAATCTTTTATAATTTTTGTCACTGTCTTCTGGATACTCTCTCCAGTTTATCCACATCTTTGTTAGAGTGTGGCACCCAGAACTGGACACAGTACTGCAGCTGAGACCTCACCAGAGCCAAGTAGCGCAGGACAGTTACCTCCCGTGTCATACATAAGACATTCCTGTTAATACACCCTAGAATGATATTCGCCATTGTTGGCTCCTATTCAATTTGTGATCCATTATAACCTGCACATCCTTTTTGACAGTACTACTGCCTAATCAGTTCCCCATTTTGTAGTTGTGCATTTGATTTTTCCTTCCTAAATGAAATACTTTTCACTTGTCTTTATTGAAGTTAATCTTGAATTCACACCAGTTCTCCAGTTTGTCAAGTTCATTTTAAATTCTAATCCTGTCCTCCAAAGTGCTTGCAACCCCTCCCAGTTCAGTGTTATCTGCAAATATATTAACTAATTCTCCACTCCTTTATCCAAGTCATTAATGAAATATTGAATAGTACTGGACCCAGGACAGACCCCTGCAAAACCCCACTAGGTATGTCCTCCCAGTTTGACAGTGTTCCCCTGATACATTTTTGCGTTCTTATTGAAAAAAAGGTCTGAAGCATTGTTTAGAAAAGAGACAAACTCCAAGTGCTTTATATTGATATTTTTACTATGTTATTGGCATTGTATATCTACAGGATGACATGACATTTCTCATTTGGATTGATGGGGTTTACTCTTTGTCACATAGTCTTTGTGATATTTAAGATGCTGAAGCATTCAGGACCACCCAGAAGAGATTTAATGCACATATACTGACATCCAGTTATCTGAGATCTGTTTGTAATGAAGTGTTTAAGTGCTACAAGATTGGTATGAGACAATACCTTTCCCTACTCCTCTACATTAAGAAATATTGGATTGTTCAAATTACCAAAGAACTTCATCTGTCTTTCAGCTAAAGTGCTGGTTTGTTTGTTTGTTTATTTGTTTTGGCTCATCCTTGTAAGAGTGAGGAAAGATGGAGGGAATTATAACTTCAGAACAAGCAGTTGGCAGGCCAGATTGTCAAAGACAGGCTCAGTCATTCATTTTCCAGATGATTGTGGAGCAAGCGAGCACAAATCAGCAAACTTCTAAGGATGAAGGAGGGATTCATAGACAAGTTTTAAAGAAGCATTTTTATTTTTTTTTTTACACAGAGCTCCAGACCACTCACATGGAATTAAGACTCTGTGCCATTTGCTGACTGTTACTAATGAGAAATAGTCCAAACAACAAAAGGCATGGCACTGTAACATTCAGAAAGGAGTTTAACAGGATTACATTATGTCAGTCCACCTGTTCAATCTTCATAATAAGTGCCAATGCTCTCCAATTACAGAGAGGATGGACTGTAAATAGGGAGAAAACAGATGGTGTGCGCTGGTAATGTTCTCCTTTCCGCATTTTTACAGATGAAGTTTCCATTAGGCAGCTTGGAATAAGAATAGCTGAAGGCTAAAGTCATTAGTGAACTTGCTCACATCTCTCAAGATGTAAAGCAATAATATTTGGCACTTCTAGAACACCTTGCATTCAACCATCTAATTGATTAAGTCTCTCGATGACCTTTTTGAAGTGGGTATAGTAAGTATTTACATATCCTCTTTTACAGAGGAGGAAACTGAGTCACGTACAGGCTAAGTGACTTGCCCAACGGCACACATGCAGTCAAATGGCAGAGCTAGAACTAGAACCAAGATTTATTGATCTCTAAAGCAAAAATTGTTACCGTGGGAAAAGGCAGTTACTAAAATACCTTGTAAATACAGATGCTTGGTAAGTGCTGCTATCCAGGTTTCAAAGCCTAGGGTGATGGGGAATCCTGCCATTGACATTAAAAAAGTCTTAGTAATGGTCCACTTGTCATATTAAAATGACAAATAATTAGAAGTAAGCAGAGTGGAGGTATTGAGCACAAAGATCACACCAGGATGAGTACTGATTTGGTCCATTGTTCAACGATAAAACTAATTAGAAGCAACAGACGATGGAGGATATGAGACTTTTGAAATGTGTGGCTGTGACTGAATATCAAGCATGCTATGAGCATAAAAGACCTATTGATGGAGGATGTTAAAGAGCTGGAGGAAGTTGTAAGAAATCAAGCTGGACTGTTTTGGATCTGTCAGTAAGAGGACACAGTCTGGAGAAAATGATAATACAAGGAAATGAGTTGGGAAAAGGTCAAAGGAGAGGCTCAGGTAACTGGAAACCAAAGAGTGGGATCTGAAGCATACAGCAGCAGAGAGTTAGCAAACAGTTCTGAACATTGAGGATCTGTCTGCATTTGTAGATAAGTTTAAAACAAGATGAGGTGTTTCTGTGCTTGAATAGCTACGTTTATGTGCAGTGTGTCAAAATTTTTGTTTTAGAAGATGAGGAATTGATTTAAAGCTATATCATGTATTGCTTTAAACAAAATCATTTTGCTTTGGTTTAACATTCATGAAACTAATGTTAATGTATTCAGTGTGTAGTCTCTCGACCAGAACAGGATTACCTAAAAAAACTATAGAACTTTAAATTACTACTTTAACTTTTATTTTTATATTGCATTCCCTCTGTCCCTTCCTAACCATCTTAGAGACTTTCAACAGAAAATAATAGTAATATATGAGATATACTGTATGGATAATATGTAGCATTCAGCAAATCAGTTTAAAGGTGGACTGAATTGCTTTTTAAAAACTAAGTTACACATATAGCCTCTTAGTGATGTAGGATCTTAGGTTTTTTTAAAGTGTCATACGGTTTAAATAAAAAGGGAAAAAAGACAATAATTTCCTCCTTTACTTGTATACCAAGAACTGAGGCCAGGGTTCTCTGATTCTCCTGTTACAACTCATGACACTGTACCAAGGGAAGAAAGGAAATTCCCTGCTTCCCTCTAAGTTTTGGTGATGTCAGTGATTGTTGCAGGATCAACAGAGATCGCTAATCTCAAGTCTTGGCAGATAACTAAAAGAGGCATTGATTTTTAAATTTCTTATAATATATTCTGTTTGTAACATTGGTTTTTATAGTTAATTTTTAAAAATCATTACAGTTCACCTTTTAAATAAAATTTTAAAATTTAAATAAAAAGGAAAAAATCTTTCATTATAGTCTTCTGTTAAAGTTTAATATCACTCGTGATGTAGAGAAATAAGTTATTTGACTTAAAGCACATTGTCTGGTTCTGTTTCATAGATGCATCACTTTACCTAGAACTGATTTTATTGCAGTGAAGTCTAAGTAAAAACATTATGCTATATTATAAAACTATCATTTATGTAAAATTGACTGTTTTTTAATTAAAATTGTGATACTTCCATTTGATTCTACTCTCTAAAGTCTTTGTGTGTGTGTGTGTGTGTGTGTATATATATATATATGTGTGTGGTTTTTTTTCCTGTTAATAGTGAATTGTGGTGTGCTTTCTTAACAGAGTTTTGAAGGTACTATTGTGTGGGAAAGCCAAGACCTTCAAGGCCTTGTTTCTAGGAATCTTCACAAAGTGAAGGTTAATGATGGAGGAGGAGTTCTCAGAGTCTCTACGGTGCGTCATCTCTTCATACTACTTATGTTCCAATCATAAATTATTTTTTGGTAAAAGTTTAACTTAAGATCTTTTTCTGTCCCATCCCTGTGCTCCCTAGGTTTTCTTTGTAAATGTCCAGTCATTTCAGGTCACATCAGTCTGGCTTCCTCTATTGGTTTAATTTTCTACTTACACCCACCTTGGGATCCAGCCCTTTGGTGAACCAAGAAAATGGTGCCACTGACTGTATTAAAGACCTGTTTTCCACTCTGCGTGGATATAAAGTTCACCCCTCCCCTTTGTGGACTTCAAAGATAATGGGTCAGATTCACTGCAGCTGAATCTGCATGAAAGACTGTTCTTGAACCCATTTTTGCCAGCAGTGAATTCTGCCCAGTTACTGCAACCCTAAGGCGATGAATTCTCTTTCCTTGTCACCACTTTCTGCTGATTCACAAACAGCATGCTGAGCCCTTGTATTTTAGCCATTTAAAGTTTAACCCTTTCCTCTTACTTTCAAGTCTAGCTTTCCAATGTGATATGAGGATGGAATAGAACACAGAAATTAATGCTACAATTTCGAAAGCTGCCTTTGTTTTGGATGCCTCATTGCTATTAATTTTAATGACAATAGAGCACCTGAATCCCTTAGGCATGTTTAAAAAATCTCATCCTAAAATTATAACCATCTAAAAACATGTACTGTACATAGTTTTATTCTTAGTTGTTATATCAAGCTTTGTATTTAGAGAGAGAATTAGCTCAACTTTCGCTACTGACATATTTCTCTTTTTGTAATGTTTTTAATCAATCTCTAACAGACAGGGGAAGGTTCATGGCCACATGAATTCACAGAAGGTGTGGAAGGAATAGCAGGAGGCTTTATTTACACTATTCAAGGTAAGTCTGCAAAAAATGTAGTAGAGAATCTCTCTATCCTCGTACAATAGAACATTTAAATGACAGCTCTGAAATGAATGATCAAACTATGTCCAATATTAATTTGATTGACTAAGAAGTTCTACATTTAGTTTATTCCTCTCTCATATAAGTCCGGTACTAAGTAAAATTTTGGTGACATGCTGACATCTTTGGTTGCTCCTTATCACCTAGCTAAGCCAATTTTGATCTCTTTGCTGTCTTTTTATTAACACAATAACCTTTTCCCCTTCTGTCCAAAACGATTTCCCTGTCCCCGTCCTTAATTCTTGTTCAAAAGACCAAGTTAAAGAAAAAAGTTCTACATTGGTTGTCTTTAAGAAGTCAGCTTGTGCTAACAGTTACCACTTTTCCCCTATATTTAGAATAGACAATAACTGCAGTTTATCTTGCAACACTATGGAGCAACTGTTGGCTAATGGTGACATTAAAGCTACAGTGGGCTTGCTTTTCCCAGCAATGCTGTTGCCCTTTGCACCCATTTCAGCAGGTTGTGTGTGAGCCTCTGGGAGCCCTTTCAAACTCTGCATGGTCTTTGGGCCACCTAGTACTGAAGCATCTAAACTGGCACCACAGAGCAGCTGCTGTAATGCAAAAACTGAGGTGGCTCTGTATTAACACTTTTCAAAAGTGAGGCTGGCTTGTCTGCCCTGACATAAGGAAAACCACAAATTTATTTTCCATAAGTAAAATAACTAACTTAGTTTTAAAATGTGGTTTGGGGGCACACAAACCAGCTTCGGCCTATAAAAACTTTTCAGGGAGTTAAAGCTTTACTACAAGAGGAAAATAAGGGAATAATGGATCCAGTTCTGGGCTTTCCTCTGAGCTAGTAAGTGCCTGTCTCCACTACAGATCTTTGCTGTGTGTAATCAGATTGTAACATGGTTGACTCCACACAACAATTAATACCGTGTCGGACGCCAAACCACATTCAAGTACCATTTCTGTGCTGAGTAGATAGGACTGGCAGATATGATTGAGCAGTCTAATCTCCCATACATCTGTGCAGGAGGATCTTAAAGTGCATTGAAACCATTTGTAAAACCCGCTGCCGCCTCCTCCCCCCTATTCTTAAAAGTTCAGGTAGTACAGAATACCTGCCCTGATTTTTCCTGAATATGCTTATGCAAAACTGGTTATTCACTGTGGTAGATGTGGACAGGCCAGCACGACTGTACCATGAAAATCGGTTGTGTTGAGCCGTGTCAGAGCAGTATGTGAGAACCTGGTTTTCAGCCTCTGTCTATGCTACAGGTAAATGTGCTTAGGATAAACTGATATTGAGTTGGGTAGCCCCCCTATTCATCCTGTAAAAAGTAGAGAGTAGAATGCCGGATAATTTGTATAAAACATTCTTAAGACTTTTTTGAATTCTTTCATTAGAGCAAAGAAGCATTCTGTTCCTTTTTCATTAGGGTATATGTAGGGCCCTACCAAATTCACGGCCGTGAAAAACGCAACACAGACACTGAAATCTGGTCATTTTGTGTGCTTTTACCCTACACTCGATTTCATTGGGGAAACCAGAGTTTCTCAAATTGGGGGTCCTGACCCAAAAGGGAGTTGCAGGGGGGGTCAAAAGCTTATTTTGCGGGGGGAAGGTGTCACGGTATTGAAACCCTTCTGCGCTGCCTTCAGAGCTGGATGGATGGAGAGCAGTGGCTGTTGGCTGGGCACCCAGCTCTGAAGGCAGTGCCCCTCCAGCAGCAGCAGAGAGGTAAGGGTGGCAATCCCATACCATGCCATCCTTCCTTCTTTGCTGCTGCTGGCAGTGGCTCTGTCCTCAGAGCTGGGCGCCTGGCCAGCAGCTGCTGCTCTCCAGCTGCCCGGCTCTGAAGGCAGCGTTGCCGCCAGCAGCAGTGCAGAACTAAGGATAGCAGTACTGCAACCCTCCCACCCCCCAACAATAACCTCGCGTCCTCCGCATACCTTCTCTTGGGGTCAGGACCTCTGACAATTACAACACCGTGAAATTACAGATTTAAACAGCTGAAATCATTAAATTTATTATTTTTTAAAATCCTCTGACCAAGAAATTGACCAAAATGGACTGTGAATTTGGTATATGTATGACTCCTTCCCCCCCCCCAAAAGTATTGTCTGCAACTTTTACTTTTTATCATTGTAAATCATTTTACATTGTAAACTTGTAAAATTAGTGCCTTCATTTTTTAAAAAAATTGCAAAATTTCCTAAATCCAGATTTTGGCTGGATGCTTACTCATAAAATAAATATGTAAATATGCTACTTCTAGTACAAGAAAAATATACACAGCTGTATGTAGTGTACTGCACATGGATGTTAACAGATGTGTAATTTTGGCTATGTATAATTTCTCCTTCCTCCCCTTTAGAAGGTGATGGTCTTTTACAAAGCCTTCATACTCGCCCTGAAAGGTTTGTAAACCACTTAAAAAACCTTGAAGAGGAGGATGCATTATTGAAGGAAGAAAGCGGAGCCTATGATGATATTGTTTTTGTAGATGTTGTTGACACCTACAGAAATGTTCCAGCCAAATTACTGAACTTCTACCGATGGTAGGTTGGAAAAAAATATTTTTTAATCAAGGATTTCCCTGGTTACTTCTGGTGCCAGATAGTCCCTGATATGCTGTATTCTGAAAAATTACACACTATAACTGGAAATTATTTACTCTTTTCATTGTTTGTTTTTGTTTTGTTTAGTTTTCACACTAGAAAGGCCAAAATTGTATTACTACATCTGGTGATTAAAAGTGAGAGCTCGGTTTTTAGGATTGATCTTTACTGACTGAACTCCTTCCCTTCCGCACCCCAAATATCTGTAAAAACAGATATCTGCTCCACAAATTCACATATGCAAGTTAGGGTTAAATCATGCCCACAGCCTTACCTGGGATGTTTGCTAACAACATGAAATCACAAACCAATCTGAAGACCAGCAGGTTAAATTTTAAATGCTGGCTGTCAGCCTGATTTACAAACAGAAGGCCTAATCAAAAGCCCATGGAAGTCAACAGAAAGACTGGCATTGACCTCAGTGGGCTTTTTATCATGACCAAAGGGTTCAACTCTGTCAGGTCCTGAGCACCCTCAATTTCCATTGCAAGGTAGATTTCAGCTTGAAGTGCTCAGTGCCTCATGGGACCAAGCACCCAACATGGAGAGGCTCAGCACTCAGACCAGAAAGGCCTTCCAAATAGCTTTGAGCACCCTTTGTCATCACAACAGTCGCACAAGAGCTGCCTGCTACTGCCAGAGCCCTCTGTCGTGTGTGAAAATAGGGTCTAAACATTAATGCCTGAAGCATCAATCTAAAACATGAATTGAAAAAGCAATTGATAATACCTGCAAACTCCTTGGAGTAAAATGTATTTTAAAGGTTTCGGTTTCTTGGAGATGTTAGCCATAAAAGCTGAAAAAACACAGCCTTTCATTCTAAAAATTAGATTTTTTTTTATTTTAAATTCTGTTTAGTTTCAGTACATTTGCACAACATAAATGTATTGGAAGATATAAACATGAGTAATTATCAAAAACAAATACCAGAACATTTTGAACATTGCATAGTTCCAGTTCTAAGCTCAGTTTACAATATATATAGGTATTTATTATTTATTTATTTATTTATTATTTGTAAACAGCAATCCCCTCCCCAAAACTCACATTTGATCCCCAAAGGTATGTGCTTAACTTTACACACACAAATGAATAATCCCATTGCAGGATCAAGACCTCAGTGAGTAATACAATCAGAACTGAGTCATCGGAACTTTAAAAATAGCATTGATAATTAACTGGAGAACATTTAACTGAAAGCTCAAGCATATTTTATAGCACCTCTTGCATAAAAATAGTCTAAGGAGATCTGTTTAGATATGTGCAGCAAATCTCCTATAACTATGCATATATATTCCCAAATATATGCTTACACATCAGTAAAGACAATGGGCTTGGTTTTCTGTTCACACTCTCTTGTAAATAAGGAGTAACAATTGAAGCCACTGGAATTACTAATGTTGAACTTGGGCTGATTCTTCCGTTGTTAAATAATAACTTTAAATGCTACCTGTGGTGTTGGCTTTTTTTAAAGCCACCAAAGGAAGGTGCCGAATAGTGTAGAATACACAAATGAGAAACAGAAGAATACTTCTGATTGCTAAAAGGGGAAATAAAGTTGAAGTCATCTAACTCTCTGTGGTGACTGGTTGCCCATTAGCAGAAAATTGTTTCTTTTTCAGTAATAAAGGATTTAAGGAAAACAGTTTGCTACTTAAGGGAAGTGAATATATAGGAATGTCCTTCAAAACATAGCCTGTCTTTCTGGATAAACCAAGGAATAATCTCACTCTAATTCTTTTGAGTTTCTCCTTACAGTCAGCTTCTCTATCTGTAAAATAATGTATGAACCTCACAGGGATGTTGAGGATTACCCATTTAATATTTGGAGAGTGCTTTACAGAGGTTAAGCACCAAATTATTACTACAAATCATTACTACAAATCAATTATTACTACAAATCATTCCTTGTAAACTTTCCTAGTTGCACTGCCCTTGAACCAGCTGTTCTCATACAGAAGGCTAGCTGGACTACCAGCCCTTTATACAAGCCCTGGCATTAATAGCTGTGATGTAGTTCTCAGCAGGAGTTCCTATCCTTTTGAGGTCAGTGCTGTTTTAGATAGATTCATTGTAAGTTAAACTCATCAGCTGTACTGGATAGCAAAAATCCTACCTCAGGTTCCTTTCATACTTTGTACAAACCCATGAAAATAATACAACAGCTATGTGTTTCTTCTTTAGAACTAGTACACAGTCCTCGCTATCAGTCTATAGGAAAAACATTTGAAAGGAAGAGGACAAATGGCTTACCTTTCCAATGGGGCCTTTCACTGTTTATGTTGCATCCAGGTTACATTGTGGAGTTGTAATGCAGTTTAAAATTATTTCCCAGTAAATCATCACCATTTTTCTTTTGGCAACAGGACAGTAGAATCAGCTAACTTTGATTTGTTGCTGAAGACAGATGACGACTGTTACATAAATTTGGAAGCTGTGTTCAACAGGATAATGCACGAAAAACTTGACAGGCCAAATATCTGGTGGGGCAAGTGAGTCTCAAACTCTTCTGCTTACTGCGTTTTTCATGGATCTTTTAATTTCTCCATATGTCTATGGAATGTTTTACTGCTGTAAAAATCAGTTCAGCAGTTGCCTTATGGAGCCACCTCCCCCCTCCCCCCCCCCTTGTGCCCACTTCAAGTCACTAGTAAAGTTCCATAACTTCAGTCAGAGCAGGTCTGGATCCTGAGTTGCAGAAGCCAGCTAATAATTGTTCTAGAATGTGCCCTTACAATAGCTGATACTGGCTATTTCCCCTCTGATACTGGGCTATAACATGCGTCAGGTGGCACATAACATTTCTCTGTAGCATATAGGAAGTGGTAGGTAATACATATTTCTGTGTAGAAATAAGATGAAGTTAAAAACTGCAAGCATGTACCAACATACCATTGTTTTGAATTTTACCTTTTTTTTCAGGGCAGTATGACTTTTTCTGGTTGAAAATGGGTTGTGTATTTTCAGAATACAAGGTTGTGTATGAGGGGACAAAATTGGCTTTATAGTCTGGCGCCATGTATTCTGCAGCTTATAAATGACAAAAGTCAATATTACCTATTTTACTACTGATCGTGTTACCAAAACATCCAGCTAATGTGCTTATCCCAAACTACCTACTACATCGTTCTAGTTGCCAAGAAATCCCAACTGTCCTCTATCCACCAGCTAAAATGCCAGCTTTGCCCCACTGACAGCTGTACAAGGCAGCTATGGATTGTCAATATAAAATAGTCTGTGACACACTGAAAATTGAATTTACTATTGGAAAAAAAAATACAAATTTTAACAGTGAAGTTAATTAATCAATCCTGGGAATTGTTTACCAACAATATGGTGAATTCCGCATCACTTAGACATCCAATCTTGATTTAAGATTTTGTTCTAATATACTGTAGCTCAACCAGGAGTTACAGGCATGATGCAGCAATTACTGGGTAAAATTCTATGGTTGGTGTTGTTCAGGAAGTCAGACTAGATTATCACACTCTCTCATATTTTAATGGAAATGGTTTTAAAACACCAGAATGTTCCAAGCTGCAACTCTTGTGTGCCAGGGAAACCAGGGGTCTAGGCTCAGAATTTACATTCATCTTGCAGTGGCCTTGCTTATAATGGAAACTCTGTTGTCACCCCATTAAGAACTGCAGACACACAGGACCACATTAATCTGTGGCATAATTTCCTTGGCTTCAGTGGTGGTGTCCAGAGATATCAGTGGTAGGTTTGGTCAAATGAGTTTTAAGGGTGGTTGCCCTGTGAAACTGATTCTGGTCTCTTCAATTTGTAAAAGAAGAGTAACTCCTTGAAGTCAAGGGGGTAAAAATGGATGAAAGTTCAGAATTTGGCCCTTAGTTATGAATTAAGATTAAAGAAAAACAGGAGGCTTCAGAGATTTTTAATGATGATAATTAGCAAGCCTACCCCGGAAGGTTTATCTAACCTTCAAACTAAAAGAGTCTGTATCAGCTGCATAGGGTAGGTCCCATCCTTACTGTCGTGTACTGGTAACTGACAGGCTTGAAACCTCACCCAGACTTTTTTGCAAAATATCATATTGTATGAACTCATTAAGATTCTCGCTGCTGTCTACTCCCAATTCAAACGGACTGTTGAGAGCTTTCAGCTTCTCCCAGTTACACCTATATTGAGGCCAGTAATTTGTGTATGACTAAAACATCTTCCAAAAAGGCATCCAATCTTGGATCTGACGATTTCAAGAGATGGAGCCACCACTTCCCTTTAACTCTTGCTCCTTTTAGCCATGATTTTCCTGTGATGATACCTAAAAACTGCCAAGACCAAATTGTAGTCAGGCACACTGCTCAATAGACTGACCAATGTGAATTGAGTGAGCTTAACAGAGTCCTCTGAAACTGAGGAAAGTATGCCATTCAGGAAGCAGTCTTGACACAGGAAAAATATTAAGAATCTTAAATTCAGATTAAACTCCACTACTTGTCTCTGTTTACACAGGTTACCAAGTATCTCCTCTCCAGAAGTACACAGTCCATGCCATCTGGTGTTTAACAGGAGACGCTGTTAACACCTTCAATTACAATAATGTGGCTTTAGTGGGACATAGAAATGTTAAACGCAATTTTAGGCTAATCTCTTGGCAGCGCTTTTGTAAACTTTCTCACCAGTGATGCTGATATCTTGGGGATGTTATCATGTTGCAGAAGCCCTACTGGACTGGAAGGGTGGGGCTGATTAAAGGTTATGGCTAAGCTGCAGTCGGAAGCATGATTTTTAGCATGGGCTGCTATACCCATTCTAGCATGGCTAAAAATAGCAGTGAAGAGACAGTGGTGTGGGCTCTCCAAGCATGCTAGTATCTTACTTGTGGTGCTAGCCCGCACTGCTGCATCTTTAGTGCTGTTTTTAGCCATGCTAGTTAGGTTAAAGCTTTGCCAGCCTGTGTTGCAATCACACTTCCGATTGCAGCATGGCCATACCCTTGATACTTCCGGTGCTTGGCACTACTTGACAGAGCCAAAATGTCTTATGAAGTTTCTTGAGTAGCTGAGACATTTCATTTCATTATATAAGCAACCAAGTATCCGAGTGAGTTATCAAGTGTTCTTCAAGCATTGTGTAGGAAAATAACGGAATATGCTAACATTCGGTAAAGACAAAGGCAAGATTGTAATAACCTAAAATTTCAGTAATAAATTAGAATAATTGTGTTAATCCCTATAGAGGCCTATACCCTACATTTGGTACATGGCATTCAGATTTTCTCATGGTAGAATCCATTGTCTCTGATGGATATACAGCAAACAACCATAAATAATTAAGGTGTCAGAGTAGCAGCTGTGTTAGTCTGTATCCATAAAAAGAAAAGGAGGACTTGTGGCACCTTGGAGACTAACAAATTTATTAGAGCATAAGCTTTCGTGAGCTACAGCATCCGATGAAGTGAGCTGTAGCTCATGAAAGCTTATGATCAAATAAATTTGTTAGTCTCCAAGGTGCCACAAGTCCTCCTTTTCTTTTTATAAATAATTAAATTGCAGTCCTGAATGCATGATGTTTGCCTTCTATCTTTAATTGCCAGGGCTTGATGCCATCTAAATATACTTAAGGCTTTGCTTAGCAAAATTTATGAAGAATCACTGCTTGTTGGTAACAAGCCTAAGCAGAAAAGTTCTCAACCACTTGCAGCTGAGTACTTTTGGGTGAATGTCAGTGCTTGTTAAACAGAGATGGCTAACAGTGACTAGAGCCGGCCATTGTGTGGGCATGTAATGTGATAGTTTCATGTTCACCTCTGCCCATCCATGTCAGTCTTCATCTTCATCTTCTGTTGTTCAGTACTAGGCACCTACCCCACTGCAACTGACATGCCAGTGTGTAATGGCTCTCTGGGCCATAAAAACTCACTTAGCTTTTGATTGACCTAAGCCATGTTAGAACCTGTTTCTAAATAGTAAAAGCCTGGCACATTGACACAATTATGGCAGCTGGCTGTGATTACATCTAGGACCTGTTCATAAAAATATTTAGTTCTTATATAGCACTTTTCAACTGTGCAAAACATTGTTTGAAGGTCAGTAAATACCATTATTCCTATGTATAGGGAATTGTGGTATTTTAAGACTGAGCAGGGAAGAAAAGACACTGGAGCCATATTCAGCCCTTGAGGGGTTGTATTTTAAAGGACAGACCTGTGAGAAGAAATGGTCCCAGGGTGGAAGTTCATGGTTTGAAAAAACGCAGGCAGCTGACTGCCTAGGGCTTGGGACCAGAGCCTAGAAGTGTGATTCAGTCCAGGTTTCCCTCTCAACTGGGCCCAGGGGGATGATGGGGTTAGTAGGCCTTCACCCTAAGGTATGCTGGGAGGGGGGAACAGGAACAGTCTCCCTCACAATAGGAGAGAGTATGAAGGGAGTTTGGAGCCTCTTACGGTATGTCGCACAGCAGCTTGCAGTAAGCCTCCCAGCCTGGATAGATGGGCTCATGCTCACTCTGCTCACCAAATGTAGCTGTGGGGGTGTTGCGGCTTGGGTAGCTAGCCTGCCTCCACCAGAGCTGCACCATCCACACAGTCTAGCCCTTAGGGTATGTCTGTGCAGCAATTCAACACCTGCAGCTGGCCTGGACTTACGGGCTGTAAGATTGCAGTGTAGATGTTCGGGCTTGGGTTAGAGTCTAAGCTCTGGGACCCCACCCTGAGGGAGGGTCCTTGAGCCTGAACATCTTCACTGCATCTTTTCAGCCCAAGGCCGAGTCAGCTGACACAGGCCAGTGTCAGCTGACAGTGCTGTGTAGACATACCCTTAGAGATCAGGAAAGCTCTCCTTTTTTCCCCCTTCTCCTTCAACTGATCTTCGCGGGAAGGGCTGAAGACAGAATCAGGAACAAGGAAGTGAACATGGGGAAGGGGTTATTTTACTATTTTTAAACTTAGACTTCAGTTTGTATGTTTGTTAGGATTTTACCAGCAGCCTGCTGGGGACAGTCTGGCCTGTCTGGAGAAAGAAACCTTGGTGGATAAAGCCTGTTGCTTGTTTTGCTAAAAGCACTAAATGGGTGTGGCCTGCAGCGAATGTCTGCCTTGTAAGCACCATTTTACAGATGGGGAAACTGAGGCATAGAGCAGTTACATGACTTATCAAAGGTCAAACAGCAAATCAGTGGTGCATTTGACATTAGAAACCCAGGTCTGGTGCCCTGACAGTTTGAGTTGAACACTGTGTTGGCTCACATGAAGAAAGGTGACTTCTGTTATGTCCAGGATCCCAAATTATTGTTCTGGTTTCTGCAAAATTAGCCATGTTTAAAGGATAACAGATATGCCTTTTGCTGCCTTTTCCCCCTTGATTGCTATTTTTTAGGAGGGCATTTATTTGGTCTCAGTGGACCAATATGCTTATCACTGTAACTGCATGCCTTCTGGATGTACCTGTTGTATTTGTCATAAGTTTAAAAAAAAAAAGTACAGGGTAGGGATTTTGACAGTTAGGGAACTGTGGTGTGTGTTGAAGCACAAATTTATTGACAAGAGATGTGTTAATTAGCTGAAGCTGGTAACAGTGCAAATGCACCCTAGAGCTAGCAATGCTTTTTTCTGTTAGTGTGTTTACAAATCTTCTTAGAGGAAATTAACATGGCATAATTGCCTCTTTGAAATTAAATGTTTCAATGATACTCTTAACAGGAAGAAAAGGAGTACTTGTGGCACCTTAGAGACTGAAATAGGACTGTCTGAATCATAACTCAGTGAAAAGTTTTCTACACTTTTTCTTAGAATTCATTACTTAGTTTGCTTCAGTTGTATTGACTAAATTGCATGGATTATTGGAGCTTTTTATAAATATCTTCTTCAAAAGCAGTTTGCATGATTATTTTGCTCTTAAGTTTCAGACTAAATTGGGCAGTTGATCGGACAGGGAAGTGGCAAGAACTGGAGTATCCCAGTCCAGCATACCCTGCCTTTGCCTGTGGGTCTGGTTATGTTATCTCCAAAGACATTGTTCAATGGTTGGCAAGCAACTCTGAAAGACTCAAGACATACCAGGTACTTAAGCCCCATGCTAAAAACCCCAGAAAACCTTAAGGTCTCCCACTCCCCCTACCCTTTTCTCACACCACACCTTTGATTCTGGAATTAGATTTGTTAGCTCTGGCTAATTAGTAGATTTTTATGTTGAGAGAGATGTGAGATTAGGAGCTCCAGAGTTCTAATCCTACTTTTGCATTGGCTCCTTGTCTAGTGTTGGAAGTCACTGTGACTATATTTGCCTTAGTTTCCTAACCTGTAAAATCCACCATTTTAACACACAGCTTCCTCAGGGATGTTGGGAGGAGTGGGAGATATTTTTAAGAGATGCTTAGAAAAAACTACATTTAAGAAATAATATAAATAAAGCTAATATTTTACTTGTTCAGTTAGTGGTAACTGCACATACATGGTGTACAACAGACTTTGGTTCAGAATTTCATAGTTGGGAAATAATTAGTTGGAAATGCACCAAGGCTAATGTTTGTTTTTGAAATACATCTACAGGGTGAAGATGTGAGTATGGGCATTTGGATGGCAGCTATAGGGCCTAAGCGATATCAGGTGAGCAAGTCTGCAGAAATTCTGTTTTTCCTGGTACAGTAGCATGGCTCTTAACCCAAGTTGGGCAGCCCCTGGAAAATACAATTTTCCTCATCATGGAAGGCATTCCTGCAGTAGCTGTTTTAATGCATGAACAGGAGTTTCAAATGGGTTTTTTTTTTAATCCATACGAGTAGTTCAATATACAAACATTTCCATCACACCTTCTCCCAGTTAATTACAAAATAATTCTTTCTGGGTGCATACAGGATAAAATCTTTAACAGATTACTACTGGGTGACTTCTAATTAAATAACTTTTCAGTTTCTGCTATCTTGCACATATCAAACTAACCTCAGGTGGAGGGGTTATACGAATACATTGTTTGGGGCACTTGTCTTTCCAGTTTCCATCAGCACTCCTATTAACAATAGTTTGTGCAAGAGTTTCTACTCAAGGCTGATTGGTTAACCAGACACTCAGTGGTAATGTGTAAGAATATAGGAATTGCCTGACCAGATCAGACCAAAATGTAAGTGCACCCATCCCCACATACATATTGAGACCATTATGGAATTATTTGATCCACAGGAAAATTTCTAGCA
Organism: Caretta caretta; assembly: GCF_965140235.1. Taxonomy (NCBI): domain Eukaryota; kingdom Metazoa; phylum Chordata; order Testudines; family Cheloniidae; genus Caretta; species Caretta caretta. Next base: position 135,516,552 of record NC_134208.1, on the reverse strand, counting down.
CCTATCAGTCAGGGGCTGGCTGATACCTTGATGCATCTGTAAGCTGTCTGATACTTGACCTTATTGTGTCTGTTCTCAGATTAGCATAAGAGCCTTGCAGAGTTTTATTTATATACACACTGCCTCTGTCTACATTCTGTTAATTACTGGCATATTATTAACAAGTGTCCCACACCATGAAATACTGATTTCTGATAGACTGTGTGTGTGTGTGTGAGAGATTTAGTGAATGTAAAGTACTGTCCCCTTCCAAAAAAGCCCACTGAAATCATTGTCTTTTTAAACAGGACAGCCTCTGGTTGTGTGAGAAGACATGTGAAAAGGGAATGCTGTCTTCCCCTCAGTATTCTCCACAAGAACTGACAGAGCTCTGGAAAGTGAAGGAATTATGTGGAGATCCTTGTAGATGTGAGGAAAGATGATAAAGACTTGTGGAGATACACAATCAGGACGGCTAAGGTGGTGTTTAATAGTGGAAATTTCACCTATAATGTAATTAATATTTGCCCATCCATTTTGATAAAAATTGAGTGATCCTGTCCAGAGAAGCATTTTTCTATAGGTGAGGTGTTAATCTGACAAAAACCAGAAGTTTGACTTTATAAAAAAGGAAATTATCTTAAAGGACTATTGGTAATTAATGTGCACATAAAGCTCTAGATTTCTATTAGGATGATGATAGGTGCAGAACCACTGGTATCCATGAGAGTCAGCAGGTGCAAGGTTCCCTGCCAGCACATCTATTTACTGGATTAATGTAATCTGCAAATTGGGGGGGGGGGGGGGGGGGTGGTAAATGGTACTTGCTCATGTAGGGTGGGGATAGTTATCTTTTAGGATTTATATTGAGGTTGTGTATACTACTTAGTGATTTGGATGAGATTATGATGCAAGATATTAAACTTTGCTTATACCAAATCTTGAACTACAGCAAATAATATAACCAGATTCAAAGGAATTTGCATCTTTCTGATAACTCAGTAACTATCTAGATAAAGTAAAAAGTTTAAGCAACATACAGAGAATATCCATTAAACTGTATAGCTCCACAATATGCTGATAAGTTATTTTGAATAAATCCTCCAATTCAGCAGCTTAATTGTGATCTTTTTCCCCTCTAGATGTGTAAATAGGATATAGCAACAAGATCAGAATATGGATCTAAACTTTCCACACCCCATTCTAGGTACCTCTCTCTAGAGCGTGGTGTTACATAAAGTATTCCTTGAGGGAAAAAAACAAAGCTTAAAGTTATTTTCTCTCTCACTTAAAGCAGAGTTTAAGTGTCCTTTTCTAGTGCAACAGCAGTTGTCTTTGTAATCTAAAATCTCATGTGACTTTTACAAATGTCACATGAGATTTTAGATTACATGTTCTGAGTAAAAGTGATTCTTCTATAGAAATTCGCTGCACAAGACCTCATGCTAATCTTCCATTTAATCTGGGAATTTAAAAGAATCCCTGCAATTATGCACCAATTTTTTTTAATTGAAAATATACATGTAGGAGTTACAAGCAAATAGCCCTCTGTCCCAGTTTATGAAATCCACATTAAATATGTACAAGAAGAGTGGCACAAATTGCAGATGCTCTCCTGGGGTAGCCTGTGGGCTCCTCTTCCGAAGTTGCATGTTAAAAAAAGTTACCACCGTACTAAGATAGAGTCTCCATTTTCTATAGAGTAAAACTGCAAGGGCTTTAGGTCATTTTCTAGTTCAATTTCTTTGCCTTCCATCTAGAAGAAGAAAAAAAAAATTCATTCGATGAGGCTCTTTTAAAATGTACACACTCAGGCAAGTCTCTTTTCCCCGGCCATCTTTCAAGTCCAAAGGAGATGGATCAGGCCATGGCAGTCAGTGAGAATCTGGCTTTTAGGGCCTTTGCTGGCCTTTAAGTGAAATCTGTTTCATTCTATAGTATTTTAGAATGCAATGTTGACCTTTTAAATACAACTTATGTTACTTACTTTAGAACTTTCATAGGACAATTTCAGCTCTGAACCAGGAATTTTAAGTAGACGATACAGCAAGCCTTTGACCTTCTGAATAGTCATAGAATCTGTCAAGAAAAATCAAGTAACCTGATTATGTACTTACATCCTTGCAGCCAAATATGGTTTTATTTCTGAATCAACTTCGGTAGACTAGACTGATAAGTAACATGCTACAACCTAAAAATATTTTCATCCAACATAGCTTCATGATTTATTTTTCCTTTCATGTCTAAGTGACCTTTAGTATAGTTTTCATACCGACCACTCAGATTTTGGTGTGATTTCTTTGGCACCAGGTGTCTCAACTTTCGAAGCACAAAGAAATCAAGGTATGTTTCAGGATTTAATTAGTTCCAACCAAACTGCTAGTAGTGTTATGGATTGGTTCATAACATAGTGCCAAGGCGATATTTTTATAATGGAACTTTGAGTAAGTTCAGTTTGTACAAGAGAGATTTCCCTATGTGTGTCTGGTACAGAGTTATTGAATTCTTTTTTCATTCTTTGAAGCTTTATCTGAAGACACAGCAATAGTGAGTTATTTCTGTAATATCACACAATGTATGTAGAAAACTATTTTTCTATCAAACATTTTTGTAAAAGTTGTATCTGATTTTATGCAACTTGTGATAATAAATGTTTTTTATTTTAGAATAAAAACTGAATAAGTCTTTCCTCATAGAACAAATTCAGACATTTAGTATGTGTCTAAATATTTAACAGCAGTTCTTCCCTTGAGGTTTAGCTAGGTCAGTAGAACTCAGACCTTCAAAGCCTTGAGTAGAGCTGATGATGTGAAGAGGCAGGAGAACGTTCTAGTTTAGACATAACTGAATATAAGGTCTACTTATAATAGTCATTGCTGTATGTCATTTTCTAGAGAATCTCCTTTCATTAGATTAAATTCCTGCCTTAGTCTTCCCTGACTATTCTAAACAGGCAAGGAACACAGAGTTGATGTCCAAGCCATAAACTTAGCAAAATTTCAGCTCCATAATTTGGAGCATGTCGCCTATACTGAAGATGAATATTTTTTGTGCATTTACAATATCATGCTCAGAGAGCCCCCCAAACAGCACAGAAACTAATTTGGGCTACAATGCTATCACTACACAAAGCATAAGATTCAATTTTTTTGTTCCACTTCTGGGAGACTACATATAAATACCTTTCCATCAATCACATTTACTTACAAACAAGTCTGAGGGCAACCAAATATTAGTTGTACTTCTACTTTTTATAAGTTTAAGGTTAATATGAAATTATTTATCAAATGCAGAGAGGTTGGTAAAATCATACAGGTATCCCTTGACTGAATCATGCGAATTCGTCATTGGCCACTCAAGTCTTGTACTGTATAAGCATCCGCTAGGAACTGGACTGACTATAGCTTGTTTTCCACATGTTACTGTACAGCCATCATATGGTAATGACTGTCATTACTAACCTTGAGGTGAAAGGTTGCATATCCTGCTAGCAACTCCTCCACCAAAAACTAGCCCCAGTAAAGAGAAGAAGTTGGTCTTTGCCTCCTCTCAGCAGCATTCTTGCATTCTGAAGCAGCTGCCTCCAGATTTCTTCAGGAAAGGAAGCATTTTAAAAAAGGGGGAGGGGGAAAGACCACAAAGGAACTGCTGAGGCATTGAAACAAACAATTAACATTCCTGTTCTTACCTGGTAGTTTCTTCTCTATGGGTTTCTGATCCGGTTGGTCTGGACATTTAATTGTCAAAGCTTTAAAAAAAATTAGACAAAGTCAGTCACAATGAGAAGTGTAACTGAAGTTTGAGTACAGTTTCATTATATGAACTTTAATGCCTGGTACCAGTGGATCTAATTTCTGTTTCTTTAAGTGTGAATACAATTTGCATAAATCCTGCAGGGAATTCCAACTTAGTAAGTGAACATGCCAGTTAGGATAGATCAAATGTTCTAAAGTCATTCCTCTCCCCCCCCCCCCGAGAGGGACATGATTTTTTTTTTTGCTCAGTTGGGAATGCACATCCCAGAAAGCTAAAACCCAGGCTGCCATTCTCCCAAGCCCCCAATAAAAAGGGAGGTTGTTGAATATTAGGCAGCATTTTTAAAAATAAATTTATATATATAAATGCCCTTCCACATACCAAGGTTTTTAAATGTGATTGACAGAAGTACCCCTGATTTAGGACTTCCGTTCAAGTCAGCAGAATGAAAGCTTTTGTTTCCCATTAGACTGGCTAAATCAATCATGGCTCCCTACCTCAAAATTTAAAAATGCTCTGGTTGGAAAGGCAAGGATAATTACATTCAACTGTAAGGCTGAGTCTCTGAAGATATTAATCTGACTGGATTCTGACTCTTGGATTTTAGCTCCATAGCCCAAGGCAGGCTGTAACTACTAGCTCTCACAGACCTTAGAATCATAGAATATCAGGGTTGGAAGGGACCTCAGGAGGTCATCTAGTCCAATCCCCAATTTTTGGCCCAGATCCCTAAATAGCCCCCTCAAGGATTGAACTCACAACCATGGGTTTAGTAGGCCAATGCTCAAACCACTGAGCTATTCCTCCCCCATGGATCATAGTGTTTTCTGGCATGCATATGGGGGATAAGGGGACATGAGGGATCAAAGTAGCCCAGTCTACCCTACCAATCCTTAAAGCATACCATGGTTATAATACTTCCTATTCACCCTCCCTGCTATATCCTGAAAGTCTGCAGGGATCATACTGTCCAAAATTCACTGATGTCTCAAAAAGTAATACATCCAGATAAGTCACAGTTGTACAGTCTGCAAAGCAGCTACATGGGACCAGAGTTAAGGCTGTCCGAGGAACCTTTACAAGGGAGATCCTGACACATGCCATGCTAATAAAGCTGGAAATACATCCCTAAAACCTTTACTATCAGTTTGTTTCTGGGAAGTGTATTCAACTTCAAGATGAAGTGGAAGGCAATTTTTGTGCCCTTTACTGTTCCTTTTTGGTGTACAAATTGGCTTCAAAGGTACTTAAAGCACCTCTTCCTTACTACTTTAGGGAGAGTATTTTAAATGCAAAATAAATTATTTTATTAATTTCTGGCCTCTTACTTAGCAGCTGATTTTTCAGAATGAAAGGCTGTTGTCGTTTCAATTCACCTTCTTCAGGAGCACCATATTCTGTTAAAAAACACACAAAAATGGAATTAACAAACTAGATTAGCGGGAAACAGAAGGTAAAAACAAAAGAAAGTTGTGTAGAATTTTAGCTGAAATATCTTTCTCTGGTTTAAGTCATCACATAGGAAAACTTCCCAGTAATCATCTGTGGGACAACATGGTATCCAGATCATGCAATGACCATGAAACTCTACTGCCTCTCACTGTTATTCTTCCATAGAAGCTAAGCAGTCCTGCTTTCCAGAGTCAAGCAGCTCAGTAGCTGGGCTCCTGCAGTGCTGTGAGCTAAAAACATCAATTAGCAGATCTCAACTCCTGTAAACATAATAATACTGAGAATAATTTCACTTATTTTCAATAATAACCTTTTTAAAAAACAGAGGCTTATTGAGAAGATTGTTTAGCATGGAACAGCAACTTGAATACTGGGCATTTAAAAAGCAAAATAGGATGCCTGAAGTATTCATGTTTGTCAGAACCCAGAACCCTTTTCCAGCTCACATCCATTTCTTAGGAGCAGTGAGAGCAACCCAGGAACAAACACAGGTCTGTGTGTAGCTGTGGCCAGCATGCTTCTCTGCTTTGTGTATTTGTAATAGCATATATCTGAACAATGTTATGGACTAATTAAAGAAAACCAAGCAAGAAGGTAGTTGTAAAGCAGGGCCAAGGAACTGCAGCACAAACGTAAGGGTCACAATTTAACAGCAAGACAGAGCAATGTAATTCAAAGATCAGTCTGAGGAACTGGACACCACAAGCCCTTTGCGAACTGAAAAACTGACTGATTGAGAAGGCAGCCTCTCCTACATCTGTCTCTTTACTGTAGTGGGATATAATCAGGGACAGTATATAGACACTGCCACTATAGATACTGAAGGAAAATGGAACAAGGAGCTACTTACTTAATGGGAAATGGAGGAATAGAATTTGGCTGGATATGCAAGAAATCAGAAGACAACATACACAAGGAGCTATTTGATTAACTCTACAGAATCTCCTTGTCTTACAAGAAATTCAAATCACTTAACCTACAGATTGTTGGAGGAGCTGCCAGGGCATAGGATCATATCTCCAGCCTGGTGGAGTGCTCCTTTGGCTGAAATTTCTGGAAACAGTTACTAACAGTCATTAAGAAGGACAGGGATGCAACCTTATGCTCCGAGTGTCCCTAGTCTGTTTGCCAGAAGCTGAGAATGGTCCACAGAGAATGGATCACTTGATGATTGCCCTTTCCGTTCATTCCCTCTGAAGCACCTGGCATTGGCCAATGTGCTAGATGGACCATTGGTCTGCTCCAGTATGGCCCCTCTCATGTTCTTACGGGGAGACCCCTTAGAAATCGAACAGAAGGTCCTGGTAGGCAGGTGGGCTGTAAATAGCTCCTTAAAGTCAGTTTGCCTTACTGCGCAGACAGTACAGGACTTTTTTGCGGTGGAAATCATGACCTGCAGCACGGCACTGAGTATGACAACTTAAGGGTATTTCTGTCCTGAAAAAACTATAAACTTAAAGGGAAAGGAGCAGAGTGGCAGTGTCAGAGGGCCGTTTTGGAACTAATTAGAAGCAGTAACGCTGGAGATTGGGATAATGACTACAGGACCGTTTACTGTCCTGCACACTGGCCTTTTCCAAACCAGTAGGAGCACGTGGGCAGAAAGGTCCTTATATTGCTTGACCTTGATTTGTTTTCTTCCTTTCTCTTCAAATATGGTAAGTTGAAAAAATAAAGGGGGCCCCCAGAACAGAAGGACAAATAATTAAAAGATCTCTGCCACCCCTGTACCCTGAAAACATCAGAACATACATAATACCAAAGCAAGGAAATTTTCATTTCACCTCCACTGTACTTACTAAGGCAGAGTAACTGGTACCTAGGATGAGCAGCAAGAAATTCCTCATTTGGTCTGTCTTTGTCTGGATTCTGATTTCCACCAGCCGTTATCCAGTCATTGCCAAACATTTTGCGATAGTCAAGCTCTGCTCCCTTTCTTTCATCAGGAAAGATCTATATTGACAAGTACAAAACACTTACTGTGTCACTAAGCTACATTTCCAAAAAACCCAAGTTCAGGGTCCTTCAAAAGACAAGATTGCTAGATATTAGTTACTTGTATGTTCAGCACCTTATAAAACTGCAAAGAGTCTGAAAAAATCTCAACTTCCACAACTGATTCAGACTCAGTTTAGTCAATGTCATCAGTGCACTCAGAGTACAGTCTGAAAACAATATCATGAGGCATGAAAGCTCAGAGCTAAATGATTTCTTAAATATGGAACAAGTCATGGGGTTTTGAAAGTTCTCTTTTTATTTTCAAGATCTCCCAGCATCAATTAATACAATGATACTGTATTTTGAAAAGGACAACACCGAGGTTGTAATGTGTACATATGTTATAATTTCTGACCTGAAAAGGGGGAAAGAAAAATGGCAATTTACTTTAAATGGTTTTATTAAACCTATTTAAGTCCTATGTTGGGGGAGAAAGATCCATTTCTGACATCTACAGGACTTAAGGTAAATTTTTCAAAAATACCTAAGTGTCTTGCCCAAGGTTACAATGAGTTAATGGCAAAGCCAGGAACAGAATCCAGGGTTTCCTGACTCTGTCCATTTTCAAAGTGAAGATTTCCAGCGATACACATGCATTCATTCAGACAAAGGAAGAAACTCCAGACACCCTCCCACTTTCCAAATGCTTTTACAGTGACACTTTTTCCAGAACTTTTTTTGTGATTAGTTGAGAAAAAAAAAACCACCACATACCTCAGATTTGTTCAGAACCTTTAATTGACCTATTTTGGCAATGATAAGCTGTCTCACTGTCTCTGGGTTCTTCTCTGTGCCCATCAAAGGGTTATTCTGACAGTGCAGTGACTGCAAACATTGTAGTTTATCAAGCTCATTGATAAACGACCACTGGAGTGAAAAGGGGAAAGAATTGCAAAACTGGATTTTTTTAAAAAAAGAAAAATGTCTGAACAAAACAGCACACAGTCCTGACAGACTCTACCCACACAATGACCATCATCAGTGACACTTCTCTTCTGTTAGCCGACCCTAATCTTTTTTATTTGTTTGAATTTCAACACAACCTACTTTACTGAATGCCACTTTCATCTTACTTCACTTAGCTTATAAAAATGAAAGACACCTTTGAAGGAACTGAAAGATAAACCGGTGGCAAAGCAAACAGGACATGCAGGGAGTGTTCAGTGGGTGTAAATTATTGATGCATATTAGAACATCAGCATTCCAGAAAGGCTTTCTGTTCATTGTATGTAGAGATTCCTGGAATTGAGGTGTAAGCTTGGCCTAGATGTGACATTGCTTTCCATGGCACAGTTCAATTATTTTGAGGGCTTTCTGTCCATTTTAATTTTGAAGTGCCTCCTAGCCAATGCATTCAGAGCATGACTGGCTATAGAAACCCATTAATTTAATATTATACTGGGGGATCACGTGATGCAAGAGGTAGCAATGTTCTGTGCAGGGTTAGATGGTGAAGAGAGACTAGAATTGCAGGGAATCATGCTGGAGAAGGTACAGCAGGGGCCTAGGCTAGGTCTACACTGCAATTAGAAATCCAGAGCTGGCGCATGTCAGCTGACTCAGGCTCCTGGGGCTTGGGCTGCAGGCCTGTTTAACTGCAGTGCAGATGTTTGGTCTCGGGCTGCAGCCTGAGTTCTAGGAGCCTGTGAGATGGGATGGTCCCAGAGTTCAGGCTGCAGCTGGGCCCAAACATCTGCACCACAATTAAGCAGCCCCATGAGCCCGAGTCAGCTGGCACAGGCCAGCTGCGGTGTCTACCTGCCATGTAGACATACTCTAACAGAGCAGGTTAGAGACAGATGATCAGGATCAAGATATGAAAGGTCAACTGAAAAGAGAAAGTTTGTAACATATGGTCATGGATGATGAATTGATGAGAAAAAAATAAAGGTCTAGGAAGGATGAGCAGGTACAGCATGTATGTGCATAATGTATAAATTAAGAAGGGATAGGAAAGTGGAGTTCAGGAATTAGAGATAGTTCAGCAGATTTGGCCTCTTGATGACTGAGTTTAAAGAAGCTAGGTAAGTGAATAAGAGAATTTGAGATGAAGGCAGATTATGTTATGGGTAGGCTGAAAAGTGATAGGGTTCATTTGAACTTAACATTTCCAAGCTCTCAAACCATGGAGAGGGATTGGAAAGAGCAATGTAGCTGTGACCTAAAGATAATTACAGTAGGCGTTCATTAGTAGCACTATATCAGTGCCCTTTTGCTATGTTACTCCTAAGCAGCTGTTGCTGTTATGGGGAGTGTCGACAATTCATAGTAGTGAAAGTGTTCCTTGGGGAAATGGTGCTTGTACGTGGCGGTTGCTCTTACAAGGTGTTGCTGCAAACAAGCATCTATTGTATTATAATGCCACTTCTGGAACATGAGCATTTGTATTTAATTTTAATTTATCAGACAGGAGATCCAATTCATTCTCAACATGTACATTTAGTGAGCAATGATTTTGCCAATTTCTAACTACAGTTAAGTTAATATATCTATATAGAAAATACAAGCTTTCCCAATAATTTAAAAGGGCACCCAAACAGTAGCAGTGCATCTATACTCCCTAGCTGTCACCTGATTCCTATCCAATTTAATGCTCAAGGAACTGCACATCAGGCGTGATCATATTTTGTCATTGGTTTAGCTTAATGAATCATTTTAACCACAAGAACATTGTAATCCTTAAAAGAATAATTCAAATCAAAGAAACATACCTCTCAGGATACAACACTTTCTTTTGGTATCCTGTAAGCCTTGCTATCAAAGGTCACGTGGTCCAGTTCCCAATTAACCTTTGAGTAAATTGGAACGACAACCTCAAAGCCCAACCCTGAAAAGTGCTGAACATCCTCTACTTCCACTAAAGAGACGATGCCCCTACCACATTATGGGGGCACTAGGACCCAGGTGGTGCCCCTCACATCTGACCTCAGGGGAAAACTGCAGAGGAGCCAGCCAAAGACTCCAGCCAGTTGAGGAAGAAACAGCCAAAGCAGGGACCTCTAGGCTACACTACACTACAAGAAGGATGTGGATAAATTGGAGAGAGTCCAGCGAAGGGCAACAAAAATGATTAGGGGTCTGGAACACATGAGTTATGAGGAGAGGCTGAGGGAGCTGGGATTGTTTAGCCTGCAGAAGAGAAGAATGAGGTGGGATTTGATAGCTGCTTTCAACTACCTGAAAGGGGGTTCCAAAGAGGATGGCTCTAGACTGTTCTCAATGGTAGCAGATGACAGAACGAGGAGTAATGGTCTCAAGTTGCAGTGGGGGAGGTTTAGATTGGATATTAGGAAAAACTTTTTCACTGTGAGGGTGGTGAAACACTGGAATGCGTTACCTAGGGAGGTGGTAAAATCTCCTTCCTTAGAGGTTTTTAAGGTCAGGCTTGACAAAGCCCTGGCTGGGATGATTTAACTGGGAATTGGTCCTGCTTCGAGCAGGGGGTTGGACTAGATGACCTTCTGGGGTCCCTTCCAACCCTGATATTCTATGATAGGCATTCCAAGAATTTCCTACAGTTGAAACTTTCTCTGCTCACTAGCTGTTTGCTCAAACACTCCCTCTCCCTCAGTCTCTCATCTTAGCTTCACTCCACACCCACCCCTCTCACTCTCTACTCCCTTGCCCCATCCCCTCGCCCCCTTCCCTTTTCTTTCCATTTAGCTAAATCCATCCTAAATAAACCACCCCCCTCCCCCCCGCCCCAAAAAAAAAAAAATCATGAAACTAACCTGCCATTTGCCACCATCACATTGTTCACTCTGCTTCCCCCACCCTGTGTCAGTCTGGTCTAATTAGCAGATAAGCTCGGCAGGGCAGGGCAGGGCCTCTGCCTGCACAGTCTGAACACTCCTGGCTGGCCTATAGGCACTACCATAATAATAATTGTAACTCATTATTAATCAATCATGGTTAAGTGAACAGGAGAGGAGGACATAAAGCACCTTTCAGCATGGGTCCCTTCTAGGGTTTTCGATTAATCGCAGTTATCTCACGCGATTAACTCAAAAAAATCAACTGCGATTAAAAAAATTAATCTTGATTAATTGCCGTTTTAATTACACTGTTAACAATAGAATACCAATTGAAATTTAAATATTTTGGGTGTTTTTTTACATATTCATATGTATGGATTTACAACAATTACAACACAGAATGCAAAATGTACAGTGTTCACTTTTTACTACAAATATTTGCACTGTAAAAAAATGATAAAAGAAATAGTATTTTTCAATTCATCTCATACAAGTACTGTAGTGCAATCTCTTTATCGTGAAAGAGCATCTTACAAATTTAGAATTTTGAGTTACATAAATGCACTCAAAAACAAAACAATGTAAAACTTCAGAGCCTACAAGTCCACTCAGTCCTACTTCTTGTTCAGTCAATTGCTAAGATAAACAAGTTTGTTTACATGTACGGGAGATAATGCTGCCCACTTCTTATTTACAATGACACCTGAAAGTAAGAACAGGTGTTTGCATCGCACTTTTATAGCCGGCATTGCAAGGTATTTACGTGCCAGATATACTAAAAATTCATATGCCCCTTCATGCTTCGGCCACCATTCCAGAGGACATGCTTCCATGTCGATGACACTAGTTAAAAAAATGTGTTAATTAAATTTGTGACTGAACTCCTTGCGGGAGAATTGAATGTCTCCTGCTCTGTTTTACCCACATTCTGCCATATATTTCATATTATGGCAGTCTCGTATGATGACCCAGCACGTTGTTCATTTTCAGAACACTTTTACTGCAGATTTGACAAAACTCAAAGAAGGTACCAATGTGAGATTTCTAAAGATAGCTACAGCACTCGACCCACGGTTTAAGACTCTGAAGTGCTGTCCAAAATCTGAGAGGGACGAGGTGTGGAGCATGCTTTCATAAAAGTCTTAAAAGAGCAACACTCCGATGTAGAAATTACAGAACTCGAACCACCAAAAAAGAAAACCAACCTTCTGCTGGTGGCTTCAGACTCAGATGATGAAAATGAACATGTGTGGGTGCGCACTGCTTTGGATCGTTATTGAGCCGAACCCGTCATCAGCATGGACACGTCCTCTGGAATGGTGGTTGACGAATGACGGAACATATGAATCTTTAGCTCATCTGGCACTTAAATATCTTGCAACACCAGCTACAACAGAGCCATCTGAACACCTGTTCTCACTTTCAGGTGACATTGTAAACAAGAAGCGGGTAGCATTATCTCCTGAAAATATAAACAAACTTGTTTGTCTGAGTGATTGGCTGAACAAGAAGTAGGACTGAGCAGACTTTTAGGCTCTAAAGTTTTAGATTGTTTTGTTTTTGAATGCAGGTTTTTTTTGTACATAATTCTACATTTGTAAGTTCAACTTTCATGATAAAGAGATTGTACTATAACTTGTATTAGGTGAATTGAAAAATACTATTTTGTTTTTTACAGTGCAAATATTTGTAATAAAAAAATAAATATAAAGTGATCTCTGTACACTTTGTATTCTGTGTTGTAACTGAAAACAACATATTTGAAAATGTAGAAAACATCCAAGAATATTTAAATAGTATTCTATTATTGTTTAATCGTGAGATTAATATTTTTAATTGCTTGACAGCCCTAGTCCCTTCATATCCTTTTTCGGGAGAGTATACGTATAATATAAATAGGTCTTTTGTACACGTGCCTTTCACAAAAGCAATGATGATGCAATTTCCTTCATCAAATAAGAAATGTGATAAGCTGGTAGCACAAGAGTAATGTTTCACTTAGAAAGGCAATGGAGAAAACCATGAATAAGAACTTAAGAATGGTCAGACCAATGGTCCATCTAGCACAGTATCCTGTGTTCCAACAATGGCCAACAGCAGGTGCCCCAGAGGGAATGAACAGAACAGGTAATCATCAAGTGATCCATCCCCTGTCGCCCATTCCCAGCATCTGGCCCAAAGAGTCTAGGGACGCTTCAGAGCATGGTTTTGCATCCCTACCCATCCTGGTTAATAGCCATTGATGGACCTATCCTCCATGAACTTATCTAACTCTTTTTTGAGCCCTGTTAGAGTCTTGGCCTTCACAACATCCTCTGACAGTGAGTTCCACAGGTTGACTGTGCGTTGTGTGAAGAAATACTACCTTTTGTTTTAAACCTGCTGCCTATTAATTTCATTCGAAGACCCCTAGTTCTTGTGTTGTGAGAAGGAGTAAATAACATTTCCTTATTTACTTTCTCCACACCAGTCATGATTTTATAGACCTCTATCATATCCCCCCTTAGTCGTCTCTTTCCCAAGCTGAAAAGTCCCAATCTTATTAATCTCTCATCATATGGAAGCTGTTCTTATACACCTAATCATTTTTGTTCTCCTTTTCTATACCTTTTCCAATTCCAATGTATCTTTTTTGAGATGGGGTAACCAAATTTGCATGCAGTGTTCAAGATGTGGGCATACCATGCATTTATATAGAAGCGTTATGATATTTTCTGTCTTATTATCTATCCCTTTCCTAATGATTCCCAACATTCTGTTTGCTTTTTTGACTGCCGCTGCACACTGAATGGATGTTTTCAGACAACTATCCACAATTACTCCAAAATCTTTCTTGAGGGGTAACAGCTAATTTAGACCCCATCATTTTATATGTATAGTGGGGATTTTTTCCCCCAATGTGCACTACTTTGTATTTATCAACACTGAATTTCATCTGCCATTTTGTTGCCCAGTCATGGCAACTCATGAGACTTTTGCTCTCTGAGTAATGACAAGTTTCTTATTTGACTGCATTTCGGTAACTTGGGAGGAGAAAATAGTATTGCATAGGACAAGCAATTTAGAAACCAGTTGGGCTTAACTTTCTGGTGCCCCTCTAACTGCCAGAGCAAGAAAACAGGCAGAAAACAGCAGCCTGTATCAAGAGGCTAGACAACATCTGACGAAGGCCTTCGTCCTCGGCCTCAAATACATCATCACTGGAGGAAGAATAAAAGAGTAAACATTGCTAGCCACATGACACCATTGCTTGGAATGGAGAAAAGAGTAATAAACAAAACCACATCACCAAAACACTACTGTTATTAATGCTAAAGCCACAATTCTTCCCACACTAAACCGTGCAAGTCTCTAAGATTTTAGAATCGCAGTCCTTACCTGCTTTTAACTTCTTGTCCCAGCTTCAAATTGAAATTGTTCAATGACTGAGTAATAGTATGTGGCACTCCTAACTGGGAGAATCATGATTCAGGCTCGTACTTCAAACAAATGGACAGTATCACAGAGCTATTCTGCAGAAATGGTAAATTCATCTATCTCACAGTCCTCCCATATGACAAGTCAGACACCGTGGGAAAGACCTACACTATACTAGACAAGTCATGGATTCCAAGGAGAGAAGGGACCATTGCAATCATCTCATCCGACCATCTGTATAACACAGAACTTCCTCAAAATAATTCCTAGAGCAGATCTTTTAGAAAAAAAATCCAATCTTGATTTTAAAATGGTCAGAGATGGAGAATCCACCATGACCCTTAGTAAATTGTTCCAATGGCTAATTACCCTCAGTAAAAAAATGAACACCTTACTTTCAGTCTGAATTAGTCTAGCTTCAACTTCCAGCCATTGGGTTGTGTTATGTTTCTCTGCTAGACTGAAGAGTCCATTATTAAATATTTGTTCCCCATGTCAATTCTTATAGACTAATCATGTCACCCCTTAGCCTTCCCTTTGTTAAGCTACTTAGATTCAGCTCTTTGAGTCTATCACAGGCATAGTTTTTAATCCTTTAATATTCTCATGGCTGTTCCTGAACCCCTCCAATTCCTCAACATCCTACTTGAATTGTAGGCACCAGAACTGGACACAGTATAGCAGCAGTAGTTGCACCAGTGCCAAACAGAAGTAAAATAACTTCTCTACTCATAATCAAAAGTCCCGTTTGTGCATCCAAGCATCCTATTAGCTTTTTTGGCCACAGCACCACACTAGGAGCTTATATATTCAGCTGATTATCTACCGTGACCCCTAATCTTTTTCAAAGTCACTACTTCCCAGGATAGAGGCCCCCATCACGTAAGTATAGCCTACATCCTTTGTTCCTAGATGTACACATTTACATTTAGCTGTATTAAAACGCATATTATTTGCTTGCACCCAGTTTACCAAGCAATCCAGACCGCTCGAATCAGTGACCTGTCCTCTTCGTTATTTACCATTTCCGGGTCATCTGCAAACTTTATCAGTGATGATTTTATGTTTTCTTCCAGAGCACAGACGGGACATTGTCTAGATAAAATTCTGTTTTTCCCTTCACCAGTTATATCTATTTCTAATATCACCGCCGTGGACTATTAACACTGAAAAACCATTTTCAAATCCAATATAAATTTTTCACCATTTGTTTGTTTACTTTTTGCAATTCACTGAAGCACAAAACAGTGAAACTCTATAGGTCTATCAATTTAACTTTCAGGTACTCAAGCACTAGAAGAATGCTGAAGTGTTTGGGTTCCATTCATTGCATGGGAATGGCTAAAGGCCAGAAACAGAGTTCTCTGCAATGTATTTAATAAATAAATAAATAAACAAACAAATCAATCCTCTCTGGTAAAGCTGAGTTTTGAAAAGCTTTTTAAAAATCTAACTAAAGCTAGATGTTTGTCAAAGAATTTGACATAGGCTTTTTCCCATTACATAATACATAATCAGAGAAAATGAAAAAGCAATTTTACAAATTCTTGTTAAACAAAAAATTAAAGTAATGTGAAAGTCACCAAAAACCTTTCTTACTTGCAATATTTTATTGTCATCTACTGCAAGACGTTGTAATAACGGAAACATTTTAGTCTTGCATCCTAGGAAAAGGAGAATAAATTTAAAAGACATCAGTGAAGATCTAAATATAGAAATATAATACAGTGCTTACTTTACTTACCAAATCCAACATCAGGAAAGCGTATAGAAGAAATTCCAGTGTTTGAAAGAATTAGTTGTTCTAATCTGAAATTTAGAAGTTAAAGTATGTCTGTTAGAAAGATTTTAGTAAAAATACTAAAGTTTTTATGTGATACAACCCATGTTAACTTTTTGACAGCAAGCCTTGTGATTTAAAGAACATTGTTACCAACTTCACAGCTGGTAACCAAGTTTAAAAGGCAGTTTACAGAAGGACAGCAGTGGAGTTCCAAGCTTTCAAAATGGCAGCTTGCTTTGGAGGTACTAATCTTCAGAATGGCTTGATTTTTTCTTTAAAATAGTTTACTGCTCCCTTCCCTTATGGGCCTTATTTTTGGTATAAGAGTTTAAGTAACTTTGCAACTTATCATTTATCAGGTTCCACATATTTGAATGGACACAGAAGTAGATGAAGTTGAGTAGAAAGAAAACAGTATTTTTTCCTAAATCATATACCCAAGTGCAAAGTGGCATTTCACACCAGCTCAGCACTGTAACTACCAAGATGCTGCTGTGCAGGAATCTATGGAACAAGATGTTATCGCTACAAAAGATAACCTAAACCAAAAAAAAGGCACTTTAAATTCACAAAGACAACATCCACACAAGGAACAGCAGCAGCAAATAATTATACTAGTGTAGGTATGTTGGTAAATACCCCAGTGTGGACAAACTCTTCGGCTTGGTCTATACTTAAAACTTGTATTGGCATAGCTACTGCAGGATGAAAAACCACGCCCCTGACTGACACAGCTATGCTGACAAAATCCCTGTTGTAGAAGCAGCTATGCTGACAGAAGAGGGCGTCTGTTGGCATAGGTAATGTCATTCGCGCAGATGGTGTTCCTACACCAGCAGAAAAACTCCTTCTGTTGGTGTAAACTACATCTACACTAGGGGGTTATGCCAGCATAGCTATGCTGACATAGGCTCTGTAGTCTAGCCATCGTCCTAGTGTTAACTGGGAAAGGAGCAGGAGGTGGGTGGAAGTACCTTCTTCCGTGCGATCGTAGGGATTAAAAGTGAGGCTCTGCCTCCATCGCACTCTAATCACTTTTTTTTTTAGAAGGAAGGAGAGAAGAGAGGAAAAATCTTGTGGGATCCTTTCATGTCCATGGCTAAAAGACAAGAGCTGCCAGCCAATTAAACATTCTTGGCTACATGGCCACCTATAAAAATCTTCTCTGATTGACTGCATCCCAATTAGAATAGTAATCCATTCAGTGTGTTGCCCAACCTCATTTCCCAGAATCAGATGGACATATAGGAAGGGAGGAAGGTCATATGCAGTTATTTAATGCATTTAATAACAACTGGCATTATGTATCCACTACCAAAGAATTGCCCCCCTAAATCAGGAGCAATCTCCAAAGCTCCTTATCATAGGAAGCCCATACAGGTTCTAAGAGCTAGTTGCCCTGAAAAGGGTTTTCTCTAGGATATGGCTCTATAATTGCAATATCTGAACTTCAAACTGTTGTGTAAAAAAAAAAACACACACACACTAATTCCATAAATATCTTAATAAAAACATGCTTTAATTAAATCTTAAAATAAAATTAAATCCTTCCCCAGATTATGTTAAATAGTTCAGATACTCTTCACAAAAGAGCAAAAAAACCTTAATTTTCAAAATTC
This sequence comes from Caretta caretta, assembly GCF_965140235.1. NCBI lineage: Eukaryota > Metazoa > Chordata > Testudines > Cheloniidae > Caretta > Caretta caretta. Next base: position 135,498,793 of record NC_134208.1, on the reverse strand, counting down.
TGTAACCTTCACTACCAAGGCAATATTATCATGCTTCAAACCACTAAGCATATGTGAACGAATCAATTTACAGAGCATGACAAAATTTACAGTAAAAGTTCTTTAACAATTACCTGGGAAGATATGCTATTAGCTGCAGTTGACTTCCATCAATTAATTGGTTGTTTGAAAGGTCTAACAATTTCAAGGTCTGTAGAACGTTAATGGGTCTGTAAGCATTACAAAAAATGCAATTATGTTTTTAAATTGTTTTAAAATATTTACATTCATATACACACAACTGTATAATAAAATCAGTGTGTTCACACACAAGTGTCCCAGATCACACAGTATGTTAAAATCTCCTTTGCAAGATTACCATGGTAATGGTAATTTAACCCACAACTGGAATTTAGTTTAATTTTTATCAGACATGTCATATAACTTTATGCATACAGGATATTAATCACAAAAGGATGACTTTAGCATTTAAAGCTAAGCCTCATACCTTTCTAAAACTGTAATATCATTGGAAGCAAGGTACAATTCTTCAAGTGCTGGCCACCCTGGAGCACACAGAAGAACCTAATAGGAAAACTTCATTTAGTATTAGTAGTATAACTGTATATATGCCAGAATCTGTGCATCATATAAATTTTACTTAAAACACATTCAAAGTATGCCATAACTATCTAAAATAAGCTATCTGGAATACTGTTTATTTCAGGTTTCAGAGTAGCAGCCATGTTAGTCTGTATCCGCAAAAAGAAAAGGAGGACTTGTGGCACCTTAGAGACTAACAAATTTATCTGAGCATAAGCTTTCGTGACTAACAAATATATTTGAGCATAAGCTTTCGTATTTTATTTCAGTAACCCTTCCTATTTAATAGTAACTATACCTCTGATCCTGTATCTCATCTGCTAGTACAGATAGATGATAGTCACTAGGATTCCACACAGCTACAGGATTCACAGTTACTGGACTGGAATCCATATTTCAAAAAGAAAAGGCTGCAGGGGAACCGACAACATTGCCATTTAAATTGTAACTTCAGGACAGTGTCACCCATCTTCCCCCATTCTGTGAACCACCATTTTCCATTTGGATTTTCATGTTTGGTTTACAAAATCAAGAACTTGGGAAAACTCTAAGGTTAGCCAAACAAGGCTTTTTCTAAGATATCGGGCTCTGAAAAATCTCCACTATTTTCAGTGGAACTATGCCAAATTGGCTTAGCCTAGAAACCTCAAGATTTTATTTTAGTCCTGGATGGGATCTAATGCACAGTATTATTTCTGATAAAGGCAGGTTGACAATTTAATCTGTCACTTTTAGGCCAGGCTTATGCTAGGGAAAACGCCCACTGCTGATACCCCTCGGCAGCAACAGGTCATCTTCCTAGTGTACACAAGGTGTAAGACGAGGGTAACTAACAGGAAAAGCAATTTGCACGTTTCCATGCATGGAAACAACTCAGACTTTCATTTTCCTATGTTGTATCTGAGTTCATAGAAATAGGCTCTATACTACCAGATGTTTGTCTGCTCCTTTATAAATACAAGCATATTAAAACACCTACTATACAAAGTGATGCCAGAACCACATTTCATAAAGAATCTCAGTATGGTTATATCAAAGTGGGTCAGTCACATAAAAATAACTTTAAAAAAGTCAGTGTTCTGATCTATATTAGAAAAGTTGCACCAGTATAACAAACTGAAAATCAGTTTGCACAAACACACACCCCTAATGCAGACACATTAGAACCAGGTTAAACTTCAGATAAACTAAACCTATTTAATTCAGTAATTTACCAAGTTACCAATTTAACCTGGTTTAAGTGCGTCCGCATCAGGGTTTCATGCCAGTGTAACAAGAATTTTAGACTGATTTAATTATACCGGTGCATCTTTTCTCTAATATAGATCAGACTCAGTTTTGGAAGATTATATGATCTAGTGTAACACCCTTACACTAAGTGTAAGCCCTTATTATGTTTTTACTGACCCATGTAACCAAATGACTAACAAATAAAAACAATTTACTTCATAAATGTAAGAAGCTCATTACCTCTGCCCATGTTACTCCAGTTCGATTAAGTGCCAGAACCCTCAATTTACTAAGTGTACAGGTTATAGGAGCAGATGGAAATTTCATCTTGTTTTCACTGTATAAAAAGAATAAACAGGTTCTTATTTCTACAGCATAAAACTAAATCACCAATTTAGAATTTCATATTTCAAAACAAAAAGGAACACATAGGATTAGAGAGGCACATTGTCAAGGACTTTGTATATTTAAATATTTTCCAACCTATTTAGAAAAATGCCTTGGTAGTTTGAGTGCAAATTCTTTCCTTGCAATTAGTTAAAGTACTGAATTCCTTGCAATTTAGTTAAAGTACTGAAGCTGAAGGGGTTAGTTTAAGTACCGAAGCATTAAGGTGGGAAAAGGGAATTATTTGTTACCAGAAATAAAAGTGACAAGTCAAATGTTGGGCCTATCACCCTTGACACTGTATCTTAGGAAACAGATTAAAATGAGGGTTGCAGCAGGAAATTCTTAAAGAGATTCATCTTATGACAAAATGTCATAGAGATTACCAGACCTACCCCACTTAATGCTCCAGTAAAGAATCTACATTAATTTGTCATTTTGTTAAAAATGTCTTTTTTATTGTTAGCAGCTAGACTTTGTATTGTACACTATTGGAAAAATGCAACTCCTGCTCCTATGAAATAGCGGTATAATAGAATATGGGCTCTTCTTGTAATGGGAAAGCTTTCACACCAGATATGTACACAAGAGAAGCACCAAAAAGAGGATAGGTATTTAGAAACTTAGCCACCCTTTTTAGCATACTCAGAACAGGAGGACTCCCCTATCAGCAATCCAGAATCTTTAGCCAGGTTCTTTCAATACCTTGTAAGAACATAAGCACGGCCATACTGGGTCAGACCACTGGTCCATATAGCCCAGTATCCTGTCTTCCAACAATGGCCAATGCGAGGTGCTTCAGAGGGAATAAACAGAACAACTAATTATCAAGTGATCCAACCCGTCATCCATTCCCAGCTTCTGGCAAACAGAGGCTAGGGACACTTCAGAACATAGTTTTGCATCCTGAATAACTAATAAGTAACGTTCAGTGTAGTATGCTAAGGTTTTATTTTAACTTTGCCTTAATAAACTAATTTTTTTTAAAAAAATTAGAACTAAATAGTATGCATAAATGCCAGAACATTGATAAAATAAGGATTTTAAGGACTCAGAGCCACAGAAAAATGCTGACATTAAAGAGCTTATTCATGGTGCCATAGTGTCCTTAAACTAACTCTAGGTCCTATTTCCCTCCAAGCATTTCTTTCCTCTGGGCTTGCATACAGAGGGAAAATTACCAGAAGAGCTATGTCAGTACAGCAGTATAGATATGCAGGTAAATCTCCCCATGTAGACAGGCATTTAGAGATTTGATAGCAGGGGCTTCCCCAGTTTTCATCTACTCTCACCCTCCCCGCACCAGAATTGTTTTTACTACAGTTGTGTATCTACTTCCAACCTTTTTTAAAAAAAATTGACAACTTCTGACAAAAGGGACAAATAAATCCAAAAATTCTGTTTGTGTCATAAGCACCATTTTTATACAATCCATTTGAATCATAACTCCAAAAAACACACTATAAATCTGGATTACAAATTTTAAACACTCAAGGATTAAAACTTTATATCAGAGTAATTAAAAATAATTATCTTATTTTTCCTACTGATACTAGTCAAGGCCCTGTATACCCTGCAGCAAACTGGGCCTAAATCCTGCAGCAACTTCATTTTGGCAGCATTCTGGCGCTGAATTCTGCGAACAAATGGAAAATCTCCAATAGCTTCAATTTAAAAGTTGGGGTCTTTTTTTAAACTGAACTAAGTAGGAGAAGGAATACAGTCAGTAAACCATTCCTTTTTTATTTTGATATTAAATTCAGTTTATTGTATGTCACCATCAAATTTCAGTTTGCCTCAGGTTTTTGTATTGACACAACTACATTGTAGAAATTCGCAAAAAGAAAAGGAGTACTTGTGGCACCTTAGAGACTAACCAATTTATTTGAGCATGAGCTTTATTTATTTATTTGAGCATGAACATCTGATGAAGTGAGCTGTAGCTCACGAAAGCTCATGCTCAAATAAATTGGTTAGTCTCCAAGGTGCCACAAGTCCTCCTTTTCTTTTTGCGAATACAGACTAACACGGCTGTTCCTCTGAAACCTGTCATTGTAGAAATTGACCATGGAGCCCTTGGACGCTACTATGGGGACAACTGTGACTTTTGACACAGAGAAAGGTATGGAAGATTTTTGGTACCCAGGAGTCTTTTGGTACTGGGGGAGTGCATCTTGTCTTTCCCTACCCTTATGGGATAGGGGAAGAGGCAACTTAATTTGGGAGTAAGGGAACCTGCACTCCTAATTCCCCAAATGTGGAAACCATGACAATAACCAGCAGCCATACTATCCCTTATCCTAATACTTTGCTATTTCTTCCAACAATGATGGGTAACATTAGCTGAATATTTCTACTTAAAAAGGATCAGCTTTCAAAGTGTTAATGTTAATATTTAAACATGTTTGAGTTAATATACTCCATGCTGATGGACGGAGAAGTTTGTCTATGAGTTATGGTTTCAAGCTGTCTGCTTACAAACTCAGGAAGACCACAATGTATCAGTTCACATTTGGAGGTTTTCTTAGAGTTTGTGTCAGGGGGTTGCCCTATTTATTTAAATAAAAGTTAAGATTTCACAACATAATTCTATTGCAAATTCCTTGGCCATGAAATTATGGAAAAAATGGAGCCCCATCAGAAGTTGTTCTCCTGAGAGTAGGTTCCTCAGTGAAAACTCCAGTCTCAGCCTCTTCAACAATCAGCATGCGTGTATTACTCATGGATGGCAGCTGGAGCCTCCCTTTCGACAGGCTAGCCCCCGGTTCTGCCCCCCCTCCCCGTGGCCAAAGCCCCAAGACACCCTGCCCGGAGGTGCCCCGAGGGCCCCCGCACACCTACCTGAAGGTGCCCCAGACCAGTCGTGGTCATGCCATGCCTTCCCCACCTCCCCCCAAGCCACCTCAGGGAAAAGCGTCTTCCTGAAGCTTTTGACATATCCCATGCAGGTTCAGGGGCTGCTGAGGAGGTGGTATTTACTACTCAGCTTCCTGGGTTCATCAGTAATCTCACTGGAGCCCAGGTATATTACTGATGAACCCAGGAAGCTGAATAGCACATACTGCCTCTCAGCTGCCTTGCAACCTGCCTGGGGAATAATAAAAGCAAAAACTTCCCCCACCAAACCCTGCAACCGGGGGTCCGGCAGCAGCCTTCTCCTGCCTATTATACCTGCCACCCATGGTGCAACTAGTTATAAACTAACTGGTCAACCGCATGTCTCATTTGGAACCAGAAGTCCGCAATGATGCAGCAACAGAGACAAAAAAAAAAGCAAATACAGTACCGTACTGTGTTAAATGTAAACTATTTTAAAAAGGGAAAGTTTAAAAAAGATTTGACAAGGTAAGGAAACTGTTTCTGTGCTTGTTTCATTAAAATTAAGATGGTTAAAAGCAGCATTTTTCTTCTGCATAATAAGTTTCAAAGCTGTATTAAGTCAGTGTGCAGTTGTAAACTTTTGAAAGATCATAATGTTTTGTTCAGAGTTACAAACAACCTCCATATCCGAGGTTCTACTGTACCTGAAAAATACTACTAGACTCATACAAAATATGAAAAGGAGCACATCTCCAAGGCTCCAGTTTCCTCTGCCAAAATTACAAATACAAAAATTAGATTGCCCACAGAGCATTGAAGTCCCCTACCTTCAATTCCCCGTCCATCTCATTTCTCTGCCTAACAATTAGGCAGGCCTGAATACCCATATAAAAGTGAGATCTCAGCTCCCACTTAGCTGCCTCTACTCTTCTCCCCTAAGGGTGGGGGGTTTAATGTGCGTAGTAGGAATGTGCAAACACATCAATATTGTCATAGATATTTCCCAGCAGGTTTGTCACTGTGATCCACTAGCATTCTTTCAGGTCAGGTGTGGACTGGGTCCCAGAGAAATCAAGGCAGTGCCCCTGAAGCATTTGGGATACTTCAGTTTGGTGAAAGATGAACATTCTGAATAAAACATGATGCTCTAGATAAAAATCAGACTCTTGAACAAAAGCGTACTGGGACAATGGGGCGGGGGGGGGGGAATAAGCAGCACCAGGAGATAGAATCCCAAGACGCTAAAAACAATTCAACAAAAGGAAAACAAGTTTGTTTTAAAGCATTCCTACATTAAAAGAGAAAACTCTTTAAGTTATCAACTTTAGAATACAAGGAAAAATAGGTCTGGAAAAACAACAATGAAAATAGATAATTAATAAAATTAGCTAGTCTTAGTAGCTGCCAAATGAGCTCCCTCAGTGAGGATGAGAGTGTACATCCAAAAGGCTTGCAACTGTCACCTTAATTGCAGTAAGGTGGTTTAATGTTTTTCACTGTGAAATTCCATAGTGCCCACCTTCCCATTCTGAGTCAAAGGGATACTAACAACTTGATTTTTTTAAGTCTAGTTTCTAAGAGAGCACCCTTTAAACAGTATTTTTCTGAATATTTTAAAAATAGCTTTTCTATAAACCTTTTTAAGGGTTTTTCAGCCCCCTGTTGATGTTTACAAGGAATTTATTAGTCAATTTCCCCCTTGCCAAGTATATACTAGAAAATGATTAAATTGATTATACATAAGGAACTGTCAAACACAGGAAGTAAACAACCAAAAAAATAGAAGCAATCACAACAGCCTTAGGAGTTTCTTTCAACCACAGCAGTCTTATTGTCATTTGTAACAATAATATAAATACTCATTTTTGAGTCAGAATTGTGATTTTCTAGTATATAGTATTCCTTTAAAGCTTTGAGACATATAGACAAGACAAAAATGTCTACCCTAAACACTTTTGGAGAATTTGGTTTCACACAGTCAAACATCCTTGGGAATCTATTCTTTCCTTGATGTGACACACTATTGGAAGGTATCGCACATCCAGAAAAAGACTAGATACCTAATAAAAAATAAAAAAACAAAACAATTTGGAACAATTATGAAATGAAAAAAATATATTCATACATATACACCTGAGATCAAGACTTTCCAGATTCTGAACTTGACAAGCAATATCTGTTACTTTCTCCCAGGATGGCAAAAGATTTTTTGATAGATTTATACTCCTGATATCTGAGAATTCACTTTAAGAAAAATGTATCAGAATTCTGAACTTTTTTCAGAGAACGGAGGTATAACTTTACAACTATTGTGTTCTTGAACCAAAATATAGCAGAGTAAGTCTGTCTAAGCTAACAGATACTACTGCTCAGTTACTCCTAGTTTGTATCCTGGAATCTGTTACAGAAATAGTACATTAAGACTTATAAAACAACTCAGTTCTACAGGTCCAGAAGAGTGTTTATGTCTAGAGTAAAGAATATATAATTCTTATTTGTTCATTTAGTAACACGGTGTACAATTCTTGCTATGTATTTTGGAAACATAACCACAAAATGTAAGAAATGGAATGTATTATTACTGATTACATATTCACAGCCACTGATGCCCATGAATAAAGTGCTTCTCCAGTAACAGCAGCAATTTTTATGGCCGTATCTACACTAAATTTTTTCTTTGCTACCACCAATGCAGCGCTTCTGATAAAAGATGGTAGTTACCAGGGTAGATTTGATTTAAATCACGATTAAAATCACTAGTCAGGAAGACTATTTAATCATGGATTTCTACATAAAAGCGTGTTCTTGTTGGTTGTTATAACCTTAATACATATTCTTCACAACTCAGAGATAAAAGTAGGTTTCATTTTTAGAAGGTACACACTATACATGTTTTAAGTGATTTATTCTGAAAGCTTTTCACATTAGTTTTACATCAGAAAATGAATGATTGTTTGGTTATTTCAATTACCAAAGGTAATTGAAGCAGATATTTATGAAGTTATTGGGAGTTGAACTACCTCCAATTCAACAGGTTAATCATGAATATTTGGAGGAGTTTCTTGCCATGCTGGATTAGAAGGAGGACATCACCAGTCAGACATTTAAATTGTTTTATTTAAATAAAACAACAACGTTATGTATTCTGGATTTTTTTCTTCAACAGCAAACATAATATTTTAACAAAACAAGCATATGAATTTTTGAATTTAGTTAAACATTCAAATATTTTAAAATCAGGGTTGTTTTTGTTAAAATTGTTTTTAGCAAATAGTTAATGATTTTTTTTTTTTTTTTAAATCCCAAGAATTAAAATAGACAATGTTAGCCAGGTCAACATGAGAAACTTAAAATATTGGCTTCTGCAGCTAACTCAGTTGTCTTCACCTTCATTTTCCTGTTTGTTCATAATCTGGAAAAGAAAAACAAGCTTTCCTGCTTTTTCAGGTCCCAAATGATTTCTCAGTTTGGAATGAATTAGTCCAAAGGAAGAAAATATTCTTTCTACGCCAGCAGAAGAAGCTACTGTTGTTAAAAGTGAGATCATCATTTCAACAGTCTCTGAATCCGATTGTTTAAGGGACTTCCACCAGTTCACTGGTGTGACTTTCTTTAAAATATCATCAGCAAACATATATTTCTTGAATGGTTCACCCTTAGCTCTGAAGTTTATCACAGTTGGCATTATGGAGGGATGATTGCTGGATGTCCATGTCATAGCCAGCTCCTCCTCTTCAGCAGTTAAGGTTTGACTCTGATACAGAGTATCGAGAATATTTGCAAGAAAATGAGCTGGAGATAGTGCTTGTCCCAGTCGTTTTTTAAAATGCTTGTAACTGAACTCTGTCACTGCATATTTCTCTTTTTAAGAACTCACTCAATTCCTTCCAAATTTCAACAGCATCAGCAATAAAACAGCTACTTCCCTGCATTTTGGTCCAGGCTACAGAAGTAGGCTTCAGGGTACCCAGCAGGTGTTCAACATTTCTCTTAAGCCCAATGTTGAGACCTTTGTGAACAAAATCGTATAAAAAGAAAAGGCACTGTCACAGCCAAACTGTCATCAGATTAGGCCAGTTCTTGATGTAGTGCTCAAAACAGTCCACTACGGAGTTCCATCGCATGTCTTGTGGGACAGTTAGCTAACTGCTGCAAAGTGGTTGTTACAGAAGTATTTTGCAATTTCAACATTAGCTTTTATTTCTGGAACACTGAAGTCTTTAGCTAGGAGGTGCATCAAATGAGCACTGCAACCATATGTTAGTAGCTTGGGACTCTCTTCTAAATTTCTTCTCATCTTTGATATATTTGCAGCATTGTCTGTGACCAACCTGCGTACCAGACATTTGAATATTTTTTCCCAAGTTTGTTATAGCTTTTACTGCTACTTCTTCCAAGTATTGTGCTGCATGCACATTTCCTGATGTATCAATTGTTTCTGTAAGGAAGACATTCCCTTCTGTTGTTACACAAGCACAAACAACAGGATTATTGTGGACAAATCTCCATCCATCAAGATTCAGGTTAACAATTTCACCCTCTAGACCTTTTGCACACTGCTCAATTTCTCTTTTACACACTTTATCCAGCAATTTGCCTGTGACACCTGCTCTGTTGGGTGGACTGTATCCTGGTCTTAATGACTGAACCATGTTAATGAAGTGTGGGTTCTCAATTGTACGGAAAGGAGAGCTTATTGCATAAACAAACGGGGTAATTTTTTCAATCAATTACCTCTTTTTATAATCTGCTGGTTCTTATCACAAACTTATCTATGGTTGATAGAGATTTTTTTTCCTTTTTGCCACAGATGATATACTGTGGCTATGTGACATACATGATGTGACTGAAACACTCTCACTGGCAGGTAACTCTGAAACTATAGAAAATGATGGTGATCTTGAAGTTTGATAGTCTTCAGAATCCTGTATGTTGACAATGGATTCTCCTAAACAAAATAAGTCAATGCAGTTATTTAATTATTATTACCATACTGCTCATTTAGTATTACTCATTGCATTCACCGACACTCAGTACTACTTTAGAGGTGAAATTGTAAAAGGATTATCTGCCTATTTCAGCTATTTTTTATCACAACTGCAACTAAAATGCAGCTGTATATTTTTTGCTCAAACATGAGAATTCAAGAATAGTCCAGAAGGAAGACAGGCAGTCCTTAAGAAAGGAGTATGAAATAAAAAATAGTTTACCAACCCGAAGATCCTGCCTGTTCAGACATGTTCCTTTCATCATCTTCAATGCAGCTTCCTCCTGAGAAGGAACATTTCTCATGATGTTGTTTCATTCAGGCAACCAGGCCTTACATTTCTTTGTTGCACTGTTTGCATTTTGCACACATGCCTGTCTTACCCACAGGTAGAGGAACTTCATTAAAATATTCCCAAACTGGGTCTCTTTTACAGCCTGCTGCCATTATAGGTTTTCCCTTCTAGCGAGAGAATGGTATGGTAGATCTCAAATCAATGAAGGCTACACTCAGAAAGACCTCAAGACTTCTGGAATGTGCTGCTCAAACAGTTTCACTTTTGTTTCTACTGCCTGCCCCTCCCTTCTCACATTTATCTCCAGACTACTTCTCCTTGTCCAGATCTGTTCCACTCCCAACAATCTTCTATTCATTGCACTTTTTGAAACTTTGCACTTTTAGAGAAAGGTAAGGGATTGACTCTGTGTACACAAATTTGCAGAGGGACAATAGGGTTGAGGTCTGTTATTTCTCACTTTTATATATTATTTATTTATTTAAAAATGTTTTTGCTGTTAACAAGCATATTATCTCTGGAGACACAAATCCACAGTTTGAGAACTGCAGAACTAAGCAACTCTGATGGTATCTTCTAGACTGAGCACTGAGTCCCTTAGGGTAGACAGAAAAATTAACCTAAAGAATCTATGCAGAAGCCCCTGCAACCCCATAAGATTGGGTCCCTAATCCATGAATTATTGTAACCCATTTACAAAACTTTTCCTAAACATTACATTAATATATTGTCTCATACTATAGAATTGGAATTTTCCATGAATTCTATTCCATGATGAGATATCTTTGAGCTCTAATGTATCTTAATTACAACTACTTGTGCCCATTATTATGGAATTTCTACCATTCAAAAGCATTTATCGTTAGAGGACAGACTGAATAAAGCTCCTAAATTTAATAAAAATGATCTAAACTGATTTGAAAAATATGTAAATGTAATCCCTTAATGTCTGCAGATACACCTGGAATGCTTAAAGCATGTGTTTGATTTATGTAAATAGTAGCACATAATAAAACACTTTTAGAAAAGGATACTAGGACACGTTCTGCTGATTTCCTCTTTCTGACCAGCATGGCTCACTGCACATTCGCTCACTGAGATGTCTACCAATTTGTTCAGTTGACTACATGAAAAAAATACTGAATGTTAATTTATATACAAACAGAGAAAAACAGAACAGATTATATATTGTATAAAAGCACCCAGATATTAAATCTAAACACTATGCATTTTACATTCTTTTTACAATTATTACTATACAAACACTATATTACCAGATAGTGGTATCATCTTCATCTAAATCACAGAAATGCTCCCATGTAATACCCCTCAGCAACTTTACAGAACAATTTGTAAAAGCAGCAAAGAAAATGATCCTATCAGATTTAAACCACACAGAGTAATTCAAGTATGTAAAATTTAGTAATGTAATTTGGAACATCCAGGCTCTTACAAAAAGTGCTATAGGAATCTTAATTATAAATTATCAGTACCTTTGGTTTTAAGTCTCTTCTGAAAAAAAAATGGTATTTTCAACTGTTCAGTAGCCTCTAATGACATTTGTGGGAGGGGGCGAATTGATTCAGTATCAGCTTACAGGAGAAGAGTGCCATCTACTGAATCAAGACCACCCAACTGCTGCAGGAGCTCCATGGAGACACCAGCATATGTGCAGCCCATTCCATACACCACACCAATTATCAACAAATAACTAATTTCCTCCTCCTCTTCTTTCCCAGATAGAAGAATGAGAGCCACTTAGAATAGGTGAAGACAATTCCTCATTACTGGTACTGTGGGCTTTCAACCCTTGACTTTTTTATTCACAGAACATAGTCACCACTGAGCTGAGTTGATACCGACATTAAAACACTAACAAATCATACACCATACAACAATCATAGAACATTAACATGAATTTTAAAAGGAACCCATTAATGTGTATGACAAATGCTAATCTCATGATAAACTACATTCCCTTACTTTAGCCCTCAAATTGCTGTCATTACCTCTTGTTGTGTGAAATCAGACTGTGAGCACCTAGGAACTGGGATCATGTCTGATTAGTCTATAAAACGTAATGCAAATTGTGGTGCTATATTAATAAGTTTCTTGGATATCTCCCAACCAAGATCTGACAAGATCACAGCTTGAGGTGGTATACTAATATGAACTAAAACCTCACCAATTAAGGTACATATTCTCCATCGGAAGCAAAATATAACTCATTACACATGCATAGGAGAGGAGCACTAAAAATTGAAAGAGTTACACCTTTATATATCAAAAAGCTTTTAGAGTAATTATGGCCCAATTTATATAACAAACAAATAATTGCAATATTAAACATAATGTTCTTTACTTTTGCCAGCCTGCATAAGGCTACTGGCAAGAGATGCATAATACTTGCATATAGTAAAGATGTTAGGGTGAAAGATGTTTTGGATGCATAGTTTTAAAAAGTAACATTGTCAAGATAGCCATTAAAAGAAATTCCTCACCTGTGTTACTACATCTTGTATTAACTAAACATGAAGAGCTTTACAAATCTGATTTACTGTTCATCATGAGGGTTTGGGGCATTTAATTCAACTGGAACAGTGAAACTAATGAGTTTCAGCTTCTGTCTCCAGATCATTTCACTTTCTGGTTTTTATACGCTCTAGCATAATGTTGTTCAGTTTGAGTTCACAATTCTAGACAAATGTTTAACCCCCCACAGAAAAAGGTCCAGCAAAAAACAAGAGATATAAATGTTTAATGAAAAGGTTACTCTCATAAGTTTTTAAAAAACATATGCCCAAAAGCTATGCTACGGGCTCAAGTCAACCAATCCCCAGAGTCTGTGAATATTTAATACAGAATCATGGTTATAACTCCCAGACAAAAACTGTTAAAATACAGTTAATGCTGAGAAGGCATATCAGTAATTCAGCGTAAAATATGTTACAGACATGCTGCAATTATCCCAAACCAAGTGTTCTCAACCCAGAAAATTCACAGTTAAGGTTAAACTTAACCCCCATCCCCAAACATGTTAAACTATGGAAATACACAATTAGGGCACCCAATCTAATCTTAACTGTTTGCACTGTCAGAGACCTTTCAACTTCCCAAATAGTAAAAACTCCCTAAAATTTTGTGCACAAAGCTAAATGTGGATTATTATTCCCAGGTTTAACTATCATTCTTCCCCCCCCCGCATGTTTTCTCCATAATGGAAAGTTTCTCCTTTGGCAGAAACCTTAACTCAACACAATAGTGTTTGTGGATCCAGACTGGATTAAATTTTCAGTTATGAAAAATTACAGGAGGAAAACATTAATCTTACAAATTATTCAAATGTAGCCTATGCATAAGACTTCAGTGAGTTTTAACTTTTTGGAAAGTTTGATGAGTCTGTGTTATACTGTTAGTGAGACTTTTAAAGGCAAAAAATGTCTGACATGAGGTGCTATATATCTTAAAAGGACACATTTTAATTAATTTTAATTCCTAAACTAATTAACAGATTCATTTGTAAATTCTCAGGAAAAAAAAATCTGCACTCAGAGTAAGTGTTTTATTTTTGAGGAAGCTACACAAGTTTTCATATATAACAAAGAAGCTGAATTCCTGATTTAAAGGACAAAACTCAACTCAGCCTTAACTATGGCGTCAATATAAATATCTCCATAATATAACTCAGATTTACATATATAAATGACACTTGCCTTTGTTGTTCTATAATAGAGTCAAAACCAACAAGTTCCACAGTCTTCTTTCCAATGACTAAAGCATTCTCTTTCTCACACTCAACATCTTGCTCATCATTCAATCCATAGCGGTTCTTTACTGCAGTAAGAAAATCCACACCAAAATTTGCCTTGTTTGGGCGGATAAAGGATCCTCCTGTCGGGTGACTGGAAGGGGGGGGAGAGAGAGAAAGAGAGGATGTGTACAAAAAAAGAGGAAATACAAAACAGTAGTCATGGTTATAACTCCCAGACAAAAACTGTTAAAATACAATTAATGCTGAGAAGGCATATCAGTAATTCAGCGTAAAATATGTTACAGGCATACTGCAATTATGCTGCAATTCTGGTAACAGTTTCCTGTTCTCTGGGTACTTTTTAAAATTATTTTTACTTTGAGTAACATTAGAAAAAATATGGTATTATCATTCTACTACTGGTGTAGAATTATGCAGTTGTGAAGTATCAAGCAGCACACTCACCCCTTACTGCAATCAACAGAAGTCAGTATAATCTCCAATTCCCCCCACTAGATGTTATTAGCAGCACTTGTACCAATGTAATGAGATTATAACACGAGAACTAAATTCTTCCTAACTCCACTCCTTAAAAAAATCTTAATTTATAGAAAAAGAGAAATGAACTGTATCCACAGCAATGGGTTATTTCTGGGTATTGTTAAAATTAAAGTAACTGTTTTAAAAGAATCATAACTAAAAATATTATCCATCTCAGGTACATGTAAACATCATCATATTAATAATTGTTAGTGCTTTGTGTATTCCACAGATAGCTGTAGTATTCCTTGCTATATCATCGTGCCCCAGAACCAAAGACAACAGTCATCTACCTGTACAGTAGCTGCTGTTCTTCAAGATGTGGGTGCAGATGTGTACTCCACTCAGGTGTGCATGCACCTCATGAATCAAAGCCAGAGAACTTTGCTTATCAGTACCTGTAGGTGCACCATTTGCGCCCTCTGGCCCGGTAGCCCCTCCCCTGGCAATTAAAGGTCAATGCCACCCCAAACCCCCCCCCCCCCCGAGTTCCTTCACACCGAACATCAAGAATTGAGACTCCAGTGCAGAGAGGAGAGAGGGTGGGTCATGGAATACACATCTGCTTCCACATCTCAAAGAACAGTTACTGTACAGGTAGGTAACCATCTTTTCTTCAAGTGGTTGCAGATGTGTATTCCGCTCAAGTGACTCATAAGCAATATAATTAGGAAGGGGTTGGAGACTACTTGAAGAACGACCACAGAACTGCCTTTCCAAAATTTGCACCTGATCTAGATGCAGTCATAATAGCATAATGCTTGGTAGATGTATGTATGGAAGACCCTCTAGCAGCTCTCCAAAATGTCCAATATTGAAACGTCACCGAGAAATGCAACTGAGATGCTTGGGCCCCTGTCGAATGAACTCAAACTTTGTGGAGGTGAAGGCAAAGCTATCCCATTCACCGCTGTAACACAGGATGTTATCCACCTGGAAATCATTTGTACAGAGAATGCTTGACCCTTCAGCTGATGTGAAAAGGAAACAACAAAGGCTCAGTTCTTTCAAAATAAAACACCAAGCATAGTCTCACACCCAAGGAATGAAGATGCTGTTGGTCTGCATTTGAATGAGGCTTGGGAAAAAATACAATTAAATATATTATCTGATTAAGATGAAATTGTGACACCATTTTAGAGAAAAACTTGGAGTGAGCCCTCAAGGCCACCCCTTCTTTGAAAAACTTGGCATACAGAGGGTTTGCCACTAGGGCTCACAGCTCAGTAACTCTTCTTGTGGAAGTTATTTCCACAAGAAACACTGTGTTTTGGTAGAGGAGTTGCTAAGGGCTTAAATGGAGGACTGATGAGGACAGCCAACACAGTGTTATGGCCCCACTGAGGAATCACTTTCTTCACCAGTGGAAAGAGACTAATGATCCCACTCAGAAATCTGACTACCATGGATTTCAAGAAAACTGATTTCCCTTGGACTGGAAGGCGAAACACCAAAATCACCACCACGTGGGCTCTCAATGAAGTGAGAGACCAGAAGACTGAAGGTGTAACAGGTACTCCAAAATGTCCTGAATGCAGGCATGCATTGATTGAATTCCCCGGGCTAGGGATCAAATCAAAAAACTTTTTGCACTTAGCTGAATAGGAAGCCCTAGTAGAGGACTTCCTATTATTAAGGAAAACCTGTCAAACAGCTTTGAAACAGTGTTCCTCTTCTAATCTAACCAATCAGCATCCATGCTGTGGGGTGCAGACTGTTCAGTACTGGATGCAAAATTTGACTGTGGTACTGAGTCAGTAGATCAGGACACCAAGGAAGAGGAATGGGCAGATGAACAGAAAGACTGACAAGCATGGTCTTAGACAAGCCACTGCAATGACAATCAGTCTGACATGATACATCCCCAGCTTGAGCATCACCTGAGGAACAACTGCAATATTGGGGGAGGGTGTGTGGAGGGGGACATGCGTCAGCACTGATCTCCAGTTCAAATGAAACACATCAGACCGAGAAGCCCTCCATAGCAAAATGTATGTCACTTCTAGTTGTCCTTCATTGCAAACATGTCAATGGACCTCAGCACATTGCTGTTCAGAGACCACTCAAAATTCCGGGAGAAATTCCTGCCAAGATAATCAGTTAAGTGATTCTGGGACCTTGGTAAATGAGCTGCTGTGGGAATGATATTGTCTTCGATACAGAACCGCCAGAACTTTTATCACCACCTGACAAAACCAGATGGAGCGGGTACCTCCCTGCTTGTTCACATAATACATTGTGGCGGTGTTGTCCGTGAGTACATGAATCACTGTGACCTTGATATCTGCACAAAATGCCCTGCATGTATTGTAAACAGCTCAAAGCTCCAGGATATTGATATGAAGCAATACTTCCTGCTCTCTCCACAAACCTTGAACCTTTAATCCCCCATATGGGCCCCCCAACATACTGTGTAAGCATCAGCAACTATGGTCCCAGATGGATGATGATGAGCAAAGGGGACACCTTTGGAAACACTGACCTGATCTGTCCACCACTCTAGGATGCCCAGGATGGGCAATGGTATCTGCACCAAACTGTCCAAATACTAACAATTTGGGAGATATATCAGTTTCAACCAACCATGAAAAAGGACAAACACGTAATCTTGGATAAGTGCACGTGGCCATATGACCTAACTTCAGGAACATCTGGATCACAGTTGAAGGGTGAGAGCGGAGACACATACACAGCTAACAAAAGCATTCGTTTGGTAGAAATGCCCTCAACTCAGAGTCTAGTTGGGCCCTAATGAATTCAGGGTTGGGTTTTTTTGAGTTAGTACTGTTCACTTTCCCTTGTTCAAAACCAGACCCAGATGATCAAGATAACAGTGTGAACTGGACATGCAAGGACTTTTTCTCTGGAGTTGCCCCTCACTAACCAACCATCCAGGTATGGAAAGGAATGAATTACTCTTTTTCTGAGGTACGCTGTCACTACAGCCATGCATTTGGTAAAAATGCATGGAGCCGAGGACAGGCCAAAGAGGAGCACAGTGTACTCATAGTGCTGACCTGCCACAACAAGTCTCAGAAACCTCCTGCGGCTCAGGAAAAAAGTCATCACATGGAAATAAATGTCCCAAAGATCCAGGGCAGCAAACCAGTGGTAATTCAATACGGGAAGAACAGAAGCTAGGGTGACCATGACGAATTTCATGTATTTGCTGTACTTTTTGAGACTATAGAGATCAAGAATAGGTCTCATTCCTATATAGGACTTGAGGACCAGGAAATAACAGGAATAGAATCCTTTTCCCTGATGCTGCAGGGGAATCTTCTCTATAGCTCCCAAAGGACATAGAATCTGAACCTGTGTTCAGAGGAAGATCCCTAAAGAGCGATGGGGTTGAGGCATGGGAAGGGGTGGGGAATAGACAGTAATTGGATAGCATATCCCCATCTCATGGTGGTTGAGGACCCTTTTTTCCATGGTTACTGTGTCCCAAGAACTGTAAAGGTCAGACAGCCTATCTGTGAACTGAGGGAATGGGCAGGTCACAACTGGAATGGTGTCCTAGATGTGCAGCTCAAAATGGCTGCTTGCTCAACGTTGGATGAGAGCGGGCTTACTGGTTAAAATTGGACTCAGAAGGCCTCCTCCTCTATGACCCTACCTGGAGAAGTCTTGCTACAAAATAGGGAAGGCTGACTACCAGAAAAGCCGCTGCAAGCTGTATTGCTGCAGTTCTGTTTACCGCCGTAATGACATCCCTTGGAGGTTTATACCCCCGCTCCAAACAAACGTAATGTAGCACACGAGTCCTTAAGAGGACGTAAAGTCTCAGCAGTTTTCTCAGAAAACAAAAGCCAACCATCAAAAGGCAAGTCTTCTATGCTCTGCTGAACCTCTAGAGCAATGCCGGAATTCTGGAACCACAAGGCCCGTCTCGTAGTCATAGCTGATGCCATAATTCTGAAGGAAGCATCTTCCATGTCCAGAGCTCACTGCAATGATATTTTGGCTACCAGATGGCCCTCCTCAATGACTGCCTTAAAGTCTTCCCTGGAGGATCCTGGCAATTTATCAGTGAATTTGGACATAGCATCCCAATTGATGAAGTCGTATTTAGAGAACAGTGCCTGATGATCTGCAATGCACACCTGTAACGACTAGGTTGAGAATATTTTTCTCCCATCAAATCCAGCCTTTTCGACTCCAGGTCCTTAGCCGTGGACTTGTACTTCCTCTGCTGTGATCTATAATTTATTGCCAATGCAACAAGAGAGTTAGGGCTGGATGGGAATAGAAAAAAAAATCCTGCATACGGACAAAATATCATTTATCAGCCCACTTTGCAGTAAGAGGCAATGAAGCTGGGGTATTCCATAAGGACTTTACAGGCTCCAAAAGAACTTCATTTATTGAGAAACCTACCTTCCCCGGAAGTGAGGACTGGAGAATAGCCAACAACTTATGTGTATTCTCATGCACAAATTCTGCCTGAATACTCAAGGCAGAAGCCATATGCCTCAGGACACACTGGTACAATTTAAAATCCTCAGGCACAGGGAAGAAGAAGAATCTGGTACCGTGGAGTCATCTGGTGAAGAGGCAGTCGAAGGAAGTGGGGCCAATGGAGGCTCCTGAGAGAGCACTTGTTCATGTACAAGGGGTTCAGGGTGAGCTGGCACAGTAGGAATGACCTCGCACTGTCTTTTCCAGACAAGGTCAAAGAATGGAATCTTGTAGACTGATGAACATCCCAAGGAGGCCACTGGGATAAGGGTATGGCACTGGTGGCCAGTAGGTATGAGCAAGGAATCCCCATCACTACACCATGGGAAAGATGCTAATCTCAGTACCAATGGTGATCCAAGGATGATCCCGAGGACTTCCAAGAGCGTTGTCTCAAACTTAAGAGATTTCGGGGACTTCTTCCCCTTTCCATCTCGACTAGCCCTGGAAGTCATCTGATTGTAGCTGAGAAGCCCTGCCCCCAACAGAGTAAGCAAGGAATAAAAACAAACAACCTCATCTGAAAACCAATATGGAGATGGCACCAGTACCAAAAGAGGCATCACACTTCGCCTTAGCACCAGAGCAGACAGACAATGGTACTGAAGCCAGGGCCAGCACTGATCTCAATGATGATGTCTGCGCTAAAGGCATTGAGATCAATAGCGTCTGTGTCAACGGGCCCCTCAGTACCCTCAACTCTGCAGTCTGAATCTTAGACAGTGCAGAATACGGGTTATGATGAACAAGACTAACCAGAGCAGGCAGTGCAAACAATATGGCAGAACAAACAGCAGCCATGGCAGCTGCATGTTCCTGAATTAATCATGAATGGAGAGCCAGAGAAGGTCTGATGCCACCTGGTATGCCAGTGGCATAGAAACAGGCAGTACTGATGCAGACAAAGTCAGTGCTGACATCATCTGTACTGGACTCAATGGACACCCCATCGCTGGTACCAGAGTCGATGGTACAGTGTCTAACGGATCTCAGCACAGTACTGGTGAGCAGTTAGATGGCCCAGCTCCTTCCCACATACCCGAGGAATCATGGTGCCAGTCAGCACGCTCCTCTTAGATGAGGAGGCATCGCTCCGAGTCCTGGCATGGCATCGGTTTGTCTTGTGAGATTTCTTCCTTGAAGAAGGATCCCTCTTCCTCTCAAGGAAATATCAGAACTTGGGCTTGGAGCAACTCCTCATGTCAGTTCCAAAGGCCTCCGTGGGACTATCTATGGAGGTCCCCAGTGTCAAAGCGGTTCCCCCTGGCCTGCTCCAGAAAGTGCTGCTTGAGGCACAAGTCACTCATCACTTTTGTTCTCTTCTTGAATGACTTGCAGACTGAGCACCTTTCCTTAACGTCTCCCTGTCCCAGGCACAATAAGCACCGAGTGCAGGGTTCACTATTTGGTACAGCCACCCCACACAACGGTCTGTGTTTAAAACCTGGTGAGAGCATCCCACCAGTCTAAAATATGCTGCTGACTGCTACTTACTAGCAAAAACTTAAAGGCACTATTAAACTAGCTATATACAACTCCTCCAGAAACAATGGATAGAAAGAAGCATGATGTAAACACCACATAGAACAGTCCGACTCAAGCTGTGGGTGGTGAGAATGAACCGAAGGGGGTTGGTATGGTGCTGTCCTTAAATAGCCTGGAGAGGGGCAATGGAGCCAGAGACACGAGTGCTGTCCCTATAGTTATTGCTAAGTAAAGTTCTCTGGCTTTGGTGCACTGGGCACACGCGCACTTGAGTGGAACACCCAGCTGTAACCACTCCAAGAACTTTCTTTATAAAGAAAAACAATTGTTTCTGGCCCTCAGGGGTATGAAGAAAACTTTAAAAATATTAACTGACATTATAACAATGCAGTGTTATCTTCCTGTCTCTACAAACAGCCTGAATGAGCAGTATGAATTGCCGTCATTGTATTGGTATGCTAACTTTAAAACCTAAAGATTATAATTAAATGTTAACATTAAATGCTGATAATTTTAGCAAAAACATCCAACTAATCTATTTATCCCACAATCCTATATCACTTCCCAGGCTTCCTTGGATGCCAAAAAGCCCTAACTGTTCTCTATCAGTTGACAAAACCTCCAGCTTCCCTCTGACAACCTTTATGTTACAGTTACGTTTTCAAAACAAAAATCTGCAGTAAACTGAAATCTGAAAGGGTGGGGACAGTGAGAAATGAAATAGACTATCAAAACAGACAGACTACTGCACGGACTAGGTTTTTCATTTTCCTATTTAATTAAATAGAACCTCAATTTTCAATTTATCTGAAATTGCTGCAGAATTGCTAGTCTGCTGCACCAGAATGCCAACAAAATTAAAGGATCTTTAATTAGATTAGATCCACCTTGTCACTGAGTACACAGGACTTTGACTATTAAGTCTTAGAGAATATTTGTACTAACACCAAAGACAAAAATCTCTCATTTAACAGTATTCCATGAGATAGCACAAATCAAAGACAAGTCACTTTTGAAACGAATGAATCAATGTTCAAACTGCTTTATAATTTAAAACTGTATAAAGTGACTAACAAATGTGTACATTTACATCTGGTTTATCTGTATATAGCATTGTAACCTAGCCAGTTCAAACCATTGCAACTCTGATTCATTCAATCACATCAAAGTCTGAATATGGATTAATTTTATGCTTTCAAAAAAGTAATGTTCATGTAGAACCATTATATATATATAGATAGATAGATAGATAGATTTGAAGGTTTATATTTACCAAGGGAGAACTCCCTTTTTGAAAGCAATAAATGCCCACAAAAGAGCACCTAGATTCCTGTGTCACATTTTCTGCTACATTTTAAGTACAAATTTGATTCTCTGAACCCTGATGCTAGGAAAACTTGGAGACTCTGATAAGGTTGGATGGATGCAACTGGCTGAGGGCTGGTATATTGTGCTGTATACCATTTCCAGAGGTAGCTCAAGTTTAGTATTAGAGAGAAGAGTTAATGAAATGCAGGACAGGAAGAAAAGTGAGCTGCACAAGCATGATAATGAATGGTTTCAGAGTAGCAGCTGTGTTAGTCTGTATTCACAAAAAGAAAAGGAGTACTTGTGGCACCTTAGAGACTAACAAATTTATTTGAGCATAAGCTTTCGTGAGCTAGAGCATAATGCACCCGATGAAGTGACCTGTAGCTCACGAAAGCTTATGCTCAAATAAATTTGTTAGTCTCTAAGGTGCCACAAGTACTCCTTTTCTTATTATAATGAATGAGAGCAGTAAACAGCTAGACTCTAGAACAGAGGTGGGCAAACTATGGCCTGTGGGCCACATCTGGCCCGCGGGACAGCCCTGCCCAGCCCTTGAGCTCCCAGCCGGGGAAGCTAGTCCCCAGCCCCTCCCCTGCTGTCCCCCCTCCCTCACAGCCAGCACTCTGGGCGGCGGGGCTGCACGCTCATGCAGGGCAGCGCAGCAGTGTGTCTGGCTCCTGCCGGGTGACGCAGCTCCCGGACATGCTGCTCTAAGCAGCGTGGTAAGGGGGCTGGGGGGGCAGTCAGGGGACAGGGAGCAGAAGTTCGGGGGCGGGGGGTGTTCAGGGGATGGGGTTGGATAAGTGTGGGAGTCCCGGGGGGCCTTTCAGGGGACAAGGAGCAGTGGGGTTGGATGGGTCAGGGGTTCTGAGGGGGGCAGTTAGGGGGCGGGAAGTGGGAGGGATCGGCTAGAAGGCAGGGGCCAGGCTGTTTGGGGAGGCACAGCCTTCCCTAACTGGCCCTCCATACAGTTTTGCAATCCCAATATGGCCCTCGGGCCAAAAAGTTTGCCCATCCCTGCTCTAGAGGAAATTTAAGAAACATATCTTCAGAAATAAAACTTGTCTTCTCAATAACACAAATAGATTTTTCCTGATTTGTTAGCCATTAATCATCTCCTTAGAAAAAACTGAATATCACTAACTTTGCAGATCTATTTAGCAAGAATTGTCTAATATACCACTCCTTGATAAGCATTTTCTTTGTTCTAGATATAGACAAATCCCGCTGCTCCATTACTCTGTTCTAGAATTTAGGTATGGAGCCATCTGGTTACTTTAGACTTGGTTACATATAGTAAGTCTGTGTTATATACTTTTGCTAATTTTGATAGCTGTGTATTTTTCAAACAATAAAATCTTTACTGAAATTTATGAAAATAAAATATATAAGGGACTTGTTATAGTTAAACATGCCTTTGTTACTGTGAGATTACATTGCTGTGATGTGCTCTGTAAGAGGCTATGACCTGGAACCATACAGGAGCTGAAGCTAATGCAAAATGCTATGACCCACTTATTAAAGCAGAGTTGCATTTTGAAACCACATGAGGGCAGTGCTTCAGGATCTGCACTGACTCCCAATAAGCTTCTAGGCGGAACTCCATGTGTGGGTTTTAATCTATGAAGTCTTAAATGGTTTGGGTCCTGGTTACCCTCTCCCTGAGCCATACTATTATGCTTGAGATCAGCAGACACATTCAAGCTGAAGTCCTTTCAATATAAATTAAAAGGACTGCAGGTGGGGTGTTCTCTGTGAGGGGCCCACAGTTTTGAAATTTGCACCCCTTCCTCACTCTGTCCATCAAAAGCCAGATTTGTTAACCTTCTAGGCATGCTGCAAAACCCATTTTCCCCCCTTCAAGCTATATTAAGGGGCCTGATATTAGATTATCATTAGTAGACAAAACAGACCACCTCTAAAAACAAACTAAAAATGACCACAGCAACATAGTCTGAGATCAACTCACCCCCTCATCCCTGTATTTTCTTAAATATTTAGGGGTGAAGGGAAAAAATCAGACAGGGAGCAAGAGAGATGGGTAGTGAAAGTTCACAGATGGAAGGAGGAAGAATTGGCAGAGAGCAACTGGAAAAAATGCTGTGGGATGCAGCATCCTGTGGAGAGGGCTAGATAGAAACACCTTTTGGGGGGGAATGGGAAATAAACCATAGCAGAAAGGTAGAAGATGAGGAAAATACTGGAGGAGCAGGGAAGACAGGAGGAGTGTGCAAGCCAGAGGTATATCCAGCGAACAGAAGGTGGCAATGGGTGTAGCAAAGATCCCCAAATTGTGGGGTGTGCCCCCCCAAATTGTGGGGCATGAAGAAACATTGGGGGGCACAGCTGGGGCCCAGGCCAGCCCTCATAGGGGGCAGGGAGAGAGCGCCCCCCAACTCCACTTCTGGCCCCAGCTGCCGGCCTCCTTACCCTTGTCCGTGTCCCCCGCTCCCGGCACGGACAGGGGTAAGCGAGGACGTAAGATAAAAAGTTTGAGGACCACTGGGATGTAGGGATAAGTAGTAATGGGTGTCATGCTGCTTAGTATGGAACACAGCTAAGAGAGCCAATCTCAGGTCAGGCTACCAGGAAACAGGGCACGTACCCCAAACGGGTGGTATATTCTCATAAGATTCCACCAAGCCACTAACAAATGTGTGCTACCAAAATACTATACTAGTATTATGAAGCTACAGACTGTCCCTTTCAGGCCCTCTAGCTCCTCATGCACCATCCAGACAAACCAGGCTTCTGTGATAAAAGATTATTAAAACCAAAAATCACATATTAGATTCTTTCAGTTCCAAAGAACCAGGTACACATCCCTGGTGAAAATATACTTCAGATCTTAGCCAAAAACCATGCTGGTAGCAAATCCTTTGGAAACTAAAAAACTAAATGTTTATTAATATAAAAAAGGAAGTGTATTAAGAGGTTAAAATCAATCATATGCATTACAGTTGATTTCAGAGTTAGCAGATCTGCATGATAGCAGTGATGTTAAATCTGCCAGTTTGTAATAAGTCTCTCTGGTTCATCCAAAAGATTGGAGTCCAAATGACAACTTAGATGTAGAGTCTGTTAGAGTCTTTCCATAAATCTTTTGGGGCATCCCAAGTAATTACTTGGGGATCTCCATCCAATGGCTCAAACTTTCTCTGTTAAAGTTAAGCAGACTAGAAATGGCAGGATAGTGCCTGAGGTTTTTCTTTTATAGCTGAAACATGCTGCCAAGTGTCTTGAGCACAGCATGCATCTGAAGATTCCTCTTTGCTGAGCCCAAGACCCACCCTTTGAAATTACCATTCTATTTCCTATGCATACACAGGTAATCCAGCTACACTGATCTACATGAGGCAATTGCTGGTTATTCATTACTGCAGGGATAGATAAGCTGAACACAATATAGGTAATATTCATTAGATTCATGCAGTATATACTATTCTCCTGAGTGAATTCTGCATCAAAAAAAATTTCTGCAAAATTCAGCATATTTTTATTTGTCAATAAATAAATGTTGAGGCTCCAGCATGGTGGCAGGGAGCCCAGGCCACCAGCTGAACAGAGGTGGGAGATCACCCTGCAGGTGCCCCTCCCCCACCCACAAAGAGACATAGACTTGGCAGTGAGGCAGCAACAGTGCAAGGCCTGGGCCTGCCCCAGAAACACCCTGGGGCCCAGCCCCTCCTTTCCAGGTGCACCAAGATAGCAAACAAGGAGGGTAGATCTCGCATGTACGCCCAGCCCTGGCCCCTGATACAGGTGTGGGGCAGGCAGGCTAAGGGCACCAGGACCCATGTGTAGGGGCTTAGTGTGGGGGAGGGGGGGGAATCAGGTTCTGTATGGGGAAATCTGGGCGTGAGGAGCTTGGTAGTGGGTCTGGGTGCAGAGGGGATCTGGATGCACAGGGACTCATTGGGGGGTTCTGGGTGCAGGGGAAATGGGACTCTGCAGTGAGGGTCCAGATAAAGGTGGTTGGAGCTCAGCTTGTCCAGGTGCAGGTGGGGTGTGGGTCCAGGTGCAGCTGGTTGGGGCTCAGTGAGGTGGTCCAGGTGCAGGGGGTGGGGCTCGTCAGGGTGGGGGTTCAAGTGTGGGGGGCTCAGCAGGGGATGGTCTGGGTGCAGGTCCAGATGCAGAGGGAGAGGCTCAGCTGGTGTCCGGATGCAGGGAGAGTGGGGGTTTGGGGGCTCGGTGCAGGGTTTTGGGTACAGGGTATGCAGATGTACAGGGGCTGGGCAGACAGTGGAGCCGCTCCCCATTCGGTGACCCCGTCCCCCATGGCTAAGAAGCAATGGAGGCAGGAAGTGGTGCAGGAGGGGTGCACACCTTCCTGCAGCTGGGAGAGGTTTCTGGAGGGTGGGTCTGACCTGGACCCAGCCACTCCTTGCAGGGGAAGATGAAGTCCTGTCCTCCCCCTCCCCCAGCCCAGCCAGGACTAGCAGCTGAGCCCAGCACAGGGTAGGAGCCACCGGGCATCCCCAGATTTAAGTCTCTACCAGCTGCTCCAAACGCCATGCCCACACTACTGGGGAGGGGTGTGACACCACTCTGGTGGCTTCCCTTTGCTTCCCCATCCTTTTTCTGTGGGGAAGCAAAGAAATCTGCAGGGGACAAGAATTCTACCTGCATATACACAGCATCTTCCTTGGTTTCTTATCAACACAAATGAATGGGCCTAGCATATTAGTCCTTTTAAGCATCTTTTGATGCCCACGCACAAGTGAATTGTCCTGATTACAATTCCTCTCAATTTGCCTTTAAGGGTCACATGCAAGTTACTTAGCTGCCAATTTTAACCTGTGCTGGTTTGCTAATGTCACAGTGTGTAAATATGGAGGCAGACAGGACTCACAGCAAAGGTAAGCAGCAGCAGCAGCAGGCAGAGGAATACAGCAGAAGGTCAGCTAGGAGGAAGCAGCAGAGGGCAAGCTGTGGAAGTAATATACAGGGTAAATGGGAAGGAAGGAAGATCAGCTGGCAGACAGGTGAAGAACACAGCAGGAAGTAAATGAGCAGTTAGGATGTCAGCTGGGAGGCAGTCTGGAAACTTGCATTTGTTGGTGGGGAGGCAACTGGGAGGGAGTAACCAGTTATGTAAACAAAGACTGTCATCAACATAATAGCATGTCACAGTGAAAGGATTAATCAGCCAATCAGAACATAGCAAAAAAACCTCTACAAAATTCAAGACACACTGTTTCTCAATGTAACTACACCACGTGCTTTAGCAATCATGTTGTGCGTACTGACATGATGATCTTGAGAAATTATGGGGCTACCAAGAGTAGGGGAAATCGTTTGGGCATCATGCATCCAAATTTTCAGTTGGAAATTACAAACCAGCCCTAATGATAAATTTAGTACTGGCAGCAGGCTTTCCCCCCAATGTATTCACAAACGTTCCAAATACCTACACAGGATAAGAAAGTACTTGGAAAAGTATCTTATTTATTTAAAAACTACTTCTAAACTGGCTTTGCAAAACATACAATAGTGAATTGCAGATTACGGTAGTTACAAAAAATGCATCGAAAATACTTTCACATAATATACATCATATCCTACTTAACTAGCTAATTTCACTGTTTTTTTTATAAATATAAAAATATAAAAGCCTAATAATTCTAACCACATCACTATCTAAAATAGCTTAATATGATGTGAAAAACTCTCACTCAAAACCCCTGATAGTTTGAAAACATGATCAATTTAAATGCTCAGCTTCCCCACCCATCCAAAAAAAATTATTACATATCACATAATTCAAAAGTTTCTTCAAGCAATAAATCACAGCACTTTTGCAATCACGGTCTTAACCACCACCTCTCTTACATGTTAATCACAACACAAATTACAAATGGCTTTGGGACCGGCATGGGATCCTGCCTTGGGCTTGGAGACTGGTGTGTAGCACAATTCTTTCCTGGGTATCTGGCTGTTGAATCTTGCCCATATGCTCAGGGTTTAGCTGATCGCCATATTTGGGGTCGGGAAGGAATTTTCCTCCAGGGCAGATTGGAAGAGGCCCTGGAGGTTTTTCGCCTTCCTCTGTAGCATGAGGCACGGGTCACTTGCTGGAGAATTCTCTGCTCCTTGAAGTCTTTAAACCACGATTTGAGGACTTCAATAGCTCAGACATAGGTGAGAGGTTTTTCACAGGAGTGGGTGGGTGAGATTCTGTGGCCTGGGATGTGCAGGTCGGACTAGATGATCATAATGGTCTCTTCTGATCTTAGCATCTATGAATTTTTTTCTGTTCATCTACCACACCCCACTTCTGTATCATGGCATCTGTCATCCTCCTCCTTTCACCCTTCCTTCCTCCTTACTGGCTCCAAATCCCCTTGCTCACTACCCTCACGACTCTACAGTTCCCATTAGCTCCACCTGCACCTCTTTCTCTCTCTGCCAGTCAGCACAAATCTAGGTCCCACATGCACATCCTCATCACCTCTGACATTTGCCCCACTCCTAGCCCCCCCTTCATCCCCACATCCCACACCCATCTCCACCACAGCCTCCCTGGTGCCACCATTCCTGTCCTCACCCACATTAACCACTACCTCCTCAACCCTTTCTCTTGTGTCTGGAACGCCTACCCCACTTCTAAAGAGCACAGCCATCCACAATCTTTCCTAGCTCATTCTTCCTGGCTCTCATGGACACCTGGATTCCTTCCTCTCACACTGCCTCTGCAGCTACCCTCTCTTATGGAGGCTTCTTCCCTTATACTCCTGACCCCGGATCAAGCTGTCAATCAGGCTGATTACCAGGATCAATCATCCACTTTAGTATTCTCCAGAAAGATCTTCCCAAGTTAGAGAAACAATGGTTCTGAGGCAGAAAAGTGAAAGCCTCACCTCCAATTTAAATACTCTGCATTCATGAGTGGGGAACATGAACCAATTATTGCCAGAGAAACACTAATTAAAGCACAGTTCTGAAAAGAGGTATTAAAACAGATTTAAATAATGCACAAAATTTTAAATTTGATAGGAGAAACTGTACAGTTTTGGCTTTCTATTATATTCTCTCAAAGATTTCCTTTCCATAGAATCACAATATCTGGTATTAGAGAAATTACAGCTGCATCATCTTTGGGTATTTTTATATAATCAGTTGAGACTTTTTGGAGTATGTATGGCTTTGTCAGTTGCCTGTTCAGGCTGGACACCTTACACAGACACATACACTGCACATACTTGTATTATATCTCTCTCCTAAGGGAGAGTGCAGCTAATTATGTCTTGGAAACAGAGGATCTCTTTACTAATCTTTTCTTCAACTGAATTCAAAGCAGTTGGGCCACTTCCATTACGAATTACACTATTTAAGAAGGATGGCAGTCTTGGGACTCTCAACTGGAATACTTCTGCTAACAGGAGTTCAGTAATGTGTAATTCTTTTTCTTCCATTAAGAATGGCCTTATCTTCATTAAGCCTAATTTTATTAGTTACTATTATTAGATATAGGGCAAAAGAGTATCCATCCCTCAGAGCTGTATAATTTTCCCCCTTTTCTCTTCTAAAGAATAAGCTTAGCTTTATCACCTCATTTTCTGATAATGAAACCTCTAGGGCTTCCATGCCAGATAAGTCCTGAATTTTAGAAGATACAGGCTGAAAGCTGTGATTTACATTAGCCAACAGAATCCATCCCTTCTATTTCTGCCTCTTTGCTAAGGGTGAGCAATAGCTATTTTGGAATCCCTCTGGGGAACATTAGCTTATTTTTCATTTGAGTCATTAAACAAAATAATGGGTAAACTCCTCTACAGCTTCAAGGAGAGGCTGAACTGCTGTCCCTCATTAAGAATTCAGAACACCAGGTTTTCTGAAGGAGAGAAGCAAGTTCTTTAGAGAGTCTTGTAATGCTACTGAATTCTAGATACAACTGTAGGAATCACCCTTCATCTTGATGTTTCCCATTTGATTCCTATGGCTCTCTTGGGACACGTGACCTGGGGGTAAACTACATCCAGTTTCTCTCTCAATAAACAGAGAAATATGCTTCATCTCATGCACTGCTGTTTCTATAGGACACCCTAAAATAGTGATTCTCATCCTTTTCTATACCATAACCCCATTCTAACAGAAGACAGTGGCAAGACTCTTCCCATCTAGTCATAAAGAAAGATGGATGATCATGTCCCCCACACCAGGCCTGGCTGCAGCCTACAAGTTGAGAACATATCTGGGAGGTACTTGGAGAACAACTATATATTGTGCTGGGGGTGGGGTTGGGGAGAACAAAGTGTCCCAAATATCACGTATCTCCTGTTATGTGAGTCAGAGTAAGGCAGGTACTGCCAGTTTTCACTCATTTTCATGAAGGAAATCCTTACCATGAAGTTCTTCTCTCATTGCTTGTGCTTTGGAAGAGAGATTACAAACTTTTCCTACTGATTTGAGCTGGATGTGTCATACACAAGTCAAAAAGTCTTCATCTGCAGATGCCAAGAAGTTTCAGTTTCTAAAATCAACTAGCATGAGCAGATGGTCATTCAGATTTGTTATGGGAATGGCAGTCTGTTTACTTCCTACATTAAATATAAGCATAAAGTTTCCACTGCAAAACCACAGATGGTATTTAAATTATCTTGTATTCTGTCACTTGGCCGCAGCAGTCATTTCCAATGGTAAAACACAAAAGACTAAAATAAAAAAAAAAAAATTCACAGAAAACATAAAAAAAGAAAATCGGAATAGAAAAAACTGGCCCTTCCTCTCCAAATATTCATGGCAATACATTTGATTATTTAGTTTGATAAAAAAAAGCTTGTTACACTATTTAACAGTACTAAATTTTGGTTAAAGTTTTTTTTAGTATTAACAATAGGTTAACTCCCCTGTGGCAATTATTGAGAACTTCAGGAGACAAGAAAGTGACAAGAAGGTGAGAATCTCTTCTCTGGAAATCTCCAAAGACTTTAATACACCGGGGATGGATAGATCTCAGCTTTGCACAAGGGAAGGGAAAATCTGTGGTGACAATCCATTGTTTCCAACATCAGTCACTTCCATGATAATAAAAAGAGGTCTTCTACACAGAACTCTTAATTATTATAGAAAAACATTATGATGTCAAGAGGTCAGCATAATTTTCCTTTTAAAAATTTCTACCAGAATTTTTAATCTTAATTTCGGAGACCCATAAGTCAGGAAACACAAGATTTAAAGTTTGGATAAAAATATTAACCTGTGCTTAATCATGTGTTATGTACTTCGAGTACAATTTTTACCTCTGTAACCTGTACCAAAATACTCCACATGTACAATCTGAGCAACTTGCCTTCTGCAATTCTTGACTTGGGAGTGTTATTTATAACCTTAATGTTACATCAATGTAGACATTACATTAAAAAAAAAGCCACCATACCACTTACTCTGATGCAAGTACTCCCAATTTGATCCAGACTGGGGAAATTGTACAAGGATAACAATTTGCATTTCTAAAGAGTTTTCTTGGGAGCACAGAAGACTAAAACGTCCGCAAGTTTTCCCCCTTTTTCTAAGCACACAAAATTACAAAATACTAACTGAATTTTTAAATACAATATAAGGCTCTCTAAAGAATTTTAACAATGGCAGGCAAAAATAGTAACATCAGACAAGAATTAAAGAAGGGAAGAATAAAAGACCGGTTTTACACAGAGTGGAAGTCAAAGATATTATGCTTGCTCTCACCCGGCTTTGTTACCCCCCCAAAAAATGCATGCCAATATGGTCTATTAAATGCATCAGACAACAAACGTCTTCCCCCTCAAACCAAAGAGAAAGAAATCGTAGTATTATTTTGTATACCCCCTTGAAGTGCATTTATGAATAATTTTAAATCTGAATTCTAGCTATATTCAAAACTAAACATCACCACAGAATTGCATAAGGAAACAGTCAGCAGAACACAATGATTTTCCCACTTTACTACAGGGCCTAAACGCCCTCTACTCCTTCCAGGACACAGAGTGACCAAAGACCACCTGTAATAGTGCCCAGAAGTCAAACCTTGTAGATGCACGAGAACCTCCAGGCCAGCAGCTTGATATTAGTCTATGGGTTAGATCCTGCAACTGGATCCACTTGGATGAGTGGAGCCAGAAGTAGGATCTAGCCTCTAGGATTTAATGCAGCTTCAGTGGCCCTTAGAACAAGCCCTAAATACTGAGGGACAGAACTCTGAATATTTTACGAATATTCACCATTTCTATTGTTCCTGGGTATGATCAGTGTTTATCTCTCTCTTCCCCCTGTGTGTCTTGGTCAAATATGTAATCTTCTTAAGAAGATACTTACGTGCATTTAAAATACTGTATTCCTTCATAGCTGCCATTATGCTTTCCTCTTTGAGGACTGTCCCATTCTACTCCAAGCCAAAGACCTTAAAAATAATAATAAATAATAATATATTGATTCAAAAAAATAGAAATTTGGAGTTCAGATATTTTCTGCCCAGTACATTTGATTCATTATGGGTATACAACCTCTCTCTATAGTACCAATTTCCAATATAAAGCCCTACTTACAAGCCCACCTATAATTCTGGCATTCAAAAATTGATTTGGCTTAAAAGTTGCCACACTTACTTTGAAGGCAATGAAAAATGTTTCTGCAAAGTTCTTCCTCCTAGTTCTCAAAATGTAGTTAATATTTTTAACAAAAACTATACTTTGGATGAGATTGTTAATGTTGAACTGTTAAAGGAATTCTTCAGAAAGGCTCAAGCGTCTGGAGAGAGAGAAAACAGGAGCAGGGAAAGAGGTCCAGGGCTATGCATAGTCCTACAGAAAGGTAGGAGAGGGACTATTATCTCTCCCAGGACCACAAATGGGGGTCTGTGCCAGCACAGAGAGAATCGTCAAACTTTACAAGTGCTAGGAAAATTATGCATCTATACCCTCTCTCCTGGGCTAATGAGTTACGAAATTGACCTAGCAGTTTGTTTAGCCCAGGCTGTTATTACCTCAATCAGAAAGCATCCTCAAAATTAAAGTAATGTCAAAAAGTATTTTGTTTAGGAAATCACATACCCCAAAGCTCTAATAGAAAGAGTTCTAGAGACACCACACACTTTTGTTGTTTGTGTAGGACAAGAAAACTAATTTTAATCTATGAGTTTATTGCAAGATATTCACCCTAGGCCTAAATTCCCTTTAAGCTACATGGCTGGGCAGGCTATCAAGTGCCGCCACTTCTGGTGTAGCACTTCTGGTGCCCCTCCCCCTGACCCCAACTCCACAAAGCAGAAGTGGTGGGCATGACAGGGCTCAGGAGGGAGGGAGCTTGCTGGCAGCTCCTGCTGTGTTTGAACCTTCTGATCTACTTAAAATGGCAGTGTACTTAAAGGGGCAACGCGCATCTCTCGGTCACACACACACCCCCACCCCCCATGTGTGTGTCTGTCTCACATACACACTGTCTTTCACACTCACCTCCCAACACATACTTGTATTATTATTGTTACTTCTTTCAAAGTGTGTTATTTTAGTTTTTTGACTGGTCTATGCATTTCATAAGTTTTATTTCTCTTACACTTAAATTTAATTCTTTCAGTAATGAGTTCTAAAATGCCTAACCTGTCCTGGCTGGAGTAATTATCCCTATGGTAACTTTTTTAAAACATATATATTACACCTAGGTTTTTGGTTTCTGTTGGTGGTGCACATACGCACATTACCTCAACATGGTGCACATAACAAAATTCATTTTGCACATGGATGGAAAAAATTAGAGGGAACACTGCCCTAGGCCATCTCTTGTCCTCTCCCTTCAACATTCCCTGGCTACCCCACCCAATGAGTATTTTCCAAGAGAGTAATGGACCTCTCCATAGTAGAGTTGCTTTAAGTGGTATGCCCCAGATAGCATTTCTCCATGTTGGAAGCAAGAGATCTTGCAATAACATTACATTCCATTTAGGATAAAAAGGTCAGTACACGTAAACGGGTCACTATCCTAAGAATAAGATGGTTTGCTATACGGGTGAGGCTTTTGGTCATTGGAATCAGTTTCTCCCCTTCCTAACATACTGTCATGACTCCACCACATCATCAGTTATATTAAAAAATAATTCCATTTCATTTTAGGTATTAGGAAACCATTGGAAGTTTTAGTACTAATGAGGCTGTACTGAAGCTAACAGTATTTTGCAAAGTTACCAGAGCTGCTCAGCAAAGTAGGCCAATCTGCATCAATTAGTAAACAAAACCAGACAGATAGCAAATGGCACTATGATCTACAGCTAGTAGCTTCTCATGCAAAAGTTAACCTTTACATTTACAAAACATTAACTTTACCTGTTGTGGGAGGAACACTACCAGCGTACCTCACAGTTGCATATTCTGTATCACAAAGGATTCTTCGACCAAGCACATCAGAAGGCACACTACTAGTCATTGTGAGAAATCTGCAGTCCAAGGCACTTATTTAAGGATCTGGGGAAAGGGAAACAACATTGCTGACCAATACACACAAGTGCTTTTAAGTTACAATTTTTGGTTTTGTTTCTCATTGTTCACAATTTCCTCTTAGAGACAAGAAAATAAAATTCTTCCTCCATCAGTCTTATACCTTTCAGTCTGGCAAATACAGATTCTCCCCTGCATCTCACTCTGATTTTTCTAAAAAGAACAGGAGTACTTGTGGCACTTTAGAGACTAACAAATTGATTTGAGCATAAGCTTTCGTGAGCTGCATCCCATGAAGTGAGCTGTAGCTCACGAAAGCTTATGCTCAAATCAATTGGTTAGTCTCTAAGGTGCCACAAGTACTCCTTTTCTTTTTGCAAATACAGACTAACACAGCTGCTACTCTGAAATCTAATTTTTCTGTTACTGTTGCTTGAATAGCTATAGAAATGACACTTATTACTCAGCAAGTTTTTTAGTCACAGGTATTTTCTTATTGTGGTTTACCTCCTAATTCTAATTTTTAAAGACCATCATGACGATTTTCACTCCTAAGTTTCATGCCTCCGATAATGCAGAAAACTCCACCTAATTTTTTAAGACTGACCCTCTAATCCAGTGGTTTTCAACCTGGGGGTCCAAAGTCTATGTCTAAGGGGTCCGCAAAAGGTTGTTACCATAGAAGAGTGGTTTTCAACCTGTGAGCTGCAGAAAATCCCTGGGAGTCTGCAGACTACGTCTAAGACTTCCAAAGGGGTCCGCACCTCGATTTGAATTTTTTTAGGGGCCCACAAATGAAAAAAGGTTGAAAACAACTGCTCTAATCCAGGCATTCTCAAACTTCATTGAACCGCAATCCCCTTCTGACAACAAAAATTACTACACGACTCCGGGGCTGGGCAGGCGGGGGGGAGAATACTGAAGCCTGAGCCCACCCGAACCCAGCGGCCCAGAATTGGGGGGGCCAAAGGCAAAGCCCCACTGTGGGAGAGGCCAAAACTGAAGCCCAGGACTTCAGTCCCAGGCACGGGGCCTCTGGCGGGGGTCAGGAGGAATAGCTCAGTGGTTTGACCATTGTCCTGCTAAACCCAGGATTGTGAGTTCAATCCTTGAGGGGGCCATTTAGGGATCTGGGGCAAAAATTGGGGATTGGTCCTGCTTTGAGCAGGGGGTTGAACTAGATGACTTCCTGAGGTCCCTTCCAATTCTGATATTCTGATTCTATGAACTTAAGCCCCACCACCCAGAGCTGAGGCCCTCAGGCTTCGAGCCCAGGTGGTGGGGCTCAGGCATCAGCTTCGGCCCTCGGCCTCAGCAAGTCTAAGCCAGCCCTGGCAACCCCACTAAAACAGGGTCGTGACCCACTTTGGTGTCCCAACCCACAGTTTGAGAACCACTCCCCAGCAGACCAATCTCAAAAACTCGGCTTTCCTATACGTGCTCCAGTCTCAGAGCATTCCTGCTAATTAGTGCCTTTCAAGAACAGGAAGCAAGAGCTCCCTTAACTGCATATTTGAGAGTGAGACTCAAGTCAGATATGCTCAAAGAAGCAGAATTATGAGGTAAGGGAATTATCCTCTCTTCAAAGCTAGGCATTCTGCATGGATTATAACAAACAATACAATGCTTACTGTTGCACCATCCATTAAGAACAGAGCCAAAGCCAGGCAATTTACACAAAAGATATTTTCTTTTTCGTTTAATGGTGGATAAGATACATCAGCCCTGCAGCAGGGCTGCATACAGTAAACCTGACTAGTGTGTTCTGACAGACAATGAAACTCTCCAGAGCAGCGGTTCTCAACCTATTAACCCGGGTGGGCCACATATGCAGCTCTCTGTGGGTTATGTTTCTACTACCCGTATGGCCCTGAGGATGTCACAGCTGGGTGCTGACTGGGTTGAAAACCACTGCTCCAGATGTTTAACCAGCTCGAGTGATGGCCATGCGGGTGACAATCTTTGTACGGGGTGAGGCGAGATCAGGCGGCTCTCCCCGCTCAGAGAGAGCTTGAGCCGGAAGCAGGTTTTCCAGTTCTCCCTAGAGACCAAATCCAAACAAGGGCGCTCCGCAAGCGAGGCCCCCGTGGGGGCTAAGTCTGCGGGGCAGAGGCCGCCCTCCTTTGGAGGGAATGTGCCCGTCAAGCCTTGGGCTGCAGCAGTGAGGCCCCGGGACACCCCCGGCAGCGGGTCCGCGCGGTGCAGCCCTGCGAGGAGGCCGGGGCTGGAACCATGGGGCAGGGCGGCTCACATGAGACAGACCCGCTGAGGCCATCGCCCCGCGCTGCCGGGAGAAGGCCGCGGGGTCCCTGCACAAGCGGCGCCGCCAGAGCACGGCGGGGAGGGGCCGCCCCGCCAGCCGGCGCGAAGCAGCCCGCGCGGAACCGGGGAGGGGCTGACTCGGCGGAGCTGGGCGGCTCGGGACCCAGCCGCTCCCCAGGGCGGGCGGGGGCCGTTGCGTGTCCCCGGGCCGGGGGTCCCGAAGCCTGACCGGCTCCCGCCTCCCCGCTGGCCGCTGTGACCGGTACCTGAGTCCCGCAGCAGCGCCCCTGCTCCCCGGCAGGCTGGCGCTCCTCCCGGTAAGGACCGTTCCCACCCCAACCAAACCGACAGAGATCCGCCCCGCCCCGCCGCCTTCCCATTGGTTCAAAGCGCTCTATGCCCGCCTATTTCCCCCCTCCCCATTGGTCGCCTCGTCGGAAACACTAAACCGCTCCTCCTCCTTCTATAGTCACAGAGTCGGCGCCGTAGAGGCTCCGGGGCAATTCCGGGGAGTTCTTCAGTCCCTCCTCATGTGGAGCTGCGAGGTACCCGGACCACAAATCCCATGATGCATCGCGGCGAGGAGCCGCTGAGGAAGGTGTGCAGTTAGCTCTTTTCTGATTGGCTGTTGGTTGCGGTGCGTTTCCTGATTGGGCGAATAATTCCAGCCCGCTGCTTCTCGGGGCTGCAGTGAGCAGCCTGGGCCAGGGAGGGCTCAGCTGCGACCCCACTAGCATCCGTGTGCAGGTGGTGGTGTCTCCCTCGGTGTGTCAGAGGTTGGTCCTGGCAGAAACTGCCGGAGTCGGAGACCTCCTGGACTAGGGCAGGTGGACTGGGTGGAGCCCTGCGCGCTCGGACAACGCCTGGGGCATTCCACCCTTCCGACCCCTAGGCGCATACTCCAGGAAGTGATGGCCGCTTTGTCACCCAACTCTCTCGCTTTCCTGCGGCGAGCCCTGCGAGAGGGCGTTCCCCGCCCACCCCTCACCCCTGGCCCTCCGGACATTTTTTCTTGGGCCCCTGTTCCGTGAGCCCCCCCCCCGGCCTCCCTGCTCCCACACTCCGAGCCAGCTACATACCCTGCAGTCGGTCCGGTTTCAAACCATGGCCAGAACCATCTGTACACACTCATGCTCCATATGTTACACTTCCTCACCCTCGTGTCCCACCCCGATACCAAATGGCAGGATTATCTTCCACCTAAAGAGGGTGAGGAGCCCCGGTGGGCCAGCCTTTATTCCACCTTGGTCCCACGGCCCGCCGGGGACATTAGTTGGCGGCTCCTTCATGGAGCCATGAGCACGGGTGTGTACCTGGCACGGTTTACCCCTGTACCTGAGGCCTGCCCCTTTTGCGCCGTGAGGGAGAACCTGGCGCACGCCTATCTCGAATGCGCCAGGTTGCAGCCCCTATTCTGGCTCCTCCAGAACCTCTTGTTGAGGTGCTGGCTGCACTTTTCCCCACACTTGTTCCTCTTTGTGCACCCTATCCGTGGCCCCACGAAGTCACGAGACCTCCTCATCAACCTCCTCCTGGCTCTGGCCAAAGTCTCTATCTACAATACCAGGAGGAGGATGTTGGACGAGGGGGTGCTCTGTGACTGCGGGGCCTATTTCCATTCCTCCCTAGTTTCATGCATCTGGGCGGAGTTCCACTGGGCAGCGTCCGCTGTCTCCCTCGACAGCTTTGAGGAGCAGTAGGCGCTGTCCGGGGTTCTCTGCTCGGTGTCCTCTACCGGTATCCTCATTTTGAACCTCTGACCCTCACTCCGGTCCCTGTTTTTCATTAGTTGTCCCCCATAATCAGTTGGTCCCTGGGTCCAGTGGTCCCTCCTGCTAGGCTGGGGGAGGGGCCTTTAGCAGTGGGTGGGCTTTTCCAATAAGACTCCGCTAGGTTGGCCAGCGTGGATGAAAATTGAGGATTTTTTTTAAATTGAACTTTTAATTAAACACCAATTTATTTCAGAAAAATAAACCTACTTAAAATTATAAGTGAAATTATTACAATTTATGGTAAGGCCTAAATTTTCATTGATTAAAATAGTTAATAAATATATGTTGGCTGCCACTTTTTAAAGCAAGTCTAGCCCCTGAAACCAGGGGTAGTCACAGCCTAAGCACTTGGAACCAGAGTTTGCTGAAGGGCTAAATGAGCAATAGTCTTTTCTGCAGGTGCAAAACCACTTTTTTTTATTTCAGTTTATTTCACTAGTTCAGTTCAATAACTAGTTTATTCAAAGTTTAAAAATAAACTGGAAGTTGAGAAAGACAGAAAAGGTTGGTTTTCTTGTCCAAAAATATGAATACAAACTAGGTTTGTAAGGATGAGATTGACTAGTTCTAAAATCTTGAACATGGTGACCAGAAACAATCAAATTAATTAATTAGCAACAGATACTTTGTCTAATTAGTTTTAGTTGTAAAACATGTTTTGATACATTTTTTGATAAATGAGTTAGATATAAAAATGTTTTAAGAGTTTTATTTAAGGAATTAAAACATTTTAAATTGCTGGTTTTGTGCATTTTTTATTTGATTTTCCAACCAAATAGACTTGAAACAAATCACAAGTAAAAAATTAATAACCATTGAGGAAATAAATCATTCACCATTTTCTAACATAAAAATGTAAACATTAAAAATTGAACAAATGTAAGTTAACTATAACATTCCTTAATTGTGTATAAATATGGTGTGTATCCTAGTGGTTAGCAAAAAGCAACACCAAAATTAGTGTAAAGACTATATTTAGTGGCAAATCAACATGTGTTAATGTTTACCAACCAATGAGAATTAACCTTTCTTTCAACTAAAAAGTACAAATGTAAAACTATTAAAATCTATTTAAATCAAGGTTTCTTGCTTGCTAATTTAAATGATTACTAAAATGAGTGACTGAAACCAGTCCACCAAGATCTTGGTACTGGGGGGGAAATTACTAACAAATGTCTCACAAGGATGCAGCATGTCCTGTGTGTTCTTATGGATGAGATACTGGACTGGGAATGAGGACCCCTGTGTACCAGGCTCAGACACAGACTCACTGTGTGATCTTGAGCTAGTTACAGGTAAAATATTTCTGAAGTGAAAGCAGATTGTAGGTGCCCAAATTAAGATACCTTGGACCTAATTTTCAGAGAATATATTGTTCCCACTAACTTCAACTATCATTTAAAATTCAAAGCAACTTTCCAATCATAGGATCTTTTGAAAGGAACACAATGAACAGAACAGTGCATTTTATATCATTGTGACTAGTCAAGCATTCTAATAAAAATATTATTTCTCTACCTATAAAATATCTGAACCCCCTCAAATTCAGAAATTGTTTACAGTATAGTCATGATTGTCCTAATAGCATAGGGGACACAGATTTTATTTGGATAATTAGGAGTTTGGATAATCAAGAGGGCAAGAGCACCTCTGCAGCTCCACTGTCACAGACCCGCTCACTTACTCGTATGACAGCAGGGCTGCAGAGGGCTCTCTGCACTGCTGCTCTTGCCCTTTCAATTATTACAGGTCCCAGGGGTGGGGAGACTTTGGTAGCGTAGGGCCTGAGGAGGGAGTCTACATAGCTATCCAAACTCCTAATTATCCAAATAAAATCTGTGTCCCCTATGCTATTAGGACAATCATGACTATACTGTAAACAATTTCTGAATTTGAGGGGGTTCAGATATTTTATAGGTAGAGAAATAATATTTTTATTAGAATGCTTGACTAGTCACAATGATATAAAATACCTTAGCTATATAAAAATAGCTAGTTTGGATCAAAAGGTGGAAAGTGTAAAACTAATAAAAGGAAACAACATCTGATTAGACTGTGGAGCTCATTGCCATATGAAATCATTGAGGCCAAGAACTTGGCAAGATTCAAAAAAGGGATTGGACATTTATATGGATGACAAGAATATCCAGAGTTATAAGTAATAGTAACACGATTTTTGGAAGGAATATTAAGCCTTAGCATCAGCACACAAGCCAGTCTTTAACTACTAGCAATCAGAATGAGATCAAATATGGGCTTCAGTGTCAGGAATCAGGGCCTACAGCAGAGCCAGTCTCTGGGCCA
This sequence comes from Caretta caretta, assembly GCF_965140235.1. NCBI lineage: Eukaryota > Metazoa > Chordata > Testudines > Cheloniidae > Caretta > Caretta caretta. Next base: position 135,458,202 of record NC_134208.1, on the reverse strand, counting down.
CCTAATGAACACAGCTGGCCTGTAGTAAGCTGCCTGACTAGCTACAATGCTAGGTTGACTGGAAGAGTCACAAGACTAGACCAGCTCTAAAACCCAGCTACAGCAGTTACTCATGGGGGAATTCTGCACCAAAAAATTAAAAATTCTGTGCACAACATTTTAAAATTCTGCAAATTTTAATCATCAAAATAACACAATGTAATCACACCAGTTTCAATTATTTTGGTAATTTCTTTCAAAATACCTGTCAGCAAGTATATCTGTAACAATATAGACAAAAATGATTCAGGAAATTTTTGATAAATAGATTCCTTACTAGGCATATTAATACAGAACTTTGAGTAATAATTCATTTAAACTACAATACAGAAACATATTTCCTGCTCCCTTCAGAAGCAGTGCAAAGGCTTGAGGGAGTCAGGGGTATTGGAGGAGGGAAGTCATTACTGGGAAGGAACCTGGAGGGTTGTTGGGTGTGGGAAGTATGGAACAGGTTTTTTGGAGGCGGGAGGGATTGTTACAGAGTTGGGGAGCCTCCCCCTTGCAGACCCTGGCTGACCCCTAGTCTCCCCCATTCAGTCAGCACATCTACCCTTTCCCTATGTGTCCTTTCACCCCCATTCCCATGTGGACCTGCACCCCCACTCAGCCACCCGTTATCCCCCATCCCCACATGGCCCTGCACCCCCACTCCCATTCAGCCCTTCCCCGACCTGTCCCCCCACTAGCCCTTCTGAACCCATCTGCATGACCCCACCCCTCATGTGCCCCACTGTCTGTCCCTTCCATATCCCAAGTCTCCCACCTGCGGGCATGCAGCCTCTGACCCCTCCTGATCAGCTGCTGATTGCTACAGTTGGTGAGATGGCTGCCCTCTGTTCTGGCACCACAGAAGCCTCTGTGGGCAAAAGGTGTAACTGCAGCACTTCTCCAGCAGAATATATTTTCTGCAGAGAAAAAAAATCTGCGGGCGAATATGAATTCTGTGTGCGTGCAGTGGTACAGAATTTCCCCAGGAATAAGTAATTCAGTAGATGTTAAAAACATTTGCTAACAGCTGTGATAGCTCCTATGCCCTGCTTTAGTCTTGGCCCTAGCCTTTCCTCACTCTAGATAAGTTGGGTGTGACTCTTGGCTCCAATTCCTGATCTCTCACTCTGGCTCTGGCCTCGAGCATCTGACCCTGGGTGCTGATATCTGATTATCCTGGTCACTAACTTGTAGATTCTCTACATCTGCCTAACGCAGGGTTCTTCCACCTTTCTCTGAAGTATCTGATACTGGGTACTCTTGGAAGCAGGATACTGGATTAGATGGACTTCTGTCTTGATGCAGTATGGTAATTCCTGTTTTCTTCACTGACACGTGAAACTTCTGAAATTCATTGCTGTACTACTAGGAACTTTTCTGATTATTCAAGAGCAGTTTGATGGTAAAATACTTTTTATTCCAACAGTAACTAAGGAGACTAAAACATTTCTAAAACTAAGGAGACTAAAACAAGTGGATGGGAATCTGGGAGGCAGTGACCATGAGTTGGTTGAGTTCAGGATCCTGACGCAGGGAAGAAAGGTAAGCAGCAGGATACGGACCCTGGACTTCAGGAAAGCAGACTTCGACTCCCTCAGGGAACGGATGGCCAGGATCCCCTGGGGGACTAACTTGAAGGGGAAAGGAGTCCAGGAGAGCTGGCTGTATTTCAAGGAATCCCTGTTGAGGTTACAGGGACAAACCATCCCGATGAGTCGAAAGAATAGTAAATATGGCAGGCGACCAGCTTGGCTTAATGGTGAAATCCTAGCGGATCTTAAACATAAAAAAGAGGCTTACAAGAAGTGGAAGGTTGGACATATGACCAGGGAAGAGTATAAAAATATTGCTCGGGCATGTAGGAATGATATCAGGAGGGCCAAATCGCACCTAGAGCTGCAGCTAGCCAGAGATGTCAAGAGTAACAAGAAGGGTTTCTTCAGGTATGTTGGCAACAAGAAGAAAGCCAAGGAAAGTGTGGACCCCTTACTGAATGAGGGAGGCAACCTAGTGACAGAGGATGTGGAAAAAGCTAATGTACTCAATGCTTTTTTTGCCTCTGTTTTCACTAACAAGGTCAGCTCCCAGACTGCTGCGCTGGGCATCGCAAAATGGGGAAGAGATGGCCAGCCCTCTGTGGAGATAGAGGTGGTTAGGGACTATTTAGAAAAGCTGGACGTGCACAAGTCCATGGGGCCGGACGAGTTGCATCCGAGAGTGCTGAAGGAATTGGCGGCTGTGATTGCAGAGCCATTGGCCATTATCTTTGAAAACTCGTGGCGAACGGGGGAAGTCCCGGATGACTGGAAAAAGGCGAATGTAGTGCCAATCTTTAAAAAAGGGAAGAAGGAGGATCCTGGGAACTACAGGCCAGTCAGCCTCACCTCAGTCCCTGGAAAAATCATGGAGCAGGTCCTCAAAGAATCAATCCTGAAGCACTTGCATGAGAGGAAAGTGATCAGGAACAGCCAGCATGGATTCACCAAGGGAAGGTCATGCCAGACTAATCTAATCGCCTTTTATGATGAGATTACTGGTTCTGTGGATGAAGGGAAAGCAGTGGATGTATTATTTCTTGACTTTAGCAAAGCTTTTGACATGGTCTCCCACAGTATTCTTGTCAGCAAGTTAAGGAAGTATGGGCTGGATGAATGCACTATAAGGTGGGTAGAAAGCTGGCTAGATTGTCGGGCTCAACGGGTAGTTATCAATGGCTCCATGTCTAGTTGGCAGCCGGTATCAAGTGGAGTGCCCCAAGGGTCGGTCCTGGGGCCGGTTTTGTTCAATATCTTCATAAATGATCTGGAGGATGGTGTGGATTGCACTCTCAGCAAATTTGTGGATGATACCAAACTGGGAGGAGTGGTAGATACGCTGGAGGGGAGGGATAGGATACAGAAGGACCTAGACAAATTGGAGGATTGGGCCAAAAGAAATCTGATGAGGTTCAATAAGGATAAGTGCAGGGTCCTGCACTTAGGACGGAAGAACCCAATACACAGCTACTAGGGACCGACCCTAGGGACCGAATGGCTAGGCAGCAGTTCTGTGGAAAAGGACCTAGGGGTGACAGTGGACGAGAAGCTGGATATGAGTCAGCAGTGTGCCCTTGTTGCCAAGAAGGCCAATGGCATTTTGGGATGTATAAGTAGGGGCATAGCGAGCAGATCGAGGGACGTGATCGTTCCCCTCTATTCGACATTGGTGAGGCCTCATCTGGAGTAGTGTGTCCAGTTTTGGGCCCCACACTTCAAGAAGGATGTGGATAAATTGGAGAGAGTCCAGCGAAGGGCAACAAAAATGATTAGGGGTCTGGAACACATGAGTTATGAGGAGAGGCTGAGGGAGCTGGGATTGTTTAGCCTGCAGAAGAGAAGAATAAGGGGGGATTTGATAGCTGCTTTCAACTACCTGAAAGGGGGTTCCAAAGAGGATGGCTCTAGACTGTTCTCAATGGTATCAGATGACAGAATGAGGAGTAATGGTCTCAAGCTGCAGTGGGGGAGGTTTAGATTGGATATTAGGAAAAACTTTTTCACTAAGAGGGTGGTGAAACACTGGAATGCGTTACCTAGGGAGGTGGTAGAATCTCCTTCCTTAGAGGTTTTTAAGGTCAGGCTTGACGGGGCCCTGGCTGGGATGATTTAACTGGGAATTGGTCCTGCTTCGAGCAGGGGGTTGGACTAGATGACCTTCTGGGGTCCCTTCCAACCCTTATATTCTATGATTCTATGATTTCCAGCTTTGATAGCTACTGTTTAAATCAGCAGGTCTGAATATCTTGCATCCAAGAGTTCTACAGAAGGTCGGCCAGGGAGCTCTGTTGTGCTAATTGGGGCCTGGTGGGCCTCCCCCAGTTGTGAACCTTGCTGTGGGAAAGTGGATGAAAAAATTATGAAACGTCACAGTACAATATTAGTGTTGATAGGAAAAAATGCAAGAGGGAGACAGACTGAACTAGCCTAAACAAAAAGGCCTACTGCTATGACTCAGGGACAGTGTTAAACCGTGTCTGGTAAACAAGAAAAGTGTGGGCCCAGAAATGTATTAACCAAAACTGGTGTGTCAGAAATTAGGTCTAATTGGTAGACAAAATAATGAGGGGATGGCTATTCTGCCTATCACTCCCTTTTGCGGGCCTGAAAAAAAGACTGGGAGGGAGGCAAGGGGATGGGGGAAGCTGGCTACTGAAATGGTGGCTGATTGAAAGATGAGAGAAGATGTGAGCTTCAACATCATGGCTGCAACTGTGCCATTTCCTGGATCTTGGCATCTACTTGACACACTTTGGCCTTTCTTGTCCTGATCCTGAGAGATGTCCTGACCAAATCAAGCCAGACAGAGGGACCGAAATGATCTCACCATCTCCACTGGTTCTAACTAAATCCCAACCACCACTTGAGATGTGAGACTTTGTCACCCCCACCTCCTCTGATGTCCTTTTCCTTCCCCACCTTATTTCTTCTTTCCCATCTCTCTCCTTTTGTTTTCTTTTTAACAAGAGTGTGGCTTAGCCAGCCAAGATCATATTTTGCAACACTGTTGTGAGCGTGTGACCAGAAAGATGCAACTAAATGCAACACCTTAAACAGCCCAATGCTAGTACAAGTTTGTCAGGCTTCTCAGAGCCCTCAATAAGACTGACTGAATGCACCCTGTATTCACACCCTACTAGAAAGTGTTTTGTATCTTGTAACCATTTCTGACTAACTCCTTATACTTGTACTCCTCTTTGTAGTTAAATAATTTTTTCTTTTTAAATCAAAACTAATCCAGTGCTGTGTTTAAACTGAACTGTTCAGGTAATCCAGTTAAAGAAGCAAACTGTTGCATATTTGCCGCGCCCCTTACAGGGGCAATGGATCTCTAATATCTAAACTGCCCAGGAGAGGGCTGGCTAGTGCAGCTACACGGTTTGGGGGGGAAATTTGGGACTGGGACTGTGTTGTGATCACTCTGCATGTAATAACCAAGGCTACTTGAAGCCAGAGTATGGCTGGTGTGTTGCTGACAGGCTGCTGGGGCAGAGCTGCTGGACCAGGGCTGTAGCTATACTCAGGAGTGTGACCTGCATGCTGTTTGTGAGCAGCCCAGGTTGGGAGGCTACAACAGCAAAGCTTTGTGAGGCACCCAAGGTTGCAGGTAGGTGGTGACAAACCCTCGCTGGTCTGGACTGCACTCCGGAATGTGACAAAAAAACATGTGTTCTGCCTGTGTTTGTCTAGCAGGGTGGTGGTAAATGAGAGTCAATGCCAGAGACAGAAGCTACATTTTCTGTCTGCTGTTCTTTTCTCTCCCCTTTTGTGTGTGAGTTTGTCTTCCAGGAAACAAACAACAACAGGTCCAGCCCAGCTAACTTTTTTCTTTCACCCAACAACAATAGTTTTTTCCTTAACACCATCTAAACGACTGTCAATTGCGGGGGAGGAGGGTCGGGGGCGGGGAGAGAAGAAGGTCATCCTTCTAAGAACTCCTTTTCCAAAGAGAGAGAGAGGAAACAAATGGATGTTGTTAAAGTAGAAGTCTTACTTCATACTTTACTTTTAAAATGCTTTAACTGTTTTTCCTTTTCTGTATCTTTAATTGTGTGTGGTGACATGGTACTAAAGCAGGCCGAGGTCTCGGTATACCAAACCCCAAACCTTGTTTGTTGGATGCTGCCAGGGTTATGTTAACACCTTTGTCTCTGTAGGCCCATTTACTCCATCTAAATTAATATAACAGCTCACTGAACCCTTGAGTTGAACCATTATTATTATTAATTATTATTATTATTTCCAATAAAAGTTTTGGAACACTGGGAAAATTCTAGATGATTGGAAAAAAGCTAATGAAGTACCAATCTTTTAAAAGGGTAAACAGACATATAGTTATCTGGGTCATCTTATCAGTCTAATAGTGATCCTGGGCAAAATAATGGAACAGCTAATATAGAACTCAAGAATTAATGGAAGGTGATGTAATTAATGCCAACATACATGGGTTTATGGAACATACCGTACCGTAGAACCTCAGAGTTACGAATACCTTGGAAATGAAGGTTGTTTGTAACTATGAAATGTTTGGAAAAAAAAAAAGAGTACTTGTGGCACCTTAGAGACTAACATTTATTTGGGCATAAGCTTTCGTGGGCTAAAACCCACTTAATCGGATGCATGCAGTGGAAAATACAGTAGGAAGACAGATATACACACAGAGAACATGAAAAAATGGGTGTTGCCATACCAACTGTAACAAGACCAATTAATTAAGGTGGACTATTATCAGCAGAAGAAAAAAAACCTTTTGTAGTGATAATCAGGATGGCCCATTTCAAACAGTTGACAAGAAGGTGCAAGTAACAGAAGGGGAAAAAAAAGTTAGTAGAGGGAAATAGTTTTTACTTTGCATGATGACCCATCCACTCCCAGTCTTTATTCAAGCCTAAATTAATGGTGTCCAGTTTGCAAATTAATTCCAATTCTGCAGTTTCTCATTGGAGTCTGAATAAAAGACTGGGAGTGGATGGGTCACTACGCAGAGTAAAAACTAGTTCCCTAATTTTTTTCCTCTACTGTTACACCTTCTTGTCCACTGTTTGAAATGGGCCATCCTGATTATCACTACAAAAGGTTTTTTTTCCTCCTACTGACAATAGCCCACCTTAATTATTTGGTCTCATTACAGTTGGTATGGCAACACCCATTTTTTCATGTTCTCTGTGTATATATATCTTCCTACTGTATTTTCCACTGCAAGCATCTGTAGAACTGAACAATGAAATTGGTTTTAATTGTTCACTTTATTAATATAACTTCATAAGCAAAGTTTTATGAATGACACAACATTCATTCATAAAACCAGTTACCCCAATAACTGGCTAATTGAGTTTCACTTTCAATCCAATTGTTGCTTAAATCACTGAAACTTACACTGCTTCAACATTGTAACTTCTGCTCACTGTCTGCCTTTCCTTACACTTGTCCATATTGTAACTCAAACTCCATTTTAACTTGTCCCAAACTCCATTTTAAAATGCTCACTAATTTTGTAAACCCTACTGCAACCTTCATTTTCAAAACCCTGATGTAATCTTATTAGTGTAGTTTAGATGTGTGAATGAGGTATGTATGGATGATGGAATCAACCTCCAGCCCCCGCCTGTCCTGATGAAATAAAATGTAAACACCAATGGCTGAAGATGCAGACAACAGCCCTGACAAAGCAAGAAGAGTCCACCCTAAAAAGACAATTGATGAAACATCAAAACCAGGTCCCAGGCTGAAAGTCATGTCTGCAATTGATGGGTGATCAATCACACCGAACCCAGAGGCAGCGTGACACAGCAAGACCCATAGACTCTGGATTCAAACTAAAGCCTACAAAAAGGATGGGTGAGATGGAAGACTTTGGAGGGTAACATTCTGCTGCCAACATGGAAGGGCATCGGTGCATGCCCAACAGAGACCCAGCCCTTCCTTGTGCCCAACTTTCCTGGCCAGTTAGCCGCCACAAGCTACAAACCCAAGCCATGAACTCAAGCTACATTCAGGACTGGTAACTATGATAACAACCTTGCAGACCCTGTGTGTGTTTGTATGAATGAATGTATGAATAAATATGAAATTGAATGGAATGTTATAGCTATATATACAAGATTCTTTTTGTATTCACAATAAAAGTGGTATTTTGCCTTATCCCCTTTAATAAGATCCTGCTGGGTTTTATTTTATTGGTATAACACATCCGATGAAGTGGGTTTTAGCCCACAAAAGCTTATGCCTAAATAAATTTGTTAGTCTCTAAGGTGCCACAAGTACGCCTCTGTTTTTGTTATTTTTTTTGCTGATACAGACTAACACGGCTACCACTGAAATCTGAAATGTTCGTAACTCTGATCAAAACATTATGGTTGTTCTTCAAAAGTTTACAACTGAACATTGACTTAATACAGCTTTGAAACTTTACTAATGCAGAAGAAAAAATGTTGCTTTAAACTATCTTAATTTAAATAAAACAAAGCACAATTTCCTTACCTTGTCAAATCTTTTTTTAAACATTCCCTTCATATTTGTAGTAGTTTACATTTAACACAGTACTATACTCTATTTAACTTTTTTTGGTCTCTGCTGCTGCCTGATGGTATATTTCTGGTCCAAAATGAGGTGTGTGGTTGACTGGTCAATTCATAACTCTGAGGGTTTACTATAGATACTGTCAAACTAACTTGATTATTTTTAATGAGATCACAAGTTTGTTTGATAAGGCTGGAAGTGTTGATGTAATATACGTAGACTTCTATAAGGCATTTGACATGGTACTGGACACATTTTGATTAAAAAACAACCTAGAATATAAACATGGGAATTTGTTATTTTGAATTATGTATTTAAATTAAATAAATATATTATGGAATGAAATTTAAAGAAGCACAAAGTAAGAACACACCTAAAGTATCAAGTAGGCTAATTACACATGAATCACAATTAGGTGTTTAATCTAAAGACAAGGAAAAAACTGATATACAAGATTTAACTTTGTTGGTCATATTCAGTTACAATATATAATACTTGCACGGCTGGTGCTGTGGGACATCAACACCCAGAGCAATGAGGAGACAGCAGGCATGGTGTGCCACATCTACTGGGAGATCTCCAAGGCGGCGGGCAGGGGCGAAGGCAGAGGGAAAACGCATGCCTCGTTCCCTGGCTGAGCGGTGGAGATGGCCCCACATCCTGCGCTCATGATAGCAGCTCGTCAGCCAGTGCTAGTGGCAGTGAACGGGGGCTAGTCCCGACTGCCTCTTGGCAAACACAGAAGCTCGATTGGGTGGCTGAACTTGCTGGCTTGTGTTTGGCAAGGAGCTGCAGCCTTGGGGGAGGAAATCTGGTCGCGCAGAGGGAGCTTGTTTCTCTTTCAAGTCTCCCTGTCCTCAGCCCCGCAGCCAGACAGCAGGCACAGCAGCTTCTGAGCAACCAGAGGAGGCAGCGAGCTCCGCGATTCCAAGGTTGCTGAGGCTCTGCCAGACTGCCAAACCAGCAGCGTGCAGCAGAGATCTGGCAAACTGTTACTGTCACAATGAGGGACGGTGCTCTGTACAGAACAGCAGCAACAGGAAAGTGGATTTCTCTTCTTTTAATCTTATTTTTTATTAAAAAATATGTACCTATCCCATCCGTCCAGGCCCTTTTAAATTGCTGGGCCCCTGGGCAATTGGCCGGAAGCAGTAGCTCTAAGCAACACTAGGGCTAAAAGTGTGTTCCAGGAACTAACAGACATTATTGTCAGGGTAGGTTGGCCCTCCGACATCCCTACAGATGCAGGATGTAACTTCCTGGCAGGAACTATGGAAAGCCTTTGGGAAGCTCATTGGGTGAACAACTTGGTTGCCACCTCTTACCACCATCAAACAAGTGGCCTGGTGGAGAAGTTTAATGGAACTTTGGGGGCCATGATACGTAATTCGTAAATAAGCACCCTAGTGTTGCAGCAGTTGCTCTTTGCCTACAGAACTGTACCACACCCCAGTTTAGGGTTTTCACCATTTGAACTTGCATATGGCCATGAGGTTAAGGGGCCATTACAGTTGGTGAAGCAGCAATGGGAGGGATTTACGCCTTCATCAGGAACTAACATTCTGGACTGTGTAACCAACCTACAAAACACCCTCCGAACCTCTTTAGCCCTTGCTAAAGAAAACCTAAAAGATACGCAAAAAGAGTAAAAAGCCTGGTATGATAAACATGCCAGAGCGCGTTCCTTCAAAGTAGGGGACCAGGTTATGGTCTTAAAGGTGCTCCAGGCCCATAAAATGGAAGCGTTGTGGGAAAGGCCATTCACGGTCTAAGAGTGCCTGGGAGCTGTTAATTATCTCATAGCATTCCCCACCTCCAACCGAAAGCCTAAGGTGTACCACATTAATTCTCTAAAGCCCTTTTATTCCAGAGAATTAAAGGTTTGTCAGTTTACACCCCAGAGAGGAGATGACACTGAGTGGCCTGAAGGTGTCTACTACGAAGGGAAAAGTGCTGGTGGCGTGGAAGAGGTGAACCTCTCCATGACCCTTGGGCATATGCAGCAACAGCGGATCAAGGAGCTGTGCCTTAGCTATGTGCCAATGTTCTCAGCCACCCCAGGACTGACTGAACGGGCATACCACTCCATTGACACAGGTAATGCTAACCCAATTAGAGCCCAAACTTACCGGGTGTCTCCTCAAGCTAAAACTGCTATAGAACGGGAGATCCTGGATATGCTACAGATGGGTGTAATCCACCCCTCTGGCAGTGCATGGGCATCTCCAGTGATTCTAGTTCCCAAAATAGATGGGGAGATACAGCATTTAGCTTACGGTAGTCCACGCAAAAATGTAACGTGCCCAGACAACTATCTAATGCCACGCACAGATGAACTATTGGAGAAACTGGGACGGGCCCAGTTCATCTCTAGCTTGGACTTAACCAAGGGGTACTGGCAGATACCGCTAGATGAATCTGCCAAGGAAAGGTCAGCCTTCACTACACGTCGGGCTGTATGAATTTAATGTGCCCCCTTTCGGGCTGCGGAATGCACCCGCCACCTTCCAAAAACTTGTAGATTGTCTCCTAGCGGGATTGGGAGAATATGCAGTTGCCTACCTTGACGATGTGGCCATATTTTCGGATTCCTGGGCAGAACACCTGGAACAGCTACAAAAAAGTCTTCGAGCGCATAAAGGAGGCAGGACTAACTGTTAAGGCTAAGAAGTGTCAAATAGGCCTAAACAGAGTGAGATACCTCGTACACCAGGTGGGTCAAGGAACTATCCACCCCCTACAGGCCAAAGTGGATGCTATCCAAAAGTGGCCTGTCCCAAAGTCAAAGAAACAGGTCCAATCTTCTTAGGCTTGGCTGGATATTACAGGCGATTTGTACCGAAATACAGCCAAATCGCTTCCCCACTGACAGACCTAACCAAAAAGAAACAGCCAAATGCAGTTCAGTGGACCGAAGTATGCCAGAAGGCCTTTAACCAGTTTAAAGCGACATTCATGTCTGACCCTGTGCTAAGGGCCCCAGACTTTGACAAACCGTTCCTAGTAACCACAGATGCATCCGAGCGTGGTGTGGGAGCAGTCTTAATGCAGGAAGGATTGAATCAAGTGTTCCATCCTTTTGTGTTTCTCAGCAAGAAGCTGTCTGAGAGGGAAAGCCACTGGTCAATCAGTGAAAAGGAATGTTACGCCATTGTCTACGCTCTGGAAAAGCTATGCCTATACATTTGGGGACGGCGTTTCCACCTGCAAACTGACCATGCTGCGATACAGTGGCTTCATACCACCAAGGGAAATAACAAAAAACTTATTCGGTGGAGATTAGCTCTCCAAGATTTTGATTTCAACATACAACACAACTCAGGAGCTTTTAACAAAGTGGCTGATGCACTCTCCCATGAAAGTTTCCCAGAATCAACTGGTTAAAATTGTTCTTGAGATGTGGAAAATATTGTTAGTCTTTAAACAGTTAGTAGTATATTTAGAGGTGCATGTGTCTTCTTAACTCTGTTTTCTCCTAGAGCTCCAGGAAAAAATCACAGCCAGTGTTTCACCCTCTCTGTGATTTGGGGGGAGTGTCATAAATATAAAGGGAAGGGTAACCAACTTTCTGTATACAGTGCTATAAAATCCAAACTGGCCAGAGGCAAAACCCTTTCACCTGTAAAGGGTTAAGAAGCTAAAGTAACCTCGCTGGCACCTGACCCAAAATAACCAACGAGGGGACAAGATACTTTCAAATCTGGAGGTGGGGGGACAAAAAGGGTTGTCTGTCGGTCTGTGTGATGCTTTTGCTGGGAACAGATCAGAAATGCAAGCCTTCCAACTCCTGTTAAGTTAGTAAGTAGTCTATCAAGATAATGCATTCAATTTTCTTTTGTTTAATGGCTGGTAAAAGAAGCTGTGCTGGAGGGAATGTATATTCCTGTTTTTGTGTCTTTTTGTAACTTAAGGTTTTGCCTAGAGGGATTCTCTATGTTTTGAATCTGATTACCCTGTAAGGTATTTACCATCCTGATTTTACAGAGGTGATTCTTTTACCTTTTCTTTAATTTAAAATTCTTTTTTTAAGAACCTGATTGATTTTTCATTGTTCTTAAGACCCAAGGGTTTGGGTCTGTGTTCACCTGTACCAATTGGTAAGGATTATTATCAAGCCTACCCCAGGAAAGGGGGTGTTGGACTTGGGGGGGATATTTTGGGGGAAGACGTCTCCAAGTGGTCTCTCTCCCTGTTCTTTGTTTAAAACGCTTGGTAGTGGCAGCATACTGTTCAAGGACAAGGCAAAGTTTGTACCTTGGGGAAGTTTTTAACCTAAGCTGGTAAGAATAAGCTTAGCGGGTCTTTCATGCAGGTCCCCACATCTGTGGCCTAGAGTTTAGAGTGGGGAAGGAACCTTGACAGATTACATTGCAACAAGGTTCCAATTGCCCTTCAGAGCTTGGGTCTCCTCAAGGTGTTCTGCTCTTGACCTACCTTACTTAATAAACATTTAAAACTTTGAAAGAAAACAAAACTAAGGATTAAAACTTCATTTTGTCCATTTTTGATGTATGCTGTTTTATATCTTTCTTTATGTGTACTCAGTCTTAACTCCATTTTAACAAACAAGCAACAAGAGGATTCTGAAATATTACAAGAATAAATTTGGAACCAGTTCTACAAAAAAAAAAAAAAAAAATGCATGGCCAGAATGGGGAACACATCTGGTAACTTTCAAAAAAAAGTTTAAAAAAAGATTCAGATTATAAGGAAAATAAAAAATCAAACAAGTTGGGTTAAAATGATGATGAAAAACATTGTGAAATAATTAAAAATGGAACATTTTCACATTATTTAAGACATTTTCTATCACTTTAGAGTACATATCTTTCAAAATTGATGTTTTTGGACATTAAAAGGCAATGACTTACCACATTCATGAAGGAATAATAATAAGCATAAATGTTTTATTTTCTAAATCAAATTGAATTAATATTAAATTTTAAAGTGGTTGGTGTCTGCATCAAGTTATACCCATAATCATATACTGTAATACTTATCAAGCCAAGGAAATTTTACCACAAACACTACATATTGTAATTAACAGCTGCTTACCTGATATTAACTGTGGTTCTTCACAATGCTCTGCACGCATGGATCCCACTTATGGGATCCATGTGCCCCAGCACAGGAGATCAGAACATTTTTATTAGCAGTGTCCAGTATGGGTCACACATGTGCCCTGCATGCCCTCGCATCGTCCTCTTCTTCCCGTCACGATGGCATAAAGGGCACAGTGATCCCAACTGCCATTCAGTTCTTTCACTGCCCAGAATCCTCATTTCTAAGACTCTAAGCTCCAGGGACAGAGGGTGGGTCGTGAGATCCACATGTGCAGAACTTCTCAAAGAACCACGGTTACTATCAGGTAAGTTAACATTCCTTCTTCAAGTTACTGCATATGTGGATCCTGTGGCATTATACCCCATATTCTTCATAGTAATATTGTTATGATAGGCTTATGACATAACTATGATGTATTTTATGCAAGAAGGTCATGTAAGATATAATTGAAAAGGTTCTGATTCACTGAATATGATCATCCTATCTGTATGCATGTATCATTTTGGTAACTGAAGTTAGGAATATTATCTATACAACTATTACAAATGTGTTTGCACCTGGGGAACTCCCACTGGGCAGAATGCAATCAGTCTAGATGGCTGGCTGGGAAGGGCCATTAGAGAGAACAATAGGTCTTTGAAGATGCTAATCTTCCATAGGGGAGCCTTCCTGAGGATGCTACAAACAGTCATGGCTGCTGTGGCCCTACAGGGGCATCTGACCAAGTCACCTGGTCCTGGACTCCATCACAGAATACCAGTGTTTTTCCACTGAAAGGCGGGGGAACTAAAGTTGGAGAAAAAGGGTGCCTGCCATACGCAAAAGCTATTTAAAGCAGGGAAGTGACATCATCGTGGTTCTTCACTGACTCACCAACCAAAGGAGATGCTTGGAAACACCTGATAAACAAGGACTGAATTCGGGAGAAGGGCTGGACGCAGGCTAGAGGGATTTCTAGCCTGTGAAAAGAATACCTGGGGTTTTAAGCTGCAAGCAAGTGCAGCTTGCCCTTAAGAGCCTGAAGCCAGCTTAAATAATCATTTAGGGTGAGAATTTGCTACTCATATCCAATTTCTTTAGTATATAAAGCTTAGATTACCTAGCAAATAAAACAAAACCGCAATCTGCTTTGATCTGTTTGATATCCTTTATAAATCACTTAAAAATCTATATTTGTAGTTATTAAATTTATTTGTGCTTGTTCTAAAACCAGTTTGTGCGGGAGTCGTTACTTGGGGTAGAAAGCTGTGTATATTCCTCTCAGCATCGAGGGAGGGGGCAAATTTCATGAGCTTACACTGTACAGTTCTCTGTATAATTTTGGGTTTATACTCCAGAGGGGGGTGCATGCCTTAGGAACTGGGAGGTGCCTTAGCTGAGCCTTCCCATCCTGAGCTGATCTCAACATCTGTATGTAGCTGCAGCTGGGTGTGTCCCTACCTGTATGTGTGCTGGAGAAGGCTTGGGGGCCTGTCACCACAGTACAGTGTAAAGGGAGCCCAGGCTGGTGGATCAGGCAGGCTCAGTGGTGCCCCAGTTCAAGGTGGCACCCCCGGGGGAACCTGTCACAGATCCCACTTATAATGATTAACTAGCAGTCATTGTCCAGGAGGTGGGAAGTAGGAGTTATTTGACAAGAGATTGCAAAACAGCTCTTCCAAATAAGGAGTCAGATCTTGAAGTGATGACTAATGAAGCATTTCTGTGAGTGGGATGAGCCTCCCCACCTAGTGCTTAAAGGCCGTGGTGGCAGCCCTGCCTAATGGTTGTGAGGTAGGAGAACCCAGGCCCTCCCACTTCACTGGGTTCCAATCCAGTGGCTCCCTTGAGTCCAGCTAACACTCTCCCATGGACTGTTCCTAACATTCTGCCCCTCCCCTTAGGACACATCCTGGCCGGCTGATTTCCCTGGAGACCTAGTCCATGGGTCTCAGGAGAGAAGGGAATCTGAGTTACACACAGCAGACCTCTCCAAAGGACGTCTTCCTGACACAGTCCCTCTCTAGTGGTGAATGCAGATCTGCCTCTTTCTATCCACCAACCCGCGGTGCTGAAGAGACTCCCTTTTAAGTCCCTCCTCCAAATGGAACATGCCCTGCAGGCCGGTCAGGGTGGGGTTTCCTGAGCCCAGAGTTGTTCCTTCACTCTTAACGCTCCAGCGTGGGGTTTATCCACCCCATCATACACACCTCTTTAGTCTGGTGCTGGGGTCCGAGTCCAAGTCTTGCAGTCCTCTGTCCAGGGAAAAAAAACTCTGCATTCTAGTGTTTGTTCCCTGGCCTGTGGCCTATATGGAACTGAGCTAGTGGAAGGGTACATGAACCATTATAAAGAGCAAGGGATTTCCCAGTAGGTAATACCGTAATGCTTCTATAGGCCATTCTACCACTAAGATCTCTTTTTCTACACTCAAGTAAGCCTGATGAAGAGTATTGGATGTTCTTCCCCCTCAAAGTCCTGGGACAGTACCGCCCCAACCAACCGTACATCTGAACCATCGTCATGGAATATGAACCATTATGTTACATTCAAGTGGCAGAAGACTGATTCATTGCTCAGGAGATTTCGAGGTCCTTAAGACTTGGTCACAGGCTTCAGACCAAGCACCTTCTTGAGGCTAGAGTTCTTCACCAGGTACGTGAGGGGTGTGGCTATCATGGCAAAGCTAGATATGAACTGTCCATAGTCCTTGGCCCATCCCCAAAATTGTCTAACTTGCCTCTTTGTTGATGGGACAAGGAAGTCTATCAAAGCCTGGACTCTCCTGATTGAAGGCCTAAGTTTTCCCTTTCCGACAGCGTATCAAAGATACATCACCTCATGAAACCCCAGTCAGCACTTGGCTGTGTTCACTCTGAGGCCGGCATCCTCAAAGGCCTGTCTAACTGCCAATATATGCGCAAGATGTTTCTCCCAATCATAACTATTATATCTATGTAAGTTGCTGCACAATGATGGTACAAATCGTAGGATTGCGTCCGTCAACCTTTGGAAGGTGGCAGCAGCCCCATGAAGGCCAAAGGGTATCATCTTGAAGTGTAACAAGCTGAAAGTTGTTGCAAAGGCCGTTTTCTCTCGAGATCCATATGTTATAGGAATCTGCCAGTAGCCCTTGGTCACATCTAGGGTTGCAATGTATTTCACGGCCCCCAATCACACTAAACAGCTTGTTGAATTGGGGCACGGGATATACCTTCCTAAAGTCAATATAACACTGAGTCGTTCGATTCGTCTCAAGCGCCAGGACAATAGGGCTCTGCCACCTGTGGTGAGATTCCTCTACCACCCCCCAGTGGAGCTAGTGGAAGGGTACATTGCCTGAAGCTCCTGAGGTACAGTGCCCCACATTTTTCTGGCCAGGGGCAGTGGCTGTCCAGGACCTCCCACCCAGGCTGTTATGATGTGTTGAGAAATCAGCGGGGTTCTCTGGGGCTGTGCTGAGAAAACAGGGGACAGATCAGACCACCTGCAACATTGGAGCCCATGGGGATAGCTAGAGCCCTTCCCCCTGAAGAACCATGTCTGAGTCCTTGGATAACAAAGCCTGGAGGCCCAGTTCTCGAGGGGGTGGGAAGGATGTTATGAAAATGATCTCATGGTCCTGCCAGGCCTTTAGAAAGCTTATCTGATAAATCTCGGTCTCTTTCCTCTTCCCTGGTTGCTGAATCTCATAATCCACTGTTCCCACCTGGCATACCACCTGAAGGCCCCTTGCTATCTAGCCATTAACTTTGACTCCAAGCTGGGCAGTAGTAGCAGTATTCTGTCACTGAGTTGGAATTCAGGTGGGCGGGCGTCCTTGTCGTAATTTATTTTGACATGCTTGGGCCCTTAAGAGATTTTCATTTGTGAAGGCCCCTAATATCTTCAGCTTTTCTCATAGCCAGAGAATGTACTGTACTATCCTGGTCCCAGATTTCCCAAACTAGATCTCAGATACCCTGGGGTTGCCTTCTGTACAACAGCTTGAAGATCAAAAAACTCATGAAGGCCTGGGGGACTTTGCACACTGCAAATAGGACGTGTGATAATGAATGCTCCCAGTGGTGGGGGTCTTCAGCCACACACTTTCTTAGAGTCCCGTTCAGCTGAAGCATTTGACTAGCCCATCTGTTTGGGGGTGATAGATGAAGGTTCTCAGAGATTTGATTTTCAGCAGCTCACATACATTCATCATCAGTCATGAGATGAAGTTTGTCCCCTGGTCTGTTACTATTTCCGTGGGGATCCCCACCCTTGTGAAGACCTTCATGAGTTCCGCCACTATGGTAAACACATCGGTTGTGCAAAGCAGAATAGTCTTAGGATACAGTGTTGCATAATCTATGATTATCACTGTGTGTTGGTGTCCAGTCATGCTCTTCTCTAGTTACCCTATCAAGTCCACATCAATTCTCTCAAAGAGTGCGTCTATTACTGGCATTGGGATCAAGGGAGCCCTTGGAGTGTTCTTGTGTCCTGTCAGCTGGCACTCCAGGCAGAACATGCAGTAATCTTTCACCTCTTTGTGGATGCCTAGCCAACAGAACTGGCTGGTAATCCCTTCCATTGTTTTCTCCCTCCCCAGGTGGTTGGCACATGGCACTGAATGCACAAGTTGAAAAAACTCCCTCCTAAAGGGACGGAGCACCAGGAGTTGGGCCCAGACTTCACTAGTCTGGGGGGGTCACCCTATACCACGCAGTAAATGTGTTCCCATCTCAACTCAAAGCTTGGCCATCATACTGCCCTCTGTGGGTTAATTACCTCCCTGTTGACAGCAGCCAGCTGTTCATATGCCCGGCTCATGGTGCGATCCTTGTTCTGGGTCAGCCATTCCGTACCCATGGGGCTTTGAGTTAGTGGGTCCAGCTGGTCTTCCAGGGGCTCCCCTGTCTGCTGTGAGATCCCTTCCCTGGGATTTTTTCCACACTCCTGCATTAGCCAGTTCCACTTCTCCCATGGTCTCAAGCTCCGATCAACCCCTTAGGTTGAGTCCCTCTCCCACACCTGCAAGACTTCAAAGTACTTCCAGTCTCAGCCCAAAACTATGGGGGTAGGCAAAGGCAGCTCTGTGAGATTCTCCACGGTCAGCTGTAGCTTCTGTGTGTGGCATGGGCATACGTCCCACATGTATACACTGAAGGAAGACTGTGTCAGACAGCTTCCCATGGGCCTAAATCAGCTTTTCCCTCACAAAGGTCTGACTGCAGTTAGCCTGTGTGGTTAGCCAAGCCTCGCCCAAGTGCGAGGAGTCACACTACAAAGCCTTACCTAAGTTAGTGTATCCTTGCTGATGCTGTGTTCCCCAGTGGGTTGCTAGGGCTTCTGGAGTCAGATCCCATGGTTCTGTGTGCTGCAGTAAACTGATTTCTCTGTGGTTCTTTCCCAGTGAATTGTGGGAGAACTTGTCTGTCCTTCTGGGCACATGGAGAGTGGTGTGTGAGAATTACAGGAAAACATTGGAAATGATTTAACTTGTGTCCTCACTGCAAGGTGGGTGGCTTATCAGCCCACGTGAAAGCGGAACAGATACTCTAGCACCCCTACCCGCAGCTGTGCCAGCTAGCTGGGATTAAAAGCACCACTTTTCTCAGAAGAGAGGTTTTTATGTATGCATAGAAAGGTGACCTGGAGCAACATCTGAGCTTGAGCCCACACTAACTCTGCAGTGAAGATATACCCATAATAAGTCAATTTTATAAAAGAAAAACACGGGTTGAAAGAGAGATCAATAAACTAGGCCCCTGGTTTCTTGCTATGCTACTTGAGTGTTGATACGAACTGGAAAAGGAAACCACAAAACATCAACATTGATGCATGAAATCTTAGTTTTCTATTTTACAGCACTGTATATATCAGTTATCTGAGAAACAATTAGTATCATAAGAGCACCTGGGCCTAAAGTTTCAAGTTTCTGGAGAGTTAACATTTGTGTAGGTGCTGCTCAGAGCTACTAAAAAATATCCAGTAATGATTCTGTACAGTAGAGTCCATCCCCCTGGTTGCCAGCAAGAAGTTACTATTATCAAGCAGTTGCTAATAAGTGAAAGATAGGTTTGTAGAGCTCCAACCAGGGACAGAAGTGCTTGGAAGACTTCCCTGCCTGCAGCCCTGCAAACCTGCCTGCAGGGAAGGCAGCAGCCTAGCGGCTGGGACTTTCTACAGGAAACGGGAGTGCTGGGGCCAACAGAGCTGCACACCCATACCTCTTCCTGCACACTCCAGGGGGTTGGGGCTCAGCAAATCCTTCCTTGCGTGAAGTTCCCCAGCAGGGCACAATCTGGAGAGCACAGGTAGAGGAACCACAATGTTCCAGCATCAAGA
Source organism: Caretta caretta (assembly GCF_965140235.1). Classification (NCBI taxonomy): domain Eukaryota; kingdom Metazoa; phylum Chordata; order Testudines; family Cheloniidae; genus Caretta; species Caretta caretta. The sequence goes on along the minus strand of NC_134208.1, from coordinate 135,438,748 downwards.
CTAAAGCCCCTCTCCCAGCCTGTATCCCCTTACTTCCTGGGTGCAGGCAGGTTTTCAGGGCTGCAGCCCCCTCCCTCCTATTGCCCTTCCCACAGCCTCTCTTCCCAACCCATAGCCCCTTACCTCCTGTGTGGTCCCTGGGTGCAGACAGATTTGCCGGACAGCAGCCCCAAAAGGAAGGTCTGGGGCAGGCTGAGCACTGACTGCAGGCAAGTTTGCATGGCAGCAACCAGAGAAGTCATGTCCCAGCACATCCTTCCCTGGCTGCAGCCTCCAAACTTGCCTGCAGGTGGCACCTTTCTTCCAAAAAAGGTTGCTAATAAGCAGCATGCCCTTGCCAATATCCAAATCCTGTTAACATTGATGTTAATGATATGGGATTGGTTCCCAGCAACATGTTGCCATTAACTGGAAGTTGTAAATATCAGGCTTTCTATTAAGTAGAATCTACTGTAGTTAGGTATATCAGACTACCCCTAAAAAGTCATTTTCAGTCAATTCTCATGCAATACATAGATTTTTAGCAGATTGTATTTGCTTCTGCTGCTCCATTTAAAATGAGGAACTCCGAGTATGGCTGGATTAGCAATACCTTTGTCAGATTTTCTTGTCTTCCACCCACTCTTCTCTTGGTCAAGCACAAAACTGAGTGAAGCAAGTTTTAATTTGATTTCCATTAACCGGTTGTAAAGGAAGATGTTCATCCTATATGAAAACATCCAGACAGCATGGAACAGATTGTTAGATGAAAACACAATACAGTTACGTAACTATCCTCACTGTTCACTGATTTTTGCCCTAGTTTTAATCATGACCAGGAAAACCTAGTTGTATGACAGTTACATATAATCAGTAGCTGATAATTTATGAATTGGGTAATTAAGTGTAATACCCAAGGTCTTCCAACGTAGTTTTATAAACAAAGGGAGGAGATCTGCATAACTTACACACCATGTAGTCTTTTCCTAGCGGCAGGATTTTGTGTGTCCTTTAAAGTTATTTCTCCCTTTCAACGGAAAAGGTTTAAGTACGGTGGTGTGTTTCGTTTTGGCTTTTCTAGAGGAAAGAGCTAGCACTGAAACACTATGCTAAATGAACTGCTCTCACTTGGCTTCAAAAAAGGAGAGGGCTGCAGATAATGAAGATATATCAGGCCAATCTTCTCAGCAGGAAGGTGTTCTTCGCCTCTGGGTATCTCAGTACAGGAAGAAAGAAAGAACAAATCAATATCCCTTTCCTGAAACAGTTAATCCTCAAAGCTTTAGTTACTGGAGTTCCATTTAAATCCTCATCCAGCAAAATCTTCCATTGTTCCAGACCGAACGGTTGTGCGCTATTGGTTTCAAACAGGTTTTTTAAAAATGCAGATAGTTCCTTGAAAATGAATTTGCCTATAACCTTGAGAAGGCAGAGCAATGAAGACTAGAATAAAGAAGAGACGTACCATCTACTGAGCCCCCCATACAGCTATTGTGTTTGATAGGAGTTCACATTTGCTAAGTGTACAGTAATGAGAACTGATCCAATAACGAAAAGGTGGACAAAAAGAGTGATGTTCTCCAATGGCAAGTGCATTTCTAAACGCCACATTTAGTATTTTACATTATAGTGAAAATAAAATAGCACAAAGGAGTATATAATGCCCCAGGAGGTTGAGTTGACCTTTTGGGAAAGGCTGCTACGGGAGCTTTACAAGCCACAAGAAAGGAGGAAATCCACTGGCTGGGTTAACTGATTATCCCTTAAAAGGGTGTGGGGGCAGAGCCAACCGGGGGGCGGGTAGGAGAAGAAATGCTTAGCACACCACTTGGGTCTTCATTCAGCAAAGCATTTAAGCATATTATACAAAGGTAAATTAGAGTGAAAAGATTTTTGGAGAAAACTTCAGTCTCTTCCCTCACTCTTTGCACTTCTATCACTCACATGTACAAGAGGCATGAGTTTTTTGTTTTTTTTTATATTAGAAATATTAGGTTCTATTTCAATCTGTAGAGTCAAAGCTAAAAGGGAAGGAATGACAGCAGCACTGTGGTTGTTGCCCTAGCCATTAGGAAACAGTAAATGTCTATAAGCCAGGAGGAGAACAGGAAAGAAAATGGGTGGTGACTGAGATCATGGCTAGTCCGTAAATTCAGCTGTCATTAGATAGGGAAGAGGAAAGAGCATGAGTTGTTAAATGTTTGGGGGCTGGATTTTAGAATCTAGAAGTTGCTGAAAGGTGGCCTGTATACCTGACAGTAATGATCTATAAATATAAAACATTAACTCATTTTATTTTTCCCTAGGGGAGAATTCAGTAGGTGGTTTCTCATCCTAACTGTAGTAAGAGAGCTGCTGCTCAACACAGCGAAAAAAAGTTACTCATCTTCTCGTAACTGTTCACATCCATTCCACTCAGATGTGTGTGCGCGCGCACACACACACACACTCAAAAGCTGGAAGATTTTTTCCTAGCAGCATCCTTCGAGTGGGCCTGGGCGCCCTCTGGAGTCACGGCTTCACGGTGCTCAGTATAGAGCCCTGCCGACCCACCACTCCCTCAGTTCCTTCTTCCTGGCTACTCCAACAGAGGAATAGGAGGGTGGGTATGGGAATGGACGTGAACACCACATCTCTAAGAACAGTTAGGAGAAGGTGAGTAACCATTTTTTCTTAGAATGCTTGTTCATGTCAATTCCAATCAGGTTCCTCACAAGCCTAGGAGACGGATTGGCGCACTGCTCGTCCGAAGACCGCATTGTCTCTGGCCTGCTTGGTAATCACATAACACGTGATGAAAGTGTGGATGGAGGACCACGTTGTCACTCTGCAGATTTCCTGAGCAGTGACCTACACCCGGAATGCTGTTGATGAAGCCTGCGCCCTGGTATAGTGTGTAGTGATTGAGGGTGCAGGAACCCCGCCAGGTTGTAGCACTCATGAATGTAGGATGTGATCCATGACGAAATGTGTTGTGATGACACTGGCAGACCTTTCAGTCTGTCTGCCAGCCACGAATAACTGGACCAATTTTCTGAATGGCTTCATTCTCTCGATGTAAAAGGCTAGCGCCCTGCGGACATCCAGAGAGTGAAGTCTCTGCTCCATACTGGTGGAATGTGGCTTAGGGTAGAACACCAGAAGTAAAATGTCCTGGTTGATGTGAAACTGCGATACAAGCTTTGGGAAGAAAGCAAGGTGAGGCCTGAGCTGAACCTTGTCCTTATAGAACATGGTATAAAGAGGCTCTGATGTTAGGGCCTTGAGCTCAGATACCCTTCTGGCTGAGGTTATTGCTACCAGGAATGTCACCTTGTAAGAGAGGTGGAGCAGGGAGTATGTTGCCAACAGTTCAAAGGGTGGTCCCATGAGCCTAGAAAGGACCAGGTTGAGGTACAGGTGGGGACCGGCTGACGGGGTACAGCCTGTCGAGCCCTTTTAAAAATAGTCTGACCATCGGGTTAGCAAACACCGAGCGGCCCCCCGCGCCCGGATGGAAGACTGATATGGCGGCTAAATGCACGCTTATTGAAGACAACGAAAGCCCCTGCTACTTAAGGAGGAAGAGGTAATTCAGAATGAGCAGCACTGAGGCTAGTGTCAGAAGTGAATGGCGCTGCGCTGACCAGATCAAAAATGTCTTCCACTTGGCAAGGTAGGTGGCTCTAGTAGAGGGTTTCCTGATGCCAAGCAGACCTAGTCGAACCTGTTCTGAACAGGAAAGCTCCATCAGGTTCAACCACAGAGCTTCCATGCCGTGAGGCGAAGCAATATGAGGTTCAGCTATTGAAAATGACAGTCACCTTGCATTAAAACATCTGGGAAGAGTGGAAGGGTGACCGGGTCTTCCACAGACATGTCTAGGAGAGATGTGTACTAGTGCTGACGAGGCCAGGCTGGTGCTATCAATATGACCTGAACTTGTTCTCTCCAGATCTCGAGGAGCACCTTGTGAACGAGCGGTATGGACAGAAAGGAGATGGCCTCCCCATGGAAGGAGGAACGTGTCCACTCTGGATCCTGCGCTGTGATTCTGGAAGGAGCAGAAATGCTGGCATTTCCTGTTGTGTCATGTGGCGAATGGGTCTATCTAGGGAAAGCCACACCTCTGGAAGTTTGAAAATGCGACATCTGGGCAAAGGGACCACTCGTGGACCTGAAACGACCTGCTTAGGTCGTCTGCCAGCTCATTTTGTACATACACATTTTGTACATACTTCAATCCTCCTGAGAGATCTTGATTAAATGTTCACAGAGGTACTCTAATCCTCAGCCAAAGGTGTAAGGGAGGAATGCATTATTTTGTCTTCCATGGAGGACACTTTCCCAGCCATTCAGCAACAACTTCAGCAGGCACCATTACAGTACACAAGCTAGTAGCATTTGACCCAGGTGGCTTTGGGATACCAGCAGCAGCTGTGCTGACTCTGCCTGTGTTACCTTCAGGAGTGCTATATCAGCTAAAATCACCATTGCCTGTGGGAAATGGTGCCAGTATTCAGTGCCATCTACTACTAGAATCATGCAACCCAGCAATCTCCTCATTTCCCAACTCCTGGTGGGCCATACTCAACCAGGCTCATGCTGTGACTGGCACAGTACATATGCAATTCCAAGCAGACACAAGAATGTAGTCTTAAAACTTTAGGGGAGCAAAGGGAGCGAGTTCAGCATCTTAAGTTTGTTTCTATTGTCACTGCAGCCTCCAAGGTCTCTCCCTTTACTCCTCTAGGATGCTTGAGCCAATAAGGAGAAAGAAGAGGACTTGGGATGACCTGTTCAATGAGATCTGCATGCCCATGCTGATTGGACCATGAGCACAGGGCCTGGGTGATGAATGCAGAGGACAGCCTGGAGAAGGAAAGAGTGGGCAGGAGAAAGGCCCAGGAGTCCCAGCAGGAAAATAAGGAAATGCACCAGGACATAATGGGGCTTCTCAGGCAGCGAACACAGATGCTGTAAACTCTGGTGGACTTGCAGGTCCAACAATCCTAGGCTTGCATCCCTCTACAGCCCAATGAGAACTCAAATCAGGACCACCCTATTCCCCCCCTGCCCCCAACTTTTCACATGACAGTGGAGGTCACTGCACCACCCCTATCACTGCTCCCTGGGGGCCATTAAAGACAACCACAGCTTAATATGAACTGTGGCTTCCATATGGCAACGTGTGTATGTGTAAATGAAATAGAAATGAGTATCCTTTCCCTTTCATAAGTTCTGTTCTCTTAAGGTATTAAGTTTGGTTAATATTTTAATGTATTTGTTTTAAAATTGCCCATTTCTTGCACTGATTGTTACATAATACAATTTATTATTTGGAACATAATTCATCTTTATTAATTCAAGGCATGTGCTGCTGAGGGATCAGCAGTTCTGATCAATTAGCTGTTACTGCATAGCGTCACACAACTCATAGGATCATTTACAAACAAAATTAATAGGTGCACTGACATACAGCAATCACCACATGACTCCTACGAGGCCACCAAAAAACATGGCCAGGTAGAGAACACTACAAAAAGCTGGCTCATTGTTAAAATGGCCTTGCAAAGGCTCTGAGCCATATAGCTCTAAGTTGAACTCTTGTAAGGACCCCTGTATCTAGCCCGTCTGCCCTCCACCCTGGCAGAAACTTTTCCTCATCCCTTCACACATAGCATGCAGGACACAGCAGATAACTATAATCATTGGGATATTTTTCTCACCAAGGTCCCATCTTGCAAGTAAACAATCTTAGCAACCCTTCAAATAGCCAAAAGCACATTCAACTGTCATTCTGCACTTGCTGAGCCAATAGCTGAACTGTTCCTTGGTGCTGTTGAGGTGGCTGTTGTATGGCTCCACGAGCCAGGGGTAGGTTGGGTCACCAATGATCAATATTGGCATTTGAATGTTCCCAGTGCTAATCCACTGGTCAGAAGAGTGTCTTCTTGTAGCTTTCTGAACAGACCTGAGCATCATGCGCCTTCCCTGACCAGCCCACACTGATGTCAACCAACCAGTGATCGACCAATGTTTCCATAACCATAGAAAAGTAGCCCCCTCTCCTGATGTACAGTGGCAAAGTGCTCTGGTGCCAAAATAGGAATATGCATGCTATTACTCCACTGCAGTTTGGGAACCCCACTGCTGAAAATCCATCCATCATGTCCTACGCTCTGCCTAGAGTCTCCATCCTGCAGAGCAGGAGGCAATTAAGGACCCCTATGATGGATTTCCTCACTCCAAATTGCTATCAGTCAGGAATCAATTTGGCATCACAAGTTTCACAGTGCAATTGCCACTCACTTTTCCACCATCAGTGCAGTTCTCATTTTGGTGTCCTTGCACTGGAGAGCTTGAGGGAGCTCAGGGCACAGATCCAGGAATGTGGTCTTGCACATCTGAAAGTTCTGCAGCCACTGCTCATGATCCCAAATCTTATGATCCCACAAGTTAGTGCTTGTATCTTGAGCCCAGAAGCAGCACTCCGCCATCTGCAGCTGCTCCATGAATGCTAATAACTTTGAACTGGTTCTCACTATGTCCCACAGCAATCTGTCCTCCAGGGAATCGTCATGTTCCCCACTCATTTGGGTCTTCTTGTGGCTCTGCAAATATTCCACGATTGTGTACCCTCTGCTTGCAATGCTCATGAGAACAGAGCTGAGCCATGTAGGCTCCATGCTACTGTCAGATGGCAGACAGCAAGTCAACTGCAAACTGTGAAGTTGACCCCATGCTCCTAGTCACCCCTGCATGACTTAATTTAGCCCCCTCATTCATTGCCAAAACTTCCCAAAACACATTGCACTGGACAGTAGTACAGCTACATTGCACTCTGTATTGATACAAGCCCCCTGGTGAGTATGTGCACCTCCGACACAAGGAGCCAAATATGCATATGCACAAGCAATGTACTAAATGTGGTGGGAGTATGCCGACGTAACATGAGTTGACATAAGTTTGTAGTGGAGACGTGACCCTAGAGCCACCCAGAAATTGAAATCAGAACTATGGGATTGTGTGCATACATAGTTTCTCAATTACTTTTAAAGTTTAAGACATTAAACAACAAGGAGAATTTTTGGCAATATATCTGAAGCAGAGGTAACTAAAGACACTAGGTGACCATTTGCTGTGTTACTATTTGCAGTTAATCTGTGTTTTTTTTGAAAATGTCACCAATGAAGTGTTTTTTAAACTTGCATGCCAGCTTTAACATCTAATATAAGCCTTTGGCTATTGGTGCACGTTTGACATACCTTTAAGTCAGAAAATCATCTGATTTGATATAACCAAACTAGTCTGTTCTAATACTTAAGAATTGCTGGAGTATTTACTTCCTTTGTACTTGTGATGGAATCTCTTAACTAAGTTACCTAAAGGAGACTATCAAGGAATTGGGACTACAGTGGTATATCAGACCAAAGTGTTAGTTCCACTTGAATTGACAATGCCTGTGCCCTTGTTGGCCAAGCTACGGCTCTGAATGATTCATATTAAAATAACTCATTATTTCAAATCCATTTTGCAACACTGATTTGCCTATTATACCACCATTCCCCACATCTGGCTCTGTGGTGACATATCTAGATTAGTTTGTTGTACAGAAAAAGTCATTGACCTTTGTGGAGCCTTCCTTCTCCTTCCATTCCACTTTAATAAAACATATTTTTGTTAACTTTAAAAAGGACAATGAATATATTGCAAAAGGGTTACCTAAATCTCCATGTTTAAAAATAATACAAAAGCTCCTAAACAGGGCAAATTAATTTTAATATGAAAATGTAGTCAAACCCATCTCAAATTAAAACCTGCAATGTTCTTAGAGGACACAAACACTACAGCTAAAATAAATACTACTGACTGTGCCGTGGAGATTACAACTGAAAGATTCACATGAAAAACTAAAATTAACAATTTTACCTTTAACAGATCTATGCAAGTTTATTTCTTTATGCAATATTTTGTAAGCAGTTGTAATTAGAGCTGCAGAGATAATTTGTGATGTATACAAATACCTTTCAATTACTATTTACATGATGTCTAATATAGCAGTTTCTATAATGTAGCAGTAATAAGTAATTTTAAATAAGCATCATTTCTACACTTTTCTTTACATGGATTTAGTAAGAAAGTCTAGTTAATACATGCTGGTTTTAAAGTTTCCCTCCCCAAAGAACAAGTCAATTTTCATTTTCTTTGAACATTTTGCTTAAGTGTTCAACTAGTGCTACAAGTTCAGGGTTTCCCCCAAGTGACTCAATCTGTTTATATGCTTCAGATTCAAGCTTTTTCAGCGTTTGTCGAGTGTACTCAAAGGAACCTACATTCTCAAGGTAATGTACACAGTATTTTTTGATGTCTACATTTTCTGTCCTTTGACGCAAAATATTCTGCACCTGAGTGCTTTCAGGTCTGGACCAAATAGCATGAATAGTTGGGAATGAGAACTTTCCCTCAGTTAAATCTTCACAAAAACTCTTGTTCTCACTATATTCTTTGGAGTGTAAATTAGCATAGTCGTCTCGTATTTGGAAGAAGAGCCCAAGTGTATTAAGGAGTGGTTTTAAGTCTCTTTTATAATGGGAAAAGAGCTGCATGAGGCCCACAGCTAATCCAAAGAGACCACCTGTCTTTTGTAGTACCATGGCTTTATACTCTGCTTCTGTAGGACAGGTGTATGTATCTCTCCAGTAAATATCCAAACCCTGGCCCTGATGGAGTTCCAGCAGCTGACGAGTGAACACTTTCACAGCATCTGGGTGATCAAGTGTTAAAACCTTCTGTAGGCCAAGGAAATACACATAATTAGCAGAATTTATTACAGACGGAATTCCATAGATGCTATGAGCCACTGGAAAGCCCCGTCGTAGCTTTGAGTTATCTTCAATGTCATCTATGAGTAAGCTGGCATTGTGCAACATCTCTGTCACTTCAATAATAACCTAATAATACAAGAAGAGAAAAGTCTTACATTGTAAAATAAGTTCTAAATTTGTGGAATATTTTGCATTTGCACAGCATTAACTAGTATTTTGCTTATTTTTAGTTGGTCCACCTCCTCCCTCTGTTGAGAGGGGCTCCCTAGAGCTCTGTTACTAAACTAATTTTCATGCAAAAGGCCTTCTTGAACATGAGTGACCAGAACTGTACACAGTATTCCAAATTAAATCTTACCAATGCCGCGTACAATGGCATCAATACTTTTCTCTACTAGAAATGCCTTCCTCAATACAACCTAGGATCGCATTTGCCTTGGTTTTTTTTTGTTGTTTTTTTTGCAGCCACATCACACTGGTAGCTCACTGTCATCATGAGATCGACCAACATATCCAGGTCTGTCCTCCTCTGTTTTCAACTGATGTGGGTCCAGACTGTAGCAGAAATTAGATCTTAAATTCATGATCTACATTTTTGTACTATTGAATTTCATCCCATTTCTGTCACTCCAGTCTTCAAGGTCATCCAGATTTTCCTGTATAACATTCTGATTCTCTTTCATACTGATGAGGCCTCCCAACTTTGTATCAGCAAGTTTCGTTAGTACACTCCTGCCTTTTGTGCCAAGGTACTCCGAAAAATATTGAACTGGATTGGTCTTGGAACAAATCCCTGAGGAACTCCCACTAATAACCTCCCTCCAAAACGATAATTCACCCCTCAGTACAACTCATTGCCATCTCCTCTTTAGGCAGGCAAGGGAGAAGTGTGGTTCCAAGATGAGATGTTTGGAAGCAGATGAACAGTCAGTGGGAAAGCAAGTTTAAAATGGCAGAAACTATAGAGAAAAGACACCAGCTAGCATTGAGACTGTATGAAATCAGAGTAGATTAGATGGGGGCGTGGCCTGCGAGGTAAGATGGAACAACTATTTTATGAGAGAAGACTAAGCAGTTGGCTTGTTTAGTCTAGCAAAATGAAGGCCAAGAAGAGAGAAGAATTACTCTCTATAAATAGATCAGGAGGTAAAAACTAGGGAAGATGAAGAGCTATTTAAGCTAAACAACAATAGTGCCACAAGGACAACTGGATATAAACTGACCATTAATAAGTTTAGGCTGGAAATTATAAGGTTTTTAACCATCAGAATAGTTAAGTTTCTGGAATGGCTTCCCAATAGGACTGTGGGCGCAAACAACCTAATTAGTTTTAAGAAAGAGCTTGTCAAGCTCTATGAGTGAGACTGTATAACATGGATTTGGGGAGGGACGGGGGGACGCAGGGCTCAGCCATCCTGGGCTCCCCTTCCAGTTTGTGTCTCTTATGTTCCTAAATCTCATGCTTCAGGGCTTCAGCTGGTCACTTGCAGGGGTCAGGAAGGGATATTCTCTCCCTTGCCGAAATGCATTTTTTGGATCTCCTTCCTCTGAAGCATCAGATGGCTCCAGCTGGAGATAGGACACAGAGCAGGGTGGGCCAGTGGTCTGAGATAGTATTGAGAATTCTCTCAGGTTCATGCTCAGAATCTGATCACCATATGTGGGGTTGGGAAGGAATTGTCCCCCATATCAGACTGGCAGTGACCCTGGAGGGTTTTAGTCTCTACATCTTGGGCATAGGTAATCTGTGAGGATCAACTCGGTATCTTTCACTTAATTCCCTGCCATTGCATGGGGCTTAGGCATTAGTACATCTCAGTCTCTCCTATCCTCTTCCTATGAACATAGTAACAGTCTCCTGAGAGTTGTAACACTTTGGTCTAATTTCAGTTGTTGAATTTAGATGTGTGGATGTCTGGATGGTGTTGGTGGCCTATAATATACAGGAACTCGGGCTATATGATCTGATGATTTCTTCTGGAGTTGAACTATGAACACCATGGAAGGTGTTTAAAAAAATAAGCAGCAGCAGCTTTCAACTGGATCCTCGCATAAATAATGACAGGTTTCAGAGTAACAGCCGTGTTAGTCTGTATTCGCAAAAAGAAAAGGAGTACTTGTGGCACCTTAGAGACTAACCAATTTATCTGAGCATGAGCTTTCGTGAGCTACAGCTCACTTCATCAGATGTATACCGTGGAAACTGCAGCAGACTTTATATATACACAGAGAATATGAAACAATACCTCCTCCCACCCCACTGTCCTGCTGGTAATAGCTTATCTAAAGTGATCATCAGGTGGGCCATTTCCAGCACAAATCCAGGTTTTCTCACCCTCCACCCCCCCACGCAAATTCACTCTCCTGCTGGTGCTAGCCCATCCAAAGTGACAACTCTTTACATAATCAAGTCGGGCTATTTCCTGCATAAATCCAGGTTTTCTCACATCCCCCCCACCCCCATACACACACAAACTCACTCTCCTGCTGGTAATAGCTCATCTAAACTGACCACTCTCCAAGTTTACTTCCTCGTGGCTGGATTTTACTAAAACTAGACAAGCCATTTACAACGCACACTTTGCTTCTCTACAAAAGAAAAAGGACACTAAACTTTCTAAACTACTACATGCTACAAGGGGCCACAGCAATGGTTCCCTCAACCCACCTAGCAATATTGTTAACCTATCCAACTATACTCTCAGCCCAGCAGAAGTAGCTGTTCTATCTCGGGGCCTCTCCTTCTGCCCCTCCACCCCCACGAACATGATACAGTTCTGTGGTGACCTAGAATCCTATTTTCGACGTCTCCAACTCAAGGAATATTTCCAAAATACCTCTGAACAACATACTAATCCACAGAGGTCTCCCTACCAACACTACAGAAAGAGGGATAATAGATGGACTCCTCCTGAAGGTCGAAACAGCAGACTGGACTTCTACATAGAGTGCTTCCGCCGACGTGCACGGGCTGAAATTGTGGAAAAGCAGCATCACTTGCCCCATAACCTCAGCCATGCGGAACGCAATGCCATCCACAGCCTCAGAAACAACTCTGACATCATAATCAAAAAGGCTGACAAAGGAGGTGCTGTTGTCATCATGAATAGGTCGGAATATGAACAAGAGGCTGCTCGGCAGCTCTCCAACACGAGTTTCTACAAGCCATTACCCTATGATCCCACTGAGAGTTACCAAAAGCAACTACAGCATTTGCTCAAGAAACTTCCTGAAAAAGCACAAGATCAAATCCGCACAGACACACCCCTGGAACCCCGACCTGGGATATTCTATCTACTACCCAAGATCCATAAACCTGGAAATCCTGGGCCCCCCATCATCTCAGGCATTGGCACCCTGACAGCAGGATTGTCTGGCTATGTAGACTCCCTCCTCAGGCCCTACGCTACCAGCACTCTCAGCTACCTTCGAGACACCACTGACTTCCTGAGGAAACTTCAATCCATCGGTGATCTTCCTGATAACACCATCCTGGCCACTATGGATGTAGAAGCCCTCTACACCAACATTCCACACAAAGATGGACTACAAGCCGTCAGGAACACTATCCCCGATAATGTCACGGCTAACCTGGTGGCTGAACTTTGTGACTTTGTCCTTACCCATAACTATTTCACATTTGGGGACAATGTATACCTTCAGATCAGCGGCACTGCTATGGGTACCCGCATGGCCCCACAGTATGCCAACATTTTTATGGCTGATTTAGAACAACGCTTCCTCAGCTCTCGTCCCCTAAAGCCCCTACTCTACTTGCGCTATATTGATGACATCATCATCTGGACCCATGGAAAAGAAGCCCTTGAGGAATTCCACCATGATTTCAACAATTTCCATCCCACCACCAACCTCAGCCTGGTCCAGTCCACACAAGAGATCCACTTCCTGGACACTACAGTGCTAATAAACAATGGCCACATAAACACCACCCTATACCGGAAACCTACTGACCGCTATTCCTACCTGCATGCCTCCAGCTTTCACCCTGACCACACCACACGATCCATCGTCTACAGCCAAGCTCTGCGATACAACCGCATTTGCTCCAACCCCTCAGACAGAGACAAACACCTACAAGATCTCTGTCAAGCTTTCTTACAACTACAATACCCACCTGCAGAAGTAAAGAAACAGATTGATAGAGCCAGAAGAGTTCCCAGAAGTTACCTACTACAGGACAGGCCTAACAAAGAAAATAACAGAACGCCACTAGCCGTCACCTTCAGCCCCCAACTAAAACCCCTCCAACGCATTATTAAGGATCTACAACCTATCCTAAAGGATGACCCAATACTCTCACAAGTCTTGGGAGACAGGCCAGTCCTTGCCTACAGACAGCCCCGCAACCTGAAGCAAATACTCACCAACAACCACATACCACACAACAGAACCACTAACCCAAGAACTTATCCTTGCAACAAAGCCCGTTGCCAATTGTGCCCACATATCTATTCAGGGGACACCATCACAGGGCCTAATAACATCAGCCACACTATCAGAGGCTCGTTCACCTGCACATCCACCAATGTGATATATGCCATCATGTGCCAGCAATGCCCCTCTGCCATGTACATTGGTCAAACTGGACAGTCTCTACGTAAAAGAATAAATGGACACAAATCAGATGTCAAGAATTATAACATTCATAAACCAGTCGGAGAACACTTCAATCTCTCTGGTCACGCAATCACAGACATGAAGGTCGCTATCTTACAACAAAAAAACTTCAAATCCAGACTCCAGCGAGAAACTGCTGAATTGGAATTCATTTGCAAATTGGATACTATTAATTTAGGCTTAAATAGAGACTAGGAGTGGCTAAGTCATTATGCAAGGTAGCCTGTTTCCTCTTGTTTTTTCCTACCCTCCCCCCAGACGTTCTGGTTAAACTTGGATTTAAACTTGAAGAGTGGTCAGTTTAGATGAGCTATTACCAGCAGGAGAGTAAAAAGAAAAGGAGTACTTGTGGCACCTTAGAGACTAATAAATTGGTTAGTCTCTAAGGTGCCACAAGTACTCCTTTTCTTTTTGCGAATACAGACTAACACGGCTGTTCCTCTGAAACCAGCAGGAGAGTGAGTTTGTGTGTGTATGGGGGTGGGGGGATGTGAGAAAACCTGGATTTATGCAGGAAATAGCCCGACTTGATTATGTAAAGAGTTGTCACTTTGGATGGGCTAGCACCAGCAGGAGAGTGAATTTGTGTGGGGGGGTGGAGGGTGAGAAAACCTGGATTTGTGCTGGAAATGGCCCACCTGATGATCACTTTAGATAAGCTATTACCAGCAGGACAGTGGGGTGGGAGGAGGTATTGTTTCATGTTCTCTGTGTACATATAAAGTCTGCTGCAGTTTCCACGGTATACATCTGATGAAGTGAGCTGTAGCTCACGAAAGCTCATGCTCAAATAAATTGGTTAGTCGCATAAATAAGGAGACAGTGGAATTGACAGGATTGGGTAGTGTGGAAGTGTTTCTTTGTACTAGAGAGAAAGAGAGAAGAACATAATTTTGCATATTCTGAAATCAGACAACTAGGACTTGGGGAAGCCCTAGAGGAGAGAAATGGCAATAGTATAGAAGAGACTAATAGAAATGTTCATCCATCCTAACCGGTGGAGCTAGTGTAGTAGCATTCACAAGCAATGGGGCGAAGGTGGTGGGTGATATGTTGACTTGGAGATGCAAGATGCAGCATTCATGAAAAAGGATGATATTTTCTGTCCAAACTTTAAGTAAGTGAACAGTTGTTTGACTGTGCCACTTTTGATCAGAAGTGATTCGGACATTTAGCTGATTGGTGAAGAAATTAAATGAATCCACAAGTGTATTTGGTCAAGACAGCCAGTGTGGTGCCAGTGAAGAACAAAAAGGTGTCAGAAGATGTAATTTGATTGTCAGTGGCTTAAAAGTGATAGCTAAATTAGGGAAGAGGTAAACAGTCAGGAGATTGAAGACTGCAGTGCTCTGAGAAGTTAGCCTTGTAGGATCCCTTACTGGAGCCAAAAGAAAAACGCTTAATACAGGGGTTCTCAAACTGGGGGTCGGGACCCCTTAGGGGGTCATGAGGTTATTACGTAGGGGGGGTCGTGAGCTGTCAGCCTCCACCCCAAACCCCACTTTGCCTTCAGCATTTATAATGCTGTTAAATATATTAAAAGTGTTTTTCATGGGGGGGGGGGGGTCATTGCACTCAGAGGCTTGGTATGTGAAAGGGTCACCAGTACAAAAGTCTGAGAACCACTGGATTAATAGAAAGAGCTGAATGCTGCGGACTGCCCCATATTACAAGGCTTCATGCAGTTAGAGTCACAATGAATTACAGAGAGGTGGCAGCTGCTCCAAGCTAAGGCTGAAGCCAGCTTTCCATTCTAAGCAGGATTTTCAAATCTACCCCTTAAATTAAGAACAAAAAAACAAAAACCCAACTCCCTGATATTTCATGTACTGTATAATCCCACTGTAGAATCTCTGGAAAGTTTGGTACACCCCAAAAAAAATAAGAAAATCACTCAGAAGTTTGTGTTGTAGTTTTATTTCACTCATACATTGCTGTTCATTACGTTTTTGGGCTAGATCTCTCTGAAGTTTCTGTGAACCACATTCTACTAAGGAGTCTTAGCCTTCCCTAAATTTTAAGATGATATCTGCAGGTATTGTGATAACATTTCAGGATGTTCTCTCAATAATAAAAAAAAAATCTATGTCTATATGCCCAAAGAGTATACTACACATTTGAAAGTTATACATTTTAATGTACTTTTCAAAACATGGATCGCCCATGGGCAGATGCTCATGAAGGGTGGAGAAGAGTAGCTGACAGGGAACTAGATAGAGTGTATGTGGGTTTGGAGTGAACGAATGCGATGAAGCCACCTGGGCACAAGTAGTATTGGGAAACGGGAAAAGGAAGCCACATGGAAGAAAGGTTGGCTCAGAAGGAATGTGGCCTATTCCTGCATTGCTTCAACACTTCACTGGAATCCCTGCACTGCTTGAGGGGCCTACAAGAACAATCACTGACTAAGTTAAACATTTAAAATCCAAGGATGTTGATAGGACTTTTAAATTGCTAACTTTGAATGGAAACAAATATTGTTTCAGCAAACAAGAATACTGCCATGCTTTATATTAACAGAAGAAAATGGAAATCACAAAATAAAGATTACACTACAGAAACAGCACATCTGAAGGTAGGCAAATACATGAAGTTCAGATCACCCAACCAAACTTCATTCTGTCCCTAAAATACCACCCTCAGAAAAACCAGAAACAGATTTCTTTATCCACACACTTCATAGGAACTAGGACTGTCTATTAATTGCAGTTAACTCACGTGATTAACTAAAAAAAAAAAATGGCAATAAAAAAATTGCGATAAATCGCAGTTTTAGTCGCACTGCTAAACAATAGAATACCAATAGAAATTTATTAAATATTTTGGATGTTTTTCCTAAATTTTCAAATATACTGACAGGACAGGTCACTGATTCGAGCGGTCTGGATTGCCTGGTAAACTGGGTACAAGCAAATAATGTGCATTTTAATACAGCTAAATGTAAATGTGTACATCTAGGAACAAAGGATGTAGGCGATACTTACATGATGGGGGCCTCTATCCTCGGAAGTAGTGACTTTGAAAAAGATTAGGGGTCACGGTAGATAATCAGCTGAATATATAAGCTCCTAGTGTGGTGCTGTGGCCAAAAAAGCTAATAGGATGCTTGGATGCACAAACGGGACTTTTGATTATGAGTAGAGAAGTTATTTTACTTCTGTTTGGCACTGGTGCAACTACTGCTGCTATACTGTGTCCAGTTCTGGTGCCTACAATTCAAGTAGGATGTTGAGGAATTGGAGGGGTTCAGGAACAGCCATGAGAATATTAAAGGATTAAAAACTATGCCTGTGATAGACTCAAAGAGCTGAATCTAAGTAGCTTAACAAAGGGAAGGTTAAGGGGTGACATGATTAGTCTATAAGAATTGACATAGGGAATATTTAATAATGGACTCTTCAGTCTAGCAGAGAAACATAACACAACCCAATGGCTGGAAGTTGAAGCTAGACTAATTCAGACTGAAAATAAGGTGTACATTTTTTTTTTTTACTGAGGGTAATTAGCCATTGGAACAATTTACTAAGGGTCATGGTGGATTCTCCATCACTGACCATTTTAAAATCAAGATTGGATGTTTTTTTCTAAAAGATCTGCTCTAGGAATTATTTTGAGGAAGTTCTGTGTTATACAGATGGTCGGATGAGATGATTGCAATGGTCCCTTCTCTCCTTGGAATCCATGACTTGTCTAGTATAGTGTAGGTCTTTCCCACAGTGTCTGACCTGTCATATGGATGAATTTACCATTTCTGCAGAATAGCTCTGTGATACTGTCCATTTGTTTGAAATACGAGTCTGAATCATGATTCTCCCAGTTAGTAGTGCCACATACTATTACTCAGTCATTGAACAATTTCAATTTGAAGCTGGGACAAGAAGTTAAAAGCAGGTAAGGACTGCGGTTCTAAAATCTTAGAGACTTGCACAGTTTAGTGTGGGAAGAATTGTGGCTTTAGCATTAATAACAGTAGTGTTTTGGTGATGTGGTTTTATTTTTTTACTCTTTTCTCCATTCCAAGCAATGGTATCATGTGGCTAGCAATGTTTACTCTTTTATTCTTCCTCCAGTGATGATGTATTTGAGGCCGAGGACAAAGGCCTTCGTCAGATGTTGTCTAGCCTCTTGATACAGGCTGCTGTTTTCTGCCTGTTTTCTTGCTCTGGCAGTTAGAGGGGCACCAGAAAGTTAGGCCCAACTGGTTTCTAATTGCTTGTCCTATGCAATACTATTTTCTCCTCCCAAGTTACCGAAATGCAGTCAAATAAGAAACTTGTCATTACTCAGAGAGCAAAAGTCTCATGAGTTGCCATGACTGGGCAACAAAATGGCAGATGAAATTCAGTGTTGATAAATACAAAGTAGTGCACATTGGGGGAAAAAATCCCCACTATACATATAAAATGATGGGGTCTAAATTAGCTGTTACCCCTCAAGAAAGATTTTGGAGTAATTGTGGATAGTTGTCTGAAAACATCCATTCAGTGTGCAGCGGCAGTCAAAAAAGCAAACAGAATGTTGGGAATCATTAGGAAAGGGATAGATAATAAGACAGAAAATATCATAACGCTTCTATATAAATGCATGGTATGCCCACATCTTGAACACTGCATGCAAATTTGGTTACCCCATCTCAAAAAAGATACATTGGAATTGGAAAAGGTATAGAAAAGGAGAACAAAAATGATTAGGTGTATAAGAACAGCTTCCATATGATGAGAGATTAATAAGATTGGGACTTTTCAGCTTGGGAAAGAGACGACTAAGGGGGGATATGATAGAGGTCTATAAAATCATGACTGGTGTGGAGAAAGTAAATAAGGAAATGTTATTTACTCCTTCTCACAACACAAGAACTAGGGGTCTTCGAATGAAATTAATAGGCAGCAGGTTTAAAACAAAAGGTAGTATTTCTTCACACAACGCACAGTCAACCTGTGGAACTCACTGTCAGAGGATGTTGTGAAGGCCAAGACTCTAACAGGGCTCAAAGAAGAATTAGATAAGTTCATGGAGGATAGGTCCATCAGTGGCTATTAACCAGGATGGGTAGGGATGCAAAACCATGCTCTGAAGCGTCCCTAGACTCTTTGGGCCAGATGCTGGGAATGGGCGACAGGGGATGGATCACTTGATGATTACTTGTTCTGTTCATTCCCTCTTGGGCATCTGGCATTGGCCATTGTCAGAACACAGGATACTGGGCTAGATGGACCATTGGTCTGACCCAGTATGGCCATTCTTAAGTTCTTATTCATGGTCTTTTCCATTGCCTTTCTAAGTGAAACACTACTCTTGTGCTACCAGCTTATCACGTTTCTTATTTGACGAAGGAAATTGCATCATCATTGCTTTTGTGAAAGGCAGGTGTACAAAAGACCTATGTATACCTCCCAAAAAAGAATATGAAGGGACTAGGGCTGTCAAGTGATTAAAAAAATTAATCTTGCGATTAAACAGAATACCATTTATTTAAATATTCTTGGATGTTTTCCACATTTTCAAATATGTTTTCAGTTATAACACAGAATACAAAGTGTACAGTGCTCACTGTATATTATTTTTTATTACAAATATTTGCACAGTAAAAATGATAAAAGAAATAGTATTTTTCAATTCACCTCATACAAGTACTGTAGTGCAATTTACAAACGTAGGTTTTTTTGGTTAGATAATTGCACTCAAAAACAAAACAATGTAAAACTTTAGAGCCTAGAAGTCCACTCAGTCCTACTACTCATTCAGCCAATTGCTAAGACAAACAAGTTTGTTTACATTTACGGGAGATAATGCTACCCATTTCTTATTTACAATGTCACCTGAAAGCGAGAACAGGCGTTTGCAGGGCACTTTTGTAGCCAGCATTGCAAGGTACAGTATTTACGTGCCAGATATGCTAAACATTTGTATGCTCCTTCATGCTTCAGCCACCATCCAGAGGATGCTTCCATACTGATGCACATTAAAAAAAATGTGTTAATTAAACTTGTGACTGAACTCCTTTGGGGAGAATTATATGTTGCCTGCTTTGTTTTACCTGCATTCTGCCATATATTTTGTATTATAGCAGTCTCAGATGATGACCCAGCACATGTTCATTTTAAGAACGCTTTCACTGCAAATTTGATAAAATGCAAAGAAGGTACCAATGTGAGATTTCTAAAGATAGCTACAGCACTCGACCCAAAGTTTAAGAATCTTAAGTGCCTTTCAAAATCTGAGAGGGACAAGGTGTGGAGCTTGCTTTCAGAAGTCTTAGAAGAACAACACTCTGATGAGGAAACTACAGAACGCGAACCACCCAAAAAAAAAAAAAATCAACCTTCTGCCAGTGGCATCTGACTCAGATGATGAAAATGAACATGCTTCGGTCCGCACTGCGTTGGATTGTTATAAAGCAGAAACAGTCATCAGCATGGATGCATGTCCTCAGAATGGTGGTCAAAGCATGAATCTTTACCACATATGACACAAACATCTTGCGACCCTGGCTACAACAGTGACATACGAATGCCTGTTCTCACTTTCAGGTGTCACTAAACAAGTAGTGGGCAGCGTTATCTCCTGTAAATATAAACAAACTTGTTTGTTTGAACAACTGGCTGAACAAGAAGTAGGACTGAGTGTTTTATTTTTGAATACTAGTTTTAGGTGAATTGAAAAATAAAATAAAATAAAAAGTATTACAGTGCAAATATTTGTAATAAAAATATAAAGTGAGCACTGTACATTTTATATTCTATGTTGTAATTGAAATCAGTATATTTGAAAATGTAGAAAACATCCAAAATATTTAAATAAATGGTATTCTATTATTGCTTAACGGTGCGATTAATTTTTTTAATCTCGACAGTCCTAACAAGAACCTCAACATTGAGGTACAGAAGTATGGTCACTAATGAAATCAACATAGGGACTGGCTGGATAAGACTGTCAGAAATAAGAGTTGGAGAATTGATCTAGTCAGATATTTAGTGAGAAGCTTTTATACCTTAGATTTAGTTAATTTAGAAAAATGCACTGCAGACTAGATTTCTGAAGAGAATGTTTGACTTGACAGACTCACATGGCGGGGGCACACAGCCAGACACCAAGGGGTTACTTTTTTGTGTGTAACATTTTGTGTAATGTTAATAAGCAGATGTTTTCCTTTTTATTAACATTAAATTCATAAGGCTGCAAGCCATAGCAAACTGCTTTCCAACAAGTCAAGCCACCTTCAGCAAAATATAAATGGAAGTGTTTGGGATTCATCAGTATTCAATACTATCTAAACTAACGGTATTCATCATCTCTATCTCTTCTAGTTTTAAAAATACCTCCTTTTTTAAGCAATACAGAGAAAGTGACTGGTACCTGTATTTTATCTTCTGGAACATTCAGCCAGTGATTAAAGGCCTGTGACAGTTTGGTTCTCACTTGCTTACCTGTAAAAAAGGTTTAAATATTGAGGAAGGCAATTCCATGACATCGAATAGACAAAAAGTAAAATACCAGTACAATTCCATGCCTCTTGTTCTTATAGTGGTGGGTGGTAATTGTTAGAAATATTGGTTCAATAACAACGTTGATCAGTAACAATGTCCCCAATGAGTTTTAACTTAAGATGGCAGATTATAATAGCATAAGTACTGCGGGAAATAGGAAAAGGAGGACTGCTTCCATAACGTATAGAACGAACAGCATCTTGCTTAGTTATATCAGTGGCCTCACGTTAAACATCTCATGGTGCTATCTAGAAACAATGCTACACTACATATTGCTATCAGTTACAGTAAGTTATACTTAGACATTGCTGTAATTAAATTGGTAAAATGGTTTATATAGTTGATCATGGTGGATGAAGGCCAGACTGCAAGTCTGTAGCTTATATAAATCTGACAGCAACTGACAAATATTATAAATCTAAATTTAATCAACATTAAGGACTTCTTTGGGTATGTAACAAGTTATAAAACAAGGTTTCAGAGTCAGACCAATCATTTAACTATCAAAACACCTTATCTGCTAGTGCAGTGGTTCTCAAAGCCAGTCCGCCGCTTGTTCAGGGAAAGCCCCTGGAGCGCCAGTTTGTTTACCTGCTGTGTCCGCAGGGTTAGTCGATCGCGGCTCCCACCGGCCGCGGTTCATTGCTGCAGGCCAACAGGGGTTGTGGCGCCCTTCCCGCAGCCCCGTTGGCCAGTGGGAGCCGCGATCGGCCAAACCTGAGGACACGGCAGGTAAACAAACCGGTCCGGCGCGCCAGGGGCTTTCCCTGAACAAGCGGCGGACCGGCTTGGAGAACCACTGTGCTAGTGCACTGATCTCATGTTTTATTTATTGATCATCCCCTTCATTTGCAGCTGGTCCTCCCACAATATACCGGGTCTTATTTTTTCCCCCGGCTAACTGCCATCATAGCAGCCTGTATTCCAGCCAGGACAACAAAAGTGGAGTTTGACTTATTTCCGTTTCTGCATCGCACTGGAAATCCGCTAACTAGTTTGTTGGCACCAGAAAGGTGAGCAACAAGGCAGCAGAAATAGTCTGACAGAGCCAATACCGAAGAGATCCTTAATACACATTTTGAACAGAAGGGAAAATATTTTCAAAAGTTTATAAAACTATTTGTAGGCACTGATCCTGTGTTCTGGAAATCTCTCCCAAAAAACACTAAGCCCTGGTCTACACTAGGAGTTGAGGTTGACTTTAGCAGCGTTAAATCGATTTAACCCTGCACCCGTCCACATGACGAAGCCCTTTTTTCCGACTTAAAGGGCTCTTAAAATGTATTTCTTTACTCCACTCCCGACAAGGGGATTAGCGTGGAAATCGGCCTTGCTGGGTCAA
Source organism: Caretta caretta (assembly GCF_965140235.1). Taxonomy (NCBI): domain Eukaryota; kingdom Metazoa; phylum Chordata; order Testudines; family Cheloniidae; genus Caretta; species Caretta caretta. Next base: position 135,416,495 of record NC_134208.1, on the reverse strand, counting down.
TTTTGGGGTACTGTGGACACAATTAGATGGTATTGGCCACCAGGAGCTATCCCAGAGTGCTCCATTGTGACCGCTCTGGACAGCACTCTCAACTCAGATGCACTGGCCAGGTAGAGAGGAAAAGGCCTGCGAACTTTTGAATTTCATTTCCTGTTTGGCCAGCATGGCAAGCTGCAGGCAAGTGCAGAGCTCATCAGCAGAGGTGACCATGCAGAGCTCATCAGCAGAGGAATCCCAGAATCGCAAAAGAGCTCCAGCATGGACCAAACGGGAGGTACGGGATCTGATCGCTGTATGGGGAGAGGAATCCGTGCTAGCAGAGCCACATTCCAGTTTTCGAAATGCCAAACATTTGTCAAAATCTCCCAGGGCATGAAGGACAGACGCCATAACAGGTACCCAAACACTGCCGAGTGAAACTTAAGGAGCTGAGGCAAGCCTACTAGAAAACTAGAGAGGCAAACGGCCGCTCCGAGTCAGAGTCCCAAACATTCTGCTTCTATGATGAGCTGCATGCCATTTTAGGGGGTTCAGCCACCACTACCCCAACCGTGTTGTTTGACTCCTTCAATGGAGATGGAGGCAACACGGAAGCAGGTTTTGGGGACAAGGAAGATTATGATGATGAGGTTGTAGATCGCTCACAGCAAGGAAGCGGAGAAACCAGTTTTCCCACCAGTCAGGAACTGTTTCTCACCCTGGACCTGGAGCCAGTACCCCCCGAACCCACCCAAGGCTGCCTCCCGGACCCACCAGGTGGAGAAGGGACTTCTGGTGAGTACCTTTTTAAATAGTATACATGGTTTAAAAGCAAGCGGGTTTAATGATTAATTTGCCCTGGCATTCACGATCAGTACAGCTACTGGAAAAGTCTGTTAATGTGTCTGGGGATGGAGCAGAAATCCTCCAGGGACATCTCCGTAAAGCTCTCCTAGATGTACTCCCAAAGCCTTTGCAAAAGGTTTCTTAGGAGGGTAGCCTTATTCCATCCACCATGGTAGGACACTTTACCATGCCAGGCCAGTAACACATAGTCGGGAATCACTGCAGAACAAAGCATTGCAGTGTATGTTTGCTGCCGTTCAAACAACATCCGTTCTTTATCTCTGTTATCCTCAGGAGAGTAGTATCATTCATGGTCACCTGGTTGAAATAGGGTGCTTTTCTTAAGCCGACATTCAGAGATGCCCGTTCCTGCTGGGCTGTTTGCCTGTGGCTGAACAGAAATGTTCCCCATTGTTAGCCACAGGGAGGGGTGAGGAGTTAGCCACATGGTGGGGGGGCGGCAAAATGTGACCTTGTAACAAAAGCACGTGCCATGTATGTAATGTTAACAGCAAGGTTTACTGTGGAAGAGTGTACCCATTGTTCTATAAAATGTGTTTTAAATATCACTGTCCCTTTTCTTTTCTTCCACCAGCTGCATGTATTTCAAGGATCACAAGATCTTCTCCTTCCCAGAGGCTAGCAAAGATTAGAAGGTGAAAAAACCGCATTTGCGATGAAATGTTCTCTGACCTCATGCTGTCCTCCCACACTGACAGAGCACAGACTAATGCGTGGAGGCAGACAATGTCAGAGTGCAGGAAAGCACAAAATTACCAGAAGAGGTGGCGGGCTGAAGAGAGGGCTGAAGCTGATAGGTGGTGGCAGTGTGATGAGAGGAGGCAGGATTCAATGCTGAGGCTGCTGGAGGGTCAAACTAATACGCTCCAGCGTATGGTTGAGTTGCAGGAAAGGCAGCAGAAGCACAGGCCACCGCTACAGCTCCTGTGTAACCAACCACCCTCCTCCCCAAGTTCCATAGCCTCCTCACCCAGACACCCAAGAACGGGGTGGCGGGGTGGCCTCCTCTGGCCACCCAGTTACTCTCCCCAGAGGATTGCCCAAGCAACAGAAGGCTGGCATTCAATAAGTTCTAAAGTGCTGTGTGGCCTTGTTCTTCCCTCCTCCACCACCCCTCCCGGGTTACCTTGGCAGTTATCCCCCTATTTGTGTGATGAATTAATAAAGAATGCATGAATGTGAAGCAACGACTATTGCCTCTGCAAGCGGTGATCGAAGGGATGAGGGGAGGGTGGTTAGTTTACAGGGAAGTAGAGTGAACCTGGGGGGGGGGAGGTTCAATCAATGAGAAACAAACAGAACTTTCACACAGTAGCCAGGCCAGTCATGAAACTGGTTTTCAAAGCTTCTCTGATGCGTACCGCGCCCTCCTGTGCTCTTCTAACCGCCCTGGTGTCTGGCTGCACGTAACCAGCGGCCAGGCGATTTGCCTCAACCTCCCACCCCGCCATAAACGCCTCCCCCTTACTCTCACAGATATTGTGGAGCGCACAGCAAGCAGTAATAACAATAGGAATATTGGTTTTGCTGGGGTCTAAAAGTCAGTAAACTGCGCCAGCTCGCTTTTAAAGGTCCAAATGCACATTCTACACTTGCTCAGCCTGTAGTTGAACAGCTCCTGACTACTGTCCAGGCTACCTGTGTACGGCTTCATGAGCCAAGGCATTAAGGGGTAGGCTGGGTCCCCAAGGATAACTATAGGCATTTCAACATCCCCAACGGTTATCTTCTGATCTGGAATAAAGTCCCTTCCTGCAGCTTTTGAAACAGACTATAGTTCCTGAAGATGTGAGCTTCATGTACCTTTCCCGGCCATGATGTTGATGAAATGTTGATGTTGGTGAAATGTCCCTTGTGATCCACCAGTGCTTGCAGCACCATTGAAAAGTACCCCTTGCGGTTTATGTACTCACTGGCCTCGTGCTCCAGTGCCAAGATAAGGATATGGGTTCCGTGTATGGCCCCACCACAGTTAGGGAATCCCATTGCAGCAAAGCCATCCACTATGACCTGCACATTTCCCAGAGTCACTACCCTTGATATCAGCAGCTCAGTGATAGCGCTGGCTACTTGCATCACAGCAGCCCCTACAGTAGATTTGCCCACTCCAAATTGATTCCCAACTGACTGGTAGCTGTCTGGCATTGCAAGCTTCCACAGGGCTATTGGCACTTGCTTCTCAACTGTGAGGGCTGCTCTCATCTTGATAGTCATGCGCCTCAGGGCAGGGGAAAGCAAGTCACAAAGTTCCATGAAGGTGCCCTTACGCATGTGAAAGTTTTGCAGCCACTGGGAATCGTCCCAGACCTGCAACACTATGCAGTCCCACCAGTCTGTGCTTGTTTCCCGGGCCCAGAATTGGTGTTCCACAGCATGAACCTACCCCGTTAGCAACACGAGGCCTGCATTGCCAGGGCCCATGCTTTGAGAGAAGTCTGTCCATGTCTTCATCACTCTCGTCACTGCGCTGACGTCACCTACTCGCCCGGTTTCGCTTTGCCAGGTTCTGGTGCTGCATATACTGCTGGATAATGCATGTGGTGTTTAACGTGCTCCTAATTGCCAAAGTGAGCTGAGCAGACTCCATGCTGCCATGGTATGGCATCTTCACAGAAAAAAGGCGCGGAACGATTGTCTGCTGTTGCTCTGACAGAGGGAGGGGTGACTGATGACATGGCTTACAGGATTGGCTTATAGGGAATTAAAATCAACAAAGGGTGTGGCTTTTCATCAGGGAGAAACAAAAACAACTGTCACAAAGAATGGCCCCCTCAAGGATTGAACTCAAAACCCTGGGTTTAGCAGGCCAATGCTCATCCCACTGAGTTATCCCTCCCCCAGTATTTCAGGCAGGACTGAATCTCCATTAAACTTTTCAAGGTGCCCCTGACAGACCTCACCAAAACGATTGTCGACCCTTTATTTCAAGGAGGGAGGGAGGGGGGAGCAAATGAACACCAGATTTCTTTTGTATATTTCCTGTTTTGATTCACTCCATCTATCTTTTACATCTTTGGCTGGCAGCAGACAGTGCAGTAGGACTGCTAGCCATCCTCATCTCCTGGCTGCTCGCCAGAAGACGGTGCAGTAGGACTGCCAGCAGGACTAAAGAGAATAACCTGGTTGAGTCTCTTCTATTTCAGTCCCTGCGCCCATGTCTGCCCAGGCGCTCCTGACCGACCTTACTGAGGCGGCCAGGAGCACCTCGGACATGACGACAATGGTTATCAGGCCTATTGAACTGTCTGCTGCCACAAGGCAATGGGCTGCTACTGTGTAGCAATGCAGTACCGCATCTGCCAGCACGCAGGAGACGTACGGTGACAGTGAGCTGAGTGGGCTCATGCTTGCCGTGGTATGGCGACTGCACAGGTAACTCAGGAAAAAAGGTGCGAAATGATTGCCTGCCGTTGCTTTCATGGAGGGAGGGAGTAAGGGCCTGACGACACGTACCCAGAACCACCAGCAACAATGTTTTTGCCCCATTAGGCATTGGGATCTCAACCCGGAATTCCAATAGGCAGAGGAGACTGCGGGAAGTCGACGCTAGCCTTGATACCGTGGAAGCACTCCACCGAGTTAATGCACTTAGAGCATTAATTGACTATATAAAAACGCCTTCTAAAAAACCAACTTCTATAAATTCAACATAATTTCGTAGTGTAGACATACCCTAATAGTAATACTTGATTCTCAGAATGAATCAACATAGAGCAAGCAATCACCACTTTCTCAGAAAGATGAAAGAAGATTTAGAGTCCAAATTTCACTTTTAGAGGAGCCAAGCTAATAAGTCTAACTGCTGTTTTATCAGAAAGTAGGAAAATAAAATTTTAATCAGTTTAATGCACATTAATATGCATATGCCTATACTTTTTAAAAAAAAATTAATAGTAACTGCCAGATCAATTAGTGATAACACTAAAACAGAGATCTTTTAATATAAAGAGAGAGTTCAGGTTATCCTGAGCTCAGCTTCCTGAAGGAACAAGTTTGTTTAAGACCCTTGACAATTTCAAAATAATATTAAGTCAGTGCTTACTAAGAGTTCCCGTGAAAATAGCTCTATACAAACCCCAAAGCTGGGCATGCCAGAATCAGGTTTCAGGCTGTTTTTACCCTATTCTTTGCAGAGCAAAATTAAAGAAAGAACAACTTGAAACTGATCAATTTCACATGACAATTAGTTTTGGGGACAATGACCAACCTCTGAGCATCCTGCAAGTGTTTTAAAAAGTTTGACTGTTTAAGTTAAAGAGAGTGTCTCTCCTATTGCTGTGTGAAGGACCTACCCAGAACAGGGAGTATGAACAGTATGGGGCACCGGGAATTTTCACGAGAGGGTCAAAGCCCCTTGCTGTGCATGCACTCCCAGGAGGCAAAGGTCAGCCACCCCTTTCTTTAAAGACCCAGCAGCTCTTGGCTCTTTTATTCCCATGGAAGATGGGTGGATGTTGGGTATGACAAAGTCCTTGTGCCCACCAGCCCTCCCAGACTAGCCTGTGCTGGCGGGGGGCACTCTCAGTGGTCTTCCCAGCAGGCAGAGGGCAATCTCTCCTGTCTTCTCAGCCTATCTGCTCCAGGCCACAGATTTTGTGGAGCGAGTTGGGCTGAGGATCCCTACTAGCATGCCTCTTCCAAACTCAACTCACATGGTCCAGGTTTCTTTATGGGAACAGGATAAGCAACCCTGCTTCCTGGTCTCAGCCCAGATGCTCCCACTGTCCTGTCTCCTCAGGAGACTAGGACCCCCATTACCTCCTGTCCCCTGCTCCTTCTGGTTCCTCTTGTGAGTGTGGTCCCTTCCAGTTCCAACACTGCCTCTCCTCTGCTGGGGGAGACCAGTGCCAGGTTTGGCTTCTACTTTCTCCTACAAATCCACAGTCTCTTGGCTTCTGGACCTGTCCTGTGGTAGGGATCTTACTCAAGATAATCTATTTTTCAGGGGGGCTTGCTCTCCCCCAAACTACCTCTGGAACCTGTTGATGAGCACAGGGGCAAAGCACTAAATATAGTGCCCCATATCTATGTTGAGAGTCCTGGGGAGCAAAGAGGAGTTCTCTCTCCATCCTGTGCAGAGGTCCAGGAAAGTAAACGTCCTTCTGGTCCCAAACTTCAAAAACAGCAGCAAAAAAGTTACCATGGTACTCACACTGCAGAGCCTGGAGAACAGCATACAGATGAGTTCCCCTCAGAGAAGTTCACAAAAGTAATCATCTTTCATATTGAAATAGCAACATTTATAAGTTAATAGAAAGGTCTGAAATCCATTTGACGGCCTCAGGAGACGCTATAGCTCCTTTTCATTTACAGGTGGGGCACTTGGTTCACAGTTTGGAGGTCTCCACATTCATGCTGTGGCAAATCCTTGATTCTTCTTTAGTGCAGCAGGTGCACGCAATCCATGTAACGTCTCAATACGGCTGATACTCATCCATTGTCTTTAGCAGACCAAGACACCAGGAGAGGTTTAATGGTGGGATCATCTACATGGTGCACGTTATTTATGTCAGAGCCTGCCCATTGCATCTGCCAGGGTTGAAGTTGGATAACAGAAGAGCTTCTCTAGATGCTCAAAATGGTCAGCGGGGCTTAAGAGGAGTGTGAGGCAGGTGAAAAAGTTCAGGTTGTCATGGAGCGGGAGCTTTGGTTAGTAACAGCTTTCTTGTACTTATGCAACATATTCCTCTCTCACTGGCTGGTTGGAGGAAGGATGTTTGAGAGGCCTGGAAACCAAGGCATTACAATGGACTTCAGGGTGCCAGTTACAAGTCTCAGACACATTTAGTTGGATATCAACAAGGTCTGTGTGCAAGCTTTTTCCCTGAACAGGTACCCACTACTTGGCTGGGGAATAAACAGATCCCTTGGGAGGCCATTGTACAGATTCGCCTTTTTGCCAACCTGACTGCTGATGGAAATGGAACATTCTGTCCAAAAACCACTGACCTAATGAATCAAAACTATCTGATTGCACTGACCAGGTTGGATAGCTTCAGCAGAGCCCCTTATGCCAGATAGCGTCACAGGCGGATGACAAGTTGCACTTGTTTAAAGTGCCTGCTGAAAGCTGGCCTCAATATGTGTAATCAGTGCAAACAACTGGTCACAGCAGCTTTGCCTTGCCCTGAAACCTGATCACTTTGCGGGAACCATGGTCTGCCTTGCCAGGATTGCCTGCTCCAGTAATTTTCTCTCCTCTGTACAACATACACAGGGCAGTAGCTTTTGGGGGTCATCAAATGCTTTTCCAGGTGTGACATTGTGTAATTAAAATATAACCATGCAAATCATTATTTCTACCACTGTTATATACTTGCAACGATTCTTATAAAGAATGTAGCCCATGACTGGAAAGGGTTAAGTACCCTGTAGGCTAATTAACCCAGAGTCAGCCTGTAGAAACATGTTAGAAATGGTAATTAAGGCTGGATAGGCTAGAACTTTGAAATGCAAACCTGTATTAAAGAATTTGAGGTTATACTAATTGCATGTATCTTAGAGGACAGCCACATAAACAGACTGTTCCGGTCTGTCACTATCACTATTAATTCAGAGATCAAAAGGGAATATTAACATTTAGATTAATCTTGAGTGAAATAATGTCATTGTCTATATCTCTCTGAAGTTTGTAATAGACTGTCTAATGAATAAATTGCCCTATGTTAATTTTTGTAACTAATTACTGGTGGTGTTCAGGAAACAGAATCGAAAACTTACTGTTTACCTAGGACTGTATGGGTAAACAGGCTGCTAGAAAATGATATAAAAAGACCTCTGGGTCCTGATCCTGTCATCTCAGATCTGCTTGAGGCTTCAATACAGGAGAAGCTTAAGCCACAAGATTGAGATCCCAGTGCTGACTGGTCCACCCTGAATATATTGGGCATTGGACTATAACCTATGGACTAAAATAAAATAGAACTTTCCATCTATAAAGCTTACCATCTCTGCTATAAATCTGAACCTCAGGAATTGAACTCATGTCTGTATGTATACTGTTTTTTAAATAAATTTTAGTTTAATTAATAATTGACTGTAAGCGTGTATTTGGATAAGATCCGGAATATTCATTAACCTGGGAGGTAATGTGTCCGATCCTTTAGGATTGGTAGAACCTTTGCTTTTATATGATGAAATAAGAGTCTCAGAAATAATCATATTTGACTTGGGTACCTGGATGGAGGCCTGAGGCTGGGTTACTTCAAGGGAACTGTGTTGTTGGCTTCTGGGCAACCACTGAGGTAATAAAGAAGCTGTTTTGTGCTGGCTTGGTAAATGTAAGTACAGAAAATATCCACCAGCTTTGGGGATTATCTGCCCCATTCTTTGCAGTTCACCCTAATTGAGTGACCTCAGCAGCGCTCCCGGGAGTCCAGTCACACCAGGTTTTAAAATGGCGATGACCTTGGTGGCGATGGAGGACTTTAATCCCAGATATCTGTTGGGAAAACAACACAGCAGGACACAGATTATCCAACAGGTTCTTGGAATGGATTGGAAACAATTTATTTTACAAGGTTGGAGAAAGCTCCTAGGGGAGAGGCTGTTCTAGATTTGTTTTTGACCAAACAGGGAGGAACTAGTTGAGAATTTGAAACCCGAAGTGGAAGGCAGCTAGGGTGTAAGTGATCATAAAATGGTAGAGTTCATGATTCTAAAGGATGGTAGGAGGGAAAGAGCCCAGTAAAGACAATGGATTTCAAAAAGGCAGACTCAGGGATTTGGTAAGTAAGATCCCATTGAAAGCAAGTCTAAGGGGGAAAACCGTTCAAGAGAGTTGACAGTTTTTCAAAGAGACATTATTAAAAGCACAAGAGCAAACTATCCTAATGCATAGGAAGTATGGCAAGAGACAACCCTGGCTTAACCAGGAGATTTTCAATGATCTGAAACTCAAAAGAAGTCCCACAAGAAGTGGAAACTAGGTCAAATTACAAACGATGAATATAAACAAATACGCGTGTAGCGACAAAATTAGGAAGGCTGAGGTACAAAACGAGATTAAACTAGCTAGAGACATAAAGGGTAACAAGAAAACATTCTACAAATGCATAGAAGGAAGAGCAAGACCGAGGACAGGGCAGGCCCATTACTCAATGAGGGGGAGAACACAGTTACAGAAAGTGGGGAAATATCAAAGTACTAAATGACTTCATTTCAGTTTTCACCAAAAGGTTAGTAGTGCCTGGACATTTGACTGTGAATGCCAGTGAAAATGAAGCAGATTCAGAGTCTAAAATATGGAAATAAGTTAAAAATTACTTTAAGTTACAAGTTAGATGTCTTCAAGTCACCAGGGCCTGATTAAATACATCCTAAAGTACTTAAGGAGCTGACTGAGGAGATATGACCATTAGTGATTATCTTTGAAAAGTCAGGGAAGACAGAGATTCCAGAGGACTGGAAAAGAGCAAATATACTACCAATCTATAAAAAGAGAAATAAGGACAACTGGAGAATTACAGACCCCAGTCAGTTTAACTTCAGGACCCAGAAAAGTAATGGAGCAAATAATTAAGCAATTTGCAAACACCTAGAAGATAAAGTGATAACAGTCAGCATGGATTTGTTAAGGAAAAAAGGTCAAAACAACCTAATAGCTTTCTTTGACAGGTTAACAAGCCTTGTGGATGGGGAAGCAGTAGATGTGGCACATCTTGACTTTAGTAAAGGCTTTTGATACTGTCTCACATGACCTCATAAACACACTAGGGAAATACAACTAAGATGAAGCTACTGGAAGGCGGGTGCATAGCTAGTTGGAAAACCATTCCCAGAGAGTAGCGATCAGTAGTTCAGAGTCAAGCTGGAAGGGCATACTGAGTAGGGTCGCACATGGCTCTTTTCAATATCTTCATCAATGATTTAGATAACGGCACAGAGAGAGTACACATAAAAATTTATGGACGATACCACGCTGAAGCGAACATGATGAAATTCAATAAAGACAAATGCAACGTACACCACTTAGGAAGGAACAATCAGTTGCATACATACAAAATGGGAAAGGACTGCCTAGGAAGGAGTACTGCAGTAAGGGATCGGGGGTTCATAGTGGATCACAAACTAAATATGAGTCAAAAGTGTAATAAGTGCAAAAAAAAAAGCAATCACGCTAGGATGTATTAGCGGGAATGTTGTAAGCAAGACACGAGAAATAATTCTTCTGCTCTACTCCACGCTGAGTAGGCCTCAACAGGAGTAGTGTGTTTAGTTCTGAAGGCTACCTTTCAGGAAAGATTTGGACAAACTGGAGAAAGTCCAGAGAAGAGCAACAAAAATGATTAGAAGTCTAGAAAACATGATGTATGAGGGAAGTCTGAAAAAAGTTGGTTTGTTTAGTCTGGAGAAGAAAAGATGGGACATAACAGTTTTCAAGTACATTAAAAGGTTGTTACAAAGAGGAGGAGATAAATTGTTCTTGTTAACCTTTAAGGATAGGACAAGAAGCAAGGGGGCTTAAACTGCAGCAAGGGTGGTTTAGGCTGGACACTAGGAAAAACGTCCTGTGAGGGTAGTTAACCACTGGAACAAATTGCCTAGGGAGGTTGTGCAATCTCCATTACTAGAGATTTTTAAGAGCAGGTTAGACAAACACCTGTCAGGGATGGTCTAGATAATGTTTAGTCCTGTCATGAGTGCAGGGGACTCTACTGGATAACCTCTCGAGGTCCCTTTCAGTCCTAAGATTGTCACAAAGTAGTTGGGAGTTTGCTGGCAGCGAGGACTACAATAAGTAGCGTTGCCATTAATTGTGCCATCTGTCAATGCCAGCATCAATCTCAGTTCTTGTAAAGACTGACAGACTTGATGAAGAGGCACTTTGTGGGCAGAATTCTGTAAGAGGTGTTTTTGCCTCTTTTTGTTTTGTCAGCTTACAAAAATTTTGGAATTATTTGGTAGGTGGCTGGCAATGCTGCTAACAGTGACATGTGGTATGCGCACTACTTCACCTAGGTACCACAGAAGGGTCCATGCTTTCCAGCTTGAGTGCACTAAGTTTGTGGCCTCCACTGTTGCTGTCCATTGTTGTCATCTTGTAGACCTGGGTGCCCAACCTACAGCCCGCCAGAGCATTTCAGAAGGCCTGCAGCCTGCTTCAAAACAATATACTAAAGGGAGATTTATTAGCATTGTGTCACGTTTAGAACATTTTAGTTTACACAGGTGTGTAAACAGAAACAAGCGACGTACAGTATTGTCTATCTAAATACACACAAAATAAGATGAACTATAAATCAGTACAGGCAACTTTAAAGCTTATTCAAATATGTAGAATCTGTTTGGCCCACACAAGGTTGTGCTTAGGTTTATGTGGCCCTCTTGTGTAATAAAGTTGGGTACCACTGTTGTAGACTCCATTGTCAACTCCAGTAGAGCAAAAAGAAAAGGAGTACTTGTGGCACCTTAGAGACTAACCAATTTATTTGAGCATGAGCTTTCGTGAGCTACAGCTCACTGATGAAAGCTCATGCTCAAATAAATTGGTTAGTCTCTAAGGTGCCACAAGTACTCCTTTTCTTTTTGCGAATACAGACTAACATGGCTGTTCCTCTGAATCCAGTAGAGCAGTGGCTAAGTCCAGGTCACCAGTAGCTTCATACTCCCTTAGGAGTTTTGCTCTCTCGACTCCATCATGACATAAAGAAGTTCCTGTAACCAAGGGTGATATTCTTCTTTGAGGCTTCAATAAGCAGCTTTGTGAAAGAGTCAAAGTTTTTAGAATTTTTTGGTATGATACTGATGTTTGAGACACTGGTAGTGACAAGAGTTTAAAAACAATGTATACCACCACTACTGGCCAGTGCTGACTGTGCAGGAAGTGGACCAGGACAGTTTGAAAGGCAACAAGTGGTGATCTGCTGGAGTCAATGGACACAAAATGTAAGTCAAGTGTCTATTCTTTTTTCCTTCTTCAGGCTGAATGGAAGGTACCCTTTTGCTTTGCATTGAACAGCTCACTGAGCTGTTCACCTGCAGCACTATCTGTTAAATAGCCCCATGCTATATCGTGGCTATTAAAATCACCAGGGTACACAGATGTCTTATGATTGATATTATGATTAAGAATAAAGTCATCATGCTAATGCATAAGACGAAGTGCAATTGACTAGAGACAATGAAACCGTGCACAAATTTTAAAAAAAAGTCTCACCTTCTACCTCTTGTTATAAGACATTTCTGTATTCACTGTAACAGTAGTAGGTACACACTTAAGGATGATTTAGTTGGGGATTGGTCCTGCTTTGAACAGGGGGTTGGACTAGATGACCTCCTGAGGTCCCTTCCAACCCTGGTATTCTATGAAGTGCAAATACAATTTTCAAATTGGTCCTCAGTCACATTAAGAGGACTTGAGTTATAACAAACTTATCTGTACCAGACACTCAACAAATGGGACAAGCAAGCACATTTCAGCTATGTGCTGTAAGTTTTCACATTTCCTGATAAATGAGCTAAGAATTCTCCAACAAGGTGCTTTAATTTTCTAGGAGATTTTCTTGGAGCAGATAAAAAAAAAAAAAAAAAAAGGGGAAAAAAAGCAGCACCAAGCCTGCAGTTTCAAGATACTGAATATATCCTACAACTGTGTACATTTAGTGAACAGTGTTGTCTGCTGGTGAAGTATTAATAAGTATTTCAATACTTCTATGGGGAGGACTATTCAAAGGTAATACTGCACTTGAGTAATTTTACTGCAATGTTGTAAGACACCTACTATACCAAACCCATAGCAACACTGTTTACTTGGCTTCCGCCTTAGTGAATTACATGCCTACGGAGAGAACAGTTGGTTTTAACACATTAGACAGCTATTTCTGCTGTTATAGCAGGTTTCCTAAAAATAAGCTTACAGAACATTTAATGTTCAATAACTGATTTAACCATGAGGTATACAGCTCTGCGTTAGTATGAAATCTAGATGGACCCCTACATTATATGAAGGATTTAGCATATTTTAGTCACTTGTCCTAGACAAGTATTTGAATTGTTAAGACTAGTCTACCCTAAACAGTAAGGCTGTCTAGACACTGTATTCAAGGAGAAAGAACACTATCTGTACAGAAAAGCATTCATCTTTCCCTTTATTTTCAGATTTCCTGTGACCCACTTTTTGAAGAAACACTATCGCATCTCTCCATCTTGCTGTTCTAAGGAGTCAGTAAAGTCAGGGATACTGGTGTAGTTTAGTTTGTGTACTTGCTCCATTTCCCTGTTTTTGAAAAATGCTGACAGCTATAGCATAAAGGCAAGGAACGAAAAGCCTCTGAAAGGCCATACTAATATAATGAGTATATGCACAACAGCATGCCACTACCTTCCTTGCCGCCTGCCTGGACAATCAAATAGAGGAGAAAAGACAGACATTTAAGGAAAACATACAGATAGAAAACTGACAGGTCTGAAACAGATGTTTTAAATGGCACTGGGAATTTATCTGGGGGAGAGTGAAAGGAAAAGGAGTGTAGTTTTAGATTTTAAAGTCTTTACCAGATGTGTTCAGTCTTTTTTTTTTTTAAAAACCCACCATTGTGTATTATTACTGCTCTGTCAGTCACTCTGGGAAAAGCCAGACACCAGAGCAATTATCTAGCTGAAGGCATACTGTGGTCTACTCTTCAGAGTAGAAAGAGCTTATTATAAAGCAAGGCAGACCACAATGCATTTACAGCTGTAATTCTTGATGGCAACAAGCTGATTTTAACCAGAACACTACCAGCCACCTAATTTTATTTGCAAAAGAAAAGGAGTACTTGTGGCATCTTAGAAACTAACAAATTTATTTGAGCATAAGCTTTTGTGAGCTACCGCTCACTTCATTGGATCCACTGCACGCATCCGATGAAGTGAGCAGTAGCTCACGAAAGCTTATGCTCAAATAAATTTGTTAGTTTCTAAGATGCCACAAGTACTCCTGTTCTTTTTGCAAATACAGACTAACACGGCTGCTACTCTGAAACCTAATTTTATTTGAAAAATCAGAAGGCATTATTAATACTCAAACAAGTAGCAGCTCTGGATAAGAAGACAACCTTTCCAATGCTATTATTTTAAATACAAATTTTTAAAGAGAAAGTTAGCTAGCTTAAATAAAAATCAAACATATGAAACATCCAATATCTGGGAAGTATTTCCTTCTCCCTCTACCATCACTACTATAACAAGATGGGGCCCGGTAGGAATAAAACCTTAGCATTAAGAAAGGAGGATTAAGTTTTCCAGGTACTAGTCTAACAATTGGATGCCCATTTCACTCACATTTTCTATGAGAGTTTCCCACATCATCTTTTAGGGTAGATGTAGCACAACTTGATTGGCATTTCTTGATTCTTGCTCCTCATGCCTCCAACCCCCATCTTCCTCTCCCTAGAAAATCATGGGATATATTGCTAATGTGTGGATAGTTGCAGCACTTCAGCAACTTTCATATAACTTTGAAGAGGACAACTGAATAACACCCCCACACAGAATTTTCCTCACTGTCCTTTAGAATTAAGCCTCCAAAATAACTCTTTAAAGCAGATTTCTCCACTAACTGAGGCAGCTACCCAGGGTCATGGTCTGGTTGCATAAGGCGCATCTATAGGATTCTTTTCCGTGCATTTGGTTCAAATCAGCAACAGCATTAAAAAAAAATTAACACCTCCATTCTTTTATAACAGCAATCTAGAGATAAACTTAGTATTATATACAAATACATAACTAAGTTGGCATATGGAAATCCTTAAAGCTGTATTAACAAGTCCTGCTACTAGTCGCTTTCTTCAAACCTAGTGACGTTGATCACATTATGGTTGATGCTTTTCTACTGTCTTTTCTTTTTACTTGATAGTATCAGTTGAAGTCTCATCTCATGTTTATCTATAAATTTTTGCTTTTCTTACATTTAGATGTGTGACCTGTTTCCTATCAAAACTCTACAGATGAAGCTTTTCTCCTTCTGCCTCCTTTATTTTAATATCTTAATTTTGAGTTTAACTTTGGCTATTGTCAAAGGGGTTTCTCCCTTCATAGTCAAAAGTTTGTGTCTATGCCTACATCAACTTTTCATCTTTTCATTAACATAGCTATTTCCTCTAAGCTAGAGATTATATAGAATGGAGAGTAATCCTTTGTGTTTCACAGATGTAATGAATAGTTTTTCAAATTCCATCAGTTTTCTGCTTAGGTTTGCCTTTTTGTGTGGGTGGGTATGCAAATTTCTCAATTATTGGTATTGATATATTGGAATTTTGGTGTCTTCTGGCAAGTTGTGTACCCTCAAGCAATCAAAATGTGTGGTTTCAAAACAGCTGGCCAAGTTGATATACCTATAAATTCCTAAACATCAAAACTTCCCAGGCTTTTACTGGGGTTAAATTCCATATTATCTACTATGAGCAGTGGCTTAGCTTTCTAAATAAATTATCCCAAGTTTCTACTATTGCTTTCATAAAAGGGTGATTAAATAAATCTCTTATAGGTCAAAATCAATGTTTAACCAGGGAATCAGGTGAATCTGATTTCTCAAAATGAAATCATTCTGTGTCTACCTGCTGCTTATTAGGGTTTGGCATTAGCCAGTACATTAGGTTTCTAATTTGACTAGCTTTATAAATGGTGCTTAATGTTTGATAGAATAAATAGTTTTTGCCATGGTTTCTAAACTAGACTGCTTAACCCTGGATTTCTTATTTCCTCAATTTAGTTTAATCAGGAATTGCACAGAACTAAAACCAGAACTGTTTGGAAAAGGATGTTAATTTAGGGTAAGATACTCATCTTAACTGATGCAATTTTGCATAGCTATGTAATTCTGTATTTTGACCAATTTTCCAGATATGTTTTGATACTCAAATCAATGGAGCATAATTATGTCTTGCTAGCTTTTAGGAATGTGTATTCCCAGGTATTTTACTGAAGTAGTTACCAATTTGTATTTGGAATTATCTTTCATATCTTTCCATAGATCAGAGAGCACACTTATGTCTAGGAGCTCTGATTTGCCAGTTTTTTAATATTCTGATGTTTTGCCAAACCTTAAGATTTCTTCTTGAAATTCTAGTAGCGTTAATACCATAACACCATCTGCATAAAGTTTACTTGTGTTCGTTATGGTAACTTTATTTATATTAGGATTATTTCTGACCAATTAGATGAACGACTCCATTACCATGGTATGAAGAGATGAATAATGACATCCGGGGGGTGGGATGTGTGCGCGCACCAGAAAAAAGGAAAATTTAATGATAAATATCCAGTTAGTCTGACAGTAGACTATCGGTTGGAAAATAAGAAATCCAATTTTGAAATTTAGGGCCTAAACCAAAGCATTCTTTACTTACAAAAATAAGAGTTAAACTAGCATGCTGACTATTGCTCTGCAATGTTAAAGGTTTAACAGATGGTGAAATAATTTTTAAGACTGTTAGATCAATGTGTCTTAATCCTAGTTCTGTGTTATGCCAGGTTTATTATAGTATTAAAACACCAGGGTATCTTTTTGATTTAATAAATGCATTGTGATGGAGACAAAGCCACAGGCAGAGCACCAAACACCACCAGAAGCTTATATTAACAGTTCACTCCCTCTCATGTCTTAAGAGTTCTAAAAGTTATTTATGGTACCTTTTTTCCCCTCAACATACTTCAGAAGAGAGATTTTAGCAGACAGTATAAAGGTAACAGGCCTGTTTTCCACACTACTGTCTTAACATTATTTAATATTGTAGTACTTATCACATCACATTTTCAATGCATTATTATGACTCTACAGTTCTGAGAGTCAACTAACGGTCAACCCTCTCCCTCAAAAACAAACAGGTTTTCACAGGTACACCAAACTCCTTCCAATATTCATATTTAAAAAACACATTACACCAAAAATCCTCTGGGCTACAGAGGGAAGTGAAAGTGTAAGGATCTGTGGACTATAACCTGGGACTGCCGATGTTCCACTGTGAGATCACGTGGAGCCACAGCCAGGGAGCACTATGGATCATAGGTGCCACAGGAAGTACCATGCAAGGAACCCAGGAGTGACAGTACCCTGCAGATCTGAGTGGCCAAGTGCCCTATTTAATCTAGGAGGGTGCCCAAGGAAGTTGTCTGGGCAACCACACAGACTTTTGGCCTGTCGCAACTTCAGACCTCACCTCATCCCCCTCTCCGACCCCAGCTTGACTATGAACCTGACTCTTGCCTCCTGACTCCATCCTGGTGCTACCTCTAATTGGCATATGACTCTGACCCTGGCTTACTGAACCCGGCTCTAGCAATTCCTCCGACCCCTGCTCACCGACTACCATCCCTGATGTGCGGATCCTTGCTGAGCTGTAACTGCTAGGCCAGACTTCCTATGCCCCAGTCCTCTACAGAACGCAATTTCAAAGTCAACACATCCTGCGGGCTGCGTCCACTCTAAGCTTTTTCTGAAAAATCACCTAACTCTACTGGTAATAAGGAGCAGAAGACTAGTGTGAACTGGCCATTAATACTGGTGAAAAAAAACACTCCAAAAGAGGTGACCAACAGCACTAGGACCAATAGTTTAGTGCTTCTACTGTGGCTCGTCCCAGTGGAGAGGACCTAATGCAAGATTTTTCAGGTGTGGCTCACTGCAAACAAGATCATAGTGCTTTCAGGAACATGGTGACAACCCTAGGTAACTTTCATACCAAGAAAGAACAGTTGGAGGCGGGGTAACATGTAGTTTTCTCCCAAATATCCAGCTTCCACGCTGTCATGCTTAACAAGAACTCCCTGTTGACAATGCAATTTTCACCATTTCTTTCTTAAACAATGGTAACTAATTTGGCACCATCTACACAACTTCCAACTTAGTTCCAAAAGAAAGTTAAAAGCTCCTAGGCTAAGCATACACTGCTAGAGAGCTGGAGAGTTCAGATTTGGGGATTGGGGGTAAAGAAGTAGACTTCAAAGAAAGGGATAAGAGTACCCGCAATGGGAAATAAAATGGGAGTGTGCCTTTTTTGATTTATGATACAAAGCCTCAAGTTGGTTTTTAATGTTTTTAAATTAGAAGTGGCTCAGGTCTTGCCCATCATGTCTCCTCCTTTCCCACACCCACCAAAAAAAATGAGAGAAACCATGCAAGTGAGGTATGATTGAGAAAAGATGTCTAAGAATTTACCATCACTCTCAACTGAAGACAGATATAGACTGAAGGTCTCAGAAAAAGCATACAAGTCCATAGCGAAACATCCAAGCCTTCTTTACATAAAATTTAGTGTCATTCTGTGCATGTAAATAACATTAAAATTGCAAAGTCAAACACATGCCAGAATTAAGGTTGCCTGTGCAACCTTAACTTGGCCCCTTTATGCATAAGAATACAGTCTAACTGCATATACTCCAAACCCTTGCCTCATTCAGTGCTCAGAATGGATCTGCTTTGGAGACGTATCATGGTGGTGTAGCGCAGGAGGCTCTTGTCTGTAGGACCCCTACCTCATTCGAGGAAGTCAGGTGTGTATCTGTTGTGGCAACTGGAACAGGCAGGCCTAAGCCTATCCACAACTAAGGTCCAAGCCCCACAACTGAGGCTGTTAAAATGCCCATAGGAAAGATCAGACTGCTCAGGCAACAGAGAAACAATCATGGACACCAAAAGTTGGTCCAAGAAGATGCACACTGGAGGAGTGGGCCCACAAGATGTTAAAACGGGAAATGTAAATGTGGTCCAGCAGGGAGTGGGAAACAGATGATTAAAGTGTGTGTGTAGCATGAGCGGGTTCTCTGAGGCCTTCTCAATTAGAGACTCCAGAGGATGGGTAAGTATTGTCCTGCTTTGCTACCAGAGTCTTCTTGGCCAGCTCCAGCTGCTGGACCTTCTCCTGGAGTGTGGAAGTAGGAACAGCAGTCTCTCCTCCCCCTTTTAACAACAGAGGGAGTTGCTAGGCCTGTGACTCGCATTTGCCACACTTGCCTCCATTCCCCATCACCAGTCTCCAATCCTCATTGCTGTTTGGAAGTGGGCTCACAAGGCAAGGGCGATCAGATGGGGACCAGATAAATGAGGGATAGAAAGATGGGAAAAGGCAGTCTCCCCTCAAGATGGACTGGCTCCCTGACATTGCTTCAACCCAACCTTCTGAGTACCCCACCTGATTTAACAGCTGAGTGGTCTGTCAGCTCAGTTAGAGGCAACTACCCCAGTGCCAGGGTGGATTTGATTTAAATCAAATTTAATTTGTGATTTAAATCACTAGTCAGGAAGACTCAATATAATCGTGGATTGCTACATAGAAGTGCATTCTTGTTGGTTATAACCTTAATACATATTCTTCACGACTCAGAGATAGATGTAGGTTTCATTTTTAGAAGGTACACACTATACATTTTTAAAATGATTTTGAAAGCTTTTCAGATTAGTTTTACAGCTATATCAGAAAATGAATGATTGTTTGGTTATTTCATTTACCAAAGGTAATTGAAGCAGATTTATGAAGTCATTGGGAGGTGAACGATCTCCAATTCAACAGCTTAATCATTAATATTTAGAGGATTTTCTTGCCATGCTGTATTAAGAAGAGATCACCACCAGACAGACATTTAAATTGTTTTATTCAACTAAAACAACGTTATGTATTCTGGATTTTTTCCTTCAACAGCAAACATAATAAATATTTTAACAAAACAAGCATATGAATTTTTGAATTTTGTTAAACATTAAAGTACTTTAAAATCAGGGTTGTTTGTTAAAATTGTTTTTAACTAAAATAATTTATTTTTTTTTAAACCCAAGAATTAAAATAGACAATGTCAGCCAGGTCAACATGAGAAACTTAAAATATTGGCTTCTGCAGCTAATTCAGTCGTCTTCACCTTCATTTTCCTGTTTGTTCATAATCTGGAAAAGAAAAACAAGCTTGCCTGCTTTTTCAGGACCTAAACAATTTCTCAATTTGAAATGAATTCGTCCAAAGGAAGAAAATATTCTTTATACACCAGCAGAAGCAGCGTTAAAAAGGGAGACCACCACTTCAACAGTCTCTGAATCCAAAGTGCTCAAGTGACTTCCACCAGTTCACTGGTGTGACTTTCTTTAAAAGAAACGTATTTCTTGAATGGTTCACCCTTAGGGCTGAAGTTTATTATAGTTGGATGGATGGACTGCTGGATGTCCATGTCATAGCCAACTCCTCTTCTTCAGCAGTTAAGGTTTGACTCTGATACAGAGTATCGAGAATATTTGCAAGAAAATGAGCTGGAGATAGTGCTTGTCCCAGTCGTTTTTTAAAATGCTTGTAACTGAACTCTGTCATTGCATATTTCTCTTTTTAAGAACTCACTCAGTTCCTTCCAAATTTCAACAGCGTCAGCAATAAAACAGCTATTTCCCTGCATTTTCTTCAAGGCTACAGAAGTAGGCTTCAGGGTACCCAGCAGGTGTTCAACATTTCTCTTAAGCCCAATGTTGAGATCTTTGTGAACAAAATTGTGAAAAAATAAGTGGCACTGTCACAGCCAAACTGTCAGATTAGGCCAGTTCTTGATGTAGTGCTCAAAACAGTCCACTACGGAGTTCCATCGCATGTCTTGTGGGACAGTTAACAACCACTCTGCAGCAGTTAGCTACAGAAGTATTCTGCAATTTCAACAATATTAGCCTTTATTTCTGGAGCACTGAAGTCTTTGGCTAGGAGGTGCATCAAATGAGCACTGCAATGAGAGTAGCTTGGGACTCTCTTCTAAATTTCGTCTCATCTTTGATATATTTGCAGCATTGTCTGTGACCAACCTGCGTACCAGACATTTGAATTTTTTTTCCCCCAAGTTTGTTATAGCTTTTACTGCTACTTCTTGTAAGTACTCTGCTGTGTGCGCATTCCCTGATGTATCAATTGTTTCTGTAAGGAAGACATTCCCTTCTGTTACACAAGCACATACAACAGGATTATTGTGGAAAATGCTCCACCCATCAAGACTCAGGTTAACAATTTCACCCTCTAGATCTTTTGCAAACTGCTCAATTTCTCTTTCACACACACTGTATCCAGCAATTTGCCTGTGACACCAGCTGTGTTGGGTGGACTGTATCCTGGTCTTAATGACTGAAACCATGTTAATGAAGTGTGGGTTCTCAATCATACGGAAAGAACAGCTTATTGCATAAACAAACAGGGCAATTTTTCCAATCAATCAATCACCTCTTTTTGTAATCTGCTGGTTCTTATCACAAGATTATCTATGGGTGGTTTTTTTTGGATGATGGAGTTTTTTCTCTTTTTTGCTACAGGTGACATACTATGGCTATGTAACATACATGATGTGACTGAAACTCTCACTGGCAGATAACTCTGAAACTATAGAAAATGATGGTGATCTTGAAGGTTGATAATCTTCAGAATCCTGTATGTTGACGATGGATTCTCCTAAACAAAATAAGTCAATGCAGTTATTTAATTACCACCATACTGCTCATTTAGTATTACTCATTGCGTTCACTGACACTCAGTGCTACTTTAGAGGTGAAACTGTAAAAGGAAGATCTGCCTATTTCAGCTATTTTTTAATCACAACTGCATTTAAAATGATAGTACCACAGAGTAACAACTGTATTTTTTGCTCAAACATGAGAATTCAAGAATGGCCAAGAAGGAAGACAGGCAGTCCTTAAGAAGGAAGTATGAAACAAAAAAAAAAGTTTACCAACCTGAAGATCCTGCATGTTCAGACATGTTCCTTTCATCATCTTCAAAGCAGTTTTCTCCTGAGAAGGAACACTTCTCATAATGTTGTTTCATTCGGACAACCAGGGCTTGCATTTCTTTGTTGCACTGTTTGCATTTCGCACGCATGCCGGTCTTACCCACAGGTAGAGGAATTTCATTAAAAAATTCCCAAACTGGGTCTCTCTTACAGCCTGCTACCATTATAGGTTTTCCCTTTGAGTGAGAGAATGGTATGGTAGATCCCAAATCAATGAAGGCTACACTGAAAGACCACAAGACTTCTGGAATATGCTTCTCAAACAGTTTCACATTTGTTTCTACTGCCTGTCCACCCCTTCTCACATTTATCTCCTGACTTCTTCTCTTTGTCCAGATCTATTTGTCCAAATCTTCTATTCACTGAACTTTTTGAAAAGTTTGCACTTTTAGAGAAAGGTAAGAGATTGACTCCGTGTACACAAATTTGCAGAGGGACAATAGGGTTGAGGTCTGTTATTTCTCACCTCTATATATATTTATTTTAAAACATTATTGCTGTTAACAAGCATGTTATCTCTGGAGACAAAACCAGAGTTTGAGAACTGCAAAACTAAGCATCTTTGATGGTATCTTCTAGACTGAGCACTGAGTCCCATTGGGTAGATAGAAAGATTAACCTAAATAATACAGAAGCCACTGGAACCCCATAAAATTGGGTCCCTAATCCATAAGCTATTGGAACTCATTTACAAATTTTTTTCTTAAGCATTACATGAATATATTCTCATATGACAGAATTAGAATTTATAATCCCTATTCCATGATGAAATATCTTTGAGCTATAACATATCTTAATTAAAGCTATCTTTTGATAAGTTTTCCTCAAAAAAAATCCAGTTTTGATTTTTTTTTAAAAAAAGCATTGATTTTTATCCACTCTGCCCAGTGCCTAAATTGGATTTGTCAGACACACAGGAGGAGGGAGAACCAAGCAGTTAGGGTCACTGGTGGTGGAAGGGCCAGCACCCTCCTGCGTGTTAGGGGTGCCCAGCATCCTTTGTCAGGCCAAGGCAAGGGTGGCCAACCTGAGCCTGAGAAGGAGCCAGAATTTACCAATGTACATTGCCAAAGAGCCACAGTACTATGTCAGCAGCCCCCTGCCCTCCAAATCAACTCCCCCCGACCCGCTCTCAGCACCTCCCACCCATCGGCAGCCCTGCCAATCAGCGCCGCTTCCTTCCTCTCTATCAGCTGTTTCAAGGCGTGCAGGAGGCAGGGGCGGGAAGATGGAGGAGAAGGAGCAGCGAGGGTACTGCATGCTCAGGGGAGGGGGCAGGAAGGAATAGAGTGGGGGTAGGACCCGTGGCAGAGCCAGGGGTTGAGCAGTGAGCACCCCCCAGAACATTGGAAAGTTGGCACCTACAGCTCCAGTCCCAGAGACAGTGCCTATACAAGGAGCCGCATATTAACTTCTGAAGAGCCGCATGTGGCTCCAGAGCCACAGGTTGCCCACCCCTGGGCCAATGGACAGTTATCTCCAGACACGCCCCAAAGCCTGGCAGAAAAAAAAAAAAAGCAGTGAATGAATCCAGTAGAAGCCCTGATAGAGTATTACAAAAGACCCCTCCAGATTCCCCCTGCCACTCTCTACCAGTAGCACCTGGGAGGATTACTCGCCAGTAGAACAAAGGCACGCAACAGAGGATGGGATCCTTGCAACCCGGGGGGAGGGGAGTCCTGGGAGAGGTGTTTTCCCAGGGATGCAAGAGAAAGCTAAAAAGGTAGCACTGAGGAGGAAAGACAGGACAGAGCTGAGGGCCACCCTTACAGCCAGATCCTCTAAGGACTTGAAAGGAACAAAGAGGCCCCCACCCAAAATGCCTCTCTCCACAACTTTGTGGACTGCCCGGGATGGAGGTGGTGGTGGGGGCCATAGTGGTGGTAGCGGTGAATGGAGGAACAATGGATGGCAATGGGACAGTAGTCACCTAGGTACATGCCTGGGGTTGAACGGCAGATGCTCCCACAGCCGGTAAAAGGGACAATGGGGTTGAGGTGGGTGGGATATGTGGTAGCAGCAGCCATTGCAGATTTCTGGGTAGAGCTTGTTCTTGCCTGGCCCTCCTTGCTGATTAGAGGGGACTCTGCCAGTGGTGATGGTTTGGCAGGGGAGTCCCTGCCTGTGCCTTCTGCTACAGGAAGTGCTGATGGTGCTGGCAGAACTGTTATTGATAGCCATGGGTATGGCCCTACCAAATTTATGGACCATTATGGTTAATTTCAGTCTTAGGATTTGAAAATTGGTAAAATTTCATGTTTTCAGATTTTAAATCTGAAATTTCAGTGTTGTAAGGGGGGTGAGGGGGTCCTGACCCAAATACAGAGTGCAGGGGGAGTGGGTGGCGGGGGTCACAAACCTGTTGCAGGGTGGGTGTGCGAGAGAGCGCGCGCGCACACACCATAGGATTGCCACCCTCACTTCTGGGCTCTGAAAGGCAGCAACTGCAGAGCTTCCTGCAGTCGCAGGAGGTTCCTGGAGGTGGGTGTAATCTCTTCTGTGTTGTTGGAAATGCCCCAGCCAGGGGCTCCTTGCTGTTAGTCCTGGCTGGCTTGGAAGAAGCAAGACACTGCAGACACATGGGGAGGGGTCACTGTACACAGTGTATCCCCCTTCCAGATGCAATTAGCAGCTTATTTTGGTAAAATAAAGAAAAGTCATGTGAACTCGACAGAATTTATTGACACTTTACAGCAACAAACTACGCTCAGGGCTCAACTCCCTGATTGGTAGATACAGCAACTGGAGACTGCTTTGTAGGGTAGAGAGCTCAATTGGTAGCCTCAAACTTGAGAGTCACAGCCTTAAGTTAACAAAAACATGTGAAAAACAGTTCTGGTTTCAAATGTCTTTGATTTAATGTCAGCATAGAGCATCCAGCAACTGTCTTTCTTCATTCCCTGTCTCTGTACTGAAAACACCTGCTCGCGTTTAGACACTGCTCTCTCTGCATCCACAGTTTGTTGGAATTGTCAGCCAGCCCTTAGCTAGCCTTGCAAGATGGGGGATTCTGCGGAGTTCCAAAACTGCAGTACAGGTAAATTACAAAAATATTGCAAAAGAAGCAGACTAAGTAGGCATCTCCAGCCTACAATTCTTATCAAAGCCAAGAATTGCATTAAGTGAGGTTAAATACACCATCAACAGATGCATTTGTGCAGGGTCAAAAATACATACTGCTTTTAGGAACCTTACTGCAGGTTGTGAAACTTCCGAGCCATTTTTGCTACATTGCTTGACTCTTCCCTGTAGTAGTAGTATTGTTTGAGCTTCTTTGCCATGCAAGAATACACCTGCTGAGCACTGCCATTTAACTCAGCATTGTCAGAGCGGTTTTCATTTGACTGTGCTTCAGCCCAGAACAGCATGTACATCCATTACTTTGTTGTATGCTTGGTAAATTGTGACATGTCGAGATTCAAACCAAATGATTAAGTCCATGAGTCCTGTGGCATTCTTGGCAACAAACTGAACATCCTTTCAGCTGAGCATCATTTAGAACGGTTGACAGTTTTGTTAAAACCTGTGTTTTCAGTGTCTGCTCTTCTGAGAGGAGCTCAGACTAGTACTTCAGGTGAGCTGCATGGTATTGTACAGGCCAAAACTGTGAATCCCAACAAGTAATTACTGGCTCTGGGGGAAGTGCAATTTTTTGTTCCCCAACTTCAGTCATGTTTGCAATGTGCTGCCTGTATTGAAGTTTGAGGTTAGGGTAGTGTTTAAATATCTTTTTAATATAGCTGACCAGTTTATTACCTTTACCAAACTTGCATCTGCACAGCTCACTGACAAGATAAATTATACGTGCATTACATGTAATATGGACAGCATTTAGCATTAGACCTCAGAGAACCAATTTGAAAGATTGGCAAAGTATCTGCTTTCATAAGTGACAATGCAGCTTGAGACAAAGTTTGCACTGTATTTTGAAACTGTTAATTATCGCTTGAGAAACTGTAGTGTAGTTAAAAGCCCGCAAATAAATGCGGTTGGTGAGCACTGTTAGCTTTCTTGTCTATACATCTTTGATTTTTATTTCTGACAAGGCCAAACAGAACATGTAGTACGTAGTTGTCTTGCTCATCTGAAATAATTGCAAAAGACTCCCATGAGTTAATTTGACTTAATCTCCTCAAAATGTGTAGCAAAAGCCTTTGGAAGGTAGTTCTGTCATAGCTTATTCGCACTTGGTAAGTGACCAACATTTTGTACATTCTGTTGTATTAACTCATGCAGCTTTGGGTGATCAAGTTTTTCCAACCATATATTAGCACTTGCAAATGCATGCACAAGTTCCATTCTAGCTAAATGATGGGTCTCCGAGCTCTATCGTTTTCTTAAAAGAAGATTTTTTTTAAAAACCTTTTTGTGTACAATGTCCCCTCCCCAGGCAGCTGCAAAGGGAGCGGGACAGGAGGTGAATGGGGATGAGGGGGTGTGGAGCTATCTGCAGCCAGGAGAGATACCCAAGAGCAGTCCTGCAGAGAAAGAGGAAGTCCTGTCCTGCTCCAGCTCTGCCTGGATTAAGCAGCTAGGAGCCCTCTGCTTGGGCACTCCCAGCAGCACAGGGAAGATCAGACCCACTTCCTGGCGCCTCCAACAGCTGCAGGAACCTCTGGGGCTGCAGCAAGGGGAGGCACCCAGAAGAGGGTCTGGTCTCCCCTCCCCCCCACAAATACCTGTGGCTGTACAGGGGGATGGACAATTCCTGTCCCTCCCCAGCCCAGATGGAGCTAGGAACCACCTTTGCTGGGGCTCTCCTAGCACCAGGGGGAGATCCAATTTCAAGGTCCATGACGCGTTTCACGGCCATGAAATTGATAGGGCCCTAGCCATGGGCCCTAGAGCTAGAGAAGAAAGCCAAGGTAGGTTGACAGAGGTGGCCAGGGATTTCCCCCCCTTCCCTCAGTCTCTCCCACCAGATAGACAAAGGTGCCAGAGCAGAAGCTTCACCCATTGCTGGGGTCCACCAAGCAACGGTGGTAAGAACAGCCACGGAAGGGGGAAGAGAGAGAGAAAGAGAAGGAAATATTAAAAAAAAGGGGTGAGGAAAACGGATCTTACCCACTCCTCTCAATGGGACTGCACATGCAGGGAGGAGAGAACTAATGAAAACTAGAAGTAGTAATCAAACACATGAAAGGGAGAATGGGGATTTACAGTCAGCATTGGGGAGCAAAAAAATCTAGCTCTTTGAGGTGCACTGTAAGGGGTGTATAAGTAAGTTGGGGGGGTGCAATAAATGGCGAGATAACACAAGGGCAGGGAACACACATGGGGAGAGCGAGGCCAGCTGAGGCAGTAGGCAACAAAGAGCAAGGGAATAGCTCAGACAATGAAATGTGGGAGAGGGAACAACAAGGGGGACTGTGATGTGGTGGGGGAGATCAGGAGCAGTGAACCACGGGGTGGGGATGGGGGGACTGGACTTGTGAACAGGCAGGGGGAGAAGAGAGCCCATTAGCCCAACAAAGCGAGGGAAATCTGAGGAGGAGCACATCTGCACCCACGTGAGCTTGCCTGGTAGGTAGGTAGGTAGGTAACTGCAGCCCCAGGGCAAGTGAAGACAGGCAGGTGGTGAGCAGACTCAATGTGGGAGTGGACAGAGGGGTCCAACATACCTCCTCCTGCCCTCCCAGCAGCAACAGCAAGCAGCCTCTTCCTCCAGCAGCAATGGGAAAAGGAAGTCCGTCCAGAGTGACAAGCACATCATGTCACTTTTCACAGGTGGTCACTAATTCTGTATCCAAATTGATACTTTATAGAGTCTTACTCGCAGGAGTTTTGGCACTCACAGCTGCAAAAGAAGTCAATGGAGCTGTGCTTTGAACACAAAATGCCATATAATACTACGTACTCCAAAAACCTCAGGTCTGTGTCTCAAACAGGTCACCCAAGTTTAGTGGATACTGTTGAAGCACAGAAAGCTTAAGTTTAACTCCCCATTTGTAAAATGGGGATACTATTACTCCCTTTCCCCATCCCGATCTCACAGGGAAAATAAATTGATCAATGTTTGTGAAGCACTCAGCTCTTACACTGATGAGCACCATGGAAGAGCCCACAATGACGTAATTCTGTACTGGAAGAAGGGTTTGAATAACGTGCTGAAAATAAGAGACCTAGAGTCACATATCAAACAATGAAAACAAGAAGATACATGTCCACTGTGGTGTTCAGTATCATCCTGTTCACTAAGTCAGGCAATCACATGTAGGAGAAGCAGCGTGTTCAGTGTGCACAGAATCTTTGGCGATTTTAGCAGCTAAAAATCTTAAGGCTTCTATGAGCATGTTTAAACAGGTTTTCCCAAAGGCTTCTAACTTGGTCAAGTTTGGGTGGATTGTCAGAGGATCACTAAGAGGCACATCCCTGACACAAAAGCCATCCACCAGCCAAATTTTAAGTCCCTGCTCCAAAGCATGTGGACTTTAGAGCTTATCAAAAAAAGTAAATCAGAATTTTTTGAAATGGTAGAAAAGCATATTTTTCCTTAGCCTTTTTCACAAACAGGTGAGTTGTTTTTGGCTGAAATTTTCAAAAAACTTAAGCCTGAAGTACACAGTTTCATCCCAAATGGCTTAAGTTTGGACAAAAAAATAAGCAACTGAGAACAGTCTTATAATGGGAAGGGTTGGGCAACTTTAGGTAGTGCTACTAGCCCCACCATAAGTAGATCCCCATACAAGCAAATCTGATACTCTCAAAATCCTTCACAAAAAAAAAAGTACAATATCAAAGGTTAGTAGGACTAAAAAGTTGTCAAGAGCACTTCTTCAGTATGTTACATTTACTTTGTAGTCTGGAAGCCAGTGATGATGCCAAGGGGTAGCTGGCACCTCCCTCTCACCCAAAAATATTTTTTACCCCTTCTGCCTGAAGAAACAGAATAGTAAGGGAACAAACCGCTTCTGCTGCTGTGGTATATGAGGCGTAACTGTGGAAGTGATTAGCGAAATACAAACAGGTACTTTCTTATTTCAGAACAGAAGACTGCTGCTGAAATGCACAGCCTACAGGACACACCATCTGAAGTGAGATTTAAACGGATGACCATTCCTTTGTCCCTGCTTGGCTGGGGAATATCTCTGAAGGCTATGACACTGCAATTCACAGACAGATACCTTGTCTTCCTCTCCCCACCCCAGCAAACAGAAGTCAGAGGAGTTAGCTGGGAGACAAGCTGCTCTCAGCCTGGCCAGATCCCTTAGGTACTGGGCCAGGCCCGGGGCAGTCCACACGCAGGGGGGCAGGTGCAGTTACACCCTCCCACCCCCCAAACTAGCCCAAAACAGTAGCTTCCAACAAGAGGGGCCTGGGACCCACCTGTGAGACCCTCGTTTCTGTACACAACTGAAGGGAAAAAAAAAGCACGTGGTCACTGACAATTTCAGAACTTTTCTGAAAACAAAATTCAAAGAAAAGCAGCTACTCTAAAATTTGCCTAGACTCACCTTGAACTTCAGAAATAGGCCTAACTTTGGAAAAACCAGCAGAGAGCACTATCAACATAACCTCTGAACTCTGTACCTTAGGCTATGTCTCTACTACAGCTGGGATCAACTCTCTGAAATCAATCCACTGGTGGATTTAGCGGGTCTAGTGAAGACCCGCCAAATCGACAGCAGATTGCTTTTCAGTTGACCCCTGTACTCTAACCCCAACGAGAAGAGTAAGGTAAATCGACAGGAGATTTTCTCCCATCGACCCTGCATAGTGTAGACCCCGCAGTAACTCGACCTAAGGTACGTCAACTCCAGCTATGTTATCCACATAGCATAGGTTGACTTACCGCAATAGGGGAGACATAGGTTGTACCTTAAAAGAATCGGAAGTAGAACGTTCAGCATCAGATTCACCACCAGACGAAGATAATGTGGAAGGAAACGATTGGGTAACATGGTGAACAGAAGCTGAAATGGAACCCAGCTGATAACAAGGTAAATCCCAGGGAATAAGATTCCACCAGGACCAAGTGATATTGTGCAAGTTGTATCTGATGGCCCAAAGCAAACACACTTAAGATCTTATCCTCAAATAAAATACAAGAACGAGTGTAAGCAGTTTCAAAAGAGCAGCTTGGTTCATGTTCACGGATTGAATGTCGCAAAGTACCAAATGCAGCTTCCTGCTTCCCATGCAGATTTTTTTCCAACTTCCACTGTGGTAGAAAAATCTGTGTTTATTTGTAATGGCTTCAGCAACTGAAAAAAAAAAGCTCTGGAAAAAGGATACAGGACTCTAACATGAAAATGGAATCACAAGAGCTGTCAAGTGGTATAGGTAGACTTCATTCAGTCAAAAGATGGTCTTTCAGTTCAGTCACAAATTACTGACCCGCGTTTGCTTTACTGCAAGAGAACTGCATGTATATTAAAGTTGTGGCAGATGTCCTGCAACTAACTGCAGTCTGGGGAATTGCTGAAAAAGAGAAAGCAGCAACGACAAGGGCAACTTCCTCCAGCTCCCAACGCTAACAGCCAAATACAATGATGTGTTAAAGAAAACAAAAAGTGAACCATGCGATGCAAAATACACCCATTCATCAATACAATATGAAATAATTCAACATTTCTGACATTATATTTGAATGCATAAGCCAAGAAGTGAAAGAGGCTAATATTTTCTCTATATTGGTTGACAAAATTAAGAATGTTAGCAAAGCAGTTGCGTTGAGATACTATCTGCATAGCACTGTATGACAGATTTTTTGGTTTCCATCCTGCCAAGTCATCTGATGCAAAATCTTTAAATATGGGAAGAACACATTGTCAGTGTGGTACAGATATACAGAACTGCATTTCTCAGACTTACGATGGTGCCAATGGTATGAGTGGAAATTTTTAGTGTGCAAGTTCCTACGGGAAGTAGTATGGCAAACATTACACATTCACTGTTTCAACAAGAGGCTCAATATAATTATTGCTGATGTATGCAAAGAAAACAAAACACTGGATTCCCCTATCCTGGATCAGATATACTCACTAAATTCACAGCCTTTCAAAAAGAAAGCACAACCCAAAGTTTCAGAATTGAAGTTGAGGCACTCAGTGGGCATGACAAGTTTCTGCTTGTAATGCTGTGAAAAAGACAGTTTAATCCATTCTTGTGTCACCAGCTGTATCAAGAGGTGACAGGGCAGTGAATGCACAAGGTGTTAGTTCAGACTGACTTTATTGTCCTCCTTTGGAAAACTGAACTTCTTAAAGTTACCTGACTACCTGCAAGCAGCTAAGTGTGACTTGTCTCAGGTATGCTTATCTGTGAACATTCATATCAGTGAATTTCTGAACATGAGTGATCTGGAAGAGGCATCTGATGAAATATGGAATCAAGTCATTACAAATCGCTTAAGAAAATGCTTTCAAGCTGCCTGAAGTTTGGGGAGTACAGAGCTGTGTATGAAAGTTGCCTAAACCCTCAGGAATACATTTTGTCTGAAGTATCAAGTGAAGAATAATCCCTTCTAGATAAAGAAGGTTTCAAGGTCACACACCTTTTTGACAATGCTTGATCAAATAATTGAAGAACTTAAAAAAAAAAGATTTTCTGAAAATAAATCTGTTCTTGTTGGTGTTAGGTGCCTTAATCCAAAGTATGAAAACTATGACTTTCTAAAATTGAAGCCATTTCAAGAACACTTCGGATGCAATATAAACAGTGTGGAGACAGAGGCAAGACTCTTGCCAAAACTAACTGAATGCTATGTAGAGAAGGGAAGACTTACGAGACTGACCGTTTGTTGCAGCTATTAATTTTTGGAATAAATACAAACTTGCCTTCCACAAACTACACAAGTTATGTGTGACTGGTGGGATTACTCCTCTGTCAAGTGCTGCCTGTGAAAGAATATTCTCATGCCTTCCACACGTGAAAGATTACCTGAGAAACTGCATGACAAGTGACCGGCTAAGAGACCTGGCTACTAAAAAACAAAGTTGAAGTCTCTTGAACTGAAGAGAGCTGTCGACAGATTTGCTGCTGCTCACCACAGGCTCATTAAACTTAAGAAGGTAAATACATTGTCAGACATTTATCCCCATTCTATAAAGTGTGTGTAATAAAGTCTTTGCTCCCCCAATAATGGTTTGTCACCCCCCTGCTCCTCAAACTAGTTATACTAGAGTTGCCCCTGCTGAAAGCATGTGTAATTCTGTGGATATGTTAATGATAGAAAGGTAAAAGATGTCATTTGATTTGTTTAACAAAAACAAAAAAACAAAAAAAACCTAACAATCATAATTTCAAATGATGTCATCCCCTGTGGGCTGGCAGGAAGGGGGAAGAATGAGACCCATGTCTACCGCAGCTCCCCACTCCAGGTCCTTCAGCTGGAAATTTTGATAATACAATGTCATTGGAAATGGACTAACTGCAGTTTCATTTGAAAGCCCTTTCTCCCACAAACACAATGGTACCAAACATGACAAACCTAGAACAATTCCATAGACATAGATGAGAAAATGTTTATGAATGTTTTTTAAATTATACTTTAATGGAGGCACAAACATACAGTTAAACTGTGGCCCTCAACTGACAGTATTGTGTTATCAGTTAATCCTCAGAACACGATGCCAGGTTTTTTTTTTGTTTTTTTTTTTTTAAAAGATTACTATAATGGAAAAAGTGCTTTAAGTTTATTTTCTATCAGTAAAAAAAGAAGCAATTCAGTATACTGATCATCATCTTAGTATACTATGCCAAGAGCTGTAATGAGGCACTGGTTAAAATGTCAACATTCAGCCAGAAATTAGTAGAATCCATCCACAAAAAGTATGCAGAGTTACATAAACATATTTCATAAATACAATGCTAAAATAATTTAAAATTCCCTATTTTTAAGCATCACTGGGAAGATAGAACACTGACTAATAGCTGAATCTTTAAAGAATACCACTCCAAAGGATCTGGTTAAAAAACAATGCTCGGTGGCACATCATATGCTATAACAAGCACACCCCCAAACTGAATTTGGAAGGTTGGAGAGGAAGTACACTGAGCATCCAGGAAAAAGTCAAAGAGGTCAGGAAAGTGCTAGCTGTGAGCGAGACTTGCCTTATACTAGGTCTCATGGCATGAGTTTCAAGAATACCTGCTTCTTGAAGGCAGCCATTAAGCACACTTTCAACATGTGTAACAGGTGAGAAACAGCATGAAGCAGTCACTCTTGTTAAACCAACAGCCACTTGTAATGGTAGATTACACATATACCCATACATGCATCCTGCCAACCACAACTCCTCACCTCATTGATTGCTCTGGTCACTCAGAAAAACTGCTACCAACAAGGGGGGCATTTATACTTATCATCTGGGCAAGTTATCAAGTAACAGAATGACACTGGGTGATTGAGTGCATGCAAAATTATCCTCCTTCCTCAGGCATACGTGAGTCTTGGACAATGGACTGATCAGACCATTTATGTATGAAATACCATGAGCTCACAAATAAATCCTTCAGCTAATCAAATGCTCTTATGCAAACACCAGATGCTCACTAGCCTGCGTATGTTTGGCCAGCTACTTACTTTGTACAGAACTTTGCAGTGCAGACAAAGATCAGTATGATGTTTTAGCAGCGGTGCCCCTGATGGAAATGACACCGATGACTACTTCGATTAATAATGTTTTCAATCCTCCATGTCTGCCTTCCCTAGGATTAGCCAAAATCAATGGGTTTATGTGACCAATGCACTGCTGTGTTAAAGCATAACTAAAAAAAAGAAAAAAAGTTGATTTTTAAAGTTTCTCAAATATCTATACAATTGTTCTAGGCTTGTCATATTTGGTACCATGGTGTTTATGGGAGAAAGTGCTTTTGAATGAGACTCCTCTGAACCCATTTCCGACAACACTTATCAAAATTTTCACCAGCCAGAGGATGCGAAGCTGGGAGGAGTAGGGGGAACTCTTCCCCCTCCATGTCACAAAGGAGGACACCATGGAAATGATGATTCTGTAGATTTTTACAGGTCAAATGACAAATCCCTTGCCTATGGAATGAGGTTTTACTATACTATGCTCCCAGACTATTGTTATATCAGTGTGTTCTACAGAGTAGAAATGGAATCATATATACATATAAATAAATAAAAAAGAAACATACTTGATCAGACCTGCAGTCCACTTAATCCTGTATTCTGCAGTGGCCAGGTCCAGATGCTTCAGAGAAAGATGCAAGAAACCAGATAAAAGTGGGACCAGCTGCACCTCATGAAGATCTCAACCTAGTCTCTAGGGTATTTAGAGACAAACCCTGAGCCATGAGGTTCTCTCTTCCAGAACTCTAAAAGGAGAGAAACTAAAGATCTCTGGATATTCTGGTTACCTATATAATTGTCCAAAACTAATATGAAACCTTCTTGTCCTCAGTGACATCCTGTCGCTATGAGTTTCACAGTAATTACATACCAAGTGAGAAAGCATTTCCTTATTATAGAATTTGTCACATTTCAATTTCATTGAATGCCCATTTGTTTTAGGAGACCAGGACCTTCTGTTCTCCTGATCTACCTTCTCTAGATTGGTTATATCAATTCTAGTCTAAGGTACATAATCCCTGATTTTTCAGTCTTTAAGTGAGAAGTTTTCCATACCCCTAATCATTCTCATTAAACTTTCTTTGATCTCCCTCCTTTAAGATGCAGTGACCAGCACTGCCAAAGTATTCTAGATAAGGGCATCAACTACTGATTTATAGTGCTATTATATTTTCAGAATTGTTTTTCATCCCATTCCTTACACATCTTGAAATTGCCTTTTTGATTGCAGCTGCACATTGATCAGAAATCTTTATTGAGCTGTCCATAATGATGTCAAGTTTCTTTCCCGACTGGATACTGTTTAGAACTCTCTAAGGTATGTGAGTAATATTCCACACACTCCTAAGTTTGCATTACTTTGCATTTATCAACATCGAACTTCATCTGCTGCTAAGTTGCCCATTCAGTTAGCTTAGTTAGGGTCCCTCTGAAGTGTTCTCTGGACTTGACTAACCTAAATAACTGTCATCTGAAAAAGGTTTTCTACCTCACCATGCATCCTTCTTTCCAGGAAATTATTAAAGTGTATGGTAACACAAAAGAAAGGAGGCAGCAAAGCAGATGCACAAACAGAGCTGTGACACTCTGCCTGCTTCTTCCATGCTACAATAGAACCTCAGAGTTACGGACACCTCGGGAATGGAGGTTGTTCATAACCCTGAACAAGACACTATGGGATGCTCCTCAGGGCAGACTGCTTGGAGCAAGGGCTCACAGCTCTGCCTGGCAAGTGGGAGTGGGCAATGGCAGCTGGTTCTAGCCCCCTGTGCTACACGGGTGATGAGGCACCCTGGGGCACTGCAGCATCAGTGGGCGCACAGTGCAGGCTGTGGCCCTTTAAAACTGAGCCGCTCCTCTAGAGCATAGCGTGCAAGCAGGAGTTCGGGCTTCAGTAGCTTACATTCCAGGCCAGGTTTCAGTAGCAACTTGGGAAGTTTCTTTCTTGAGCTCTGAGCTTGCAAGCTTGTCCCCCTTCCAGCCAGTGGGGGAAGAGGGGAAAACAGCGTTCACCACCTCTTACCTGTAAGTGGCTGCCCCACGCTGTGGCGAGTATGGGGTGGGGACACAGCCCAGATGTGCCTACCTTTAAGATACTGTACTGCATTGTGCCTGTATTGCATTTGCTGGTTTGTTTTTTATCTCTTACTTCTTACTTCTGTTTTTTGTCTCTTACTGCTTACTTCTGGTTCCCCATGGGTGTCTGGTTGACTAGTCAGTCTGTATCTTTCAGGTTCTACTACACTCTGCTCATGTCACTGACAAAACCAGTCATCTCTTCCATAGATAGAGGACTGCAGTCCGAGATGGGTCAATCCCTCATCTTTCTAAAGTACAGAATACGCTTAAACTTTAAAAAGGAATTACTAGTAATGTCCCCTACAGACCTCAGTCATAGCCAAGACCATATGCCCCTCCACACAGAGCAGGATAAAAAAAGATGTTATATCTGTTTACACTCTAGATGACCCCTTAGAGTTTTCTTTTGGAACAGCGTTCTGTCAATCTCGAAAGTATTATAATAAAGGAGATCAGCAAAATGGTCAGTTTCATAGCCAAAAATGTACAGGGTGAAAAGACATCACAGTAGAACCTCAGCGTTATGAACACCTTGGAAATGGAAGCCATTGATAACTCTGCAAATGTTCATAACTCTGAACAAAAAATTATGGTTCTTTCAAAAGTTTACAACTGAACATTGACTTAATACAGCTTTGAAACTTTACTAAGGAAAATGCTGCTTTAACCATCTTAATTTAAATGAAACAAGCACAGAAAGTTCTCTTACCTTGTCAAGTTTAAAAAGTTTTGTTTTTAAAACAGTAAATTTAAGTTTAACACAGTACACCACTGTATTTGCTTTTTTGTCTCTACTGCTGCCTGACTGCATACTTCCAGTTCCAAATGAGGTGCATGGTTGACCAGTTACAGTTTGTAACTCTGGTGTTTGTAACTGAGGTTCTACTGTATGTTTTAAAACTATTTAAAAAGAAAAAAACTGAGCTACATTTACAAGTTAGTTTTTAAAAGAACTTTTCTAGAGCCATTTTTGCTGTCCATTTCTGATTTCTCTTTAGGATGCTGAACTCCCATTACTGAGTTTCTGATAAACTAAGCTCCAACTACTACAAACAGTGTATGCATTAGCAAAAAGTTAGTTCATCTTCAGTATTTTAACATGTAATACATTAAATGACCTTCTGGTTATAAGGAAAATAACTATTAAGGGTGGGAAGGAAGCTACATTTCCTTTTACCTGGGAGAGGGGGCAAATAGTGGGTGGTTCATTTGCAGGAACTACTGGCAGCCATGGGGAGGGGGGGGAGGGGAGAAGCACGCTTTGAAATACCATAAATTCATTCTGATTTACTTCCTAATGGGAGATGCCGTATCATTAGAAGTCAGGGATTTCCCCTTAGGCTGGAGCAAGGAGCGTTACTGGAAATTTCTCTTCTCCTTCCCCACTTCAACCAGAAATAGTTGATAGTCACACTGGAATTATATGTGGCACACAGATTATAACTGCTGCACTCGTAGGGTTTAACAATTAAAGTTCACCATAACCAAAGGAAAGTTTCACTACAAGACCCTGCCTACGTCAGATATTTGGCATTCTAAAGGACCATCTGTACCCAGAGTATGCCTATTAATGCCACCTGACCACATCTAAAATTTCTCCCAAGTGTGCATAGGCATTCGCATCATCTTCATTAGACTTACTTTTAGTCTTCAAGAGTTCACAGTACAAATTGGATGGAAGTCACTGCTGTAATGCGCTAACAGTTTTACTATTTCCTTCCTGTATGGGACTAGTCACTGCTTCGGTGGCTTCTCAGATTTATTTTCTACACTTCACTGCTCAGGGATGAAAGCTACAGAAGCCACTTACCTGTACACATGGCACAACATATGCTATGCTGTTGATCTGTGAGTTACTGTCCTAATGATCAGCTTCCTTCTGCCTGAAGTGTTACCATGTCTCAGAGGAGGCCCTCCTCTGAGCATATTACCAGCTGGCCTGAGACCAATATAAAACCCCTGGCTGACCATCTGGGGAGATTAAGTGACCTAGAACAGCAGAAATTGGTCCAAAGGAAAATTCTGGTGTATTACCAACTGTTTAAGCAGCATGTTGAGAAGGGCATAACTGAGAAACCAACAGTACAGAGAGATCAAAAGGTCCAAATACACCAAGGCACAGGTCAATAGTAGGCTCAGGGCTGACCATGTCCATTTCACAAGAGCTGGACCAAGTCTTTAGCACTTTCCCTTTCACCAACCGCAGATATATAGGACCAGTGGCTCTTAACCTTTCCAGACTATTGCACTCCTTTCAGGAGTCTGATTTCTCTTGTATATCCCCAAGTTTCACCTCACTTAAGACTTATTTGCGTACAAAATCAGACATGAAAATACAAAAACGTGTCACAGCACACTATTACTGAAAAAAATATTGCTCTCTCATTTTTACCATATACAAATAAAATTTACATTTCAGTATATATAAACAAATTCCAAGAAATTTTAGTTTGTACTGACTTTGCTAGTGTCTTATGTAGCCTGTTGTAAAACTCAGGCTGTCGATTAATTGCAGTTAACTCACGCGATTAACCAAAAGAAAAAAAGTTACTATTAAAAATTGCGATTAATAGCAGTTTTAATTGCATTGTTAAATAGAATACCAATTGAAATTTATTAAATGTTTTGGATGTTTCTACATTTTCAAATATATTGATTTCAATTACAACGCAGAATATGAAGTGTACACTGCTCACTTATTATTTGATTACAAATATTTGCACTGTAAAAATAACGGTATTTTTCAGTTCACCTCATACAACTACTGTAGTGCAATCTCTTTATGGTGAAAGTTCAATTTACAAATGTAGGAATTTTTTTGTTACATAACTGCACTCAAACAAAACGATATAAAACTTTGGCTGAATGAGAAGTAGGACTGAGTGGACTTGTAGGCGCTAATCACTCAGACAAACAAGTTTGTTTACATTTACAGGTGATAATGCTGTCCACTTCTTGTTCACAATGTCACCTGAAAGTGAGAACAGGCGTTCCCATGGGACTTTTGTAGCAGACATTGCTAGGTATTTACGTACCAGATATGCTAAACATTCATATGCTCCTTCATACTTCAGCCACCATCCAGAGCACATGCTTCCATGTTGATGATGCTTGTTTAATAAATAATGTGTTAAATTTGTGACTGAACTCCTTAGGGGAAAATTGTAGGTCTCTGGCTCTATTTTATCTGCATTCTGTCATATCGTCCGAGACTATATAACATGAAATATGACTCAGCACATGCTGTTCATTTTAAGAACACTCTCACTGTGTATTTGACAAAACGCAAAGAAGGTACCAATGTGAGATTTCTAAAGACAGCTACAGCACTCGACCCCAGGTTTAAGAATCTGAAGCACTTTCCAAAACCTGAGGGGGACAAGGTGTGGAGCATGCTCCACACGTCTTAGAAGAGCAACACTCCAATGCAGAAACTACAGAACCCAAGACACCAGAAAAGAAAATCAACTTTCTGCTGGTGGCATCTAATGTTCAGATGATGAAAATGAACATGCGTCAGTCTGCACTGCTTTGGATTGTTATAGAGAAGAACCTATCATCAGCATGGACGCATGTCCTCCTGAATGGTTACTGAATCATGAAAGGACATATGAATCTTTAGTGCATCTGGAATGTAAATATCTTGTGATGCCGACTACACCAATGCCATGGAACACCTTCTTTCACTTTCACGTGACACTGTGAACAAGAAGGGGGCAACATTATACCCTGAAAATAAAAAAAACTTGTTTGTCTGAGTGATTGGCTGAATGAGAAGTAGGACTGAGTGGCTCTAAAGATTTAAATGGTTTTGTTTTTGAGTGCAGTTATTTTTTTGTACATAATTCTACATTTGTAAGTTCAACTTTCATGATAAAGAGATGGCACTACATTACCTGTATTAGGTGAACTGAAAAATACGATTTCCTTTGTTTTTACCATGCAAATATTTGTAATCAAAAATAGAAAGGGAGCACTGTATACTTTGTATTCTATGTTATAACTGAAATCAATATATTTGAAAGTGTAGAAAACATCCAAAAATGTTTAAATAAATGGTATTCTATTATTGTTTAACGGTGTGATTAATCACGATTAATTTTTTGAATCACTTGAGAGCCCTATGTAAAACCAGGCAAATATCTAGATGAGTTGATGTACCTCCGGAACACCTCTGCGTACTCCTGAGATACATATACTCCTGGTTGAGAGCCACTGCATTAGACAGTATATTGGCTCCTTAGAATGCAGTGGTGAGGGGAGGGGAAGAACAGTTTCTCTGAATTGGACAGACCAGAGGAACAATCTCAGAAGTGCTAGATTTCTTCTAAATAGAAAATTCTGCTCCTTTCAGTAAAAGAATTAAACTACTCAGAATCAAAGTCCATACAAGTCAAGACTGGACAAATTCAAAAGAATAAGTAGAGGACAATTTTGATCAAGCTCTGAAAACAAGTAGAAAAACAGAACAGAATGGTAAAAGGACACTTGCCTGGCAGTTGAAGTAAATACTTGTATGGCTCTAAAAGAATTCTTTCAGATGTTTCTTCCATTCCCTCCATTTCAAGAAGCAGTGTTTCACTCTGTCAAAGAAAGGAGACTTTACTACTACAATCAAGGTTATACACATACATACACACACACACACATATATATATAAAAATAAAATAGAAGCCAGACCCTAATTCTAAGAAAGAAGGGAAGAGATAAGCAAGCTTAAGAGATTTAGGACAAAGGCCACTTGAAAGTGTTGCTTGAAAGAAACCTATCATTTTCTATCTATCATTGGGTTTACATTACAAAATGAAGGCGTCTTGCTGTTGCTTTATATACTTTAACCAGCACATTTTAAAAAACAGGGGAACTTGTTTTGATTTTTGAGAAAGCAAAGACCATTTAAATTGAAATTCATTATGAACAATTTTAGAATCTGGTTTGATGTTTGGGTCTTTAGATATTTTAGCTATTTTGGAGAAAACGGGTATTTAAAAATTAGCTAATAGAATCCCACACTACTATCAAGCACCATTATGTAGATCTTTCTAAAAGTTAGAGTCAGAATAATTCAAATTCTAAATGTATGTATTTGTTCCTGGACATAAACAATACAAATTTAGTCTAAAGTTTCCTGATTAAAAATAAAACAGACAACCTGAATTTTTAAGGCACATTTTAAAACAAATACTCTAAATTTTTGGTTTACCCATTCTTTCATATTTGTTTTAAAATCCATACCATTATGTCTGCTATGTCCTATTCTTTTAGATCAGTTTAAGTGTTTGGTTCTCTTTATCCTTATTTTTTCTACCATGTATTCCATTTGTGTCTCAAGTTCTCTTACCGCCAATCCTGGATTTGTCTGTATAGCTTATTCATCTTCTAAATGTTCATTTCTCAGTTCATGTCCGCTCTCTCCTCTCAGGCTCTCCATTTCTGTGACTTTTTTCAGATTTCTTTCTGTAATCCATTTTCTTTCCTCTCACCTCTAACCTTTCTTGCTGCACTGCAGATGCAGCAGCTCAAAACTCAATGCTTTTAATGTCATTTGAAGATTGGAGCTGCAGTGGTAGTATGAAGTTTCATTTTACTTCAGCAGCAGCCCTTGTCTGTTTAGAAGGCATCTTGTACGGAGTTATCTATTATCTAGATAGTAATTATCTATTTGCCCTAACAATAGCTGAAGAATGTCCTAGGCTACCAGCCAAAAGCCTTGCTGCTAGATTTATAAATGTAATGTACTCATTTTGAAAATAGGCATATTAAGGAGAGTAATCAAAATGTTTGCTAAAACGTAAATGTATTCAATTTACTATTTCCAGACCATTTTCCTAGATGGCTCTTGGTAACAGTTTTCCCCAGATGTACAGAAAGACTTGCATTACAAAAATTATAAATTAACACTTAAGGTAGGATGGCCTTCTTAAGTGTTAATTTATGGGTAATCCAGACTGCAGTACTCTTCCTCACACTAAACAGAGTACCTTGCACCACCATTAGTTGCACTAAATTCAGTGGGACTACTTGCAAAGTAAGGATATCAATCTTACCCCAAAATAAGGATGTAATTGGATAAAGAACTAGAGACTAGGAAAAAAAGAGAAATGGAGATCCTGGAAAGGTAAGAAACAATTCTATGAACTGCATTATGAGATGCTATGAGTTTATCATATTGCCAAAAAACTGTATTCAATTGGTTATTCATCACATGCTCTTTTTGTAAAACCACAGAGCCAAAAACTAAGATTCTGAAAGTTGTTAATTTCAGATAATACGAATTTGAAATTTAAGATTTCCCCCCAGATGTTTCCCAGAGCTATACAATATGCAGAGTTGGTTGTGCACAGTTCCGCTACAGTAAGCGTATTTGGCAGTTATTGCAAAATGAGATTTCTAGAGAAAAAATTATTTTTCAATATAGAGTTCTTCAAAAAGGTGAGCATATAGGTTTACCAACTCTCCAACATGGATAAAGAAGTTGTTTTGTGATACCTTATGAAGTTTTCTATCAGTTACGAGATATTCAGAAAATTCCTACTCATACATTGCAATGACTTCAAACTGTTACATACATGCCCAAATGTAATTCCCCTGCCCTTTCACAACAAGAGGTCTCTAGTTAAGACAGTTTCCCATACTGATCTGTAAGCCACTGTGTGGTCCATGGAGAAGATGCCATTGCCTCTTTCTTGTTTCCAGATGCTTCTATGGGTGTCCAGACTACGCTTGACAATCTGGTCAACTGAGCAGTCAAATAATGTTAATTATCTATCTATTATTTGATCAAGGTCAAATATTGTTATATATTCCACCAAGAATGCCCCAATGTAGGCGGTGACCTAATCTATTGACAGCACCATTCTTCAGAACTTCACTTTATTGAGTTTCACATTTTTCGGAGTTAAAATAACTCCTTCAAGTAACTTGTTTTTTGTAATTAAGCATAAGAGTCTAAAGCTAACCCTATTGAAAATCATACAGTATTCTTTTGGTACTGCTCTAATAGTTAACACTTTAAAACATCTGACCGTTTGACATTTGACAATATTTGACCAATTACTTTTGGTCAAATGCCTAGCCTTAGATTGAACTAATTTTTGTCAAGAAGAGATGGGAATCCTACAGAAGCAGCTGGAAAAAAAAAAAACCAAACAGCCACCGCCTAACTACTTATAAAAAGAGAACAGGAACTGCTAGTCAATGCCACAAGAAGAGTCCCATGAAGAGGAGAACAAAGCAGTCAGGCAGTAGATCCATTGCAAGAGGGTCAGGTGGCAAGGCAACACATCCAGTAGAATGAAGAACAGAGTGACAAGAAAGTCTGTGCAGGGGAAGGGATTTAAAAAAAAACCACACACACACCCCCATACAGGCAACAGAAGCGTGTCCTCTTGCACAAGGTGGCAGAGAAACTTGTACACGGAACAAGAGAAAGAACACCACTAGAAACTGGAGAGGGAGATAAAGACTAAAAACAAATTCCCCACCCTGCCTATTGCATTAGACATGCCTTAGTACAAATACATGAAAAAATGAGAAAGCAAGCAACTGATCAAGTTATCATAAAGAAGTTATGCAGTTGGAAAAAGGATTGAAGGTGATCGATGAAACCTGCTCTATTAACATATATGGTCCACAATATGAAGGAGCTTGAGACCCCCCCAATTAGGAAAAAAGACTTAAACAACTAACATACTCCTTGACTGTTTCCCAATGAAAAAACAAAACACGGTCTCAGTCAGCTTCATGTTATCTCCAGGTCACTGTGAATTAAATTTGAGCAAACTAAGGCCACTTTACTTCTGAATGAGTGCATTCACAGGGATTTAACATGCCATTTTCAATTAAGGGAAGGTGTGAATTTAAGTTAAACTAATAGCAAAAAGAAGGATAAAAAGATGGAAGATATGAGCACTCTGCACACAAACAAAAATATAAAAGACACTGTGAATAACATCAATCAAGGAACCAAAGGCCGCAGAAGAAATTCCTGAATTGCCTCTGCACTCATGCTAGGAGCTGGGGTAACAAATAAAAGGGTCTGGAATTGCTCATTTATGAGCACAAATTTCATCTGGTTGATATTACTGAAAACTTTTGGGATTATGTGCATGACTGGCATATTAAAACAAATGGCTATAACATATTTGAGAAGGATGGAGTGGGCAAAAGGAGAGGGGGAGTGGCACTATGTCCAAGATAGCATTCCCTATTTCTGAGTCACTGATAACTCAGAAGACAGTAATCTTGAATGCGTACGGATCAATGCCCTAACAGATGGGGGTATTAGTTGGTATCTGGTGCACATCACCAAATCACACTACGGAATAGGATGACCACCCCGATATGAACCTATTTATAATATTTAGGAAAAAAAGGTGCATGCTTACAGGGGACATCAGTTTGACTGACATATGCTAGGAGTCTCATGTTTCCCATACTAAAACATTCTTGGAATTTCTAAACATTACAGAGAACAATTTCCTAACTCAAGATGTATTGAAGCCAACACAGGGGAATTCTTTATTAGACCCTGACTGAACAGAAGAGGAAGTGATTATAGCACTAAAATTAATGGTAGCTTAGGTACAAGTGATCATAAATGCGCAAGCAGAATAAAGTCCAGACCAGTAAAAAAAAATCATATATATATATATATATATATATATATATATATATATATATATATGGTTCTTTAATAGGTCCAATTTCACAAAACTGAAAACAATTCTGAGCCAAATCAGCTGGGAGGAAGAATTTAATTAGAAAAAATGAATGATAACTGGAAATTATTTAAGAACACCTTACTAGATGCCCAAAAAGCCACAACCAAAGAAAGCAGCAGTTCTAGTTAAAAAAACTAAACTAATCTGCTTTATAGGGGAAGTAGAAGCATGCATATAGATATAGATAAAAACAAGTGGGAAAAAAAGGGAAAGTTGATAATAATGAATATAAGGCAGAAGTTAGAAATTATAGCAAGCTGATAAAGGAAGCTAAGGGACACAACGAAAAAAGAAAAATCTACGTCCAGCAGAGTTAAAGACAATAAGAAAAAAAAAAAAAGAGTTTTGTAAATATAT
The DNA here is from genome assembly GCF_965140235.1 of Caretta caretta. Taxonomy (NCBI): domain Eukaryota; kingdom Metazoa; phylum Chordata; order Testudines; family Cheloniidae; genus Caretta; species Caretta caretta. Next base: position 135,372,233 of record NC_134208.1, on the reverse strand, counting down.
TATGGACCATTACCAGCATTCTTTTTGTTCTTTACTAGATGAAAGAGGTAGAATCAATAAAAATGCAGAAAAAGGCAAGAAGTGTTCAATAAATATTTCTGTTCTGTATTTGGGGGAAAAACAGATGATACAGTCTCATAAGGTGATAACACTTTCCATTTCATTATCTCTCTGGAGAATGTCTACTAAAGTTAGATATTTTTACCTTGGCAGCTCCAGATAGCTCTTTTAAACCTCTGGGATTCAAGTTAATTGGGGAGCTCACTGGATTTTTAATGCTGATTTTCCAAAGTCTTGGAGCAATGGGGAAGGTCCAGAAGACTGGAAAGAAGCAAATGTGTGCAAATTTTTTTAAAAGGGTAAATGAGATGACATGGGAATTATAGGCCTGTCAGTCCGACACTGATCCCAGGCAAAATACGGGAGTTGCTGATACAGAACTTGTTTAATAAATAAAGGGAGGGTAATGCAATTAATGCAAAACAACATGGGTTTATGGAAATAGACCCTGTTTAACTAACTTGATTTTTTTTTATGAGATTACAAGTTTGGTTGAAGAAGGTAATGGTGTTGACACAGTATACTTTGACTTTAAGGCATTTCACTTGATACCGCAAAACACTTCAAAGACTAGAATGATATAAAACCGGCACATGTGAAGTGGATTAAAATTGGCTAATGGATAACTCTCAAACTGTAACTATAAACAGGAAATAGTCATCGATCAGTTGTATTTCCAGTCGTGTCCAGCAGGGATTGGTTCTTGGCCCTAAGCTTAACATTTTTATAAATGACCTGGAAGAAAACAAAATCACTAACACGGCCGTTACTCTGAAACCTGATGACACAAAAATTGGGAGTGGTAAATAATGAAGAGGACAGGTCCTTGATTCAGAACAATCTAGAGATCATTTGATAAAACACATTGTTTACTTGTGCCCAGTTTAATACAACTAAATGTAAATATATACATCTAACAAAGAATGTAGGCCATGCTATACGATGGGGGTGTCTTTCCCAGGAAGCAGTGACTCTGAAAAAGATTTGGGGGTTATCACAGTGGATAACCAGTGGAACATGAGCTTCTAGTGTGATGCTGTGCCTAAATGAGCTAATGTAATTCTGGGATTTATAAACACAGGAATCTCGAGCAGGAGCAGAGATAATTTTACCTCTGTATTTGGCACGAGTGCAACTGCTGCTGGAATACAGTGTCCAGTTCTGATGTCTGTACTTCACGAAGAATGTTGATAAATTGGAGAGGTTTCAGAGAAGAGCCATGAGAACAATTAAAAGACTAGAAAACTTGCTCTATATTGATAGACTCAAAGAGCTCAATCTATTTAGCTTAGAAAATTAAGAGGTAACCTGCTTACAGTCTACAGTATCGTGGGGAACAAATGTTTAATAATGAGCTCTTCAATCTAGCTGAGAAAGGTATAACACAATCTAATGACTGGAAGTTGAAGCAAGACAAATTCAGACTGGAAGGAAGGTGTAATTTGCCACTGGGACAAATTTACCAAGGGTCATGGTGGATTCTCCATCATTAATCCTTTTTCTAAAAGATATGCTCTAGGAATTATTTTGAGGAAGTTATGGCCTGTGTTATATATGAGATCAGACTACACAGTCACAATGGTCCTTTTTGGACTTGTAATCAATAAATTTAGCTTTACTGTCCTGAACGCGCCAGTGTAGATACACCTTAAAATATACGTCATTATGCCACCTAAGCCAGTGATCGAACAAGAGACCTCCAAAGAAAGTGGCATCAGCAATTCAGCAGCTAAGATGATGATCCAGCAGGGTTAAAAAGCACATACAAAGAGAGAGGCTCTATTTCAGACCTAATATAGAAAAGTTGTTTGCTCTTACAAAGAGGCTATGGAAGCTTTTATAACAGAGGTGTTCACAACGCTGTTTTGGCCAAATCCCAATTTTGTTATTATATTAATTTACAATGTTTAGTTTCAGTCTGAAAATTTATTCTTCACTTTGCCTCCTAGACTGCTGCATGGTGGTGTTGGTACCAAAAGAGGTATGTTCCACTCCATAGGCAGCTACATATTTCACTCGTGAAGAAATGATTTCTTAAGGATGGCAAGTGTTGCCAAAACAGCTCAGTAAATTATACACTTTAATAGAGTATTTAACTTTTATCTTAAGTTTTGCACTCATTTTATTACCACCAATTCTATTACTTGTTTAGATTAACATCCACAGTATTTAGCACTTTCCAAAGAGCTCTTAATTTAAAAGACAAAGAATAGAAGTAGACATGCAGCACAACAACTTAAGTGGTCAAGGAGGTACTAGACTATATAGTAATCTAATTGGCTAGCTCAATGCATTCTATTTTGTGAGTATTGCTTGCCAACTCCTTCAACATAAGGATCACTTCAACATTTAAGGGAACACAAAATGTAGATGAATGCAACTTAGATTTATTCAAAATGTCCTCTAAAATATTTTTATTTAAGCACATCACCTCCAGCATTTGCAGCGTTGTTGTAGCTGTGTCAGTCCCAGGCTATTAGAGAGACAAAATGGGTGTGGTAACATATTTTAAGGACCAACTTCTGTTGGTGAGACACAATGTTTCAAGCTTACACTGAAAAAGTGCTCTGCGTAAGCTTGAAAACTTGTCTCTCTGACCAACAGAAGTTGGTCCAATAAATGATATTACCTCACCGACCTTGTCTCTGAATGCTGTCTGCAATTTGTAGAGCAGCAGCATCTAAGAAAACTAGAAATTAAAACCGGACTAGTCTCATTGTCCAAAACATGTGCATTACAAGTTAATTTCCAGTTTTAGCAATCTAAGCAGTTCAAGAATGCCAAGCAGTTTTTACTATTACTGTTTCAGCAGGACCTTGAAATGGCTCCTATTGAGCCAATTTACAGGTTTATCTTAAAAGTTTTACTCAATGGCATTCTGCACAAAAAAATTAAAAAGTCTGCACACAATATTTTTAAAATATGCAAAATTCTGCAAGTTTAATTTGTCAGTAAATAAATGACAGGCTCCAGCATGGCAAGTGGGGAGTACAGGCCACTGGCTGCACAAAGGCGGGAGATCACCCAACAGTCACGCCCAGACACGGACTCTGCAGTAAGGCTGCACCTGACCCCGATGCAGCAGAAGACTTGGGCTTGCCCCAGAAACACCCTGGGGCCCTGCCCCTCTGCACCACGTGTGGGGCAGGCAGGCTCAACCAGGCAGGATCCAAGTGTGGAGGGTCTCAATGTGGGGGATCCAGGTGTAGAGCGAGAGGATTCTGTGTGGGACAATCTGGGTGCAGGCAGCTCAGTGGGGGCAGGGGTGTAGGTGTGGGGGGAGATCTGGCTGCATAGAGGCTCATTGGTGGTGGTGGGGTTTGCAGGTGCAATCGGACTCTGCAGGGACTTCCAAGTGATGGTGGTTGGGCCTCAGTGGAGGGGTCTGAGAGTGGGGGGTATCAGCAGGGGTGGGGTTCTGGGTGCAGCTAGTTGGGGGTCACTGGCATGAGGATCTGGATGTGGGGACTCAGGGTGGCACGGGGCATCAGGGTGGGTGTTTGAGTGCAGGAAGTTCAGTGCGAGTGGCCTGGGTGCAAGGGTGGGGTTCTGGTATAGAGTGCTAACGGGGGTTCTGGATGTACCAGGTGATGTTTGGCAGGGATATCTGGGTATGGGAGGTCCAGATGCATGGGGGAGCAGCTCCCTGTACAGAGACCCCTCCTCCCACAGCTGAGGATGCTGAGCTTTCTGCAGCTGGGGAAGGTTTCTGGGGATGGGTCTGACACAGCCCCAGCAACTCCTCACAGGGAAGAAGTAGTCCCATCCTCTCCTGCCTCCAGCCCAGCCAGGACTAGCAGCTAAGGCTGGCTCAGGGTAAAAGCCACTGGCTGGGGTGTCCCCAGCCCCGCGGTGATTTACCTCTCCACTGGCTGCTCTGGGTGCCTGAAACAACGTGCCTGCACTGCTAGGGAGTGGTGCGTGACTGCTCTTGCAGCTTCCTTTCGCCTCCCTGTCAAAGGAACTTTTTCTGCAAGGAAACAAATCTGCAGTGGTGCAGAATTCCCCCAAGAATTTAAGATTAGTCATGGTCAGAGGTTACATAAAAATACCATCTTATTGCAGATTTAGTATCTATTAGTAATGACTGAATACATAAGTGCAGATTTTTACTACTTTAAAGTCACTTTTCGCCCGGCAGCACCTACACAGCAATAAGCGGTGATGTCTTGGCAAACACTATCTTTGATCCAAGCCATCATCCATAGGGTTGTCAGGTGTAACTAAGGGCAGAATTTGGTCTACTAAAGTCTATTTTCAGTGGTAACAAAGAAAGCAGAGAAAGACAGTTCTGCTTTTAAAAACCTACATTAAATTTGCAGGACTGGTAGTTCAGACATACAATCTTTTAACTTGTGAACTGAATGAAACTGAAGTTAGAGAAATATCACCATGGAACCCAACTATGCCACAACCACATTATTTTCAGAGCTGAACTGCATTTTAAATATCGTCACAAAGGAAGATAAATACTCCATAGAACACCAAATGGCTGAACCTGCACTGACTTAGTAGCAAAACTCAACTACACACAGTCCATCTTGCATATCCTGAGGGCCATCTATTGCTAACCTCTGCCAAAAGCTGGGTACATCAACTCCAGCAGTGACTTTGATTACATATAAACGCTGTTGTTGCTTAAATTACAGCGCCATTTCAGCAAAAACCCGAGAGAAACCAAGCAGCGGCCCCTGCAGCCCCCGAGAAATCTGGAGCCAGCTCAGCACTGCCTCCCGCGGAGGCGCCAGCCTCAGAGGCTGAGTCCGCTTTCAGCACGACCCCCCGGAACGAAGCGAACAGGGAGTCTGGATGCTGCCGGCCCTTTGCTTCCCCTCAGGTCTCCCTGCCGGCCGAGCGGTCAGGCAGGGCACGACCCGCTGCAGGCACCGGGCTGCGCTGTCCCCGGGGGCTGCGGCGAGACCCGCTTCCGCTTCCCGCAGCCCGCCGGCCAGGACCCGGGAAAGTCGGCGCGCAGCGGGGCGCTCGTGTCATAGCGCAACGTTGCCCCGGGGGGCGCAGCGCCGAGCCCAGCTCAGCGGGCCGGGTAGGCGCCAGGGGGCTGGGCAGGTGTCGCTCCCCGCAGGGAACCTCCCCCCGCAGCACAGAGAAGCCGGTCTGGCGACACAGACCGACCAGCGGGGAGACCGCGCCCCCAAGGCACGGGGGCTAGCGGAGGGGACCGGCGACGCCCGAACCTACCGCCGGCCGGGGGCACCATCCGCCGCCTGCCGCCTCCACGTTCCCGGGCTGGGCCAAGACGCACCCCGTTTCGGCCCGGGCGGGCTCCCCAACTCCGACACCGGCAGCAGGGTGTTAAAAACTCCACCCACTTCCACCTCAACTGCTACCGCCACCACCCTCCACTGTTGGGGGGAAAATGCGCCACCAGGGCTTCACTGCGCAGGCGCTAGGTCCTCCCACTTGTTTTAATTAGCCCTCTCTTCGCCCCACCCCCTGGAGGCCCCTCACGCGCGATGCATCATGGGATTTGTGGTTCGAGTGTGAAGCTCAGCTGCTTCACGGGCGCCGAAGAGCGGCAACGGAAAGAACCGCGTTACCCATGAGCCTTTGCGGCGTCATGTCTCTGTTTCCATAGAATTGGTGGAAAAATGACATTAGCGTTTCCGATATGGGGGCCAATGGTGCAGGGAAATGGGTGGGCCTTACCGGTTCCGGGCCAATAGAGAAAGAGCAGGGCGGGAAGGGGGCGGCTCTCTATCCGTCAGTCACTTTGTGAGGTGGGGGGAGGGGAGCGAGAGGCTCGGAGCGGAGCAGCCACCGCCAGCGCCGGGTCCGGGCAGGGGGGGGATCGGCCCCATCATACGCAGCGCGGAGCTGCAGCCGTAGCCGGAGCCCTTGCTAGGGGATTGATCCGGGGCCAGCACCAAGCCAACGGGTCCGGAGCCGGGAGGAGGCTTCGTCCCCCATCTCCTCCCGGGTCAAGGGGAGCCGCGGGCGGGCGCCGCGGAACAAAGGTAACAGCGACAGCAGGAGAAAGAGCCGCCCCGGCCCCGCCGCCAGCGGCTGAGGGAGCGGGGCGGCTCCGCTCGGGCTCGGGGCTCGTTGCTTGAGGCCGTTCCGAGGCGGGAGCGGGGTTGTTTTTGTCCTGGCGAGACTGCGGCGGCACTCGCTGATTCCCCCCCGCGTGAGGTGGGGGGTGGGCGAAGGGCTGGAGTCGCTGCGGGGCGGCGAGGAGCCCGAGGGGGGCTGCCTCGTTGCTGATCGGGTCCGGCCCGCTGCGCTGGGCAGTTGCGGGTGTTGCTGTTGCAACTCCTGTCGCGGAGTCAGCGCTTTCTTTTATGGGGCTGGGAGAAGCTGCCGCCTCTGTCGGGATCCACAGAGCCGCAGCCCCTCCAACGGGGAGAGCTGCCGCCACCCCCCCCCCCAGTCTCCTCCTCATACAATGGAGGAGCAGCGGCCTTCCCCCCCCCCCCCCGCCGCCGCCGCAGCAGCAAAGTGGGGAGGGGGTTCCAGGGATCAGACATCGCCGCCCCCCTCCAGCCCGCAGGCCTCTGGGGAGAGGATTGAGAGCCCCGACCCCCGTGAGCTGGGCGCGGAGCTGGGACTATCCTGGAGCAGCTGGAGAGGCTGGGGGTGGGTTGTTGTTGTGGCAAGTTTCTCCTCCTCTGACAGAAATGGCGTCAATGGCAGCGAGTGAAGGGGAAGCCGAGCCGCGGTGTGTGTGGGCTGGAGGGAAAGCAGTGGCCGAGCGGGGTGGGGGTGGGGGGACTGAATGGGGAGGTATCGCAAATGGGGGGTGGAGGGATCTGGGGGAAGGGGGTTTGATCAGGATCCCGGCGGCTCCCCTGCCCGATTCCCCCCCTCCCCTAGGCTCCGGTGCAAACGGCTGGTGCGCTGGCTCAGTGCTTTGTTTTAATTCCAGGTCCAGCCTCGGCCGCTCAGCCCCGATCGGGGGCTTTTTTCCGCAGCCTGAGCTCATCATGAAGGTAAAACCATCGTCTCTCTGTCTGGGAAGGGATGGGGAGAGGGTTGCATGAGGGAATGGTGCACGATTTGTCCCGGCCCCACTCCCCGGTGCGAGGCTCGGCGCTGGTTGGGATCTAGGCTGCAGGCTGCTTCGCCCCACTGCCGTGGGGTGCCTTAGATGCCTTTGGTGTTTGTTGTGCAGGTTTGGCTCTGCCGGGTTTTGCTGAGGGACTGTGTAAGTTCACTGCGAGCAGGTCGTTCCCTTTCCGAAACAACCGTTTGTAGGGGAATAAGGACATGGCTGCCGGGCCAAGCTTGACGAAGGGATAGGGGACAATCACTCCGCTTCGGAAAGTAACCTTGCAGAGGAAATGTCAGCCAGTCATGTTTGCATTAATTGAGGTTAAATGATGGATTTACTTTCTGTGCCTTAACGGGAGTTCTGTAGAATTAATAATCGTGAGGTGGTGTCTGTACAAGGGTTGCTCTGCAGTGAAGGTAGTGCTGTAGGATGCAGAATGATTTTCAAACAGCTTTTTAGTTTCCTTTTTAGTGTTGTGTGCAGTATCCACATACACCATTGTCAGTCAGAGGCATTTGTAGACCATTGATACTTGGTATAGTAGGCAAGCCCGATTGAAGTGATTGTTCCACTCAATTTAGATGTTTTTGTGAAGAATCTTGCTTTTCATTAGTAGATTTAACAAGTGTGATTATTAGTCTTTTCCCTGATTTACTCTTGGTGAATACAGTGTCTTGTTTTAAATGCTGTTATTTGTATTACAGCAGCACGCAGAGTTCTTAATCAGGATCATGCCCTCATCGTGCTGCATTAAATCTGGCTTCTAAGTTTTAGAAAACTTATTAACTACATTTGTCATATAACTGCAGGAAAAAAATATTGGAATATATGTACAGCCTGTCAGCTTTAGTATTCATCGGGAAATACAATAATCTCCAGCTAGAGTCATACTTCTTTGGGGTTCTGTATATGTGTGCCCATATATATATTGTATCAAATGTATATACACCACTGTATTCAGGAAACACTAGAAATAGCAGAGGATACAAACAGTTCTATTTAACTGGATTCAGTAGGCAATACTAAGCACAGTAAAGTACTTAACGTTCAGTACGTTCCTTTTGGTTACTAATGAAAGAGCCATAAAATGTACAGTTTTAACTATTATTCCCAATATCTTTTCTTTAATGGGGGGGATAACTAATGGGACCTAAAGTAGTGCGCCAATATTGGTATTTCATTAATAGGTTGCATCTAGTAAGTAATAAAAACTATAGTTAAACTTTTACGGCAGTGTTATATGGAAGTTCCCAAATTGTGTTCATGACTTGCTGGTCTGTGGAGTGTTGGCTAAATACATGGTGCTCTTTCTACTTGTGTCCATGTGGGGAGATGGAACAGATAGGGGCAGGAGACGAAATCTAGAGCAGGGGTTCTCAACCTTTTTCTTTCTGAGGCCCCCACAACATGTTATAAAAAGCCCATGGCCCACCTATGCCATAACAACTGTTTTTCTGCATATAAAGCCAAGGCCGGCATTGGGGAGTAGCAAGTAGGGCCACTGCCCGGGGCCCCACACCGCCGGTAGGCCTGCAAAGTGAAGTTGCTCAGGCTTCGGTTTCACCCCAGCTGGCAGGTCTTGGGCCTCAAGCTTCAGCACTGAATGACGGGGCTACGTCTTTCTGCCCTGGGCTCCACCAAGTCTAACACTGGTCCTGCCCGTCAGACTCTCTGAAACCTGTGTGTGGACCCCAGACCCGTGGTTGAGAACCACTGATTTAGAGTAAAAGGAGACAGAGTGGTGAACCTTTTTTTTCCCAAAAGGATCTAAAGGCAGCTAAATATATAGAAATACTTTTCTAATAGTAATTTTCTATGTAAACAAATGTGTAATTACCATGGAGATACTGTTGTTCAGATACTGTGGTTAAAGGATCCATCGAAGTGCCTACTACATATACAATTGTGGAGATGAGGAAGTCTGCAATCACAAATGTGAGGGGAAAGTGTGCTATAGCACAGCGTGAAAACCCCTCTTTTAGCTCCTTTGAATAAGTAGCAAAAGGCTTAAAGCTTAAATATCAAACACGAAATCCTGTTTATAGATCCATATTTTAGACAGTATTTTAACAAAAGCTAAAAGTTTCTTTAGTTATACGTAAGATTCAGACTGCCATAGCCACAAGAAGTTTAATTTTTTAGCAGGATTTTAACACGTTTTATGATCTGTTCATGATGAGATCTGAACTTCTGTGTGGTCAAGATGAGCAAACCAACTGTCTGGAGTTTCCCTATAAATTTATTTGGGATTTAAATTGGAAGATGTTAGTTACAGTGAAGTTCCTTTTTAGAGTTACAGCACAAAAATAAAATAAAATTTTAGCTGGTTTTAAGCTTCCAAAGAGTAATACAGCATGTCTCATGCTAACTAAATGTATATCAGTTTACAATCTTGTAAATTAATTTGCATATCCCTAAGAATATTGCAAGGATACAAGTTTGTCTAATCAGAAGTAATAGAAGAGAGTGAACAGGGAATTCTTTTTTTCTGTTCACCGGCATCACAGAGTAACTAGATGACTGATTAAACAGAGCAGGATGCATCTTAAAAAATGTGACTGATTTTGTTTATAAACTACTGGAAGAGTGTAATGATGGACATTTTTGCATTTAGAGGATGGAACTCTAAAGACCCAGTTTTACTGTGAGCCTGCCTGTATTGTGCTCATTGCAGGATTGGGGCCTAAGCCTTGATTATTGTTTTCGTGATCCTTCCTTCAGATGAAGGAGGCAGTGTATTCTGTGGTAGGGCATTAATTTGGGAGTCTGGCGATCTGTGTTCTATTCCCATTTCTGCCACTGTCTCGTTTTGTCTGAACAGTTCATCTTTACTATGCCATATTCTTCTCATATGTGTAAAGAGAATAGGATATTTACTCTTCTTTGTAAAGCTCCATGGAGGAAGAATGCTATATAAGAACTAAGTAGTAGTAGTAAAGTGATACAAATGGAAGTTCACTTAACATGCTTAGTTATGGCTTGGAACTGTGTGGGGAACAACGGTGATACTGTCTCCCAACACAGGGTTTCTCATCCTTTTTTGAATCACTTCCCACCTTAGCATTTTTTTAACATGGACCTGTCCCCACATCCAGGAGGGCACAGGCACCATTTCAGATTTCAATAGGAGGGACAACTTGCAGCTGGGGTCCACAGGCCACTTAAGCCACTGGAAGCTCTTGGATATTTTTTTTAAGATAAATATGTAAAGATCAGTCTATTTCAGAAGCATTGTTGTGATTATTTCCTATACTGCCCAGCAGTGCTCCCACAAACTCATCCCCCCCAGATCACCTGACAGGCCCCCCCAGCAGGGCCCTTCTACCCCATGCTTCTCCCAGATCACCTGGCAGCGCTTACCCCCCTACTCCTTGTAACCCCACCTGGCAGTGCCCCCACACGCTTTACTGCCCCAGCTTTAAATGACCAGACAGCACCCTCACTTGGTAACTTCCCCTCCCCTCAAACACAAATCCATGGCTTCTTCCTACAGAGAGAGTAGAGGAGTTGCATGGGGGGGGGCACGTGGAGGGGATTCTGCCGGGAGGGAGGGGTTGCCACTCCACATACTACTCCTCTAGGTATTCCTGCTCACCAGGGTCAGTACTCTCTACCACAGGTTGGAGTTCAGCAGGTGGAGTCCCCTCCCATCTAGAGCTGCTGTGACTGACAGCACCACAGACCAGTCATGGCTCTCCTGTGAGAGTTGTGTTCTCTGAAGCAATCCTAGGGTCCACTCAGAGCACCAGCTGCAGCCCATGCTCAAATCAGCGGACCATTTGGCCTGTCTTGCCATTTCCCTGCCCCCAGCGAAAGTTTGATATGCCTCCTTGCCCTCTGTCTTGAGAAATTATGTCCTAACATGTGTACCACACCCTATAGCCAGTGATAGCAGTGTATTCCCCACAACAGCATATCCAGATCCAAGGAAATTAATCCCCTTGTATACTAATACATACCACCTCAACCTACCAAGAGTGCTATGTGCATAAGCTGCAAAGATGAAAAAACCCTACAGTTTTGTTTATATAAATGTTGGAATAAAACCAAACTGGATGTTCCACTAGAGGTAAACAAAGCTTTTTCCCTCTTATAATCACATATTGGCCTATACCAGAGAAAGGCTAGAGTGATGTGTGAATTGCTGTAGCTATTTCTGAGTTCTGGTTGGGATTTTCTTAATCACACTGCATGCCTTGCACATGACTCTTAGCAAAATAAGAGTGTTTCAGATGGTTAAAGAATCTTGGATTGCTAGCAGGTACCTATTTATGAAATAATTATGTTCCAACAACTAGTTTTATGTAACACAGTTGTTGAAAAGCAGTCTGTAAGCTTTCTATCTTAAATTTTTTTTAAAGTTAGGGGATTAACTCTACAAAAAAGACCTACAACATGAGGTGTACATTTTTTTGTTTTTTTAATCTAAAGGTTAGGGCTGCAGATACTTAATTGGAACTGAAACTCTATAGTTAGGTATTTAAAAATTAGAAGTGTTTATGAAAGTATTTTCCTTTACCTTTTATTAGTGAGATCACTTAGCATAAAATGTCTCGCTGTGGCTTGGAAATTTACTTGATGCTGACTAGCTGTATGATAACAGAAGTAGTGAATATTGTAGAAACTATAGAGATGCACTGTGAACCAAGTACAGTAGAACCCCATTTATCTGACGCTCCTTTATCCAACTCTCCGTATTCACCAAACAACCAGCCACACAGGTCCAGAAGTGGATGATCTCTCCTATGGCCGCTAGACTGTGCTGCAGCCTTGCACTGTCCCATTCTCTGGATTATCTGAATTTTTGATTATCCCATCTGGCCCTGGTGCCAGTTAGATTGGATAAACGGGGTTTTGCTGTGTGTCTGGTTAGATCTAATGTGGTTATAACCTTGACCTTTAAAATTGGAGCTTTGATATGCCAAGCCTAAATTACAGTTTTACATAGTTGTGGATATATTTGTATTCCATAGACTCAGGTGTTGTGGGGTGCTCATTCAAAACCTACAAAACTATGCAACGGGAAGAATGTGTTTTTTAAACATCTTCATTCTGAATTTACATATTGGTTTCAACAATAGTTATTTCACAGTGACCTATCTAGTTCTCCTACAGAGGTCACTGGTGCATGCTTATGCTGCAACTATACTGTCTAAAAGCCAGTCTGCTACTCCAGTTCATTGTGTTGTATACACATGATAGACTAAAGTGAAATATGTCTTCTAAACTTTTAGTAACTAATTTCCATCCTGCAGCACAAGTTAGCTGAAAGCCAACGGCTCTCATGCTACAGTCTGGAAACTAGTTTAGGAATTTAGTGACCTTCATTTTCTAATCAGCTGTGTGGGTGGCAGCAGAAGTGCTGGGGTGGCACAGGAACACTACTAGTTGGGGACTGCTCATGTGAAGGAATTAGGAGAACAGGTAAGACTTGTGGTGTATTTTTCTCCAGAATTGGTTTTTGGTTTGCAAGAAACCACTCCATTTAAAAGTAGTGCTCCCTATATACCCCTTACTAACCAACCTCTGGTCACTTTTCAATTTCCTCATGCTTACATAGTTACGCAGAAAGAAAAGAAAACACTGCTTTATAGAACATGTCTTAATAACTTAGACTGGATAGAATTTGACTTCTTTGAAATGTCAGCTGCCTTATATCATATAAAAGTGTATAATTTGAAAATCCATTACTTTAATATTGAATCATTTAGTAGAAACTGTGATACAGGAGCTGTGAGGTAACCTAGGCTAGCTTGTTGGGGGGAGAGGTCTGCTTTAACTGAGGAAAGTTTGTTACTATCACAGTTCAGGGTAAATGCTTCTGTATTTCCCCTCAGTGGTCCAGCAAGAGCACCTACTCTCAGACTTCAGCTCCTCAGCAGTTGCCTTCCTTGGACAGAGACCGGCATCCAGGCTGCACAAATCCCTGTCTTCACTGTGTTATTCCCAGCCAAGACAGGCTGTACACTTTGCTTGCTTTGTCTTTAGAAACTGTTTACAGGTGTAAACACACTTCTCCTTATGCAAACCTATTTTATTCTGAAGGTTAAAAAGCACTACAAAGAAAACGTATTACAGCCAATAAAGGAACCTACACATGTGCTAATAAGCTTACTTTCATCCTAACGTGGATTCTGTCAGGAACAGTCCTTCAACCCCCCACCCAAGGAGATCCCTTGTGGTTACCAGTTTGTGACAGCTTCAGCTGAGAGTAAGCTCCCAGTCTTACAAAATCTCAGTAGGCCCAGTCCTTCCAACCCTACTGTAAGGATTGGGGCCCTCCGTGGACCAGGGTTCTGTCCATTTGCTGGATCAGGAAGAAGGCCCTGAGTCCATTTAAAACTAGGATATTTACCCCCAAACCCTATCTTTGTTTGTTGGTCCCTGAAGAATCTAGTTTATATTAGTATTTATGTAGCTTTTCCAGGGGGTGGCTTCAAAGGGCTGATAAGGGAGGAAGTACATTAGCATCCTCTCCCTACTAGAGAATGTACATACAATACTATAATAACATGTACACAGTTGCATTTTTAATACCCCACATTTATTAACCCTCATTCAGTAAGGTTCAGTTTAATTCAGTAAACATCTTAATTCCTCAAGGTTTGTTCTGGATATTATAGGATATTGTCAGTCTGTCGCAATTACCAGTAAATGAGCCTAGGAGGAAAGTAGATTATTTTTCGTTTGTTCTCAATCTTGGAATCAGATATATTTGGATCAGTGTTTTTACAAGTAGGGTAACTAATGTACAGAAGATACTACCTAATATAATAATAGAAGCTGCAACACTGAATATATGATGCTAATCCTCAGTAAAACATTTTTAACTGGACAATCAGTAGCTTTTATAATCTGAGAATATGATTGCTATATATATTGTTGAATTTGTATGTGGTGTAGGACTGCAAAATGTTGTGTGTTACATTTGTACATTTTAAAAAGATATGAAGTTTTTTGCACTATATTTTAAAGTCATAGAGAAGAAAATGTGAATATCACCACAGAATACATATAGCTAATGTTTTACAGTTGAATGAGACAACCTTTCAAAGGTTCAGACTTCAAAAAGCTGTGTGGCCTTTTTGTGGGAAGATGAAGGGACAAGTCTATTGGTCTTCCCCCAAATTGCTTAAGTGCCTTTACTGAAAACTTAGGCATTTTCTACAGTACACATTTTGGTCAGCAAAAGGCAACTTTTGCTGACCGAACAGTGAAGGTGTACACACTACAAAGCTACTTCTGATGGCAAAACAAAACCACCTTAATGAGAGGCATAAAGTTTTTTGTGGCAAAGTTGAAGCAACAAAGCGTCGTGAAGATCAGAGGTGGGCAAACTATGGGCCACATCCGGCCTGCGTTACCGTCCTGTACGGCCCCAGAGCTCCTGACCAGGGAGGCTAACCCCCGGCTCCTCCCCTGCTGTTCCCCTTCCCACACCGCCTCACGGGCAGCGCTCGGGGGGGCAGGGCTTTGCGCTCATGCAGGGCAGCGTGGCAGCATATCTGGCTCTGGCAGGGCAGCGTGGCTTCAGACGTGCTGCTCTGAGTGGCATGGTAAGGGGGTCGGGGCCGGGGTTTGGATATGGGGCAGGGGATCCAGGGGCCAGTTGGATGGGGTGGAGGTTTGGGGGGGGGAAGGGGACAGGGGGGTGGGTGCCAGGGGGTGGTTAGGGCTTGGGATCCTGGGAGGGGGCGGTCAGGGGACAAGGAGTTGGGGGGGGGTGGTTCTGAGAGGGGCAGGAAGTGGGAGGGGGCAGTGGCCAGGCTGTTTGGGGTGGCACAGCCTTCCCTACCTGGCCCTCCGTACAGTTTCACACTGCGACATGGCCCTCGGGCCAAAAAGTTTGCCCACCCTGGTGTAGGTGCTGCTGTTCATTATGTCGCCATAACTGCCTCCCCCAGGATCCCAAAATGCCTCCGTTCACCACTCTGCTCACTGTTTTGAACTCTGCTGCCCAACAGGCATGCACCTCTCCCCTTTCAAACTCCTGGAAGCTTTGACATTCCTCAGCCTGGAGAGCTCACAGAGCTGCTGAGGAAGCTGCTCCCGGCAGCTGAGGAGGTGGTGGGAGGAAATCACAGAACCGTAGGCAGGCAGACATAGCGGGCTTCTGCAGGGTGGGGAGAGACGTTGTGTTGTGCAGAGCTGGGGACTGATGTGGAGTGGTGTCCCCCTCCCGCAGGATTGGTTGTTCAGGCTGCTGTCTGAATTTAGAGACAGCCTGCCAACACACTCTCCCCCAACACACTCACACAGTCTCTCTCACATACGTTCCCCCCCCCCAGGATAGGTCACACACTGTTCCCCGTCACACACTCCCTGTCACACACTGTTCCCCCCTCCCCACCTCAGGATAGGTCGGTCAGCCTGCTGTCTCCCCAACCCCAGACACACCACTCTCCTCTCCCTCCTTCCCACCCCAAACTTCAGTTGAAAAGCAATTGGCAATTTAGTAGTATGCCCCTGGAATGATGGGATTGAGAAACCTGCATCATTGTGATGCTGTATCTGCCCAATGAGGCATTGCAAACCCCTCCCAAAGCACCCTGCAGCCACTTGCACAATGGGATAAATACCCACAGTGCACTGCTCTCTGTGTCAAAGCAAGAGCTGCTAGTGTGGATGCGCTCTGCCAACACAAGGAGCATAGTGTGGACATGCAACAGCAGTTTAATTAAAGCGTCATAACTTTTGTTGACAAAACTCTGTAGTTTAGACAAGGCCTTATGATCATGCACATTTTTCACAGATACATGAGTTTTCTTATTCAGCTGCAGCTTGAAAGTACACAGCATTTCAGACTTTTCTTATACAGTTGACTGAACAAGTATTTTAATGCTATGCATGTGAGAGACTAGTATTTTAATAATGAAAATTTAGAATTTAAACTTGTGTGTGGACTTAAAGAGCTGTGGAGCCTTTCAGCTTCTACGGTCCCCAGTTCTGTATTGACCAAAACTTATTCACCTTTTGTGGAAATATGATGGTGGTTCCTCTCAAGTTTCATCCATCATAATTGGCAATTTAGCAATTTTTAGAGGAAAGCAAAAATCAGAATAAGCATATACTTTGAACTACTCATCTCCAGAACAGTGGTGAAGAATATAGAAAAGTCACAGTTCATGAGCTTACACTGCTGCTGCTCTTGTTGCCTGTGTATTTGAGTAAAACGTGCTTCGTTTGTGCCTTTCCATTTAGCCCTTTGAATGCTGAGCAGCTATTTCTGTAGGTACACTTGAGTTGTACTAAGCCACTGCAGTTGTGCCGTCCTCTGTGTACCTCTTTCTCAGTGCCTAGTACAGCTCAGAAGCAGTGGCTTCTGAGAAATTTCCAAAGGCCTTGGGGGAGCCCAGGGAAATTATTTAGTACCATCCTAATGAGAAATCTTACTTAGTGCACTGTAACTGATATAAAGTATTTAGAAACATGCCTAACCTGGCCTTCCCATATTGCTAAATGTGGAAGATAGGTAGCTAGATGGGATGATGATGACCGCAGGGCTTCCAGTACAAAAAAGGTTGAGAACCACTGTACTACTATAACTTGCAAAGAGAGTAACATTTCTTGATAAGAGATTTTCTGCTCGCCAGACTGAATTCCTACGTGCCCTTGTTCTTCACGCTAGCGTCCATTCTGAATAAATGTTCAGCAGTCACTCCCTGCTCTGCAAGAAGTGTTTTGCTGGAGCTTTGGAAAAGCAGCTATGAGGTAGTCACAGTGAGGTGTAATGGAGTGTTTCTGCAGAAAGCTAGAGATAGTGGCAGATCAATTCATAGTTCACAATGCAGCAACCTCTGCCCAAGTGAATGCACGTGGACTATACTTGCAGATGGAGTACTATCTTTGAGTTCTAACCACCTTTTATCAATTTCTGCTTACTTTGCCTATTAGACCTTTTAATCAGGAGCTGAATTGTGCATTCATGGGTTCAAATATTTTATCCTGTGCACAAATCTCAACTTGTTTTATCAAGAGATTTAAATACTGATTGCATAGATATTTATGTATACATTTACTGATTTCAAGTAAGCCAGTTATTTATAGCAGGCAAGTACACTACAAATGCACTT
This sequence comes from Caretta caretta, assembly GCF_965140235.1. Lineage (NCBI taxonomy): Eukaryota > Metazoa > Chordata > Testudines > Cheloniidae > Caretta > Caretta caretta. The sequence continues at coordinate 135,355,091 of NC_134208.1, read as the reverse complement.
AGTACAGTGAGTTAGATCCTCTTTTGGCCACAATATAAATTGTTGTTGGTGCTTGTGAAGCAAATATGGGGTGCTTAAGAATATAACCCTAAATAGCACAGAATTATTTTATAATTGTGCTCTACACATGCTTTACTCTGTAGCTGGATACTTTTACTATGATTTCAGCACATTCTTTCCTTTGCAGTTTTAATTAGAAGGATATTGAATCCCATCTGCAAGTGGGATTGATCTCTGGAAACTTTACAAGGAAATGTTTCAGTACCAAAGGAATTACAATCTGTTAGTGTCTCTTTATTATAAAGTATGTGGGTACATATGAATTGCCAGTAAGGTCAGTGGTCCATCTAGCCTGGTATTCTGCTTCTTGGTAGTGACTAATATGTGATGCTTTCAAGGACTGCAAAAACCCTTATTTACTTAACTGACCAGTCATACAGTGCTCTAGGGTGGGTGAGAAGTTAGTCACCTGAAAACATACCTTACATCCTGAAGTATAAATTTAATTACCTTCTTAAAACTTGTAGTTATGCAAGCCTATTGATCATAAAATTTAGTCTCTAAAATCCCAGCACACTAATAATGACTTTCCTGTAGTACTGTAAGAAAGATAGGGTATAAAACAAACCTTAGTTAAGCATACTGATTACTTGTACTATCTTTCTTAGGGTTCTTTGAATTTTGATGCTTAACTAAACAAAAGGACTATAAAATTATATTACAATTTCATTTTATTAACTACCCTTAACATCAACTACTAACATAAGGCATAAGAAAGCAAAAATAGTATTGGGCTTGGATTTTGCTAGCCTAAACTAGAAAATTGGTTGATACGATAACCATCCAGGTTTTCAGAATCAAACACCACAACCACAATAGAATCAACCGCTGTCCTGGGAAGGTGATTTTGTTTAGATATTAGACTGAGTCCCTCACTTGTGCCAGTTGGTTATCAACTCAGGTGTTGCGAACACAATGGAGGAAGAGCCAGCCATAGCTAAACCATAAGACAATTTGATCAATTACTTACATGCCAATTCACCAAGGTCTCCTTCCCAATGGATTTACAGTAGTCAACTCTTTTAACTTACTTCCCAATGAATTATATTAGCCCCAGGATCTGATTAAACACTCCTATCTAACATATGGTCCTACATTTAAGACAAACTGTATAGACAGAGTACAGTTCAAGAGACTTGCACACATGGTCTCATTTTATGTCTGTATACACCTAGAACTTGAAAGACAGCATGAAACCACAGAGTTTCACAGTCTCAGTTAACCTGTTACAAAAGAACAATACGCTAACTCTGTGGCAATCTTTAAAGCAGATACAGAAGCATGTATGCTTCCTTACTTATCAGGTACCCAGTTTGAGGAAGTAGTCAAGTGACTGGTTTGGGACGTCACATAAGAGAAAGTCAGTCTGTTTACTTATTGCCAGTTTTTTGCTCAGCCATCAGCTTTCAACTGTTCCTGTTCACATCAGGAATTGAGACTACAAATCCAGGTGGAGCAAAGGACGGACACAATTAGTCTTTTCCCAGTGTGCTAGCAGGCAACATAAACTCCTGTAAATTTGTTAGTCTCTAAGGTGCCACAAGTACTCCTTTTTTTCCCCCTATAAAATAGAAAGATAGTTAAAGGTGCCTATCTGAGAAGATACTCCATATCACCAGGACTCCCAGGTGGCTGGCCCAGGACCTCAGTCTTCTGCTTTATCGGTGTCCTCAGTTTTCACTGAAGCAATGTGCTGAAGGATGCAGGCCATTTTATTCCATTTCTTTTGTTGGTTCTTCTCAGAGATGCTGGTGTGGACAAATCAGAAGGTGCCCATAGTTCTGCCAAAGATTCAAAATGATATTTGTCCTCTCACCATTCATTTGGGGAACAAGGCATCACCTTTGAGTTCTTGCAACTGGGACTGGAGTTTTCCACTCTCTTGGTGCAAAACATCTTGTCATACCAGCTTGCGTAAGATAAATTAGGCTATACTATCAGCTACAGCCTATCTTGGGCCATACACCGAATACCAGCTGGTTTGATTCGGTCAGCAACTTACCTCTGCGAGTCGCTTTTCATGGGTCCTTCTGCGGTACATCCCTTGGCCAACTTTTCAGGCTATGTTTGCTCAAGTTGCGGTTTCTCCATCATCACTCTGCTAGTTGCTGAAATGTTCAGTTTAAAGGTCATAGTTTATACAAAGTCCATCCACATTCTTTGATGCTTTTTAGACTTATTTTACAATGTAAAGTAAATATGTAAAGTCTTTTCAGGAACTATTGTTTTCCAGCAGGCTGGAACAGATATATAAATCCTCCATTTTTATTCTCCTTATTTTAAGAACAATGATGGGACCTTTGTATGCTTGAGCTGTGTCTTATTGATCAAATAAACAATTACATATTCTTATTATTCTGTGATCAGGTGTCTGTATAAACACACTGTCTGGTTACACATGAATTTATTTATTGCCTTTTCAGCATGGGTGTATTTCACTAATTTGATAGCATAAGCATGTTTGATTGCAAATAGCCTTATTTCTTCACTTTACTGCTAAACTAAAATCACTATGAATGCAACTCTCATCTTTCTCTAACAGGATTGCTCATGAGGTAAACCCTATTATTAAAGTTTATGATATTTTCCCCAAAGCTGTATCACTTATAGTCTACTTCTTTTACACATGTAACATCATTTAATCACAATAATTGGTTGAGTTTGCTTTCTTAAATTTTTCAACTACTGTATCTGGCAACATAATATAGTATCTTAGTATTTGATATCTATATTTTAATTCATTCACAGACAAGGGGGAAAAAAAGGAAGACTCATCAGTGGCACCAACAGTACACTCTTGTGAAAGGCTGCAGAAACTCTGCATTTCCTCAGACTAGAGAGTTCGAAGAAACTGTCGTTAGACTGAGGGTTTTTTTTCTCAGCCCTCTTTGCTTTTTTAAAAGTCTAGATGCCTGCACAATTCTTTAGTAATAATTCATAATTTTGAGGCCTTAGTTACTACAATAGCAACATCTACAAGTTGCCTATATTGTTGTGATAAGTATAAATATTTTATAAACTCACCTGTCATTAGAATGTTGCATTTTTCTTGTGGCTAGCTGAGGTCTTCTAGAAATGTCTCTTGTAGAACTTTTGATGACAAAACAGAATTTCATCTATAAGGGGGGGGGGGGGGGGGGAGACAGTGGAATTGACTGTCAGTTGTGCCAAGTAAAACTAGGGAGACTCTTTGCTCTTTCAATTATAATAACCGTAGGTGTTGCTTGATTTCCCCTCCACACCTTTATGTTTTATGTTGATCCCCTAAATCTCTCTTCTCTTCCCATAAATCATTGCAACATTATACAACTATAACCCTCCCCCAGAGCATGGAGTGATTTTATTATTAAGAAGGCAGATTATCTGATCATTGGAAGCTGCTATTTTTGCTTGCTGGAATCATTTAACCCTTTAGCCAAGAGTTAAAACAGTCTTTGGGCAGAGCTGCTCACTAACACAGTTCTGGGATAATACAAAGCCTGAGGAGTTGTAAGAAATAATTGAGTGTTGCAGAATAGCTTCAGCACTTCTGAAAGTGATGATAGGAAAATGGGGCCTTCTCAGTAAGTTAAAATGCCTTACTTTTGTTGTGTGTGAGAGAGAAGGTTTGGAGCGTCATAGCCACTCCCTGGAAATGGCTGCCAGAAGACATAGGCCTCAGCAGCCAATCATGATGTACCGGTGCAGCAGTCAGAGCCAAAGAAACTGAGGGATTCTGGGTGAATGAATTGTATAAAACATCTGAAACACATTGCTTTATATTACTGCATTTGCTAGCTTCTGGAAGGCAGGATGGTCTGAATAGCTATACATGCAGAAGTTCCTATTTACTGTGGAATAAAAATCAGACCATTTCCTCTGTAGTATGCATAGACTTAAATTGTGTGGCCTGGCTTCTAGAATTAAGAAGCTCTGTCCCCTGATTCCTCTCTTTTCACACCTACACTCAATCAGTGAGATATTTGGAATTTAAATTCATTTCTTTATACTACCTCCAAAGTGTACATTTTCAGTTTGCTTCAGATTTGTATTGACAAGGAATAACTGCATTGTAGGAGCTATTGTGAAAGCTAGAGGTTTTAATATCAGATCAATGGACAGTTGGTGCTTTTTGGACCCAAAATGACATCTGATTTGCTTTTGGTATCCAGGAGGCAGTAAGACTTTGGATGCTGTGGAATGTTTGCATCTCTTCCTCTTTAGGGCAGAGGTGATTTTAAATTTGAGATGAGTGGGTTTGAATTCCTCACTCCACCCACCACGGACAGGATCAAGCTACACAACTGCAACATATGCACCCCTTTCCACTATCTGCCACTACATCCACTAGTGGCATAAGTCTAATTGGAGTGGTGATTCAGCTATAATAATAATCAGTAAAATGGTTAATACTGAATCCTGACAATTTTTAAATCGTAGAACTCAATTTAGTTGAATGGGAACAGTTTGTGTCTATTGTTTCAGGCTAGCTATAGACTGAGACATCACTTTATTGGTTGCGTTCAGTTCACTTTTTGAAGCCTCTGTTCATAAGCCGCAAGACACAGTTTAAATGGACGCTAAGGGCTAGATTTACGAGTGTGACTTAGGTGCCTAACTTTCACTTTAGGTGCCTAAAAGGCTAATATTTAGCTACCACTAGCATTCACAAAACCACTGTTCAGTGGCTGCCTAACCTTGTAGGTGTGTAAGTTTCCACTAGTAAAGTCATGTAGGTAGCAAAACTTCTGCCAGTATGCATGTGCAAAGCCGCCTACATTCTGATGGAGTTGAGCAACTTGTGTACTAAACCCCAGAGGGATTCTTAAGCTAGCATTCCCCTTCATAGCTCCCCTGTGGGGCCTGATCCAGTAGACATGCTCTGAACACCCACAAGACAGGGGAAGAGGTAGTGGTTTGTCACACAGGTGACTACTGCTTTGCCTCTGTGGCGGTAGAGGGATAAGGAGGGGAATGGACTGCTAGCAACCTCCAGTTTGTTAACTTCAGCCTGTGGAACTAAATCACCAATAGATTATTGACAGGAAGTAGAGTAGCTCATATGTATATACTCTTGTTAGATTTCTGCAATTTAGGAATATTACTGTTCCTCATACGTGTTTTACAGAACAATGCTGTAGTTTTTTAAAAAAAACAAACTAAGACTACTGCTATCTAAAGATGGCATTGTCAAAATTGAATTAGATCCCATTATCTCTGTTTAAGATTATGCAGCTTGATGATCCATGCATGTTTTCCTCATGAGACATAGTACTGGCAGATATTTCCATTAATCTGGGCAAAGCAGGGGTGCATTGCAATTACACAGCCTCCCACTGCTGGAAGTCTTGCTTCAGATCCTGATAAACTCCAGTTTGAAAAAGTTTAGTGATCTCATCCTGGTTTCTCGTATAGGTTTGTGTAGACAGAACTGGCTCGCTGATTGATACTATGTTCTGAGAAGAGTAATTTCGGTAACACTGGGAGTTGTTGCCAGTCAGGAGTAAAGTGTAGTATTGGGTCTGTCTGTGGTAGACAGAAATGCTACCGTTTATTTTGTGGCACCCACATCTAGCTGGGAGGACTTTTGTTTCTTTCCCCCGCCTAGATCCATCAGGCTACTGTGAGGAATGTAGAAGACATCTCCATTACTCTATCCTTCTTTCTTCCTGTTTTGAGAATCTCATGGATCTGATATCTTTTACCCAGCAAGGTAAATTAAGATGATTCTCTGTTTCACTGCTGCCCACAGGGTTATGAATAGGAGCTGTGGAACAGATAAGAATCCTCTTAATTTCAGTCTACTTCTGATGCTTAGAAAGGGACAGAAGCTCTGCCTACAAGATCAGTGTATCAGTTTGTAATTGTGAAGATAACCCTTCCTAATGTAAAGGTTAAGCTTTCATTAAAGATTAAAATTCTGCAAAAGTTGATGGCTTATGGCCCCCACTTGTTAGGGAAAAAGTTGCAAGTAGAATCTTTAATCTCTGCACTAAAGGTCAATTTAGTTGTGGCCCCAAAATTAGTTTGTCTCCAAAAGTTAATCTATAAGTGTCTAATGTCAACCATCCCTGTCATAGGATGAGTAATAATTTAAATAGGCAGCCATCAGACTAAACTTTCCCCCTCCCCTTGTGTTCTGTTTGGATATCCTTGGATTTCTTATCACCTCTCCTACTTTTTCCTGGGATCAGAAACTGAACAATTAATTGAGGGAAAACTATTAAAATTGGATTTTTAATGGGAAGTCAGTTTTTGTTCTAAATATCATTTGTATTATGTAGCAGTTAGGGGCCCTCAATTAGTGATGATGGCCCCATCATGCTATGTACTGTTGTGTGTATATATACACCATAACAAGATGGTCCCTGCCCTGAAGTGCTGCTGGGGAAGTGGTTAGTGGGTGGGCATGTGGGGGGAGGAGAAGCAAAGGCTTTGCTTACGGACCATTCTGAATATGAAGAGTGGTGTGTGGACATAAAACTGTTGCCCTTAGCATCAACATTGGTTAACTGCTGTTTTCTCAGAATTTTTCCTTTCAGCCATGCAGTGGTTAGACTAATGCCCTATAAAAAGTTAAGAATATTGATTTGGGCTCATTTTTCCATTCGTTATCTAAATAACCTTATAGGATGGAAGCTGGCCTCACTATTTGAGAAACGATATTACAAAAAAAAAAGTAAAACTACAAGTAAAGATCAGTCTAGACAAAAATAATCTATATTGCAAGGTGGGTTTTTTTTTATATTGTAAGGTATATTATTGTAATGTTTTGATCCTTTACTAGTCAGGTTGTTCTTTTCTCACTGTATTTCATGGGATCTGTTACTACCTAAACCTAGTTATTAAAAACTAAATGTAGCAGTATGTAATACAAATGGTGTTTTCTTCAGCTGTTTTATTATATATTCCTCTGGGTTTGTTAAAAATAGAACTAAGTCTTACACCACATGGGATTTTAGGTTTTTGGTTTTATTTTAAATGTAGACTGCAGTAGAGCCAGCTGAATAGCATATTTCAACACAATGCCATGGGAGATGAATTAGGTAGCACTTTGGATATATTGTCTTCCCCAGATCAGCGTTCCCAGAAAGAAGTGTAGAGAAGAAATCTATGGTTCTCAGTATTTCCTGTAGAGATCACTCTCGGGATGAGATCTCAAAGTCCTCTACATAGCAGTGGCAGGAAGAGACTATTCTCTCTCATTGATCTCAACACTTAAGATGAGAGATTGTCACACAATTCCTTTTGACCATCAAAGGCTTTGCCCCACTCCCAGAAACAGGTGAAAATATGGAAGTAGTAGCCCTCCAGAGACCATCATGAATGAACCAAAGACCAGTTTAAGAACCTCTGATTTAGTAGATAAGCTGTTCAGAGAGGTTCAGTCTGTTGGCTAGTTTACCTTTGTCTTTCAGTTCAGTCTCTTGTTCTGGGACATTAAGGGATTCATAGTGTAACTGTGGCACAGTGGACTCCAGGAAGGTCAAATTTTAAGGGCTTTCTATTTTTGGGTCAAAATTAATTAATTTTGTCTGAACTACAGGTCATTTGCCAGAGTTGTAGGACTTTAACATTTTTCCACTGGAGGCTGAAAGGAATGGATAATGCTTCATAATTTTGATGATCAGAAGAATAAAGCTAATTAGACCTGAAATGAGGATCTGAGCACATCTCTGCCCCAGCATTCTTAAATTTTTATTGTGCTATTATCTAAGGGGAAAATCTAAGGATATGGCTCAGCTCAAAATGCCTTCAGAAAGCTTGAGGTTGGTTGACCTACAGATTTTAAGCCTTAACATCTTTGTTGACACTAAAGAAGAGGAGGACTCATTTTAGCTCTGCCCAATTCCACTCCTGCTTGAACAAGAGACATGAACCCAAAGATAAGTCAGTGAGGAAGGCATCTGCTTGACCAAGCTAGTGTGTTTGTGCTGTATATACCCTAGATCCAACAGGGACTAAAACTAGCTTGCCTGTGCCAGTTCTGAACCTTCCAGAAGTCTGACTGGAGAGGATGTAATATTGAAGCATGATATTAGGCTTTCCATTTTGTTTCCTCTTCTATTTCCTGGTTGGACTCTCTTATTACACTCAGAAGGCTCTGCACAAATTTAATACCTGAAAGAAATTCTTATTGAAAGAGCCTTCTCAGAGGTAAATCAGGAGTAGCCTTATTGCCATCAGGGATGGGATCTGAGGCTTAGGCTTATGCAGAGATCTTAGACTTGTGCTCCGTTGTCTGCCATTGGTCCTGAAATTGGGTGGAGGAGTTTAAAGTCACTTCCCTTTATGTTTTGCAGTGGCTTCCACCAAGGATCTTTCCTCCCTGGCCTTCTCTAATGATCTGGGGTGGATTCACAATTTTACCGTATGCCTTTGATTCTTAGGCCTCATAGATCTATTCTTGGTGTCAGCAACCTATGGGCAAATCTTTAAACTACAAACCCAACCATATTATGCCAGGCTACACCAATTAAGTATTGAAAGGATCCTATGTTACTGTTTTGATAAGACTAAGCCCAATTGTCAGTATAGGTGGTCAACATTTGGAATTTCCATCCAATAGGAAATGCCAAGATTTTGAAATCTTTTCCCCAAATGGGAAAAAGTTGAAATTGTGGAATTGTTAGCAAAACAAAATATTGCAAAAATGGCTCCTCTAATAAACTAACAAGTGAAAATGAAGAGTTTTGTCAGTGTGACAGGGTTGGGGTAGACCCCGTCCAGTGCAGGCCGAGTGTGCCTCATCTCTCTTAGGGCACAGAGGTGGGAAGCACTTAACCTACGTTTGTGCCGCCTTAGCCTAAGTCAGTATACTCGCCCTTCTTAGCGGGGCGATGAGGTCTAATGGCCAAAGTCAGTGTACTCTCCCCTAATAGCTGGGCAGTGTGGCCCAATGGCCAGGCTCCATATATTTGCTTCAGTCGGCAGGGCAGTATTCACCCATCTTAGCAGGGCAGTAAGGCCTAGTGGCCAAAGTCAGCACATTTGTCCCTGGTAGCAGGGTAGTGAGGCTCAGTGGGGAAGGAGGCCGCCGTGTACAAAAAGGGGGATGGCAGCCCAAGTAGGGAGGTCCAAGCCTTCCCTGTCCAGTGGGCCCCAGTCCAGGCCCTCATAATGGCAGGAGTGTGTGCCACTGAGTCAGTGGGGGGGTTCCAACCAAAACATGCTGACTCCAAATTCCAGTTCACTAACCGGGCCACTATCTAAATCCCCTGGGCTGCTTCCTACCATAGTTCCCACTTCTGTAATCTGGGCATCTTTGCAGTCTCTGGGTTCCCTGGTCTGTGCAGTCCCTGGCATCTCCAGAGCCTCTGTGGGTAGCTTGGTATCTGCCTGGGTTGCAGTGTCTCCTGCATACCTCCTTCTTCCCTGGCAGTCAGCCACAACTGAGCTGAGCTGCTCCCTTTTATACTAGTGCATTTGGAGCATGCCCAGTAGAGTTGAGGGGGCCTGGTTTCCTCAGCCAACAATATAGGGTTAACCCTTCCCTGTCCAGTGCAGGGTGAGTGTGCCCCGTCACAGTCAGTTTTCTGAGAAAATTGACCATCAATATGTGTGTGAAATGTTTAGATTTTGTTGAATCAGCATTTTCCAACTAGAGGGTTTCCCATTGGAAAGTTTTCCAATAGATCTATTTTTAAGTATCACAAAGAAGTGATTAGTAAAGCTGATTACAGAAAGTAGTGTCACATCCACAAAAAAATTGGAAAAAAGGAATATTCATCTTTGTTGAAGTAATCTTGCTTGTTACCGTAAGACCTGCATAATTTAGAGAGAATGAAGATGTGTCCCTTTATAAGTTATAATAGTCTATCTCTAAAGATTGGGGTTTTCTACAGACTGTACTCAAAGGAGAATATCTTTTTGTCATCACCTTCATTTATTTAAAATCACTTTTAGTCCTTCAGTTCTTAAAATAAGGATAAAGAATGCTAGGATTTAAAATTCTGAGATTTTAAACTCTTAGCCTTTAAAGTTGAGGATACACTGACCTGGAGCTAAACTGGTTTAAGCCTATTTTGACTCAGAAGTGGAAACTATAAATAACTACATCATCATGCCTGACTGCTCAAAGTATCACAACAGTATTATTAACAAAACTTTTCTGTATTTCATTCTTAGAATAATTCCATGTTAACATGACTTCTGTACGAAGCCGTTGTGCCTTGTAACTTTGAGGCGTACAGTATTTTTACACTAATAATGGGTCTTGAGACATCATCATATTATATCTTTAGTTTCTCCATCAGTTTTACCAACATTATAGATAGTTCTAAGCGGCTAGTTTACATTTCACTATATAGAATTGTTCAGCATGACAGCATAGACCAGACAGTTTCATTTTCTCACATAATAAAGTAACCCAAAGTTTAGGTTGCAAATACTGCTAGCATGTGTTGAATTGAGTCATTTCTCACAGTAAAGAAAATTGTATATTTTTTTTAAACAATGAAACATCAGGCCTAGACAACCTATCCCCTTTAACAAGTGAAGTGTTATTTATACTACCACGTCACAACACACAAAAGCTGATAGAGCAACTATAGAAAAATTTACCAAGTTATGCTACCAGATTTTTGAAAACACTAAGAAAAACACACTGATATTCTAGTCATAGAATCATAGAATCATAGAATATAAGGGTTGGAAGGGACCCCAGAAGGTCATCTAGTCCAACCCCCTGCTCAAAGCAGGACCAATTCCCAGTTAAATCATCCCAGCCAGGGCCCCGTCAAGCCTGACCTTAAAAACCTCTAAGGAAGGAGATTCTACCACCTCCCTAGGTAACGCATTCCAGTGTTTCACCACCCTCATAGTGAAAAAGTTTTTCCTAATATCCAATCTAAACCTCCCCCACTGCAGCTTGAGACCATTACTCCTCGTTCTGTCATCTGATACCATTGAGAACAGTCTAGAGCCATCCTCTTTGGAACCCCCTTTCAGGTAGTTGAAAACAGCTATCAAATCCCCCCTCATTCTTCTCTTCTGCAGGCTAAACAATCCCAGCTCCCTCAGCCTCTCCTCATAACTCATATGTTCCAGACCCCTAATCATTTTTGTTGCCCTTCGCTGGACTCTCTCCAATTTATCCACATCCTTCTTGAAGTGTGGGGCCCAAAACTGGACACAGTACTCCAGATGAGGCCTCACCAATGTTGAATAGAGGGGAACGATCACGTCCCTCGATCTGCTCGCTATGCCCCTACTTATACATCCCAAAATGCCATTGGCCTTCTTGGCAACAAGGGCACACTGCTGACTCATATCCAGCTTCTCGTCCACTGTCACCCCTAGGTCCTTTTCCGCAGAACTGCTGCCTAGCCATTCGGTCCCTAGTCTGTAGCTGTGCATTGGGTTCTTCCGTCCTAAGTGCAGGACCCTGCACTTATCCTTATTGAACCTCATCAGATTTCTTTTGGCCCAATCCTCCAATTTGTCTAGGTCCTTCTGTATCCTATCCCTCCCCTCCAGCGTATCTACCACTCCTCCCAGTTTAGTATCATCCGCAAATTTGCTGAGAGTGCAATCCACACCATCCTCCAGATCATTTATGAAGATATTGAACAAAACCGGCCCCAGGACCGACCCTTGGGGCACTCCACTTGATACCGGCTGCCAACTAGACATGGAGCCATTGATCACTACCCGTTGAGCCCGACAATCTAGCCAGCTTTCTACCCACCTTGTAGTGCATTCATCCAGCCCATACTTCCTTAACTTGCTGACAAGAATACTGTGGGAGACCGTGTCAAAAGCTTTGCTAAAGTCAAGGAACAATACATCCACTGCTTTCCCTTCATCCACAGAACCAGTAATCTCATCATAGAAGGCGATTAGATTAGTCAGGCATGACCTTCCCTTGGTGAATCCATGCTGGCTGTTCCTGATCACTTTCCTCTCATGCAAGTGCTTCAGGATTGATTCTTTGAGGACCTGCTCCATGATTTTTCCAGGGACTGAAGTGAGGCTGACTGGCCTGTAGTTCCCAGGATCCTCCTTCTTCCCTTTTTTAAAGATTGGCACTACATTAGCCTTTTTCCAGTCATCCGGGACTTCCCCGGTTCGCCACGAGTTTTCAAAGATAATGGCCAATGGCTCTGCAATCACAGCCACAGTCCTCCTATAACGGGATACCCTAGATTTAAACGAGATAGCTGTGGTAGCCACATTATTGCAGGGATTACATTTACCTATGAATATAAGGAAGAGATAGTCTGACTTGGCCTGTAGAGCTGGGAGGCAAAGGGGTAAAAGGGTGTTTGCTAGAGTTCTGCTTCTTAAAGCTAAAGCAGTGAACAGACTGTTGCTGAGCAAAGTGTTTGTAGTATCTTTTCAAAATTAGTATTATGATAAGGTCTCAATTCTAAACTGAGATGCATCCACATGTGCACTGTCTATCTGTCTGCTACTGCACTGAACTCATTTCTAATGGATGGAGCAATAAGATTTGATGTATATTATCTCACATCAAAAATTATAAAGCTTGTCTCCTTTGCTAGAAAACTATAGGATGGTTGGTTCATAACCATTCTGAATATTTTAAAAATGTTAGTTGGTTAGAAAATAATCTTATTCGATCCTTTGGTACAAAACTCTTCAGAAGCTTTATTTATTTTATTTTTTTTACAATCCCAGCACTTTCCTTGGTGATTCAATACTCATTCAAAATTGAGATCAAATTCCTTTGATTAAGGTTTGAAGGTACCATCATGATCTGTTCATCTGAGCTACAGATTACCTAATGCCTTTTGTGTCTAGCTCAATAATTTGTGGTTTAACATTTTAGAAAGACATCCATTCTTGATTTAAAGACTCCAAGTAATGGATAAATTTACCCCATCCCTTGGTAATCTGTTCCATTGGCTAATTACCCATGTGATTAAAGTTTATTTTCAGTTTGAATGTTTTAACTTTGAACCATTGGAGTCTTCTATGACTTTGCCTGCTAAATAGTCTTCCAGTATCATTTCCCACCCTAAGTAATTAGAGTATTACTCCTAGGGGAATTCTGTGCCAAAAAAATAAAGATTCTGCAAAATTCCATATATTTTATTTGTCAGAATAACACAATTTTTAACACCAGTTTCAATTATTTTGGTAATTTATTTCAAAATATCTGTCAGCAAGTATGTCTGTAACAATACAGACTACAAAAAAGATTCCCCCAGGAGTAGCAAGTTTAAAAAAAACCTGCAACAATCCAGTTCCTGTTTCTCTGTTATGCTTTTGTTGGGTGCCTCAGTCTGAGTGTGTCAGAGGAGAAAACTGTCCCTCCAGTCTCAGACACCCACACCCCCTACCCTCCAGAGCCCACAGATCCACAGAGAAACAGCCTGATGCTGCGTCCTGGGCTTGTACATGCCACCTCCTTCAGGAAGTGCTGGGAACTGCAGCTGCCTGGCACCCTCCAGCTCCCCCTCCCTCTCCCCCCAGCAGTGTCCTGTTTTTGCAAGATGGAGAGCTGGTTTCTTCTTATCCAGCAGCCACTAGTGACAGCCAGCAGGTGTGCAGCACTAATTCTGTGGGGGGAAGTGAAATTCTGTGCAGATTATTAATTCTGTGTAAATTCTGCATTGCGCAGTGGCACAGAATTCCCCCAAGAGTAGAGCATGATCAAGCACCTTTTAACCTTGCCTTCAATGAACTAAATAAATTGAGCTTCTTCATGTTCTCCCTGAAGGATATTTTCCAAACTAATTCTTGTAGCTTTTCTGTGACCCTTTTCCAGTTTAGACATTTATTTTAAAGTAACACCAGAACTGTGTACGATACTGCAACAGTGGTCTGACAGGTGCTACCAAAAGGTGTTTAAAAAAACAAACAAAGCCAAGTCATCACCTCCCTACTCCCACTTGATATTCCTGTTATACATTAGCCCTTTTAGCCACGGCATTGGATTGGGAGCTAGTGTTGAGCTGCTTATTCACCATGGCCCCATGGGGCTAGTCTACACTCTAAGTGCTGCAGCTGCAGCACTTAGTGCAGACACTATTTTCGCCTCCCTGAGAGGTGGTCGCTATGTTGACAGAAGCCCTCTGTAACAGGGGCTTGGGTGGCTGGCTCCCTAGTGGTGAGATTGCCTGGTTCTCAGCCCCCTCTGACTGAGTGACCTTAGCCTTTAGGGCTGGGGAGAGAGGGACCTTGGCCCTCTCTCTCCACCAGGTCCCAGCCCAGCGGTCTGGATTATGCCTTGCTGTGGTCCCAGGCTCCTTTGGGCATGGGCAGCCACAAGCTGGTGAGGACAAGCCCCACAATCTCCCTGTAGGTTGGTTCTTAACCCATGGCCCACTTGTAGCCCAGTCAGCACACAGCTGCGGCCCATGTGATATTTTCAGGGCCACATAGATAGTAAATACCTAGCGTGGATGAGGCCCACATAACACAGAGAGAGCTGCATATGTGGCCCACGATGGTAAATAGATTGAGAACCACTGCTCTGGGGTTTTCCTCAGTCAGTTATCTCCCATGCTGGAGATTTCTTCAGTCTCCTTGGCTGGGAAACCAATGCTTACTACAGGTGGCTGCCCTGGTTCTCTGTCCCTTCAGGCAGGGAGACAGCAAGTTCCTGCCTCTTCACCAGTCAGCCCTGAACCTTTGAGCCAGGCTCCCTTCTTTTATTCTCTCTCCTTCCCTCCCCTCCCCCCTGCTCCCTCCCAGGCCTGGTGTTGGCTGCAGATATAGTGGAGTGGGGCTAGCTGGGCCAAAAGGCATTCTTTAAAACACTGGGTTTTCTGGCTGGCAGTTTTTCGGCTTCATCACATCCTACTCTCAACAGAGTGTTGTCTACATCAGGAATTAGACTGGTGTAACTGCATCGTTCAGAGGTTTGGAAAATCCACACCCTTGAGCAATAGTGTAGACCAGAGCTAAATATATTCAGATGTGCGTTAAGTCCTCTTCGGAGTCACAGTATGGGCTGTATCTTGGAAAGCAATAAATATAGCCTTTGTTCCTAGATATACAACCTTCCTGATTTTTAAAAAGTCCTTTGGAAGTTTGAACAATTAGTCACTTCAGATTTTCAGTTTCTGTGCTAGAGGTTGTAGTCTGTTTCAGACCTTGTTAAAACTGAAAGAGGTCACTCAAATTTTTGTGCTAGAGAAGCCTGATAAACTCCTTCAAAAAGGAGCCTAGAAAAGTTTCAGGTTAGTTACTTACCTTATTCTTCTGTAACAGTTCATCCTTAACATATAACCAAGCTATAACTTAACTCAGTTTATATGCTTCTCTTGAAAACTGTATATAAAAATGCAAAGTCAGTCGAATTTGCTTTTTAAAACCTTACAAAAAATGTCAGTTGGTTGCTATGGAAATTATTGTGACTTCAAACAGGATTATGGAATAGAGCTGGGGATAGAAACAGCAAGAGCAGTAATTCAAAATATCCTGCTTTCATGCAGAGTCTTTAAGAATAAAGAACAAGAAAAGAGACATACAGATGGGATTATACAGAAGCAGAATTATTTCTAAATAGAGCCATCAGCAGCTCTTAAGTGTTTGATTCAATAAAATGTTTGCTTTCTGTGGTGATACGTAATAATAATTATGAAAATACAATTTTTCTTTCCAAGGATTTCAAAGCACTTTGTAAACATTAATGAAGTCTTGGTAGCCCTGGAGATAGGTATGTATTATCCCCATTCTATAGATCTGAAAGCTGATGCAGAGAGTAGAGACTTACGGTTTTACAGGAAGTGCGTGGTGAAACTAGGACTAGAATCCAAATGCTTTGTTTTCTGGTCTGGTGCTCTGTTACTATTAAACTGTCAGATTTGTTTTATGCTAACCTAGAGTACCACATCGAATACCAAAATCTTAAAAGCAATAAAATGAGAAAATTAAATACAGTTTGAATTTGTGGTAATCACAGCACTTAAGTTCCTGAATTTGAGAGAGCCTACTTGATCCTTGATCCTGACCTGGCTAGCTTGATTTAAATCAGCAAGCAGGAAACCATGATTTAAATAATAAATTTTCATCTTGTTTTTTTCATATGTACCTTAGCTGCTTTTCTAAAGAAAAGTTGATTCTCATTATTAGCATAAACTTCAAAACATGTTTTGCAACAAAATACAGCCTTTACACTAAGTTTGGTACATTTTTGCTAGCCAGGACGATATGCTACACACTGTAAGCTATTCTGTAGCTTAATATGTTTGTTTAGATTTTTAATTTTTGCATTTTTAATGTGGTAGAAAATGAGACATTTCTCATTTATGAGTATTAACTTGTTATTTTTGTGAAGCTGCACCTGGGTTGGAAATGAAATTCAGTTAAATGCACAAACAGCATTTTCATAGACTCATACAGGGTTGGAAGGGACCTCATGAGGTCATCTAGTCCAGCCCCCTGCTCAAAGCAGGACCAATCCCCAATTTTTGCCCTAGATCCCTAAATGGCCCCCTCAAGGATTGAGCTCACAACCCTGGGTTTAGCAGGCCAATCCTCAAACCACTGAGCTATTCATACCGCCATTTAAAAATGGTTATTAGTTAAATAAGACTACCTTAATGTGCTGCAATTTATTAATGTTTTTATTTAAAACTGATTAATTAAACAGAGAAAGTATAATCTATAGTTAGTGAATTGAACTGATTGTTTCTGGTCACCCTGTCCTTCAAGATTTTAGAAGTAGTTGTTCTCATTCTCACACTTCATTTTTATTAAGAGGATTGAAAGAGAGGAAACAAGTTTTCCTGCTTTTCAGCTCCCAATTGGTTTCTCAGCTTTGTATGAGCTTGTCATTGAACTGAACTAGTTGAGTAAATTGAAAAGAAAATTTCCTCTCTGCACCTGAAGAAGAGGCTACTGCTGTCAAAAGCTGGTTGACTCTCATCTCTGGTTGGCACAAGATGAGGGAACAATGAAAAGATTCAACAGCTTTGTTTAAGGGGATAGCATCAACTGGAAATGGTTTTTAAAAAAAGGCAAATCTTAATCTTAGTTTCAAGTGTCATACCTGCTATGAAGGAGTTATGCCAATTTGTGACTTAACACTTTTTTAAACAAGTGTTTGTCGCCACTGTTGCTCTGTGAAGGCTCCTC
This sequence comes from Caretta caretta, assembly GCF_965140235.1. Taxonomy (NCBI): domain Eukaryota; kingdom Metazoa; phylum Chordata; order Testudines; family Cheloniidae; genus Caretta; species Caretta caretta. The sequence goes on along the minus strand of NC_134208.1, from coordinate 135,338,000 downwards.
ACTTAAAGGAAACAACAGTAGAACCTCAGAGTTACAAACTCACCGGTCAACCACACATCTCATTTGGAACTAGAAGTAAGCAATCAGGTAGCAGCAGGTTCTACTGTAACAGTGAAATTGAATATGCATCATGTTAGATACAAAGTTCAACAAACTGCATAAATTTATGTAGTCTGTTCTAATAATATGTGTTTCCTGAAAAAATTATACTTACAATAACAGGAACAATTAAGTTCATGTCCCTTTTTTGCTACGTTGCATAGTTGTAAAATAGGTTCCCTCTAGAGTTACTTGAAGTATAAACAGCAGCTTTCCCTATAGTATTCAGTGTAGTTTTGTTGACTGTGGCCCTGATCCTGCAGTAAGCTCTGTGAGTAGTTCTCTTGTGTGGAGCTCTCTGCAGTTGTGCTTAGCTATGAAAAAAATGAAGAAAGTCTTCCCCTCACAAGCTGGTCTGTCTCAAAACTCTTGAAGGCAGTACTTTAAGCCTTGTCCGTTTCTAATGTATGGACGCTTTATGTGGTGACAGTGAGAAGATTGAAAGTTTATTAGGAGAGCAGCAAAATAGTTTGTATTATGAGGAGGAATTTGTCAGATTTGGCTTCTGTGTAAGATAGTTGTAGACAAGTGGAAGTATATTAGGGCAGGTCTGCACTACAGTTGATATAATTTATGTCACTGAGGGGTGTGAAAAAGCCCCTCCTCTGTCCTCTGCAGCGATGCAAGTTTCACACTGTCCACACTGGCATTATGTCAGCAGGAGAGCGAGACATAGCTTCCGCTTCTTGCAGAGGTGGAGTAATTATGCCAACAGGAGAGTGCTTTCCCATTGGCATAATGCGTCTTCACCACATGCGCAGTTGCGCTGATGTAGCGCTGTAGTGTAGACTTGCCCTTAGAGGTACAAATGTGAAACTGAATGTAACTTGCAGTAGTGCAAGTAGTAATATTTTTTTGTGTTGGGTGTTAGAAGAGAAAATGTACTCTAAAAGTATTGAGCTAGATGTAAGGGGTTAAGATAGAAATCACTAGATTAAATGGTTATTTGGGTTTACAAGTGTTATCCAAAAGAAACTTGAACACCTGTTTTTCAGGGGCAATAGCCTTTATTATCACCCTGTTCAATAATCCGTCATCTCAAGATAATCAGATTTAGTTGCATGACTTCTGCAGCATAGAGTCAAAATAGCTTAATAATTTGCCATCTCTGAAGAGGCAGTGGTTGAGACTGAATAGATCATGCTTACATTCTAACAAGTCTCAATAAAACTAAATTAAATGCTATAGTCTATCTGAATACCTTAAGCAGTCTGCTGCATAAGAAAACAAATTTAATTTACCAATAGGGGGTAGAAATCTGAATCTGATGTAAGGTGATGGATTCCCTATAACCTTTAAAATTATTATTCATTTGGAGAATTGAAAGATCTGATTTAGATGGGGATTGAGTGACTGCTAGAGCTGGAGTCAGGAATTGCACAGTTGACTTTTGCTCCTCTAAGCAAACCTTGCCTCATATCTTGCTGTATTATCTTGGTTTTGGACGTTTGGTTTCCACTATTCAATTTTTTTAAATGCTCATGGATTGGGGCAGCTAAGGCATGCTAAAATTTGAAGAATAGGTAAGTGCAGCAAGTGCCAACTCAGCTGCAGCATGGGTGCATCCGACTTAAATTGTGGATGACATGCAGGGCATAAGAAGGCTTAACCCAGGGGTGGGCAAACTATGGCCCAGGGGCCACATCCGGCCCTTCAGACATTTTAATACGGCCCTCGAGCTCCAACTGGGTAGCAGGGTCTGGGGCTCGCCCCACTCCACATGTGCTGTGGCTCCGTGCGGCTCTCAGAGCAGTGGCGTGTCCGCCTCTGGCTCCTATGCATAGGGGCAGCCAGGGGGTTCCGTATGTTGCCCCCCGCCCCCAGCGCTGGCTCTGCAGCTCCCATTGACAGGAACTGTAGCCAATGGGAGCTGCAGAGGTGGTGCCTGAGGACGGGGCAGCATGCAGAGCCGCCTGGCCACGCCTCCGTATAGGAGCCGGCGGGGGGAACATGCCGCTTCTTCTGGGAGCTGCTTGAGGTAAGCGCCACCCAGAGCCTGTAGCCCTGACCGCCTCCTGTGCCCCAACCCCCTGCCCTAGCCCTGTTCCTCCTCCTGCCTTCTGAGCCCCTTGGTCCCAGCCCCGAGCACTGTCCTGCGACCCAACCCCCTGCCCCAGTCCAGAGCCCCCTCCCACACCCTGAACTCATTTCTGGCCCCACCCCAGAGCCCTCACCCTCTCCCACACCCCAAACCCCAATTCTGTGAGCATTCATGGCCCGCCATACAATTTCCATACCCAGATGTGGCCTTCAGGCCAAAAAGTTTGCCCATTCCTCTCTTAAAGGTGACCTGCAAAGTATTTTAGTTTAAAAAGTTATTGAGGAATGCAGTCTTTTCTGCTTGATTTTGACTTTAGAAGAAAATCAGGCATGTCAAGCTTGGTCTTTTTTTTTATTTCTTTTTCTTTTTTTTAAACTTTGAGGACCTGTTTGGGGATCTAGGCATATTTGTGAGCTGTAACACATCAGTTAAAGGAGAGATAATGTTTGAATTCTTCACAGTCTGAAAAAGTTATTGAACTTAAAAAGGTGTTAACCCTAAAGGGTTTTTTAAAATTCTGACCAAAAATCTTGCCCTTTTCAACAGCTCAATTATCATTCTTTTGGCTCTTCTGAAATCATTTCACTAAGTTATGCAGTTATCAAACCCTTCCATCCTAGATAGGACCTGAATTTCTAATGTTAAAAGAACTAAGACTTTCAGACCTCCTTTACATAACAAGTAAAAGAATTTCCAAGCCCCATCTTCCCCTCTCTCTCCCCCCACCCCGCACGCGCACACACACATTACCTTCAAAACGGCAGAGCTGGCTTTCCTACTGAGCATGTCTGCTACGTTTGTTGGTTTAATGCTTAATCTTGTTTCTGTGTGGCTTGCTCAGAACATCCTATGTGGTGTGTGGGGTACAATGAGGAACACAGATTAGGATATAAATTATATAATTTAGGTGAATATATAAAGCTCTTGGGAATCCTGAATAAAAGGCAGCATATAGAAGTAATATTAGTTACTATATGACATGCCACAGACTTTAGAATCATTCAGATTCAATAATATTGCACAATTGTGCAAGAAGGTACAGTGACGATCTCATCCTACATAGCTAAAGAGAGCTGACCTCATTAACAGTCCCAAAAGAAGCTATGTAAGAGCAAAGTGTCACTTTCTCTTGATCTTCAGATGCTAATTTTTAAGTGTTCCTATTTGTTCTGAAGTGTTTTCAAATCTTTAGCTCCTCCATCTCATTTGAAAGATCAGAACTACAGTGCTGGATTGATGTCTAACTGTAGGAGAGATGGCTTTTTCTATGGCATGGGTGTCTAACTGTCAATCCTATGATGCAGTGTTTCCCAAACTTGGGACGCCGCTTGTTCAAGGAAAGTCCCTGGTGGGCAGGGCCGGTTTGTTTACCTGCCCTGGCCGTGGTTCGCCGCTGCAGGCCAATGGGGGCTGCGGGAAGCGGCGTGGGCCGAGGTGGCCTGGAGCGGCGAACCACAGCCAGTGGGAGCCGCGATCGGCTGAACCTGCGGATGCGGCAGGTAAACAAACCGGCCCGGCCTGCCAGGGGCTTTTCCTGAACAAGCAGCGTCCCAAGTTTGGGAAACACTGCTATGACGCATAATCAGTTTGAAGGCTGAAGCTGAATCACTCCAAAAGGATTGTTGGGTGCCAAAGAAAATTCAGCCACTGAATTGGTGGAAATTGATAACAGGTCACCTAGAGACAGCTTGTATTTAAGTGGTAAACCAGCTTTAACAGCAATAACCTCCCCTCTATATGTAGAGGGACTATTTTCTTCAACTAAACTACATAGCAGTTCATTTGAAGTTGAGGAACTAGTGAGCTAAAAGAGCAAAGAAGCTAGTCTTCCTATTTCAGTTAAAGAATTAAGCACTAGATAAAGCTGTATTCTAGAAAGCCTAGTGGGTAACACTAATTACAAAAGTATTTTCTTCTTGGTTATTAGTTTCTCATTTCATTTTAAAGCTGATCATTTGTTTTGATGCTGGTCAATTTTCTGCAAAAGAAGCAATGTGTTGAGGATCAAAGAACACCATAGCTTCAAAATTACTCCAGGTTTGTTTACAGTGCCTAAATGAGGTTGTGCTGTATCATACATGTGAATCCCACTATGATGATGCACAAGACTGACATAGGAAGTTTTTAAGTTGCTGACAAAGCTAGTCCTGCAGTAAATATTCACTCTGCCCTCTTTGGGCCCCTGCGGCAGATTCCTTTCTGAAACAATGTGGAGTGCCTCTTTTAGTTAGTCTTCATCCACCTCACTTCCTTGGTTAGTACCATTAGTTTGTTTGGCTGAGGTTGATTTTTAAATTAGCCCAGATATGGAAGTGTGGAACTAATGAGCAACAGGAAGAAATCCATATATACCACCCATTGTTATAATTTTCACACACACACACACACACACACACACACGTCAGTATAAGAACCTACAGCACAATGTACATTTTAGCACAAATAGATAATCTCTGAGCAGTTGTGCATTCTCGAGTCCTCTATTAGCAAAATAATAATAAATTTAGTGTTACTGGTCCTACTGTATCCACAAGCACAGATCCAATGGCATATTAAAAGCATAGCTCCAGCAGGCCCCTGGGCCTGTGCTCTCGATAAGTTACTCTCAACAGGCCATCAGTCATGAAAAGCTTTGCCTGCAGCTTTGCTCATCAATCTCCTTAAGAGGACAAATTTAGTTTAACTACAATCCGTATTTAATCTAATGCAGTCCCTGGATTTCTCGCTGATCCCAGACAGAAAATATAGGTGTTTCCTGCTACAGCAGCCATACTCTGGTTTCAGTCAGTGAGTTAGAGAAACTTCTGGCAGACGGCTTCCAGTTTCAGGCTCCTCCTATCAGAGAGCTCTTCTTAAAGTGACAAAACTTGTAATAGGTCATTTGTCATAACACTTCCCAAGGCTGGTGGCAATTGCATAGCTATTTAATACATTGTTATCATAGAACTGATTTATTTAATTTGATAGTTTTTAATGATCTTTTTATAAGCCCCCTAAGCTCAAGTACCTTAGTTTTAACAAACAGACTTTAGAACCATTTCTCTTTTATTTAAAGAGACTTCCATTCTGTCACAGAGGTGCATCAGTGTGTACTGCTGTTACTTTGGGAAAGTTGGATTATCAGGTCCATGCTGAGAAAAATAACTCCACATAACTATCTGGTCATAGCAGATGTCAAAAACAGTTATAATTACTTATTGCAGCACACATAGCATATCTCACACAGAAATCTTTCTTACATGTGAGTGTGTAAACTGGGAAAGTTCAGCTGAGTTTCTCTTTAATTCTTCTGGCAGGCGTGTGATTCCAAGTGTTTCAGGCTTCACACTGTGGCCCCTGCATTTTACACTGCCCCCTGGAAGGCATGACTCTTGCAGCACCTATCACTGTGCTGCCACAGCTACTTCTAAGAACACTCACTGGGGTAGAGGTGGAAAGGATTCTGAATGCCATGGGGAAACAGGGGAAGTTACTGTAGATAGTCTGCAGTAATTTGGGCAAGATTCCCCTCTGAACTTGAGGGTTGATGAGAGGGAATCAGATCCCCACCAGATTCTGACCCCCACCTATAGCCAATTATTTTAGTTTATTGTTCATTTACTGTGTGGTTATAATTAACTAACATGTTATGTCATATATAATCATTGTATGCTAAATAGAGTTAAACTTTAGGATTATAGAAGTATAAGATTGATCAGTATGTAGAGTAGAGGTGGGCAAACTACGGCCTGTGGGCCACATCCGGCCCACGGGCCCGTCCTGCCTGGCCCTTGAGCTCCCTGCCGGGGAGGCCAACCCCCCGTGTTGTCCCCCCTCCTCACAGCTTCAGCTCGCCATGCCTGGCAGCGCAGCTGTGAAAGCCGCAAATGTGCTACTTCTGGAGCACCAGGACTGGAAGCTGTAAGTGGTACACCCTGTAAGTAGCACATTCCTACAGGGAGCAATTTAATGCACTACACCCAGGTAGGGAAGGCGGTGCCTCCCCAAACAGCCTGGCCCCTGCCCCCTATCCGCCCCCTCCCACTTTCCACCCCCCTCAAAACCCCTGACCCATCCAACCTCCCCTGCTCTTTGTCCCCCGACTGCCCCCCTGGGACCACACCCCCTATCCAGCCCCCCTGCTCCCTGTCTGCCCCAACCCCTATCCACACCCCTGACAGGCCACCTGGGACTCCCACGCCTTTCCATCCCTCCCCCACTGTTCTCCGTCCACTGACCACCCCTCTTCTCCCCCCCTTCCCCCAAACCTCCGCCCCATCCAACTGCCCCTGTTCCCTGTCCGCTCCCTGGGACCCCCTGCCCCTTATCCAGCCTCCCCGCTCCCTTACCATGCCACTCAGAGCACCAGGACTGGCAGCCGTAAGTAGTACACTGTAAGTAGCACATTCCTATGGGGAGCAATTTAATACACCACACCCATCGGTCCATACAGTTTCAGAATCCCAATGTGGCTCTCAGGCCAAAATGTTTGCCCACCCCTGATGTAGAGGGAATACACTTTTTCCTAAATTAACACCTGGATACACTACAAAATACAACAAGGCATCAGGCAACAAACCCTTGCTCTTGTTCAAATCTATGCACAGCACGGGGACTCTGAGGTTAGGGAGGAAGTGAGTGAGCATGTTGTAGAAGTGGCACTCCTCTCTTCCTCAGTACGTCAAGAACTACGTGGGGGCTTAGGGCCTTAGTTAATGTTAATATGGTGATATCAGTCTGCCTCAATAATATTCCTTCAATAGGGTTATTTTACCAAGTGAAGCGAAATGATGCTTACTACAGTCAGTCTTCACTAATTATACATCTGTTGGTCCCTGTAAACGAGTTCAATGTTTATTGGTCAGCAGTGGGTACACAATATTTAATACTTATAGCGCTTTCTATGCATAAAGTCCTGTACACATGCTAACTGACCTTCAGAACCAATATTTATCTCAATGGTGACTGTAGGCCTGAATCCTTAACTAACAGAAGCTTTATGCTCTACAGAAGGTGAGCTTTCAAGATTGTGAAGCAATTAGCCAGCCCACAATCATGCCAGAAAACTTTTTGTGACTGGTTAAAAATGGTGTGTCCTACTCTTGTTAAGAGAAGATCTGGGAAAAAATTTTGATTGGTGTCAGGATTGTAGAAACAGGTGCTTTTCATAGGAAATCAAGTTCATATAAAGGAAAGGCTAGGACTACTATGGAGAATTAAGTGTATTGAAAGTATTCAGGACACATGCTTGAAATAATGTATCAATTTAAGAGGAAGTTTTGAGATTAATCTGTGCCATAAAATGTCTATTTTAAATAGTGAGGAGTTTAAGGAATGAATGTTAATTTAGTGAGCACAGTAGGCATCAAACAAAATGGTATGTTATATCAGAGAGCAGATGACACATTATAAAGTGCCCCTTGAGGTTTTGTAGGTAAGGTTGAACTGACTTTTCTCTTGAAGCAGGGATTCATCCGCTTCTGTATAAAGAATTCAGCATATCCTCAAATTATAAAATCTTACTGAATATATAGAATGTGGTATGTATTTGTGGCTTAAATGCTAAAGGTCCTCTTCCAGCCCCCAAAGACAAGGGCTTCAGTCTGGCTCATTCCCAGCACACTAGGAATTTATATTTTTAAGTTCAGGTTCTTTTCTGGGGCTCAGTAGGAAAAAGATCTTTGTGCGTCTTCCCCCAAGAAAATAGATTAGGTATGGTAGTCATACGTTCCCAAGACCTTCCACTGGAATATGTGGAATGGCCATCTAACTGATGTAGCAGTAGCTGATGTCAGTAGTATGTGTCTGCCTATGTGTGTTCACATGGGATAGGTTCGAGCATGGGTAGTCGTGTAGGCTTAGATAAGACCTACAGCATTTCCATAAAGTAATCTTATTAGTCTGATATTTACCTTTTTAAGTTAGGAAAGTTTGGGGGTATGAGGAGGCTGTAAACATTCCTATAATCTTTTAAAGGTATCAGTATTTGCAAGAAATTTAAGGGGGTATTTTCTAATTTAGATTTTTACTATCCGCAAAAGAGCATTCACCACAGACTTTGGACACACTTGACAAATTTAAAACAGACTAACAGTTGACCTACTGAGAGCACTACCCCAGCCACACCAAGCTTATTACTGTTGGAGGGTGTCCCCACCCTTCCCCAATTACAGCCATTATGTTTCTGTTATAGCTGTAATATCAATCATCTTGTGTTTGAGGACTGATAGTCATGGAAGTGTTTGGGAGATTAAAGGCACCTTGTGTTCCTCTCTCTTCCAGGCCATTGATGAGCCTCCGTATTTGACAGTGGGCACTGATGTGAGTGCTAAATATAGAGGAGCCTTCTGTGAGGCCAAGATCAAGACAGCAAAAAGACTCGTCAAAGTCAAGGTATGTAGTTTTCCTGTTAATTTTTCAGAAAAATTAATGGATATTCTGAATGCCATAACATGCAGATACACTTTACTCATGATACACTCAAGGGGCTTAGTCACACCCACTACTCAACTCCCCTTCCATGCTGACTGGCACTGAAAAAAGGTGTGGCATTTAGGGCTCCTGCATGTGATACCTAACCATCCCTTCAGGAGCATCATGCCTATTTCTTTTCTACAGGCAGTGTTTTCAGTCGTTCTTCCTGTGATATTCCTTTATGCCTGCCTCCCACACTGTGGCCTCTAAAGCCACAGGCTGGTCGTACAGTTATAGTCTTGGGACTTGTCTAAGCAAATAGTTAGTGTATGGCAAGTTTGGGAAGTAAATGTGCCTCATACTAGCTTGCCAGACCCTAGGGGACTGTGTGGACCCTGCTGATGCTCATTAAAGGGTCCCCCATGTATTTTATCTACTTCCACTTTGAAAGACATGCTTTTGCATTCCAACTTGGCATGTACTATCTGTTTGTATAGACAAGCCTTAAGATAATGAGATGTAGTTCATTTTACATTTATTTTTCCATATTTAGACTTTTACAGGTAGGTTTAAGGCAGTGCTTTTTAGGAACACATGACTGCCATTTAGCAGACTACTACTGCTTCAGAGAAAGGAGAGGCCTCTTCCATCTTCAGATGAAGCATCTAGTTAACTGTTAAATGCTATTCATATGTGGACAGGAATTCCTTCCTGATCCCTAAGCTGTCCAGTTGATAGTCGAAGCAATCAGTAAAAAGCAGATACAGTCTATATGTATGTTGTAGAGGGAATACACAGTATAGCTTTTAAAGACTTTTATAAAATTGTTAAAATACAACTAGAAGTATAGAGGGCAATTTCTGGACTTGTCTTGAGCAGTTAAGTCTATTATCGATCATCTAAGTTTGTGTGTTTGGATAATTGTACTAGGAAAGCGCCTGCTCAAGTTTTCTTATCCATGCCTATGAAAAGCGCAGTGGAGAAAGCTAGGAGGGATCAAGAATTAAGGAAAACTCAGTGCTGTAATACTATCTGTTGCTAAATTGCATCTGAGCTATTGTGACAAAACACTTAATTGAATAATGAATCTTCAAGAAAATGTTTTTGCCACTATAGCTCAGCTGAAATCTAGGAGCAGAATATTACAGTACTGAGCTTTTCCAAAAGTGCTCCTGATCCCTGCTAGATCCTTCCATTGGGTTGCATGGTTGGAATAAATGAAACACCAAAGTAAGTTTTCATCGTTATTGTAGTGAGCACTTGATTGTTTTCTGCTATTACTGACTTGGATTATAAAGTGTTTGACTCCAGTTGCATGACTTACCTCTGTATAGACAGCCACTGCCTTAGGCTCTCAGCTGGTGTCTGCTGTAATGGTAGACAGCTAACACTCATCCAAAATATAGGGTGTATTTTAAAAAAAACTTTAACGAAATATGGTGCTAACAGAACAGTTCACAAAGTTGTTGCAACATGAACAGTTTAAGGATTTCTCCTCCAGTTTAGTGAAATCTGTTAGGAAAGCCCTCCAGTGTCCCTAAGCATTTAATATAATTTGACTTTATTTATTAAAAGTGTGCATTTACAGAGTGGATTAGACATTCTGTAAAAGGAAGCTGCCTTCAGTATGAACAAACAATGGGTGGAAAGTGTAAACTTACACCTTATTGATCTCTATGAAATGATAGACACAGGAAAGGCAGCGAGGGTGGGATATAAGTGAGACCCACTAGCCTGTGCTATGAAGACCTTCCATAAAAAGTTATCACAAAACAGATTTTATGGCCTGATGATTACCTGAAGCATCTCCTGAAAGTGGTAGAATAAATCTTTGTTGCCTCTGTCTTATTTTATTAACATCTGAAAACATCCATCACCTGCCCCAGTTAGTCTTAATAAAACCGTTTTATACAAGAACTACAAGGACATTTTAATATGGATAATGTCAGGTTCACATAGGCTGAGGCAGAATTTAACACAAGGGGCAATAAACTATAATTTAGTTAATCTGAGATGTTGGTGTGCATAGTTGTGACAGGTGCAGTCATAGCAGGACCAAAGGATGCAGTAGGCTGAAGTGACTCCATCTCCACCAACTGTCTCGTGAATGTGAGAAGCAACTATGTAAAAGTAGCTCCACTTGAACCCTCAAAACAATGATCTACTACACTGTAACCTGTGAGGAGCTGCCAAAGCCTGCAGACATGCTCTGGTCAGATCTGGCTATAGCATGTGTACAAGGAAGAGTACTGCCCTGACCCTCTGAACTACCATTGCCTTAAGATCCTGTGGGAAGGACTAAACTCCACTCATTAGTTTTTGTGTGATTAACACAATGGAATCATAGTTACAGATCACATTCTAGGCTGAATTTTGGTTTGTTTTTTTTTTAGCTTAAAGGATTCTTATATTTTTCATTCTAGTAGTCATATTTTTAAATGGCATTTGCTGGGTTATTTCTTTAACAGCACCACTGAGTTTAAAACTATTAAATATAATTAAGTACAGGAATTGTGTTAGAAGTAAAATAAAAATCTTGACTTGCAGTTTCTGTAAGGTTTCCGGCCTGCCTTGATAAATAGCCACTACCACTAAGTAATATTTTCTTTGAGTGGTAGCTTTATACAGGTTTCACTGCATGCAATTCAACCACACTGGGCTAGTGCATAAAAACCTGAAAGTGAAATAGACTAGAAACTTACTATAAATAGATGATACTAACTTATCTTTATGGTCTGAACTACCATGATTGTTAGCTTCCTGGAGCAGTGACTGTCTCTTCACTACACATTTATGCAGTCCTAGGACAGTCGAGTCCCAGTACCTGTTTGGGACCTTTAAGTGCTACAGCAGTGCAAGAAGTTAAAATAGACTAAAGTAAAATAGTGATGTTCCTAAGTCTATTTTAAATTTGAGATGTTTAACAAATAAGGAGTTTAAAAAGTTCTTTAATCTAACAGTGACCCCTAATTTTCCCAAAAGTTATTCAACTCTTTCTGGCACACTCTTGATTTTTAAAGATTTTCAGCTGACACTTGGCCATATGGGAATTTTTCATCACTAGCTGACTGCTTCTGAATTTTTTTTGGTAGCCACATTTTTCCCTACCCCCAGTTGTTTGTAGCCTCTTTTCCAGTCTCCTATCACACATAAGGGAGTCATCTTCATTTTAAGCAATTCTACCTTCCTTACCAGGGAAATCAAAATTATCTTTATAACATGAATTTTAGCTTTGAGATTCTGTTTAAATGTCATCAGCATGGTCTATTTTACATAATTCGTGTAGGAAGGTAGCAACAGGCTTTTCAGGGCTAGAAATGACTTACTTGCTATATAACAAGTAGCTTTAGCTGTTCTCTTTTCCTCTCCTCCCCATTTAACTTAGTGGTGTATTTCTAGAAGCGGTTGTAGGTCTTGTATAAAAAAATTCCTATATAAAAGGCACAAGAACTTAACATAATTCAAGTTTTCTAGCAAAGAACCATTATTTCTGCATCAACTTCCATTCAACTCAATAAACTGAATTAAATATTAAAGCAAATAATCAGTTCAATATTTTTTGTTAATGGTATTGAAGTCATTTTTGGAATGTCTCACTTTTACACTTCCCCCAACTCTTACGGGTGCTACAGAATTTTGTAACAGTGCAACCGTATTATAGATATTGAAGTGGGAGACAGCTGAGATTTGGAGCAGTTTGGGCTTCTAAAAGGTGTAGGAGGCAGTGAAGTTTCATGGTTCAGAAAGCAGAGGCTTTTGGAATGGAGATGGTGGCTCATTTCCTCCCCCCTCCCACAAGATAGGGTTGGGCATGAACTTAGTTTTACCCAGTTCTCCCATCTTTACCCTATCACCAATATAAACTGCTGCACCCAAAGCTAAGCATGTTAGTTGAAGGTTTTAGTGATCATTTTTTAAGTAGTTATGACATGTAAATAATCTTGTTAGTTAGTGCCTAATTAAGTTAGTTAGTGCCTAATTAAGATGAATGAGGGCAGTTCATACTTCGAGCTATTTTTCCAGCTAGTTCAGTTAGACTTGACACACCATTGCTCAAGTAATTTTCTTCCCAGCAGTGAAGGCTAGAAACTTAATTTTTAAAAAAAAGTTAGATTTTTTTCTTCCAAAATCTCTGGCAAGGGGTCGTTTCTTTAACTAGTTTGTTAGCATTAAACACAAGGCCTCCTGCATGTCAAGTTCCTGGACCATTAATTGTTGGTACATCTACACTGAATTATAAAAAACCCAAATACAATATTATGTATACGGATAACTTCATGACTATCTTCCTTCGTTTACCCTTTTGTAAGTAGGATACAACAGTTTAAGTTCCTCCTGGTGAATGTGGTGTTTCCAGTCTGTCCAGATACCTGCTTTGTCTGGAACTACAGTCTTAAACAGTCACAACTGAAATTAGACTGCTTGCATGTTGAAGTACAAGGGATCCATCCTATCATTCATACTTGTACAGAAACCATAGTACCTGAGTTTCTCCAAGCTTTACAAATATGGGGTTAAGAATTAATCTTTAAGAAAGCTACCTGCTTCAGAATATTTCCATCTTACACAAAGTGCAGTGGGTATGTGTGACAGGGTTTGAGGGTGTAAATCCAGGCCATTAAGAGGTTGTATCACCACTTGCCGTTGCTACTCTTGGTGCCTGTCTGTGCTTTGCTGCTGTAGCTCCCAGCCTGGGATGCTCACAATCAGCCAACAGGCATGCAGATCACACCTTGAGTGTCTGTGTGCCAGACAGCCCTGGTTCAGCAGCTCTGACATCAGCAGCCTGTCTACAATCCCACTTTGACTTCAACTGCAAGGTGACCCCCACACACCCCGATTTCTCCAAAATCATGTGCTCTGCAATGTCCAACCCTCTCTCAAACATTTTAGAGGAACAAACAAACCATATTATTTCTCTGAAGACACGAAAGCATATCGCTGCTCAATAACTTTATTGGGGTAAATACTCCCCTTCATTTAAATAGTACACTGAGTTGGTTTATAGTAAAAATAAAATTTATTAACAACAGGACATAGGTTAAGTGATGCCAAGTAAAAAGAATAAAGTTAGAAAGGATTAAAAACCCCCAAAATGTGAAAATATGCATCTAAAAGTCTGAAACTTAATCCAGCAAGATATACAGGCTTTGTGCAAGATGGCTTCTCTCACCAGTCTCCCTTCTTCCTAGCCATGGCTGACTTTCTCTCAGTCAGGAAGTTCCAGAAAAGCACAAAGGGCTGACTTCCCTTGTCTTCCTAGGTGAAAAGATCTTTGCCTAAACAGGTTTCTTACCTATATTTAGTTTCAGAGACTTCAACCCCCCTTTGGTTGAAGGACCCATCTTTCTCAGTTCCTAAGAGTGCCTTTCCCTTGTGTCTGTCTAGTAATGGATGCCAAAGATGGTCTTTGGTCTTTGCTTAACTTCAGGGTGGATTTGATTTAAATCAGATAGATTTAAATCATTATTAAATCACTAGTCCGGAAGACTCAATTTAATCATGGATTTTGGCATAAAAGTGCGTTCTTGTGGGTTGTTATAACCTTAATACATATTCTTCACAACTCAGAGATAGATGTAGGCTTCATTTTTAGAAGGTACACTCTGTACATTTTTAAAGTGATTTATTTTGAAAACTTTTCAGATTAGTTTTACAGTTATATCAGAAAATGAATAATTGTTTGGTTATTTAATTTACAAAAGGTAATTGAAGCAGATATTTATGAAGTCATTGGGAGGTGAACGATCTCCAATTCAACAGGTTAATCATTAATATTTGGATGATTTTCTTCCCATGCTGTATGAAGAGGAGAACATCACCAGACAGACATTTAAATTGTTTTATTTAACTAAAACAACAACATTATGTATTCTGTATTTTTTTCTTCAACAGCACACATATAATATTTTAACAAAACAAGCATATACATTTTGAATTTAGTTAAACATTCAAGTATTTTAAAATCAGGTTTGTTTTTGTTAAAATTGTTTTTAACTAAAATAGTTAAATGAAATATTTAAAAAAAAACAAAACCCAAAAATCGACTGTGTCAGCCAGGTCAACACGAGAAACTTAAAATATTGGCTTCTGCAGCTAACTCAGTCGTCTTCACCTTCATTTTCCTGTTTGTTCATAATCTGGAAAAGAAAAACAAGCTTTCCTGCTTTTTCAGGACCTAAACAATTTCTCAATTTGGAATGAATTAGTCCAAAGGAAGAAAATATTCTTTCTATACCGGCAGAAGAAGCTACTGCTGTTAAAAGTGAGATTATCACTTCAACAGTCTCTAAATACAAGTGCTTAAGTGACTTCCACCAGTTCACTGGTGTGACTTTCTTTAAATCATCATCAGCAAACATATATTTCTTGAATGGTTCACCCTTAGGGCTGAAGTTTATTATAGTTGGCGACATGGAGGGATGATTTATGGATGTCCATGTCATAGCCAACTCCTCGTCTTCAGCAGTTAAGGTTTGACCATGGTACTGAGTATTGAGAATATTTGCAAGAAAATGAGCTGGAGATAGTGCTTGTCCAATTCATTTTTTTAATGCTTGTAATTTAACTGTCATTGCTCATTGCTCTTTTTAAGATCTCACTCAGTTCCTTCCAGATTTCAACAGCATGAGCAATAAAACAGCTATTTCCCTGCATTTTGTTCAAGGCTACAGAAATAGGCTTCAGGGTACTCAATATGTGTTCAACATTTCTCTTAAGCCCAATGTTGAGAGCTTTAGCTGTGACTGTGAACAAAATCGTGAAAAAATAAATGGCACTAACTGTCATCAGATTAGGCCAGTTCTTAATATAGTGCTCAAAACAGTCCACTACTGAGTTTCATCACACGTCTTGTGGGAGAGTTAGCTTGGTTCCTTCCACTTTTTTCAGAGCAGCTGCTGCAAAGTGGTAGTTACGGAAGTATTTTGCAATTTGAACAACATTAGCCTTTGTTTCTGGAACACTGAAATCTTTAGCTAGGAGATGCATCAAATGAGCACTGCAACCGTATGTTATTAGCTTGGGACTCTCTTCACTCTCTTCTAAATAATTTCTTCTCATCTTGGATACATTTGCAGCATTGTCTGTGACCAAGCTGTATACTAGACATTTGAATTTTTTCCACAGTTTTACTGCTGCTACTTGTAAGTATTCTGCTGTATGTGCATTTCCTGATGTATCGATGATTTCTGTAAGGAAGACATTCCCTTCTTCTGTTGTCACACAAGCACATACAACAGGATCATTGTGGACATTGCTCCACCCATCAAGACTCAGGTTAACAATTTCATCCTTTAGACCTTTTGCACACTGCACAATTTCTCTTTCATACACTTTATCCAGCAATTTGCCTGTGAAATCTGTTCTGTTGGGTGGACTGTATCCTGGTCTTAATGACTGAACCATGTTAATGAAGTGTGGGTTCTCAATCATATGGAAAGGAGAGCTTACTGCAGAAACAAACCGGGCAATTTTTTCATCAGTTACCTCTTTTTGTAATCTGCTGGTTCTTATATCTATGGTTGTTTCTGGATGATCGAGATTTTTTTTTCTTTTTGCTACAGGTGATATACTGTGGCTATGTGACTATAAGATGTGACAGAAACACTATTCATTGGCAGATAACTCTGAAACTGTAGAAAATGATGGTGATCTTGAAGGTGGATAGTCTTCAGAATCCTGTATGTTGACAATGGATTCTGCTAAACAAAATAAGTCAATGCAGTTATTTAATTATTACCACCATACTGCTCATTTAGTATTACTCATTGCATTCACTGACACTCAGTACTATTACTTTAAAGGTGAAATTGTAAAAGGAAGATCTGCCTATTTCAGCTATTTTTTTTTATCACAACTGTATCTAAAATGATAGTACCATAGAGTAACAACTATATTTTTTGCTCAAACTTGAGAATTCAAGAATAGTCCAGAAGGAAGACAGGCAGTCCTTAAGAAAAGTATGAAATAAAAAAGTTTACCAACCTGAAGATCCCACATGTTCAGACATGTTCCTTTCATCATCTTCAATGCAGCTTCCTCCTGAGAAGGCACGCTTCTCATGATGTTGTTTCATTCGGTCAACCAGGCCTTACATTTCTTTGTTGCACTGTTTGCATTTTGCATGCATGCCTGTCTTACCCACAGGTAGAGGAACTTCATTAAAATATTCCCAAACTGGATTTCTTTTATGGCCTGCTGCCATTACAGGTTTTCCCTTCTAGTGAGAGAGTGGTATGGTAGATCTCAAATCAATGAAGGCTACACTCAGAAAGACCTCAAGACTTCTGGAATGTGCTGCTTAAACAGTTTCACTTTTGTTTCTATTGCCTTCTCACATTTATCTCCAGACTTCTTCTCCTTGTCCAGATCTGTTCCACCCCCAATAATCTTCTATTCATTGCACTTTTTGAAACTTTGCACTTTTAAAGAGAGGTAAGGGATTGACTTTGTGTACACAAATTTGCAGAGGGACAATAGGGTTGAGGTCTGTTATTTCTCACTTTTATATATTATTCATTTTAAAATGTTTTTGCTGTTAACAAGCATATTATCTCTGGAGACACAAATCCACAGTTTGAGAACTGCAAAACTAAGCATCTCTGATGGTATCTTCTAGACCGAGCACTGAGTCTCATTGGGTAGATAGATTAACCTAAATAATCTATACAGGAGCCCCTGGAACCCAATAAGATTGGGTCCCTAAGCCATGAACTATTAGAACTCATTTACAAAAATGTTCTTAAACATTATATGAATATATTGTCTCATACTATAGAATTAGAATTTATAATCCCTATTCCATGATGAGATATCTTTGAGCTACAATGTATCTTAATTACAACTATCTTTAGATAGATTTTTTCCTCAAAAAGCATTTTATGCAAAAAATCTGATTTAAATTTAAAAAAATCCGACTTTTTTTTATTTTTTAATAAAAATCATTGATTTTTATCCACCCTACTTATCTTCCAAAGTTCAATGAGTTTTTTTCAAGAGGCAGGATGATCTCATGCTGTTTTTTCCCTCCTGTGGGTTTCCCATGCCCTGCAGATAAATGGAGCTTCCATTGTTTAATGCCACCATTCTTAATTTATATAGGAGACAGGTAAATAGCTGCCTTCTCTCCTATCTGGAAGACTGTGCAACCTAATATCAGTGAATATCCATAATTCTTTGTATGGTGTTAATACATATAATTCACAGTATTAATCATTAGCACGCCATAGGCTCTGAGAAAAGACCTCACTCTGTATACAATATTTCTGTATTATAAAAAGTGTATAGTCTGCTGATTTAGTTGTTCATCAGTTGAGGTTCATCCCCTGGCTGTATAGACTAGTAAATCTTTACAACATATTCTTTGAAAGGTAAAACCGAGACCAAACTTCTTTCTCTCCAGCTGGTTGTAGACACAATGCTATCTCCTCCCCCATTTGTTAGTATGAAGTTTGCCTCCATCCCTTGTTTGCTTGATGGGTCTGTTTAGGCAATATGTAAATACATTCTCATGGTCTTTCAAAGTACTTTGGAAGTAACTCCCAGGTGGGGAAAACACATTTCTTTGTCTAGTTCACACCTGTTTACCAACTCCTCCTGGCATGACTGGTTTAAAAACACATTTCAGTCATAACCCTAGTATATATTCATAACTAAGGCTACGTTTTAGTCACAGGTATTTTTAGTAAAAGTCACGGGCAATAAACAAAAATTCACGGCCCGTGACCTGTCCATGACTATTACTATATACCCCTGACTAAAACTTGGGGGTGGGGGCTGCCCGGAGGCGCTGTGTATGCTGGGGGAGGGCAGCCCAGGTGGTGAGGGGAGGCGGGGGTCGGCACGCTGACCGGAACCCCTGCTGGTGCTGAGGGGAGAGGTTGGCAGGGCCGGCTGGCTCCTTACCTGGCTCAGCGCCTCCTGGTCTCCATCCCCTCGGTCGCCGACCAGGGTCATCGGCAGACTCAGGCCTCGACGGCTCCACCCTGGTCACTGTAAGGGCAGTGGTCTGGGAGTTCAGCTCCTCGCCAAGGAGGGGTGACTTCCATGACTTCCAGGACAAACTTGCAGCCTTATTCATAACTCTTAATACCCACAGCGTATATACATTACACAAGAATATTAATGATCAGTGAGTTATTAGTTCTTAAATGATACCTCAAGGCATATTCTGTATAAAGATTATTACAAGTGTATGTATGGTCTGAATACAGGGGTGCTTAGTGTCAAGGTGCCAGACCAGTGACACTCAGCATGAAGAGGCAGAATGCAAAGTAGTTTGATTCACCTGAACTATACATTTCTGTGCTTCATAAAGTCTATTTAAATGTTTTAGTGTTTGCAGTTAAGAAAACTGCACTACTCATGATTCCCTACCCACCAAAAAAGAAATTAACTCTAGCTTACCTAAGTATTTTTCCCCTGAGCAACATATGAATGCATGCATAGAATAAAACATTGTTGCCCTACACCCAAACAGTCCTCCAAGATTGCATGGTATTTACCTTTAAAGGGACAATGACAACTTAACACCCCTCTGAAAGTTTACCTCGGCTTTGTCTTCACTACACAGCTTTTAGCTTAAAAGTTGGGCAGTGTAAACGCTACGAGCCGGGTTTGTGTTGTCAACAAGAAAGCACTCCTGGCGGCAAAACTTTTGTCTTTCGGGAGGGGGGTGTGTGCTTTTTTAAGTGGCAGTGTAGACAAAGCCTGACTGTTCCAAGTAACACTTAAGATCACCAACTGAGAGGCTAGAGAATTCTGTTCAGCTTGTGCATAAAGCATGTTGTCTATAGCCACTTTTACCACGTCCCCACATAGTTTCCTCTGTTTTACATGTATCTTTCACTCAACAATGGGGAGAGAAACAAAACAAAAGTGAGATTGTAAAACCATAAACTGAGGCCAGGAGTACAATCTGAAGCTATTTTTTTAAAGTTATAAATTTAAATAGAACCATTGCTTTAAGGACAATGTTTTGGGTCTAAATATGTTGACTTTATCCTTTTATTTCACTGATCAACCATTTTAGATTGCACCAGTTAAAATCTTTATGCAAAGTTTTATTTTTTTTACGGTGTTTCTTTGCACCAAGGTCACTTGCAAAATAACTTCTTGGAAGTGTTTAAAGTTATCTTGTAAAACAAAAATATCTGAGTGACAGAGCTTCAGGAAATTGAACAGCTACAGGAGACTGGTTGAATACAAGATGAAAATAGGAGAAAAAGGAGTGCTTACGCTTTTATGTACTTGCGCTGTTCAACTGTTTCAAGTGATTGTTAGTTGAATTATATTTTCTAGGTAACATTTAGACATGATTCTTCAACAGTGGAAGTTCAGGATGACCACATAAAGGGCCCATTAAAGGTAATACATTTTTTGAATTTCAGTAGAATTCATTCAGTCATTTATCAAAATGTGTTGATAGTTATGCCTATCTAAGGTTACACTTTTTTCTTTTTTGGGAATACTGATTAGCCAGATAAATGTCTTTCTATAGGAATGAGAATTTAAAGAGTTTTTAAATATGTAGGGTATGATATGGAAAAATGTGGGTGGTCTGAACATAGTCCTGTTCCAAGCCTGTTCCATTGCCCATTGCAAAGAGCGAAACCCAGCACTGCCAGTGTAGAGTGACAAGGTATAAAGGTCATTTGTTTAGCAAAAAGAAAAGGAGTACTTGTGGCACCTTAGAGACTAACCAATTGCTCATGCTCAAATAAATTGGTTAGTCTCTAAGGTGCCACAAGTACTCCTTTTCTTTTTGCGAATACAGACTAACACGGCTGTTACTCTGAAACCTGTCATTTGTTTAGCAGATTCCCTGCTAACCACAGGGGGAAGGTTAACAAGAAACTGGCCATCACCCTGAATATTAAGTAGTTATAGCTGATTCATTTAAGATTTCTACCCTGCCTCCAGGGGAGAAAACAAAGCTGGTTCCTCAGTTTAAGTGCTTGGTCACAAATCTTTTTTGACCAGCTTGCAGATGTTTTGATGCCTTCCTACCAGAAGTGGAGTAATTGTTAAATCACACACCTAATTTCCTTTTTTATGTGGGCTCCTTTAAGAGCATGAGGGATGCCCCTGTTTCCCTGGAAAAATCCTAGAGCCACACTTATTAGTTCCCCAGTTTTACAAAAGCCTTATCCAAACAAAGTTGCACGAGTTTGTCTGTTTAGACTCCTTTTGTTAAACTGGTGCAAATGCAAATGTTAAACTGGACACTCTTAAAAAAATTAACCCTTGTTTATGTTGATTTAACTTTATTCTCTACCAAATCAAGAGATGTTAAATTGATAAGTCAATGTTAAATTGATTTTAGTATCCACAGGCATTTGCAGTAGTTTAAACCTGTCCTTACAGATTTTAGTATCTATATCAACTTTGTTTAGTTCAGCCCTAAATGCTCTCTAGATTATGAAAGTAAATCATGTTTATTCACAATTTTAATAGGGTTGGGTCCTGCTACTAGACGAGAACTAACTGACATGCTTATGCCCTAACTTTTGTTGAAGCTTTGTGCATCTATACAGAGCCAGAATTGAGAATTGGCATGTCACAAGGCTTGAAGGTTTTTAAACATTGAAAAAGTTTCAAATATCATTCAGGGGGTGGATGTCAGCAAACTAGCCAGCTTTCTGGCTAAAGATGATGCAGAAACAAACAATCAAACAGCTTACCAAGGATCACATACTGGTAACCAACCTTGCAAGAGGAACCAGGCCAGTAATCCTAGGTGAACATGACACATTGATAGGTTGAATTTTTAAAAACTGAACAGTGCAACAAGACACTCCAAGGGCTTCCACACTACAGGCAAGGAATTTAAAGAAATAGGTCTTGTTGACTATTTTACTGAGTCAATTTACTCAATTTTTACTAGAAGTAAAGACTTGTATAGTAGTGGGAGAATGAACTTACGTTTTAGGGATGGGACTTTTGTAAGAAGTACAACTATGACCACTTGCCAAAGTTTAAGTACAGGAATTTGTCAAAATATAAAATACACATTAGTCACATTCTTTCAACTTTAATATTTCAGTGTAAGCCGCTTTATATGGATTTTAGGTTTCAAATACCAATTCAGATAATCTTCCTCTGGAAGTGTTTAGTGACAGCTTTTTTTTTTTTTAAGAAGATCCTACTGGCTCAGATCTTCCAATGAAGTATTGTTTGATGAAAGGAAAACCACTTCTTACCTCTACCTCATAGGGCCTACACCTCCCTCTCTGTGTTCAACAAAACACAGAAGCAGATAGGATAGTAAAGAGAAGAATAAAAGTGGACAGAAGGCATGAGTAGTAGAGGAACAGTATTGAAGGAAGCTGCAAAGCAAAAATGGTTGACGTGATTTGTCTTTTGCAAAGACTAGTGGGGAGAATAGGCTTATAGTGCTCTCCATCTCTCGATCTTCATATTGCCGCCTACCTCTGGAGGTGAAGGGGATGTGAGCATTCAGTGCATAACTGTTAGGCTTTTTGGCTTGAAGCTAAGACGTTTGATTGGTTCTGATTTTAGTCACTGTTGCTTTGGAAAAAACTCAGCTGGATGGTTTGAACTGGCAAGCTGTTATACAAGAGAATGACATCACTCAAAACAGTTCTTATTCCCCACTTGCTGGCAGCAAAGAAAGAACCATATTCAGTTATCTGGATTGGTTTGGAAAAATAAAGTAACAAATTTACAAATATAATTTTGAGCGAAGGTAAAAGGTAAAGTATATTTAACTGTGCAAAACTAGAAATTCAGTGCACCTGAGGAACACAAGGTTGCACCTGTTCTAAGCAAAGTATTTTTAGCATCTTACCCTTATTAAGATTTGCTGATTAAAAAAAATATTTTTCAGTCCTAATTGAGATGAATTATCTGTTTGAAAGTTCTCAAAAGTTAAGTAGCTTTTATATTATTTTAGGTAGGATCTGTTGTAGAAGTAAAGAATCCAGATGGAACTTACCAGGAAGCTGTCATCAACAAATTAACAGATGCAAGTTGGTATACTGTAGGTAAGAGAAATGGATAACTATGTCCTCAAACTGGAAAGTACACATCAGAAAAATATCACCACTTATCCAAAGATTATCAACACTTGATCTGTTTTAAATTTGAGAAAATGCCTTTGGGCTATAAATGTATTTAGAGAATATTCTCGATGGGAAGTAGTTAATAAAAACAAGATTTTGTATCTGTAGAAGCAGTTGTTTAACAGCGTTCCCTGTGCTGCACACTTTTGTCAAGATGATTTGATACTAGCATATGGACAGGCTTAAGCTCACGCTTTATGTACTGCAGGTAGTCCTATTTGAAGTCAATGGAACTGTGTAAAATTAAGCACATGCATAAATCTTTACAGGATTAGCACCATATAGAAAATTACATACTTGAGTACTTTTAAATAGCAAATAAGTAAATACTAGACCAGTAGACAAAGTTATTCAAAGTTGAGTTGTCTCATATTTAAAAGAGATTCACTCTAAAAAATGAGTTTCCTAACAAGATGTGTTTTATTAGTCTAGAAAAGCAGTCTTCAAACTGTGGTACATATAGGTTGGTTTAATCAGAATAGAATCCAATCTAACTACGCTGATAAATTGTGACGGTTGTACACCAAATACTTTAGTTTTAGATGTGGTTCATTAGGTCCTCGTTTGAGAACTATTGGTCTGGACTCTAGAATATCTAATATGCATTATTGTAGCATGTACCTGCTTTTGACAGTAGTTAGAAATAATTCATGGTGATTTTAAGTGTTACAACAACTTCAGTAACCGTTTACAGTACTTATTTTCCCCTAGTTTAGAACAAAGATAAAAGCTATCATAGCTCCTTTAAACAAGCACATAACAATGTTGATTTTTACTTTAATTTTTCCATTATCTAATCAAGTCCTAAAACATTTTTTCTGATGACTTAATCCAAATGCGCTAGCAAAGCTTGCTTTTCGTATGCCCAGTTCAGATGGCACTGGCTTTTCAGTGCTGTTTCCATGGCACGTCAACCAGTAAATGAGAGGTAGAAGGGTAGAGTACATGTAAAACTAGTTTCAGGTCTCAGGAACCAATACTCTCCTTAACACAGCCCTAATATAGGCAAATAGAAAGTACCAATTAAGGGTTTTTAAATTTTTTTTTACTATTATTATTTATTTCTACTGAGAAACTTGTCCTCTCCCACCCTGAGCTCCATAATACAAAGAGATTAGGGGGAGACTGACTCCCCCTGATTGGCAGTTTCTTAAGGTGAAGGCTGCCTTTGACAGGTAGTCTCTCCCATCACATAGGCTAATGTTGGTGTGGGGATCTTGTGCATGGACCATGTTTTTGGCTAATCTAAATGAAGCTTATTTTGGACTCCATGACCTCTAAATTGGTAGACTGATTTGTTACACACGGGCGCATAATATAAAACAAGATTGAAAATACATTCATGCACATCATTAGCTGCAATTATGGGTAAAGAAAAATATTAGCAATTGTGACCATTTATTATTAAGGGTTGCTAATTGTAAACTGATGCTGGAGAACTGGCAGAGGAGAACTGACTTCAGGAAGCATGTGCTAAGTGAGTTCTGAGCAGAGTGATAGTTCTTCGAGTGCTTGTCATGTCCATTCCATTCTAGGTATGTGCGTGCTTATGTGCAAAGTCGTTGGAGAGTTTTGCCTTAGTGGTATCCGTAGGGTCGGCAGTGGCACCCCCTTGAGTGCTGCGCCCAGGCGCTGGTATATAGGTGCCGCTGTTCCTACCCCCGCTCAGCTCCTTCTTACCGCCTGTGACGGTTGGTCGGAGCGCCTTGTCTTTCCCATCGCAAGAGCATGGGCGGGTCTTCAACAGCCCATTTTCTGGCTTCTTTGTATATAGCAGGGGTGGCCAAACTGTGACTTGCGAGCCACATGCAGCTCTTTTGCAATTAAAGTACTGCTCGTGGAGCCCCCTATGCTTACCCCTCATTCTCCACCTATCAGACTTGTTGGGGGAGCTTGGGACCTCTGCCTTATATTCGGGTAGGGCTTCTGCCCAGTGGGGAGGGAGGTCTCGGGGCCTCAGCCCCGCAGAGAACATGTGCCGGTGCTTGGGACTTCAGCAGGAGCAAGGCTGAAGCCCTGAGCTCCGGCAGGTTCCTCCTGCGGGGCAGAAGCCCTGGCAGGTATGCTCCAGCTCTCAAACTTCTGAAGATTGTCGTATGCAGCTCGGAGGGTCCATAAGTTTGGCCACCCCGGTATGTAGTTTAGATACGTAGTTAGCCTTTAAGTGTGAAGTAGTTCGGTAGTTAGCGTCCCAGCTGGGACTTCACCCCGGAGTGGGGCATGCCCCGCTCTCCTGGTTTCAAATCATGCTCGTCATATAACAGGCAGATGCCTATTAGTGACCCCCACGACAGTTGTCTGAAGTGCTTGGGAGAGTCCTATAGAAAGGACAAGTGCAGAATCTGTAAGAACTTCACCCTAGACCCAGAAGGAATGGGATATCCGCTTGAGGGCACTCCTTATGGAGACTGCGCTTTGTCCTGCAGAGCCCTCCCACTCTGATCCCACAATGAGCAGCTTGGCATTGGTGCAGAGCGCACCTCCAGCACTGGCTCCGTCAGACACCGTTCCCCCTCATTGGTGCCGAAGAAGTGGCAAAAGAGGAAGAGCACCCTGGCACCAGAAGGAAAAGGGGCCTTGGGCAAAGGATGTGTGTCAGGTCATATGCCTGCCCCTGGGCTTCATGAGGACACTGCTGAGGTCAGACCCCCGAGACTGGCCAGGGATCCGCCTTCGACTCCCGGGAGCAGAAGGGGACCCCGGCTTCTCCTAAGGCCCTCATTGCCTGAGGCAGCCCCAGTGGTTAAAGAATAAGCAGGCTGACACCATACCAGGTGCTAGACTCGGCTAAGGCCCCAATGTCTAAGGGCAAACCGGTCATGGGACTGCCCCATAGGGCAGTGGAGCACCCTCTGTCCCCGGACTGCAGGCTTAGATCCCCGTCTCCGCGGCCTAGGACCCCTGCACCACATTCCCAGTCTCCGGTCAGAAGACCCAGGTCCCCGACGCCACGCTCTTCCCCTACAACACATGGGACACTGGAGTTGAAGCACCAGTCCCCCACCACCAGTACCTGTGAGCTGCCCACCAAAGATCGCCACCGTGCAAGTGACCCTTGCCCAGATGGTCTCCAAGAAGTTGGTCCCCACTGGGACGAGATCGCTTCCGGTCGCAGCACCGGTCTCCATCCTCTCGGTTCCACTCGTCAGGCAGGCACTGATCCTCATCCTTACCTCGCCAGTCACCGACCAGGGTCAGTTGGCAGACTCAGGCCTCGATGGCTCCGCCCTGGTCGCCATAAGGGCGATGGTCAGCCTCAGACTGGGAGTTCAGCTCCTCGCCAAGGAGGGGTGATTTGTCACCAAACCGTGAAGCTGACGCAGCACCTGCAGTGACGGCATGGCAGCAGGGACAGTGGCCCGCTCAATGGCCACACTGGAACTCGTGGCCGTGCCCATAATGCCGGTCCTGTATTCCCACCAGTCCTCCCTGACTGCCTTGGTCAAACTGCCGCAGCACCAGAGTCGGAACACGGTACTGAATCCAACACGGGGGGCAGCACATAGGGATTCCAGCGCCTAAGGAGAAGGAAGGGGAACCCATCCCTCCCCCAGTGGTGCACTCGTCATCTCCGGACAAAGCGGTGGCGGGTCCCTCCCAAATGGGCAGCCCCCCCCACCGATGACTTTAAGGAGCACCAGGCTCTCCTTAAGAGGGTGGCTACCAACTTTAACTTAAAAATTGAGGAGGTCCCAGAGGAGTCCGATGACCTCTTTAAATTTATATCCACCGCCACTCCGGCCTGGGTCGCACTGCCCATCCACCTAGGAGTCCTTAAGATTGCTAGATCGCTGTAGCAGACCCAGTCTTCAATTCCGCCTACTTCTAAGAAGGCGGGAAAAAAGTATTACGTCCCTCTAAAAGGGTTTAAATATCTGAATACACACTCCCCAGAGGCATTACTGGTTGATATTGACCGCTATTAATGAAAGGGACAGGCAGGGCCAAGTCAGTGGTACGCTGAAAAACAAAGATGCCAAGAGACTGGCATTTGGCAGAAAGATTTATTTGACGGCAAGCCTACAATTTCAGGTGTCTAACAGGCCCTGTTAGGCAGGTACAATTTTAACCTGTAGGACTCCCGTAGCAAATTCAAGGCGGACCTTCTGTGGGACCGAGCCCAGGAGTTTGCTGCTTTGGTGGACGAAGGCACAGCTGTGCCAAGGGGGGCCCTTCAGATGGGCTGGGACACTACTGACTCAGTGGCCAGGGTGCTTGCCTATGCGGTGGCCATGAGACGTACCTCCTGGTTGCAGTCCTCCAGGTTATCCCAGGAGATGCAGGCCACTACACAGGACCTCCCATTTGAGGGAACAGGTCTTTTCTCTGAGCTCACAGACTCGAGACTCCATGGCCTTAAACACTCCCGTGCCACCCTCCACTCCTTGTGCCTCCATACTCCTCACTAGGCCAGGAAGCCGTTCCACCCTCCAACTCCTCTGCCTCCGCAGTCTAGGTCCAGGGGTACCCACTGGCTGGGCACCTACAGGAGAAAGGATAGAGACAAGGGGGTAAGCAATGACACCTGTCATCTTCCCATTCATTTGCTCAGCTTGGGTCTTTCAGAAGCAGTCATTTTGAGGGTGCGCTCAAGGACGATGCCCCAGTCACCTCCCACTCTTTCCTCAGCTGCCTCCACCCCTTCCGGTTGTCCTGGTATTAGCTGACCACGGGCCGTTGGGTGCTCAAAATAATGTTCTCAGGTTACATCCTGATATATCTAGAATGGAATCAACATGAACAAGCACTCGAAGAATTAAAAACGGTTACCTACCATTCGTAGTTTTTGTTCTTCGAGATGTGTTGCTCATGTCCATTCCATTACTCGTCCTCCTACCCCTCTGTCAGAGTTGCTGGCAAGAAGGAACTGAGAGGGCTTAGGGTCGGCAGTGCCTATATATCAGCTTATGGGCGGGGCACTCAAGGAGTGCTGACACAGCCGACCCAACGGATACCGCTAAGGGAAAAATCTCTGACGACTGCAAGTGGGCACGTATACAGCTACAATGGAATGGACATGAGCAACACATCTCTAAGAACAACAACTACGAATGGTAGGTAACCGTTATTTCTCTTTTAAAAGACATTGAAATTTTGTGAGATGAGTATGCTTTTCCAGGTAGGTATTACTACAAAGAAATTATCTGATAGAATAAGAAAGTAGGATGAGGGAGAGACATGGACAGAACAGAAGCCAAAATAGAATGAAGGGGTGGGAAGAGGCAGAATAATAGAGAAGGGTGTGGCCATAAAGAAGAGGTTTTCATAAGCGATGTAGAAGTAGACATGGGAATTAGTGAGCATGTGAGGTGGTGAAGCAATAGTGTATGGACATGTAAATAAAAAAGTATACTTCCAAGTTCCAAATAGCCTGAAATTTGGATAGAATTGTAAAATGTGATGTGACAAATGCATGAAATCAGCAGTTTGCCAAAGTAAGTGATGTAGAAATAGATACAGGCTAAATAGTGGAGGCAGCTGGTGCAAGGAGTTGCAATTTGAGATTCAAAGTGACATATGCAGCTGTCAAAGATTGAGCCTGAGAAAGAAAGGGAAGGTGGAAGTAAAGAAGGGAGGAGAGAGCTGACCTGGAGATGTGATTGAAGATACTGTGCTTACCAGATTAGATGATGCCCATCTTGTGGGATCAGTGAAAATTGGTATCACAGCTGCAACTTCATCGTGTCTAATACAGTTCTGGAGTGAAATGACATTCTTAGCAGCAGAAGATTAGGAATATACTTTATCAGGTGGGTGAATAGAAGCAGGACTGAAAAGAACTTTGGATATATTGGTATCTGTGGATCTGAGGAAAGTCTGGTTGAGAGCTAGGCATTCCTGTCAGACTCCATAATGATCAGTTTCCTTGTTCAGCAAGTTTGTCTAAGTTTACATTAGCACCCAGCCATCTTGAAGTACTGGGTGACATCACTAATTCAGAGAGTGACCTTGCTCACAAATTCCTCTGCCGAAAGCTTCACTTGGCAAATGGTAAACACCGTAGCAGTTATACAGCAAATTGTTACACCTTGGAGATTCATTCAGTTTGTGGCTCAAAGTCTTTATAGAATCATGCATTTGGGAGCCGCTTGAAAACTGTATGTTCTACAATACCTACGCACAAGTGGAGAGCAGTTTAAAGGCATGTCAACCTTCCTTGCTTTTGTAGGGCTAAGGCCTTGCCTACACTCAGGTTTTGATGTGGGTGTATGATTCTTTCCTACCAAAATAATCAGTACAATCCCTAGCTTGGGTCCAGTTTAATATTACTATTATAACAAAGGTGCCTTTTACCAGTATGGGTTATTCCCTTTGCTATAGTAGTATACGGCAGTGGTTCTCAACCAGGGGCCTGGGGCCCCCTAGGGGGCCACGAACAGGTTTCAGGGGGTCTGCCAAGCAGGACCAGTGTTAGACTCGCTGGGGCTCAGGGCAGAAAGCCTAAGCCCTGCCATGCAGCACTGAAGCCAGGGGCCCTGATCCCTGCCACCTGGGGCTAAAGTAGAAGCCTGAGCAACTTAGTTTTGCAGGGCACCCTGTGGCTTGGTCGCCCGGGCAACTGCTCTTCTTGCTACCCCTTAACGTCAGCCCTGACTTATATGCAGAAAAACACTTGTTTTGGCACAGGTGGGCCGTGGAGTTTTGATAGCATGTTGGAGGGGGGGGGGAGGGACTCAGAAAGAAACAGGTTGAGAACCACTGGTATAAGGCACCTTTTATATACTGATAAGAGTCCACTCTGTTGAGGTGTGGGGTTGTTACCATTTTACATGTTAACGATACCCATATATGGTTAAAGCAGTATTACTGGTGTATGGACAAGGACTAAGTCATGCCCTTGACACTTCTGATCTTTGTAACATCATTTGTGTATGCACAGGCACCTGACTTATTTGGTGTCCAGAGCTTTTGCATAGAGTTCTACATGTTCAAGAAAAAGCCTGCTGATGGGCAAGTTCTCCTTTCTCTAAGATCTTGGAATAGCGGATTTGCATTTCAGTGACTCTCTGAAACCTTGACCTCTTGGTTTCCTTTGAAGTTTTCAGTTTCAGGATAGTTCTTTTAAATGCACTACACTACTGTACTTCTGTCTGATAGAAGGCTGGAAAGGCTGCCTTGCTGGCGTATTTTGAAGGTTTCCCACTGTGGTAAAGGAGAAGAATATGCAAGTGTGGCAGAGCTAGCATCTGCTTTCTATAGATCACACACGCTTTTTGGCCAGATAAGACATACCTCTTGTGGGGACTTCATGATGTTAAATGGCTTAAGAGAAAAGGAAGTTGCTCTCTATTATTAGGATGCCCTGAGCCAGGGGTTGGGGAGGAGATAAATATATTAGGCAAAACAAACAGTATACAGAGCCCAACTGCCCAGGGTCCATAATGCAGGTACCTACCAAATTCTGAGCTTACCATGGAGAGTTTTCTCCTGTTGTAATCAGCTTGTGGAAACACATATGTTGTGGGGTTTGGGGTTACAGCCTAACTACACAAGTTCCCTGGAATAATAGGTGATCTCAATCCTCTAGTTCCCTGAAACACTTCTAGAACTATAGAAAAGTACAGTTATCATCTAGTTTGGTGCTCCCTCTTAGTGACGAAACTGGGGTTGGGTATGTCATGTTCAGAAATGGTGGTTCTCAAAGCCCTGTCCCAGAGAGTACTGGATTTTATACAGGAAAAATATTCAGGGAACTGAGCAAAGGATATTTCTGTAGCAGGAAAATACAGGCCAAGTATTTTTTTCAGTTTATTAACTAATAATTTGCCTTTCCTTTTTTCCCCTGGTGACAGTATTTGATGATGGGGATGAGAAGACTCTTAGACGCTCTTCTCTTTGCCTGAAAGGAGAGAGACATTTTGCTGAAAGTGAGGTAAGTGATTGCTGTCAAAATGAATACATCTTAATTCCACAGTGTTGATATTTAAAAATAATCAAAACAATGTCTTTCATCCCAATTTCATCAGTTTAATTAGTGCCTCAGACTTTCAAAGGCTAAATATATTAATGCTGCTAAAATGGTGACTATGCAAAATATAATCCACAAAATCTAATTCATTCCTTTACACCCAGAAATAAGATTTGAGGAGTGACTTCTCCAAACTAAAAGTTGCCATCAAAATTGACACTTCATATTTATTTTTTGCATAATGGGGTTCAATAGTGATACTGCTTTATAAGTTGAATTATTTTTGCTATAAATACTTTTCTTAGCTTTCTCTGTAAGCATTGATTGAAAAAAGATACTGCAGTATAGTGCATGACACACATCATGATTTGTATCTTCTCACATAATTACACTTTAATGGGAGCTGATGCAAGTGACCATGTTAATTTGTAAGTGTTGTCGTAATAGCTAATAAATTTGAAATCTGAGATACATCTGTGTACTGTTGTTTTAGGTAAATTATAGCCTCTTGTCACCTGTTACTTTGAAGAAATGTTTGTCCCTCCACAAATCAGAAATCTTTTCATATTTGTTTGATGGTCTAGCCTACAGACTAATTACTTCTAAAATATACACATGCTTTCTAAACAATTACAGGGTTAAGTCAGACATTTTTCTGCTTATTACACAAGACTGTGTGAACAGACAGACAAGCAGATGGACCAATATATGTGAACATGTTAAATTATGAAAGAGCTGTTTGAGAAAGAATTTTCCTGCTGAGCAGAACGCTTTCTGTGCTATACTCAATCGAGCATGTTGCTCAAATGTTGTGAACTGGGCATTTTTACTGTGCCTTTGTTAAGGTGCTCAGATGCTCTCACTAAAAATTCCAAGTGTATGTGCCAAACATTAAGCTCCTAAATACGGATTTAACTATAAGTCGCCTAATTTTCAAAGATGATGAGCATCTGCTGTTCCTGTTGAATTTTAGTGATTTGTAGGTGCTCAGTACTTCTGAACATCGGGCTGCTTATATATATTAAATATGGGGTTCGGAACCTAACTTTGGGAATCCAGATTTGAAAATTTTGGCCAAGATTATTATATAGGTTAATCTACCTCCCTGCTGTCTGAACAAGAATGTCCATCAGTCCAGATTATTGTATCTGATTTGCAGAAATCTAATTTTAAGGTAACTTCTCCTACTTTTCATTTTGCTAGTCCGTTTTCTTTTCAGGTATCTGGGCACTTGGTGTTTAGCCAAAAAATCACTGATTTTCAGTTCCCTCACTGTCATTGGGGGTTTACTCTGCAGTTCTACAAATTGGTTCATGATAGTATTCCTTTACACTTGAAGTTAAAATTGCACCTCCACTTTCTTCAGCACTTAGGCTATGTCTAAGCTACAGTAGAACCTCAGAGTTATCAACCCCTCAGGAATGTAGGTTCTTCATAACTCTGAACAAAATGTTATGATTGTTCTTTCAGAAGTTTGCAATTCAACACTGACTTAATACAACTGTGAAACTTTACTATGCAGAAGAAAAATGCTGCTTTTAACCATCTTAATTTTAATGAAACAAGCACAGATAGTTTTCTTATCTTGTCAGATCTTTTTTTAAACTTTCCCTTCTTTTGTTTTAGTTGTTCACCTTTAACACAGTACTGTACTTTACTAGCTTTTTTGTTTTGTTTCTGCTGCTGCCTGATTGAATACTTCTGGTTTCAAAGGAAGGATGTGGTTGACCAGTCAGTCATAACTCTGAGGTTCTAGTGTACATCATTTACAGCGGTGCAGCTGCACTTCTGGTGAAGATGCTCTAGGCCGACGGGAGCGAGCTCTTCCGTTGACTTAATAACTCCTGCCTCCATGAGCAGTGGTAACTATGTCAGTGGGAGAAGCTCTCCCACTGACATAGCACTGTCTACATCAGTGCTTAGGTTAGTGTAATTTACGTTGCTCAGGGTTGTGGATTATTCACCCCCCTAAACAAGGTAAATTATGCCAAAGTAATTTGTAGCGTAGACATAGCCTTAGAATTATGCCACAGTGCTGTTCTCTTGTTCTGAGCTAGGGTTTTAATTCTGTCCATGCCCATCATTCTGTGTTGGGTAAATATGCAACGTCTATCACAGTAACAGACAGATGTGCGTTTGCTTTTTGGTTTGAAGGTGGGGGGGCTTCATCAGCTGCAGTGAGTTCAGTCTGACCTACTGTGACGGGGTTGGGACTCACCACTGCGGCGCCTCCTGCTGGTGACTCTGGGAATTTGCTCAGTCCATGTGGAGCGCCCTCTACTGGTGGTGTCCAATCCGTCTCACGCCTTCCACTGGCGTCTGAACCCGCATTGCTCCCCGCTTGGCGGTGTCCTCTTCAGGACACTGCCCTCCAGCAGTGCCCCTTAGTCCATGCTCACCCCATTCTGGGGTTGTGGGGGTGTTAACAGCAGTCTCCTGGTTTGCCCCTGTCACAGTGGCCAACCACACCCCTAAAGTCTAACCCCTTCCCTCAGGGGTCTGGTGCAGTCCGTTATGGCCACTTCCCACAGCCAGGTGCGAGATAAGAGGGAAGGGGGGACCCAGGCCCGCCCACTACTCTGGGTCCTGACCCAGGGACCCTCTAGCAACAGCCTCCGTACCCTCCTCCTCTCCCCTCGTCTGTCCGCTGTCCTTGGGTCACTTCCCCTCTAGGCCCTTCTGATCAGGGCCCACAGCCTGGCAGGTAACAGGCTGGAGCTCTCTTATGCTCCCCTGACTCTGCCTAGCACTGTGCTGTCCGGGTGCTGGTCTCCTTGCTCAGGAGACTAACCTTCCCTGCTGGAGGTCTGGGAGAGACTGACTAATCCTCTCATGGGCAGCCTTTATATAGGGCTGAGCCCAGCCCTGATTGGCCACCTCTTGCCCAACCCTGATTGGCTCTCTAACAGGCCCTCCTTGATTGGCTGCCGCTTTACGCAGCCTTTCTGGCCTGTCTTTGCCCACTCTCACAGGGGGGTGGGGCCACCACACCTACATAATATTTTTTAATGAGAATCTGATGTATTCTTCATAGTTTGAAACTAGCATAGCATTGAGAATGGTAAGACAAAGAAAGTTTTCACACTTCTTGAAGTGTAGTGTGGTAACATTTGTTTATTGTGTAACTAACTGGGGGAAATATCTCATCTCATATTTTTTATGACTATGATTCATGCCTTTATGTGTGTAGATATGATGGGTTACTTGCTATGGAGTTAAATCAAAAGGTTAAAGGAACCAAGCAGAAAAGGTATAATAACAGCCTAGATAAGGGCATCCCAAGGAAAACACAATAGTCAGGTTTATTATCATGAATAGCGACTCCTCAGCCCCAAACCTGGTGACATAGCTGTTTTGCCAAGGCTAGGAAGAGGGAGAGAAAAGGGAACACTAAGACATTACAGGACCCTGGATATAGAAAAGGGTGAGGGTTGTGTGAGTGGCCAGAAAACTGCCCAGGAAATGACAGGAAGAGCTGACAGGCTGGCAAGGGGACACACACAAACAGAAAGAGCCTGCTGCAAGCAAGACAGTTTGTTATTTTCAGCTGGAGATGGAGGTTGGCTGGAGTGAGGGAAACTTAAAAATCTGACAAGGAAAGATTAGGGTGTAAGTAAGACCCATGTATATATGCCTTTTATTGTTTTTACCCTTTAATCTGTGTGCTTTGTACCATTGGGGAAGGAATAAAAAACCCTGTATTTTGAAGATGTGTTCTTGAGTCACTTTAATCAGCTCCTGGGTGCCAGGAGTGAAAGAGCTTACAGGCATCAACTGCAGTTGGGCCTATTTCATTTCTACAGTTGGGAGAGGTGCACTGATGCTCAGAGACCAAATCCCAGAGTAGTTGGTTGTATGGTTCCATCCAGTGATGAGCTGCCAAAATCTTAACAACAGGTTCCCTCCTCACCCTATGAGAGGGTCGTTGCCCACCCCCACACCCCGGGACTCCTGCCCCATCCAACCCCCCCGCGTTCCTTGACGCCCCCCTCCCCCAGTACCCCTGCCCCATCCACCCCCTCCCCTGTCCCCTGACTGCCCCCAGAACCAGGCAGGAGGGTCTCGTGGGCCACCATAGTGGGTGCTCACCCTACCCTAAGAGCCAGAGGCATCTGCGGGGGGGGCGAGGTGGGGAGTCCTAGCGGTGCTTACCTGGGGCAGCTCCCAGGAAGCATCCGGCAGGTCCCTCTGGCTCCTAGGGGAAGGGAAGCGTAGCTGGGGAGGAGCATGGGGAGCAGCTGTTCCCCCACTGGTCACATCAAAAGTGGTGCCTTAGGCGCCGACTCCCTGGGTGCTCCGGGGCTGGAGCACCCACGGGGAAAATTGGTGGGTACAGAGCACCCACTGGCAGCTCCCCACCCCTTGCCCGGCCCCAGCTCACCTCACCTCCGGCCGAGCTCACCTGGGCCTGAGCAGGAAGCCGCTGCTTGCTTCTCAGCCTACCTCGGCTTCCCGCGTGAACAGCTGATTCGCTGGAAGCCTTGGGGGCGGAGAAGCAGAACGGGGCGGCACGTTCAGGGGAGGAGGCGGAGTGGAGGTGAGCTGGGGCCAGGGGTGGGGCGGGGAGCTGCCGGTGGGTGCTCTGGAGCACCCATGGAGTCGGCGCCTAAGGCACCACTTTTGGCGGGTTACATTTAGAAGCCCTTTTAGAACCAGTTGTCCCTCGCGGAACAACCTGTTCTAAAAGGGCTTCTAAATTTAACAACCGGTTCTAGCGAACCAGTGCGAACTAGCTCCAGCTCACCACTGGTTCCATCTAGAGTGAGGTACAAGACACAGGGCCTGTCACTTGAGGGTATACTTGAGAAGGACTAGAAGGGCTCTAAGAGGCAGTTTGCCCCTTAACTGTGTCAACTTCCATTGTTATTCAACTTGTTATTTAAATAACAATAAAATATGCCAATAGAAAAAGCTCTAGGTGCCCTAAAAACCAATTATTTACAATTGTGAATGATAATAGAGAACAACTTCTCCATAAGACTCCAATTTCAAAGGCTTGCTCTGTAAGGTACTGTAGGTCTCTGAGATCCTTTTTTTTCACCCTCATGCAGAAAAGACCTAAATTAAGATATGCTCTCTCAGCCTTTCCAGCCAGTACCCTCTTCCTAACTACATCTGGTTTATAATCTTTGAGAAACATGTTGTTCTTGCCAGACTCTGTTCTTCTTTCTTGCAAGAACATAGTTGTGCAATATTTTGTCATTAATTAATAAGAAAGTTAGCTTATTTTGGTTTGCCGGTCTCTGTTGGTCAGCCTTGCTAACTTCAGTTTTTCTACGAGGGACCTTTGTCCATTTCCCTTACATGTATAATTGGGATGTGGATCTGCGGGTGCTTCAGAAGCAGAATGTGCTTCATCTAGCAAGGGGAAAGGAGTATCTCATATCAGGATGTCAGACCTGCTGCCTGAGTTCGTTCTCCTTTACTGATAAGTGGTCTCAGAATAGGGCCTTCAGGGTGTGTGTGTGTGAATGGGCACGTGGAAGAAGGTAGTTGCTGTGAAATGTTAATTTCTAAAAGACAAGGCCATTGTTTTTAAAGCAGTGTCTCTGCTCTGAGTACATTGTCTGTAGGGAGACTTTCCATTTACAAAAAACACATTTATTAAAGTATATACAAACTTAGACTTGGTATAAACTCTTGAAAAATTATTGGTTTGAGTTTTAATGAGTTTAATGATCTTCCAACAGACATTAGATCAGCTCCCACTCACGAACCCTGAACATTTTGGTACTCCTGTCATAGGAAAGAAAACAAACAGAGGAAGGAGATCTAATCATATGTAAGTTAAATATCTTTTCAATCATTTGTTTGAGCTCTGCATTAATTTACCTTCTTATATTGTGTCATTAATTCCAGAAGTTTTTGTATATTTCAGACTTCTATAAATTTTTAAGATACTTAGCAAGTTGAATGAAAAGTGACATTATTCTAAAGTTGAAGAGTAAGTCAGGAAATAATTTCTCCTGCTTTGCTGTACTGCAAGGATTGCAACAAGTACTCAATGTGTTTTCCAGCTAGCACAATTTCACTGTTCATTGTGGACAGGAACCAAACATCTTGATATTCATGATCTACAGAAAATCTACATTAAAATCTCGGTTGAATAATTCCTCTTTCTTTTGTGTTAACAGCTCCAATGGTGAGCACAAGTTATTAACACAGTTATCAGAAGTTGTTATTAACCCAAGTTACTGCTCTTTTAGCTTTGTAATTGGACCTTTTGGATAGTATCTGCAAAGCAATGTTCAGTATTTTGCTCTGTGGAATTCATTTGTCAGCTTTTACTCCTGGGGGAATTCTGCACAAATATTTTAAAATTCTGCATATTTTATTTATCAAAATAACACAATATAATTACACCAGTTTTAATTATTTTGGTCATTTATTTTGAAATACCTGTCAGCAAGTATGTCTGTAACAATACAGACAACCAAATAGTTTCAGGAAATGTTTTCTGAGAAAGACATTCATTACTAGGCATATTAATACAAAACTTTGAGTAATAATTCATTTAAACTACAATCCAGAAACATATTTCCTGCTCCCCTCAGAAGCAGTGCAAAGGCTTGGGAGTCAGGGGTAACAGGGAGCTGAGGGAGAGGGAAGTAATTGCCAGGAAGGAGCCTGGAGTGAACCTGGAAGGTGGTTGGGTATGGGTGGGAGAAATATGAAACAGTTGGGTTTTTTTTGGAGGGGGTAGGGATTGTTAGGGAATTGGGGAGTCTCCCCCATGCAGACCCAGGCTGACCCCTAGCCTCTCCCATTCAGTCAGGTACATCTATCCCCATTCCCCATTTGTCCTTGCACTCCCACTCAGCTACCCCTCCTCCCTGTTCCTATGTGTCCCTTCACCCCCACTCAGCCATCCCTCCTCCCCCATCCCCATGTGTCCCTACACCACCACTCAGCCATCCGCTTCCCTTTGTCCCCATGTCACCCTGCATCCCCACTCCCATTCAGTCCCTGGTTCAATGCTGTCACCCCACTAGCTCCTGTGCTCCCACCTCAGTCTCCCCCCCCCACACTAGCCCTTCTGAACCCCAGTCTATGTGACCCACCAGCAGCCCCATGTGCCCCGCTCTGTCCATCCCCTCCATACCTTGAGGTTTCTTACCTTAGTCCTGAGGGCAAGGCACTGTGAGGAATGCAGTCTCACATTCCCTGTCCGTGGCTGGCTGAGCTGACTACCTTCTCTTCTGGTGCCATAGCAGCCCCGATGGGGAAAAGGTGTAATTTCAGTGCCTCTCCAGCAGAATGTATTTTCTGCAGAGAAAAAAAAATCTGCAGGGGACATAAATTCTGCATGTGGTCAGTGGTGCAGAATTCCCCCAGGAGTAAGCTTTGGACTAGAGCAATTGACTGAAGACATTACCACAACCAAAAAGGCTATCCTAGTGCTTCAGTGTTCCTATTAAAAAATGCACTTCCTTCCAAAAAACAGAGAGAAGGGGATTTCTGAAGATTTCAAACTGCAGAATTGACCATCTGGTTCTACTGCAAACCGTACTTCTTGGAAGCAGACTAAAACATTTTGTGCTGTAGTGGGAAAAAAATAACTATATACAGTAGAAGTGGGTTTTATCAAGAATTTCAAAAGGCCTTATGATTCCTTTTTTAGACATTCTGTTATTTTTCAAACAGTAAAATTGCCGATCCCTGAAGTCTTCAGCAATAAATTTAGTACTTAAGAAAGATGTGCTTCACAAGAATACAGTAGGGTCACTTTTGTTCTGACAGGTGCTTAAGAAGACATTTAAATAGTCATTTTTTAAAAATACTGCTTATATTAAACTCTTCCCTTGTTCATAATACTCTTAAATGTGGTTGATTTTTATACATTTTATTCTTTTCGGTACATTGAGCCTGCCCCATTGGAATAACAGAGCTTGAAATTAACACGTCTTTTCACTTAACTTCCTTGTTTGCACCAGCATCATCAATGATGTTTGGAGGGCTCTGTGAATAAAATTTTACTTTAGAGGCAGCATATTTACACATGAGCCCAAACCATTGTTCTTCACCCTCAGTACATTAGTTTGTGATTGATTGCTTCACCTTTTGCTTCCAACTGACTTGTGGCAGAGTCAGTTTGATGTACTTTCCTCAGTCTGTCTCTCTCTCACTAAAACTTATTTTCTCTGGGTGTTTGTCTGTATAGACATGGTCACAGCAGAGACAGCTCCCTCTGTTATTTTTATCTTATTGTCGACACTGACTGAACTGAAGTAAAGGAAAGGCAAATTGTGCCCACACTGACGGAAAGCTCAGCAGCAATTTCTCTATTGCCCCACTCCCCTGCTGTCCCTCCACCATACTGACTGATCTGACAAAGACATTGGGGTTATCGACTCCTCCTCCTCTTTCTACAAGAGGTTCCAAAGTCTTATGAAGCAGCCTGAAAGACTTCTTTAAAAATATTATCAATGTATGCGATTGCTATTTAAAAAAAAATGGGGAAAAATGCTTAACAACATGATAAAGAAGGAAACGAAAAGATATATTTGGGAGGGAAATTGAGACATGTAACACTTTTTTTAAATCCTCCAGTTATTCACCTTATCTCACACTTCAGTCATTGGAGAACAGACCACTAAAGAATAGCAAAATTGTATTGAAAGGTGACACAGAAGAAGGCGTCTTTCCTATCTATCTAGCCATTAAATCCTCGGCCCTTTCTAGTTGTAAAACTTTGCCTATAAGTTCTCCTAGCAGCCAAGTCCAAATAATACAGATTTCCAAAGGACAAGATTTGTGAGGAGTCTGTCCCAAAGGCAGACCTTTTCTTGGTTTCAGTTCTACCAGGTTCTCCATTCTAGTTGAAAGAAACTCTATTCCTAAAGAGACACTTGAGGCCCCTGAAAATGTTCGACTATTCTGATTTCTGGCTAACTGATTCAGTTCTCTCCCTCCATGTAGCCTGAGCATTGCTGGACACTTCAGTGTCACAGCTAAACACAAGGGTTGCTGTTGAGCTTTGCTTCCTTTTCTTCATGCTGTGGAGTTTCCATATGTGTTAACTACTTAAGTTAAACAGTCTGTTCCACCTGCGTTTAGCTGTGGCACTCTGAGTACATTTCCCAGACCTGAATAAGAGCTCTGTGTAAGCTCGAAAGCTTGTCTCTTTCACCAACAGGAGATGTTCCAATAAAAGATATTACCTCACTCACCTTGTCTCTCTGGAAAAAAAAAAGAAGGCATTTAAAGATTTAATAAGTTCTGTGATTTGGGTTTTTATGCTGTGGTGATCAAACTGCATCCTGAAAATTCTTTGGAGTTACAGTATGTGGAGCCTTTTCTATTTTTGTAAATTTCCTATAGTAAATTGAAAAAAAATCTCCTCTTATCCATGCTTTAATTTCGTTTCAGATAGTTAGCTTTGTACCCTCTCTGATTGGCAGGTTATAAACCTATACACTATCATGAAGTTTAGTTTAAGTCTCTCTTGTTTCCCATTGTAGCCCAGAAGAAGAATCTTCATCCTCATCCAGTGATGAAGATGAAGATGATAGGAAACAAACTGATGAACTACTAGGAAAAGTCGTGTGTGTAGACTATGTTAATGTGGATAAAAAGAAAGTTCTGTGGTTTCCAGCCTTGGTAAGTGTTTAATTTTTATTTTGTAGAGGCTTTTAATCTTTTATAAGCACCAAATGAATAGTAATTGTCCTTTTTTCTTTGTCCTGTGTGACTCACATGCAACCAATGTACACAATAGTATGTTTCTTAACATTAAACAGTATCATAATTGTCCAGGGGAAATATATATCAAAAAAGTTTGCTAATAAAAGCAAATGCTAATGTGGTTGTAATCTTCCAAATAATCAGACTTACTGATTTTCTTAATTTCACTTGAATAACTTGTGTTAATTAGGGCTCACTGCTAAATAACCAGTGTTAGCTTTTCTAGATTACTGTGATTTTTATTTCAATACCAAGATTCATTAAAAGGGATAATTTAAGAAATGCTCAGTAACTGAATAAGTACCTTATTTTGTTCTTCCATGATCTTTCTAGCTGAATACAAAGATAGATTACTATCATGTTTTAAAGGAAATTTCCACTTAACTATCTTTGACTAAATATCTGATTTTAACTAATGCTTTTTTTTTTTTAATTGAAAACACCTAAAACACCTAAAACTTCATTTGCATCTGGCCGGTATACTTAGAAAATGGTTTTCTCATACATAGTATAAGAATGGCTATGAATTTTTCATTGTGAGGTATTCTGCTCATTTCTCTTTGGCTCTTGGGGCAGACTTGCTGAAGACTCTTTATTTTTCTTTTTAGCAAAGAGGCCTGTGCACTCCCTCTGTTGAAAAGTTGCTGTACTGCACCAAGAGCCCTGGTGAGTGCAGTAGCTGTCATCTTCTGCTCTCACTCTGAAACTTGCTACTCCCCTCCTCCTGTGGCTTGCTGTGCAGTCCAGTGGCTTTCCGAGGGAGTGCAGCAGTGCCTGTTGAGGTCGGGGTGAGGAGGCTCGGAGGGGAGAATCAACAAAGCCGGCAAAAGCTAGCCAAAAAAGGGCAGAATATCTAGCAGTGAGATGTTTCAGAGTAACAGCCGTGTTAGTCTGTATTCGCAAAAAGAAAAGGAGTACTTGTAGCTCACGAAAGTTTATGCTCAGATAAATTGGTTAGTCTCTAAGGTGCCACAAGTACTCCTTTTCTTTTAGCAGTGAGATGTTCTTGTCAGTGGATGGTAGCATTATGAAAAACTAAAAATAAGTAAAGAAATAAAACATTTTACTTAATTGAAGGCTGTACTTAAAACTATGGTGGCGTATCCCCATACCTCCTGTTCAGTACCTCTTGAGACAATCAGTTCTATTAGTTTAAACCTTTTTATGTCCCTTTGGTTGGACAGGCTTCCTGGACACACTCATAACTGATCAACAGGTTCCCTTGATTGTACCTTTGGCAACCTCCAGTAGGATTGGGTTTATCTGAAAATCAATGGTAGTGTTACTCAAGGTAGCTGGGAGATAAGATCTTCAAGTATAGCTGGATTGGTTACAATGCATCTTTCCAGGGTCTTGGTGAAGGCAGGAGATGTTTCTTTTGGCTTTTTCTTGGAGATTAAAATAGCTTGGTATTTCTTGGAAATTATTAGGTAAACAAAATAAGTATTCTCTGGGGTATTTGTCCTGAGGATTACAAATCGAGAAGTTTAGCAATATTTTTTAATCACCACATATCCCTCTCTCACAGAGACCAAAGGGGCAGTCATTATTTAAAACTACAGCATACTTCAAAGTTAGTTCAGTAGTGCAGCACGGTTTGCAAATAAAACTTCCCCACCACTGTGACCAAAACCCAGCAATTTTAATCTCTCAGGTTGTTGCCAGTGTAGCCAATAACATTAGCCATAATAATAACATAGTGTTGTCTCTGTTGCTTACCTGGACAATCTGGAACTGAGAAGAAAGTCTCAAAAATAAGCCTCTACTTGAATTGGCAAAATGAAAACTTCCATGCTTGGGACAGGTTATTTTCAGAGTTTTTAGTGCTGTCCTAGTCAGCACAGATTATTTTACACAAAACTTTATTCCACAGAGATCTACCCTTTGCAAGCCACTGTCAGAGTAATACATATGGAGGGGAGGGTTTGTAAGTAGTCATAGTTCAGAAGCTCTGTCCTACTCTCAAGTATGAAGTTTACATTTCCCCACATAGTACTGTTGTGCGAATTTCCCATGGGTCAGAAAGTAGAACATCACTCTTATGAAATTTCATAGGACAACATAGTTGTTGTTCAATGTACTTAATTTTCTTAAAAAAAGGTTTCAGAGTAGCAGCTGTGTTAGTCTGTATCCGCAAAAAGAAAAGGAGGACTTGTGGCACCTTAGAGACTTAGAAATGTATTTGAGCATAAGCTTTCGTGAGCTCACGAAAGCTTATGCTCAAAAAAATTTGTTAGTCTC
The DNA here is from genome assembly GCF_965140235.1 of Caretta caretta. Lineage (NCBI taxonomy): Eukaryota > Metazoa > Chordata > Testudines > Cheloniidae > Caretta > Caretta caretta. The sequence goes on along the minus strand of NC_134208.1, from coordinate 135,295,549 downwards.
TAAGGTGCCACAAGTCCTCCTTTTCTTTTTAAAAACAAGGGTGTGTGTATGGTTTTTTCTCAAAAAAGTAATCTTAGTCAGAAGTATTCTGGTTGGTTGTGGGTTTAACTGCTTCAAGCTATAACCCTCCTTGAGCAAACAACATCATTCTCTTTCAGTAGATCATACTGTTTTAACCAAACCTAATATGACTAGAAGTAAGATCCCTTTTGTATTTATACAACTCTCTTCAGTATAGAGAACGTAAATGTTGTAATACAAAAGTGAAATTGAAGTCTCTTTCATTATCCAAACTGAGTAAATACCAAAGCAAATGAAGAGTATAAATAGTGAAAAGCAAATTAGATTTTAAAATTTGTGTTTCATAATGTAAGGTGTTAATGCAAACAGTGGATCTACTTTAATATAATTTTACAATTTGTTGTTACTGTCTCTTGAAAAAACAAGATGCGAGACTTGTTCTGCTGCTCACCCTTCCACTCATTCTTCTCCAATTTAAACTCTTCTGTTTCATACATCATTTTCTACCTAATCATGTGCCAATACAGAGTATACTGTTGGTGCTCAACAAATGATTAATAAACTCACTGCTGCCTTTTTGTTGCTGTGGTTTACTTATTCTCATAATCTTGCAGTTAAAACTTAAAAATGTGTAATCTGTACAAATTACAGAAACATACCCTGTCTCAAATTAACCAGAGGGCATTTTTAAAATATAGTTTAAAAATAAAGTTAGTCCCCATTGTGGCTGTGAGGACTAATTCTTCCCAAGTACTACGAAGTATGTGGTGTAGAGGCAAGAGGAGAAAGAGAACTTATTTCAGTGCCTTGTCAGGAACCACCCTCAAGTTAACTTTGTAATCGGTTATGCGGCTCCATAAATATACACAGCACATTGTGTATAGTGTAAAGTTAGTGCCAAAAAGATAAGATGCCTGCCTCCAAGGGTTTATTTTCTCAGTTCGTGAGCCAAGGATTTAGTGCCTCCTTAAATTTAATCTTCTAAATAACGTTATTTTGTTGTAGAGAAACTTTGGCTTAATTTTATTGTACATTATAGTTAATAATGACTATATATTGGTATGAATAACAGAGACATATACTTAAAATGCTGAATAATACACTTCACAGCATGTGTTTTTTTCACTCTGTTATACTGTATTTGGTATCATAGTACATATTCTCTGGACCGCAAAAAAGATGGAATAGCTTTGATGCTTCTGAAATGCTATGCTTAGTCAAGATACTGGGCAAACCTTGACCAGTTTCAGAGTAGCAGCCGTGTTAGTCTGTATTCGCAAAAAGAAAAGGAGTACTTGTGGCACCTTAGAGACTAACCAATTTATCTGAGCATAAGCTTTCGTGAGCTACAGCTCACTTCATCGGATGCATGCGATGAAGTGAGCTGTAGCTCATGAAAGCTTATGCTCAGATAAATTGGTTAGTCTCTAAGGTGCCACAAGTCCTCCTTTTCTTTTTGGGCAAACCCTAATTCTCAGAATATTCCTCTGTGGTAGGGAGAGGTTCATAGGCTTGTTTGAACCTACACAGTGAGTCAGTAAGCCAAGGTTAGAAGTGAGGACTCTGGCTCACAGTCCTGTGTTTAAGTGCACTAGACCAGAGGTAGTCAATAACTGGACCATGGGCCAAATCTGGACCACCAGGCACTTTTGAACGGACCCCGAAATCTTTTTATTTGCTTACTATCATTGTTATTTTTTATTATTGTCTCTGGCATCTGGACCTTGCCTGTACGTTGACCAAGAAATTTGGACCTTGCGAAAAATAACTGACTACCCCTGCGTTAGACCATGTTGCCTTTAATTTAAAGACCTAATTTTGATGAGGAGTATACTAGAGGCTGCTCTTATATAGTCTTGATCTAACCTACCTGAATGTTGTTAGAGAGGGTGTTCTGTAGGGCTCCATCTTGTCATCCCTCTGGTTTAATGTGTACATGAGACCTTTGGAAAAGTTAGTGAGGTGGCTTGGGTTGCATTATTTTCAGTCTGCTGATTCCCTGCAGCTTTATAATTCCATCTCCAGTGACTCATCTGGAGCTATTGGTTTGCATTACTTATTATCTGGAGATTAGAGCATAGAGGAGGGCTAGTTGGCTGAGATTTGATCCAGAAAAGACTGAAGTGGTGTTGGTTGAGGTAAGTCACCTGAAGTGATAGTGTGTGGGTGCTGTTTCTTCTCCTTTGAGGATGTGCATTTGCCTTTGATTGACCAGGTGTACAATTTTGGGGTCCTGGATGCTATTAGAAGATCAGGTAACAGCTACAGCCAAGATGGCCTTTTTCAATTTGCAGATAGTTAGGAGGTTGCATCTGTTTCTTGGGCCTAGCAACAGTGATCCATACCTTTGTCGCCTTGAAATAAGACTGCTGTAATGTTCTCTGCATGGGGCTACTACTTAATCTATTCAGAAACTGCAGCTGGTGCAGAATTTGATGTGCTGCTTATTAAACAGTATTTCTCTTTGTGAGCAGATGGAACCTATGCTCTACAAAATGCACCAGCTATCTGTTGATTTCCAAATTGATTGTAGATGTTCATTTGACCTATAATGTCCTACATTGCATAAGATATACCTATCTAAGAAATTGTCTCTATCCCAGTGATACCCTGGGACAAGTGCAGTCAGTAGAGTCGCCTGCACTGAAGCTCCATTACTATAAGAGGTGGGGGTGGCTGGCAGGGCACTCTACTTTAGGTCCCAGATGTTTGGAACCCCTTTCTCCTCAGGTCCATAACATCCAGAGTTGCCAGCCTTCATGGCATTCGCCAAGGCCCTCCCCTTGCACATAGAATCATAGAATCATAGAATATCAGAGTTGGAAGGGACCTCAGGAGGTCATCTAGTCCAACCCCCTGCTCAAAGCAAGACCAGTCCCCAGTGTTTGCCCCAGATCCCTAAATGGCCCCCTCAAGGATTGAACTCACAACCCTGGGTTTAGCAGGCCAATGCTCAAACCACTGAGCTATCCCTCCCCCCCAAAGTTGGGTAAGGCTGGTTGAGGTGCTGTAGGACTTGGGGGGTTGATTAATTTGCATTATATTTATGCTGTTGCTGGGTTTATTTTTAAACATTGTTTTGTGGGTGCCAGTGCCTTTGCTTGGCACATATTTTATAGTTTATTTTTAAAAAATTCAGTCTGCATAATAAAAATTCTTCTTCGAGTGCTTGTTCATGTCAGTTCCAATCAGGTGTGCACATGCCACATGCACGGTCGTCAGAAACTTTTCCCTTAGCAGCTCCCGTTGGGTCGGCTAAGGAACCCCCTGGAGCGGCGCCTTCTTTAACTCTTGGGATGATATGTCCAAGTACAAAGAGACGCTCCCTGAAGAGTCAAGAGTGGAGTTCTCAGCTCTGGTTGAGGAGGGGAAGGCATTGGCCCTTCAGCCTCCCTTGATGCGGCTGACTCGGAGGCATGAACCATCTCCTAAGGGATGGTCATGAGGAGAACCTCCTGACTCCAGGCTTCAGGTCTTCCCCCAGAGGTCCAACAGACCCTGCAGGACCTTCCCTTTGAGGGTGCAGGGCTGTTTTCAGACCAGACAGACTCGAGGTTCCATAGCCTCAAAGATTCAAGGGCAACAATGAAGTCTCTGGGGATACATACACCTGCTACCCAGAGAAAACCTTTCAAGCCTCAATCACAGCAACAGCAGAGGCAATATCAACCCCACCCAAGGCAGGATCCTCACCGCCATAGGGGCAAGAACAATAGGCGTAGGCCTCCTAACCAATCGTCACGCCAGGGCCAGGGTCTGACTAAGCCACAGTCAGGATCCAAACAAGGGTTTTGATGGGGCGCCTGAGGACAGCGTGCCAGACTCCATACTGGATCCTTTCCCCTGCTTTCTGAACCATCTATCCCACTTCTACCATGCATTGTCCCTTATAACATCGGACAGTTGGGTCCTTCGCACGGTAAAGGTGGGATATTCTCTCCAATTCTGCTCCTCCCCTCTCTCCCACCCCCGTTCCCTGTCTATCTTCAGGGACCCTTCTCATGATCAACTCCTTGTCCAGGAGGTGCATCGCTCCTCGCCTTAGGGGAAGTGGAGGAGGTTCCTCAGGAACTAAGGGGCAAGAGGTTCTACTCCCATTACTTGCTAATCCCGAAAGCTAAGGGGGGGTCTGAGACCCATCTTAGACCTGCGAGGACACAACCAGTTTATGGTAAAGTTGAAGTTCCACATGGTCTCTCTGAGTTCGATCATTCCCTCCATGGATCCGGGGGACTGGTATGCTGCCCTCGACATGAAAGTTGCATACTTCCACATAGCCATTTGTCTGGCCCACAGACATTTCTTGAGGTTTGTGGTCGATCACAAGCGCTACCAGTTTACGGTGCTCCCATTCGGTTTATCAGCGGTCCTCCGGGTGTTCACCAAGTGCATGTTGGTGGTCACGACCTTTCTCCAAGAGGCAGGTACAGGTGTATCCCTATCTCGACGACTGGCTGCTTCGGGGGTGTTCCAGGGAGGAGGTGGAATCCCAAGTCTGGTTAGTCACAAATACCTTCCAGAGACTGGGTCTCCTCCTCAACATGGACAAGTTGACGTTGTCACTGACCCAAAGAATAGAATTCATTGAGGTGGTGCTAGACATGGTTGGTTCAGGTGAGAGCGGTATTGCCGGGGTCCAGATTCCAAGCACTAACAGGAATCATTCAGACTCTCAAGCGGTACCCCACCACGACTGCAAGGGTATTCCTGAGTCTCCTCAGACACATGGCAGCATGCATCTATGTGGTCAGACATGCCAGACTGAGACTCAAGCCACTCCAGGCTTGGCTCGCTTCAGTTTATCACCCAGGCTGACATAGTTTGGATTCGGTAGTAACAGTGCCAGGACGAGTCCTTGACACCCTATGCTGGTGGCTGGACCCTCGCATGGTGTGCAAGGGAGTCCCATTCAGCGCTCCTCAGGCATCCATGACCTTAGTAACGGACGCATCAGACCTTGGTTGGGGGTCCCACCTAGGAGATCTACAGACTCAGGGCAGGTGGTCGCAGTCCGAGATCCCGCTCCACATCAATATAAAGGAGCTCAGAGCGGTGAGACTAGCCTGCCAGACCTTCAAGGACAGACTTCAAGTGCACAATACCACCGCCATGTTTTACATAAACAAACAGGGCAGAGCCCGCTCCTCCCCTCTCTGTCAGGAAGCTCTTCAGCTTTGGGATTTCTGTATCACCCACTCTATTCACCTGGAGGTGTCCAGTCTCCCAGGCCTGCAGAATGAGATTGCAGACCGTCTCAGCAGGTCGTTTCTCAAACACAAGTGGTCAGTCCATCTGGATGTCTTACATTCCATCTTCCAAAGGTGGGGCTTTCCCCAGGTGAACCTGTTCACCACCAGGAGCAACAGGAAGTGTCCAACTTTCTGCTCCTTCCAGAAACACAGTCTGGGCTGCATCTCGGATGCGTTCCTGCTACCTTGGGGGGACACCTCATGTATGCCTTCCCGCTGGTCCCACTGGTCCACAAGATGCTGCTCAGGATCCACAGAGACAGCAGACATGATCATCCTGGCCCCAGTGTGGCCACGACAACATTGGTACTCCATGCTTCTGGAGATGTCTGTGGACACCCCTATAGCACTGCCACTTTACCCAGATCTGATCACACAAGACCATGGTCGCCTCCTTCACCCAGACCTCCAATCTCTTCATCTCACGGCTTGGAAGCTTCATGGTTAAACCCAACGGAGCTCCAATGCTTGAATTCGGTGAAGGAGGTATTGCTTGGTAGCAGGAAACCTTCCACCAGGGCCACTTATCTAGCTAAGTGGAAAAGGTTCTTGTGCTGGTGTGAGCAGTGTCTCACATCTCCACTTCAGACTTCTAGACCACTCATCCTGGAATACCTACTACATCTGAAACAGCAAGGATTGGCAGGATCATCTATCAGGGTACACCTTGCGACCATCTCAGCGTTTCACCCAGGAGAGTCAGGGCACTCTGTATTCACCAGCTCCAGGGTAGGCCGTTTCCTCAAGGGTTTGGAAAGGCTGTACCCACATTCCTGACAACCTGTACCCATTTGGGATCTCAGTCTGGTCCTCTCCAAACTAATGGGAGTCCCATTTGAACCACTGGCTACATCTCCCTTCTGTATCTCTCATGGAAGGTAGCGTTCCTGGTTGCCATCACTTCAGCCAGGAGGGTGTCTGAGTTAAAAGCACTAAACACACACACCACACACACACAGACCACGGTCTTCCATAAGGACAAGGTACAGCTCAGGCCTCACCCAGCCTTCCTGCTAAGGTGGTATCTCAATTCCACACTGAACAAGACATTTTTCTACCAGTCTTCTATCCTAGGCCGCATGTCAATGCGTGGGAGCAGAGTCTTCATTCGCTAGATGTCCGGAGAGTGCTAGCATTGTACATTGAGTGCACGAAACCTTTCAGGAAATCGAACCAACTGTTCATAGCAGTGGCAGACTGGATAAAAGGACTCCTCACAGCGCATTTCATCATGGATCACGGACTGCATCCGTACTTGCTACACCCTCGCCAAGGTTCCAGCTTCACCTATTACACCGCACTCGACGAAGGCTCAAGCCTCATCCACTGCTTTCCTGGCTCAGATGCCCATCCAGGAGATCTCCAGAGCAGCGACCTGGTCATCCATGCACACGTTTATTACCCATTATGCCATCACACGGCATGCCAGAGAGGATGCAGCTTTTGGCAGGGCAGTTCTCCAATCAATGGTTCCTTAACTCCGACCCCACCTCTAGGGGACAGCTTGGGAGTCACCTGATTGGAATCGACATGAACAAGCACTCAAAGAAGAAAAAATGGTTGCGCACCTTCTTGTAACTGTTGTTCTTCGAGATGTGTTGTTCACGTCCATTCCAATACCCACACTCCTTCCCCTCTGTCGGAGTAGCCGGCAAGAAGGAACTGAAGGGGGGTCAGGTTGGCAGGGTCATATATTGAGTGCCATGAAGGTGCCACTCCAGGAGCTGCTAAGGGGAAAATTTCCAACAACTGTGCACGCAGTGCATGCACACATGATTGGAATGGATGTGAACAACATAACTCAAAGAACAACAGTTACAAGAAGGTGAGTAACCATTTTTTCCTCACTAAGGGCCCCTAACACTTGTACAGAGGAGCAGATTTCCTCTCCTAAACATTTGCAAGATTGGCCCTTAAAGGTGAAATCCTGAGAGTTGCTCAGCACCCTCAACTCCCATTGAAGTCAGTTGGAGGTAAGGGTGGTAAGCGGCTTGCTTGGTTAGGCTCTAAATACTTCCTCAAAGTGTTATAAATGCAGCATATCTTTTTTTTAATGTTTACCTCTTTCTTATCTTTTTGTAGGTGGTTTGTCCAGATTGTAGTGATGATATTGCAGTGAAAAAGGACAATGTTCTAGTTCGTTCTTTCAAGGATGGTAAATTGTGAGTAGAAACATAGAAGCTACCAATTAAATATGTGCACCATCTAAAGTGTGTGACACCTGCTGTTAAGCAAATGCTTTCCTGAATGTGTTAATGAATGGATGCTCATGATTAAGGCTGCGATTTAATCATGGGTATTTTTAGTAAAAGTCTTGGACAGGTCACGGGCAATTATCAAAAATTCATGTCCCATGACCTGTCCATGACTTGTACTGTAAATACCCCTGACTAAACCTGGGGGAGAGGGGGTGGGCAATGGCACTAACTGCTGGGGGCCACTTCCAGAGCAGCTGCTGCTCTGGCTGCCATGGGCACCGCTGCTCGGGAGGTTCCTAGGACCAGCTGCCCGGGGCTGCCCAAGCAGCAGCCAGTACGGCTGGCTGCGAGGCCATCTGAGCAGCTGGCTGCAGAGCCGCTCCAGCAGCGGATGGTGTGGCTGTCCCCGGAGCCACCTGAACAGCTGACCCTGAAGCCATCTGTTTGGGCAGCCCTGGGGTCAGCCACACCGGCCGCTGCAGAAATCACGGCAGTCATGGAATCTGTGACTTCTGCGACTTCCATGACAGACATGGAGCCCTACTCATGGTCCACTCAAATTTTTAAGGCAGTAGGATTTTTTCAGCTCCATTTTTTTAATACTGTACAAAACTATAATAGTGAAAAGGGTATATTTTAATTAACTGTCAGCAATATTTAACTTGCTGAAGAAGATATTGTCTTATTGAAATAAACTTGCATGATAAATCGTGATTTATTGATTTATTGTCCAGATACATTTCATATGCTCTTTCTACACATTTAATAGCTCTGTGTATTGTTTGATATTATCCCTTTATAACAGGGGTTGTCAAACTATTTTTCTTCTCTGGGCCCTCCCTTTGAAAATATTTCAGGCAGTGATGACCTTAGCACCCCCCCTCCCCCCCGCCACCTTGTTTCTGGACATAGCTTTCATGGCATCAGTGCACATCCCTACAGAGCTAAGTAACCATACCATGCCACCTTTACTTCTGCGCTGCTGCTGGCAGTGGCTGTGCCTTCAGAGCTGGGCAGCCACAGCTCTCCAGCTGCCCACATCTGAAGACAGTGCTCCCGCCAGCAGTAGTGCAGAAGTTAGGATGGCAATACCATACTATTCCACGCTTACTTCTGCACTGCTGCAGAGTGATGGCACTGTCTCCAGCGGTAGGCGCCCCAGCCAGCAGCCGCCGCTGTCTGACCACCCAGTTCTGAAGGCAAGGAAACAGGATGAGCCAGGAAAAATCACGGACATTTGTTTGTATTTCAAAAATCTACGCGGACAGAGATCGGAGGACCAAAAAAAAAGGTCAGGTCCGGGAAAATCTGATGTATGGTAATCCTTGATCTCACGACCTTAGCCTTGCGACCCCCCCTTTGGGTCAGGATCCCCAGTTTGATAAATGCTGGCTTTTAAAAATATGTGATTTTTAAGAAGTATACTTTAAATAATTGTTGCCTTGTCAACACTCTTTTAAATTCTTTAGTGCTTCTGTACCAAGAAAAGATGTTCAAGAAATTAGTGAAACTTCACCAAAGCCTGATGCTTTGTTAAAACAAGGTAAGAATAGCCTTTAAATACAAAAAGAGCATTTTTTTCTTGATTAATTACAACTAGCTAGTGGTATATATTGCACCAAATATGTAAGAAAGCATGCTTTTGCATTCTGTAAAATTACAGAAATATGGCTTCCCTATGACGTTGTCTACAGACTTATAGAAATTTTTCATTTCTAAAAGTCATCAAGCACAATCTTTAAAAGCATAAAAACTGTAATGCATTGATTATATATGCTGGAACAACAAACAAAAGGAGTAGTAATGTAGTGGAAACCAACTTCATGGATTTTGTCTGAAATCCGGCCCCCCTGTGTTGCACCTTCATAAAGTTGTTTGCACCATGGTGCACTCATCAGGATAGCCTTGAAAGGGTTGCCTCCACACATTCTGCATGCTGAAGAGGTGGGCTCTTTGGCAAGCTACATTGTGTGCTCAACTAATCTTTGCAAAATAAATGCTTATATTGTTGTTACTTCAGTCCTCTTTATTTCCGATTCCTACCCTTTTATTTATCCACAAGTTGCATCTTGTCATTAATTTGGACCCTAAATTCTTTAGGACAGGGATGCCTCTTAATTATGTGTTTGTACATGGCCTAACAGAGGGGGTTGGTGCCTTTAGGCATCACTTCAGCATAAATAGTAACAACTGTAAATAGCTTGGAGTGCCTGATGTAGAGACTACTGGGTATGCATGGCTGAGCACCTCTGCATAAGGATGCAGATAAGGAGTGGCTGCGGAACAACACTGCTAAAGTCCTATGATTTGGATTCTCACTCTTCCCTTGCCTTCCCCTAATCTTTCTTTCTTTTCTTTCTTTTCTTTTATTTTATTTTATTTTATTTTATTTTATTTTAAATTTTTTTTTGGAGCAAATGGATCCTTCTTCTAATGCTAATAAATGCTGGTCTTCTTGCAGCCTTTGACCAAGCCCTTGAATTCCGTAAAAGCAGAACTGTTCCCAGTAACTGGAAGACTGAGTTGAAAGAGGAGAGCTCCAGCAGTGAAGCTGAAGAAGAGGACGAAGATGAAAAAGAAAAGGAGGATAATAGCAGTGAAGAAGAGGCAAGTATAACATTGCAAACTGTCTGTTTTCATCAGCTGTATATTGGCACTCTGCTTAGAACTCACGAGCACAGATTTTCTTGCTCCTTGTATCTTTAACACACATGTCTTTCTTAGATGAAATTCTTATTTGTAAAACCTCCCTGTGGAAACCAAATTAATAACTGTGAATGGACTCAGGAAGCTACCTCTTCACACATGCAGTCAAAGGACTGAATCAGTAGGAGCTAAAGATAGCTGAAAGACCAAATCCAAAGATCGAGCTTAGGATCAGATATAGCCCTCACTGCACCTGAAGCAGTAATATGTAAGGGCCAAGAGCTATGTTGTTGGGATAGGGCAGGGTGGGGCAAGGGGTGAGATGGGAGTGAGAGACATGTGCTGCCAAGTGCATCTTACAGTTACTCGAAAAAAGAACAGAACATGCCCCTGACTAATACATGTTCATGACTACAGCATGCTTACAAGCTAATTGTAGAGACTGAATGTCTCCTAGCTGTGGTTAAAAATACATATTTATTGTACCTATATTTATTGCAACAAAAATGGGTAGGGAATGGCTTTCATATGTGGAGCGATTAATAAGACTGGGACTTTTCAGCTTGGAAAAGAGACGACTAAGGAGAGGGATATGATGGAGGTCTATAAAATTATGACTGGTGTGGAGAAAGTAAATAAGTAAGTGTTAATTACTCCTTCTCATAACACAAGACCTAGGGTTCACCAAATGAAATTAATAGGCAGCAGGTTTAAAACAAACAAAAGGATGTATTTTTTCACACAACGCACAGACAACCTGTGGAACTCCTTGCCAGAGGATGTTGTGGAGGCCAAGACTATAACAGGGTTCAAAAAGAACTAGATAAGTTCATGGAGGAGAGGTCCATCAATGGCTATTAGCCAGGATGGGTAGGGATGGTATTCCTAGCCTCTGTTTGTCAGAAGCTGGGAATGGGCGACAGGATGGATCACTTGATGATTACCTGTTCTGTTCATTCCCTCTGGGGCACCTCACATTGGCCACTTTCGGAAGACAGGATCCTGGGCTAGATGGACCTTTGGTCTGATCCAGTATGGCTGGTCTTGTGTTCTTACCTGACACTGCAAAGGAAATGTAATATTTAAGGTAGTTGAAAATTGTCTTTAAACACATATCTGTTTTTATCTTAATGATTAGTTTTCAGTTGCCCTCCACCCCACGCCTTTGGAGGCAGCTGTTCTAAAGGAGGTTTTAAATGCTAAGGAAATTCACGTTCCACCACCATTTGCATAGGGGTTCTGCTGGGGAAGCAGCGTATACAGGCCAGTATGGGAGTCTCACTGGCAGAAACTCCTTGGGAGATAAACTGAACAGCATGTCTCCTAGTTGGCCGGGCTGGCACATCCCTAGCACTGCTGGGCTAGGCCTTCTTGCTCCAGGCCTCCTTGTGGAGAGGAAGTTGCAGGTAGCTTGTACCATTTCTCAACCTTCAGGTGGACTTTCTGCTATCAGCCCTGGCTTCCGCTAGTTTGTGGTGGTGAAACATGAGGGATGAATTTGTCCTAATACTTTTTTAATTTTTCAAATAATTACAAAAAATGTCTTTGTTGTATCTCTCCTCTTTCCTCTCCTATGCTAGAATTGGTTCACTAGACGTTATCTCTCTCTGCCTACCCTAACAAAAAGAAGCAGAAGAACTTTCAGGCAAGGCGCCAGCCCACCCACTCCTCTTCTACGTCTGTCTCCTTTGTTTTGGAAGTATGGAGTGCAGTCCTGTGCCTATCTTCTAATTAACTGTTCTTTCCCCCACCCCCAGTCTCCAGTCCAGAAATAAAGAAGACGAGAAAAGATGAAAGTCAGAGGAAAGAACTCTGCTTCACAGCTGGCTCTGAGGCTGTGTGTGTGGAGGGGGTTTGATTCTGTTATTTCCTCTGTACTTTCTCCTGGTGCTCAGATTCTGGCTCTGTCCAGAGGACCCCTCCTTTAGCCAGGGAGTGGGGGCTGTTTCTCTTGACTAAGTTATTCATCCCTGCAATGCTGACTGCAATGCAGCAGCCTAGTGCTCCCAACCCTTTGGAGCATTAGACACAAGGTTGAACTGTCTGGGTCCTAAACGACTACTGTACTCTGTGTCTCAACCCATCTTCCCTGGTTGGGGCTTTTCAGGAGGCTGCAGGTGTGTGAGGTTGGAATTCTGCCACCTCTCCAGACTCACTTACTCCTCATATGGTGCCCTTCTATGGTCCTTTCAGGGTTTGCCAACTGCAACAATATCTTTCTCTGTCTTTTATTCTCACCTACTTATGCTCACTTCTCCTGGAAGGTCCACTTGGGAGGCCATGGGTGAGGAGAATCTGAGCTCTTAAGTACTACTGTTTTTAAGGGTTTGGCCTTTAGAGCCTTTGCCTTTGGGAGGTAGCTACAGCTCCTTCTGCCAGCCTTGTCTTCGCTTGTGTAGCATGAGTTGCTGTTCCTTCCCCATGCAAGCTCCCTAAATGCCTTGGTGAACAAGCCTGGCTCTGGACACCTTCAAATCTAATGGGATTTGCTATGGTAGTTCTGAAATTGCTTCTCTAGTGTCTCTGGCATCTACTGGGCTGGAGGTTTGCAAAGTAACGGCTAGAGCTTCACTTTCTTTTTTTGAGTGGGAGCAATATGATCCTGCCCTGTTTTTCTCCTGTCTCCTCTTTCCATTTCAGTTGTTATGCTCTGTGGGTTCCCTGCATGGCCTTTCTCCGCCAACAAAATATGTGAGAGAGCACTCTTGGAACTAGACAATCTTTCCCCTCCAGATTGCTCTAGCTCATCCTGGGCCATGAAGAATTTCATTGGTTCCCTTATTACTACTCACATGGCCTCTCTAACTGTGCCGTTCAAGGCATGGGTAGGAACAGTTTTTTCATTTCCATCATCTTCATTTCACACTTAGATACCATGGTGATAGGTGCCATAGAAATCTGAGAGATTAGATTTTTTTTTTTTAAAGCTGCTTTCCATCCTGTGTCCCCCTCCAAATGGTCCTCTGCCTCCCAGTCTCTTCTCCTTTACTAGTATGATGGGAATAGGAGGACTAAATCTAGCTTCAGCCAAATATGGAGGTGTGGACCAGGATCCACTTTGAGTTATAATAAAATATTTATAGTATGAGTGTTAGCAGGGAGCTGCTTGCTTCCTCAAGTTAGAAACGAGCTACTTTGCTGACTCCTTTAACCTTCATAATGCTGACAGGTACACTGGTATTCCCAGAGTGAACACCGATGAGATTATCTAATGTAGCAATAGGCTGAGATAGCAGAATATTGAAGGTTATAGGTCTGCATCTAACAATCTCCCAAGATGCCTTGGCATCAAAGTACAGTCAGTCTGGTTCTTCATAAGATTCTCAGAATAGCAGGGATCATTAACTCGCCTTGCTACAGTGTCTCACTTCAGTCCCCCTGTGAAATCCATTGAGTCTGCACACTCTGAGAATGTACAAACGCTCTTCTGTAGATCTTGGCATATCAAATCTTAATTCTGTCCCATTAGCACATTGTTCTAGAATCTAGTGGGGAATTTAATTACAACAAGGGATATCTACTTGCAGTTTTGGTACTTGGTGTTACAAGTATCTGCTTTGTGCTTCAAAAATAGTATCTTAGGGTGTGTCTACACTGCAGCTAGACACCCGCAGCTGGGCCGTGCTAACTGACTGGAGCTCATGGGGCTCGGACTAAGGAGCTGTTTAATTGCGGTGTAGATGTTTGGTCACAGGCTGGAGCTCTAAGACCCCACGAAGTGGGAAGATCCCAGAACTCAGGCAGAAGCCCAAACTTAAATGTCTACACTGCAGTTAAACAGCCGTTTAGCCCAAGCCCCGTAAGCCTGAGTCAGCTGGCAGTGTCAAATTGCAATGTAAGATACCATAGGGTCCACAACGGATGGTAGCAGTATCTGCAGCACTCTGCTCAGTATCTACAGCACCTCTGTTTTTTGGCTCTCTTAGCACTTGAAGGAAATTGTATACATGATACTTCTTGAAACCCTAGTTAAATTTCCTGGGAACATCTGGTCAGTGCTTTCCTCCCTGACCTCTTATGGTTCTATGTCGTCACTCTCTTGTGACAAGCATTTTCTTGGTTGTGAGCCACTTGCCAAATCTAACTTTTTTTCCTTCTCTTCTGACCCAGAGTACTTCAGGGAAGGAAATCTCCTGAATTTCCACAATATCTGAGACTTTTGGTCTAAATAGAATACAGTCCTACTTCTCATTTTGCAAAATATCCCTGGCTGTTATTTTGTTTCTTCTTTTCACATGCGAGAGAAGGTATTTATTTCAGTCAGACCCAGCACAACCTCCCTTATTTCACCTTGATGTCAAGAAAGATCTTTAGCTATGTCAGGTTCCAGAGTAGCAGCCCTGTTAGTCTGTATCTGCAATAAGAAAAGGAGGACTTGTGGCACTTTAGAGACTAACAAATTTATTTGAGCATAAGCTTTCGTGAGCTACAGATCACTTCAGCGGATGCATCCGATGAAGTGAGCAGTAGCTCATGAAAGCTTATGCTCAAATAAATTTGTTAGTCTCTAAGGTGCCACAGGTCCTCCTTTTCTTTTAGCTATGTCAGTGATCACATTAGTAGTTTGGTATGGGAATTTCTTTTCCCTCACTTTATACTAAAGATTAAGAATCTTTAGCTGCTGTCAGCAACTTGGGCTGACCCTTCACCCATACGATCTGCTAAATTACTATATGGCCCTCTTTTATGCAAGTTTTTGTTATTAATTAATGTTAAATGGAGAATATGCCAACACATCAGAAGTATGTTTTCCTCTTGACTTCCACTGTGTATCCAATTAGTGTATTTGTTATAGGATGAGGGAGAGGACACGTACAACAAGAGAAAACTTCTTACTGGTAATTCTGTTAATTGTAGCCTTTGTCAGTCCTACTTTCATCCCTCCACCTGTTGAGGCTATTAAGTGAGGAGTTATCTTTTTTATCTATATCATATTCTTAGTAATTGTATTCAAATTTTGTAAGTTTCTCAGCTGAGCTCTGGTGCGTCTACACAAATCTTGATGAATAATACTTTTGTCTCCTTGCTTCTGGATTGGTGAAGTCATAATGCTTAGGGTAAGAAGTAGAATGGGAAAGATGAAGCTGATATGGTGACAAAGTAATTTTTCTTTATTTACAGAAATGATATATCAGTTATACTCACAGAAAGTCTGCTATGGGTCAGAATTAAAAGGAATACAAAGAATTGAAACTAACTCTTAGTCTGCGTGCCTCTTCGAAATATCTTAAACTTAGTGATTAAAATTCCTAGAAGTTCTGATTACACTAGAAGTAAGATGATACTCATATGGGAAATATTAATTAATATCCGTTGAGGCACATGGTACTTCTGGGGATTTCCTAACTAGCTTGGGAGGAGCTGTTGGACTGAGCCACAGTGTCTTGCCATTGATCTCTGCTGATCGTTATTCTATGTAGGGGTTTATTACTGTCATAAATTTAATAGCCACAAACATTTTTGATGTACCTATTCTGCATTTGTTCGTTTCTAATTAATTCTGTGTATACTGTGTACTCTGCATGCACATTGCCAGAGGAGTAATGTCATTGGCCTCAGCGTGTTACTAGTGGCTTGTGGAACCACTGAAGAAAAAAGTGCAGGGACAATTTTACCTTCCACTTCATCTTTAAAAGTGACTTAATCCATCCAGGCATTAAAGAATAACCACATCTAATTATAGGACAAATGAATCTCAAAATTGTGTGTAGTCTTTTGAGGAGCAATACTCGTGTCTACCAGACTCTGTTTTCTGCCTAATTTAACACAATTGAGAGCTTGTGTTGATTTATAAGAATTCTTATGACATTTTGATGATGATCTATTGAAAATCCATGAAGATCAAACCATATGTTTTATAGTTTTTATTAGCTGGAAATAGCCTTTCCTGCTTCCAGATGGCTTAACATTCAGAGACCATATGCCCTCTGTATAGCATGCTGTCAGTGTCATTAAATTCTACAGTAAATCAAACTTTGTAATGTAAACTTCATTTGCAACAATAGTTTTCCATATTAAAGTCTGCTAGTTAGAAGTGCTTAACAAGACAAGTGATAAATTTTCTTTTCTTGTATTACTTATATTAGGAAGAAATAGAGCCTTTTCCAGAGGAAAGGGAGAATTTTCTACAACAGTTATACAAATTTATGGAAGACAGAGGTGGGTGTTTTATCTTCAGTTATGTAATGTATATTGAAGCTTTGAGCTATGACCCACTATTGCTTTGCAATTCATTTTTGGGAATGAGTGTGGCCATATCCATCTTTTCTTCCTGTGATCTGGGAGATTGTAGTCTGTCACTTGACCCTCTTTGTCTTCTCAGCATTCATGAATGCTAAAATGCAGACATATCCCTGCTTTGCAAAATAAGTGGATATGCTCCATATACCCCTGTATATCATACACTATATTCCTGTGTTGTAGATAGCTGTGCATTTAATGCCTAGTTTTGTTCTTAATTCTATTACTGCATACATTCCATTTCATAATTTTAATAAGATACCTCAATAAATGCATTTTAGAATGACAAATATCATTTGAATGGTTTAATTCATTCTGGTTTTAGCTTGTGCCTTGTAATACCTCCTGAATGTTTGTGTTACTGATAAGGGAAACTGAAATGCCTTTAAAAACATATCCCTTTAATATGTCAAATCCTTAACAGATATATAGGTAGAGATTACAAATAAATATGCTTTCAGAAAGCAAATAGTTTCTCTCTTAATTGTGTGGTAAGACTTGTGTTCGGAGGCCTCTGTTTCACCTACACACACACACATATGAATTGTAATATCTTTAGTGGATTGAGATAAAAGTGAGCTTTTAAATAAAGCTGTAGAGTTTGATTATGATATTTATTATCTTATTGTTAAGAGCCTATCAAATTCACGGCCATGAAAAACGCTTCACGGACTGTTAAATCTGGTCCTCCCTGTGAAATCTGGTCTTTTGTGTGCTTTTACCCTATACTATACAGATTTCACGGGGGGAGACCAGTGTTTCTCAAATTGGGGGTCCTGCCCCAAAAGGGAGTTTCATGCGGGGTCACAAGGTTATTTTAGGGGGGTTGCGGTGTAGCCACCCTTACTTCTGCACTGACTTCAGAGCTGGGATGCCAGAGAGCAGTGGCTGCAGGCCGGGAGCCCAGCTCTGAAGGCAGAGCCGCCACCAGCAGCAGCGCAGAAGTAAGGATGGGTGTGATATGGTATTGCCACTCTTACTTCTGCGCTGCTGCTTTCAAAGCTGGGCAGCCGGACAGTGGTGGCTGCTGACTGAGAGCCCAGCTCTGAGGGCAGCAGCGCAAAAGTAAGAGTGGCAATACCATACCACACCATCCTTACTTCTGCGCTGCTGCTGGTGGCGGCTCTGCCTTCAGAGCTGGACTCCCAGCTTGCAGCTGCTGCTTTCTAGCTGCCCACCGCTGAAGGCAAAGCCGCTGTCAGCAGCAGCGCAGAAGTAAGGGTAGCAGTACCGCAACACCCCCGCCCCCCCACAGTAACCTTGCAACCCTTCCACAACTCCTTTTTGGGTCAGGACCCCTACAATTACAACACCGTGAAATTTCAGATTTAAATAGCTGAAATCATGAAATTTGTGATTTTTAAAATCCTGTGACCGTGAAATTGACCAAAATGGGCCGTGAATTTGGTAGGGCCATACTTATTGTATAAATAGAAAAATAAATAAATACTGTACTACGGACATGATATGGTCAGAGTCAAAGAGCTTGCAGTAATATATTTAGTAACGTGAAATAGTATAGGTATAAATTTCTGGTCTTGTGCTCAGTAAAAAGACACACTTCAAAATATTTTAATAATTGTATTCTTCCACAGGGACTCCTATTAATAAACGACCTGTACTTGGATACAGAAATTTGAATCTCTTTAAATTATTCAGACTTGTACACAAGCTTGGAGGATTTGATAATGTAAGTATTAAAGTTAAGATGGAAAGTATTTTAGGTGCATAAAGTCTGAGGAAAAAATATGATAGATTAGATTTAAGTCATAGTAAATAAGACTCCTATACAAAAACTCTAGGTGAACAGTAAATCCTACGGCATAATACACCCAGCAGCATTATTAAAAAAACAAACATTCAAACAAATTATATAATGTAATTTCTTTGTGATACATGCGGTAGATCTAATTATTGCTGTATAATAATGTAGTCAGTCAGAATACTTCCTTTTTCTCTGAGGATTCAATGAATACCTGTCTGAGAGAGCCTTTGTTTTAGACACTGAGCAAATAGTAGACTTCTAAATCACTGCACAAGACCTCAAATGCAAGCAATCTGAGTTAAGGGTTCTATGGCATCCTTAACTCCTCCCCATTGTGGATCATATATAGAAGACTGTGCTGCCTGGAATTAGCTGAACTGAACTTGAAGCAGCAATTGGATCACTTACTTGGAATTCCTGGGGAAGTAGGCACTATTCCTACTTTTGACATCTTCTTATAAAATTAACTTACAAATTGGTCATGTATATTTATGCAGTAAAATGCAGTGTCATCTTCTGATGCTAAGAAAAGGTCACATACTTAGAGGACAAGATGTGTTACAGTGCCTTTTGAGGACTGTTGGAACTGAGCATACTAAACAGGTTACAAAACTTGAGCATATTAAGAGTGTAAAAAGGCAGTGGAAGAGCTAATAGAGGCAGTTTCTGGGGAACCTGGGTATAGCACCATTCAGGACTTTAAAAATTGCCACAAACAGTTTGAACTGCCTTCTTTATTCTAAATTAAAACTCTGGATTGGGTAAATAAGGTTACTATCAAAGTAAGTTTTTGCTATAACCCACTTGGCTGACTCCTGCAGTTTAAGACTGTGGCTTACTGAAATGCAAAATGACAGAAGTTCTAAACTGATTATAATAATTCTAGGTTTCAGAGTAGCAGCCATGTTAGTCTATATTCTCAAAAAGAAAAGGAGTACTTGTGGCACCTTAGAACCTAACCAATTTATTTGAGCATAAGCTTTTGTGAGCTACAGCTCACTTCGTCGGATGCATAAAGTGGAAAATACAGTGAGGAGATTTAAATCTCCCCACTGTATTTTCCACTTCATGCATCCGATGAAGTGAGCTGTAGCTCACGAAAGCTTATGCTCAAATAAATTGGTTAGTCTTTAAGGTGCCACAGGTACTCCTTTTCTTTTTATAATAATTCTGTGCAGCAGAACAGTGATTTTTTTTGTTGACTAGATTCTTTTGTGGATCTGAAGACGTATTTTTAAAATTGTTAGCATTCATCTATTATTGCAAAGATAATAGACTTAAGTCAGTCTTGTGTTTTGTACTAGATTAATGTGCACAATTGTATTTTGCTGTGTGTAACAGATTGAAAGTGGAGCAGTGTGGAAGCAGGTGTATCAGGATCTTGGAATACCTGTGTTGAACTCAGCTGCAGGATATAATGTTAAATGTGCTTACAAAAAGTAAGTGATACAGCACGTGTAAAACGGATGAAATATGAATGGTGATACCATTGTGGGGTGTTTATGTATAGATTCCAGTGGAAACACCTCTTTTATGAAAAATAGTTACTGTAAATTGTGTATTATTAATTATTTTGGAATTTTAAGACTCAGAAATATAGGACGGGCAAGGACCTTGATAGGACATCTAGTCCAGTCCCCTGCACTGAGTCGGGACTACGGCCTTGTCTACACTACAAAGTTATGCACTTTTAATTAAAGCATTTTAATTAAAACCACAGTTGCATGTCCACACTAGCTCTTTGTGTTGGCAGAGCGCATCCACACTAACAGCTCTTGCACTGACAGAGAGAGCAGTGCACTGTGGGTATTTATCCCACTGTGCAACTGGCTGCAGGGTGCTTTGGGAAGGGTTTGCAATGCCTCATGGGGCCGGTACAGTGTCACAGGCTGCAGGTTTCTCTATCCTATCATTCCAGGGGCATCCTGCTAGTTTGCCAGTTGCTTTTCAACTGAAGTTTGGGGTGGGAAGGAGGCAGAGGAGGTTGGTGTATCTGGGGTTGGGGAGACAGCAGGCTGACCGACCTATCCTGAGGCAGGGGGAGGGGGACACCCCCTCCAAGTCAGCCCCCGGCTCTGCTCGGCACAGCAGTCTCTCCCAAAGCAGCCCACTCTGCCTGCCTGCCTATGGTTCTGTGATTCCCTCCAAGTTCTCCCACAGCCTCCTCAGCTGCTGGGAGCAGCATCCTGAGAAGCTCTGTGAGTTCTCTATGCTGAGGAATGTCAAAGCAGCACAGCAGTCCTGCTCCCAGCTCCCCGCAACAGCAGTCTGCCAGCTGCTGTATTCCTAGTGCAGGGCAGAACAGGAGCATTCCACCTTAATGGTTAGTTCCCAATCCCAGAGCAGAGCAGCAGGCTCAGCTGTCAGATACTTCCTGGAGCTTTGACAGGGGAGGGGTGCATGCCTGCAGGGCAGCAGAGATTAAAACAGCGAACAGAGCTGTCACAATAGACATTGTGGGATACTGGTGGAAGCCAGTTATGTCAACAAAACAAACAGCAGTATCTACGCTGATACTTTGTCATTTTAACTTTGCCGCAAAAACCTTTGTGCCTCTCGTTGAGATGGTTTTATTTTGTCAGCAAAATAGCAGAGTTTTACAAAAGGCAGCTTTTGCCGACAAAACTTCGTAGTGTAGACAAGGCCTAAGTTGTTGTTTACCTCATGCTACACTTAGGATTGTATCTCTTCTGTTATGTATGTTCTTCTTCTCTGTTGTGTCAAACATAAGCTACTTGTCTTTACTTTCAGGGTCCTTCACGACCTCTCCGCACCCTATCTGTCATCTCTGATTTAGCATCAAAAGGTCAACTCTTAACCTCTTATTGACCCATGATATCAGCCTCCTTTACCCACTTGTGAAATTTTTCAAACCAGCACCTTTGTGCATTCTCCCATTCTGCCTCTCATGCTTGAGAGAAGATTCCTGTACACATCTGCAAAACTAATTCACTATTCTTCTCCCCTTAAAATTCTCCTCTGCCATTAAGCCTATGAAAAACTTGACAATAGCTGGGCCACTGGTGTTCTGAGACTGCTTCCTACCACGCTGACCAATCTGTCTCATGATTTCCTTGTACTCCCTCTTTGGTCTATTTGTATCCATCTGGTGTCTCTTGTTTTACACTTAGATTGTAAGCTCTGTGGGGCTGGGCTGTCTTTTTGTTCTGTGTGTATAGTACCTAACACAATGGAGTCCTGGTCCAGGACTGGGGCTCCTAGGCACTATGATAATACAAATAATAAAAAATAATAATAGCTATAAAAACTTCTCCAGTGCCAGAGGAACTTAAATCTGTGGGTTTTGGATGGGGGTTCGTTTGCCACAATATCTTAAAACATGTATATATTTTGATGCATTTTTGCTCTTTTTTAAAAAGAAGTACAGTAAAAGCTTTGTTATTCGGCATGTTGGGGGAATGGGGGGTGTTGGTTAGTCAAAAATTCCAGTTAACTAAGCATTATACTTACCAATGGAGGGAGGGAGTTTGGTTGTGGGAGGGGGTTCAGGGCTGGGGGTTGGGGCATGGGGGGGGAGGGAGTGCAGGCTCTGGGAGGGAGTTTGGGTGCAGGAGGGGGCTCGGAGCAGGGGGTTGGGGGTTTCTGGGTGCAGGATCTGGGCGTCGCTCACCTCGGGTGGCTCCCCGCAAGCGGCAACATGTCTCTGCTGCTCCTAGGCGGAGGCTCGGCTAGACAGCTCTGCGCGCTGTCTGTGCCCGCAGGTGCCGACTCCGCAGCTCCCATTGGATCTCCAGTGGGAGCTGCGGAGCCAGCGTTTGGGGCAGGGATAGCGCACAGAGCCCCCTGGCTGTTCCTCTGCCTCGGAGCAGCAGGGACACGTCGCCACTTGTAGGGAGCCACCTGAGGTGAGCGCCGCCCAGATCTGGCACCCTGAAATGCCAGTTTCTAGAGCTTTCTGGTTGGCAAAGTTCTGGATAACACAGCTTTTACTGTATTGGGAAAAAACAAAACAAAAACAAAAAACAGAAGGGTAAAACATATAGGAAGGTAAATCAGAGGAGTGGAAAACCTTGCATTATTATACATTCTATACTGCTGTTGTCAAATGTTGGTCCACAAAGCCCTTGATGATGTCCACAGAATGAAGTAATGGGGAATCAGTAGTAGGGGATTGGGATGGTAGGAGGGTGGGAGGTGGTTTGTGAAATGATCTCTCGCTCTGTTATGAAGTGGTCAGTAGAATTGAAGTGTTTGGGGATAGCTATGTGGTATCATGAGAGAACCTTTCACATATGTATCTTTTTGATACTGATATTCCTAGATAAATGAGTAAAAGGTAAAAGATGGTGGATTTAACAAGTTTTGGTTTATTTTTAATATTTATTGTAATGGTAAGACCCTACTTTTGGTAGGTATTAGCCTTATGTTAGTCCAGTGCTTAAAATATTGTGGATTTTCTTTAGATGTTCTGGAGGAGCTCTGTAGTGTAAAGATAAAGATATCTGTAGTGTAAAGATAAAGATATGGTAAAAAGGTGCAAGAATGAGAAGAGGATAAAGGAGGATAAGTACAACATACAAATAAATGTATAAAAGAAAAAGCTAAGCATTTGATTTGTTTGTAATGATATTTATACGTTACTGGGGTAAGGTTTCTGGAACAAGGAATCTCAGCACAGTGAAATAATCTTTGGTAAATATTTAAGTATGGTGTTACCATTAGTATTCTCCAAGAACTTTAAGAAGTCAGTTCAAATTCCGTAGTATTAAGCTAGTCATTGCTAATGATATGATTCGTTTGAATGATCTTCTTTCTGATGCAGATATAATAGCATTTGAGAAAGGAAGATAGAGGGATATGTCCGCAGCAAAATAATAAATGCTTAATGCAGTATTGCAGTAAAAAGTCACTTTGTGTTACAGGGTGACGTACCCCAAATTCACTGAAACCAGGGAGTATTATCAGTTTTGAAGTTTGGAGTGTATTTGTTTCAAGGCAAACCACTATCACTTGTATTGCTTGTTTCTGTCAGTTTTTATAACGTGCCATCACATGTGGCCTATGTCATAACTAATAATCAGAATCAAGTAGGCTTCTTTCTAGGAGGCTCAGAAAATGCCAGTTGTAATGATCAGCATAATTTTCAAATTGGTTTGATAATTCATTCAAGCTGTGAAGCACTTATTGAGTTTCCATATTGCTGGGCTGAGCAAACTGGACACTGCCTTACCTTCGGATTTTTCCTTTCCTGAATTGGTAGAATATTTTTATTCCTGTTTGTGTTCTTAAATGTTTTCTGAATTTTTGGTATTTCCTTAATACTGGTTGATTAAGAGGTATCATTTGCATGTGTTTAAGTATAGTAAGAAGTAGAAACAAAAAAAAAGAAAAATGGTCAAACTGATACCGGATTTTCACAAACAAATTTTATTAGTCAGTTTTAATATAACCTATTTATTGTATCCTATGAAATACATGTACCTTTTTTAACAAAGGTATAAAGAGCTCACTAGGTTAATAGATATGTAAATTAATGTTAGCATGATGTCATGGAATGTAATTTTTCTTCCTTCAGATATCTTTATGGTTTTGAAGAGTACTGCACATCGGCTAATATCGAATTTCAAATGGCATTGCCAGAGAAAATGACAAATAAGCCCTGCAAAGAGTGTGAAAAAGAAAAAGAATTGAAAATGCTCGAAGAACCTGACCAGGATGTAAAAGAAATAAAAGTTGTTAAAGAAGAGCATAAGGAGGAGGAAGACGTGATCATACAACAGGAAGAAACAAAACCAGCTGAGAATGATAATGAATGTAAAGAAAATGATAAACCCACCTTTCTGGTAAAATACTTTGTTTATGTTAAGCCCAGTTGCTAAATTGAGGTAGTGTTTGTCGGGGGAGTAGGAGGTAGTGTATTAAGTAGGGCTGAAATCACCTTGGTTGAGTTAAAAAAGCAAACAAACACCTAAACAGTTCAGCACGTTGTCTTGATAATGCATAGTTCTTTCCTTATTATTAATACTGATCATATCACAGCTTGAAAATAGGGTTTGGTGGCTGACAGCAGCTGCATAGCTAAAGGAGGATAAGTACAACATACTGTGGGCCAGATCCATCTCTGAATGTATGCTGGCTGCTGCAGAGGGTCTTGGAGGCAAAACGTCCATGACCTCCTACAGAACAGCTGCAACCTCACAGCTGTTGGGGAACCTTACAGTCAAATCATACCAAAATGTGTGGCCTACTTTGGCCTGAAAGGGGCTGTATCCTCTCAGCAGCTGTAATAGTAGGGTTTCTGTTTTGAACCTGGCTTTAGATTTAGGTCTCAATCCTACAATGCATTGCGTCTGCTTGGACACCTTCTGTTCCCATCCCCAACCCAAAATCAGTAAAGTTCCACAAGAGTTCAGGGGTCTGCCCCAGGGCAATGCATTGCAGGACTAGGACCTATGCACTTCAGAGGGATCTTCAGGCACACGTTTAAGCCTTTAGAAAGCACCATTGAGGTTGTTGGGATTCTATGTAGACGTAAAGATTTGTCTGAGTGAAGTCATTTGTAAGTCAGGGCCTTAAGATACTCACACACCACCCCCCCAAAGACACCTGAAAAGGGTGGCAGGAGCACTACTTGATATCTGTTTTTAAGACCCGCTGCATTTAGTGTAAAATCTTTAAAAGGAAACCATCAAAGAGAAGCTTTCAGTTTAAAAATTGCATTTCATAAAAACACTAGGACCTAAGATTATTAAAGATGACTACATGTAAAATATTTTTATTTTTCATTTGAATGCTGTTAATTTTTTTTAGTGCTGTTCAGCTTGGAGAATGAAAATTGACTAGTTGGTTTTACTTTTAGTTTAGTTTCTAGTCAGCTTCGCTTTTGGATTCTCATGAATTTGGCAATGAAACAATTTTGAGTCACATAGAAAAAAAATAATGTTTGTTTTTTGTTCAGAGGTTGTTTCCATTGGAATTGAAAGAAATATAATTGAAACTAGAATTTCTAAAGTGTTTTTAAAGCTTGTTTTTTTTAAAGAAATTTGGGTGCAGATTTGTTCTGGCAGCTTCACTTTAAATGTTTCTTCTATTTAAAACATTAATGGTAGATTCTGTGGCTCTGACTCAAGCAATCCTTCTGCAAAAGTTAAACCTCATTTAATAAAGCAGTATATACTGGGAATGGTAACAATCCTAAATTATTTGAATTATTTCTGCCAGTTGGTTAAGTGTGTTTTGTCTGCCTTTTTTCAAATGTTAGTCATGTTGATTTCTATTGTAGGTTAACTGCATTTTTATATTTTCTTAGGAAAACAAAAAAAACTTGCAAGAATCTGTATATACTCAGTCTGACCAGGAAAAGGAATTCAGTTCAGCCAAAACAGAAGATGAAGCCAATCTGGGAGATAAAGAGGAAGAGAATATTAAAGAAATGGAAATTCTTAACACAAACATGGAGGCTGAAGAAAAAGAAAAATCAGGGTAAGAGGGGTTTTTGTAAGTTAAGGAACCTGATGTCACTGATTTTTTAATTAAAAGTATGTTTGAACTTCAACATCAAACGATATTGTGAGACCCTGATCCTGCAAAGACATAAGCATGTGCTTAACTTCATGCATCATGAATAATCCTATTGAAGTTAGTGGGGCTACTCACATTGTTAAAGTGAAACATTTGTATGAGTCTTTCGAGGTTCAGAGCCTAAATATTTAAAACCCAGTGAGCAAGGGGAAACATACAAAGTGTAAGTAACTTAAGTCTATTTGATAAAAAAATAAGGTGGCCATCCTAGTGGCCTAGTGTTTGTTCAGCTCTGCTACCTGTATGGGATGGATTTCTGGTTCCCACCTCTTGCTCTTGGGAGTGTTTTGGAGATAGTGTTATGGGAAGGGAGTATCTTGCATCTCTCAATAGCAGTCTTTGGTTGAGTAAGGGATGATTTTGACAGGATCAGAAGTTACTCCTATCCAGTTCTCCTCAAGAGAAGGTGTTTGCAAGTGAATTAAAATGAAGTAATATTGGTGCCAGGGCCCAGCTAGTCAGTGGATGAAACAAGGAAGCAGAACATTCCTCCCTGCATGCATGGCTGTATGTGTTCTCCATAAAACAATGGATAGAAAGGTTTTCATATTTAAACGCAAAAAGATTTGTTCCATGTATTACCTTCGTATGTCTGCCCTGAGGTCAAAATGGAATGGACAGTTCTTAATTAGGCTTAGCATAGCTAACAACTTACATCCTTGACAAGAAATGCATATACATTGTCGTGTGTCTGAGCGCTATTCAAAAGTTGGAAAATCCTAAAACCATTGTGTTTTGAACACACATCCTGCCCCTTCCTCGTCTGAGGGTGAGAACAGCCCAAAAGATGATAAAACTTGTGTGGTTGTGCTGCAGGTGGGAACAAGGTGTGCAGAAATGCTCTAGAACTGTGTTTTATGGAGATTTCATTCGCTATACGGTCTGGAATATAGATGTGGCCACTGCACTGGATTTGGCCCATAGGAAATTGGTGAAACCATTGTGTAAATATTGCATCATTGACACATTTCACCATGTAGAAAGGGGATAGTAAATAATTGATTATACAAAAAATATATTATGTAGGGTAAAATAATTTGCATAGTTAAAATATAAAATTATACATTTTTAATTGGAAATCTACCCAGACAATAAGAAAAGTGCAGTGAAGAGAGTTGTGCCACTTACTTCAGAACTGAATTTGGCTCAGTGTCTTTAAAATGTCACCTGGCAATGTCTTTTAAAAGTGTGGGACATCTTTCTAATACTGATGTTAACCAAATAACAATGTAAATGAAATAATAAAGTTATAAAACTATTCTCAAATAATAATTTGTATCTGTTTAACTTGGGACCAGATTGGTTCCTCTACATGAGGAGAAGGCTTGCCTAGAGGATAAGAAGCTCCATGAGTTTCTCCTTGCACAGTTTCCACC
The DNA here is from genome assembly GCF_965140235.1 of Caretta caretta. Classification (NCBI taxonomy): domain Eukaryota; kingdom Metazoa; phylum Chordata; order Testudines; family Cheloniidae; genus Caretta; species Caretta caretta. The sequence continues at coordinate 135,268,512 of NC_134208.1, read as the reverse complement.
AGACTGCTCCATTGTGGGGAAGGCAGGATTTCAGTCCCAGCTTCCAGATTTTAGGATATCTCCTGGAGGCCAGGAGTGTCTTTCTAGAGGTCCTGAACTCCACCTCCCAATGTCTCATCACTCATTCCTTTTGAAACAGGGTTTCCCTGCTGACCTCCCTCCTGTAATCCCTTCTAAACTGGGTTCAGCAACACAATGGGGCTCTGTGCAAAAGTTAATACAGAATCAGGTGATATTAACTTTTGAGCTTTTCACTTCCATTTTAATTTGTGTAGAGGGGAAGCTAAATGTGATATCTGCAGCTTACTAATTCCTCTCCAGTGCTATTCCCTGGCTACTCTTGTATCCTGACCATATTAAGTAGTCTACACAGATCTGAAGACAGGGAGACAGAGCAGCCGAGGTAGCTGACATCTCCCCACCCCTTCTCTATGGGCAAGGATTGATGTATGTGTTGGGTCTTTGTGTGCTGATTGAGAGGTGGACAATCTCTGGGCCAAAGAAGATAATGAAAAATTGGTGTCTTAGTGTTCTTATTGAGTATGTGGAGCATCACTCTTATGTTGTCTGTTTCAAAGAGAACTTTCCAGGGCTTTGGAAACTCATCCTTCTGCCTAAATTAGAATTCCCTCATAGTTAATGTCGCCAAGAATAAAATGGCGAAAGGCTGGCAACTTCAGGACATAAATTTAACACCACTAGTGTCAGGAAGAAATGTCCCCCAGCTACCTCAATGTAGTATTGCATAATTAGGTACCTTCCTCTGTTGTGTGAATTGAATTATTCATTTTGTAATTATTGAAGGCCAAATGGACTATTTTTCTTCAATATGACATTTCTTATCTTCCTAGAAATTGAATCATTTGACAGAAAAAAGTCCTTTAAGGATACCTTATGTGGAGACATGCCACATATATACAGTACAATTGAAACAATCTGGCCCAACATTCTTTTTTGTGAGGGGATTTCTCATGGATAGTCAATTAAACTGAAAGGCAACAAGGTACTGAAAGGTGCTTTTCCACACACAGAACAATTAGTCCATGGAACTTAACCCCTCAAGATTGAGGCCAAGAGCTTAGCAGGATTTTTTTTTAAAATTGAACATTTATATGGATAACAAGAATACTGACTTTTTATCGTAAGGATTAAAAAACCAAAGAAGATTTTTGAAACAGATATAAGACCTCATGCTTTAGGTCATATAAGCCAAGCTCTAACTAATCAGAATTGGGAAGAAGCTTTCTTTGTGGATAGTTTATTCCATAACAGCCCTCTGGAGGGGTTTCTTGCACCTTCCTCTGAAGTATCTGGTACTTGCTGCTATTTTAGGGCTAGTCTGCACTACCACCCTACATTGGCACAGCTGCACCGATGCAGCTGCGCTGTTTTAGTGCATCTGGTGAAGATGGGCTATGCCAACAGGAGAGCATCTCCCCCCGACATAGTACAGTGTGGACACTGCTTTAAGTCAATGTAACTTATGTCGCTCAGTGGGGTGGTTTTTTCACACCCCTGAGTGACATAACGTAGATCGACTTAAGTGGTAGTGTAGTCAAGCACAGAGACATGACAAGAATATGTAAGAAAGTAAGTCAGCAGCTGTGTTTCACTTATAGGAGGTAACAGGTTAACAGATGTAGTGTTTTTCTTCTGCCCTTTGCAGTTTATTCTTTGGGTACTTTGAAAAGTAGCATAGTTTTTTATTTAATGTTGTAGCCGTGTTGGTCCCAGGATATTAGAGAGACAGGGTGGGTGAAGGACTTGAAGAAGAGCTCTGTGTAAGCTCCAAAACGTGTCTCTCTCACCAACAGTAGTTGGTCCAGTAAAAGATATTACCTCACCCACCTTGTCTCTAGTTTTTTATTTGTCAGAAGAGGTATATTTTGAGGGCTTTGTGATGAATGAAAGTAAAATTGTAGGAGAGGGATTTAAAATATCACAGGAAGATGTAGGTTAGTGTGGTTGGCTGACAGTCATATTGATTGGCTTTGGACCAAATAAAGCACTATACATTAAAGTTAACTCATACAGTCAAATTTAATTTTGTGTAAAGTAAACTATTTGAGGGGGGGGAAATGCGTCGTCTTCCTTGCACAGTTGGTGTGAACACCAGTTTAAATTTTGCACTGTTAGTGTAAGCACAAAAAGATCAATTTATACCAACTACATTTGTGTAGCATCATATATAGAGACTTACCCATTTGGTCTATGCATTGTATTTTTGTGTGCATGTGTCATGGGGGCATGTCTCTCTAGCATATCCTCTTTTGGCTGTTGTGGCCCTGTAGGTACATTGCACTCAGCACCTCTTGGGTCTTTTTCAGCAATTACCCAGAGCAGGTTAGTTCAAACTGTTTGCAGAATCTGATTTATTCACAGTTCCAACATATACCCCTTCACATGGTTCGATCTATTAACTCGTTATACAGACATAACTCACTTGTTTAGCCTCTCCAGTTCACACCCACTCTGGCTCCATGTAAAAGTCAGTTTCTCCTCCTGTTCTGGAGGTCGCAGCCCTCCTCCCAGAGCTGGGTTGTACTTCAGACAATCCCTCTTGAGCTCTCCTTACTACAGGAGTCTCCTAACTCTCCTCCTTGACACTAGAAGTAGATTTGAGGTCAGCTGTAGAGCTCAGGCAGTTTCTCCCCAAGCTGGCCCTTTTCCCAATTTAAAAGTGCCGAAAGATACAATTTTAGGCTGATACTTTAACCCCACTAATTTTAATAACGGGTCTTTTGAGGTTATAGCCCAGTACTTCATGTTGAACAGGCTATTCCAACTTCCTGATGTGTAAGTGTGCAAAAGTCTTTTTGTTTTCTTTTGAATGACCTGTCCAAAAATTTCTGAAAAAACCATCACACAGCAGTTCTTCTTTGAGTGTTTGGTTCCTATGTGTATTCCAAACATGGGGGTGAGCATGCATGACATGGCTCTGGAGCCGGAGGGTTTTCTTAACAATGTCTGCTGACGTGCACGTGTGTCATGCGGTGGCTTATGTTCACAGCTGAGGGTATGATAGTGCCGGTCGATGCCTCTCCAGTTGCCTCATACCACGTACCCAGAGTTGGAATCACTGTTCCTTCGTGCTCTTAGTCCTCCATCCATCACAGGCAGTGTGGCATACTCTGCCTCATATGCCCCCACACCAGAGCAGGCAGAGTGGAGGTATTGTATCCCAGCTAAGGGGGGTGGACTTCCTCTTTTGTCACCTACCTCTCTTGTTGTACATGCAGCAGAGGAATGGGTGCCCCAGCACGCACAAAAGTTGACCGTCTCCAGACCAGCCGGCTAAGCAATTTGACCTATTGGGAGAAAGGTTTATTCCTCAGCAGCACTGTAATTTAGGATTGCAAACTACCAGTCTCTGCTAGCCAGATACGATTTTAATAACTATGTGTGGCTAGCAGAGTTCCAGATGAACTGCCACCAGACCAGCAGCAGCAGTTTCAGGCGCTGGTGGACGAAGGGTTCCTGGTCACCAAGGTGGGCCTCCAAGTGGCGGTTGATGCAGCCAACATGTCCTCTTGCTCCCTTGCAACTGCAGTCCTCATGCGCCGGGACTCATGGATCCAGTCATCTGGCTTTCCTTAGGAGGTCCAAACTATTATCAAGGACCTTCTCTTTGACAAAGACAGTTTGTTTTATGTGAAGACAGACAAGTCCCTTCACTCTTTGAAGGACTCCAGCGCCACTTTACAGTCTCTGGTGATCTACACCCCAGCTCCACAATGCAGGCACCAGCAACAGCAGTTCCTTCCCCACCAGTATACATCCTACCTGGCCTACTACGAGGGGCAACAGAAAGCCCCATGCAAGCAACACCAGTCCCAGCAACAGAGACCCACAGCCTTTGCCATGGCCATCTCCTCGACCCACCTGAAATCAAAGTCCCAGTTTTGATGGTTTGACTGAGAACTGCAAACGTTGCAAGGGGGGGTCAACCATCATGGCCGCCAGTTCGCTGACTCACCTAGACGAGGTAATGGCGACTAAGGATATTACTTTAATGGAGAGATGGGACAGGGAGCATGTTGCCATTGGCTTGAAGGGTGGCTTTGTGAGGGCTGATAAAATGAGTCCCACGGGGGTGTGAGCCAGAGTATTGGTGGCAGTATGATTCCATTTGAGTCCCACATAAAGGACGCTATATTAATGTGTAGTAATCCATGTAGTATTGAGTATTGAGGAAACCTTTCCTGAAATGGTGGTGGGGTGCATAAACACAGAGGTACCAGGCTGTGAAGTGAAGAGGGCCCAGATTGGGATGCCATACTTGGCTCTGATCTTGCGTGAGGAGATCAAAGGTGGAGTCGTGTACGGGTGGAGAGTCTGAGGAGGTCTATGAACCAAAACTGACGGGGCCAGAACAGGACTATAAGTTTTACGGTAGCTCAGTCCCAGCAAAACTTGCAAAGCACTTGCGGGCGTTGAATGGGGAGAAAAGGATAGTGGAGGTCGCCCGTCCAGGGGAAAAGAGCTTTGTCCTGCAAGTCCTCCCATATGGTTCCCCTGGAACAATAAAGAGGCAACTTGCAGTTCTCATGAGTGATGAAGAGATCCCAGAACGGGGTGTCCCATTTGTGGAAGAGGTATTGGAGTATGGCACTATGCAATTCCCACTCATGGTTGAGGAAGAGTATCCTGCTGAGGCATCAGCTAGGGAATTTTGGGTGCCTGGGTGGTACGTGGCTTGTAGTGTCACATGGTTAGGGCCCTACCAAATTCACGGTCCAATTTGGTCAATTTTACAGGCTTAGGAATTTAAAAATTGTAAATTTAATGATTTCAGATACTTAAATCTGAAATTTCATGGTGTTGTAATTGTAGGGGTCCTGACCCAAAAGGGAGTTGTACGGGGGGAAGGAGGGAGGTCACAAAGTTATTGTAGGGGGATTTGCATACTGCAACCCTTCTGTGCTGCTGCTGGCGGCGGCGCTGTCGTCAGAGCTGCCAGAGAGCAGCGGTTGCTAGCCGGAATCCCAGCTCTGAAGGCAGAGCCGCTGCCAGCAGCAGTGCAGAAGTAAGGATGGCATGGGATGGTGTTGCCACCCTTACTTCTGTGCTGCTGCTGGTGGGGTGCTGCCTTCAGAGCTGGGCGCCCAGCCAACAGCTACCACTCTCCGGCAACCCAGCTCTGAAGGCAGCGCAGGAGGAAGGGTGGCAATATTGCAACCCTCTAAAATAACTTTGCGACCAACCTGCAACTCCCTTTTGGGTCAGGACCCCCAATTTGAGAAACGCTGGTCTCCTCCATGAAATCTATATAGTATAGGGTAAAAGCACACAAAAGACCAGATTTCACGGTTCATGACGCATTTTTCATGGCTGTGAATTTGGCAGGACTCTACACATGGTGTTTGATGCACCATTTCCAAAGGTGGATGGGCTCGGAACAGAGGGAGGGAGACTTGGCACTGCCCTGCTTATTGATGTATATCACCACTACAACGCTGAAGAGTAGTTGAACATGGTGGGACCAAATGAAAGGAAGAAACGTCTGGAATGCAAGAGGGACTGCCCTCAGTTCTAGCACATTTATATGCATTCTGGCCTCTTGTGGCAGCCAGACACCCTCAGCTGTGTGATGGTGTAGGTGGGCTCCCCTGTTGTGATGGTGGCCTGTGGGTTGGGATGGTGAAGGGGCTAATAACCATGAACTTGTCAGGGTCGGTCCACCAGGTCAGGGAGGCAAGAATCGTCTGGGGGACAACTCTGGCCTCCAAATGGTCCATATAGGGTCTGTAGATGGAGAGGAGCCACAGTTGGAGGCACCACATGCGTAGACATGCAGCAGGGTCACAGAGGTACAGGCTGCCATATATCCAAGGAGGGAGAGACAATGGTGGACCGTGGTACGTGGGTTGTGGCATAGGTCTGCAATTATGGCCATCAGCATTCCGAAGCGATACACTGGAAGGAAGGCCTATGCCACAATGGAGTTGAACAATGCCCCATAAAGTTGATCATCTGTGTAGGAATGAGCACCAACTTCTCATTGATGCAGATACCTCTAGAGATCAGGAGGATGATGGATGAGAATGGTGGAGATGAGTTCTTGTTGGGATAGCACAACAAGGAGTCAATTGTCCAGGTCTGGGTACACCAAGTAGCTGAGGCGGCACATTTGTTCTACCATGACAGCGAAGACCTTACTGAAATCTTGCAGAGCCATCACTATGCTGAAAGGGACGACTCAGAATTGGTAGTGGTGGTGTCCCATCCCGATGCAGAGAAACTTCTGGTGGACCGGGTGAATGTCAATATGGAAGTAGGCATCCTTCACGTCGAGAGCCGCGAACCAAGCCCCGTAGGGGAAGAATGGGATAATAGTCGACATAGTCACGATGTGGAATTTGGATTTTCTGATAAAGGTGTTTATTAGCCAAAGGTCAAGAATGGGGCAGAGCTCTGCACCCTTCTTTGGGATGAGGAAGTACAGGGAGTAGAAACCTCTCCCCATGTAGGGAGTTGTCACATGCTTTATGGTGCCCTTTGCAAGAAGAGCATCTGTATTTTGTTGAAGAGTGCATTGATGGGAAGGGGAGATGTCCAGAAGGAAGGGGTCTGATGTGGGGGAAAAAAGAAACTCTATGGAGTATTTGAGATGGATGATCTTCAGTATTCAGTGGTCCGTGGTGCTTTTGCCCCAATTGTGAGCCAATGGGGCAAGATAACCCTCAAAGATGATATAGGACACCGCTTCTTCCTTCCTTGTTTTGATATTTTTGTTTTCCTGCCTTTTAATCACATGACAATCTTTCCATATTATTACTCCTGTAATTAAACCTACAGTAAACATGATTCCTTTTGAGTCCCACATAAAGGATGCTATATTAATGTGTAGTAATCCATGTAGTTTTCCTGGGTCAAACAAAATAAAGGCCCAAAAGCTATATTCCATACCAAAGCATTTGTATGAAAATGAACAAGCTGAGAGACAAAAATCTAAATATTAAGATTTAAAAACAGCAAACTAAAATTATGCGCAGTAGTAATAAGTTGACAGTTCAGCATTTATATTAGACAGCCTATCTCAAGTATACCTAATATCCAGTCCCCTGATGCATCATCATATTTATAGAATTGCAGTTGGAGACCCCAAAGACCTATTTTGTAGATGTTTTATTTTTATAGTAGCAGCTAGAGGCCCTAACCAAGATTATAAAGAGCCATTGTGGTAGGCACCGTATATAAACCCATAAGAGACAAGTATCAGGGGGTAGCCATGTTAGTCTGTATCCACAAAAATAACAAGGAGTCTGGTGGCACCTTAAAGACTAACAGATTTATTTGGGCATAAGCTTTCGTGGGTAAAAAACCCACTTCTTCAGATGCATGGAGTGAAAATTACAGATGCAGGCATTATATAATGACACATGAAGAGAAGGGAGTTACCTCACAAGTGGCGAACCAGTGTTGACAGGGCCAGTTCAATCAGGGTGGATGTAGTCCACTCCCAATAATTGATGAGGAGGTGTTAATTCCAGGAGAGGCAAAGCTGCTTTTGTAATGAGCCAGCCACTCCCAGTCCCTATTCAAGCCCAAACTAATGGTGTTAAATTTCAAAATGAATTTTGAGTTCTGCAGTTTCTCTTTGAAGTCTGTTTCTGAAGTTTTTTTGTTCAAGTATAGCTACTTTTAAATCTGTTACAGACAGTCCCTGCCTCAAAGAGTTAGTACTCTAAACAGACGTGAGAGATAGGAAGTGTTCTTATCTTCATTTAACTATAGGAACTAAGGTGCAAAAAAGATTAAATGTCTTGCCCACTGTCACATAGGGAATCTTTTGCAGAGCTGGGAATTGAACCCAGATCTCCTTGAGTCTTAGTTCAGAGTCTTAACTAAAAAGCCAATCCTTTCAAGCCAGATAATGTGTTCAAATAATGAAAAATATTTCCCACTTTAGAAGGGCCATTCTGATTTTGACCAAGCGAGGATAAAAAGGTTGAGAGAAGATTCAGCACCCCAGAAATCTACAGATCCCTATATTAACTTAACACTTAGTTAGATTAGTCTTACATTTGTTTATTATTCTTATTTATATATGCTGCCATGTTGTTGGTACTGTACGTATGATGAGATTTGGTTTAGACCCCATCCTGGGGTTGTGCAACAATCCTAATCAAATGACGTTTTATTGGCTAAAGATGCTCGGAAGAACTTTTACAATAATGACTAGTAACACTCTTTCTGTCAGACACAATGGCCCTAAAGATTACAAGGTGTAGCACTTTCCCACATAACACATACTATTTCATGCATTCATATTTATTTATTAATATACACGCACAGTGGATATGTTTGTATTTGGCCTATGTGCCTCTGTATTTACTGAGAAATGCTACTCTAGAGTAAATTATGGTACCTATAATTTTAAGTAGTTTTCAAATATTTAAAATGTTTTAAGTTCCCTCACTGTATTGTTTGAGCTTTGTGATATTCATGTATGTGTGTGTGTATTTACACATATTGTAAAATATTTGCTTTATTATTACCAGATATTTTAGAATTATAAATGCTCCCTCCTGCCTTTGATTCTCTGGTTCTAAGCAAGGGCTGAAGCTTCCACTCTGTGGAGTTTGAGGGTGTCTTTAGCTGGTTGCTGTAATGTAAATAAGTGAGCTGCTTGCAAACCAGTCCTTCTTACCAGCTCCTTGGTATTGTTTGGGTTGTTGGAACACAATTATGGTAATGCTCCATTTATGGTGGTGCTCCATTGTCTGCCTTTTCGACATAAATGCATCTCTCCTGCTGTGCAAGGGAGGGGGCTTTCATATTGCTGCAGCTTTGTCATAACTATTGGTTGGTTTGTTTTTGTTTGCTTTTATTTTTAAGGTTGTGATTGTTGCCAATAGTCTTGTTTGTTTCCATTTTTATTAGAATTTGAATGAACAGCAATGCAAGAAATCTGACATTCACATGCATGCATAGATAGCCAAATAAGATTTCTACCATGCTCACTGGACTACCATGGCCACAATTTTCTCTAAGAACTTCTGCTTCACAGCATTCAGTTCCTTTTTCTTCATCTTCATGACTGGGTTTGAGATCTTGAAACAGGAGTTTATGGCCTTCATAAAACAGATTCCACTCTTTCCTTGCAACTTCTGGAACATGCTTTTCCTTTCACAGAGTTCATTCAGGGATATAATCTGGCAGTTCTACTATTCCCAAAATACGAATATTCTTGGCTTTTGTTTGGTTTTCTAGATTCTCCAACCTGCGATCTAACCAGGCCACTTCTCACTGCACTCTTAACTGCAACCATCTCTGATGATATTTCCTTATGCTTCCTGGCATTTCCCTCTCTACCTGTTACAGTCCGCTCTCCACCTTACCTACTTGACCATCCAAGTTGCTCAGCTTTACAATGAGGGTTTCAGTATCCCTCCAGAGAAGTCCTGGTAGACTGTTGTAGAGTCTGTTTTCTCATGAAATCCATTGATGCACCAAGAAAGCCACCATATCTGGTGGGTGATAAGAGGAGACTCCAGACTAGTCCAGGCTTGTGGGTTGCTTCACAGTCGGCTGCACCGTAATTGGACAAACTTTGGAAGAGTCCTTTTTTTTCCTTTTCAGGCATGATTTTCCTCTTTCAGAAATCATTAAGGATTCTGCCATCAGGTTTTGAAAAAATTCTCTCTAATAAAGTTTATTTCATTAAAATTGCCAGAAAATCTCCATGGCACTGAAAACTCTCAGGCATGTCTTGCTTCTACAGCAGCTTGGCTCCACCCTCAACCCCTGTCTGATACTTTTGTTTCCATAACTTTTTTTTTTCTTAAGTCCTTAAAATTACTGTAATCATGAGCTGCAGTTTGCTAGGATTTGTAAATTACAGCAGCACTGGAGCACTTTGAGAGCACCTTATTGAAAGCTAAGTACCAGACAGGTCTAGGTCATGATTGTCAAGGAATTCTCCAGCCTATGGGCCAAATCCTGGTCTCAGTGAATTTAGTGGGAGTTTTCCTGTTAATTTTTGGGTCAAGTATTTGACTATATGGGAGAGATTGGAGAGGAAAAGAGTTGTAAAGTAGCTGTTTAGTTATATTTCAGTTTAATAACTTCGGTGGTTTTAATTACATTAGCAAAATAGACCATTTGAAGTATGTTGTATAATTGATGTGATATTCATTAATACAAAACTCTGTAGACTTTTAAGGATGGAAGTGTCTGTTTAGTAGAGTCCTCTCTATCCTTGGTGTGTATTGAATGTGACAGATATATTTTGGGTTAACTGATAACAGTACATCGGCACTCTGGGAGTTTTAATTTTTTTCTTATGGCACATGCATGTATGCATGCAATGGGCCATATCTATTCCTGGTACAAGTTCATTGAAATCAGTGCAGTTGTGCTAGGGATGAATTTGGCCCACTATTTGGAAATCACATGGCAGCTAATTAAAGAATTGTGATTTGATATCGGCCAATTGCCTTTGGTAGAAAACAGTAAAATGTTGTTTGATTCCTTTCAAAAGAGAAAGTGGCTGTGTTAAATGAATATTTTTGCCTGTACAGTCATATGGAAAAATAGACTAATATCAATATTAATATAGACTTTCTTATGTGTACTGTATATTAAAAACAGAAGTTGACTCAAAGGCTGATAGCTGTATCTCTTTATATACAGTTTTTAAAATGTGCAAGAATATTTGTTCTGGTTTTTGGGTTTTAACTGATTAGGAACCTATGATTTTTAAGAACTCCATGGATGGCATGGATCTATTATAGGTTGTATATGGAGGAATAAGGACAGTCCCAAAATCCAGTAAGAATATGCCTTAGAGAATGTTTAGAGGTTAAGGCCCAACATTTCAAAAATAGCCTCTATAGTTTTGAGCACCCATCTCTAGAAACTTAGCCCCAGATTTTCAGAGGTGCTGAACACCCCTATAGCTGTCATTGATTGAAATCAACAGGATTTATCTGTGCTCAATACCTCTGAAAATCTGGCCCTATGTTTCTAAAGTCACACCTGAAATTGTAGAGACTTCATGTGAAATTTTTCGGTCTCAACGAGTGTGTGTGTTTGTGTGTGTGTGTAGCTTGGCTATTTTATTTTTGAAAACCTTTAGCAAAGAATAACAAGGTCATAAATTGGATATTTTTTTAAACCCTCATATTTAGGATTTGTTGCACAAAACCTGCTTTAATGGCAATCCTTTCAAAATAGAATTGACCCATATACATGGCCATTGTGAGGCAATGGATGTAACAGAGCACAGATCTTTATATGGTAGCCAGTGTTAGAAAGTTACCACTTGTAAAACTTGTATCTTGAAAAATGAAACTTAGGAATGTTTTCTCTATATTGAGAAGAATGGGTCTGAGGTGGAAACATACGTATTTTAGCTAGGGAACGACATGAAGGAGTTGAGAATTGAATAATAAAAGCTAAGAACATAAAACAGTTTCTTTACCATACAATACAACTTCACTTCTCAGATGTTGATGGATTTTTTTCTCTAAACCGTCGTTTTTTAATCTTCCATTGCTGTAAAAGCATCTTAGTGTCATTATATTCTATGTGTGCTTTGCTCTATTCTTTTTAGTTGATAATACTAATATAACACTGAGGCAATTTCACATATATGGAGCCTGCTGTTTCCAGCCTCTAATGCATCCGCAGTATTTATCAGTATATGTGGTTTGGAACTGAAAAGCTTATGAAGTATCTTTTATTAACTCTACAATTTTTTAAACCTTTCAAGAGATGACACGAATAAGGAGGAAGATGAAGATGAAGAAGAAGCAGAGGAGGAGGAGGAGGAGGAAGAGGAGGAGGAGGAGGAGGAGGAAGACAACAATGACAACAATGAGGAAGAAGAGTTTGAATGCTATCCACCAGGCATGAAAGTCCAAGTGCGGTATGGACGAGGGAAAAATCAAAAAATGTATGAAGCTAGTATTAAAGATTCTGATGTCGAAGGTGGAGAAGTCCTTTACTTGGTGCACTACTGTGGATGGAATGTGAGGTAACTTAAGTTTTAGCTAGTGATTACTTCCGTAAAATACTTCTAAAATACACTTGTGTATTTTAAAAACTAACTGAATATTGAATTCCGTACTCTTAACTTTCAGTACTGGTATTCTATGAAGGTCAAGGTACTGTATGAAATTATTTCGATTTTTAACATATATAAATGCAGTACTTCGTGACTTACAGCTTAGGAAAAATCTTCTTAAGGTTGCTTGTCCAAGGAAAACCTCAATCCTGTCTCAGTTTTCTTTTAAACACCACCAAACAACAAAGGAAATGGCAGTTAGCATAGTTCTTTGATAAATTTCTTCTGTGGCTCTGTTCAACCAGTTTTACTGGATACCATATTTGAGTAATCATATACTTGCCTAAATCTGTATATGCACTTCTCAAAGTGCAGCACAGAGTACAAAAGCAGTTTGGTGGCATTTACCAGTAAAAAGAGATAGGAGGCCAGTTTTCATTTAGAAAAAAGATGTATTTTTTGCTGGACATCCATACTTGAGAAACCATATTTCACTTTCAGCTTTATTAGACATATCAATCACTCTGTGCACCCAGGATTCTTAATTGCATATCAGTAAATGGCAGTAAATAATTACACTTCACTTGTTCAGACCTGTTTTTTCCAATTGCCGCAATCTTCTGAACAACAAGATTCTTCTTAGCCTGGTGGCTTGTTATGCCATTCTTATTTTATTGGTACCATATCTGAAGTTTGTTCTTAATATAGTATTATTGAAAAACTGTTGAGGCTTAACATATTTTTGAAGTAAATCCTGGAGTAGAAACTTTAGTGGGAATAAGATACAAGATACTTTGAAAAAGGCAAAAACCTTAAAGCTTCTTGAAGTCTTTTAAGTCAATTATCAAGTCTTCTGCTTTTTTGTCATTTCAACCTATCCTTTTCTGATAACTGTTCTCAGGCTGTTGTCTTCTAAACTTTGTTTTACTTAGTATGAGATTAGCAGGGCTTTAGAAGCAAGAGGTTTGAGGCAAATCTAACTTTCTTCATGAAAACCCTTATGAACCTCTTATCATCTTCACCTATCATCTGGACTTGCATTACTTTAGTACCTCTAGCCAAGAGACAGAACACAGGTTTCTTTGGACCTTATACAGTGCTGGCCGGATCAGCTGGCAAGGGTCACAATTGTAAAAGCAGGCCACTTTTCTCCTTCCGTTGTTTCCACCAGTTTGGATCTGATTTCACTGAATGCGTCACCCAAGCCACTACTGATCTGGGGAATTACCATTCATTATTGAGGCCTCTGACTTCGGTCTCTTGCAGTATTTGTAGCTTGTACGCCATACTGGAATGGCCTCATTTTCTTGTACATAAAAAAGAGTCTTCAGGAAACATCAAATAGGCATTTCAGAGAAACAAGGCTATAGGATCCATTCCTTAAATGTCAGTATACTGGGGGAAACACAGTCTAGTTTGGGGTTTAGATAGGATCTGGAACATTACTAGTATTTCAGTCATTGCCACAAAGGACTTGCCTTAGGAAGCCAGACTGATGAAATTTGCACCCTGGGCCTTTGACAGTTGCTGCATATACATCAAGAGGGATTTGCATTTTAAAAGTCCTTTTGAGATGTCTTCATTGTTTTTTAATTCAAAGGAGAATCTTAGGAAGAGCTTTACGAATAAATTCTCTGCCTCTTCAGAGTAAATGTTATCAAACGTGCTACCAGGTGAAAGAGTCGGAGGGGTTTACTCAAGCAGCACTACTTCTTAAATCTGGAAAAAATCAGAAGTTGAAATCCAACCTTCCTCTTGCAGACCTCAGCAGCTTCATTATTAAAGGAGAAGTCAAGATTGTGTGTTTGTGCACTGTGAATTCTGAATTTTAAACAAATGCATAGATTGATATCAAAGGGATCCTTCTTATAGCTAGGATGTATTAGATATTAAGGGCTCCTTCAGTTAACTGTTGTACCTTGGTGGAGGTGGCAGGGGTCAATGGTTATTTTCGGCGTTTTGAAGTCTTCACTTGCTGCTGTTTGATCTTTTCTGCCAGCTGAACTGCATGTATGTTCCTTCCTAAAATGTGGCTGATTGGGGACAGTCTTTTTGGAGGGTTGAGAGATAATATATTTTACCAAAAAGTGTTTAATCATTTTGGGCCTTCAGAAATTTTCGTAACCCCATACAATTGCTATTTAGCTACTGGAATTTATAAAGACTATCACACAGGCTAGTTTAATTCAAATGAGATAGCAGGAAATGTTGGATTAGACAATCAATTGCTATCAGGGCAGGTGAGTTTACTGTACTCCATGTCTACAAACAGCATTTGTCACAACTGTGACATGCTTCACTTAAGGTAACATATTGGAATTTTTGTGGTGTCATATGTAGTCTGTCCCATATTCAGCTTGACAGCTGTCTTTGAGTCAATTCCAGACTTGAAAAATAGTTGTTTTTCCTTGCTGTTTCTTGGTATTCTATTGTTCCAGGAAGATTCATCTTAGCTACGTGTGTGTGTGCGCGCATGCATATTCTTTTTCAGTTAAGTTTTGGTTTTTACTCAATTTCTAAGTGGAACAAGTGATTTAAAAACCTTAGTTCGGGTAATAATTGTCTTAGCTGTTTTGGAATCCATGGTCTTCTTATCTCTGTTCTTTTTTCTTTAAGTTTCAAATTGTTTTTTCCTCTATTCTAAACACTGTATCATTTACTATGTATTCCTCAAACCAAAAATAGTCTAATCAAGAATTCTTCAACACTGATGGCATTTACTTAGAAGTTCCCATTCCAAGAAGATATTATCCCTTCTTCAGTCCATGCCTTGTATCAGTATATCGGGGATGAAAGTAATATTAACTGTTCAGATATTCAGAATATTTATGCTTCGCTACACTTCTTTGAAGAACCATTTAGTGATACTAAGTATAGTAGGTTTCAAAGTAGCAGCCGTGTTAGTCTGTATTCACAAAAAGAAAAGGAGTACTTGTGGCACCTTAGAGACTAACAAATTTATTTGAGCATAAGCTTTTGTGAGCTACAGCTCACTTCATCGGATGCATTCAGTGGAAAATACAGTGGGGAGATTTATATACATAGAGAACATGAAACAATGGGTGTTACCATACACACTGTGAGAGTGATCACTTAAGGTGAGCTATTACCAGCAGGGGGGTGGGGGGGACCTTTTGTAGTGATAATCAAGGTGGGCCATTTCTAGCAGTTGACAAGAACATCTGAGGAACAGCGGGGGGTGGGGGGGGAATAAACATGGGGAAATAGTTTTACTTTGTTTCAGAGGAACAGCCGTGTTAGTCTGTATTCGCAAAAAGAAAAGGAGTTCTTGTGGCACCTTAGAGACTAACCAATTTATTTGAGCATGAGCTTTCGTGAGCTACAGCTCACTTCATCAGATGTATACCGTGGAAACTGCAGCAGACTTTATATACACACAGAGAATATGAAACAATACCTCCTCCCACCCCACTGTCCTGCTGGTAATAGCTTATCTAAAGTGATCAACAGGTGGGCCATTTCCAGCACAAATCCAGGTTTTCTCACCCTCCACCCCCCCCACAAATTCACTCTTTGTGTAATGATTGTGTAATGATTCCCCCCCCACACCCCCCACTGTTCCTCAGACGTTCTTGTCAACTGCTGGAAATGGCCAACCTTAATTATCACTGCAAAAGGTCCCCCCCACCCCCGCTGTTAATAGCTCACCTTAAGTGATCACTCTCGTTACAGTGTATGGTAACACCCATTGTTTCATGTTCTCTATGTATATAAATCTCCCCACTGTATTTTCCACTGAATGCATCCGATGAAGTGAGCTGTAGCTCACAAAAGCTTATGCTTAAATAAATTTGTTAGTCTCTAAGGTGCCACAAGTACTCCTTTTCTTTTTAAGTATAGTAGGACATTGTCAGCTTTCTTTTATTAATTAGGGAAGCCTTGAAACTGAGTAATTTCCTAGCTGCACTTTATCTTGTGAGGGAGGAGATCACCATTACTGTTTATATGGATGAAGGACGTGGGTACTGCAGATCAGGGAATCTAAGTTGGGTCTCTTAGAACAGGAATCAGACTGTCTTTAGTGGAAGAAAGAGGTAATGATACTAGTACTAGATGCATGTTCTCTTTTATTAGAAAGAAAATTGTTTACATACCCCATATTTTCTAATATTAACCAGAAAGCTCAAGATAGAGAACAATCTTAATATCCTTTTTGCCCCTGAATAGGAAACTTTGGTTTACTTTACACTAGTGACGACGCTGGTGTTAGACCAGGTAGCTAAAGCTAATCCCAAAAGACTCAAAACCTTACTAGTTTTTAATGATTAGAACTAGATTCTGATGACATCTGTTTGAGGTGGGGACTAGTATATTTAACCATTCTCCTGAAATGTGGGGGAATGTGTCTTTTGGGAAGTAACAGTCCTAGGGAAGAAGATTATTCTGTATTCAGTTTGAAGATTGAAAGCGGAGATGAAACTAACCTAGTGGAATTAATGAGAATGAGATGCTCTCAGACATAAAATTGCAAACCTGCTACCATGTTGACCTGCGAAAAAGTGAAAAATTCTCAGTTGGAAAAGACATTTCTCATAAGATTTTTGCATTCTGGAATTGCTGATATATAGTTTTATAAAGTTACTATAGTCAGATGCTTAGAGGTGTCTGGGATCCCCTTTGTGGTTTCAAGGGTCACTTGCTGAATTTAGCACAATTTCTGTGGATCTAAAACTTCCTTGGAACTTGCAGTGCAAGTCCCTCCAATTGTGGTATTTGCAGTTTTCAGCTGACAGCACTATGCAGATAAAATAAAATACATCGAAAGGTGAATTACAGAGGGTTTTGAAATATGAATTAACCCTGCAATATGTGCAGAATGCCCCAAATAGAATGGTGCAGAGGGGCATATTCAGCACAAATTCTAAATTAACAATCTTTGTAGGACATTTAAACTCTCACAGGCTGGCTGCCAGATGCTCTGATACCCCAAAATGCACCATTCTTGGACGTTACAGCTATTCTGAAATTATACCATATCCCTTTTTCTTTTGGAAATTTGGTTGGGGAAAATATTAGTTACTGACTTAATTGACTGTTTTAAGTTTTTTGTGCTTCACAGTTAGATGTTGAAGCAAAAGAGGCTTGAGGTACTCCAGGTTTGAGGAGCCCCTGAACAGTGTATGTAATTGAGAAAAGTTATGAATATTCAGAGTGAAGCCTGCCTGAGGGCATCACTTGAGACCATCAGACCCTGGTTAAGTAATATAGGAGGCTTTAGCTAATGCTCCAGGCCATTTGGAAACCAGCTTTAAAGCACCCTCAATATGAGGGTTGCTCTCTAAGTAAAACTCCTGCCTAACAGTCATTGGCATTAACTAAACTGATACTGAGGACTGTTTATTTTATTCATTTTATATGGACTCATCCAGGGCTTGAAAAATCCACTTCCCCATCTGGAGTAGGACTCTGTTGGGTGAGTGCCATTAGCTTCTGCAGAATTTTAGCTTTCGTTTAATAAAAAAAAAAAAATCTAATCCTTATGGTTGTGAAGATAATCTTCCAAACACAAACTGAGTGTAAACGGATGCAGTTATGTCTTCCTGAGTGTGCAGAGACTGTTCCAGTACTGCCACCGTTGCTGCTAGGGTGGAAGGGGAGCCCAGCTGCTGCTCTTGCTGCTGTGGCAGTCTCACAGGATAATCACTCCTTTTAGGAGTAGGGTGCCCTAGACTTGCCACCTTCCCAACCCTTTGCACCATGGAGCACTGAGGAGGGGACACGCCATCGCAGCAGAGAGCTCTGTGTTTGTATGGGGGCCTCACTGACATTTCGTTTCCCCATCACCACAGCAGAAGGCAGCACGCATACACAGAGCCCTTTCCTGGGGTGCAAAGAGAAGTCCTATGTACATGTGACTAACTGGCAGGAGGGGCGTATGGTTCAAGAAGGGCTGTGAGTAGGGCTACCATGTATTTCAGCTTGGAATATAGGCGTAGTGCTATTGGCTAGCATTATGGTAATACCAATAATTATTATTAATAATAACTAATAGCCAGTATTGGGTATGTTTTTCATGGCTTGGGCACATAAGTGCACTGGATTTTGGCACACTTTGTCAATAAATACATTCTTCTCAAAATGTAGCTGGTTGTTTGATAGTGTGCAGAATTCAAGAGTAAAGAGAAAAGTCTTAAATGGAAAAAGGGTTGCTAAATGTGCAAAACTAATTAATTTTTTTCTCTGTGTTTTGAAGAAGTAAAAAGAGGAAGTATGAAAATTGAGTTTGTTCTTTTCTCTATTAGGATAGCAGAAGCTTTGTCCCTTTTTGGCAGAAAGCTGTGTGCGGTTGTCTCTACGATGGTATAGGCTGCAGCATCTGTCCTTTCAATTCTCGATGCATTGATGATGGTCAGGGGGTTAGTTTTGTCCGTGCTCTCAGGGCTTTTATTAAGAAGGTGAAAAGAAAATATCTTCCACTGATACTGCCTTGTCAGACCCTAGCCTGTCTCCTGAGAGCCTTGAAAGCAGAGAGAGCCATCTCAAAGGACAAAATCCAGAAGTTCACCTAATAGTTACTTATTAAATCATTCAGAAAGGTACAAAAATGTTTTCAGCTCCCTTACCTTCTTAACAAAAAGAAATACTTTTACAGATAGGTTGTGGAACTCATTGCCACAATATGTCATTGAGGCCAAGAGTTTAGCAGGATTTTAAAAAGGATTAGACTTCTATATAAATAGCATACTCTGTGTTGTTATAGTAAATATTTTTTTTAAAAGCTTTGAAAGGGATATAAACCCTCAAACTTCAGGGCATAAGCAACCCTCTTGCTCTCAGGAATTAAGAGGGCGCTTTCTTGGTGACCAGCTTACATCAGATCTGCCTACTACAGAGTTTTTTCTAAAGCACATGGTACTAGCTGTTGTTGGAGACATCATCCTGGAATAAATAGACTACGGTTCTGATTTGGTATGGCTATTGCTATGTTCCTAAAGAGAATTTACTTTATTCAGTTGAGGATTTGGTCTTGTATCCTGTGGTCCATCTTAATGGAATACTCAGTGTGGATGAATACCACAGGACCAGCAAGGATCCCCCTAGAGGGATATGAATTCTTTATCATTTCTATGAGTGAGTGTTCATTTTTCTTTCCTTCTTTTCATTCAAAACAAGCTTTCTGAAGGCAATCATTTTAACCAGAAAGATAAAGGAGCTTCAATCCCTCGTGGTTTAATCCTCCAGTCTTAATTTTGATAAAAATGAATGGACTCTTCTTCCTTGTAATAGATTTCTCCCTAAAGTATTTCACATGAATTTTACCTTTTTTATCCTTATACCATTCTGTTTTTAATGAGTCATTTCATAAAGATACCTTTCCTTCCTTTTGGGCATAGAGCCAAAAGAGAACCTGTCTCCAAGCAATATGATTTCAGATAGTAAACTTTCCAAAGAGAATCATAGAAATGTAGGGCTGGAAGGGACCTCAAGAGGTCAAATCCAGCCCCCTGTGCTGAGTCAGGACCAAGAATACCTATCATAGAATATCAAGATCTATTACGTCCACTAGGCCAGTAACCCTGTCAAAGATGGAAGTTCGTTTGGTTTGACATGATTTGTTCTTGACAAATCCATATTGGCTATACTGACTACCCTCTTTTTTCCTTTAGGTCAGTGTTTCCCAAACTTGGGATGCCGCTTGTTCAGGGACAGCCCCTGGCGGGCCAGGACAGTTTGTTTACCTGCCATGTCTGCAGTTTCGGCCGATCGTGGCTCCCACTGGCCGCGGTTCACTGTGCCCAGCCAATGGGGGCTGCAGGAAGTGGCGCAGGCCGAGGGACATACTGGTCCTTCCCTTCTGGTCTTTCTCTTGCTCCTAATGTATTTATAGTACCTCTTCTTACTGCCTTTTATGTCCTTTGTTGGGTGTAACTCATTTTGTGCCTTAGTCTTTCTAACTTTGTTCCTACATGCTTGTGCTATTCTTTCATACTCATACAAATACTTGTACCATATACAGTCAGTTGCCCGTTCTGGTAGGTATTTAGGATCCATTAATTCAATCAGGGCCCTGGTGGCTTCTGAGGTATTTTTTTTCTAACTCCCTGTATGTGAGTTGTTAGATTTTATAGAACTGCAAGACTAACACTGACCTTTCTCCACTCCTCACCATCTCCATCCATCCCTGAGAAGTCACTACTTCACAGTTCTCCAAAGGGTGATATTTTGTGGCTAGAATCCCAAACTGGAATAAGTAGGTTTTATTTACCAATAACTGGTATTCGCCTTCAGATGCATCTATCTATTTTCAAATGCCTACTATTCTCTGATCACACGCCAAGTGAGGGGAGGGGCTACATTATGCAGACATGTGAACAGAGCGTGTCAATAGGCAACGATTCATGTTAATAACTTGAATATTTTCTAATGCCAGTGTCTGTGAGGAATTATGTGCTGTACACATAAATCTCGAAATACCATGGAACACTGAAGATGATGGTCCACTTGGGGAATTTCACTCGCAGCATAGTAACCCAGGTTTTTCCCTTATTAAAAGTGTATGTTTCTTTTAACCTAGAACTGAAGGACTTCTTTTCACATTCTCAACTTTCGTTCTTCTTTTCTTGAGTGAGCAAATCATTTGAAGCCCCATTTATGAAGTAGAGATGGTTCAGTTGTGTGACTTGAAAAATGTTGCAACTCTATAGGGCAAAATATAAGACCCTGCAAAATCTATAAATTCCTGAATGTCCTTTTGTACTTGTCCCTAAAGACCATAACCTCTGAGTGCTTTAAAGGTTTATGATTCTCAAATTTGAAATGTGTGTGTTGGTATAGATAATGCACACAGTAGCATTTTCCACTGAAAAGCCACTTTGGGGATTTGGACACCCAGTTCCCATTTAAAATTGAGAACTATATGACCAAATCCTCTAGGAGACTTTTTGAACATCTCAGTCTAATGTAGCTATAGGTATTTCCTACCAGAATATTGAATTTAAATGACACAAACTGGTATGGCAGCATTCCAGTGTCATTCATCTGCCAGTGATGACATACTAACCTTTGAATATCGATCTACGTCTAACCTAACATTGAGTGTTTTAAGTCACTGGAGACATATGCAGTGTTTAAAGTTAATGTCTTTATGTGGAAGATTATTTTTGTTGGGGGCGGCATGTAGAATTGGTGAATAAGGCTGCAAGTGGTATAGTGATATAATCAAAATTGAAGTGAAATTTGTAGAGTACTCAGTTTTCTCTGTGAACATGTTCAATCCTAGTGCTGCTTTCTTTCATAAATTTAGATCTAAAAAAATCCCTTAGCTTTGGAGTGCAAGGTCCATTCAGAATTCTATTTGGTTTGATTCCATCATGTTAACATGAGCTTGATCTAAAGAAACCTTATTTTAAACCACTACAGTTATGAATTTGCTCTTGGCAGGTTTTCCTATTGCCTAAGGATCTAGAGAAAGAAAGAAATATGGATCTCTCTACCTATGTCTAACCTGGTCATTAAAATTAATTTAATCAAAACCATGTCCCTGATAGTGTGGTTGCTCTCAGTACATTAAGATTTTCTAGGGAAGAAGACTGAAAATTTGTGAGCATTTAGTAAAGAGAAAGGTCCATATATTACTCTGTAGAAAAACAATATCGAACATTTTTGGGTTCCAATATGAAAGCAAACCTTACCTCTCTCCTTTCATATCATTATTATGTTTCTGAATGTCATTCTTTGTTTTATGAGTGTGGGGGATGTGAATGGGTAAAGCACTAAATTTATCTTCTGGACTCCTGTGTTCAAATCGTGATTTAGGTCATAAATGAAAATGAGTTTGGTGGCTTCTTCAATCCCTACATTGGTCAGTATCACAAAAGTTACTAGAGTTAGGCACATGTGTCAGTGGTTGCTAAGACGTGGCCTGGGACTGTAATAGCAGAGTCACTACAGGTCAAAATAGAGGTGTAATGTCAGATCTGTGTGAGAAAGCCTAGCATGAGATCTAGCTCTGCCCTGTTGTGCTAGTTGCATACTGTATTTTCATGATACTGCACACACATTTTCATGACTACCAAATGAACTCCGTTTATACACACACACACACTTATTTGTTTTTAATTAACACATTTCTTATTCAGACACTTTTTGAATTCACAGTGTAGGCAGGCCAAGGTATTGTGTTAAGAATAAAAAAATGAGTTTATTATAAACTTTACTTAGTGGGTTTTTTTTTTAATTGTTAGTTTTCTAGTCTGAGCACATTTCTATCATGAATATTCTAAATGAGAATATATTTGTTCAGCAGTCTTGGATTTTGTACTTCACCAGTACAGTTTCAGGAGGTGGGACACATGAGGCAGTTGATGTACATATATTAGTTCTATTTATAGAACACCTAACTGCTGGTATCTTCTGATATCAAATAAAAAGTTCCTATTGCAAAAATCCTTCTAGATCTCAAGGGGAGCTTTTATAAAGCTGTGGTTCTCAAATTAGGGCCGCTGCTTGTTCAGGGAAAGCCCCTGGCGGGCAGGGCCGGTTTGTTTACCTGCCGCATCAGCAGGTTCAGCCAATCGCAGCTCCCATTGGCTGCGGTTCACCGCTCCTGGCCAATGGGGGCTGCGGGAAGTGGCATGGGCCGAGGGATGTGCTGGCCGCCCTTTCTGCAGCCCCAATGGCCTGGAGCAGTGAATCACGGCCAGTGGGAGCCACGATCGGTCGAACCTGCTGATGCGGCAGGTAAATAAACTGGCCCAGCCCGCTGTGGGCTTTCCCTGAACAAGCGGCGGCCCTAGTTTGAGAACCACTGTTATGGAGGATACTGATCCCTTCACAGATTCAGCTACAAGGAGTTTTTCTTTTTTTTACCAAGCAGTGAGATTTTATATTATTATAAGAATTTGTTTTTAATTAGTAAGATGATATACTATATTGGCAACATTTACGTTACATATCTGTACAGCAGTATATGACTCAAGTATTCTGCTTTCCCTATGGGCATGGATATCTCATTATTATTTGATATAAATTTTATGCACAAAAGGAGAGCAGAATATTAACTTTGAATACTACCATCCCAGTATGAGAGGAGAATTTTACCCTATATGCTAAGAAAGTAAAGATTTGAGATTTTGCAATACTTTACAGTACATAAGAATATAAGAACAGCCATACTGGGTCAGACCAAAGGGCCATCTAGCCCAGTGTCCTGTCTTCTGACAGTGGCCAATGCCAGAAGCCCCAGAGGAGTGAACAGAACAGGTAATCATCAAGTGATCCATTCCCTGTAACCCATTCACAGTTTCTGGCAAACAGAGGCTAGGGACACCATCCCTGCCCATCCTGGCTAATAGCCACTGATGAACCTATCCTCCATGAACTTATCTCGTTCTCTTTTGAACTAGAAGATATAGTAGAAATATATTCATTACTTTTCACTCTTATGTACAGAGTCTGTCTGCATATGGTTTCCATTACATGTTTTACTACTTTTTCTTTCCCCTATAGAACGTGTCTTATGAAAATTTGCTTAAAATTCTGTTTATATATATATATTTTAAATGCTTGCTTTCACATTTAGATATGATGAATGGATAAAAGCAGACAAGATAGTGAGACCAGCAGATAAAAATGTGCCAAAAATAAAGCATCGGAAGAAAATAAAGGTAGATTTTTTTTCTATTATATCATTTTGCTGCTTAATTTACTTTCATGTAAACTGATTTTATAATTATAGCCTTTAAATGGACTTGGACATGCATGATAAATTTAAAATGAGTTTCTGTTAGCCTCTTAAAGCATACACTTTTTTAAGAATGATTTTTCTCCTTCCCTTTTGAAAAATAGCTTTTTCCTCCTCCTCTTCCCCCGCATCCCCAATTCGTCTGGTGCACCAACAGGAAACAGAGCCATTCCCTCATCAGTGATGGCAGCACAGCTCTGGGAAATGAAATTTGCTAGCTACCATGCTGGCTTTGAAGCACAAACCTGTGTCGAACCTACATAAATGTGGCTTGTATCTTACTTTTAGCTTCTTGCCGACTGTGGGGTTTTAAAAAAAAACCACAGATATTTTGGCCAGATCCTGATCAATTCCTTGTGCAGGGCAGAAAAGTGTGAACAACCTTTCCCCCCCTCACCAACAAGCTCCATGGCCATCCCTGCACTCTGAACACAAGGACTACTAGAATCCAGTACCTCTGATAGAGCCAGACTTGCCTATAGCCTCTCCTCCTTCTTCATTAGCACAGCACAAGGGTGTGCCATTCAATCCAGGCTGTCACAACAGTCATGCCTTCTCTCCGCAGTATCTCTTACTGCGGGGTCTAGCATAGTGGAAGAAGAGTTTAGCCCTTAAACGCTGAGAATATTCCTCATCAGATATAAGTGTTAAGGTAATTCACATTTTTGGTGTTCATACTTGTGCATAAGACAAAATACAGTACTTGCATATCCTTGTAAAGGAACAAAGAAAAAACTTTTATTCTTAGGTTGTGTGTTCAAAATCACTGTCTGCATTGCTAATTGTAATACACCTTAAATTATATATGTTAGCATTAGAAGAGTTTTTAAAATGTTTTTTTCCTTAACCTAGAATAAAACTGACAAAGAGAAGGATGAGAAGTATTCTCCTAAAAATTTTAAATTGCGACGCTTGTCAAAACCACCCTTTCACACGAGCACATCACCAGAGACTGGGTCCAAATTTGACAACACTGAAGCCAAAAACTCTGAACAAGCTCCAGTTAAATCCATAGAAATTACTTCTATCCTTAATGGGCTACAAGGTATTGTACATGGACTTTCTAATTCAGTATGTAATCATTTTACCAGTATTTAAAAGTGACAGTACAGAGCAATTGAAACAAACTATAAATAAGGCTGCGAGTTTGTCATGGAGGTCACAGATTCCATGACTTTCCGGGACTTCTGCAGCGGCTAGCCCAGGAGCCGCGTGACCACCTCGGGCAGCCTAGCCACACCAGCCACTGCTGGGGCAGTCTCAGGCCACCGTGCCCCTCCCCCCCAGCAGCAGCAGCAGGAGTTTGGGTTTGGGAGGGGGCTCAGGGCAGAGGCAGGGGGTTGAGGTGTGGGAGGGGGAGAGGGCTCTGGGCGGTGTTTATCTTGGAGGGCAGGGGGCTGTCCGGCTCCCAGGCGGAGGCGCAGCCGAGTGGCTCCATGCACTGCTTCTGCCCAAAGGTGCCGCCCCTGCAGCTCCCATTGGCTGCTGTTCCCAGCCAATGGGAGCTGTGGAGCAGTCACTCGGGGTAGGGGCAGCACGCAGAGCCCCCTTGGCCACGCCCCCTCCCAGCACCAGCAGGGACCATGGGCCACTGCCCTCCCCCCAGCAGCAGCAGCACCCCTTGGCTGCCGCCTCCCAGAGCACGTGCAGCCCCCCGGGCAGCTCCACTGCACCCCGCAAAGCATCGAAATTTTAGTTAGGGGTATATAGTACAAGTCATCGACAGGTCACTGGCCGTGAATTTTTGTTTACTACCTGTGACCTGTCCATGACTTACTTAATATACCTGTGACTAAAATGTAGCCTTAACTATAAATTGAAACTTGTGGAAGAAGAAATTTCTTTCAGAGCATTAGGAGATTATTATAAATTCAGAGTCTGTCCGTACATGTCTTTTTATTTATAAATTGTTTTATATGTATTTTGCACATAAATGCCATATTTTTGTCTAAAGTGCTAAAAACATACACAAACTTTCTGAATAGATATTCTGGATTCAGATGATTTTGTGTAATCTTAAAAATAATCAGTTCACCTATAAAATAATACTTTGAAAAGTTTTTCTGATGTGTTTTCCCCTTTTTGTTTTTGACAAAGTATTTTTGGCTATTCTTTTTAGAAATAACAAAATGAAAAATGATAAAATTATACAGGAAACTAGTTCTACAAGTATAAAAAAATACTTAGGAGCCATGATAGTGACATCATTAGTGACTCCAAAGTTAGTTATAATTGGCTTTTAATCACAAAAGCCAATTTGACGTGTACACAAGTACTTTCTCAAAATAGATGCTTTTGTCTGAAATCTCTAACTTTTTTGAAAATCTTTAAAAATAATGCATCAGATTCTGGCCTGGTTGTAAATTTGCATAGCTCCATTGCAGTTGATATAGCTATACCAATTTACACCAGCTGAGGATCCATCCCCCACTTGCAAAAACATCATAGCCTAGAAACTCCATGTTTGTTTCATTCAGTTTTCCTTGGTAATTAGTACCTTAAGTATTTTTAGGATATTTGGGTGGTTTTATAAAGTTTTGGAGCTGTTCACTTCAAGCTTTTGAAAACAGTCAGGTTCCTGTAGAATTTATGAACTTGGTTGGTTGACTCTTTCAGATGACAATATTAATCTAAGGTTTCATTTAAAGGTGACATAGAAAGGAAAAGTGGATTACTGCTCTTATTTATGATGTATAAAAAAGACCTGAAAGAGTTTTGGAGATTTTTTTCTGCTGGAGCTTTAGATTAGAAATTCAGGTCCTGTCTACACTGAAAGACTCTGTGGAGAACTAGCAGGATTATGACAGCACAAGTACTAAAAGTGAAATCTGATTAATTGGGGGAAAGAGTGTTTTTAGATATACAGTCTAAAACAATGTTTTAATACCTATTTAACTAAAGTAATGCGAGAAAAGTTCTTTGAGAATTCAATATCTTAACCCTTCATTTAAAATCTGAGAAAGTTCCCAATATGCATTTTGCAGTCATCCGGGAAGGGCTTCTAGCTGAAAAAAGAATGAAGTGTGACAAGCAGAGAAAAAACAACTTTGAAAGATAAACAAAATCCACAAACCTTTCACGCCTCCATCATAAAGAAGAAAAATCTACATTTATTTGTAGTTCGCTGTAGGCTAGTGGGCAGATTCACCAGCCAGGCAGTCCAAACAAAGCCCAAACCCCTCATGTTCAGTTCCCCATCCTTTTCATCTGAGCAAGTTCTCTGATAAACAGAAGATGCAAAACTTTTCAAAATAATACAAAACACCTGGTAACTCAGATCTTTCTGCAGGTGAGAAGTGGCTGGACCATCTTTCTTCCAAGCCTTCTCTTTCCCAGCTACTGTGGAGACACACACACTAAGACTTCCCTGACACTGGGTTTCTCTAGTCTGGTATCCCTGCCTGAGACAGGAAGCTTCCTGTAGGTCACATGCTTGCACCTAGCCATGTGCCTAAAGATTGCAGCTACCTTTTGTAAAGGGCCCTAGGATGCTAAAAGGCGCACTAGGACATGTACATCTGCCCCACAGCCAACTGGTTTGTTAGGGTACATCTACACATCAATAAAAGACCTGCAGCAATGAGTCTCAGAGCCCAGTGAAATGACTTGGACTCATGCTCTGGGGCTTAAAATAGCAATGTAGATGTTCGGGTACTGGGCTCAGGCCAGAGCCTGGGCTCTGACATTTTTTCCCCTTGCCAGGTTTCAGAGTCCAGGCTCCAACCCAAGCAGGAACATCTACGCTGCTATTTTTAGCCTGAGTCACTTTACAAAAAAGGGTCAAGTCTGTACCCTGAGTCACCTAAAAAACCCTTCCAAAAACACACACTACAAGTTTCCAGCCTCATTGTGAAGATAGGTTTCTGAGTAGCAGCCATGTTAGTCTGTATTCGCAAAAAGAAAAGGAGTACTTGTGGCACCTTAGAGACTAACTAATTTATTTGAGCATAAGCTTTCATGAGCTCACGAAAGCTTATGCTCAAATAAATTGGTTAGTCTCTAAGGTGCCATAAGTACTCCTTTTCTTATTGTGAAGATAGTCTTCAAAATGTAAACTAATGGCTCTGCTTGAAAATTTTTGTGAAATGTTTATTAATAAATAGTCTTCAAAGCTTCGAACCTCTATCCTCTCTCACATGAGCAAAAGTGACAAGCCCTCATTTTGGAGCAATACTGTGCCCAGTTTAAAATTTAAAAAAAAAAAATTGCAAAACAGCACAAAAGAATAAAGTCTAAAAACAAACAAAAACACCCTCAGCTCTTTGTGTTGTTGGAACTTGTACGTGACTGAATGAAACTAAACTTTTTTTTAAAACTGGGGTGTGATATGAATATTTTCAGCCAAAAGTGAATATGTGTTGCCCTGAAAACTAGCAATTGGGATGAAAGCCTAGTCCCATTGAAGTTCATGGGAATTTTGGCAAAGAGTCCTGTGGCACCGTATAGACTAACAGACATATTGGAGCCTGAGCTTTTGTGGTTGAATTTTGTGGGCTAGCCAACTACAAAAGCAGTTTCTCCTCCCTTGGTGTTCACACCTCAACTGCTAGAAGAGGGCCTCATCCTCCCTGATTGAACTAACCTCCTTATCCCTAGCCTGATTCTTGCTTGCATATTTATACCTGCCTCTGGAAATTTCCACTACATGCATCCGACAAGTGGGTATTCACCCACGAAAGCTCATGCTCCCATACATCTGTCAGTCTATAAGGTGCCACAGGACTCTTTGCCGCTTTTACAGATCCAGACTAACACGGCTACCCCTCTGAAGCTTGACATGGGAATTTTGTCATTGACTTCAATGCGGCTATGATTTTGCCCTCAGTTTTGGACATAAAACTTGGTACAACTTTTAATTTAGATGATGCTAGCTAAAGGTCAAGGATATTAGTAAAAAGTGAGCTTTATTTTGTGAGATGTGGACATAGAATGCGTGAGAGTGCAAACCCAGATTTCAGACATATTAAGGTTTTTAGAAGTGAGCTTCTGATGGTAGTGATCCTCAAGTAATAGTAATAGTAGAAATCATTAACATTTAGAGATGATAAACCAAGCTGGAATTTACAAGTCCTATGCAATTAGAAAAATGTCCTAATCTTTTCTTCTATACATCTACATTTTTCAGCTTTGGGATTAGGGCAAATAGCATTTGTAAATTGTAATTATTAGTTAATATTAAAGATTTAGTGCATTTAAAGTCTAATATTAAACATTATTTTGGGCTGCCATGTCCATTTGTGTTATATAGAAGATTCATATATGTGTGGATTAATAAAACAGAGTTTATTTAGACTTGAATCTGTCACTTCATGCTTTCTCTGGTTCTTCAAAAAAGTATGCAAATCCCTTAAAGGAATTCCCTGGAGATGTTTTATTATATGGGATTTGCAAACTGACAAGCATTGCTGCTTATCTAGCTATTACACTTCCTAATAAAATGAAGTTTTTGAAAATAATCTGTTTTTTTTTCTACTGGGTACATGAAAACAAAGGATTTTAATAGTACTAGCTTTAGTGTGCATTGCTATCTATTTATCTATAATATGTTTGTATATTAGTTGTTTTTTTAGTATTACTTGTAACAGATTTTTTTTTAATAGCTTCAGAAAGTTCTGCTGATGATAGTGACCAGGAAGATGACCAAAGTGCCCAGAATGTACATAATGATGGCAAGGAGGAATCTCCGGATGAGACTGTGAGCCAGGACAAAAATGAACTTTGTCCAAAAGAAGAGCAGAGCAGCTCATCTCCCCCAGAAGAAGGGAAAGCCCTTGCAGAAGTAGCACCACCTAAATCAGTATCCAAATCACCCGAAAGATTGCGGAAAGAGCTAGAGGAATTATCTGATGATACAGACTATGAAGGAGAGGATGAAGCTACAAAGAAGAGAAAGGAGGTCAAAAAGGAGGTAGTAGATAAAACAACAAAGCCACAGGTAAAACGTGGTAAGCGAAGGTATTGCATCACAGAGGAATGTGTAAAGACTGGGTCACCTAATAGAAAAGATGAAAAGTCCAAGAGCAAAGACTCACATAGCTTAGAACATAGTAGTAACAGCTCCTCAGATGAAGATGAGGAGGACAAATCTAAACTAAAAATAACACCAACTAAAAAATACAATGGGTTAGAGGAGAAAAGGAAGTCTTTAAGGACAAGTGGTTTCTACTCAGGGTTTTCTGAAGTGGCAGAAAAAAGAATAAAGCTTCTAAATAACTCTGATGAAAGACCTCAGAATACCAGAGCTAAGGATAGAAAAGATGTATGGTCCAGTATTCAGGGACAGTGGCCCAAGAAAACATTGAAAGAACTTTTTTCAGACTCTGACACAGAGGCTGCAGCCTCACCCCCACATGCTTCTGAGGATGCTGCAGTAGAGGAGCAGCTGCAGACTCTTGCAGAAGAGGTTTCTTTGCCCAGCTCTGAACTAGAAAAGCCTTTACTAGTCAACATAGATGTTAAACCTGTTGAGGAGAAACCAACTGAAATGAGTGACAAGAAAGTTGAATTTCCAAGCAGTGGGAGTAATTCAGTGCTAAATACTCCTCCTACAACCCCTGAATCACCTTCATCTGTCACTGTAACAGATTCTAGTAGACATCAGTCCAGTGTAACAGTCTCAGAGACATTGGCACCAAATCAAGAAGAGATACGAAGCATCAAGAGTGAAACTGATAGCACAATTGAAGTGGATAGTGTTGTGGGGGAGCTGCAGGACCTTCAGTCTGAAGGAAATATTTCTCCAACAGGCTTTGATGCCAGCGTCAGCTCTAGCAGTAGTAATCAACAAGAACCAGAACATACTGAAAAAGGTAAAGAGAAAACCTGTTGACGAACATATATTCCTCCTCTCATTTCTTATACTGCTAATGTATTTGTGTTTAACTGTTGCTACATTACTTGGAGATTGGTTTAAGAACATTGGTCTGACCCAGTAGGGCCATTCTTAAGGTCCATCTAGCCCAGTATCCTGTCTTCCGACAGTGGCCAGTGCCAGGTGCGCCAAAGGGAATGAACAGAGCAGGTAACCATCAAGTGATCCATCTCCTGTCGCTCATTCCCAGCTTCTGGCAAACAGAGGCTAGGGACACCATTCCTGCCCATCCTAGCTAATAGCCACTGATGGACCTATCCTCCATGAATTTATCTAGTTCTTTTTTGAACCCTGTTATGGTCTTGGCCTTCACAACATTCTCTGGCAAGGAGTTCCACAGGTTGACTGTGCATTGTGTGAAGAAATACTTCCTTTTATTTGTTTTAAACCTGCTGACTATTAATTTCATTTGGTGACCCCTAGTTCTTCTGTTACGAGAAGTAGTAAACAACACTTCCTTATCTACTTTCTCTATACCAGTTATGATTTTATAGACCTCAATCATATCTCCCCTTAGCCATCTATTTTCCAAGCTGAAAAGTCCTAGTCTTATTAATCTCTCCTCATACAGAAGCCATTGAATACCCTTAATCATTTTTGTTTCCCTTTTCTGAACCTTTTCCAATTCCAATATATCTTTTTTGAGATGCGGCGACCACATCTGCACACAGTATTCAAGATGTGAGCGTACCATGGATTTATATAGAGGCAATGTGATATTTTCTGTCCTATTATCTATCCCTTTCTTAATTATTCCCAGCATTCTGTTTGCTTTTTTGACTGCCACTGTACATTGAGCGGATGTTTTCAGAGAACTATCCACAATGACTCCAAGATCTCTTTCTTGAGTGGTAACAGCTAATGTAGACCCCATCATTTTATATGTATAGTTGGGATTATGCTTTCCAATGTGCATTACTTTGCATTTATCAACATTCAATTTCATCTGCCATTTTGTTGCCCACTTACCCAGTTTTGAGAGATCCTTTTGTAGCTCTTCGTAGTTTGACACTCTTAGAAGAAGCAGTAGCCTGTTGTACCTTTTTAAAACTGTAAAAATAATGCCGTAGAAAGGCCTGTAATCAATAAGTAAATATATGACACTCTTTCAGAAAGTGTTTCTTGACCTTTTAGTCAGCAATCTAATATTTTAAAAATCAGAAATGCAACATAAGGTGTATCCTGGAGATTGCACCAGAACCCCAGACCAAACTGTAAAGCATTGTACACTTGATGTCTGTGTGTCATAAATTGTCTGGATACCTTTTCTTAAACTGTATTTGAATATGCAATGTACAGTTTCTCATTAACATTTTTATTTACTGTGTGTTCATGGTTTGGAACAACCAGCTATCCAGGATTGTTCCTCAGGCAACTATTTCAAACTTATTTTTAAGGTCTGACTAGCGTGAGTTTTGTAAAGGAATTTGCTGCTCTCTTAGGCCACAAACTGAAGAATCATTATTCATATTTATAACTTAAAACAATCAACCTTGACTACAATTTTATTAATAGAATACATTTTCAAGGAGCATCTGTCAGAATTCACAATTATTATTAATACTCCCTGAAGACGTAGATGCTTTATGTTGTATTTGTGATCCAGTAGATGTTTAGGAGCTTTTCCTTGATAGACTGCCATTTTCAAATATCAACAAATCAGTTGAAGACAATTTCTGTAGACTTAAATTTATCATACAAGGTCCGCTGTGGAAGTAATTTAGAATTTTTAAGGCCACTAGTGCTGAAAATAGAGCGTGGAATTTTTTCACTAAGGTAACTCAAAAATGGGTTTTCTTTTTCAAATTTAACCTGCAAAAATGTAAATCCCTACTAGGACTCCACAGTGGAGGAGGGGAAAGAAAAGGCCCAATCCTGCTAGCACTTGTTTATGTGTATAAGTATTTTCAAGGTTGGGTCCAAAAGCTGTTCTGTTAAATCCATTAGCTATATATTAGTCCAGTCATATTTATAGTCTAGCAAATATTTTTTAGTTTACATGGCTGCCTTTGGATTCATGGACTAAAAGGAACACATTTGTTTTTAAGGACACTCACACAAAAATTGACATTCCGAAGTTTTGTTTGTATTGCTTTCTGTAAAATATACAACTTAATAGTTCAAGTGTGCCATATTTTCTCCCATAGATAAGCATAGTTACTATAATATGTGTAAAAATTAATAAGCTAAAGAAAACAATTACAGAGATATGAACAGGATTCTGAAATTGCAATATAATTTTTTTTTCATTTTAGCAATTTGCAACTACTTTTAGGAGCAAAATGCTTAACTGAAAGTTTTCTCAGTCCACTGCTCTCAGAGCACTGTATCCTCTTTAGTTCTGCTCTTGTTATGCTTCTTGCAAGAGAATAATTAGGATTAGAGAAAGAAATTGAGTTTTGGAGCCTGTGATAAAGTAAGTCTTTACAACCCTCTCACACTTAATAATGAGTAGGTTGAAAACTTTTCTGTTCTGCTTCCAGGTACTACGTATAAAAAACGTGTACTGTGTGAAATCCAGGATGACTCCTTTCCCTTTCAAGTTCTGTTTTGTTTTGTAGTATCAGTCACACATTATCACTTTTTATATATTTTATTCTAAGCACCTCTCCAATTTGTATGCTTCTCCATTTGTAAAATGCAAGGTGCCCATGTTTAAAAACAGGATTGAGTGTGTGTCTGTAGTTCCTTAATTTTTGAATGATTTTGCTACACGAGCCCATGGTATCTGTAAATCAGGCAGTTTCTGAGCCTTGTACAGTTCCCATTGCATTTTTTTTTTTAAACCAGATGTCCTAGGATATATTTCAGTTTTCCCTTCCTCTTCTAATTTTATTCCCTATAGCCATAAATACCAATAGTTCTTTCAGTTTTTAAATCTGAGAAAGAGAGAGGTGGGGAAAAGGCAAAATGAAAGGCTGTTGGTACTTCAGAATTGCCTGCTAGACTTTAAAACAGAAAATCATTCAAGCAGGTTTAATGCACTGTGGCTTCATTTTTTTCCTTGAAATTAAGCTGTAACATGCTGTCCACATCTAATTACACTGATGAAGAGTTTCTAAGTGTTTTTTTTACTATGAAAGAACAAGTGTATGGTTGACATATGTTAATGGACTTTATTCACAGTGTGGTGGGATCTTACTTTATTATGGTATTGCTGGATGCTTCTGATTCACCAGCCAGAGGGATTCCTGAATTTTAGAGTTCATACTTACCCCATCTCATCTGAAAAAAACAAAAACAAAACACACCAAAAAATACACCTGATACTGTTGATTGGTGCCTTACATGATCTGTGAATGCACTCTGATAACATTGTTGGTACTGTTGGTTTCCAGAGTTTGCAAGACTGCTTAAGGCCTTTTAAAATCTATATTATTATCAAAGAGAAGTGGAGGTCTTTTCTGATTCTTTCACTTTTAATGAATCTTGATAAATTTGCCATCTGAACAAATGCCTGTTTAATTTGGAGTACTTAAACACCAAAAGGTCCATATGTGTTAGGAAAAATTGTATTGAATCATATCACCTATTAGTTACTTGCAAACATCTAACACATTTTCTCTTTCTACTAGCAAACTGTCTGCTTCCCACGCACACCCCATTATCAGTTACCTGTGTGTACACATAAAATAATTAAATCCTGCTAATGGCCGCTGAGAAGAAAAGTCACGATTGTCTGTAAACTTAAATCTCAGAGGATCTGCCTGAGGCTTTAATATAGATAGATATGCTTTAACACCTAAAATACAAAGTTGTATAGTGTTTTCACCAAGAATTTAATGATTTGTTAAAATTGGAGTCTGTACAGGTCAAAAAAGACTTAAAGATGCTCAGGGAGGAGGCGGTTCCTCAAAAAAGCAGAAAAGAAGCCACAAAACATCAGTGGTGAACAACAAAAAGAAGAGCAAAACCAGTAAGTATAGCAACTTGGTGCAAAATGAAACCTAGACTTAGAACATCTTGTATTTGAGTGACAAGTGAAGGAAGTGTTTATATAAAGATAACATTTTAGAAAAATGTGCTAAGTAGAGAATTCATAATAAATGTTAAAATGATTAAGCTGCTTTCGCTGAGTGCAAGAGTATTTAAAATTTCTTGCTATGCTGTTTCTCTGACTGAGCCTATAAGGTGCTCAAAGCTTTCAGCTCCCATTGAATTAAGTGGGACTTGTAAGCACGTGGCACTTTACGGGGCCTGTTTTTGTCAAAGAGGGAAGGAAAGAAAATATTTTGGGGTGTGGAAATACATACATTTTAAGGAAGGGAATAGGAACTCTATGCAAAGTGAACTTACATACTATGCAAGGTCAGTTTTCACACAATTTTACATAATTTAGAGGTCGTATTATTTACACAGTATTGCCAGTGTAATTACACAGGACCTGTATTCATCCACCTAAACTATTTGCTGCATATTGGAACACTTCACAAGTACATCTGACTTTTAAAGTAAACCAAATAAAAAATGAAGAGGTAACATCAGGATATCCTCATAAGTAGATGTTAATTAATGAATATATAGATCTTTTTCCTGCCTGCACTATGAAACTAGACAGTTGCTTTGCATTATCCTCTAATGGAGGCTACATCTTTACTGAATATACTCTGATGTTACCTGAACAATTCTGGAGGTGAAATTCACTCTTCCCTACACAAGGCCCAGGTAGTCAGTTTTTGTGCAGGACTTTCAGGGGCCAAAATTTGACTTTTATTTCTTCACACACACCCCACCACTTACCCGTTTACTTATCTTAAGGGCAGGTCATGCGTCACCTTAGATGTATATGTTCCCCCTTAGTAATTTAAAAATAACAAATAAAACCAAACTGAATTCTTTATGGCTCGAGCCAGCAGGGTGGTTACAGATAATTTAATTTATTGGAGGACTGTGAACGACTCAGTAAGTGGTAAAATTAAAAACTTTATTTAATATAAAATAATTAAGCAAACAGGCATTACAATATAGTCTATACTGCATTTATACTCACATTTGATGGGGAAACGATGCATTATGGGGTGATCAATACCTAAATGACGAGAATGGACATAATCCTTTCTCTAACAGTACCTTGGTGGTGGATGCGTGTGCCTAATCTAAAATTAGCATGCTACCCTTTTAATAATTAATTATAATAATACTCCTTAATTAATTAACATTAAATTTACTTTTTTTACCATAATTAAATATTTTCTACTTTTTTATTGGCTATTTAACATTGTCATCTTATTTAACATCTGCATAAATGCCATAGCAATATCTATTAATATAAATAGCATTTTCCAAAACATTAACACTGTATCTAAAACACTTATAGAAACCAGCTAGGACCAAACATATTTACAGTATGACCTGGGGTTGTGTCCTAACTTATCTTCAGCTTGCTTCTAAATTGTCTTGGTTCACTTTATTCATATTTTACCAGGCCTAGCTTGACTATTTTCAAACCTATTTTTAAGAAATAGATTTTTGGGCCTACTTACAAATCAATATTTCTGTATAAACATAAGCAAGCACCATCTCTATAGGCAACACATGGGGTTGCAATTCAGATCCTACTGCCCACTCTGTACCTCCCTCTCTTCACCAGGGATGCATTTAACCCTTTATATACTGAAAAAAAGGTGTAACCCCTTTTCTGATATTTGGAACCAGTACTTGAGGAGTTAGTGGTTTGAATAATAAAATAAACCTATGTTGTGTATTTTTGTGTTTCTTCAGCAAACAGCAGTGATAGTGAAGAACTTTCTGCTGGTGAAAGTATGACCAAGTCTCAGCCAGCAAAATCAGTTTCCACAGGAATGAAGTCTCACCATACCAAATCACCTGCAAGAACACAATCTCCAGGAAAATGTGGGAAAAATGGAGAGAAGGAATCTGATCTCAAGGAACAGAATAATCGTTTGCCTAAAGTTTATAAATGGAGTTTTCAAATGTGTAAGTGCCTTTTTTTAAACTAGATCTAGTTTGTTCTTGTAGCAAGACATAGTAAATAAAATACTAAAGTATTTTCTTTCAGAATTACTTTCAGTCCTAACGTTTCTGAATTTAGTTATCTTTCTCTAAGATTAACTTTTAATTATTTTTGGGTGAAACTTACTGTGATCAAAATGCAGAAAGCCCACCCCCGTGCACTTTCTTATATACCACTTATTTTTTTACACATAGGGTTTAAAGTCATTCTTAGGTTTTTGTGCAAACTGTCCAGTACTGGTGTGAATTTCATACTTCTTATGTTTAAGTTGACTTGCGTACCTTTTTTTCCCCCCTGTGATGATCCCTCAGAAGTTTCCCAGACTTGGTAGTCAGTTAAATTTCTTTGTGTTCCATTTTACCTTAGCAAAACTGGAACCAGAACAGATTTATATCCTGTTCTAGCAATAAACTTCTCCATTTTGTGTATTAGTCAGCTGTTCTTGGATAACTTCGGTGTATGTGAGGCATGAAGTTGGAGTGAATGTACTTTAATCCACATGAAAAATTCATCAATAACTGATTAATGCAGACCCTGCAGTGCCTTATTGCTACTAGAGAGCAACTTCATTTTAACTTTTTTTTTTTTTTAAATAATCCTTCTTTTAGAAAACAATTTGGGAAGGGGGCAGTTAATGCAACACTATCCTTCTACTGGGGAGAAAAGAAGGGCAACAGAAAATACATGGGGAAAGGCTTCAACACCTCTTATTTAATGTAACAAACATATTTAAGACCCTTTTCCCCTCATCCTGTCCTCCATACGTCCATCTGCCCTTTCAGCAATAGTTTGTGGTCCAACAGCCGTTTTCAGCTCT
Organism: Caretta caretta; assembly: GCF_965140235.1. Taxonomy (NCBI): domain Eukaryota; kingdom Metazoa; phylum Chordata; order Testudines; family Cheloniidae; genus Caretta; species Caretta caretta. The sequence continues at coordinate 135,231,133 of NC_134208.1, read as the reverse complement.
GTTTCTGTTGTAAACTCAGACTTTAGGTTTTTGTTGTTTTTTTTGTAAAGTGGGAACTAGAAGTGGCTGTTGGGCTACAAGCTACTGCTGAAAGCGTAGCGGGGCTTAAGGGGGATAGGAGAAGAGGGCAGTTTAAAATTGTACTCGCTCCCTTCTGACTTTTCTGCCAATCCTCTCCTTCCCTTATGTTCCTAAAAAATAGAGCTGGGAAATCAGGAGCCTTTAAATCAGCTTCCAATTCAGGTTCCTCAGGCTTCATGTCTTCAATTTTATAGAAAGGCACTGCTTTCTTGCACTCCCCGAAGTGGCTGTCAAGACTTTTCTCTTCTTGGTGATGAGGTCTCATTTGTATACCTTTGCATGGCTTTTACGTCCATTTCAGGAGCTCCACTGGTCAAGTTAGAATGTCACCTTGGACAATTCAGAGCCAGGTGTTACGGCTTTGATTTTAAAAGTCCAGATAATTAGGTCTTGGTCATAAAACCGTCCATGATTCTCTCTTCTCCCCCAAGCACACATGCATGAATAAAAAGGAGCAGAGAATTCACCTGCACACAGGGAATTCTTCACTTGCCATCTTCAGTCATTTTAAGGACCAGAGAATCTGATGCTAAACCCTTGGAGCCCAATCCTAAATCTGTGAGTAAAGCTTGAGAGTAAAGAAACTTTGCTTGCTGAAACTGTGAAGAAATTTGAGAGGACAGAATCTCAGGAAAAGGAAAATCTGTTGCAACTTTGTGTTTGTATAGTGCCGAGCACAATGGGACCCCATTCTTGGTTGGTCCTTGGGCACTACTGTAAGAAACATAATTAAAAATAATTCCTTCGTCACACCAGGGTCACATTCCACTTCTACTGCTGATGGGAGAATAGCCGGCATAGCTTTCTGTTTTCCTTCAGAAGTTTGTAACTATGTGGCTCTGTGCTGTGCTTTCATCCACCTGTCATGCCCCTGCTCTACCCAAACCTCACTCAGTAATCCGCTCAAATGAGATGTGCAGATTTCCCACACAGCTCCCATAAGGGTTCTTTTTTTATTCCCTTCTTCCCTACCCTCCTGCACATCAGACACAGGGTCAGATCTGTTCTTTTTTGCATCTCTCAGGTGGCACAAAGGAGTTGAATTTTAACCATATCTGGTCACCTGTGAATTTCCCTACAGAGGGGAACTCTCAGTGAGAGTAAAACCATCAGAGCCAGTGCCTGTTCCTACCAACATCCCAGGATAAAATGCCAGGGGAAGAAGAGGCATATTGGGAGTAGATAGGGAAGGAGGAAGAGCTCTGTTATGCTACACTGATCCTCAGTTATTGTACAGTCCCTCACTTAGAGCAGCCCCCTAGTATGTTCTAATTCACATTGGAGCGAGCACAGACTGTGCTACAGAATCATGAAGCCATAACTGGCTGGCTCCCTGAAGGCCATGCTACTCTCTTTGTCAGAGCTCTGCTTGTCCCGAATTAAGACTCATGCCCACCTGTTTTTGACCCCATTTGTGCCCATCTAAGGATTCAGTTCTGGATATTTAATCCTGAAAATGCTTATTAATCTTCATAAACATAAAACAAAAAACCTTGTTTGTTCGTTTTTTCCCATCTCAAAAATATTTTCCTGTCTGCCATTCGTGGTGTTTGAGGAGAAAAATCTGTATTGATAGATGTTGGCTGTGTTGTAACTATGTGGTTCCAAGATACTGTATTAGAGATATAAGATGGGTGAGATAATATCTTTTAGTGGGCCAATTTCTGTTGGTGAAAGAGACAAGCTTTCGAGCTACACAGAGCTGAAGAAGAGCTCTGTGTAGCTCGAAAGCTTCTCTCTTTCACCAACAGTGATTGGTCCAATAAAATATATGACCTTACCCACCTTGTCTCTCTATCGTGATAGATGGCAACTAAAGTTGCTGTGGTTTTTCGCTGCTTTGTCCTCTATCTTGATACTTTTCCGATACCCTCCCCATAGGATCTGAACATCTCCCAAGAATTTACAACTAGAAAGTTTTATGGAAACTTCAGTTCTATATTAATAATTAACTGAGGTGTTATTTAACTCACAGCTGACCTGGAAAATCTGACAAGTGCAGAGCGCATAACAATCCTACAGGAAAAATTGCAAGAAATTAGGAAACACTACCTGTCCTTAAAATCTGAGGTAGCTTCCATTGACCGAAGAAGAAAGCGCTTGAAGAAAAAGGAACGGGAAAGTAAGTACTTAAGGTTAAATTCTGTCCTGTGTATGCCATGCAGTGGGATTACCCATTGTACCTGAGGAATGTGGCCCTTAGATCTCTGCCAAAAATTTCTAATGCATATACCTGTTAATTTCCAACAAGTTAAATTAAAAGTCCAAAAGAATGTTTTTCTTGGGTTGATCTTTGTAACACATGTAACATTTATGTTTCCATAAATGTTGGGTAACTCTTCATGAAAAATTGTTTTTCCAGCATACCATATAAGTACATTTGTCATTTTAATAGATGCCAACAATAGAAACCATGATACTGTAATCCAGTACACAGGTTCCTTTTGTTTCACTACTAATGCAGCCTTTATTTTTTTTAAAGAATACTGTCAGGTTAAAAAAAATATGTTTTGAAAGACAAACGTCTATCTTTGGCCCGACTCCAACAAAGCATTTAGGTAGGAGCTTAAATTTAACCACATAAGTAATCACATTGACTCTGATTACTCATGTGCTTAAAGTTAAACACTTGCTTACGTGATTTACCAGAATGGGCTGCTTTTTTTTTTTTTTTTTTTTTTTTAGCAATGACAGATTAGTTGGGAGTTTTTTAATTTCAGTTTTAATTATCTAATGTACTTTTCACCATTTATACTGACTTTCTTACTGTTTTGCACCTTGTTCAGCTAATGAAAACCTAATAAAATTCATCTGTTTCTATTTCATATACTAGCACAGGACTGCTGTGTTTGTATTATAAAAACTGTAGGGGAACATTTCAGTGCAAAGTGGTTTTCACTGAAATTCATGAAAACATTTCTATTTAATATTAGGTTTATATAATCATTTAAAATACAAAGCCTAAATGTTTGCACTTAAACTACCTGACAATGCCACATGACACTGTTTCTAGGGATTTCAGTGCAGCCATCTGAGAAGTATGGCAAATTCATGCAATGTCCTGGGCTAGCATTCACGTTAATAGCATTTGTAAAGTTGTCAGCAAAATGTTTGTATAGATATCTAGAAATTCTTCAAGAATTCAAATAAAAATAATCCCACAAAAATACAATTCAGGTATCCAACATTTTTAGTCAACAGCACTCCATATGAAAAGAACATTTTCAGAGGGATGTATTCTGTTTTATTCTCTAAGAGGATCTACATTTTTTTGAAGATTTATAAAACTAACTTTTTCTAGTAAATGTATGCAAAATTCAATATTAATAGCTTGATTTTTTTTACAGATAAGTATAATAATTTACTATAAAATCATTTATCATGATTTCCATGATAAATTATAAAATATTAGCTCTCCATTAGCAAGAGTCATTACTTCATTAACTACTTTTAAAGGAACACCATCTTAAGTCACACTTCTCTCTGAAAATGTTATACATACTGTTGTTATAAATAATATATATTATTACTGCTGAAAGATATTGGAGAGAAATAGTTTTCTCTATTCTTCATTTGTTCACTTTGTACGTTTGACAACACCATGATTATACGGGGAAACAATGAAGTCATAGAAATGTAAAGCTGGAAGCAACAGGGATAGGTTATCTTGTCCATCCCCCAGCACCGAAGGCACGACTAAGTATACCTAGGCCATCTCTGACAGGTGTTTGATTGATGTCTTTTTAAAAAATCTCCAATGATGGGGATTATATAACCTCTCCTGGTAACTTAATCCAGATCTTAACTATCCTTATATTAGGAAAAACTTTCTAACTATCTAACCTAAATGTCCCTTGCAGCAGATGATTTCTTGTTCTACCTTCAGCGGACATGGAGAACAATTGTTACAGTCCTCTTGGTACACCCCTTAACATATTTGAAGACTGTTACCAGCTGCCCCCTCAACTCTTTTTTTCTTAGGACTAAACATGTCCATTTTTTTAACCTTCCTGATAGCTCAGCTTTTCTAAACCTTTTATCATTTTTGTTGTTCCCCTCTCTCCAGTTTGGCCACATCTTTCTTAAACTGTAGCACCCAAAACTGGACAGAGTACTCCAGCTGAGGCCTCACCAGTGCCAAGTCGAGTGGGACAATTGTCTCCTGTGTCTTATATGTGACTTTCCTCTTAATACACCCAAGAATGATATTAGCCTTTTTCACAGCTTCATCATGTTCTTGGCTCATGTTCAAATTTTGATCCGCTATAACTCCCAGATCCTTTTCAGCAGTACTACTGCCCAGCCAGTTATTCCCCATTTTGTAGTTGTGCATTTGATTTTTCCTCCCTAAGTATAGTACTTTGCATTGGTCATTACTGAATTTCCTCTTGTTGATTCAAATCAGTTCTCCAATTTATCAAGGTCATTTTGAATTCTAATCCTGTCCTCCAAAGTATCACCTCCCACCATGGTGTTATCTGCAGATTTTATAAGCACATTCTCCACTCCATTATCCAAGTCATTAATGAAAATATTGAATAATACCAGGCCCAGGAGAGACCCCTCTGGGACTCCACTATTTGTATCCTCCCAGTGTAACAGGAACCATTGACAGCTATTCCCTGAATATGGTTTTTCAACCAATTGTTTGCCCACCTTATAGTAATAGTAATGTATAGTAATGTAGTATAATGGACCCATACAGTCAGTTTCCTTGTTTGTCTTGGTCTTTCACACAGCGACAAGAAATTGTAAAGAATTAATTATTAATAAAAAAATTTGTAGTAGTTGTTGGGGTCAGTGGATACCGACCTTCTTGTATTACAGGGTTAGAACCTTTTGTTAACCCCCCACCAATGGCATGTGACAAGAGCCACAAAATAAAATTAAAAAGAAAAGGAGTACTTGTGGCACCTTAGAGACTAACCAATTTATTTGAGCATGAGCAAATAAATTGGTTAGTCTCTAAGGTGCCACAAGTACTCCTTTTCTTTTTGCGAATACAGACTAACACGGCTGTTACTCTGAAACCTGTCAAAATAAAATTAGCTTCTGATCTGCACTACTCTTGTTATATAACATGATGGCAAAATCACAACAATTGGCAGGGGCACTTGGGAGCGGGTGAAACTACTTTTAATTATTTTTATTATTTTAACTGGCTAGGTTTTAAGTTGATAGTGTCCCTTTAATGTTTATAATCTGCTTTGAGGTCGTCGGGTAAGAGATGCTAATGTACATGCAAAGTATTTTTTTATTTTATTTTAGTACATTTATTTAAACCTTTTTGTTTTTCTTTATGTCATAGGTGCCACTATTACATCTTCTTCTTCTTCCTCACCTTCCTCCAGTTCCATTACAGCCGCAGTTATGTTAACTTTAGCAGAACCATCTATGTCAAGTTCATCACAAAATGGGATGTCAGTTGAGTGCAGGTGACAGCAGGACTTGCCAAAGCACTTTGCACTTAATGGCTGCTGAGGGCCACTTTTTTTATACTGCACAGTGGCACAAAATTCAGACAAGCACTATTTTGTATTTAAAAATTGTTTCTTGACAAGCTAACTTTGCACTTAAGTGCACTTTTATGAAGAAAAAGTACAACAAACTGCTTTTCCTCAAGCAATAATTGTTTCCAACTTGTCTGGGAATTGTATGTCTAGTGACTCGAGGCCTTCCACTGTGGCAAATGGAGAGGCTGTTCACTGCCTGTAGAGACAGTACAGTAAGCATACAGTTGTTGGTTGGGCCTAATTGATGTGTTAAGGCTTACTGTACATGTATTCCCTGGTATTTTGTTAAAGCTGGAACATTTGATATTTTTCCATTTATTTATGACAAATATTGAACCTATTTTCATTTGTACAAACGAATTGTTTTTTAACTTCTAAGTCACCTCATAGTGGCTTTAATTGTATAAGTCAAGCACATGTATTAAATTCAAAACCTGCAGTTAGTAGGATGTTTTGACATCAGTCCTGATAACCAAATATGAAGATTCTCTTTTAAAAAGACTGACTAATGTTTACAGGTTTGAATTAGGCTAATAGGTAACTATGGGTTTTAATAACCCATTAATTGGAATGGAACTACTGTACTTTGCCATTTTTCTATGAATCAGTATTTTTTTTAATTTTGATAAAATACATTATGACAAAAGGAAGAAAATGGCTATCAAACTGTATTGAATCTTAAACAATGTATAAAGATTGTATTTAGCCAGTTTAAAGTGTATATTTATTCATAATGGATTATAACAGTTATATTTTTGTGTTTTCTTGTAAATGTTTCTTTTCCCTTAAAACAACAGATATTTCATTTGTAATGCTTATTTTATTACGAGCTGCAACTGAGAGGACTTCAAGAAGGAGAAAGCTGTGTTAATATCGTTTGTGGTTGCTGATATGAACACTGCCACAAAAGGATAGTTGTTTTTAATACAAATAGCTAGCTGAGTGTTAGACATTCATTTTTTTTTAAAAATGCCTTGTACAAAATCCAGACCCAATTCAAAACTGTTTTCACATGTATTGATTTTATGTTGTATGAATCCCAAGCTCTCTCCTGTTAATTATACATCTTTGTAAGACATTTGTATATTGCGGAAGTGTTCATTCAAGCTATTTAATACCTGGCACTGTTAATACACAGTACTTTATTGTACAGATTGTTTTACTGTTTTAATTGTAGTTCTGTGTACTTATTTTGGCTGGGGGAAAAAGGGGCTGGCATGTTTTTCTTTGTTTTTTGGCAATACAACATGTAATTTCAAAAGGTTTTGTTTGTAGATGCTAGAGTGTCAGAATCCTTTACATTCGACTTTTCTAAGAAAAGCGTTTTCAGTCTTCGTAGTGTGTGCTTACGGTAACTGATTTTATTGAAAATGGTTTCAAAGTATTCAGATTTGTACAAGACTGTAAAAATTTGTTGACAAACATTGAAGGAAAAGCTTATAGAAAAAAGCTATAAAGTATATATTAGGTTCTGAAGACAATGGAGAACTATGTAATATATTGTACAAATGTAAGCAAAGGCCTCTGAAATAAAATGCCATAGTTTGTGAATCCCTGATTTTGTTTCTAACAGTTTAATTAAGTAATTTTAGTGTGTTCATTTAAATGACACGCAATTGTAGAATCAGTTAAGCTAATTGTATTGGTTGTGTTGTAAGAAATAAATATATAAGGAATAATTTTGAGAAAAATATACTGGGCCAAATTCTCTTCTCAATTTGGCCAAATTCATCCTCTACAGAGCCATGTTACTGATTAATTTGGCAAATTGACATAAATGAGGTTGCATCAGTATAATTAAAGACTGGATTTGAGCCACTTTAATTCTGTTAGTTTTGAAAATGTGAAAAAAAAGATGCTTAAGGTATTTGCTGACCTCTAATATCTATTGGCCAAGTTCAGATGAGGTGAAAGCAGAACTCCAGTGAAATAACTGGAAATGCTCTTGCTTATCCTAGGTCTGAATTTGATCCTATGCATACAGACTTCACTCATCTGATTAAAATGCTATTGCATGTGCAAACTGATGTATTATCAATCAGACTTTGTTAAATAACGAATAATTAATATGCAGTTTAGCAAGGCTTGATTATTTTTATTACTAACATTCTGCCACCTGAGGCTCCGATCCTCCAAACACTTAGGCACATGCTTAACTTTAGGACCATGAGAAATCCCATTGATTTAAATGACTTAATTGACTGGTCATAGTAGTAAAGTTAAGCATGTGCCTGTGTTTCCCCATCAGTAGATGTAACTTGCATTGGTTTCATTGGGAATTGCTCCTGTGGAACTGAGGGCAAAGTTCACCCACTAGACTATGCTTCCGCATCTGCTTTTTGGACAAATAGCTTTTACTCTAATAAAACACTTACTGGATTTAGTGGAAGTCAGTCTCAGTAAGCAGGTCAGGATTCTATCCTTCCTGTATCTTTTTTGGTCTAATTACTCCTTGTTATCTTCCCCCCTAATCCATCTTCCCCAGAAATCTGATTTATCTATTTTTGGGAGCTTTCTCACTGAAGGGAATTTTTTTGCTTCTTAAAAGTGGAGAGGAAAGCTAGAAACCACACATTTTTCATTAAGGTGAATGATACTCTCACTAGCAGTAGAATAATATTGCAGGCAGCCATGCCATCAAATACAGATATTATCCCTTTCTTTACTGTATTTCTTTCCATGTGATTTAATGAATACTTTCAGTATTATAAATTGCTCTAGAGGTGCTAGAGTGAAGTTCCATTCTGAAAAGCAATTCTCTGTAAATGGTACTCTGCAGGTCAGTATCTCACGAATTCCAAGAAAAAAATGTTTTTACCTGTCAGACCTTCAAATTTCCTAGACTCTTTGAATCATTTGAGCTTTTTCCTTCTCTCATATCACAAGTAATAAAAATTCTTCAAGTGCTTGTCCATATACATTCCACTCTTGGTGGGTCTCATGTACCCCAAGCACTCAAAACTATAATCTTTTTGCCTGCAGTGTCTGTTGGGCCACACCTGTGCCTTGTGTGTCCTTGCACCCTCCCCACCCCCATCCACCCAGCCAAGAGCATAAAGGGAATAATAGGCCAACCGACCTGTAATTCCTTCTTACGCCTGTGGCTGTGAGATGGAACTGAAAGTTGTCCCCCTGTCCTTCTCACATTTGCGATTCCAAAACAAAAATGTGAGTACACAGTTACCAATTTGACATAGACTTCTACTTAGGATTTGATCTGGGCACAGTTCTTCATCTGAAACTTTTTTGCACCAAAAAAAAAAAAAAAAAAACTTGCAGATTTGGATTGACCAAAACACTTTGTGAATTTGTATAGAATTTGGCAAATTATCAGGGGGAAAAAAATTGAGATGCCAAAATGATTGATTTTTTTTAACAAAATGTTTTGATTTTGTGTGGATAGATTCTCAAGCAGACTTAGAGTGCCAGTCATAAAATCAAGGAGGAGCTCCTGCCTTATACAAATAGCCCAGGGGTTAGGGTACCCACCGGGGATGTAGGAGACCCAGATTTGAATCCCCATTCTGGAGCAGGAATTGGAACTCTGCTGTCCCAGTCCCAGGTGAGTCCTCAACAACCAGGCTATACTGTCACTTTCTTACTGTGACCAAATTAATGTTTAATTATTTAAACAGCTTCAACAGGAGAGGTTCCTTCTTGGCTTTGAGATCTGTGCCTAAGTCCTCTGGTGATTCTAGCCTTTCATTTCCAAATTTCCTTTGCTTTTGTTAAATAGTGCCCAAAATCAAAATGAAACATTCTGTCCAACCCAAAACATTTTGTTAACTTACTGATTTGCCAAAAATTCCCCCCAAAAAAGTTTTTGGGTTTACCGACTGTTTTTTCTTTTTATTTAAATTGCCAGCAAATCAAGTGTATCAGTTTATTTTCTAGCCAATGCATGCTGCACATGTAATTTACACATAGCTGAATTTGGTCCAGAAACTTCCATGAGAATGCTGGCTGCTGAAGGAGGGCAACATCATCCCCTGACTTGGAGACTCAGAAGAAGTAGAGAGCAGAATTTTCAATTCATCTCATGGCAAAGAGTGAATCCTTGAGTCTTTTTATTACCCAGCAGATCATGGATGTGAGAAAATTGAACAGGCAGTTCAATCCTTTTCATATCTAAAGGAAAACCAACATTCTGTAGTAAAACCCCCTATCCCCGAAAAAACACTAATGTAGCAAACTTTTCTGAGTTTCCTACGGTTCTATATCCCAATATTTCCTTGAAAAGAAAGGTTTCCTCTTCATAATATGATACAATGTGACATCATAACACTATTGGCTATGTTTATTCAAAATTATATTACTCTTATAGTAGCAAACACATGACATATTTGGGCCCTTAATATTCCTATGAAGAACTAGGGCCCTGATTTTTAAAAATGAGTAAATATATTGCTTCAGTTTCTGGGTGCACTGTTTGACACCCTAAAGGGGGCTTGATTTTTGAAAACTTCTGAACAGCCCACTCTCTGAAAACCAAGCTCCTTTAAGGTGTGCCATCCTAGCCACAGAAAATTACTAAACTTTTGAAATTGTAGGCTGAGAAGCAAATTTTCTCCTCCACTGCAGCACTTTTCAGTTGGGTCCCACAACACAAGAGTTGCCTAAATCCAGCAGATCTAGTCCCTTGATCATTGCCCTTGCCTGTGGAAAACCTGGGGTGCCACAGAGCTGCAGTCGAGGCTCTTAACCAAGCTCCTCTTGGCCTCTCTAGCATGAGCATGGCCAGGGCATCCCTGGTAGCAGAAATGTCCCATTGGCAACTGGCACAAGAGACATCATCCTGAGATCAGTTCTAACTTGCAGCAAGGGCATGGAACAAAACTGACACCTGGATGGCCCCACAATCAGGAGACTGTAAAGATACCTTTAAGTCAACTGCATCCCTGTCATTCACTTAGGCTATAGTGTATACATTACATAATCTTCCAAGAACCATCTTTTCTTCGTACTTGCTATCTATACTATATACGCAGCTGTGACAGCTTATATTTTGTATACTTTTAGATGACTGTCAAAGTCATATGCTATAGTTAGGCTTGTCTGAATTTGATTTTTTAAAAATAACGTTGACATGTTATTTTTAAGCATTTTTTAGATTGTCAATTTAAATTTTCAATTTTGCAAAATTATGGTGGGGGAGACTGACGACAGTAGATGGTGAGATTCAAAAAGTTAAAACTTTATAACTTTAAACACAATTTGTCAACAGATCAAATATACAAAATAAATATCCTTAAATTTAAATGAATTCTCAAGCAGCATTTTTCTTACTCTGCTTATATGTAAATTTCAATTATTGATATAAATACCTTTCATTGGTTTGTGTGTATGGCAAAATTGACATTTACTAATAAAATCTAATCCCTTCAAGCCTAAATATAGCGTAACATAGCAAGTACAGAAAATGTAGTATGTATTTGTGCAAAGGAAGTGAAGTTGGTGTATAAATGAATCCTGTGCAAGTTTGTTTCCAGGAGATGAGTTTTTGTGTTATGGTAAGCGATCTGATAGAGTATAATGTTTGTACTGGAAGATTGAGAGACAAGGATTTGTACTTACTGAATATCTGACAGTCTTGTAATGAAGAGCCTTATTAAGAGAGCAGGTTGCAACCCTCTGGTAGTGGGATCCATATCAAAAATTTATTCAGTGGGTGCCAATCATTTAAAATAAGTGTTTTGAGGACACAAGTTATTTGTAATAATGTGAATATTGTGTTTGAATTTCCAGGAATACCTGTTTTCTCACGTGTCAAACAGACGTGAATACTCAAATAAAATGATCAAAGCAAGAAATTAACATAGGTAGAAAATTAACGTAAGTAGTTGACTCTCTCCAATCAAAACATGACAGAGTAAGGGAATGGTCCCCTGGTTCTGAAGACCTTAGATCAGGGGTCGGCAACCTATGGCACACATGCCAAAGATGGCACACAAGCCAATTTTTAATGGCACACTGCTGTCGGCCGGGGACCCCGGCAGACAGCAGCATGCCACTAAAAATTCGCCCTGGCCCAGCCTTCTCTGCCCCCCGCCCTCTCCTTGCAGGGCAGGCAAGCTTTCCCCTTCCCCCAGCCTCTTCCCCAGGCATGCTGGGTTCCTGCCCCTCCTTCTCTCCCTCCCTGTGGCCGATCAGCTGATGGCCCTTCCTACAGAGCGGGAGAGGGAAAAGCGGAGCTGCAGCAGCTCTCTGCTCCGGGGACCTTGGGGAAGGGGGTGGAATCGGCATGTCCCCTCCAGCCCCCTGCCGTGAGCCACTCAGGGCAGGAGGCTGGGAGCACCCCCACGACCCCAGCCCACACCCCCAGCTCTCTGCCCTAACCCCTGCACCCACTTCACACACTCTCTGCCCTCACCCCTGAACCCCCCAGCCCTCTGCCCTGACCCCTGCACCCCCCTCACACACACCCAGCCCTCTGCCCTGACCCCTGCACCACCCACACACCCTAGCCCCGTGCCCTGACTCCGGCACCCCCCACACATACCCAGCCCCCCCAGCCCTGACTCCTGCACCCCCCACATCCCCACCCTGAGCACCAAATGGGAGCTCCTGCACACACCCCCACATTCCCACCTGCACCAAATGGGAGCTGCCCAGGTAAGTGCTCCACACCCAAACCTCCTGCCCCAACCCTGAGCCCCCTCCCTCATTCTAGCTCCTGGCCAGACCCTGCACCCCAACCCCCAGCCTGCTCCTTTACCCCCAGCCCTGTTCTCAGCGCACTTCCACCCTCATCTCAGTGCAGAGAGAGGAAGAGAATGGCTAGAACCAGGAAGAAGGTAGGTACTTTATGTGGACAAGGCCAGGACCCCAGACTGGCAGCAGGGCTGAGTGGGGCCGGCAGCTGGGACCCTGGCTGGCAGGAGCTGGCGGACAGACCCCCAGACCGGCAGTGGGCTGAGCCGCTCAGCCCACTGCTGGTCTGGGGTCCCGGCCGCTGGCCCCGCTCAGCCCAACAGTGGGCTGAGCCGTTCAGCCCGCTGCTGGACTGGGGTCCTGGCCGCTGGCCCCGCTCAGCCTGTTGCCAGCCTAGCTGAATGGAACCCCAGGCTGGCAGCGGGCTGAGCAGGCCGGCAGCATAAGGTTAGCATTTTAATTTAATTTCAAATGAAGCTTCTTAAACATTTTGAAAACCTTGTTTACATACAATAGTTTAGTTATATAATATATAGACTTATAGCTAGAGACCTTCTAAAAAACGTTAATGTATTATTGGCATGCAAAACCTTAAATTAAAGTGAATAAATGAAGACTCGGCACACCACTTCTAAAAGGTTGCCAACCCCTGCCTTAGGTATTAGTGACAGGTTGCGATCTTTCCTTTTACAGTTCCTTGTTGAAGGACGCCTCATTACAATACTTTTTATTTTCCGTGTCCAGCAGGTATTTAGTTGAGAGTTGTTTTGTTCCACATGCTACCACAGGATCATCCTCCTTTACCCAGACTCCAGTCCTAGAGTCACTTTCAGGCTGAGAGAAGCACTAGAAATACTGGAATAGATTTGTCCTAGGTCAGATAGTAATAAAACAGTGAATCATCCCCTCAGCCCCCGGCCAGCTCGCGATTTGTTAAAGGTGCTCCTTTACCAGAGCCACACACACTCCTGCGCATTTGTCAAAGGGGGCAGAAATTTAACAAAGCCCTCAGAGCCCCAAAGAAACCACAGGTTTCAGAGTAACAGCCGTGTTAGTCTGTATTCGCAAAAAGAAAAGGAGTACTTGTGGCACCTTAGAGACTAACCAATTTATTTGAGCATGAGCTTTCGTGAGCTACAGCTCACTTCATCGGATGAAGAAACCACCGCCACTAATAAGGGCAATAAAATAAACCCGCCCTGCCGCTGGGGCCAGGCCCGACGTTGGTATCGCGCCTTCAGAGGCGGAAGGCGAATGCGCCGCTACATCTTGCCACGGGCACATTCCCCCGTTGGGCCAGGGCAGGAGGCGCCGTCAGCCGGGCTCCGCAGCAGGCTGCTCTACCAGACAGACCCACGCGTGCCCCGCGCCGCCTCATCCGCCGGCTGCTGTGGCGCTGGACGGGCCGGGCGCTGCGCCTGAGACAGCGAGTGAGAGGCGGGTCTCCCCGCCCTGTGTCTCCGCTCAAGCGAACGGCCCCTGACGGGCGAAGCGGGGACCCTGCTCCGGTCGGGGCAGCCCACGGACGCGCCGGCGCTCACCACGGGCAGGGGCGCGAGTCCCGCGCACTGGGCAGTGCCAGGCACCCTCCGGGCCGGTGGCCTCCGCTCCCCACGGCCAGGGGGCCGCTGGCGGGGCCAGACAGCGCTGTAGCAAGGCGACAGGCGGGCGGACCGCACCCGCGGGGTACAAGCAGGGCCCCAGAGCAGAAAAGCCCCGGGGCTCAGCTCAGGGCGGGCGCTGCCTATGGGCGCGCGCGGCTCCACCCCCGGGGCGGGCCCTTTGGGAAGCGCGCTGGCTCACGCCCATAGCAGCCTCGCTTCCCCTCCCCGCTAGGGGCGCGCGAACGCTTCAGCCTGACCTACCAGCACGCCGGAAGTAACGTCATTTCGCTGGGCCTGGGTCGCGCGCTCCGCGCCTCGCTTGCCGCGGCGCTTCCCGGAGCGAGGGTCGAGTCTAAATGGAACTCCCCCCTCCCACCCAGATGAAAACTTCTCAAGCGGCGAAAGCTCCAAGGCCCGCGCCGCGCGGAGCAGGGTGAGAGCGCGCGGCCCGCCCCCCTTCTCAATCACCAACCGTCGCCCGCCCCTGCCCTGCCCCGCCCCCCTCGGCTCCCCCGCGTGCGCTCCGTGTCCGAGGCCTCCACTAAGCAGCGAGCGGGGAGCGAGCTGGAACGGCCGCTGCTTGCCGCGGGAGCGGGGGTTCGGGTGCCCCCCGTCCCGCCTGTCCCTTGTCTGCTGCCTCCCACCCAGGAGTGGGGGTGGGGATGGCGCGTCACCGTTCGCAGCCCCGGGGAGGAGAAATCCAGGGACCCGCCCGCTGCTCAGCCCCATGAGGGGGAGGAGAAATCCCGTCGGCAGGGGGCGTCCCGAGTCACGTCGGGGCGAGGGTGAGTCCCGCGTTGGCACGAGGAGCCGGGCACTGCGCCGCAGCGCGCCCGGCGTGAGACGCCTCCGACCTGCGTTTTTCGTGCAGGTCTTGCTTACGTCAGCACTGCACAGACGGTCGCTGCAGAGTCTCAGAGCCCCGGATTCCCTTTCGTGCCCCCCCCCCGCCCCCCGATAGTGTGCAGGGTGCTGTCACTCCGTAAGTCTCAAAGCCCCACTGTGACTTTGCACAACTGAAAATTGAAATTGATCTGGGAAAAAACCTGACAACAAGCGTGTCAAATTACGTTTAAGAAAAAATCAAATGCTGCTAAGCCTAACTATAGTATATGACTTTAACTGTCATCTAAAGATATAATTTGCCAGCTGTGTATATGGGATCGATAGCAAGCACAAAGAAAAGATGGGTCTTGGAAAATTATATGGTATAGCCTACATAAGCTACAAGAATGCAGAGTTGATTTTAAAGTGCTTTTACAGCCTCCTTATTGTGGGGCTACCCAAATGTCAGTCTTGTTTCATACCCTTCCTGCAAGTTAGAAGAGATCTTAGAATGCTGTCTCTTGTGGCAGTTGCCTACGGGATATTGCTGCTGCCAGGATGCTCTGGCAATGCTCCCTATGCTAGAGAGGCCAAAAGGAGTTTGGTTAGGAGCTTCTGTTGCAGCCCTATGGCACCCAAGGTTTTCCATAGTAAAGGGCCATCATTTAGTAACTAAATCCACTGGATTTAGGGATCTCTGTGCTACAAGATAAACTCTAGTGTGGATCGACTCCTTAGTATTTGCAGTGTTGTAGCTAAGGTGGGTCCCAGGATATGAGAGAAACAAAGTGGGTAAGGTAGAAAAGCTCTGCTAAGCTTGAAGATTTGTCTCTCACCAACATAACAAAAACCTTATCCTCTCTGACACATCAGTGGACATTTGTAGCTATACCAATAAGAACATAGCATAAGAATGGTCATAGTGAGACACACCAATAGTCCATCTAGCCCAGTATCCTGGCTTCCAACAGTGGCCGATGCCAGAGTGAATAGAACATAGAATCATAGACTTTAAGGTCAGAAGACACCATTATGGTCATCTAGTCTGACCTCCTGCACAACGCAGGCCACAGAATCTCATCCACCCACTCCTGTAACAAACCCCTAACCTATGTCTGAGCTATTGAAGTCCTCAAATCATGGTTTAAAGACTTCAAGGTGCAGAGAATCCTCCAGCAAGTGACCCATGCCCCACGCTGCAGAGGAAGGCAAAAAACCCCCAGGGCCTCTGCCAATCTGCCCTGGAGGAAAATTCCTTCCCAACCCCAAATATGGCGATCAGCTAAACCCTGAGCATGTGGGCAAGACTCACCAGCCAGACACCCAGGAAAGAAATCTCTGTAGTAACTCAGATCCTACCCTGTCTAACATCCCATCACAGGCCATTGGGCATATTTACCGCTAATAGTCAAAGATCAATTAATTGCCAAATTTAGGCTGTCCCATCATACGATCTCCTCCATAAATTTATCAAGCTTAGTCTTGAAGCCAGATATGTCTTTTGCCCCCATTGCTCCCCTTGGAAGGCTGTTCCAGAACTTCATTAGAAACCTTCATCTAATTTCAAATCTAAACTTCCCAATGGCCAGGTTATATCCATTTGTTCTTGTGTCCACATTGGCACTGAGCTTAAATAATTCCTCTTCCCTCCCTGGTATTTATCCCTCTGATATATTTATAGAGAGCAATCATATCTCCCCTCAGCCTTCTTTTGGTTCGGCTAAACAAGCCAAGCTCCTGGAGTCTCCTTTCATAAGACAGGTTTGCCATTCCTCGGATCATCCTAGTAGCCCTTCTCTATACCTGTTCTAGTTTGAATTCATCCTCCTTAAACATAGGAGACCAGAACTGCACACAATATTCCAGATGAGGTCTCACCGGTGCCTTGTATAACGGTACTAACACCTCCTTATCTCTACTGGAAATACCTCGCCTCATGCATCCCAAGACCGCATTAGCTTTTTTCACAGCCATATCACATTGGCAGCTCATAGTCATCCTGTGATCAACCAATACTCCAAGGTCCTTCTCCTCCTCTGTTACTTCCAAGAGATGCGTCCCCATCTTATAAAATTTTCTGTCATTAATCCCTAAATGCATGATCTTGCACTTTTCACTATTAAATTTCATCCTATTACTATTACTCCAGTTTACAAGGTCATCCAGATCTTCCTGTATGATATCCCGATCCTTCTCTGTATTGGCAATACCTCCCAACTTTGTGTCATCCATAAACTTTATTAGCACATTCCCACATTTTGTGCCAAGGTCAGTAATAAGATTAAATAAGATTGGTACCAAAACCAATCCCTGAGGAACTCCACTAGTAACCTCCCTCCAGCCTGACAGTTCAGCTTTCAGGGTGACCCATTGTAGTCTCCCCTTCACCCAGTTCCTTATCCACCTGTCAATTTTCATGTTGATCCCATCTTTTCCAATTTAGCTAATAATTCCTCATGTGGAACCATATCAAATGCTTTACTGAAATCGAGATCAATTAGATCCACTGTGTTTCCTTTATCTAAAAAATCTGTTACCTTCTCAAAGAAGATCAGGTTGGTTTGGCACAATCTACCTTTTGTAAAACCATGTTGTATTTTGTCCCAGTTACCATGGACCTCAATGTCCTTAACTACTTTCTCCTTCAAAAATTTTTCCAAGACCTTGCATACTACAGATGTCAAACTAACAGGCCTATAGTTACCCACATCACTTTTTTTTTTCCTCCTTTCTTAAAAATAGGAACTACGTTAGTAATTCTCCAGTCATACGGTACAGCCCCTGAGTTTACAGATTCATTAAAAATACTTGCTAATGGGCTTGCAATTTCGTGTGCCAGTTCCTTTAATATTCTTGAAGGTTATCTGCCCCCCCCCCCCCCCCCGATTTAGTCCCATTAAGCTGTTTGAGTTTGGCTTCTACCTCGGATGTAGTAATATCTATCTCCATATCCTCATTCCCATTTGTCATCCTACCATTATTTCTAACCTCCTCATTTAGCCTCATTAAAGACTGAGGCAAAGTATTTGTTTAGATTTTGGGCCATGCCTAGATTATCCTTAACCTCCACTCCATCCTCAGTGTTTAGCGGTGCCACTTCTTCTTTCTTTGTTTTCTCCTTATTTACATGACTATAGAACCTTTTACTATTGGTTTTAATTCCGTTTTGAAGGTCCAACTCTACATGGCTTTTGGCCTTTCTCACTTTATCCCTACATGTTCTAACCTCGATAAGGTAGCTTTCCTTGCTAATCCCTCCCGTCTTCCACACCTTGTAGGCTTTCTGCTTTTTCTTAATCAACTCTCTGAGATGCTTGCTCATCCTGCTTGGTCTACAACTCCTGCCTATGAATTTTTTCCCCTTTCTTGGGATGCAGGCTTCTGATAGTTTCTGCAACTTTGACTTGAAGTAATTCCAGGCCTCCTCTGCCTTTAGATCCATGAGTTCTTCAGGCCAACCCACTTCCCTAACTAATTGCCTTAATTTTTTAAAGTTAGCCCTTTTGAAATAAAAAACCCTAGTCGCAGATCTATTTTTGTTTATCCTTCCATTTAGTTTGAACTGAATTAGCTCATGATCACTCGAAGCAAGGTTGTCCCCTACAACCATTTCTTCTATGAGGTCCTCATTACTCACCAAAACTAAATCTAAAATGGCATCGCCTCTTGTTGGTTCAGCAACTACTTGGTGAAGGAATCCATCAGCTATCACATCCAGGAAAATCTGAGCTCTATTTTTATTACCAGCACTTGTCCTCCAGTCTATATTTGGGAAGTTAAGTCTTCCATGATCACAAAACTCCCATTAGTATTTATTTCATTAAAAACATTAAAGAGGTCTTTATCCATATCCAAATTGGATCCTGGTGGTCTATAGCACATCCCAAGCACTATCCCAGGGGAGGCTCTTATAGTTTTCTTCCGCAATGTAATTTTTGCCCAGATGGACTCTGTCTTATCCATTCTATCGCTTCTTGTTTCTTTACAGTCTACTTCATCATTGATATACAATGCTACTCCACCACCTTTGCCTTTATTTCGGTCTTTCCTAAACAACACATACCCTTCAATACCTGTACTCCAGTCATGACTACTATTCCGCCATGTTTCTGTTATCTCTATAATATCTGGTTTCACTTCGTGCACTAGGAGCTCTAGTTCCTCCCTTTTGTTACCTAGGCTCCTCACATTAGCTTACAAACATCTTAATTTTTGCTGTTTGGCTTATCCGACTGGGCACAGACATTCTACCACCAGTATCACCTATGAGACTGGTATCTACACTACCCTTCCTCCTTATGTCCATTCTCCTACCCACGGCTGTATCCTTTCTTACTTCGTTTTCTTCCCTCTCAGTGTTAAAATCCGGCATGGAGATTACCTGCACATCTGCCAACTATCTCCCCCAAATTCCTAGTTTAAAGGTCTCTTAATCAGTTGTGCTAGCCTCCATCCTAGAAGTCTATTTCTCTCCCTACTCAGGTGAAGTCCATCCCAAGAGAACAGTCCTCTGTCCATGAATGCTTACGGTTAGAGTGATCCATCCACTGTTGTCCAGTTGACCTTCTGGCAGTCAGAGGTTTAGGGACATCCAGAGCATGGGATTGCATCCCTGACCATCTTGGCTAATAGCTATTGATGAACCTAACTGCCATGAATTTTTCTAATTCTTTTTTAATGCAATTATACTTTTGTCCTGGGCAACATCTTCTGGCAACGAGTTCCACAGATTATCTATGCATTGTGTAAAGAAGTACTTCCTTACGTTTGTTTTAAATCTGTTATTTTCATTAGGTGACTTCTGGTTTTTGTATTATGTGAAGAGAGGTAAATAACACTTCCCTATTCGTTTTCTGTACACCATTCATGATTTTATAGACCTCTGTCATATCCCCCCTTAGTCATCTCATTTCTAAGATAAACAGTCTGTCATTTTAATCTCTTCTCATATGGAAGTTGTTCCATACCCCTAATAATTTTTGTTCCCCTTCTCTGTACTTTTTCCAGTTCTTTTATCTATTTTGAGATGGAGTAATCAGAACTACAAACAGTATTCAAGGTGTGGGATTTATATAGTGACATTATGATATTTTCTGTCTTATTATCTATCCCTTTTCTAATGGTTCCTAATTCTGTTTCAGACAATTATCCGCCCTGACTCCAGGATCTCTGTCTTAAGTGGGAACAGCTAATTTAGACCCCATCATTTTGTATGTATAGTTGGGATTATGTTTTCCAGTGAGCATTACTTTATATTTATCAGCACTGAATTTCATCTGCCATTTTGTTGCTCAGTCCCCCAGTTTAGTGAGATCCCCTTGTAATTCTTTGCAGTCAGCTTTGGACTTGACTACTTGGAGTAATTTTGTATTGTCTGCAAACTTTGCCACCTCACTGTTCACCCCCTTTTCCAGATCATTTATAATGTGTTGAACAGCACAGGGGACCCCACTATTTACCTCTCTTCACTGTGAAAACTGACCACTTATTTCTGTCCTTTGTTTCCTATCTTTTTAACCAGTTACTGATCCATGAAAGGACCCTCCCTCTTATCCCATGGCTGCTTGCTTCGCTTAAGAGGCTTTGGTGAGGGACCTTGTCAAAGCTTTCTGAAAGTAAACTATATCCGCTGGATCACCCTTGTCCACATGTTTGTTGACTCCCTCAAAGAATTCTAATAGATGGGTGAGGCATGATTTCCCTTTACAAAAGCTGTGTTGACTCTTCTCAACATATTGTGTTTATCTATGTGTGTGTTAATTCTGTTCTTTACTATAGTTTCAGACAGTTTGGTACTGAAGTTAGGCTTACCAGCCTGTAATTGCCAGGATTACCTCTGGAGGCTTTTCTAAAAATTGGTGTTACATTAGCTATCCTCCAGTCATCTAGTACAGAGGCTGATTTAAGCGATAGGTTGCATATCACAGTTAGTAGTTCTGCAATTTCATATTTGAGTTCCTTCAGAATTCTTGGGTGAATACTGTCTGGTCCTGGTGACTTATTACTGATTAATTTATTAATTTGTTTCAAAACCATCTCTACTGACACATCAATCTGGGACAGTTCCTCAGATTTGTCTTCTAAAAAAGAATGGCTTAGGTATGGGACTCTCCCTCAGATCGTCTACAGTGAACGCTAGTGGAAACAATTCATTTAGCTTCTCTGCAATGGCCTTATCTTCTTTGAGTGCTCCCGTAGTGCCTTTATCCTTGGTGGCCCCTCCGATTGTTTGGCAGGCTTCTTGTTTCTGATGTTATTTGCAAATAACGTTTAGCTGGAAGGTTTTATAGAAATGTGAAGTATTGTTAATGCTTACATTTCCTGTATTATTGACACATCCACATATTTATGAACAGTTATGCCCACTCTGCTCCCCTGTCAAAATGTCATTCAAGATGTAGTTGCTTAGCTCTTAATTTTTTTCTTCAATTAATTTCTTCATCTACAAGATTGTTATTTGTCTTAAGAAATTCAGCACTAAGTTGTTTAATTTCTTTTAGATTTTTGCAGCTTTTAACACACGGTATAGTGTGTTTGAGATAACTGATGCTTTAATTTACAAAATAGTTTCCCTTAAAGCTTTTGAACAATTAGAAAGTGTTTTAGTCACATGACTCCAGTTTGCTATTGGCTATGGTGGTTATTTCCTCATGCAACATTTTGAAAATTTTTGTCTTTACCTGTATTGTTTTAGGAAATAGTTAGAATTATAACTGTGCAAGTGATCTATTTTCCTGAAAATATTGGAGTTGGTTCTCTAAATCTGTTGCACCTCCTAAAACCTAAAGTTAGACTAGCACTGGCGACACTGAGACCTTTAGCAGTATTGAATGACACCAGATGAACAATTTCTTCTCCTTTTTTTAATAGCAAGGAATGTGAGCGAAATGAAGCAGGTGCATCATCTGAAGACTATGTCATTGGACAAGTTGTCAACAGTTTGTTTCAAAATAAGTCCACAACATGCAGCCCACACCCCTTGGCACATCTTTTTAATGCTTCTGAGTCTGAAACACAGCCAGTGTTTGTTGCTGTGCCAAGAGTAAGTAACTTTTTAATATATATGTATATATAGTTACTTCATTGTAAATTAATGACCCTTCTCATAAGAAATGATTTTGGTTTTTCCTTTAGGCCAGGCAGAGTCCATTGAAAACTTCTTGGAACACTGGGATCTAACTCCCAGTTTTCAAGTATCTGACCAGTGCTCCTCGTCTGATGAGGACTGTGAATATAAATAAAATCCATATATCAGCAAACTAACTTGTCTGACAGTTGAAGGAGGTAGTGGCAGTTTTCCATATATATCTTCTGTTCCCACGAAGGAAGCAAGAGGACTAATAATGTCTTCATCAAAATAAAAACAAACAAAACAGTACATGTAAGTGGGGAGAGGGAACAAATAATTTAAATATATAGATATAATAGTGATGAAGCACTCTTTACAGGTCCTTTGTCAGTTCATTAAAGACCAGTAAGTGCCCTTGGCTTCACGGAGTTAACCATATCTGATTATTAGATTAATAAAAGACAATATGTTGGGCTTTTGTACTTAAAACTAGCTAAGGGCCTGGCATATGATAGAGTGTAACTAATACACTGTTGTGGTTATTCTGCATGCCATCATATTTCCTCATTTCATCGTCCCAAATGTTAGTATTTTTGGCGGGTGCTGGGGTAGTCGTGGTATCTTATCATTTCCTCAGTAATTATTTACAAGCTGTTACAGAACTTGTATAAAAGATCAAATTTTATTTTATTTCCGCAAAAAGAAGACAATGGAATGAAAGAATTACAGAAAACTTTACTTGCTAAACAGCAATTTCTGCCCTTAATAGCTTTGTAAGACAACTCACATTCAGATGACTCGTACAAAGTAAGCAAACTGGCTTCTAGTTTGTTGTCAATGGTCATCAGTTGAGTGATTTGAAAAACCTTTGACTCTTTTTTGACATCTATGCATTATGAGCATTTGATTGGTATATGATACATCCAGACTGTTGTCCAATGAAAAACTTTCCCTATTGAATCAAATCATTAAGGTTTAGAAGTTATATTAGACATACTGTCAATGCACAATCTGATCAGTTTTGCTTGTTATCAGATCCTTTATTAATTTAGCATTTGCTACATATCTGTGGTTTCAGTTGAATTTGAAAATGGTGGTTATGCAATAAATAGAAGTTAAGTAATGTTTTAGTTTACTTTTAAAACAATATAAATGGGAGCTGACAAAGTGCTAGGAAAAACTTTTATCAAGTTTTTAAAAGGAAAATGAACATACAATATAAAAA
The DNA here is from genome assembly GCF_965140235.1 of Caretta caretta. Taxonomy (NCBI): domain Eukaryota; kingdom Metazoa; phylum Chordata; order Testudines; family Cheloniidae; genus Caretta; species Caretta caretta. The sequence goes on along the minus strand of NC_134208.1, from coordinate 135,208,165 downwards.
TTAAAGTAGTTGGCAGTATTTAATTAATCAGAGGAGGTAAAGTTCTGCTTACATATATAGTGCAAAAAATTTCAATGACTGTGTTCATTTCTTCAAGTGAATTTACCCCAAAACCAAGATGAATTACAAACTTTATGGGTTCTCCAATCCAATTGTAAGCTAATGTATAAACTAACCTTTGCAGTAATATTGGCACTACTACTACGTCTAGATTAAATTATCACAGAAACAACAATACTTCATCGGCATGACAAGCTGTAGAAGTGATGCCATTTTTACTTTTGTCTGCTTATGCATGTATTACAGAGACTGAGCGATAACAGTTTAATGACTTTTCTTTATCTTAAGATGGGAATAATGTCTGTTTCTGACATATGGACTTTTTTCTTTAAAACAACCAAGGAATAATCTGTAGATGCACAGCACATTAACATTCTTCCATATTTGCGAGTATTATTTTTATTTATGGTCCTATGCAAATTGAGGAAAATCAGGTGACATTAAAAAAATTTAGTAAACAGCAGCTGTACAATAATGATAAGCCTTAAGTGTCATGTAATACATTAGCAATTGTTGTTTCTTTGCAGACTTGCTGAACAAAAAGGCTTTTAAAAATACCTACGCCAGCTTCCTCAGAACTGTTTAAGCGGTTTTGTGACAGACTTGGGCCAACACAACACTTTTCTTTCTTGTCTCCAAGGAGCATGAGATACAGTTTCTCAGTGATCTCTTATCCATGAATCAGCCCTGATTTATATTTTACAGTATGTAAAGGAAGGATTTGGCCCCAAGAAAAGTATGGGTCACATCATACTCCTATCAACTGAGCTTGGTCCCTTCATGAAATCACTGTCTCCAGTGGTCTGGGAGTTTGAGAGATCACTTTCAAACCTCATCTTGAGTATCTGTCAGAACAGTATAAATATCTACGTCTGTGCCACCTGAAATGGCCAACTTAGAAATGAGCTACCAGAAGTTCATGAAAACTTAAAAGTTTACTTAAATTTTATCTTGATTGAATAGTTTTGATCTTCACCTTTTTCTTGATGGTAAAAACAGTTGTACTAAAGAGACCTTTGTACTCTAGAGAGTATTCTTGTTCTGAATTCATTTCTGTGCTGCAAGACTGCAGACATTTTTATTTAAATTTAAGAACCCTTGATTGCATCAATGTTCTGGATGTCCTCCAAGACCTCAGTTAAAATAAAAAAAAAATGAAGATTCTGCTGTGTACTTAAGTATTTCGTCGTTGAATGTACTTGGATGTCATATAAAATATTCTGTAGGTGTTGAAAATGAATTTTCTTTTTTTTTATCACATGGTAGAAAACGTTGGAATGGCTTTGCAGGGTGTCATAAAATGAGGAGGTTATTATGTAATAACTTTTCTGTTTTGTAACAGGTCATATATTAAAGAAAAACTTCTATACACCATACTTTTTTTTTTTTTTTTTTTTTTAGGAGAATAAGAAACGAAAGCATACAGAAGTGGAAAGGGCAACAGAAGCTCAGAGCTCATCTACTAAACGGGAACCTCCTATAAAACTGAAGAAAGCCAAAAAGAACAAACTGTCTATAGCAGAGAAAAAGTTGGCAAACAGGTACGTAAACATTTTTTAAAGACGATGCAGCCTAGCTTCACGTAGATAGGTCAGAATCTTGGTGTTATAGTTATGTCAGAGAATAAAATGCTTATTTGTTCTGTTTTAATATTTCTAGTCTTGACTTTAAAGAGACTATGGATAATTTCATATAGACTGTCCCAATAGGGAATAAAATGCCTCACCCTTTGGCAGTTAAGGGCAGAGACTGTCTGGAACATTAGTCCCCTACCCTGAGAGGCATGGACTAAGGTGTCCTCTTGCAGGAGGTGTGTTCCCTAAGGTTACAGTCTGCTTTATACAAGAAAGAAGCCTAAATCCCAAAGAGGAGATATGCTGGTAGATGAGCAGGCTGTCCATGACTTTCTTCTCCTAGCAATCCCATATCCAAGAGGCAGAGCAACCCTGTTATGTTGTCTATTCCCTCAGAAATGTATGTGTGAGCGAGGTACTACCATTCCAGTGATGAAAAAGTTATTCTTTGTATTAGCCTGGTGACAATGAAATTCGCTCAGTTCCAGCATTTAGAAATACGGTTACCACCCTATATGCTCTCTGACGCATCTGTTGCATCTTTAACTGACAGCTTCCATATCCAAATCTGCAGTTTTATATTTGCTGTTTCTGCTGACGTCATCCATAACATTTGAGAGGCTGCTTTTAAAACTGAATAGATGTCAGTTATTGTTCACATAACCTTTTTGGTATATGTCTTGGATAGACTAAGAACTAGTAGCATGGAGACAGAAAACTTCCCCAACGAATTGTGTGTGCCCTGAATGTTAGAAAGACAACAACTCACTTTTAGTCTTAATTTAGGTAAAATAATTCAGTTTCTTTCAAAATTTTAATTTGTATCAAATTGATTTACTTTTGCTATCTACTCAGTCACACCTATCAAATTGCAATAATGACCAGTCAATACACTGGTAAATAATCACTTTCATTGTTATGGGTCAGTTTGTTTGTTTTTTGCTTAGTACATATAACATTTCAATCCTTCCATTAAAAATGGAAGTTGTCTTGTTATTGCACCTGTACAATTTCATTTATAAATACAATTTAAGAACAATTACAACTTCTCTTTTGAGACTGAAAAAATCAAAGCTTTTCATAACAATCATCCGGTTGTGCTTTTCACTTGTGCCAAAGAGAGTGTGCATTGGAACAGGCAGATGAAGAGGAGGAGGAAAAAGGGATCAAGGTCAAACAGAAGCTAAAAAATAGAACATCTCAAGCTGTCACCAAAAGCCTTGCTTGTTCAGCTAATGAAATGGATGTAAAACAGTGCACGAAGAAAAGTCAAATTAAGGAAGCTGAGGAGATACTAAAGAATCAGAGAACTGTGTTTGTTGGGAATTTACCTATCAGCTGTACTGTACAGGTAAGTGAATAGTTTAAAGGTACACGCTCAACTTGAAAAGGACAGTTGTCTGAAAACTGACACTTATGACTGAAAGATGCTAGAGAGAAAATATCTTCATGTATTTTCTGCATTAGGCACTACTTTGTATATAATTACCCTGCTTCCCTGTACAGTTAATGAATTTCTCCCTTGTTGAAATTAACCAAATGGTCGTTTTCTGGACCATAGATACTTCTCTTAAAAGAAGAATATATATCTGCATTTTCCTATATATAGTTATATTATATACTCACTGGTTGTCTAGTTTTTTACTAAATATACAATCTTTCACTGTTAACTTCTAACAAATTGTGTATTTTAAATTGATACGTGTTTTGCTTCACTACCAGTAGCAGAGAAATAGGAGAAATTAGGATTAAATAGGTTGCTCTATTATATATGGGTTTTTTGCATTTGAGTCTAGAAATTCCTGTTATATGATATAAAATGTGCAAATTTCAAATAAATACCAGGAGCGTGGAGCGAGGCGGGTGAGAGAGGCTAAATCCAGACCAGCTTCTTTTTCTTTCATCATCTGGAGTCTGCAGAGAATTTGGAACCCAAGGAATAATTTTGATGGTTAAAGAAAATAAATAAGGATCGTACTCTTACAATCTTATAGATGTTCCTTGTATTTAAACAGTCAGAGTGCTGAATTCAGTTTTTGCACTCAGTATTTTTCCTGCTTTTGAGAGAGCAAAAGCTGCTCTACAAGATATTTTGAACTTTTCCCTTATCTATCTTATAGTAATAGTAATTCATAGAAATAGGGTTATATGAGTGAAACAAAAATGCTTTCTTATTCAGCAATAATAATTCATATTACTGGGTTGAAAAAATGGATTAAAAATACATGTAATTTCTGTTTAGATGCTGAAGTCATTTTTTAAGGAATATGGACAGATAGAATCAATTCGATTCCGTTCTTTGGTATGTTCTTTCCTCTTACGTTATATGATAAAAGCAGCTGTGTAATCGTAAAGGATAGCATTCATAAATCTTATATCTTTATTAGTTCACTAGCAATATTTCTTGACTTAGAAATACTTAAATTAAGCCTTTTGAGAGCTGGCTTCTGTGGTAGACCTGGCTATCAACACACATTGTTCTTCCTATAATAACACTTGATTACATTGTAACCACATTCTCCTTGGGAGAAAAATGTCTGAAATATTGTTGCTTGTTTTGCTAAAGATAATCTTTGACTGAAGTACCATAACACAGATTTAGAGGACATTTTACAGAGATAGCAATTTCATTGTAAATCAGTGCTGTGTATAAATTAAAATCACTATGCTAGAATGCAAGAAACAAACTAAACCAACTGAATTTCAATTCTTTATCATTTTAAGGTTTTCCTTGGAATTTCCCCTAATTGTTGTTAGAATAATTTTGCCTGATAGAGCGGCTATATTACTTTGGGTGGAAATACCTGTTGAACTTCCTCCACAAATATTTGAAATAGATTGATAAGCACAGTAAGGCATTTCAGCTAATGCTTTTTTTTGTCTTGAAGGTCCCAGCAGAGGATACTTTATCCAAAAAGTTAGCAGCCATAAAGTAGGTTCTCCTTTGAGTTTCAGATTTTATTGCTAAAGGGGAAACCTTTTTTTTTTTTTTTAAAGCTTTAATGATGTTATATATATATACACACACACTTGGTCATGATTGTTTCCTTCCTATCTTTTATTTTGTATGGTTTTATCTTTTAAAAAAATTATAATCAACTCTATGTGTATGTAAAATAGACAAGGTGGGTGAGGTAGTATCTTTTATTGAAACAACTTATGTTGGTGAGAGACAAACTTTCAAGCCACACACAGCTCTTCTTCAGGTCTGGGAAAGGAACTCCCAGTGTCACAGCAAAATGCAAGGTGGAACAGATTGTTTAGCATAAGTCGTTAGCACATATTGTAAGGGACCATTCAAGGTAGAGTGATCCATTACTACCTGTGCAGTTATAGGACAAAAAGGAGGGGTATTGGGTTACAGATTGTTGTAGTAAACCACAAACGCAGTATAAATAGGCATTCCATGATTTCCGTGATACAAACTTCTTAAATTCCTACAAGTAGTTTTTTCTGCTGTAGATAATCACTTGTCCCTACACAAGTGTTTCTCTTTACTAAAGACCAGATCCTGCAAGGTACTAAGAATTCTCAATTCTTGGGGATTTCATTAGGGGTTGAGGATGCCCAGCAAGTTGCAGAAACTGGCTCTGAAAAAGATAACTGTTAAAGAGGGGGTAAAGGTCTTTTGGCTACTGTGGTAGATACTGCTGTTTGGGGCACAATCCCCAGGCTAATTGTATATTTGAGAGAACTGAGGTCATTACCTTAAATTACATCAAGGCTTGCAGGACATGTGCACAGGACCATGGGGTGGGAGGGTGGGAAACATAAGAATTGCTTAAATAGGGTAAACTTTCTGTCTCTCTCTTCAGGCATAAGATGCATCCTAATATGAAATATATTAATGCTTATGTGGTTTTTAAGGAAGAAGGTGCTGCCACTAAAGCTCTTAAAAGGTATGTTTCATTTTTGTTCCTCATTAATGGCATTATATTTTGTGATAATGGGTTTACCAGATGTCAGATTACAAGTATGAATTGTCTCGTTTGTGTTTGACTCAAAATAAAAGCACTTTTGTCTAACAATTTTTTTTAAACTGCCTTTGTTAAGAATGTTATGTTTGAGACCAGTGATAGGTTGTAATCCAAACATTTTAGTCATTCATTGGCCATTTCTGTTTGCGTTCTAATAGCTTTCCTTTTTTTCTTGTGCTACAATAGAAATGGAACTCAAATTGCCAATGGATTTCACATCAGAGTTGACCTTGCTTCAAAAGCCACTTCTGTAAGTAATATACAAGATTTCAGAAGAACTTTTCTGTATTTGCCTATAACCTAGTAGCTTATTGTTCTTTTTTTGTTGTTGATTTTTAGCATGACAATAAGAGGTCTATATTTGTGGGAAATCTCTCATATGGTAAGTTTAAATGGATGTTCACATTCAGTCAATATTCCATAATTTTATTTCTTCAGTAAATGTTAAATAATTGACGCTTATGTTGATTGTAATACTTCTTTACTTGTTAAGATTTAGGGTAATGTATATAGATACCTAAATATTAAAAAAACTTCAACATTAGTTAACCTATTCTAAAACTTAACTGTGAAATGGCAACATTATCGGTGGTTATACATTTCTAGCAAACTATGTCAATACATTGTTTTTCACCTTCTTTTTTGAGTAATGTCCCTGTGGGTGTTGCACTTCAGGTGCACATGCACCTTTTGTATCTTTGATCAGGGATTTTTGGTAGCAGTACCCGTCTGGTCTCCACGTGCACCTAGCTATCCTCATGCTCTGTATTGAGAGTATATAGGGCTGTGATAGACAAACCACACTGAGTTCCTTCTCAACCGTCTTGGCCTCAGACATAGTGTCTAGTGGTGCCTGTTTATTTAGCTATCTACCTAGTTTGTGCTTTATAGTGTAGTTAATCTTTAGTTTAATACTAATAGATTAGATTTAACAGTTTATTTTTTATTGGGGGGGGGCGGGGGTGATAATCTGAGAGGCTTTTAGTTTCTTCCTGTGCCCTCTCTTTCCTGGAGGAACTCTCCTTCCCCTTTTTCCATGGGGCATGCCTAAATCTCCAGGGTTCAAGTGTTGCCTCACTTGCCATTTAATGACAGCCATTCAAACTGTATCAGCTGCTTGGGGATACTCACATGCCATGTAAGTGAAAAATCAGCTCGGGATTCTAGAGTTCCAGGAAAGAGAGAGAACTGACGGCTCATGATGGAATGCCCCTGTGAGCTGCATCAGACCCAGGCTCAGATACCCTCCCTCTACACCAGCCTTCAAGTGACTACAGCATCCCAACAACCTCTTCAGCTGAATCACCTTCCAGATCTTCACAAGAGAGATCTACAGGTGATAGTGCCAAATCACCTACCAAGAGGAGCTCCAGATCTCCTCAGAAAGAAGATGGCCCTAAGAGACTTTCTATACTGGAGACCTCCAGTCCCACAAAGGGTACCACTGAGGCTTCAAGTGGCCTCCGAACCCAGGGTCCCTCTACATCTAAACCCTTGAGTACAGCTAAATCGCAAGGGTACCGAAGCATACCTTGGTACCATCTAAGCATGATGCAGGTGCTAGGGACTCTAGAGACTCTGCACCAAGGAAGACAGTGACTGCAACTCCACTTCCTCATTGCTGACTGATGGATCTGGGAACCACAATCAACTGGTACCAGCGCACTCTGCACCACCCTTGGTACTGCAGGTTGTTTCCACTGCTGAGACTCATCAAGTTTCTACACAGATCCGCCTGGTACTGCCTGAATTCAGATTCTCCAGAGACCTGTTAGTCTCCAGTGAACTTGAGTCTCCATTGTTCAGTGCAGGAAGAGTCTCCCAGTAGCATAGCCTAGTTTGTCCCTGGTAACAAATCACTCATTGGAACCAACTGATTTTCCAGTGTCCATGGGAATGGACAGACAACCTACTACTCCACCGTTGTCTCCCCCTCTCCTCTCCTCCATGCCACCCCTGCGGACTGTGGAGACGACAGTTCTTCTGACTCCCAAATTTCTATACAAGGTTCCTTCTATGATCAATCCAGGCCTGGCTCTCTTGGAACCTTCTCTTCAAGGGACCCTTTAGACACAGAAAGCCTCAAGCCGTTCCACATCCCCCTTGGTATGAAAAACCTTGGGTGCCTCATTCCCTGTATTTATGACCCTCTTTAACAGCCATATTGGATCCTTGGGTAGCCTACCATCAACATTTCTTCAGAGCCCTTAGCTCTCAAATTGAGGATCAGAAAGAGCACTCTTCTGTCCCTTCCTTCCCCTCACATCAATCCCCACCACAGGAGGAGGAGTTTGAAGACGAAGCAAAAAGAACTGATAAGGAAACTATCCCTCAAACGGATATTTCTTCGGACCTCCCAGATGAAGCAGTTACGCCCTCCTTTCCCCGTGGTAACACACACACATGATTTCAAGCAATTTCAAGATTTGATGAAGAGAGTCACTGACATTCTCCATATCCCCTTGGAAGAAGTCCAAGAGACATAGCATAGACTTTTGGGCATTCTTCATACACCATCTTCCAATCAAGTAATTTTTCCCATAAATGAGGTATTGCTGGAGCCTGCCAAGATAATTTGGCAAACTCCAGCTTATGCACCTCCAATTTTGAAGAGATCAAATAAAAAGTATTACTTTCCCACTGGGGGCTCAGACTTCTTGGTCATGGTGGCGATTGGTTACTCAAAGGAAGCTCTTACGCCCAAGTCCAAGCTACTGTCTAAAAAGCTACAACTCTATTTGGCGTGCTTGGACTTCAGCTCAGTACCAAAAAGTCCACTCTCTTACCTGTTTAGCGAATAGAGTTCATGCTTCAATGTGCAGAGCTTGCCTACCCAAGGACAGATTTCTTACTGTGGCAGATTTGATTATGCAAGTCCATGTGAGCCCTCAGGTAACTGCCAGGTCTTGTCTGCAGCTCATCAGTCACATGGCAGCATGCACCTTTGTCCCATGACATGACCGGTTACAACTATGCTGCTTCTGGGTCTGGCTCAGAATGGTTTATACTCCCAACAGACACAGTTTGAACAAGCTCTTCCTATGTGCTAGTCTCTCTCGACTGGTGGAAGAATCCAGGTAAAGTCTGCTTGGGAATCCTCTTCGCCCCTCTACCTCCCACCATCACCATAGTTTTTGGTGCATGTCTTTTATGCCTTATCTTCAGGAGTCTATTATTCAGGGCTCATCTTCAGGAACATACTATTGAGGGTAGGGGGACTGCCTAGGAATCTTCCCTCCATATAAACTTTCTGGAGCTCAGGGCTGTTGAGAATGCCTGCCAACACTTTCTTCCTATGATCAAAGCACAATCTGTACTAATAATGACCAGACAACAGGACCAGTACGTACTACGTAAATTGTCAGGGGTGAGCGAGACCCCTTTCCTTTGTGCAGAAAGTATAGTTATGGAACTGGTGGACAGCCCACCACATTTTCAAGCTGTTTATTTACCTGGCTTCCAAAGCATGGTAGCAGAAGTTCTCAGCAGGAACTACTTTCAGGATCATGAGTGAGAACACAATACCAATTACTAGAACAGATATATCTCATTTGGGGTTTTCCAGAAATAGATCTTTTTGCCACTACCACCACCAGGAAGTGTGCAAAGTTTTGCTCAAGGGGAGGTCAAGGTTACCATTCCTTGGGAGATGCCTTTCTCATGTCCTGGTTGAAGAACCTAATGTATGCCTATTTTCCGACATCGCTCATCCTCGGAGTTTTAATCACAATCAAGCAGGATGGAGCCATGGTCATCTTAATTACAACAATTTGGCAGGGACAGGTGTGGTTAGTATACCTAATTCGTCTGTCCTCTCGCCCTTCTATCAGTCTTCCATTAACACGCAACCTTTTCATTCAGGACTCAGGAAACAATTTTCACCCCAACTTAAGCCTTGAGTCATACAGTGTTCGTTACCTGGTTGGCTTCTGGGGACAGAACTTTCCTGTTCCAGAGAGGTTCAAGAGGTTCTGTTGAACAGTAGGAAAGAATCAACTAGAAAAAACTTACCTGCAGAAATGGAAGAGATATTACACCTGTGTTCCACCGACTCTCCCCTCTTGGAGATCCTAGAGCAAGTGCCTTTTTGATCTGAAGAAAACAGGCCTTTCTCTGAGTTCCGTTAAGTTCGCCTATTGAATGTCGTGGCATTCCATTCTCCGGTGTTTGCTCACCCTACAACTTCTAGGTTCATCAAAGGGTTATCTAATCTGTTTCCAGACATCAGTGAGCCCACCCCAGCCTGGGATTTGAACTTAGTCCTTATTTCTCTGCTGAAACCTCCCTTTGAACCTTTGGCTACGGGTTCACTCTTACACTTCGCCACCAAGAAAACTATCTTCATGACCATCACCTCTGCTTGGAGAGATGGTGAGTTTTAGGGGCTTTGATGCCCTCCCCGCAAGTTTTCCTTATACACAAGGTATCCATCCAACCACATTCCCCCTGGTTTTATGTAAGATCATCTTGGATTTTCAAATCAGGCTGTTCATCTGTCAGTTTTTTCACACACAATTTCATTGGTCTAGGGAGGATGCCATCCTAAGTTCCCTCTAAGTTGCATGACCGCACAGCTGCCTATTAAGCCCGAAGCCCTCATCCCCCCACACCTCAACTCTCTGCCCCAGCCCATAGCCCACCCCCACCACATGAATTTTATGTGCACCAATATGAAGGTGATGTGTCACACATCACCTCCATTTTGGTGCACGTAACAAAATTCATTCTGCGCATGGATGTAAAAAAATTAGAGGGAATACTGATGCCATCCTTTATACCTTGGACATTAGGCAGGTGTTAACAGTCTATTTGAACAGGAGTAGACCCTTTTGGGACTCTCCTCGATTATCTGTTTCCATTGCAGACAGAGTTAAAGGAACACCTATGTCCGCCCACAGATTTTTCCAAAGGGGTTGCTGGTTGTATGTTCTCCTGCCATGAAACTGCTGATACCCTGTGCCCTCTTAGGGTTATAGTCTGTTCCAGCAGATCACAGTCCACCTTTGTTTCCATATTAAAGAACATTCCTATTGCTGAAACCTTCAGAGCTGCCACGTGTGCCTCAATGCACGCATTCTCAAAGCACTGTGCTCTCGTGCATGCATCCCAGGCAGGTATTCTATTTGGGACTGCCAGCCTCCAATCAATTTTAGATCCTACTTCAAAGCACCCAGCGCCTCTAAGAAGTATTGCTTGGGAGTCAGCTGAAGTGTAGCATCGATAGGGACATTATTTGAAGAAGAAGTTACTTACCCTGCACAGTAACTGGAGTTCTTTGAGATTTTTATCCTTATGGGTGCTCCACTACCTGCTTACCTTCTGCTCTGTAGTCTTGGGTCTGTGGGACGTCGCAGTAGAGAAGGAACCAAGGGTGGTTTGTCCACTGCAGTCCTGTGTGTCCTCAGTGCAAGGCACAAGGATGGCTAAGGTGCTTCTGCAGACCGAACGGTGCACCTTTAGGGGGACATCCATCAGGACAGACACCTTGAACTCCAGTTACTGTAGATGGTAAGTAATCTCTTCTTTAGTGCTGCTAAAACATCATTTTCAGTTCTGGTTGTTGAGTGAATTTTTTTTGAGAAGTACAATCAAGTTACTTAGATCTAAAAGTTGACCTGCCTTAAAATCTAGATTGCAAAAATTATGTTCTGGTAACTGTTTTTAAAGTTTGTTTAGTAAGACTTACAAAAATATTTTTTCTTCTGCTTCTGCAGAAGAACCAGTTCAGTTATTTCCAGAGTGCACTGACATGGACTTGAAGCCTTGTCTATATACACAAATTTTGTATCCATTTAAGTTTACCTGTATAGTTAAAGTAGTACAGTTCCCACTAGTGTGGATGCAGTTATACCAGTATAAAGAGGCTTACAGCAATATAGCTTATTCCCCTACAGGAAGAGAAATAACCTGTACCAATTGAACTGCATCCACACTAGTGATTGTATAACTAACTATATCAATTCAAAAATCTCACACCTAACTGGCATCATTATTCCAGGAGCACCTTCAGTCAAGTATATTATGTTTGTAAGAAGTGTCACATCAGACCTATTATCATTTAGACTGATTATCACTTAAGCACAAGTCAGAGCTATAGAAAGTGAAATAACTGTTTCACGTTTTAAAAAATAATAATTTTAGCTCCGTTCAAACCACAGATGTAAATTATTTGATAAACTGACATTTTAACCTAGCCTTTGTTTCTGCTTAATGATGTGTTCGTATTGTTTCTTAAAACTTAATCTGCACTTTTCAAAATAAATGTCCTAGTTTGTGTATTCTCTATTGTTAAATGTGTAGATAATTTCCTGTCAGATCAAATTTACTTGCCTAACTAAAGCATTTAAAATATATGTGTATGTGTATATGAATTTTAAACTATAGCAGAGTTTTTGGTAATACTCCTAAAGCTATGTCTATTTCATTAACATAACGCTAACCACACATGACTTCTCTTGCTTGCAGAAATTGAAGATGATACTGTGCGAGAACACTTTTCTGAATGTGGAAATGTAGTAGCTGTTCGAATTGTGAGAGACAAAAACACTGGCACTGGCAAAGGGTTTGGCTATGTTCTGTTTGAGGTACGGAAAGATAATGTTTGGGGAGACCAGGAGTTCTCCAAATACTAAATGAAGGTCTGCCTGAATCTTATGTTTTTGACTTTTCCACAGTAATGGTAGTATATACACTGCACTCTACAGACAGATAGGGACACATGTCACTTCTCTTAGCCATTTAATGTAAATTAAGCAGATATAACACAAACTGCTAAGTGTTGTGAATCAGAGGAGTTGTGGACTACTGAGTGGAAAGTGAATTTTATGGAGTGATTTGAAGGTGGAAAGGGAAGTCTTTTCCATTTACAGTTACCAAAGGAAATGTTCCCTCTGCCTAGTCCCCTTTTCTGAAAGAAAATACTATTAAAATATTTAACTTTGATACAGATATAAGAAATATAGTGTTACATTTCCTGACTCCTATGGAACCTGCTTCATTAAATCATAGAGAAGACTTTTACAAATAGGCTGACACCAAGCTGTAGAAACCCTGTATAAGGCCTGATCCTGTGGACTGCACAAAGAATATTGTTACTTATCTGTTTGATTTCAGGACTGGACTCTTGGTTGTCCTTGCAGGAGCCATCACATGCTGTCAGATTTTTAAGTGGAACTCTGTTGATTTCAGTGGGAAGTTCTGTTTAATACTAGTGGCATATAGGCTATGGAATAAAGTCTCTGTTTTGCTGAATCAGGCTTTCAAAGCTAGTATTTGTCAGAGAGTAACTATGTGGAAGAGGTCTGCTCATGTTCCTGAATACAATACCTGTGCTCTATTATCCAGACTGATTTCTATTTTACAATTTTGCATAAGAAGAATATATACAAAAGATTTCTGGTTTTATAGGTAATGTCTGTCCAACCTTTAAAACTGTGTTTGGTTTAATAGACTACAGATGCTGTACATCTTGCTCTGAAACTAAACAACTCCGAAGTGAATGGAAGAAAGCTTAGAGTGAAACGCTGCGTTGAGAAGGAGAAAAACCAGAAAAGTTCAGACAACGCAAAGAACTCTGGTCCAAAGCACAGATTTGGTACTTCATTAAAAAATACAAAGAGATATACCAATAATTCATTTGCTGGTGAAAAAGCAACCCCATTGAAAAAGAAAACAAAGAGACCAAAAAGTGTGACTAAAACAAAAGGTGGGAAACACAAATAATCTTGCCACATTGCTAATTTTGGAATTTATAAAAAAAAATTTTTTTTATAAAATAAACTCCAATGGAAACATGGTCTGTTAGTACTGTTTCTTACATATAAAGTTGTACAGTGGTGCCAACTCATCTCGCTCTCTCGTGTGTGTGTGTGTGTGTGTGTTTTTATCTGCAGCAGCCTAATGGCAATATAACTCACTAGAAGGACACTTGTGTCCATACCCCTTGACTGAAATAGTAAGAGGGTATAGGTTCCAGACACACTTTACTCTTCAGCCACTTCCCTTTTTAGAGGTGGTTCTTCCTTGGAGATGTCTGTGTGAAATTACTCATACAACAGTTATCTTAATATAAACAAGATTTATTATAAGCAGGAAAAAGGAAATGATTTGCTTATCTTCCAGATTTACACTTCTTGTAAGTTAAGGTAGTCTCACTCACTTTGTGGGATGTGGGATAAAGAGAGATCTTGTATATCTAAAAAGCAAGTTCCTGTTCTGATATTATCAGTCAAACCTTTTTCTGGCTAGAGGAAAGTATCTCTGCTGCTCAACTAGCACATCAAGACCCCAATCAAGGCTCGCCACCACAACCTTTCAAACCACTTTTCTTATCTACAGTAGAACCTTAGAGTTACAAACACCTTAGGAACAGAGTTATTCCTAACTCTGAACAAAACATTATGGTGGTTCTTTCAAAAGTTTACAGCTGAACACTGACTTAATACAGCTTTGAAACTTTACTATGCAAAAGAAAAATGCTGCTTTTCCTTTATTCTTTTAGTAATTTACATTTATCACAGTCCTGTACTGTATTTGCTCCCCCCCCCCCTTTTTGATTCTGCTGCTGCCCAATTGTGTACTTCCAGTTCCAAATGAGGTGTGTGGTTGACTGGTCAGTTCATAACTGAGGTTCTGCTATATATGCATAATGGTTTTCAGAACTCCTTGTATTCTCTTAACAGCCACTAATGTACAGTAGAACCTCAGAGTTATGAACACCAGAGTTACAAACTGGCCAGTCAACACCACACACCTCATTTGGAACCAGAAGTACAGTCAGACAGCAGCAGAGACAAAGACCAAAAAAAACCCCATATACTGTACAGTACTGTGTTTAAATGTAAACTAAAGAGAAAAAAAAGTTTAAAGTAAAAAGATTTGATAAGATACAATGGAATTCAGGCCCAAAGTTTCCTTATCTATTTAGATCAGGGGTGGGCAAACTTTTTGGCCTGAGGGCCATGAATGTAGGGCTGGGGCTACATTCAGAAGGTTGGGGTGCTGGAGGGAGTGCAGGGTGTGGGAGGGGGCTCAGGAGGGGTGTGGGGTATACAAGGGGGCTCAGGGCAGGGGGTTGGGATGCAGGAGGGGTGACGGGCCACAGGTTGCCCACCACCTCAGGGACTTGGCAGGAGGGGTGTGGGGTAAGGCAGGGGGTTGGGGTGCAGGAGGGGTTCAGGGTTCCCCATTCCCAGCCAATGGGAGCTGTGGGGGGCAGTGCCTGCAGATGAGGGCAGTGAGTGGAGCCCTCTTCCCCCACCTCCCCCAGGGGCTGCAGGGACATGGTGCTGGCCACTTCAGAGAGCAGCGTGAGACCAGGCCAGGCAGGGAGCCTGCCACAGCCCCACAGGGGTGGCAATCTCATGGGCCAAATCCAAATCCCTGATGGGCCAAATCCAGCCCACGGGCCATAGTTTGTCCTGCCCTGAAGGGTTTACAGCAGTGGTGGGCAACCGGGTAATCTGCTGGTGGGCCACGAGACAGTTTGTTTATATTGACCATCCGCATGCAGGGCCACCTGCCGCTCCCAGTGGCCATAGTTTACCGTTCCTGACCAATGGGAGCTGTGGAAAGTGGCGGCCAGCACATCCCTCGCTGTTCCCGGCCAATGGAAGCTGTGGGAAGCGGTGGCCAGCACGTTCCTGTGGCCCACGCTCCTTCCCACAGCTTCCACTGGCCAGGAACAGCGAACCGCCGCCACTAGGAGCTGCGGGTGGCCGTGCCTGCGGATGGTCAATGTAAACAAACAGTCTTGCAGCCTGCCAACAGATTACCCTGATGGGCCACGTGCAGCCCATGGTCTGCAGGTTGCCCACCACTGGTTTACAGTCTCAGACCTTATCTGCATAGCTACAGAGGAAAGTTATTTTTTTGACTGAAGGTGTGACTTTTAAGTAATCTAATTATATCTATATAACACATCCCACCCATTTGTAGGTACTCTTATTCTGGTATAAGAGTAGATTTCTTAAATTTAGCACATGTTGCTTGAGAAGAGGGTTAAACTAAACTCAAAAGGGAACCACTCCTACTGGAATAAGTGTGTCCACAGTTGGAGTTATGCCAGTATAACTATATCAGTTACAACTGGTAAAACTTTCCCAAGTAGACAAAACCTTACTTTTCTTTGTATGGTGTCTACCACCTCGTCATGCCATTGTGTTACCACACTATAAGCAGTAATCCACAGTTGAGAATGATCATAGACTGGCTTCATCAGATATGGGCTACATGCCCAACAAGCCAAAATGAGATAGACAAGGGGAAAGAAATTATGAAGCAGACCCTTTGAAACAATAATGCAGTTAATTTTTTGTAAACAAAATTTTCCGTAACTGATAATTTGGGGACCTCCAAGCCCAGTAAGGGATTCAGTCAATGCCTGCCCTGGAAGCTTGGGGGTTTGTGCTGTGCAGCTATGGTTTGGATTCCTGACACTAGTAGCCAATCCATAAGCATAAAGTCTCACCCTGGCTCTCACTAGCCTAATTATGCTTTGCAGGATGACACCAACAGTCCTTACTGTCCCAAGTCTCCCCAAATACATCCTCCCCAAGTTCTTAATTACCTACCAGACTCTTATTTTTTCCCTCTGGTTCATCACCCTTGAGGCATGAAACCAGCCCCCAGAAACCAGCTTACTTTACCATATGCCCTCCATACAATTTGCACACCAGAGACCTGGTTGAAATATAAATGAATGAAAAGTTTATTTGATAGAAGAACTACAGATTCAAAGATGAAGGGAAAGCAAACGTACAAGTTACACAGAAAACAAACATAAAAATGCACCGTATGGGAAGGAGGTGAGCAGCCCTCAGTGGTGAAAGAACAGGTTAAGGACTATTTAGAAAAGCTGGACATGCACAGGTCCGTGGGGCTGGATGCACTGCATCCGAGGGTGCTGAGGGAGTTGGCTGATGTGACTGCAGAGCCCTTTGGCCATTATCTTTGAAAACTCATGGTGATCGGGAGAGATCCCAAATGATTGGAAAAAGACAAATACAGTGCCCATCTTTAAAAAAGGGAAGAAGAAGAATCTGAGGAACTACAGACCGGTCAGCCTTACCTCAGTCCCTGAAAAAGTCATGGAGCAGGTCCTCGAGGAATCCATTTTGAAGCACTTGGAGAAGAGGAAGGTGATCAGGAACAGTCAACATGGATTCATAAGCAAAATATGAGGGCATACCAAGGGCAAGTCATGCCTGACCAACCTGATAGCCTTCTATGATGAGAACTGGCTTTGTGGATATGGGGAGAGTGGTGGATGTGATATACCTTGACTTTAGCAAAGCTTTTGATAGGGTCTAGCACAGTATTCTTACCAGCAAGTTAAAGAAGTATGGATTGGATGGAGTATAAGGTGAATAGGAAGCTGTCTAGATCATTGGGCTCAACGGCTAGTGATCAATAGTTCAATGTCCAGATGGTAGCTGGTATCAAGCGGAGTGCCCCAGGGGTCAGTCCTGGGGCTGGTTTTGTTCAGCGTCTTCATTAATGATCTGGATGATGGGATGGATTGCACCCTCAGCAGGTTTGCGGATGACACTAAACTGGGGGGAGAGGTAGGTACACTGGAGGGTAGGGATAGGATCCAGAGTGACCTAGATAAATTGGAGGATTGGGCCTAAAGAAATCTGATGAGGTTCAACAAGGCCCAGTGCAGAGTCCTGCACTTATGATGGAAGAATCCCATGCACTGCTACAGGTGGGGGACTGACTGGCTAACCGGCAGTTCTGCAGAAAAGGATCTGGGGATTACAGTGGATGAGAAGCTGGATATGAGTCAACAGTGTGCCCTTGCTGCCAAGAAGGCTAACGGCATATTGGGCTGCATTAGTAGGAGCATTGCCAGGAGATCGAGGGAAGTGATTATTCCCCTCTGTTCGGCGCTGGTGAGGCCTCATCTGGAGTATTATGTCCAGTTTTGGGCCTCCCACTACACAAAAGATGTAAACAAATGGGAGAGAGTCCAGCGGAGGGCAACAAAAATTATTAGGGGGCTGGGCTCATGACTTATGAGGAGAGGCTGAAGAAACTGGGCTTGTTTAGTCTGCAGAAGAGGGAGGGAGGATTTGATAGCAGCCTTCAACTACCTGAAGGGAAGTTCCAAAGAGGATGGAGCTAGGTTGTTCTCAGTGGTGGCAGAAGACAGAACAAGGAGCAATGATCTCAAGTTGCAGTGGGGGAGGTCAAGGTTGAATATTAGGAAAAACTATTTCACTTGGAGGGTGGTGAAGCACTGGAATGAATTACCTAGGGAGGTGGTGGAATCTCCATCCTTAGAGGTATTTAAGGCCTGGCTTGACAAAGCCCTGGCTGGGATGATTTAGTTGGTGTTGGTCCTGCTTTGAGCAGGGGTGTTGGACTAGATGACCTCCTGAGGTCTCTTCCAACCTTAATCTTCTATGATTCTATGAACCACAGGCTTTTCACTTTCATATCAGATAAAATCTCTTTTCTGATCAGAGTTACCTATTGCCCCAGCACAGCACTTACCTATACGAGAGATCCAGCATTCATAGCCAGCCTCCTGCTTCAAGCCTGTCATCCAAGTTCTGGATAAAAAAACCCTCCGCTTCAAACCTCCTTTCAAAAGGCTTATTCCTCTACTTTTTTTTCCTCTCTTTCAGTTCACAGTGAATCATGGTTAATCAGAGTGTGGAAATTCTCTCCTTATTTGATGTCCTGGAGCCAGGATGTTCTTTTTAATTACCAGTTGTTTCAGTGTCTTTCCATTAACTCTAATCATCCTTTGCATAGTCCATTTTCACAGCTTTCTCCTGTAAAATCAGTTTCTTTTGTTTTGTGGAGTGTTGCATGGAGCAAATGGGGAGGAAACATTTAGAAAAACTAGGAAAGTGATATTTTAAAATCACAGAAACTGGGTATGTGGGTTTAGAAGCGTTCAGTATTGGCCAGCCCACTCCTCTTGGTAACATTTCTATTGACTTCAATGGCAGCAATTTTGTCAATTCGGTGCTTTTGAAAATCCAACGCATAGTACAGTAGAATCTCAGAGTTACGAATACCTTGGGAATGGAGGTTATTTATAACTCTGAAATGTTCGTAACTCTGAACAAAATGTTATGGTGGTTCTTTCAAAAGTTTACAGCTGAACATTGACTTAATACAGCTTTGAAACTTTACTACACAGAAGAAAAATGCAGCTTTCCCTTTATCTTTTTAGTAGTTTACATTTAACACAGTACTGTACTGTATTTACCTTTTCTTTTTCTTGTCTTTGCTGCTGCCTGATTGCGTATTTCTGGTTCCCAAAGAGGTGTGTGGTTGACTGGTCAGCTTGTAACGCTGGTGTTCATAACTCAGAGGTTCTACTGTATCTGAAACTACTTTTTAATGCATATATGAAGGAGACTATATTTCAAGTTGACAATGTTCCTTTAACTTGCAGCAAGTGTGTTCTGTAGTTATATATCAGACTAACGAGGGGTGTTGGAGAAAACACTTACTTGGGATCTATACACAGCAGTGTACTACGAGTCATATTTTGCTTATGGAAAGTATATCATTTTGGTCTTGTCTTTACATCCGTCTGCGGCCATGTCTACACCACCACTTATATCAACGAAATTTGTCGCTCAAGGGTTTGAAAAAACCCACCCCTGAGCAACATAAGTTTTGGACACATAAGTGGTTGTGTGCACAGTGCTATGGCGGCAGGAGACACTCTTCCACCAACACAGGCCTAAATGTTCTCTGTTATAAATATGCCTGTCAAGGCTGAGCCCTGTCAATGAAAAATCATGTGAGAGCCCTTAATCCCCAAAACTTTCAGTGTAAATTGAGGGTGCTCATCACTTTGCAAGATTGGCTTCTAAATGACAATCACTCCCTTCTCTTTTTAGCAGCTGAATTGTAATGCTGGCTGGGTGTAAGACTGCAAAAATTGCCTTGAGTTTTGGTGAGAAAAGGCAGGCACTGTATGAAAGATGGGATACTGGGGAACACACAAAACCCTGTGGGAAGATTGGGGGGAATATCAAGTAGTCCCTGAAATAGTGGGGAATGGGAAAGTGGCAGAAAGGGAGCTTGTGGTGGCAGAACCAGAATGCAAGGTGCAATAAACTCAGGCTACAAACTCAAGGTATGAAGTGAGTGACCCTCTGCTAAAGGTGCAACTGCTGCTAAAATGTAGCATGTATCTGATTAGAAACAGGCTATTTTTAAAATCAATCAGATGATGGATCTAATAGTTGGGGCAGGGAAGAGCAGCGATTAGGCTTCAACAATGGCTAGTTTGAGACAAAAAGAAAAGGAGGACTTGTGGCACCTTAGAGACTAACAAATTTATTTGAGCATAAGCTTTCATGAGCTACAGCTCACTTCATCGGATGCATTCAGTGGAAAATACAGACAGATTGTAAACTCAGGGCAGGGACTGACTGACTTGTAAAATGCCTCCAACAATGGGGTTTCCTTTTTGGTTGTGCCCAACATGCTAATGTAATAGACATGATTAATAATGTCCTGTGGAAAAAGCTGGCACTGCAGTTCTACCCTGGGAAGATCATGGGTCAAAAAGTAATTCCATCACCCTATCAACCATTTTCAGATCTTCAGCCTTAGCAAGGGGCTTTCATTTTGGCTTTCTAAATATGTGGCTGTTGAAATGGGTGTGCAGTAACTACATGCTAGAGAGAAATGGCCTATAATAGCCTCCACTGCCCACCTGAGAGCACCCTCTAAATAGCTGTTAGTATGCATATTGGCCTCCCTCTAATCCAATCTTAAAACTTTCTTTTGCTGGGCCTGGGACACTGACAAAAAAATGCCAAGCCAGGCCAGTGGTGAGCTGAGAACAAGACCCAGCCTGCTACCTACCATTGGCTCAGTGCTTCCTTCCGCTCCTGTCTTGTCAGTATCCACCTGCTGTCTCCTAGCTTGCACGGGGAGGACCATGACCCCCTGAGGTAGGCGCTGTCTCTGCTGTATTTGTGCAGCACCCGGTACCCTGGGCTCCAGCCCTGGCCCATGCCTCTCTCCCGGATCCGCAGCAAACGAACACCCGCTGGAGGCGGCCGAGGCGCAGGGTGGGCTGCTCAGCCCTGCCGGAGCCGGGCAGGCTTGCAGGTGCCTGGCAGCGCGGCATCTAAGCCCCGAGGGGGAAGGGGGATTTCGCTGAGACAGGCGACGCTCCCGCTCCTCGCTGCGAAACGCCTCTTAGTGCGGTGACCGGAGACGGGGAGGCAGGGCTCCTCGCCCGCCCGCAGCCGGGGAGCTCAGGGCTGCCCCCGCCCTGCCCGGGGGCCACTGGCCGGGCCGCTCTACGCTGGAGCGGCCGCCTGGGCACGTGCGGGAGGAGCAGCTTCTCCCAGCCCCGACCGAACCCAGGCTCTGGCACGCGCGCCTCGCGGCGCTACGAGCACGGAGCGCCATCGTTCGCACATGCGCAGTGAGAAGGCAGGGGAACGAGCGCGTCGGTGAAAACTGCCCCGAGCTTCTCACGCATGCGCAGTCAGGCAGTTCCGTTCAGGCACGTAGACAGACAGCTATCCCTGGCGCGGGTCGATGACGTCTCACCCGGAAGCGAGGGTCTTTTCTCTCTTCGCCCGCTTCAAGGTGGTGGCTGGGTAGCGTGCGGTGCCGCGTAAGGCAGAGCAGAGCAGAGCGCGGCTTCGGGGGTTGGCGCAGCGGGGCCCTTCCCTCGGTGCCAGCCAGGATGATGATGGTGGGTAAAACCAGCGCCATCGCCGCGGGCCTCTGCGGGGCCCTCTTCATCGGCTACTGCATTTACTTCGACCGCAAGAGGCGGAGCGACCCCAATTTCAAGAACCGGCTGCGGGAGCGTGAGTGTCCGGGATCCCACCCCCTTTCGCCCTATAGGCCTCGCGCGCGCCCTCCCAACCGGCCCCACCTGTCCTCGCGCTGGCGATTCCGCCCCATGCGCGTGCCGGAGTTCCCCAAGGGAGGGGGACGGACACGGGGACACACGTTGTTTCTGCTGTCGGGTCCACCCTCCCCGTGGAAAGTCTCAGCTCCGCACCCATCCCGCACTGCGGGGCTCCCTCCCTGCCTCTGTCTTCTCCCCACGGCCCTAGCTGGGCTCTGATGCATTGCACCGGGCGTGCTCTGCTGCCTCTTCGCATCCCCGTGGAAGCTGACTCTCCCCCCAGCCCGTGTGAGTTGGTCGATTTGCCCAGAACTCGTTCTAGGCGGTCTGAAGGTCCTGCGTGCCGTAAATTGCTGGAGTGGGTGAAGAGCTGCGTCTTGTCCCAGATTGACTGTCTTTTCTCCATCCACGCCACTTTCCTTGAGACCTCCCTGCGTGGGACCCTGTTTCCTTGGTTACTAGATGTGCACAACAAAGTAGGCTAAGCAACTCGTAAAACGTTAGGGTGGGAAGTTTTCAGATGAAAACCGGTGTAGGGGTGTCTCACTCATGGGGGAGGACCAAAAAGAATAGGCTGGGGAAGTTGCCGTTGCTCATAGTTACTCTTCTGTTTGCCTGAGGTGAACGGTGATTTGTGTGAAAGAGATGGGGAGTTGCTTTATCCTTTTCTCTAAATTTAGCTGGATCTGAATGGTTAATTTTTTCTAGCACCTGAGAATCCGGGGGGAGGGATAGTTCAGTGGTTTGAGCATCGGCCTGTTAAACCCAGAGTTGTGAGTTCAATCCTTGAGGGGGCCATTTAGGGATCTGGGCCAAAAATTGGGGATTGGTCCTGCTTTGAGCAGGGGCTTGGACTAGATGACCCTCTGAGGTCCCTTCCAACTCTGATATTCTATGATTTTTATCTGACTATATTTCTGTGGTCTGCATAAGTTATTTGTTAAATAAATTTAAATCCTCGAATTGGAATCTTGCCTTTGACACAGCACCTCCTTTTTTCAAATTTGGCTGAAAATGTGAGCGTGTCTGTAATATAGCGTTATCTGGCTGCAGTTTCAATGCTTTCGTGAGGTAAGGGGATAAAACCATACAATTTGATTTTAGAAATTGTTGAGTGAGGAAAGTAGTGACACCCAAGGGCTCTGAGCCTGCTCATTTTGCTGTTACCTACTGCATTCTCAAACCCCTCTGGTAGCTTTATTGCCATAGCTTCCAGAATAAGAATGAATGCAAGAAAAAACTGAAGATCTATCCAAAATGCGGAGCTAATTTCCTGTGGCTCTTTGTTATTTCACATCTTCAACAGTAGATCAAATGCTCTAATGTAATTGAGTTATGCTTTTAAAGGAAAGAGAGTAGTTTTCTGTAAATTTGAGTTCTGGAAGTTACTTATAAACCACTCCTCAGATCTGATACCTTTGTGTGCCAGTCAAGAGTCAGAGAATCCCTGCACAGAATCTTGAATATGTAGCATTCCTAAACTGAAGAGAATTTTTTGCCAGAGAGGAGTACAGCCATATCTTGCTATGCTAAAAATAGGTATAATTTACATTCTTCTGTCAAAGTAGTCATGAGTACTCAACAACCTAAATCTTGGATTTTAAAATATCATTAAAGATTTAACACTCTTATATATGGACTATCATAATCAATAAGTAGCCCTGCCTGGATTGTCACATGTAATTTATAAAACACTAATTTACAGGCAAAAGCATGCTTTCCTTCATTTCATAGGCAAGCTTTCACAGACAACAAGCCAAATAAGCAGCATGTATTAAGCTGTATCTATGCAGTGTATGGGCAGGTAACTTGGTTTCTCTGTGCAAGAACCATCTGTAATATTGCTACAATAGTGCACTTCTGCACATCTGGCTTTATATTCATTTCTTTTATTCCCAATTTTCAATCTTATAACTTAATGAATTGTTTGAGTGTTTAAGTTTAATGTTGACTTCTAAAATAACTTGGTCTATTTCCAAGTATACTTGTACTATGTATGGTCATCTTTCTGATGTACTGAGATGTTATATATATTTGTTCATATTGGCAAGTGCCAGATAGCTACTATATCATTGATGAGAGAGTTTGGGCCTGATTATCCCATCTGCCATCGTTTTGGTATTACTAAGGGCAGGTCTACACTGAAAACGCTGCTGTAGCACTTCAGTGGAGACACTACTAGGCCGAAGGGAGAGCTTCTCCCTCCGCACTCTGCACCCAAGGTTAGGTCAGTATAACTGCATCACTCAGGATTGTGGATTTTTCAGTTATGCCAATGTAAATGTATAGTTCAGATGTGTCATTAGTTCCAAACTACCGTTGACTGAAAGGTCAACAGCCAGAAATCTTGAAAACTGGATATTTACCTGATATTATTAAAAATGTAGAGTTTCATGCTGAAGTAACACAGTTGTACATCCATTTATCTGCTGTACTATTGTTGCATCCTCAGCCCCCGCTCTGATTTGTGGGACCATAAAAATACTGTTTGCATATTTTTTTAATCTGTCATAGAAATTATTCATTGTTGGATTCGGATTAAAACCCCCACTGTTTTCTGATTGTAATGGGGAAAGTTGACTTTGAAATAAATCCAGTTCTGTACTAATCATGACCTTGTCAGCTATTTTTAAAAAAGCAGTTGGCAGAAATGAGGTTGGCTGTTGCAAAGTGTCCTTGCAGAAATATTGACTACTAAAAATACCAACTGGATGCTGGAGTAATGAAGCTGCTAGTGACTTGACAAGTGTCTTTAATGGAGCTTTCAAGACAAATTTAAACTCATAATAGAGATTTCATTTTATTAGATCATCTGCCTTAAAGTTCCTTGAGATCCTCTATTGAAACTTGTTTACATAAGTGTAAATTATTAATCCTGTGTAAACAGACTGATAACTTCCATTGCATTTGACCCATCTGCATCTTCAATTACAATGTCATGTGAAGTGCATCAGAATACAGAACCTCTTCTGGTTCTTTGCATATATTGATGTGACTGTGGCTCTTGACTGTAAGGCCTTATTGATAAGGAGGTTTTTCTGAAATTCTCCATTGTGGCTTCCACTGTTTCTCTAGTACCAGGACAGCTCAACAGGTGTTAGTAACAGAGTGTGTTGGTGTAGACCAGGGGTCTCCAAACTTTGAGACGAGGGCCATATTAGATTTTTGAAGGGGCTTCACGGGCCGAAGCAACTGTGAAAGAAATTAAATATATGCAAAATCGTTAAAAAAACAACACTACTGTGTCAGTGTTGCATTAAATTCTAAATCAGGTATAAAGGTTAATCGATGCAGGTACTGTAAGTTGGCTCCCCCTTTTGGGTCTGCTCTGCCGTGTGCCTGCTCCCTTCTCCCTGTGCCTGCTAGGCATGCCTGCTCTGCTGAAGAAAATGACAAAGGATTGAAAGTTTGGCTGTACTTTGGTAAGAGAAGCTCCAGGTTCTCATTGTTGGTTGGGACTGTTTGGTTCTATTAGTGCTGTAGTTAAAATTTAACCATTATGAAATTGTTAATTTCCATCTTCTTTACTCCATTTATTGGAGATGTAATTAAGCATCTGGCTTGTATTATTACTCTAAGGCAGGGGTCCGTGCCTGCTCGGCTGCAGCAGCAACTCTCCCCTAAATTGGCTCCCCTTTTGGGGGGACACTGGCTCCTAAGGGCACTCACCCCCTCTGCACACCTCAGCTGAGCTACCCCCCCCACCCACCCGAGCTGCTGCCGGCAGCCCCTCCCCCTGCCTGCTTGGCTGCCTACTCAGCTGTTCGCTTCTCCCCTGTTGGTTGGAGGGCCGGACAAATGGAACCCCTGGGGCAGATCCAGCCCGCGGGCCATAGTTTGGAGACCCCTGGTGTACACAGATCAGTGTTGTCTTTACCACTGTTGACTAGGCCTGCTCTGAGAACAGTTAGACAAAACAGTGGTCAAAATGCAGTAGCTGGTCTGCATTGGTGCTCCCACCATGTGGAACTGTGCTAGTAGTAGAGAAACAGAAGGAGAATTTCATGACTACTTCGTGTAGACATTAGACAGAACTTAGGCATTAGATCTTAACAATTAATGCAATCCAAAGATAACAAATATAACCTTTTTAGGTTTCCATGATACTAGACATTGATGAAATGTATCTGTCTGGAAGCACCACACACAAGTGGATTGTCTATCATAGGGATATACATGGCAATGAATAGTCGAATACTGAGTGGTGAGGGGGACAGGACACCAAGACTTCATTGGCCAACCCAGTTATACTGTTATATCTTATTCTGTTTTCTGGCATGTATTAAGGAAACTATCTGGGAATCAAAGGCCACAGCAAAAATAAATAGGCCAGATTCCTGTAAAAAAGTGCATTACTGCCCATGGATCCTGAAAGTGACTGACACACTGAACTCTCATGCAGTGTTTGAAAGTGATAGTCTCTTGATCTTGCTTAGATTAATTTCTGTTGGAAGCTGCTGTGTCAGATCTATTCTCTGTTCAATTACTGAAGTGAGACTATAATATGGGTAAATTTGCTGTTTACTTGACTTCAGTGTTTCTTGTCCCAAGTATTGGTTGGCATAGAAATGTTGTCTACGCTTTCATTTCCAGGGTTACTTCACTAATTTTATGCGGTAAGCATTTGGAGCATTAGTCCCTGAAGCTATATTTTAGGAAATGGTTCTTGGATGCTGTGATGTACTTTGGTACCACCTGTCCTTAGTGTGAGAAAGTCTTGCCGTTTGCCTGCTGTGCATCAGCTCCCCAATTCCACCAGCTTCTGAATATGCAAACATGCCTTGCTCTCTCTGTACAGGTTAGCAATAGGCACACACCAACCTCCAAGCATCCCTAGAGTGTCCAGACCCTGTTCCCCTGAACACTCTCAGAACTCTCTAAGGCTTTTTCTACACTGGAACCTGAACGAAGAAACTTTTTTGTCATTCGGGGTGTGAAAAAAACACACGCACCCTGAATGACAAAAGTTTTGGCCGATGAAAAGCACTGGTGTGAACAGTGCTTTGTTGGTGGGAGAGCTCCTGCTGACAAACAGCAGCTATGCTTCTCACCTTTTAGCAGCACAGCTGTGTCGCTAAAAGGTGCATAGTGCAGATATAGCCTAATTCTCTACTCCAAAAGGAATAGTACACATCAGCTAACAAGATTCACTACTCCACTTAACACACAGCACTTGGATCTATTTATAGGGAAAACCAGAATAAATGTATTTTCAAAGAAGATATTCAAATAATAGTAAGAATGAATATTGGAAACAAATGGTTACATATAAAACAAAGTCATAACATGCTTCCTAGAGCCTAAATTTAATTCACAAGACCATCTTTTTCTTATAGGATAGCTCACCCCAAGTCCTTTTCCCAGTGTTTTCAGCCAGGATGGCTGATTGAAGGAATGCCAGTGTGTCTCTGCACCCCCAGATATACCAGACCTTTGATGTTCACTTGAAAATAGTCGCCCCCCATCCCCTGCTGTTTACCTCTTCCTGTCAATTTCCTTCTGATGTCTAAGCTCTTCTTTATCATTTGAGGCGGTATGCTGACAGACTTCTATTGTAAAAACAACAAGGAGTCCGGTGACACCTTAAAGACTAACAGATTTATTTGGGCATAAGCTTTTGTTGGTTAAAAAAACCACTTCTTCAGATGTATTGTAAGATACACAATGGTCCACCAGGAAGATAAGTGTCTCCCACCTCCTGTCTGTAGAAGTTTGCCTCAAGGTAATCTGCCTTTTAATGACCCGTCTTTAACTACAAGAACATAATTTTCAGCATATATACATTGTGATCATAGAATATCAGGGTTGGAAGGGACCTCAGGAGGTCATCTAGTCCAAGCCCCTGCTCAAAGCAGGGCCAATCCCCAATTTTTGGCCCAGATCCCTAAATGGCCCCCTCAAGGGCTGAACTCACAACCCTAGGTTTAGCAGGCTAATGCTCAAACCAGTGAGCTATCCCTCTTCCCCGATGACTAATGTGACACAGGCTTTCATTAGGGTCCTTACATGAGGTCTGGTTTTTAGGTAGAGAGATGTTAAATGTTTTTCTTGATCCTTTTACATTTGCCTTTTAAAATTGCTTTCCTTGTAAATCAAGTCTCAGGCTAAACTTGCATATGCAAATCAAGGAAATTGAGAGTTAACTGAGAGAGAACACTAATTTCTCAAGCATAAATTGTTTTGAGTGGTAGATTTAGAGACAAAATGTTCTTTGCAAATATCTTTTCTACTTGTATTTCTCCATCTGCAATATTGCATAGTAGTCTAAAATGTGTTATGGAAATTTAGGGATCAGGATAGTATTGCAGGTGTCATTTTGATAGAAGTTGAAATTTATAAATGTCTTCCATGAACAATGTTAATTGTAGATCTCCAGTTTTTCATACATTAAATTGTCAACTGGTGCAAGGGTTTGCAGATGTTTTCATAGTGTGGACCATCTACCATTCCAAACATCCTTTTGGCCATTAGAGGAATTGCTTACATGTATTCTAATGTCCCATATGATCAGCAATTTTTTGCCAACCTCTAATTGTTCACTGTCCAGTGATCTAATACACTTATTAAGGCCTGGTCTTCACTTATAAAAACTTTTTTCAGCATAACTGTTTCAGTTAAGGGTGGGAACACAATGAAAGTTGTTCTTCTTCCCACACAGAAATTGCTATACTAATATAAAGCACATTTATACCCCTAACTGCATTGACCACAACAGGAGTTGTGCTATTTTGAACTGTCTGTGCCATACTGGTATAGTGGTACAACTTTCTAGTGCAGACAAGCCCTAAATCGACTTCTGTATTCCTATGCTACCTGATGATCGTGTAAATGTCATTTCTTTTCCAACCGTTATTTTAGTTGCTTAGACTCTGTTCACTTTAACATTATTTTGGGATTTTGTTGTCTTCTGCTCACTTGAGCCTACCCTTAACTCTTATCTGTTAGAGAGGGCTTGTGGCTAGTGATGTTTCTCCAGTGGGCCCTCTTCAGCCCATAAGCTACCTGAGATGCAGAGTGCCCAAAAGGATATTTAAATGGCTGTTCACTGAGGTAATTTGACTCAAGGTTAGGCTGACTTGATTTGAAGACCAGACTGTTCTGCTGCTCATGAAGGCAAAGGCATATGTAAAGGAATCCTGAGCCCCTAATGTCATAATCCTGTGCTACTCATTCTTTGCTCCCTTCTCTCTTCTTTGGCCAGGCATGCATGGAACAGGAGTTACCAACAGTACGGTTTCTGTAGTACATAGCACAGTCAGAGGGAGAAGAGCCCATCCTTCCTGAGACTGTATGCCCAGTGCTTTCCATAATGCCTCTGATTGAGGTAGGGGATGGATGGCCGTTAAAACGTGATGGTCTCCAAAGAGAAAGAACTGCACAGAATATAATTCATCCTAAAAATGTAGCAATTTCCTTTGCTAAAGGATTTTTCAGTTGCCACCTGTGTAGTAGGTTCATTGATATGCTGCTGTGGGCATGGGTTGCATCCTTCAGCCTTCATCCATGAGTGTTTAGTACATGTAATTATCAGTTCCTTATTTTGAAAAGAACTTTGGATCATTCACTGTTTTAAAATAAAAACAGAAGATTATTTTATCATTATAAATTAAACCTATGATATTTTCATCTACAGGAAGGAAGAAACAGAAGCTTGCCAAAGAGAGAGCAGGGCTTTCCAAGGTAATATTGTGTTCATTTCTGTTGTCCTGTTTTGAAAAATGTCTAGTTTATATCAGGATTAATTGTAAGCAGGATCTGTTCAAAGGGTGCTGTGTCCTTGTTTCCAATGCTAACATCCCTCTTGCAATATGCACTGGTTGGGTTGTGGGTTTTTGTTTGTTTGTTTGTTTGTTTTGGCTTCCATAAATAACCTTCTGTGGGGGTTGTGTTCTCTTATGCGTAACAGATGAGGGGCCAATACTGGGCGATATTGTGCTCTTCCAGTTCTCTGAGCTGAGTGCGAACGGAGGGGGCTCAGCTCCTCAGAGGATTATCTGTTTAGGAATTTGAGGGTTTAAAGGTTACCAGATCAGTCAGATGCATTCTGAATACCTGAAGTGTTAAGTTTCTAGCTGAAGTTTTGGATTTGATAACATCTTTACTTACTAATAGTGATTCCCCTATTGAGCAATGTGGAAAATAATTTGTCTAGCCCACAATGAGAAACATTATTAGACTTACTGAGACAGAGTGTATCTGTACATGCAGTGATGTACTGAAGTCGTTCATGCCTGATCTTTAGAAACATTCATCTAAATAAGGGGTGGGCAAACCTTTTTGCCTGAGGGCCACATTGGGTTTCCAAAATTGTATGGAGGGCTGATGAGGGGAGGCTGTCTCCTTCCCCCCTGCCAACAGCCAGGAGTGGCCCAGCCCCCGTCTCCAATCTGACCCCACCGCTTCTTGCCCCCTGACTGCTCCCCCGGGACTCCTACCCTATCCACCGCCCCATCCAACCCCTCCTCTAATTCCTGACTGCCTCCCTGGGACTCCTGCCCCATCCAGCCATCCCGTCTCCCTGTCCCCTGACCACCCCCAGAACCCCTGCCCCTGATTGCCCCCCGCCGCCCCATCCAAACCCCCCTCTCCTTCCTGACTGCCCCAACCCCTAGCCACACCCCTGCCCCGACCATCTGTCCCCTCCCCCTCCCCCAGAATTCTCCTGCCCTCTATCCAAGCCCCCGTGCCCCCTTACCGCACTGCCTGGAGCACTGGTGGCTGGCGGCACTACAGCCGTGCCGCCCAGAGCACTGGGTCAGGCCGCGGCTCTGCAACTGCGCTGCCCGGCCGCCCAGAGCATTGCAGTGGCGGCGCAGCACACTGAGGCTGCGGAGGAGGGGGAACAACAGGGGAGGGCCGGGGACTAGCCTCCCAGGCTAGGAGCTCAGGGGCCTGGCAGGAGGGTCCCTTGGACCATAGTTTGCCCACCTCTGATCTAAATCTCTAATTTACAGGCTATTCTAAGATACTGCTTTTTAAACCCATTTTTGCAGTTTTCCTCTACAAATGTGTAGCTATTCAATGTTGGTTTAAGTTGCAGCTCTCTTGTGTTTTATGTATTAATTGATGCTTTTTGAGACCTTGCCAATTTGTTGTTGTTTGTTGTATTACAGTTACCTGATTTAAAAGATGCTGAAGCTGTACAAAAGTTCTTCCTTGAAGAGATACAGCTTGGCGAGGAATTACTAGCACAAGGTGGTTGTTGCAAAAGTCTCTAAGATGCAAAGCTATAAAAGGAATTCTTCTCCAGTCTGGCAGGGAGAAGAGTGTTGTGGCCTGACATAGAAGCATTAACAAAATGTTTTGCAGAGCTTTAATATGACATATTTTTAAATTCTGCAAAGATTGTTTTAACAGATGTAGGTCAAAGTGCCATTTTAATATTCTCTACTACAGTCACCTTGTGTAATTTCTCATGGAGTTCTCTTGACACATCTCCCATCTATCCTGCATCTATGTACAAGTTAAACTAGACTTGCAGTCTTTTCTTTGGGGAGAAATGAAAAATATGGGGAATAAACACTTTCCCACACAATATTGAATATTTCAAATAAACAGTCACTAAACTTCTCACCTAATATAATATAAAATAAATAATCACATAAGAGGCTACCATTTTGATGCATAACAACAATGGAAGAATCTGCTTCCCTTGAGAAACTAGTTTTCAAATTGTTACTTTTAAAAGTTACATATTTTTCAATTTACATCAGACAAAATGTTACTTTAAAATACAATAATTCTGAAACTGATTTTCAGTGCTTCCCTGTGGGAAATGTAGCAGTTCAATTCCTCTTTGCATCAATAAATGAAGCTTCCTCTGGGATAATATCATTAGGATGTGAACCCCCTGTTTAACAAACCCCTTTCACTTAATGGAAGCAGTGAAATGATAGATATGTCTAAAAACTATGTTGAAAATTCTTGACAAATTTCTTTCTGTATTTAGTATATGTGTAGTTAGACTTAAGAATCACAGTTGGATGATACTTTAGGTTAGCAGAAATTAGTGGAATTAAACTTTTAAAGAAATTAGCCAACAGAAATGAAAATTTAAGATTAAAAGATTCAACATGGTGAGGGGTTAATATTTGCAGTCTACTTTGTAGATGTAGAGAGGTAGCGTAAATCAAACAATGCAACATAATGTACCAAAGACAAAATTTGAAGTGAAACCTTATGTCTCATAGGTGACTATGAAAAGGGTGTTGACCACTTGACAAATGCCATTGCTGTGTGTGGACAGCCACAGCAGTTATTACAAGTCCTACAGCAGACTCTTCCACCACCAGTGTTCCAGATGCTTCTGACTAAGCTCCCAACAATTAGCCAGGTATGTAAAGCTTACCCCCCCCCTTGCATTTTGGGGGATTGGAAATAATTGGAGCTACTCTTCACCGAGGTTATCTGGTCTTTATGGAAGGTGGATATTTTATGGGTTCCACTGGGAAGACAAAAATTCATCATTTAGATGTTAAATGTGCCTTTCCACTGACTCTTTTTTTAAAATGAGTGTGAGAAAAGTACTGTGTGTTCATAGATTAAAAATGAATTGTAAAGTTGAAATGGAAAAGTTAACTCTGTAGTTACTGAGTGAGTCCCCTTTTCTTTGTGCATCAGCAACTCTGAAGCTGTAGTATCTACCCCAGTTCTGATGCCTTTAAGCAAATCATCTCTTACCAGATACCTGTGGGGCAGGGGGTAAGCGTGGTAGGTAAGTGGTGGAGCTTTTATTGTGGTGTGGTTTTAAATGTATATTCTAGGTAATATAAAATAATTATGAGGGAAAAAAACAAAACATTTCTACACCACATCAAAGTAATGGAAGCCACTACTGCTTTTAGTCTTTCTAGGTCATCTCTGTAAGTCCTTGCAGAATTATGCACTCTGGGTGCATCACTCTGGAACTGAAGTTGACAGTTGTCTTTTGAAGACTTGTTTCTAAACATTAAAATGTTTTCTAGAATACTTGCTGGTCATCTTTAATACGCATACATCATTAATAATACAGTGCTGAAAATGCATCTGAATGTTTTGTCACGTGACATAACAATCCTGTGGTGTCAGAAAAATGGAAATATTTGCTTATCTTATTAGAAGGATATCACAGCTCTCTGCAATAGAACATACTTTTTTAAATAACGTGCAAGTCAGAACAATACTGAGTTGTGGGCATTGCTCATTGTAAACTCTGCAAAACTCACACAAATCGTAAGTTCTGTATAAATTTTAAACATTGCACTTTGAGTAGCTATGAGTAGTGGTGTCAAATGTGCCTACTCCCAACACCTAAAAGAGGAATAAATCTTAATTACCATTTTAACCCTTCCTAATCACTGTCCGATCTAGTCAAACTCCCTGCAAGTATAGAACCTGGCATTTCAAGTTTAATCCTGAAGGGAATTTTGATTCTACATGTTTAAGCCCCTAAAAAATACAGGTTAATAAGGGAAATACTCAGAAATTAAACGCAGTGCATATTGCTATAATATACAGTCTGTGTGAGCTAAACTACAACATGAGCATCAGGCCTGAAGGCCATAAAAGAAGGTGTGATGATCAAGAATTTTAACACCTTTGTTTTTCAATTTATATAACTGAAAGCACATTGTCCCCTCTTAAACTTAGAAGATGATTGGTATATGAACTGAACTTCTTGTATCTTGGATGGCTAAGTAGCTAAAACTCCTTGTAGCTCTAGTTTCAAAATATCCTTCTTGGATTGAGAACCATGCAGGTTCTTTTGGATAATGTGTTAAGAATAGAGGTCCTGTCTGCTCTACATGGATGCTAAAAATCACATGGCGCTCCTTGGAAGAATAAAGGTTTGGCTGCATATTCTTGATGACTAGCTCTCCTTCTCCCTGTGTTGTGCAATGTTTTGTATGCTAGTTGATTGCCACCTTCCAGCCCATGCGTGACTGCATTTCAGTGCTGTATGTATGTAATTCCTAAAGCAGTTGGGATGAAAGGTGGCATAAACATGGGAGATAGACTGTCTCAGTGATCGGGAACAGCAGTCACTGTTTCATTAGAGAACAGTGACAGTACACACAAGTGATTACTGCATCACTAATAAGAGATGTGATTTATATGACATTGACTTTATCAGATATTGCACAGTACTTTGATTTTCCAGTTATAATCTCCAAAAATCCTTGTCAAATGTATGCCAAACTTTTTGTTTATGTATTTTCAATCATCAATTTCTTAGTCAGTTTTATAATTAAGTGCTTTGTTTTGGTTTTTTTTCAGAGAATTGTAAATGCACAATGCTTGGCTGAAGATGATGTGGAATGAGAAATCGCACCACAGTGAGGGAAAATAAGTGTTTTCTTAGCCCAGAAGATGAGCATCAGTGATGGGATAAAAGGGGCAAATATAGTAGTTAAAGAAGGATGTACCACACTGAAATCTACCGGAGTTAATTTTAACTTTGTGTAGGTGGGTTTGGCTGGATTTTATTTATTATCCTAGTGAAAAGTGTATTTTGATAAAAAAAAAAAAAATCATTTTATAAATACACTGAGTTATCAAAGTATCACTATCTTCATTTAATACTAATATGCAGTTATAATGTTGTACATATAAAGACATAAAGCTACTACATATTAAATACCCAATGCTCATTTTTGAAAATCAAAATTAAGGCAATAAAGATTTATCTGTGCTTGTGAGTCCATATGGTATTACTTTAGATTTTGAAACAGTTTATTGGGGTTTCAGACGGTCATCTAAAAATTGCTTTTAACTTTTAACCTTAAACATTGGCCAAGGAGAGAACTTGTTTTAAGTGTTCTATTCCTTTGTAGAAGGCCTCTGTCATCTCCAATATCAAACTTGCCAAACCACATTATGATTGTAGTTTGGAAAAGGGTGGTGTCCTCTGGGGAGGAAGAATCACATGCTCCTAGCTTCTCATCAATATGGCTCTTAAGTAAGAGGGCCAAATCCAGGACTAACTAATCAGATATGCTAAATTTCTGACACTTGTCTTCCAATGCGAGGGCTGGAAGAATGCTACATCCCTACCCATAATAATTTGGGGAAACTAAAGAGTCCTCGGCCCCTCCGTGTAACAGGCCAGCCTTCTCCAACGTAATGTGTAAACTACTTAAGCACCAGGAAGACTCCTTTTGTGAGGCCTGAGTTCCACACTCCAGGAGGGGCTCTGTTGTGTTGACTAGTGTCAAAAGGGCCCTATAATATTCAGTGGCCTTAAATGACCAATATAAGAGGAATTAACCATATTTCAATTTCAAGGGACTCTATGAAGAGGTGACTAAGTATATTCAGTCAGTGAAGGCACATGCTAGTCAGCTCTGGTCACCTACATCATTGAGCTGGAGAAAGTTTCCCCCCCCACCCCCAAAGGTTTCACCACAGTAGGGTCTTGAGTTAGTTTCCAATTTTTTACATTTCCTTAGACCTGCCCAACTTACCTTTGGCCCGTTCAACCCAGTGATCATGGCAGCCACGCTTGCAGACTGGTATCAAGTTTTTCTTAATGCGGCATAGCTTTCCCCAGGAGACTTGGGTCAGCGTTGACTGGAGAGTCTTCCCCTGGAAGAACAAATGTAGTTGTTTTGCAGGGACTGGCCTAGTGTTCTGTCTGTACCCTGTAAGTCCAGGTTCTGAGCCAAGTAACAATATCACTTTAGAAAAAGGTTTCTGGCAGTTGCACCAAGTCAGCCTAGCCTTCTAAAAAGAGCTGGACTTCTGCTGCCAGAACAGCAATCATAACACCTCTCTCAGGGGGCAGAATTTGCTATGTCAGAAGAGAGGAGTGTGGTGAGCCCCAGAGAAGAGCTGGCTTCTTTCAGTCACCGCAGCTACATACTAAAGACAATTCCAGAGCTACCACTCTGTGAGTGGTGTGCCCTCCTCCATCTCACAGGGGCTAGATAAGGGGGAAGTAACATTCTCAAAAGCAGCTTGGTACCATTGACTTTCCATGGGACTTAGGCACTGGTGAAGATTTTACCCACTGTGCTTAAGAAGCAAATCCTGTATTTCCCACTTCCTTCTCTGCTCTACGGGATTGATTTTTTTGGTCACAGATTTTAAAGGCAATTGTTTTCCTTTAATAATTGTTTGGCACCTTTCATGAACAATAAGGTATTATCCTTTCAATCTCCCCACCCTGGCCAAAAACCACTACCAATACGGAAACCTGGGCCCACCTGCTACCTGAACTGTAGATCTCTGCTACTGGAAATAAGGGAGAATCGATGTTAGCTGTTTGGGATTAAGCCATTGCACTAGTTCTCAGCTCTACTCTGGCAGAGCTCCAGCCCCCTTGCAATTGATTGGTAGATGGGTGCTCCCCAGCAGCCCCATTCACAGTTGCTACTGTCCCTTTTACAGTGTCTTGTCTTCCTCTTTTCTGCCTCTGTTATCTATTGCTCCTCTTGACTTGGTGTCCTTACTGGTTTTGTCCTTTTCCTTGGCTTGTGGGTTTTGTGTATTTTCCAGGCCCATAAAATTGCTACATGCCGCTCAGGTTGGAGGTGGCCCTAGAAGTCAGCCCACACGTGCTCTCACTGCGGAGTTGAGTACTGAAGCCAGTAGCACATTGCTGGAGCTTGTGAACCTGCCCTAGAGCCACCAAAGGTGCAGGAAGAACACGGGTGGCTTTCACACCTGGAGTATAGAGGCAGGGAGCAGCACTGAGCTCACGTAACTTTGCCCGCTCCGAGTGTGCTGTGCCCACCACACAACACACACACACACACACACCCCCGGGGTGTGAAATGCTGGCTTATATTATATTCCAGCTAACTACAAACACAGGCTTGAGCAGAGCTGAGTCTAAGCAGCAGAGGGCACTCATGTACATGCGTGTGTGTAATGTAGTGACTTACGTTGCAAAAAATCCTTTCTTTAAAAGCCTCTTGTGGTGGTGTATGGTGCAACACAATTTTACACCCTGACACAAATTTGTGCCAGTGCTGCAGGTGTCCCACAGGATAGATTTGCAGAGGTGAGGGCAATCCCATGGACCACCCTTACTGGAGTCAGTGCGGAGCTTCATTCTGAGGGGGTGTAGTTTTGGCTCTTCAGCCCCCTGCCTACTGGGTTCATCTATATTTTCATGAACCCAAAAAGCTGCTTTTCTGGCAAAACAAAACCAAACTCTTGCTTACCAATCGACTGCAAGGGGGCAGGAGCGCTGCCAAAATAGAGCTGAGAACCAGTGATATGGCTTAATCCCAAACAACTAATGTCGATTCTCCCTTACTGCCACTAGCAGAGGGCTACGGTTCAAGTAGCAGGCGGGCCCAGGTTTCCCTAGTGGCAGCGTCTTTTGGCAGGGTGTGGAGACTGAAAGGATAGTACGTTATTGTTCATGAAAGGTGTCAAACCGTTCTTAAAGGAAAACAATTGAACAGGGCAGCTCCTCTTTCCCCATGTGTACATGTGAAACTGGTGAGGAGCGGAGGTGCTGGGTGGTGCGTGTGCCAAAGTGGTGAAATATGAAGGAGGTTGGGGGTTGGTATGGGATACAGTAGCTGGTTTAAATCCAAAGTAAACTGCTAGTACCTGCGAGGTCTTAGCTCTCGGGCCCTGTTCAGGGGCCAGCATGAAGTGAGCTGGTGGCACTGGTCTAATTTTTTAGTTGGTAGCTGTGAACTTCCAAAAAACTTCCGCCACAATGACACCCGCTCTTGGCAGTTGGGGAGGAAACTTACCTCCCCTCTCAGATCCAGAGGTGGGTTCTCTGCACGAGTCCTGAGGCACGTTTGCTGGGGCATTAACCACAAGCACTAAATTCATTAGTAGAAAACAAAAGAGATTGCGCGGGGGGGAGAATGTTTTAAAAGATGACATTTGCTTGTGTGAAAGTCAAGTTGTTTGCTGGAGCTCCAGCACGGGGTGGTTTACAGCTTTTGCTGTATTTTATACTGTTCCCTTGGGAAGACTGCTTTTCATCTGTGGTGTGTAAGTCTACAGAATTATAGTACAGATCCACTAATTCTAATGCAGTGGCCAGTTTAAATCTAGAAGTGGACGAAAGGGAATCATGAGCAACCGTTCTCTCGATGAAAGTTGCTACCTATTTAACTTTCCTCTAACATGTTTAATTGACTACTCAACTTGTGGTGGTAGCTCATCATGGGTAGGTACAGCACTCCTTTCAGACTCAAATTTACCTTCACCACCTGGGGCGGTCTCATTGTTTATTCTTGTATGCCATCAGCATTCTGAACGCCTAAACCGAGGTGATAGAAATCTTTGTATAGAATAAAGAAAAGCAGCTCTCTTCCCCCCCCATTCCTGGCTGCCTTCTCTGTTCCTGTTTGCTGATTGCCCTCAGTTTGGGTCTCTGCTAGGCAATACAAAGCCAGTGTTTTGTATCTAGGTCTCTGCTGTGGAGACAAGCAATATATTCAATTTACATAACCAGTAGGGGTCAGCAGCTGATTCACATTTCATTTGCTTTTCTGTTTTGAAGTGTTATCAGCTTAACCCACCCCCCCACACACACATCACAATTCAGTTGCCAGAACCAACGACCAACTTTTATTTGTTTGCCAGGTATGTGAACTACTGGCCTTCAACCCTGGTAGATTTTTTTTTTAAAACTTATGTCCCACTACAGCTGTGGATGGCCCTCTAAAGAGCAGATTGACATGAACTCCCTGCCCCCAGGAGCTTACAGCTTGCAGGCCCTGAGCCTGATGAAACTTGTGGATTTCAGTGGGGAGTGAGGCCAGGGTGATGCCAACTCCCAGTGTTCCAAAATCATCAGGCCCCAATGAATCATGAGGTTGGCTTAAAAATCAAAAGACTTTTTAAAATAATAAAACGCCGAGTTCTTTTTGTTGAGTGTGTAGGGGGCACTCAAGTCGCAGCGCCACGATTTTTTCCACAAGGATGATGGCCAGAATCTTGTTTAAAAAATAATAATAATAGAAGCTGAGATTCTCCCTGAATCCCTTGTCCCCAGAAGCTGGGACTTTCTGTTAAACATCAAACACTGTGAGATGCAATAAAATCACAATTACCCTGGTGTAAAACTTCAATAGTACAGTGGAGAACAGTTTATAAGCAACCTTACAATTGCAACAGTGTACATAATTTTTATAACCAGTGTGCTTTCAAAAACATGTATCAGTATTTTGCAGCTTGATAGCACCTTTCATCCCACAGGAACGCAAACGAGTCCATAAAGCTTTATTTATTAGGCTTCACAGCATCCCTGTAAAGTGGGGTACCCATTATACAGACAGGTAAGGGGGACAAAGAGTTTAGATGGAGATTTTCAAAGGCACAAATAGGAGCTAGGGCACCCAACTCTCAAAGCAACATAGTAAGTCAGCGGCAGAGCCTGGCACTGGATTGCAGAAATCCGCACACCCATTGACCTGCCCTCACCACTAGGCAACACTTCCTCAAAAATAATGCAGCCCTCCAAATCTTATTTTTGATCCCAGCGGGCTTATTGGTTAGGGCAGGGGTTTCTGGGTCCTGGGTTCTATTCCTCGTTCAGCCATTCTGATCACAGAATTAGCACTATACAATATAAACCCAGCCCCGGTTAAATGGATTGTAGTTGTCAATGGAGTTGTTAAGTAGTTGTCAATGGAGAATCAACATCAAACGGGGTGTTTCTCATGGAGTTCCACCGGGATTGGCGCTTGGTCTGACACTATTCAACATGTTCAACGATGATCTGGAAATAAATATAAAATCATTGCTGATAAAATTGGTGGATGACACAAAGATTGGCCACATTGTATATCATGGTGAGGACAGGGCAGTTATAGAGAGTGATCTGGACCGCTTGGTCAGCTTGGCCCATTCAAACAACATGCACTTTAATATAGCCAAATGCAATGTTACACATCTAGGAACAAAGAATGCAAGCCAGACCTACAGAATGGGGGACTGTATCCTGGAAAGAAGTGACTCTGAAAGGGAGTTAGGTGTCATAAAGGACAAACAATTCAACACGAGCTCCTGCTGTGACAAAAAGGGCTAATGTGATCCTTGGCTGTATAAACAGGGAAGTAGCGAGGAGGAGGAGTGAGGTGATTTTACCTCTATATATGGCACCAATGAGACCAATAATAGAATACTGAGTACAGTTCTTCTGTCTACATCTTTAAAAGGATCTTGAAATTGGAGAGGATGCAGAGAAGAGCCACAAAAATTATTCGAAGGCTGGAGAAAATGTCTCATAGTGAGACACTTAATGAGCTCAATCTGTTTAGTTTATCAAAAAAAAAAAATCAAGGTGACTTGATTACAATGTATAAGTACCTTCACAGGTGACTAACCACTGGAAGTGGTGGATTCTCTTTATGCCTTCGAATTAAGATTGAAAAACTATATGTTTCTGTCAAGGACAAGTTTCTGGGCTTAGACCAGTGGCTCTCAACCTTTCCAGACTACTGTACCCCTTTCAGGAGTCTGATTTGTCTTGCGTACCCCCCCGAAGTTTCACCTCACTTTAAAACTGTTGGCTTACACAATCAGATAGAAAAATACAGAAGTGTCACAGCACCGTGTTACTGAAAAAACGCTCCCTTTCTCATTTTTACCATATAATTATAAAAAAGGCCAACTGGAATATAAATATTGTACTTACATGTCAGGGTATAGTATATTGAGCAGTATAAAGTTATTGTCTATATGAAATTTTAGTTTGCACTGATTTCGCTACTGCTTTTTATGTAGTCTGGCAAATATCTAGATGAGTTGACATACCCCTGGTTGAGAACCAATGGCTTAGACAGCACAGGTGTAAATGAGTGAAAGTTAATTGTCTGTGATACGCAGGAGGTCAGACTAGATGATCTAATGGTCCCTTCCGGCCTTCAACTCTATGAATTGACTCACTGCATGAGCCTGGATAAACCACTGTGTGTCTCAGTTTCTCCACCTATAAATGAGTGTAATAATTCATCACAGAGACTAAAATGCATTAAGATCCTTGGATGGAAGGTGCTATGTACGTGGAATTTATTATTATCTTATTTCCTTCCCATTGCTCTGGGTCATAAAATGGTGCGCAGAAAAAACAATTGGCTTCTGTATAGTTAATTTCTCTCTTCATTTTGGTTGCTTCCAAGATCTTATTGGTTATGAGTCTCTGCAGAAGTGTCCCCTCTGCTGTATTGCCCCCAGAATTTTTTCAGCGGGACTGATAACATTTTTCATTACGCTGCATAGTGATAATCCTTTTGCAGATCAATGTCTATCACCGTCGGCAGCAGATTTTTCAATAAAATTGGTGACAGCGACTTCTGCTTGGACCTTATTAATCTGTGTTTGTTATGTCCCTGGGTCTCTAATAGCTGAAGGTGTCTTTTGGGTTTCCCTCTAAACCTTTATTAAAAAAGTCTTGATGCCTTAGGCCTCTGCTTGCATGCCCCCTTCCCCTTTTTTCACTTTTCTTTTCCAATTCTCCCCGCCCGGACCTGCTGACATGGAACGTGGCCAAGCTGACAACATGCACCTTGTTGTTTGCGGGTATTTTGGCAGCCAGGGAAGCTGGCAATGCTCACACAGGGTCAGCGCTCCGTGCTCTCGGAGGTAGGTGGCAGAACGGCCCATGCACAGCGGAGTGTGGGTTAAAGCAGCATTTCCCAAACAGTGGGTCCTGACCAAGGTTCTAGATGGGTCACAGGGCCCTAGGCAAACATACAATTGGGGAGGGGTTCTTGGAGAGCGAGCCCACCCTGTACTTGCCCTGCAGCAGCAGCAGCAGCGCGGCTGGGCCTAGCTCCCCACTCTGGACGCTGTGACCTGGTGCCCAGGGCCACAGGGCCACTCAGATTTGGCCCAGACGCCCTCATTCCCAGAGCTGGGAGCGAGCTTGCGGTGGCAGGTTTTGGTGGCTCTCCTGGCGCCCTGGCCACTAGGTGGCACTATGACACTCTGCTAGTCGGGAGTCGCTTTTTCCTGTGAAATTCTTGCTGTCTCTGCATTTATCTCACCCAAACTGATGATTCCACCCACCACCCCATCAAGAGAACAGAACAAAATCATTTAATAGACTATTACAGCTGTTGTGCCCCCCCCACCCCCAGTTCTTTGTCCCATGGCAGGGTGCAGAGGTTTAAAAACCTTTTCTTAATCACTCTCCTTCTAAAAACAGAGAAAATGCAGCCTCCTGGGAGCAATTAGCTGTGAGAAAAGCTTTTCTCAAACAATTGCCAGGAAATATTGTCTTGACCGATATTCCTGATGTAACACCGTCATTCTCAGCTCTAAGACATTTGACTGCAAAAAGCAGCAGGGTACAGCAATCTAATGTGCAATCTGCACTTCACCACCTCCCTTACCCTTTTATCTCCATTTACTCTGGGTTGTTTTTTTTTCTAAATAGCTAGATATGGCTGTCAAGAATTCCAGGCAACTGTGCTAGTGTATCAGGCAGACAGACAATGGTGGTGGCAAGCCAGTGCTTGAATGTAAGGTTATGCCCAGGGTCCAGATCCCTGGTTGAAATTGGAGGGGCTGCATTACGCAGAAAGTCAGACTAGATGATCCTAATGGTCCCCTCTGCTGTTAACATCCAGCAATCCCAGAGCACCTGAGCTTGACTCCACTGAGGACAGAGCACGCACAAGTAATGGGAGGTGGGGCTTAAGCTCTGTACGGAGCCCCACTGCCATTGCCCAAATTTAACATAAGGGTCTGACCCTGCAAGCCCGCTCCACGTGAAGAACTACCAGTGTTGGCTTAATGCAGGGGCCATGAGGTGGGAAGGCAAAGCTAGCCTAATACCTGTGACAGAAGCCAGAATAATCAGTGACTGGGCACCACTGCTATGTACACACACAAAACAAGATTTGTTTTCATTGAGAGATACGCATTGTGTGTGGGGGTGACAAATTCATGGAGGTTTAAGAAATCAGCCTCGCTCTCTGGGACAGGGTGTGAACGGAAGCACCTTCTGGAAGACAGACAGCAATGTCATCCTTTCATTCAACCCTGTCTGCAGCTGCTTTTTATAAACTTGGCATAAATATGTACTCAGTGAGGCCAGGCCTGTGTATCTGGAAAATATTTTCCACAACCCGAAAAAACCCAGAAGATTGGAAAAAGAGCCCAGAAATTGTGCATAACATGGAGTGGCCTCGCTTGCGGGGTTTTTCCATGACTTCCCTCAGCTCATTTTTCTGCTGCCAATTTTAGAAGCCCATAAGTCATACTTGTTAAACATTCTCAGTTAAAATGTAACTCTAAGAGCAAAGTCATATGATATGTTGCAGCCAAATAATCGCTCTCTGGTTTGGGAAAACTACACTGGTTTGTCCAGCTTGTAAACCTGTGTGCGTTCATCCTAGGACAGACAGACCCGGAGGGCACATTAGAAATATGGGGCCCTTGCAGATGAACAGCTCCCACTGACTTTGGTGGCCATTCCTCCCCTGCTTTGCCAGCATAATCAGGGCCTTGCTGTGCCATGCTGCATGCAGTACGATTAGAAGTGCAGGATTTCTAGCCTCACCTCTTGAAATATTTTACACAAGAGGTGGAGCTGGAGAGGGAGGGAGTGACAGCTGCTCAGAGCCCAGCGAGGTCCAGAAGCAGCTCTAATTAGACAGCAACGTGAAATAGTGGAGGAGCAAGAGGAAAATAAGTTGCCAAGAGGGGAAGTGAATTTGCTGAAAGTTCTGAGTAATGGGCATCCTCCCTACGCACATTTTAAGCAGTGACTCAGTGTGGAAGCAGTTGAATGCCAGAAGCAATATTTTTGTCAGGTTTCCCTACCTGCTATAGGCTGATGCCACCTACCCCAGTCCCCAAATGGGTTTGTCTTGAGGCACCACCTCCTTGTCCTGCTTCAGTTCTGTAACCCCCAAAGGAATCCTGAGCAGCTGTGGAAACTGATGGAGTTACTATAAATTTACACCTCAGTAACCAAGAGCAGAATTTGGCTCCATCTGTCATAACTGCCAATGGCCCTGTTCTAGCCAGTTCTGTCCTGGGCTTGACATACGCATCCCTGGTACTGACCGCCCCAGCCAGCGTCCCTGAACTGTAGCGGCACTTGGGGCCCCTATGCTGAGTGATCAGAAGGCTGGCAACTGGCTGGCTCTCCATTCGCTCTGCTTCGGCTGATCCCTCTGCTGGGTGCAGAACAGAGACAGGGAGAGCAGCAATGAGTCACCATTTGCCTCCTGCCTAGCACAGTAGCTGAAACACCCCCCGGCACTGGAGGAAGCTTATTTGGAGAATTGCCCCTAGAAATATTTCTTCTAAATATTGGCAGCTGCGGACTTGATGCGGCTGCCACTTACCCTGGTGCAAGTCAGGAGTAACACCGGGGGCCTCAGCAGAGTTACTCTAGCATGAAACTGATGTGAGGGAGAGAAGGAGAATCAGGCCCCAGGGAAGCGCCCCTTTGTTCTGCCAGAACGAAACATCTTTTCAAACTCTGTGTGGTCTTCCTGGATGGAGAAGGAAATAAACAAACCCAGTGAAAATCATCTGGGGTGTTGTAATGTTCTTTGGAAAGTCAGTTTCAAAAACCAGTTTACGGCATCTCGCCTGGCTGCCAGCTCCTGTGCCCGGACATCCTGGGAGTGGGGATGACTGATGCAACTCTTGACTGGGTAGGGTCACTTGCCCAACATGTAGAGGCTGGCAGGAGACCAAGGAAACTTGCTAAGACAGGGTTTTCTCACAGTAAGTTCACTATCCCTGTGTAAATATATGTACATATAGGTCAGTCCTTTGGCACCCATACATTCCGATCAGATTAAATGAGGTGGCAGAATTACCTGGCAAAGAAAAAGACTTTGTTCTTGTTCCGCATGAATGCAGATCTGACACATTGTTAGGCGTGCTTTGTTTGTGTAACAATATTGTAATTAATAATGATGTCTGTTCATTTAAGCCATCTGCTCTTCATATTAATGGAGAGGGAAAGTGTGGGGGATGGGATCTTGTCGCATTTCTGCCAGATTGTCGCCTTTAAGTTAACGTGACAGACTCTTAAAAGGATCTCTTCATATAAACTGGAATATTAGGCTCAGCTGGACTCTTAAACTCTGGCTTCATTGAGGAGAGAGATTCTTTCATATTGGTTCCTCTTCTGTATGCAGTACAGGCCCTAACTTGTAGAAAATCTGGGCCAGAAGAGATATCGTTAGGGATTTATGGGGGTTTGGCTTGGCTCAGCAGTCAGTTT
The DNA here is from genome assembly GCF_965140235.1 of Caretta caretta. Taxonomy (NCBI): domain Eukaryota; kingdom Metazoa; phylum Chordata; order Testudines; family Cheloniidae; genus Caretta; species Caretta caretta. The sequence continues at coordinate 135,163,549 of NC_134208.1, read as the reverse complement.
TTCCATTGTCATGCCGTGACAGTAGTGTATCACACACACCCTCAGGAGACAGCCTTCTGCTTCCACAACAACAAAGGACTTTTCTCTCTCTCTCTCTCTCCCTCTCTGACTCATCTTAAGTTTAAAAAACCCCCAGTAAATATAATTAGTAACAGGCAGACACACTGTGCATAGCCTTTGCAGGCTGGTGGGGTAGTTCTCATTCAGATACATGCTGGCTGTTGCTCAGTCAGTCAGTGCCTACTGTGCTAAAGCTGCCCTCATGTTCCACTCCTGGAGTTTGCAGAGATTTTTGAACGCAGCCCTGTGTGTGAGGTTGATAGTGTTGTCAGAGGAGCCATTTTGATTTGGAATGGAGATCAGGATTGCCTTCAGGACAAGCAGTGGAGCCCTGGGCAGACTCAGCACTCACAAGCCAGCCCAATCTTCCCCTCTGGCAATAGGATGGATGAGGAGGGACTCTCAGCTCTGATCCCCTCTTCAGCAGCCTGAGCTGTTCCCAGCCAATGGGAGCTGTGGAGCTGGCGGTCAGGGTGGCATCTGCAGGCAGGAGAAGCACGTGGAGCCCCTCTGGCTGCCCCTCCGCCTAGGAGGTGGAGAGACATGCTGCCGCTTCCCAGGAGCCGTGGGGCACGGAGCCTGCCTGCCCCTCTGTGGGTGGCCAACTGGACTTGGCTGGCAGGTTCCCTTTTCTATCGGGTGTTCCGGTCAAAAACCAGATGCCTGGAAACCCTATGGTGTAGATGTGGCTATGTTCTTTGCCAGCCAGAGATTCCCCCCACATTGTGGTCCTCAGCTCCCTTGTTAGGGCTGCTTCATGCAGCAATGCAACAGGACTGCTGCATGGGCCACGATTTGGTCCTTTGGGTCCATGTTGTTTATTTCAGGGGAGGAAATGGAAGTCAGTTGCAGCTTTACAAGCAGAACAGCTGCATTGCTCTGTTAACTGTTTTATTTAATTTTAACCTGTGACTAGGAACGGTGTATTTGTATCTTTGCAATTAATCTGTTCCTCCCAGCCGGGAAACAGAAGTGCTGCTGTTTTATGTATCTGACTCCTTAGTAGTCAGTTGGCTGTGAAACACTGGATCCACCCAACCACTGTATGGGCTGTGCTAGAATATCCCCAGGTAACCTGGCATTCTTACTTCAGAGCAAAGGGCTGGATCTTCAGTACCACAGGAGTCAGAGTGGAATGTTTTGTCTCTGACACCAGTCCGAGTCCAGCCCACGTTGGTGGTGGTCTGTGTGCAATGAGTTGGTGAGCTAATTGCCAGGGGGGCGGGGACACTCTCTGTGTCCCCATTTGGCAGCCTGACAAAGAGGCCGAGGATGAAGTAAGCCATGGAAATGGACCTTCCCTTTCACCTTTAGAGGCAATCTCTCCCAGGGAAGGGTTGAGGCACATTGTCGAGGTGATGTGAGGAAGTTTGCACTGATGTGGCCTATGCTGTACCCATTCTGTAGATAAACAGAGGATTTCAGGCTCCAACACTATTAACCCAGCTGCTTTCTCAAGCACGGACTTCACCTGAAAAATAACTGGGGGACCCTCCCCCCAACTTTCTAAACCTTGGTACACCTGGTCATTTTTCAGCAAAGAAAGAGCTAAGTATGGTCTATGGGTCATAGGCACCATCTGGGCCAGATTCCGATCTCATGGACACCAGTGTAAATATGGAGTGACTCACAGAAGTCATTGAAGCCCATGTAAAACGGAGGTGAGATTAGAATCAGGCCAAAGATGTCTGTTCTGGAAATAGAAACAAAATTGTTTCTACATCAGGGTTCTGCAGGAAGCAGATTATTCCTTCTGTCATCAAGGTTTTGGGGATGGGTTGTGCTGATGCTTTAGAAACACTGAGGAAATCTTCCTGTGTGCCTTGAGTATCTGCTACTAGTTCTGCGTCCCTGCAGTCGCTTAGGCAAACCACTTGTGCCAATGCGTATCCCAAGATGCCATCACAGCAAACTTTTTTCGTGTCCAGACTTCAGCTTCTAGAATATTAAAACATACAAAGTATCTTTCAGACAGAAAAAATGGGATTGGTAAGAGGAAACTGTGCTTCATTTAGACAACTTGTGTTACAGAACCGTGCTTGGCTGAGTTCTGTAATTTGCTCTCTGCAGGCCAACAGCGCATCAGGGCTTTCAGTTTTCAGCCCAGTGTGGCATCAATAACTTCACTCTTCCAGGAAGGTCAGAGTCACATTCACTCTGCTCCTCCTCCTCCTCCCCACCATTCTGCCAGATATCATGCTATGAGTACAGGGCAATTTAACAGCAAAATGATTTGAGTGCAGAACCCACTCTTACCTGAGGACAGGGTCTTTAACCATTCTGCTCTTTTCAGCCACAAACACAGGATCCAAAGGCAGCTAGTGCCTCTACCCAAATTAGTGCTTTTTGTAACTTAGGGGATCAGCATTCTGAAGTACCCAGAGCGCCCCAAAAGGTTCCAAGTGCCCCCAACACCCACAGAAGTCATTGGTAGTTATAGGTACTCAGAACCTCACAGGACTGAACCTTGAGTGTGTTCCTTCTCTTTGCCCCACACTCTCCCTTACTGTTTGTGTGGACAGATGCTCCTTACCCACACCATAAAACAATCCAAAGGTACCCTCTGACTGATTTTTTAAGCTGATCTGCTGTGCTGAAGGGGGCTGATTAAAACGAATGAATGCAGGAGATAAAAGGCAGCAACGCCTAGGAATCTGGGTAAAAACATGGATGCAGACCCACTTCTGTTCATTTCGGTGTTGTGTGGAGAGTGCAGGCTCAGGATTGGATTCCATTCACCTCCTTTTTCTAAGAGGGTAAGGGGGATGAAATGGGATCTCATGCGTTGTTCCCCGAGGCACCACTTTCAAGCACAATGTTTCTGGCAAGGAATCAGGGGTAATACGTGCAAATGTCCTTAAAGGCCCATCCATGTTGCAGTCACAGCGGTGATCTCCTGTCCAGTTAGAGGCATGGTCCCTGGGTACAAGGAAGAGGGCTCAATTTGTGTCCACTCAGCAGTTTTCTGCCATCGCAGTTGTGTTGGCACATACACACGCCATTGCCTGGGTTGTGTCAGTTAACCCTGGGAAAATCTAGGCAGCTCACTCCTGGGGCATTAGCAGTGGGTAGAGCACCTGGAAACATGTACACAGAGCGGCAGCCTGTGGGGCAATGCACTCTGGGACGTTCTACCACACAGGCAGCTGGGAGGCAGGAGAACTGGCCAAACCAGTTACACACACACAGAGTCAGGGTGTCCTCTCCACACAGCAAAACACTAGTGTGCCGAACCAGCTGCTGGAAGACAACAATGTACCAGCCTAGGCCCCTGGCGGGGGCGAAGCATTCTTAGCTGTCACAGCTACTAACAGAGTATTAGCCATGTGCAGTGAAGATGTCAGTCACGTTTCGAGCCCTCCCTGCCAGTTGCATTACAAACTGGGTTACAAATTGTGACATTGTCAGAGCTTAAGTTCACACACACTTAAGCTCTCTCTCTCTCTGATAAGGTTGCTATATTCTCCTCTTACAGCTGGTGTACAAACATTTACTGCACTGGAACATTATGTTTTAACAAACAGGATTGTCATCTGATCGTGCTGTAACGTGGTTCAGTTTTACCTGCGTGAAATGGACTAAACTCTGTTCTAACCATATAAAGACTACATTCTAACCTCAGTTACTTCAAAGTAAAACCAGAGAGAGATCACTGATGCCAAAGGAGTTACTGTGAATATGCTCTGGAGTAAATGCGATTAGAATCTGGCCTGAGGGATGTAATATGGTTAGAACATGATTTGGTCCTGGTCACACATGCGTGACAAAACCATATTCTAATACAGATGGGGAACTATTGTGTTTTGGCGTCTCAATGTGGTGGATTTGGATGTATAACTAGACTGTAGGTAGTCTAGAGCATGGTTTTAACATAGTTTTCAAGGAGGGGCCTTGTTTGCAATGGGTAGGGACAGGGGTGCTGAAACAATTTGTATAGTGGGGGTGCTGAGAGCCATTGAACCAAACTGTAAACCCTGGATATGATGAAAACAACTTCAAGCCAGACAGTGCAGCAGCACCCCCAGCACCTTTAGTTCCAGCACCTAAGGGTAGGCAAATGACAGTAGGGAGTCATCTCTACATTACAAATACAACCATGGATCAGAAGACTCCATTATAACACTATTGTCTCAGTGCTGTATTTGGCTTTGGAGCATAGCAGGGAACTGTGTCTTACCTGTATCTCTAAAGTGTACTGAAGCTGTTCTCATCTATGTCTAGGCATCACAGGGTCCACTCACCACACATGGTGACTCCTCCTGGAAGCTCTGGGGATTAGCTCTTGCCAGGCACCACAGCCCTCTGGTAATGTCTCTACCCCTCATCTTTCACTCTGCAGTCCCTCTCACTCATGGAGCTGCAGCTTCCTGTTTGTGGCTTGGCCCTCCAGGTCACTAAGGTCCTTCCCTTCCAGGGAAATCAAAGTCCTTCCAGACTAGCTGTTTGGCTAGCATCTCCAATACCCTGTGCTACTTCCCAGTGGCTGGTAGGGGACCCAGGCCCACTCTCTACACTGGGTTTCAGACCAGGGACCTTATAATAAGCTACTACGGTCTGTACATTCCTACCTCTTGCTACTGTTAGTCTGGGTCTCTTCCTACTTATCTAGCTTCCCTTCCCTGTGGGTTTGTCAGCGCCCTCATCCCCGGAACTGACTGTAGTCTACTTCCTTACAGCCCCTTGGTATTCATAGCTCCTAGCTCTGTACAGACTGTCCTGTTCCTGCCTAGCTGAGGCCATTTCCAATTAATGGCCTGCTCCCTTTCTCCTTCTTCAGGTGCAGCCTGGGCAGTTAACTGGCCTGCTTAGTTACTTCAGCACCTCCACCTTATCGCACCAGGGTTCTGGCATGGCTCAGGGAGATGAACAGAACACTATTAGGTCCCAAATACATTTAAAGACTGTCTAGCATTTTAACTATGTTGGGGACGGTGTCCTCTTTCTCCATCATATTTAACTGTGTTAGCACTCATTAGGCTTCTCCTAAAAACAAATGTCTGTGACCAGCATTTTGGTTAGGGTGGTTTCAGCACTAACTAGGTTGGTGTCTTGTCAAATTAGTACCTCCATTTTCATTCAGGCAGTGTTTTGGATATTTACACATGCTGTTTTTTTTTTTTATGGTCCTATATTGGGATTCCTGAAATACTGATAACTACATTAAATTCTTTCATCCACAGGGATTTTAACTTCACTTTTGGTCACAGCAATATGTTTCTTCTTTCCTGCGCTATGCTGTTTCATTTTTTTTCTTTGTTTGGGGGCTTTTTAAACGAGTATTTGGGGTCTACTTTCCTGGTTTAGTCCACCTGACATTTTCTTTGAATTGATGTACAAAAACAGGGGCATGTTGTTATTATTGTTGTTTATTTTGTAGTAGCACCTAGAGCAGTGTTTTTCACCATGTGGTCAACAGACCCCTACAGGTCCACAGACTATGTCTAAGATTTCCAAAGGGGTTCACACCTCCATTTGAAATATTTTAGGGGTCTGCAAATGAAAAAAGGATGAAAAACACTGACCTAGAGGCTCCCAGTGAGTTAAAGCCCCTTTGTAGCAGGCACTATATAAACAGTCCCTTCCCCAAAGCATGCACAATCTAAATAGACAAGACAGACAAAAGAAGTATTTTTACCCCCATTTTATAAATGGGGAACTGGGTTAAGCGATTTTCCCAACGTCACACAGGAAGTCTGTGACAGAGCTGGAAATGGACCCCAGATCTTCTGCATCCCAATCCAGTACTGTAACCAACACACTATCTTCCTCTTAGGAGGAGCATGTCACAGGATGTCAGAGTTTAGGCTTCTACAGAAAGATGCAGAAATATTTCACTGACTCATACTGTAAAGCAGACCAGGTGGGGCTCATTATCTCTAATACTGGGTATAAAAGTGTGGGTCCTGGTCTGATGAGAAGATGGTATTAGAGACAAAGATATCTTGTAAGGAAGCTCTCTAGGAACAAGCCAAGACCAGGAAAACTTTGGCTGAGGTTTATATTTTGTTACTGAAGTTAAGCAATTAAAGCAAACCCCAGGAAGGGGGTAGATTTTGGACATTAATCCAGTCTGTGTGTGCTGAGTTGAGATAGCAGGAAAGGGACTCAGCCCATTCACAGGGTTACCAAGTCCTTTCTGGTATCTGACGCTATAACTTTATTGTAGCTTTATGTCAAGGGATTATGTTAACAAAGCACTATTTGATTACATGGACTTCTGTGCAAAGAAAGGTCTGATTTTAGGAGAAGGTTCATCCCATGCGGTGTGGGTACAAGTTAATCTTTTCAAGTGACATGATCATCGCTTGTAAGTATCAAAAATGGTAATGATCAACCATTACCTTCCAAAAACTCTTTCCCATTACTGTGGATGGGTTTCCGCTTTGCTTATACTCACAGCTGAGCTGTTTGGTTTTAAAGATCAGATTGGAAGCATCTGAGAAATTCCTTCCAAAAGGTAGGAGGCAAGTTCTCAATTTCACTGAGTGCCACTCTGGCTGGGAAGAATGCTGCAGCTTCTGGGAGTCCCAGAAGGAGCCAATTATAACCTGACTAACCTGCCTTAGCATTATACGGCCTGATGAAATTTGGTGTGCCCTCACAAGTTGGAGATTGTACTTCTACAGCTGGGTCTGGGTTGGGAACTCACTGTTCCATGGGGTTTGTTGTGGTTATTCAGATACAACGATCAACACAAGGGCTGTCCCGCTACCTCCTTCAAGCCAGAGAGTCCTCTCTAGCTCGTTATTATGATCTCCACCCTCTCTCTCCCTCCTGTCAGAGGAGACTGAAGCAGAAGGGGAGCAGTCCCTGCTCCAGTCAGTCAAAGAGGAGGGGGCAAGGAGTGCTCTCCCTCAATTTTTAATACAGGAAGGGGAACTGTATCCCCCTAAGCCCTGCTTATGGGACCCTTTGCTGCTGGCCTCTCTCTTACTGCCCTTCATGCTACTCTCCCTCCTCCATTACGTACTTGCCCACCTTCACCTGACCTTAGCCCCAGCTTGACCTTTAAGCCCTGTACAAACAAAGGTGCTAGCGAGGCCTGTGCCTGCCACAGCCCTGCTCACTCTGCTAAATGGCAGAACTGCAAGTTTGTATCTTTACAGACCCTCCTGGAGCATAAATAAAACAACAGAAAACATTCAATTAAACTGACTGCAACACACAGCACAAGCAGCTCCACTTATTGTCCCATGCAAGGAGAAACCTGCACAGTAATGATCCATAGTCAAAGGATGGCTTGACCCCAAAAAGAGCCTTGGCAATAAACCCAAGCTGGAACAGATGGTTGGCAGACAGGGTCCCACCATTAAAAACATCCTTAGTGGTGGACAGCTAGGGACCACTTATTGCCACAAAGAGGGGATATCTATGCCTCCAGCTACCACCCTCTTTAGAACCTTCTTGGGAGCTGTCTCTGACATCTAGTCTGAATCTCCTGTCTATATTCCTCTCTTCTCTTGAACTCCCTCATTCCTTTCTTTGCACTTCCTGCATCTTTCCCTCCCACCCTGTTTTTCTTCTGCCTGATACATACCACCTGCTTAATCAAAATGATCTGAGCATGCTCAGTATTTCTGCCTCCTGGTGGCAAGGGGTTTACAAAGTGCTGAGCTCTCTGTGCAGAGAAAGGAGGGAAGTCCTGAACATCAGGGAAATATCCCTCCTCCTGATCCAGGAACTGATGGTGTTGGCAGCAATTCACTGGAGGCTCTGGCAGGGTTTGGAACATGGAAAGTTTACTGTGGTTGGCAAAGACTCAGGTACATGTTGGGGCTAATTATGAATGTTGTTTGTATTGCATTTCCTCCTGAAGCTAACTTTTGCAATACATTAGTTAACAAGTTGGTCGTTGCCTGTAGCTCTTAAGCCTTTCGTTTTGCCTGTGGATGAAGTTGCAAACTTGTAATACAATGTACTATACATTTTGTATTGGGGGTAATGGCCAGATTCCAACTAGGAGGAATTACATTCTGTCTATCAACATTCCCCCCCTGCAGTTCTAGGTGGATTCTTCTCCAAATCAGGTCCTTAACTGTTGTGTAGTGGTAATACCTAACTTAATCCATTTGACTAGAATAGCTTGGTAAAAGATCTGTAGAGGATAATCCATCAAATGAATTTAGGCTGCATTTCTATTCTATTCTATTTTATTTATTTCTTGAATTGTCTACAAGCAGTCACTGTGTTTCTTATTCATGATTGTTTGATGACTATTTTATGTGAATCAATGTTAGGCTCTGTATTCTCCAGGAACTCTTTTCTTTAACTGTGTCTTTGAGTTATTCACAGTGTGCTTTTAGTCATTTACCTAACATAGTATTATTTCTGCTTCCTAAATGGATGACTAAAACTTTTATAAATAGGAGGAGGGAGATCTGAAAAGGCCTATGTGAACACCCCTAGGTGAACACATCCGCACAACCATCCATGAGAATTCCCTTTCCAGGAGCACTCGGGAGGAAAAAAAAAATCACTTGTACAAATGTTCATGGACAAGAGAAGGGGCTCAAATCCTCTTGAATTAAATTAGGCAGTTTGCATAAAAAAATGCTCATAAATGCTTTTCCACAGTATTCATCCAGCTCGGTTAGCTATCCCACTCTAATCACAGAAACACAGGATTTACCATGCTGGATCACACCTTAGGTCCATCTAATCCAGTATCCTGTCTTTGACAGTGACCAGAGCCAGTTGCTTCAGAGGTAGGTGTTAGAAATCCTCTAGTTGTCCACAGGGGTGGTTTCTTCTGAACTTCTAATCTACGCATGTGGGAGGCAGGTCAACTCCCAGCAGTGGATACAAGATGAGAGAGATCTGATGCTATGATGCAGTATGGTAGTTCCTACAGGGTGTGTAAACTAATGATTTTCCTGAGAGGAAAAATATCTGTATTGTCTAGACTATGATTAGAGAAGATGGTGTGCATTCCTTTGAGAGGGGATCGTATTGCAGTACAGGCTCTGTGCACCTATGTAACTTTAAAAGAGTCTCCAATATGGAAAGTCTGCAGCTGTTCTGAAGGATGTATTATTTAGGTGTTACAAAGGGATTGGTCAGATCTCTTTGTCAGAGAAGAGAATGCAGAAAATAAAACAGATGCAAAATGTATTTTCTATTATACTGTTCACTTATATCGGCTAACTGAATGACACGACTATCCCAGCTTCTAAAGATTTAGGTATGCTTGGATAAAGAGGGTCGGGTGGGTAAGACTCTGGACTGCAACTCGGGAGAGCTAGGCTCTGTTCCTGGCTGTGCCACAGACTCACTGCATGACCTTGGGCAAGTTACAGGGAGCCTGATCTAAAGTTCAGTGGGAAGACCCTATTAACTTCAATAGTGTCTTAGTCTCTCTGTGCCTGAGCTCCCCATCTCTAAAATACTTCCCTACATCCCAGGAATGTTGGAGACTGCACAGATACACTGGAGTAAATTCTGCTGCTGTTGGTGTAAATCCTGAGTAATTCCACTGATTTACACTGAAATGACAGAGCAGAATTTGGCCCATTGCGCACACACCTCACACTTCATAAGGATGGTATTGTCCGTAGTGTGTATCTGTAATACTTTTGTACATATGTATTACAAAGTTGCAAAATGGTTCACAGTAAAATATGTGAACTAAAATCAAGCTATAGTGTTTTATATTCTTGGAAGCCTATGGGCAGAGTTTATAGCATATTGCATGTGTGCATAAAAACCACAGGAAAGTAGGCAGTCAGATAGCTGCTGACTATCATTTACCTACCAGTTGTTGCTAGCTACCATTACCTGTGTGCCTTGGGGGAAGCTGACTCTTATCTCTATAACATCATTCATGGAAGAAAATCACAGAGGGTGTTAGAGCATTCTCTCCTGTGGCTAGGAGCACTGGGAAGGAGGGATTTATAGCTTCAGGATGGAATAACATATTTAAACTGAGTTAGATATTTATTTTGGATTTGATGCATTTGTTTTTTGGTGCATCTAGTTTTTTCTGGTTTCTTGGTCAGTAACAGGGAGGATGGTGTTTATTGTTAGTGGTGAGCAGATGGTAGTGGCAGAGGCTGGCCTTGTCTGTGGCCGCTGGCCAGTTGGCACTGGGAGTTGGGATTATAAAAATAGCATAAGCACACCCAGTTAAGGATCAATGTGTGTGCACGCACACCCCTTTCTAGAGGATAACCAATACATGACATCAGACTTCTCTAAAGAACATCCCAGTTCCACATGAGGATCTTGCCCACAGCAGTTGTCTTTAAGCTGTTTACATTGCTGAATAAGATATATTAGCGCACACTTGTGTGGGCAGTCAGATCCCTGACAGCTCCACACTGAAAAAGGGGAATAAAAAACTGAACAAAATCATAAAATAAATGCTCAAAGTCACTTCTGCAACATTTTACGATAGCTTTGCCCAACACTGATTGATGCTGAAGATCTGTCAAATAGCAATGCTAGTCAAAGCATAGAAGAAGAGGTGGGTCTTCCTGGACCTGGACCTCAGATCAAACACCCCTGATTTTTGGGGAAATGGATCTCAATATCATAGCCACACCCTTCTTTCTGTAAAGGCCTAATCCAAATCCCTGGATCCAAACATCCCTGAACTTTAGGAAATTTGGAGCTGGGCCTGCATTTTGCAGTGTGGGCCCATCTCTAATCATGAGCCATATTGTGATCACATCACTCACCATGCACTCGCTGGCTGTTGCCTTTCTTTCACTGGGTTTGGCTGAAACAGAAATCCAATCCTACTTTTCCACACACAAAACACTAATCATTACTCAACATTTGAATTTCCTGTGGGTTTCTTACAAGGCAGTTGCTAGGCATACTCTGCTACGTTCCTTCTGTAACAAAATTAGGCCATGGGAGAATTTAGAGATGTGGGTTCCTCTTCCCCCTTTTTATTTTTCTTGATAAGCCTTTGTTAATTTTCTAAGAAAAGGGGAAGTCAAGTGCCAAAGTTAAAAGAAATAATTTATACCACCAGTCTTAAAAGTGTAGAAGAATGTGCCAGCTGAGCGGATGATCGTTCTCCCCTTATAACACCTCTCGTGACACATCACTCTGTGTGTTTCTCAAAAGGGCTGTACGCTTCAGAAGTAGTCTATGAACTCCGTGTTGAAGTGGTTGCCATGGCAGTGGGCTGAGTGTGAATTGGAAAGCATGATTAGCCAGAGTTGGCCTAAATAGCTTAGAAAAAAAAGGCCAAGGACTCTCTCTCATCATTTCTTATATACAACCTTCAGTATGTGTACTAGAGGGGTGCAAAGGCACTCAGACAAAAAAAGCCCACAGAAGTACGCTGCTACATAACAGCCCCTGGGCAGGGTTTGGCTCACTAATTTTTAGAGTGCAGGTTTCAAACCGGGCTACAAGATTCCTCCTTTTGCTCTCTTACGATGAGTATAAGTCTTAGCCATGCAATGTGCACAGCCAGCCATGCTATTTAACAACATGTAGCCTCTCTGAATCCAGTAGATAGTAGTTCCATGGCTGTTGATTGAGTGAAACTCCACGAAACCTCTGGATTCAGAAGGTATAATGAAAATATGACATAAGATTTCTTACAGTACTATGAAACATGGAAAATGTTAACTAACCCTCACAATTCTCCCAGGGACTAGTTAAGTATGATACCCATATTACAGATGGGGAGACTGAAGCGCAGAGTGGTTAAATGGCTTGCCCAAGTCCACATAGTGAGTCAGTGTCGGAGCTCGGACAGGCACTCATGAGTTCCTGTCTCCTACTGCTGGTAGATCACACTGCCTCTAGATCACTAGATCTTCTAGATCACACTGCCTCTATCTATCACTTATTCTGAGGTAAATAATAATAGTACTTAGCACTTGTATTTTTTTTTTAATTCCTTTGATCTAATATAGTAGTTTTCGTCCCCAGATCTCAAAGCCCTCTATACTAGTGGGTAAGCACTATTGGTGGGTGAACAGAGAAACCGGTTAAGTGCCTTACCCAAGGGGGAGGGATAGCTCAGTGGTTTGAGCATTGGCCTGCTAAACCCAGGGTTGTGAGTTCAATCCTTGAGGGGCCATTTAGGGATCTGGGGCAAAAATTGGGGATGAGTCCTGCTTTGAGCAGGGGGTTGGACTAGATGATCCTCTGAGGTCCCTTCCAACCCTGATATTCTATGATTCATAGATTTCAAGGCCAGATGGGACTATTGCATCATCTAGTCTGACACATATATCGCAGGCTATAGAATTTCACCCGTGTACCCCTGTACTGAGCCCTGTACTTATTTTTAGCTGTATGTTTGAGAATGGTATCTATTCTTGATCTGAAAACATCAAGAGATGAGAATCCACCATTTCCCTTGGTAATTTGTTCGAATAGTTAATCACCCTCACTGTTAAATATGTGTACCTAATTTCTAATTTAAAGTTGTTTGGTTTCTGCTTCCAGCCATTGGTTCTTGTAATGCCTTCCTCTGCTAGATTCAAGAGTCTTTTAGTACCTGGTATTTTCTCCTTGAGAAGGCACTTATACACATGACCTTCATTTTGATAAACTAAACACTGAGCTAATTTAAATCACTGTAAGGCAGTTTCTCCAGCCATCATCCATCCCAGAGCAGAGATTAGAATCCTTCTCATTACCAGGCCTGTACCCTCTCTAACTGGACACTCTCACTTGAAACCTTGGAAAGCCAGTTTAGGGGTGGAGTCCCAGCTGGTGTAAATTGGCATAGCTCCAAAGACTTCAATGAGGCAATACTGGTTTACACTTGCCAAGGATCTGCCCTTAGGCATTTAGCAGGAGTAGATTCTATGAGTCAGATTCTTCTCATGTTGATTCTACCTTATTGTAACTTTATTGACTTCAGTGGAGAGTTACTCCTGATTCTCACTGGTGTAAATGAGATCAGAAATGGATACCAGGATTCCACTCAGGCCAGTCTCTCACAGTGTCCTGATGAGGTGGCAGGTTTTTCCTTAAAGGGATCATAGCCCAGATGTATTGGTCTATCTCTGGTTGGTGACAGGTCTGTTTCGGTCAGTCACGTGGCCCGAAAATTAACCTCCTAGAAGAAAAAGGTGACACAGGTAGTCCATTGTTCTGCAGACCTGGCTGTTGGCTGCTTTAGTTTTGCAGCGCTTTTGCTGCTTTCATGTTTTCCACCTCTTAAATTGTTGTCCTCCATGTCTGAGAAGTAGGACTAGCTCTTTGGAGCCAACATTGTGATACATTTTTTGGCAGCCCCGGCCATTCATATTTCACACAAGTGTTTCTCTCTGTTCCTTAAGAGCAATAATCATAAATATCAGGTTTCATTTACGGAGCGCCTTTCATCCCTGCAGATCCAAAGCATTTTCCAAGCTTACTCAACTATTGTACAATAACAACATTAGTGGCTCCTCCAGCAAGGTTATAACTTGCTTCCGATTAAAGTCTGGTTTTGGGGAAAACCAAAACTAGAATACCCTCAATTAAAAAGAGCTTTACAGCTGAAATGTGTTGTGCCTGTTCCCTCGCCATAGAAGACTGCCTCCTTGCCCAGGTGTAATCCAACAACTCTTCATGGGGATACAAGAGTTTGAAAAAGGAACTTTTTTTTTCCCTCCCTGATCTTAGAAAATCCAACTTTTCTGGAATACTGTAGCTCTCTAAAGCAGCTTGGTCTGACAACTACACATTTGTTTGATTTGTTTTCCCTGTATGAGAACTAGTGTCTTAAAGAATTCTTGGGACAGATCTTGGGTCCTTAACCTTTCTGTCCTTCAGTTCACCTATCTGTAGGGTGTTAAGAGGTCAAGACTTGTAAATATTTAGTGTCACTATTAAATCAATCTGACCATTGAGAGCATGGTAATCTGCACAGTATAAGAATCCAAAAGGAATATTTATCATAGATATTTCTAGTATCTAATTGATGTTACTGTTTGTTCATAGAATTTTCAACGGTACTCATTACTGTAGTATGAGATGTGACGATACATTCAGTAAAGCATGTAGCACAACACCCATGTGGTGTAATGAAATAATATAAAAATTTACAGATGGGGAACTGAGCCACAGAGTGGTTAAGTGACTTGCCAAGGACACACAGCAGGTCTGTGGCAGAGCGAGGAAGAGTGGCCACATCTCCTGAGTCCCAGTTCAGTACCTTAACCACAAGAATATCATTCATCAGTGCAGTGCTTCGATAACCTCAGATGAACAATGCTATGCCAATTCAAAGCAATATACCTGGAGCCTCCTCTTTCAAGAATAGCTCTAAACTTCCTGGGAGAATTCTAGAAAACAATACAGCTCAGCAACCAAGTTCAGAACTAACATAGGTCTTAAAATACCCAACCTGCTTATAAACCTTCTGCCTCCCCCAGGCTAATCACATTCAAAGGGACATCTTTTCCAAGACCAGTACCTCCTCTGCTGTTCTGTCAATAGCATTTTGATTTGGGTTTGTTTTCATAAATGCACCAACATCCCTTTTCAAATAAAATGCTGCCCGTATTGAAGTTATATTAAACTGGCAAAAGATGCAAGGCTAATTATGAATCGGTACTTACTATGTCCATTGGTCTCTCTGTATAAGTGCCAACATTAGCATTTTTAAAAGGTTTAATTCATTATTGATTTAAAGGTTTGTGTGTGAATAAAAGCTTGATAAGATCTCTCTTACTATGTGTCGCTTTCTTTCCTCTATCAACAAAGGCTACAAATGTCACAGGAGATGATTTTGCAACATATATGTGTGTGTGTATGTGGGTAACTTGCTTTAAAGGGACACTGCCAAGATAAAAATAATCTATTTTAAGAAATCCATACCTGTCCTACTGATAGCATCATAGATGATATAAAGAGTGCAGAGCTTAAAAATCTTATATATTTTTAATATATTTTTATTTTATTTATTTTGATTTTCAGAAAAATAAAAAGTGTGCCTCTCCTGGGCTGAATTATTATTATTTATTATTATTATTTTTAAATCCAAAACCATCCAACACCACAAATCTGTCAATTCACCCTCATCATGCCACAAAAATAAACCACCAAACAATTATCAATGAAAAGACTGCAGGTGAAAACACTCCATCCATCCCAGACACCGAGCACTTCCCAGAAACTGTGCTTTGCAGAGTGCCCTGAAGCCTCCCTGGCCTCTTGTTGTTTGTTGCATCTTGTGTTAAACAAGGGGCCTTGGTAAGTATATAAATTGTGTTCATCTGAGAGAGGAAAAACTTGCTGCAACCAAAGTATTTGCTCTCCTGTGGATGCCTCTTTTTTGAACAGATGGCCCCTGGGGCAGTCCATAAGATGGTGATGATGCCCAAGCTGTTGGTCAGATACTTTATTATATTTGACACTGTAACCTTGGGAAAAAATGTCGCCCTTTGTATGAGGCACTTGCAGGTTGTAAGAAGTTCAGGGCAAGAACTGTCGTCCTACATATTTACACCATGCCCAACACAATGTGGCCTTGATCTTGACTGGGACCTTTGGCCACTACGACAGTACAGTACAAATAATACATTTAAATTTAAACCTCTGGTTTGGGGCCTAGCCTGTCTAACAGAACCCCTGTAGCATAAAGGATTATGGCCTTTGAGTACTGCCATTCAAACAGCAGCAGCAGGGAGAAACAAGAAAGTGAGAATGAAATAAAAAGAGAGATCAAAAGACTAGCTTGCTCCTTCCTATGAGAAACTCTCTGGGAGAGGGCCGTGAGGGTAGGGAAATTCTGTGAGGTTTCACTTGTGGAGTTTTTTCTTTTTTTTCCCCCCCTCCAAATCCTTCTAATCAGGGGCAGGCAGGGAGTGGGTTTGACCACTGAATAGGGTGACCAGATAGCAAGTGTATAAAATTGGGACACTTTTTTTTTTTTTTAATATGGAGGGGGCTATAGCTGCCTATATAAGACACAGCCCCTAATATTGGGATGGTCCCAATAACATCGGGACATCTGGTCACCCTATTGTTGAAGAAGAAGCAGGAAGTTCGATCCCCAAACCGAGGGGTATCGTTTTCCATCTTCCAGAGGCCTGCATTTCAGAAAGCCGTTTTGCTGCTCAGAAGAAGATGAGGGCTTCAGGAGTTATCACAATGAAAAAGGAGCAGAACTACAAATCTCTAAATGGGGGAGGGGAAGGAGTTGCATACCAGACCACTGCATACATAAGGGCTTTCAAAGGAAAACAGTTTGAAAAGAGAGACATGGTCACATTGGTCAGGAACTGACAAACATTTTTCTGCAAGGAAACCAGGAGAATTTCCCTTAAATTTGGAGCAGATTTCTATCAGTCTGGTTATAATCCTGTGATATTACTTCTAAAAATAAAACCAATAGAATTACTGTGGATGCCATGATGTCTTTATACTGTCTTGATGTAGTTAATCTTTAAATAAAGCTGCACAAGGATTTTTGTTTTGTTTTAATACTAGCAGGCCCTAATGGTGGCTGGCAAAGACACAGGTACCAGCCTTGATGCAGCATAATATGATGTCCTGAGAACTGATATAATCGTGACTTATTCTAGCCAGAGATTTTAGTATAGGAAGTTGGATACAAGATATGAAAAAAATATCTTGTATTTTTTCCTTCACAATGAAGGTCACTTATGAAATAGTATGTGAAATGAAAAATGAAGGGAGAAATGTCCCTCTTTAAGTAAGAAGTAGCATTTTGTACCAGTTCTACTTTCCTATTTGTGATCTTGTGGTAACCACTAATGGACTGTGTGCAATATGCTGTGAGTCAAATCGCCATGTGGGTACAGTGGTAGGGGCTGGATAGCTCCAGAAATCAGTAATGGGTTATAGAGCCTTTTGCATGAAGATGTTGGTTGAAATCCAGCTCATGTGACTAGTTCATGAAAGTTATTGTCCGGTTGGTAGTCTTGCTATCAACACAACTAGCGCGTTCAGCACAGTTGTATAAGTGAATGGGCCATGGAGAATGAATCAGTCACATCCCTAGCGGATTGTTTGAGGCACAATGGCAGGACAGTGTGGGGAAGCTTGTGCAATCCATATTGCCTGTTCCCCTCTGTGATCTACCGTGGATGTGACTGTATGACAATGCCAGCTAGAGAGCTTTAGCTCAAGCTGTATCAGATCAAGTGTTTCACTCTGGAGGTCCCAGGTTCCATCCCCCTGGTTCTTATAAAATACCCGCAGAAAGGAGCTGTGTGAGGAGGAAAACTCTGAAAAGTTCTCCTAGCAGAGGTTTCTCTAAATCATTGCATCACTGAAATCCTTGCAGATTGCCTGATCTCCAAGACTCCTGAGAACCCTGTGTTATCTGTGCACAGGTCCACTGCCCTCTGCTCACTCTGAGTCCCTGACAATTTACCAGGGTTTTCCTTAGCCATTGCTGCCTCAGCCCACCAAAAGGGATTTTCCTGACACTCAGGGGGGCCTACAGCAGTTAGTACAGCCTTATACTGCATTAATTTTCTGTCAGCATTTCCTTTGGTGCCCAAGGGAGATGACAATTCATATCCCCCTATCCCTGATCTCCCTCTTCTGTAGATTCTGGAGGTTCAGCTAGTTTGGCTTAGGATCCCATCTTTAGGGTATTTATCCAAAGTGAATCTTATTATAAACTTTTTAAGTTTACCTATCACCAGCACTATTACTTCAAATCGTCAGTGGATAACCAAAGGAGAAGTGTGGGCTTTAGTTTGCTCATTCTCCCAATGGAGGAGTAGGGACTGACCTGTATCAAAATCCCAGATCCAACATACACCCCTCATCCCCAGCAGTTGAAGAAGTTTCTCTCTGGATCCAGAACTGAATTTCAAAGTTGGCATCCATCTATACAGTGAGTAAAATCAAAACCCAAGCTCTAAACACACCCTTGAACTTTGAGAAAGTTCAGAACTGGATCCAGGTCTGAACTTTGTGTGTTGGGCCCATCACTACTTCTAACACCACTCAAAATAGTGTGTTTCTGCGGTTAGAGGCCAACCACATTTGGGCTCAAGTGCTTTCATTTTGTGGTTGCCTTTTACTCATGTTCAGTCCTGTGACTCTGTGCATCCCCTGCCCCGTCTTGCTCTTCTAGCTTTTTCCTCATGGCCAAGACGTTTGGGATTGTGTGTAGCTGTCACTGTGCCTCAGTGGGACACAGATGAGAATACCAGATTCAGGACAGACTGCTGAGAAATAGGGCAGACTCACTCCAAACTGGAAGTTATTTTATCATTAGATTATACCAAGCCAGTAACAAAAGTAAACTTCTGTCTCACCACATTAGTTAATAAAAAGTCAAAGATGCAGTCTCCTTAGGCCTTCCAGCCCTTGTCTCACCATCCAGACACTGGACTCTATGATGAGTGGTTACTGAAAACCAGTTTGGAAAGACCCCATATTTGATGAATCTCAAGAGATCAGCCACTTAGCCAGGTCAATATATAACTCAGATCTTCCCAATAATCCCGCTGATGCCAATCCTTTAGTAACTAATAGCTAAAGATTTAATAATAAAAGAAAGAACAAGATAGTTGTTAATGGAGCACATACATAAAAATGATTGCAAAGTCCTTATATCAGGTTTGCAGCAGTGATGGTATGGATTGCTGGCTTGTAGTCTCTCTGATAACTTCCAAAAGATTGGAAGGTCCTCGGTGCTCCTTTTAGTTGTAAATTCACAGTCAAGAGAATCAGGGCAGGAAAAAGGCAAAATGGAGACCCCTCTTTTTATATCCCTTTGCCATGTGTCTGGAATTTTTCTGTTTCAAAGCTTACATAGCCCAGTTTGTGGAAAGCTACTGGCACAAGATGGCATCCAGGGTCACATGAGCATATCACATGTCCTTACATGACTTGATGACTTACAGGGGGTACACATTAGCCCCTTGGAGCCTGAAGTTTTCTCAGGAAGAGTTATCTGGGTGGAATGAGTTTCTTCTATGGACCATTGTGAGAGCTAAGTGTGTTTGATGGGCCAACACAAAGCTGACTAGGCTCATGTAAATCTTATCTGGTGGGTGTTACCCAGGAATATCACATGTATAAGATACAAATCCATGGCCAATAGTCATAACTTCAGACACCGAGATGATACATGGATTTAATCAGGATAATCATATTTGATAGGTTGTAACTTTTCCATTGACACCTTACATAACATACTTTGGGCAAGATTTGTTGCAATTGTCTAACAGTGATATAAATGGTCATATTTCAGTCATACAGCATCACAGTAGTCTTCTCTGAGATTGTGTTGTCATAGATGGATGCATCAATTGGCTGGAAAGGCTGCTAGAAGGAGATGAGATGACCTACTGCCCCAGATTAGTTTCTTTGCAGCATCTCTGCTCAGACAGCTCAGAAGACAGACTTCCGCCTAAGGCTTCCAGATCACTTTGGTGTGTTTTTTGTTTGTTTGTTTGTTTTTTTGGAGCCTCATAAAACTCTAAAATGGTGTCCACATTTTAATGACATTTCCAGGCAAATGCAGCTCAGATAAATAACCAGTAACTAGACACGCACAGAGATCTTGTTTTTTACCCCCAGTTTTCCATCTGGTTTGACAGGGGCACAAAGAAGTTGACCGATCTGGCCAAGGTCACCCAGTGAGGCAGTGGTTTATCTTGGATTAGCAGTTCTCTTATTCTTTCTTACATACATGCACTAATCTAGTCTTGCACTTCCTTATATTTCTCCACATCCACCCTCCATCCGGCCCTCCCCCCAGATTGCATAGGAGCTCCTGTCTGCTGCAGTGATTTCCTTCTGAACAATACCTGTTGTGCTAGCAGCAAGGATTCTCTTGGTTCCCATGCTCGGAGCAGTTTGAATTTCCTGCTGGCTCAGCAGCAAGACTTTCAATGTTTTTTATACTTATTCTCCGTGTGCTCTCAAAGAAGGAGTGCAGTTTGCTTATGAATAGCAAGCCAACTGGGCAAGCGGCAGGAAGCTTGCATACTAAACCGTGTGAACTTTGAAGGGGTGTGTGTGTTGCGGGCAGGGAGTGGAGAAGATTTGCAGGCTAAGGCATTTTCAGCAGTTTTATACTTTATAACCTTGTTATCTATAAAATAACAAAGTTTTGCTGAGTCTCTTGTCCACCAAAAGAATAAAACCTACAGAGTGAGGGGTGAGAAGGACTTTAAAACCGGAGATAAAGGAGAAAGATGGGGAGGGATTGAAGGGTGGGGTGGGGAGATTAGAGAGAGATGTGAGTCACCTTTTAATTATTTATCTGAAAGTCTACACAAGTGTTCCCTATTTGGTTTTTGCCCCACTCATCTGCCAACTCATCTTGTGTTGCAGCACTCAGGCCCGTAATAGTCAGGTTACTTACCACCTACTTGGCCTGAATTCTATGGCTTTCTGTGGATAGGTTCAGCCTTCTGGATTTCCTTGGCGAAACTAAAAGAAACCATTTCCCCTCCTCTGTTCTTTCTGACTGCTCTTAGTAGTCAGTAAAAAAACATTAAAAATCCCCTTCTGCGTGGATCAGGCACCGCATTGTTATATAAGCAGGCTTTTGACTAGCAAAACTGTAAGATGCGAGCATGCACTGGTTAGTCTCTCTCAAAGCTGTCTTCAGTGCACAAGCTGCAGACGCCATAGTATACTGATGAGGCATTGTTCGGCAGTTATTGTGTGGCTCTCTAAAACTCTGATAATTCAGGGCCCCCCTCCCCCTCGTCTCTGGGGCTGATTACCGCAGTGTTAGAGAGGCCTCTCAGAAAAAAGCACTAGGTAGAAGGAAGAAGTGGCCCAAGCTGTCAACCCACAGGATTGCCTCATCACTCTTACTCAGGTCTTAAAAAATAGATGCTCAGCCCCTGCTTTGAAAATGAAGTGGCAGAGGATCACATGTGCTTCTCATATGGTTAAAGTCACTTCATTTCCTGACAGAAACTCACCCTGACGTATGTTAGATACTGAAGTCAGGTTTTCCTGCCTGCAACTGATGCATTTGGGCTGGAGGGTTAGTTCCTCACAGCAAGTGCACCACAGAGAGATGAGGGTGCGGACGAGTAGCTGAGCAGGAGAGAGTGTGGGGGTGACACAGGACTGGAGTGAGTGGTTTGTGGGGAGGATCTATTTTTATGGTGATTGTGTAACAAAGGGAGAATGGGTGGGAGGAGTATATGCTCAGCAGAGAGTGACAGACAGGTTAAAGGAGTGTTGTGTGTCACTATTAGTCATGCTGTAGTATTATTAAAATGCAATCAAAGCATCCTGCGCTATTGAAAGAATAGTCTCTCTGTTTAATAACACACTTATCGGTCTATCTGAGGGTGTGCTAAGGCTCACATTGCTTTAGTAGCTAAGTTTCTCCTGAATACAGTAGATCTATGTAGCAACATCCCAAGCTTATCTCAAGGAATCTTTTTCTGTATTGTTAGTATTGTGGAGCCCTAGTCCTGGACCAGGACCCCATTGTGCTAGGTGCTGTACAACCACAGAACAAAATGATGGTCTTTGCCCCAAAGAATTTATGGTTAGAACCTACTGACTTCAAATGGTGGGCAAATGTGTCTGGCACTATACACACACAAAATAAAAAGCAGACCCTATGCCAGAGAACCTAAAATCCAACATACAAATCTTCCATTCTTCTCCCTTCCTTGATTATAGGATGCTCTGCTTGAATTCAATATTATAGGTAGTGTTGGTAGCACCACATATTATTAAGGATGCCCAACATTTCCTATTATAAGACCCAATTTTTGGCTGCTTATATGTCTTTAGCCATTCCTGTTCAGGCTGAAATTTTCCATGCCACGTGTCTACCACAGGCTGAAAGTTTTGAGATAGTTTCAGCAATCTTGCATGAACAAGATTAGAGAAAAATACACTGTATCTATGTTAAACAAAACCAAAAAACTTAAACTGTTTGTTTGATAAGCTCTAGTTCCCCCGTACTTTGGAGCAGAGTCTTGAAATTTGGCAGGGGGGACCTTTTCGTCATGGAAGTGCCTTTTGCGGTTCCCTATGAAAAAATACCCTAATTAACCTGAGTTATAAGCCTTTGAAAAAAATCTCAGCTTGCACGTGCTCAGTAGAGACTTCTTGGAATTTAACAGGTAAATTCTCTGAAGATTTCAAATGCATTGGGTATGCTCTAGCCCAGGGCTTCAGGGGCAGAACAGGATTGTTCCTGCAATTGCTGCTCCAAGCTACCAGGGATCATGTGGTGCCAAACACCAGAACTGAGAGCCTGGAGATGGTCTCCCTGTGCTTTCAGTGTTCCCCCTGCTGTCACCCAGGCAGCATGAAGAAGGACCCAGCCTGACTAGAATGCTAAGTGGAAAGATTCTGACCTGAGGCAGGAGGATTGGGGGACTGAAGACTGGAGCTGGTGGGGAAAGAGGTAGCTGAGACAGGGAGCTGGAGGCAGAAACAAGGGTTTGAGGACTGAAAGCCAGTGAGGCAGGGAGAGTGGGACAGGAAGAGGCTGGAGCAGAAGGAGTCAGGCTTGGGGCTGGGGACAGGGGCAGAAGGATCTGTGCCCACTAGAGCACATTCCCCTTCAGAACCTGGACTGGAACACAAGATTTCTGAGTCTCACAATTCCTCTGTAGTCAGCAAATAGCTCTGAAACCCACTTGCAAAAGTGTGTGTGTCTCATCCCCCATATAGAAGATGATAACCCATTACTGCTAATAGTTTCTCAAGTGGCACATGTCTGTGTTGTGGATCTAAAAGTTCCAACTCTACTGCTGACCCTTGTGATGCTAGATGATGGAATTTTGATTTTTCATTTAGCTTTTTTTAAAACCTAGGACATTATACACAAACCCTGTCCCCAGCCCATATGAAGAGAATGTTAGGGTTGCAAAGTCAGGCACCCAAAAATTAAGAAATGACAGAATTAAGGTTGCTTGTGCAACCATAATTCAGCTTCCAGATGTGTATGTATTATGATGCAGACTTTAATTACTTGATCACATACAGTTTCCTCAGTACCCTGCCCTTCATTCAATTCACAGGATGGACTGTGCTCTGTGGATGAATCAGTTGTGTAGCAAAGGAGACTGTTGTCTATTTGACCCCCTGACTCACTTGTTGCAGAATATGGAAGATGTGTAGCGCATAGTGAGCACAGGAGACAGTCTGCCTGCTCTAAGTTCATATGTAACCCAAAGGGAAAGTCTTGCTCGGCAGTGGCATCCCTGGGCTAGAGCATGACCAGTACAGGTGGAAGCTCCAGAGAATTGAGCTGGCAGACTCTAACAAGCCTCTGTTGACCATCTGTGAACTGAGCTTTTCAGGGGGTTATTATTTGGACAAAATTGGGCAAATTTTCATGGGGATGGGAAAGCTACATCCCTGTTACCCGGTTGACTCCACTGCCAAATTTCAAGACCCGACTCCAAAGCATGGAGGTGCTAGAACTTCTCAGTGAAACAGCAGTATGATTTTATTAACACGGCAAAACAAAGCATTTTCCCCTTACTCTTGTTCTTGGAAATGGTTGAACTGTGTTAGTTGAAGCTTACCAAAAAATCAAGCCTGAGGCAGATACCCAGAATGGAAAATATCATTCCAAGAAGTTAAAGCTTAGCAAAGTGATAAGGCAACTGCAAACAGAGTCTTATAATGGGAAGTGTTAGGCAACCTTAACTGTAGGCCGTGCTACCAGCACAACATATAATAAACACATCAGGGACAAAATTACAAATCCTGGTACTATAGATGTCTCCACAGGGACACATGTGTGCCCACAAACCCCTACATTTGTGCATACAGTTAGTTAACTTGTGTAAGAAAATATTCCCATGCACATATGGACATTTGCCAGCACCGGGATGGGAATCACTGTTTTGTAGATACACCTGTTGTCTTTGAAACCTGGGTCCTGCCTCTAATGGTCTGGTGTTAAAATAAATTCACTACTGAGGGAAAATGACTGTGTGAGAAAAACACAATGATAAAATATGGAGGAAAATATTTGTTTTGGTTTCATGTAAATCTAAGAACAGATAAAATGTAGAAACTAACAGTAAACTAATTGTATGAATTTATGGTTGTGTGTGTGTGTGTGTGTGTGTGTGTGTGTGTGTTGACAGTATATGTGTGATAAAAGATATTTACATCTTTATAAATGTTAAAATATGTAGAATAAATAACAGGCAACACAGCTGTGAATTATGCAGTTATATAGAATTCCATTGACAGTTATGTTGATGTCAAAAACCCCAAGAGAGAAGACAGAATCACCAGAGCCTACGTTGGAACTATAGGCACATAATATACAATATACTTTAATGTTAATTATAACAATAGTTCCATTCTACTGTGATCCGCTCTGGAGCATCTGCAGTCCCACTGGCAGCCTCTTTGAGGTAACTGGCCTCTACGGAAGTGGCTGATATCAAAGGAAGAACTCTTGGACACCCACCTGCTGATGTCTGGTCCCTTCAGCAAGCCCATTCTCACAATTATAGTTCATTTCCAGTCACTCCACCATCCAGAAGACACTTTGGCCTTTTTCTCCTCTTTGGTACTTCTGTAGATTCATAGATACTAAGGTCAAAAGGGACCATTATGATTTTCTAGTCTGACCTCCTGCACAACGCAGGCCACAGAATCTCACCCACCCACTCCTGAAAAACCTTACCTCTGTAGTGTTGCATCAGCATCATTCATGACAGTATATTCACGAATGCTTTTAGTTTTAAATTGCTCAAATTATGGGTGTTTTACTATATCCTTTTGGATACCTGTCCAGAGTCTAACAGAGCTCTTTGCCAGCCTGCATTTTCCGTTCTTCAGTTGCATCCTCTTACAATCCCCTTAGATTACAGTAAACAATTATTTTCTTTCCTTGGTGCTTACACCCTTCAGATGCTTGATGATGATCATCTTCCTCTTCATGATCAGTAAACCAAACTGTAATTATTGAGTGATTTAATCTTTCCTTTTGACATTTAATTGTTGCTCTTTTCTGAATTCTTTCCAGTTGGTCAATCTGGCATTGGGGTGCCTCTAACTGCATGCAGTATTCTAGGGGTGTTGTCTCTTCACTGCAGTGAAGAGACAAGGGCCACCTTTTTCCTGGTCTGGGACATGATACCTCATATCTGTATGTAGGTCAAAATTAGACGGGCACTTTCTTACTGCTACATCACATGCTAAACTCCTATCTCATTTGCTGTCTACTGTCACTCCTACACCAGGTCTTTTTCAGTTTTACTTATTTCCAAGTGCTTCCGTTCCACTGAACAGCCAGATTATTTCTCTCCAAGTACATTTGGTTTCATTCTTCCATGTTCTAGACTGGGGTTCTCAGACTTTCTCTGCCCAGAGCCCCCATTCAGCTATGATTTCTTGGCATGACCCCAATCCCACAATCCTTTGTGGTCCCATCCCATAATTTTTGTGGGATCATGGCATCCAACTATGGCTAGTTTTGGGTGATGCTGGGTGAGGGTGCTGGCTTGGGGTGGTTGTGGGTGCTTAGATGGGGGTAGCTGCTCTTGGGTGCTGGTGGCAAGGGTAGGGATGCTATTGAGTAGGGTTAAGTGTATGGGGAGGTTTCTTCACTCCCAAGCCACATACATTTCTACTACAAGGAAGAGCCACTAAAATATGGCAAGGCCAGGAGAGCAGCAGAGATCATGAGGTCAAGGCAGCTGGCTCCTCACCACCATGAAAGGGTGCTTCATGGAGCAAAGTGCATCATGGCAGGAGGACGAGAGAGGTAAATTGTGGTGGAGGTGGGGCAGGAATGAAAGAGCATTAGCAGCAAAATAAAGGCATTACTGAAGGCAGTAATACCGACCCCAAATGTTCAAAAATCATGAGTCAGGCTCTCCAAAACCCATGAGATTGGCTTTAAAATAATGAAATCAAGTAATAATAATTGCTTTGGTGTTCTTCTTATTTGCCTTCTGCTTTGCTGGGGTCACATTTTGAAGCTTTTTCATAGCCACAAGGGCTAGAAACTTACTTTTTCTTTAAGAATGAAGGCTGAAATCATCACATATCCACTTGACTCCAGGAGCTGGGGCTTTAAGGAAAACCATAATTATCATGAGACTCATGACAAAATCATGAAAGTTGGCAACACTCTGAGGGAGCAGAGCCTCTTCGTTCTGCCCCTTAGTTTATGCCCATGAGTTCTAATCATTACAGCCCAAATTTTCAAAATCATCAGAGATTTTGGAGACCTCCATTTTTCGATATCAAACTGGAGAAACCTAAAAGGAGAGGGCTTTTCAGAAGGTGAGTGCTCAGCACTTATTGAAAACCTGGTGCCTTTAAGATAGATGAGTCAGGTTGGACACTCAAAAACAGAAGCACCCAAAATCACTGGTCACTTGAAAATCCCAGGAGTCACTTTAAAAAACTGCCACAGCCCTGAAAGGAAAGTTGGAAATGATTCCTTGCCTCTGGTGGGCCCCGGGGGTTTTGGAAAAGGAGCTCTCTTTCTGCTTGATCTGCCTGCAAGATACTGGAGCAAATTCACTGACAATTACTCCAGATTTAAACAGCTGTGGAATGTTTTTAGTGCCCAAAGGTATACCAGCGAAACAGCAGTGGGACACCGCTTCACGTACTGAAGTTGGGTGTGACAGAAGAATGTTCTGTTCCAGGATGTTCCTTCAGAGGCTTTTGACAGCAGAACTACTGTCGGGTTTAGAGTTAAATCTCCTTATCTCCACCCCCTTTCAATATAAATAAAGAAGATGCTAATCAATACTTTAAAAAAAAAAATTAATACATACAAAAACTACTGCCTGCCACCATCAGGGGTTATTTGCTGCACAAATGAGTGAAAGTCCTGCCTGAGAGCCTGTAACTAGCCCCACACTTCTGTCTGCTTCCAACCATGTGACCTCAAGCAGTATTTTAAGGTCAACAGAAAGAAATTTCACTTGGCTGTTCAACCCCTCTCTCTTTTGGGAAGAGATTGGCTAGATTCCTCTGACCAAAAATAACTGATACATCTTTTCATTCAAAAATAACCCCACTTATCTTTAAAAAAAACGCCATAAAACAGATAACTCCTCCCCACTTTTTGACACAAAAAATCCCATAGTAAAATCACATTATTTAATTTGACCAGTGGCAGAACCACAACAAAAGTGCCACCCAGTTACTAAACTACATTTCCCAAAAGACGAGAGGTCTAAGTTCAAAGTTCACGCCATTCTAACACCGTTATAAAAACTTTTGGGCTGCAAGGAAGGCTTCTAAGGAACGTAACCTCTCCCATTAGCTATGTTGTTACAAAAGCAAGGGCACAGTTTGCAGACAAGATGACAAGGTACCTTTAACAATAACTAAATCATTGCACTGCACCCCAACATACTGGTTTTCATAATGTGTGCTAGTTTTATAATTGGTCCCTTAACTACACTCTTCTGCCCCCTCACTCCCCATGAGAAATACATCATTCACTACTTGTACCATCAGTAGACCTATCAGAAATAGTCTTCAATCATCCCCTTTTACTAATGTATTCTGTGCTCCAAAGTAAGACTTGTGCCTTTCAGGACTGAGGACACATGAATGAAAAAAAAAAAAAAAAAAAACCCCAAAATGAGGCTGCTGGCCAGCAAAAAGAACAGCCAGAAACCATTTTAACTAATTTCTTCTCATATTCTCCACTCCACCACATGTAAAGCAAAGAAAAATTCTTAGCAGAGTGAAACATATGGCATGGAGGATAGGGTGGGAGGATGAACTCCACTTCTAACTTTGTTAGCAGAACGTACTGTAAAAATGTTAATTTTGAATAATTTATTGTCATGTTTTTTGATTAAAAAGGGAAATGCATATTTCTATTACCTTTTAATTTTGCTTGCACATTCAGTGTTTAAAATAATCTCTCTGTGTATACTTCAAAGCTCTAATTCCTAACAAGGGGTTATATTCATTTGGAATGTGTGTAATAGGGAATGTTTTGTTCACTTTTCAGGGTCACAACTTTCAAAAAGTACAGCTGGGATTTTGGATTATTCCATTCTTATTGCATGGTTATTTCTTGAATTGTCTCTCTCTCAATCAGGATCTCCTAGGAGATATCTCTTTAGGCTACAAGATGACATTCTGAGTTATAGCAACCCTCCTTTTACTAGATCAAATCTCTGATGACTGACTGTTTCCATCAGTAGAAATATTCAGATCAGGTGTATATATAGACTATAAATTAAATGCAACACTCTTGAGCAAGAGTACTACACCCAATTCTTAGACCAGCCCTGATGTCAGGTTTAATGAGTTTCTTTATTTGAATAAGGACTCTTGCTGAAAACGCTAAAGCATCACCGGGAAAAAAATTTTAATATGAGTATGCTATCATTACTGTTAATAAGTGAAACTTCTATTACATGTAAGCAGAACCTTGACACAGTGATTGTCATAGCTCCCTACAAAGAGATCTGAGAGACTAAAATTGAGTGGTTTTATATAAGAGGAATTCTTCTTTTTTTTTTTTTTTTATCCTTCTTAAATCATTCTGATGTACTCTAGTTCTGTTGGACAGCTATGGAAAGTTTCACATTTTGTGTCTGTGAGAAGTGATTCCTCTATACCCACATTCAGATTGAAAAGTTCAGTCAGTTTTATCTGATTATAATATTTTGTGAAACGCCATATATTAGGCAAAAAGTTATGCAGATCTGTTACTGGCATTCCATGACCTCTTGTTGCACTTTGTACAGGGGTCTTTTTCTAAGGCAATATGATACAATATACTTCTTTGTAACTGCACATCAGGAAACGCTGCTGCTGCTTCTGGGTAAAAGATTTCTTTATTTCTAGAAAGCGTAAGAGATCTGCCAGGGATGTGACTTCAAATAAACAAAGGTACTCACAAGTCTGTTAAAACAAGTGCATGTCGTGCTGGTTAATTTTTCACGTGATTAGTGTTCAGAATCCTCTTTTTAATCGTCTCATGAAAACCTGTTTACTTTGCAATTCAAAGTCACATGAACCTCTGTTCAGCAGACATGTAAACGTTTTGATAAAACTATTCTTAACAAGTTTGATTCATTTAATCAGCTTGACTAACTGCAGAGTTTTAAATTCTTTAGTCAGGAAGGATTTACTGTAAGGTGATGTTTTGTGTAATTTTATAAAGAACTATGAGGAAGATAGGACCCTGCCATCTAACCTGAATGAAGGGTACTCACCTCCTCTGTATAGTTATCTGGTATCCTGCTGAGGTCTATGCCACAATGCACACATTTTGGATCTTACAATACTGAGCAGACACAATCCAGGCCTGGTAAAGAATTTAAGCACCAGAAATGGAGGAAAGATTTAGCTTAAGACTTTATGATGAGCCTGACTGTTTCCTCTTACATGTACTGCCATGATGATTAACCTGATCTCCCAGAAAGAGCATTCTAGGCCTTTCCTTTTGACAAGCCCCTCACTATCCTGGCATCCTTGGGCAGACAGGGAAGAAAGTAGGCTCTCTCCAGAGTATCATATCCCCTTGACCAGCCAGGGTGTCTTTACATTGTTCCATAACAAGCTCCTTCCTCCACTAAGTTTTCAAATGCTACTTAAACAATATTTCCAATTTCTACCAGCACACGTTAAAAAAGGATTAAGCCCAAAACCTCAGCTTGGATCCATGGCATGACTGATCCTTCTCTCTCCTCCCTCCTGTCTAACCTATCAAACTCCTAGCTTGTAAATAAACACACACATCATCCAAAGAAGCCTGTTTTTTATTTCCAACCCAATTTTGCAGACCCAAGGGTTTAAGACAAACATTGGATGTGAAGCCGATCGGCTGGGTGTTTAACACAATGCAACCACTAAACCTTCTGAGATTTACCCAGTGCTCTTTTTTGTTAATGGGCAATGCAAATCCTTGCCAACTTCCCTGTTATGTTCTTCTGTACCCCTCTTTCAATATTCCTGAGTAATATAACCAAAAACAGACTTAAAGCTAACTTGCTCTGTCTTAAATATAGAATGGGCTCAGAATGCCAAAGCAACTGGAGTGTTTATGAATCTTTTGCACCAGCAGGTTCTGTCTTTGCTCATTGATCATTGTTCTTCTCTTGTCATGGTGTTTGAAAATTCAGTGTGTGCCCTCTCTCCTCACACTAGTGCTCTGAAAATGTCTTAATTTCAATGCACATGGGTTTTGCAAACCAGACTGGATGGGTTTGATTAACCTGGGCTTGCAGCCCTTCAGGTTCCATTGGATTTTTAATTCCACACAATCCTGAAGCTAACCCTTGAGAAAATCACCTGCTTCATACCAGATGAGCACATTTCATTTTTTTTCTTGCATGTTCAGACCGGCCCTACCCTGTTGTCTATGAGACCACAATCTCCTTTCACATAAGCAGTCCTGTGTGGAGAGGGAGGATGTCTCAGTCGCTCAGAACTTCCCCTTCGGCTCTTTTCATTGAGAATAGTCAGCTGGCCCATTCCTCACATTTTGAGCCTTCGGGACTGCTCTCAGGTAGGTCCAGAGGGCCCTCCAGTCCAGGAAGGAAGAGGTGCAAGTGTCCTTCCTGCCTCCTCATTCAGCAGGACACTGCTCTGCTGCTTCTTTATGGGATATCTCATTCAGAGCTGGATTAGAATGAACTGTATGGAGCTGTGGCAGGCTGGGAGGAGAAGCGTGTGTGACAGAGAGAGAGATCACTTGTGCATGACATTTCTGCTTCATGGGGGAGGTTAGAAAGAAAGTTTTATGCCAGTGCACAGGGCAGCTAACTGGTTGCCATGCATGACACCTGCACTAGCCAAACTATGGGTCATGGACACATGTGACTTGTGGATTATGGGTTATACCGAAGAAGGCGTGAGCAGGTCTATGGTTCAGATTCCTCCCCCATGTATTCTTTTTCACAGACTACAGTGAATCATGGGGAGTCAGTTTTCCATCAGGAATAAACATGTTCCTTTTTTCCAACTTCAGCAGTGTTCTGGGGCTTACTTTAATTGGTGGGGAGGATCTACCTTAGGTTCTTGCACAATGGCCAACAATCAGGACTTTATTCTTATTGTGTGGTGTGTTTTTTTTTTTTTTTTTTGTACAGACTAAGCACTCCAACATCATGCCCCGTCCAAGTACTTGTTTTAATAGGTGTAGAAATTTGTAGCTATAATGTAGGGTGGTTTAAAGGACATATGCGTTTCAG
Source organism: Caretta caretta (assembly GCF_965140235.1). NCBI lineage: Eukaryota > Metazoa > Chordata > Testudines > Cheloniidae > Caretta > Caretta caretta. The sequence continues at coordinate 135,132,449 of NC_134208.1, read as the reverse complement.
TTGCTGCTGTTTTTAATAAAGACCACATCTTTATGTGGCTGAATTATTTTGTCCACAATTTTTTTTTTAAAGACTTCACCTGTTTTTGGACTGGCCATGGAATGGTGCACAAGTGCTATGATATAAAGTGGAAACATTTGCCCTTCACTTTATTAATGGACTAAATATCAGAAAAGAGTTTACAGCCTAAACAGTTTCATGTACTGTGACTTCAGCTGGGCTTTTCTCTCCCAACCAAGACAAGGGTCAAGAGTACGGTAAATGTGTAAAAATAAATAAAATTTTAAAATAAAGAAATCAAATAGAAAGGAAAGCTCATTTGTCTTTTTGTTTTTTCCCTATTCATCTTTCGTTTAAATGGTGTTTAAATGTGTTTTGGAATGGTTCACTATGCCTGCCTGAGTTGTCCTCCCATAGAAAGGTAGGGAAACCGTCCTTAAAGCCATAAGTGACACCACTAGATTGTCCACACTGACAAAATCTAATAACTTTCCTTTGTCCACTGAGTATGAGATAAGGTGAATCCTATAGCCACTGCTGGATGTGTTTCAGATTGGGGAGGAGGTGAGCCCACATCTTATGTTGCTGAAGGAAACAACAAAGTGCTTGATCAGTGTTCAGGATACAGGCTAGTTCAAGTTGCTTTGAAAAAGCAATGGTTTTATCACAAATTACTGAGTCCAAAGAGTAATCAGTTACATGCTGCTGGTTAGTGCCTCAGAAAAGTAACAGATGACTGATTGCTTTTAAATTGCTTTTGCATTGCACGTTGAGACTGTCTCTCTACCGGAGGCTGTTGCATCACTAATCATGCTTTCAACAGGAACAGCAGGGCTGCTGAGAACAAAATAAAAGTAAGCCATGTTGTTTTTCAGCCTGAGTAGTAATCAGGTTCTTGGTATCTGGATGGGAGACCTTCAAGGAAAACCCTAGGTGTTGGTGTTGGTGACTCAGTAAATGTCACATTTCCCTCTGAGTCAGTACTGAAGCCGTGTCCCAGAAGATTTCAGGTGGAGGTGGTGCTGCCTTACATATGAAACGTAAAACCCCAGATCTACTTGAGATTTTTCTACATTACAACAAACTTTTCTTGACAAACATTTGCTTTTGTTTTTGTCTTTAAACCAGGTCTATGTAAAATCAAAGGCCTGAGTACTTGCGATTTTCTAAGATTCCCTGGATCTTTTAGAAAGTGTAAAGGTGCTAGCATTAGGGTGCTGGCTATTTTTTTGTTAGTATTAAATATATATCTGTTTTATTGAGCCGTTACAGGCTGGCTGACCAACACTTCCCTGGCTGTTTCAATCCAGTAAGGTTCTTTTTCTATACTTGCTCTCCTAGCATTGCTGTGCACTGTTAAATGACTGCCACATACAAACAGGCAGAGTGATTCGCCCAGTGGAACAGAAAAAAGCAGCTTTTTGGCTGCTTGTTCCCCAGGGTGCTTGGAATGTGCTAATTATGACAAATAAAACATACCTGTCTTCAAAGGTGGATTAAGATTTACTGGGGCCCTGGGCACAAAGAATATTTGCCCCCCCCCACACACCCTGGGGGCCCAAGGGCACCAGGAAGGTGAGGAGGGTCATGGTCCCTCACTTTTAAAAGTGGGAGGGCCATACCTGCCCACTTTTTAACATGGGCATAGTAGCCTTGGGCAGGGGCGGTGGCAAGGGTGTAGTTTTTGGGGGGAGCAGAGGCTTTTTTTCCCCAGGACAGATGTCAGAGGAGGAGTGAGGCCGCACGTGGTTGCTCTCGGGCACAAAACCCAGGTGGCAGTGGGGACAGCCTGTCATCAGGAGCAGGAGGGATCTGGCAGGGGCAGCCTGGCAGCAGAAGCCAGGGTGCAGGCACTGAATAAACCAGGGTGGAGTGTGGCAGCTGCTGAGGCCAGGCCAGTAGTAGCGGGAGCATGTCTGCAGACCTGTGCGTTAATCCACCACTGCCTGTCTTACGCTGCCAGAGATCAAACCAGAAGCCCTGGCCATCCTCTCAGCTCTATAGTGACTGGATCTGGGATCCTTCTTACGTCAAGGCCACTTATTCGTCAGTCTCCCAGGTAGCCACTCATCTAGAGTTTTCTGCTTTCCTCTGTAAGTCTGATTGATCTGCACTCTGGCTGTGCCTCATTCTCTTCTCCTGTGCAGAGGGTGGGGAAGCTGAGCTGGAGTTACACCTCTGTTTACCGGTGCCTGGTTAGTCTGATCCCACATGTGGCTGTGTTTCCCTGGCAGGTGAAGTTATCCTGAGGTACACTATGTGCTCTCTGTTCTCCTCTTGTGTATAAATTGATGGTAGGGAATGGATTAGTCATAGGATGCTGTGGTAAGAGCTATGGTTTAGGCACACCTTCTCCCTCAGTCCATAAGGCTGGCAGGGATGTAGAGTAGGCGGGGGTGGGGATGGGAAAACCTGCAGAGGCCGGAGATCTGTGGGAAACCTGCCCATCCCTCACATACCCAACCAGCAGCAGTTAGGGACTGCCTCTCTGCACTTGTCTCTTGCCTCCACCCCATCAATAGCAACAAGACTGCCTTCCAGACATGCTGCCCTGTCCATGGCAGTTCTGCATCCCATTGGATGGGAAAGGGGCAATGGTTAGCATTGCTTCAAGCACTATTAGCTCGGTCTCTCTTTCTGCAAGTCATACGGTTTCCAGAAGAACATGCTGCTTAGAGGAGCTGTTTCTTGGCATCTCCCATTGGCCAAGACCTTTTCTTCAGTAGTTACTGAGGGAGAGAGGATGGAAATGTGGTCCATGTGACTTCTGTCCCCTCCCCTCCACATAGTCTGTACCCTGTGTGACTGTGTCCCATATACATTATGTACCTGGTACTTCCTGTATTAGGGAACCTCTACTCAACTGGGCTGGAGGTCTGCTGTAAAGGTGGACCAGCAAGAAAGCTCTGTCTGTAATAGTGCTATGGGCCCTGCACAAGTGGGGAACTGGGGTAGGAGGAGGATCTGGTTGATAGGGCTGGAACTTGGGAACAAAACTACAATCTCTTGGCTGTGTCACAGACTCCTGTGTGTCTGCCTCTGTTCCCCGCTGTTAAATGGGGATAGTAATAGAGGGAGGTAGCAGGATAAATCTTTAAACATCTATGATTCTCACAGGCACTGTGGTGATGGGAGCCATGGAAATATGTAGTCAGACCAATCTGAGAAACAATGCTCTTATAAACACCTTCCCCCCCTCCCCCCCGCCCCGGCAGTGTCTACTAAGGCACTTGGGGCATGAGCCTCCAGCTGAGAGAGCTTGCTGGAGTGCAGAGGAAAGGGTTTTTCTGGAAGCTGTTGCAGGGAACAGACTGGGTGTTTTGTCTCTGGTTCATTTATACGGGGGTGCTGTAACCCTCAAGAAGGGAAAACTAATGTTGGTTTGCTAACCATTTGCACTGATGGACTATGGTGTTTCTCCTTTTTGAATGCCATGACCCTGGAGATGAGGCAGTTCCTTAGTGGTTTTCTTACTATACTTACACTTTTATGGAGAGGAACAGAGAAATCTTCTGAAGAATAAAAAATCACCTGAGAAGACACTTAAAATAAGAGTGGGGTTTTTAGCCATAGGCTTCTGATGACTTCAAGATTGGGCTACCTACCTACACAAAGCTTTATACAGGTGATGTTTTGGGGTTCTGTCACTACCTGCCCTGTAACTTGGGGGCCTTAATGCTGTGCTGCTATGGCTCAGAGCTCTGACACCAGTAGGAAACCTGAAAGCATAAAGGTCTCACCCTGGATTCTACCAGCCTACCTGCTCCTGGCAGGGGGACCCCACAGTCCTTTTCAGTACCGAGGCTCCTCAAAGTGCTCAACTACCAGACACTTGGACTTTCCCCTCTCTTCATCACCACCAAAGGCGTGAAACCTGCCCCCAGTTATTTGTTCACGTGGGTACACACACTCCGCACTGTTTGCACAGCAGAGACTTGCTTGGGGCTAAGATAAACAAAAAGTTTAACAGAAAAACATAGATTTGAAAGTGAAAGGTAAGGAGAAGCAAAGAGGCATGTAGATGCAACCTCAGGCTTTACATTTCTGTTAGCTAAATTACCTTTTATAAAACAAGTTACCTAATGCCTTTGCTCAGTTTCCCAGCATGCCTTCTGTCCAAGAGGGGATCTAGTGTTTCATGGACAGCGCTCTGCCTTGATGCTGGTCCTCAGTTTCTAGATAACCTTCACTTCAAATCCCTTTCCTTTTAACAGGGTCCCCCCCACCCCCAACTCTAGTGATTCATGGTGGGGAAAATTCCCTTCTTTCTTAGGCTACGGCTATGCTGAAAATGCTGCAGCAGCCCAGCTGCACTGGTGCAGAAGCTGGGCTGCTTCAGTGTAGACACTCACTCCAGTAGGGGGTCGGGGGGGGGGGGGGGGGTTCTCCTGTTGATGTAGGTAATTCACCTTCCTGAGAGACAGCAGCTAGGCTGGTGAGTTAGCTCAGCGTAGCTACATCTGAGGTGTAGCTATGCAGATGTAAGTTTTTAGTGTAGACCAGCCCTTAGTTTTCCAATGGGATTTCTTTTCAGTGTTCCCCATTAATGTTAATGGCCCATTACTTGTCTTTTCCGGGGTTGTACAATGCTAGGTGCTTGGAGCCAGTCTCCTCTGGCTGAGGAGGCAGCCCCTCCCTGCCTGGCTGACCTGTTGTGAGGTGAAGCTGAACGTTGCAGCACAAATTATGAGCAGTTTTATATCTACACAAATACATACATTTGTAACCAGAGTCCGTACATATCTCCTAATGACCATCAAGTTCAGAACATTACAAGCATTCATAAAAGACCTTACTGGACATATTTTTATATACAACAACATTGTATACAACCAGTTGATTCAATTGCTTATTTTTAAGGTGTTCAGACCCCTTGTGCTCCCCTAGGGCTGTCAGGCCCCTGATTGTCACAACTGATCGATATATCTGCTATACTAAACTTCTCAACTATTTCATTGGATTATTAGGGCAAAGGGTTGGTTCATGTCAGCTAAAAGGGGTGTGTGTGTGTGTGTGTGTGTGTGTTTTATGTCTGGATTTATCTTGCCTTTGAAACACCTAAGGCCCTATGATTTTTGCAGGTTCTCTTTTTAAATGGGCCCCAAAGGTTTATTATGAGCATGAGAATTCAGCCCAGCACATGCAGGAATAATTAGCTTTGAAAGGCAATTGACCTTAAAAGTTAGTTTCTGTTGAGAATCCCTCCTAAACTACTTTGGAGAGGAATCTGTGTCAGCTAGTCTCTGTGCCTTTTGGAACGGCATCTTAGAGTCCACAGCATTACAATCTTGAAATTGTTCTTGTTCTGTTTTTAAGTGGTAATTACAACCATGGTCACAGGAAGGCGATAACAGAGTTTTCAAGTCTAGTAGTTCTGTGAAAGACAGTAGCATACTGTGCTGGATTGACCTTTAGAGTGGACTGTATTTTGATTAGCTGGTCAATCCAGTTCTTTCTCATTGGTGAGGCTGTAAAGAGGGCAGAACAGAAATGTCCAGCCGGTCAAATGGCAAAACTCTCTGAAAGGTCAAAGTGGTAAAGCTCACTGCTGCCCGTAACTGAATGTGGGAGGGAGGATTAAAACCCTTATTCTCGGACAGACGATAGCAAGGTCAGAACACATGGTTCTGTTCCTGCGGCTGCGATGTTGATATGCGTGTAACCTAGCCCGATGACTGTCTGAAGAGTGGAATAGTACTGTCTGCACAGAAAAAATCCTGCCCCCCCCCCCCCCCGCTGCTCATTCGAGGTTTGGCACACTATAGTTTCCTGCTTCGTCAGATGGCTGTTACACAGGATGATTCAGTGCAGTAGCCTTCTGACAAAGAAGTGCAAAATAACCTCGCAGGGGCCAAATGAAGAGGGGCAGGGGAACCATAATGGGGATGCACTTTACATTACAATACACGTTAAAAACATTCAGAATTGCTCTTTATGTATGTGTTCAGTGAGACACCTCCAAGGAGCTGCTGCAGGAAGTGGCAATGGGGATTTAGTAGGCAGCATGCCTCTTGCTGAGTCCATATTGAAACCAAACCCCAGTATGGCTGTTGGGTCCATGTGCTATTGGAGGTGTTCTCTTCTGCATCATATGCATCCTGACCACTGTGGCCATTAAAGATCCAAAGGCATTTTTTCTAGGAGTGTGGGAAGTATTACGGTGGTTAGCCTGGCCACATTCCTACTTGGGTTTTGAATTAATCTTGCATATTCATTTGGGAAAGTTCTCTTTCACTTTGCCCCATAAAACTGTGGTGAAGTTTTCCAGTGCAGCTAAACAGTTGCTGTTTTGCCCCCAAAGTGACTGCTGCATTTCAGTAACCGCTGACATGATCCTCGATGTATCCGAGTTTTTAGAACAAGTTGGGATCCTCCACCGTATAAGATGTCATTGTTATTTGTATAGCCCCATTCACAAGTATCATGTGATGTATTTAAACTAGATGATTCAAAAAGGGAAAATGACCCCTCTAGCCAGGATGGAAATTCAAACCTCACATTTTTTTGTTTTCTTTTAACGGGGAGGCCAACTGCATATGAAATCACGATTCGTTTTAGCAGCAAACGCAGCTGCATTTGAAAGGTTCAGTGACAGGATGTTGTGGTCCAGTTATGTTTGGAGTTGATGCAAAACTTGGAAAATAATAAACACCAGAGCAGGGTATGGCCGTTATTGCATGTGTGCTGTAATTCAGGAACTAACAGATGTCCAAGTTTCATGCCTAACCTGAAAGAGATATGAGGGGAACTTGTTCAGAGTTTGTGCACAGCTGCGCCCGTCAGATGACTGTCAGCTGAATTTGCCACCTAACGGGCTCTGATTTATCATAGCAGGAACTCTGACCTTTATTTGGTCACAGAAATACCATATTGGAAATCTCTTTGAAAGCTGAGAAAAGGCTGACGGTGATCGACATACTTGTAACAAGAACAAGAATGCAATGATTATAGGTTGATATGCACAACCCTCAGCTTTTGTCATTTTGCTGGCTTGTCATGGTAGTTACAAACAGTAAGAAGTATACAAAGTACATTCTGAGGGGGATTGGATTGCTCAGGGCCTCGTTAATCGGATGCAAATATTTTTCAATCATATGCGCCCACGTTGCAACAGAACACAACTCCTATTAAGTCCTGCTTACCCCATAGCCAGTGTAAATGTCCTCAGTCCATATTTTGGCCACCAGAGAAACTAGTATTTTGTATGGAGAAAAGGACATAAAGGAACTCTGCTGTAAGTTTCAGCTGCATACTCACGAGGTTTTGGAAGCCTAGTGAAGTTTAATAAGATTTTGGAACAAAATGATGTCCTGTTACCCTGAAAAGCCTTTCAGTTTGTGTGAAATCACTGCATCCCATGAGTGCCAATTGCGAACACAGATTTAGTGCTAGGAACAATATTGCTACTTTTTCAAGATCATCTGTTCATGCTGGTGTCCTACATGTGGCTCAAATTTAACAACTCTCCTGTAGCACGCTTTGAGCCATTACTCTGAACCATTGTTGCATGTTCAGTCATGGCTGGCAAAAGTAAGACGTTGTGCAGATCAAAAGAACCGTGTGACATGGAGGAATAAATCAGCCAGTGATCCTACTTATGAGGGACTTTGTTAGTTTATGCTGGACAATTGTCACTGTCGGCAAAGAATAGTACGTTAAAATTTTAAAAAAATCAAAACTAGTTATCACCTCAATTGAAGTTCTGGTGTATACACCCTCATTGAAAAACAATAACAGTAAATAGATATGGATAGTTTCATGATCTGAATATTATTACGGTATGTAATATATACATAATGGCAAATTGTCTGTTTCAAGTGCATGAAAATGTAGTTTGGCTGGGATTGATAGATTTCCCACCACCTTTCTGAGACCACCTTAAGCACCGAAGTTATTGGCCCAGTCTCGTCCAAATCAGTCATGACTCACATATGACCAGCTGAGGACTGTTCAGGGACTTATGTGAAGTGAGCTGGTAGTTTTGTCTGGTTTCTAGTGGATCAACATCTACATCCCACACCCACCAGATAACTGGCAATCTGAGTTAATGCTAAGGAAATGGGACTACTTTCCCACCCTTAAGCCCTATCCGCTTCAGTGTTGGTTAAACTTTGTTGTGGTCAAACTATATTTTAACGTAGTTTTGCTGGGCAGTGTGCCTGGGATCAAATCATGTTATAACCTGGTTGTAACACAGACCTGGCTGGCCACAGGGGATTTTCTAAGGGGGTTGTAACATGGGTTTTCCTCATCTATATTGGCTGGGGAAATCATGTCACAACCCAGTCTGTCCACAGCTCCATTTTAAAAAGTGTGCTTAATCAAGATTGTTTAAGCACTGTAGATGGGGCCAAAGAGATGATCCCTCCAATTTGCCTTTAGGCATTTCGATGAAGTGGGAAAAGAAAGCAAATAGCTTACAAGCTGTGGTGTACTTGGAGTTTAAGATTGTCCAGTTAGAACTAAATTAACTTAAAAACGGAGGAGAAATCATAATTTTTATAAATTAAAATTTAATAAAATGCATGTATGGCTTAGCTGAGTGCATATTCATAAATGGTTCCTGTCCATTGAGATCTGCAGGGTTATTTTCTTGAGCTAAGATAAAGGTCTTGTCTGGGGATTAAAGCAGCAGGGATCTCGAGGAAGAGGGGAGCGTGATTAAGTGGTGTAAGCTCATGAGTGGAAGTTTGGAGGTGCGGGTTCTAATACTGGCACAACAACATGATTGCATTGTAATTATGGGCAATTCTTGCACTCTGTGCCTCAGTTTCCCACATATGTTACTGATAAAGGCTGAATGGGACCTCGAAGAGCAAAACTTTCAAGGGAGCCTCACTCTGACTTCCATTAGCACTGCTGTAATTTTTCTGCAAAAATTCTGCCGAATTCCATTTAGGCTTCTGAATTTAATTCTAATATTAAAGTTTTTGGACAGACCTCTTCCCACCCTTCCACCCAGTTTTCATTTAGATACTTTCCTCAAATTTCAATTGATCAATGTAATTAAAAAACTGGAGAAGTGCTGCTAAGATGCTTCATTAACAATAAGTATATTACATGATCTGTCATTTTCACATTATCCTTGTCCTTCCACATCCCCTTTATGACAGGGTTGGGCCAGATGGCTATAGGAGAGTAACAGAAGGCAGATATATAAGCCCCAGGCTAAGTAGGTCCCTTTTCCCTGGGTAAGGTAACAGGAAAGGTTCCAGACTGAGGTACACCAGACTGAGGTGTACAAGCATTATCAGACACCAGGAGGAAGGTCCCATGGTGAGGATAAAGAAGGTGTTGGGAGGAGGCCATGGGGAAGTAGCCCAGGGAGTTGTAGCTGTCACACAGCTGTTCCAGGAGGCACTCTAGACAGCTGCATTCCACAGGGCCCTGGGCTGGAACCCGGAGTAGAGGGGGGGCCCGGGTTCCCCCCAAATCCTCCCAACTCCTGGTCAGACAGAGGAGTCGTCGACCTGGACTGTGAATTCAGAAAAAACGGCCAAGCTGAGGGCTGCTGTGAAGCTCCAAGGCGAGCAAATCCGCCAATAAGCGCAAGACCCACCAAGGTAGAGCAGGAACTTTGTCACACCTTATCTACTCTTTATTTACTATCCTCCTTTGCTGTGTTACGTAAAGTGCCTGTATGTTCCAGTTTTACTAGGGCAGTCCTGGTTTTTCAGAGGATGTCTTGTTGCCCCTGGAATTTTCAGAACAGCCCCAGTATTGTTGCATAAGTCAAAATGTATTTGTTTTTCAGTAACTGTTATGCTGAGCAGAATTTTCTCTGTTTATGAGGGATAGGCTAGTGGAAAGAGTGTTCTGTGTGATGAACGGTATTTGGAGTCAGGAGAAAAAAACAAATGAATGTAGACATCAATCAAAGCTGTTAGCTTGGTCACCATGCATATTCAAAAAACTTGTTCCGTGTTTCATGAAGACCTTATTCAGAACACTAAGTTACAGGAAAAAATCCTCCACTTGGAGAAATACGCATGGGTCACTGAGTCAGAAGCTGACATTAGCAACACTTGGACATATTTTTTTACAATAAAAGTGTACTTTTGTCTTTGGGTTGAGTATTTTGCAATGCAAAAATCATCACAAAAGTTTCCTGTTGTTTTACTTTGAAAATATGGTCATCTCAGTGTTATGTTTTATTTGAACTGTACTTTCCTGGGGGAAGGGACTTGTCCATTTTCCAAGTACCATGCATACCTATGGTGCTGTGTACATAATACTACATTGTCTTACCTGAGTTTACAAATGGTTGCACATGTGAAGTTCTGAATACCGCACACGGAGGCTAAGCTTTGAAAATTCAGCTATAGACACTTCAATGAATTTTATGGTTGAACTTCACCTCGGTTTATTTTCAGTGCAAAGCTGGCAATTATTGTGTTCTGAATCCAGTCTGCACTGTGGTGGCTTAGGGAGAAGAATAGATTTTGCGGGATTGGGAAAATATAGGCACAGGCACCACGAAATCTCTGCTGTGTTATGGGCACAGCAGTCCTGGGGCATGGTTAGCCAAGTACGCTATTTCAAGCAAAATCGGAGATGAGGATGTGCTCTTAGCCACAGGAAGAGCTGATCTCTTAGTCAGAGCAGTTAATCATGCAAAATAAAAAGAAATATGTACAGTTAGTCCCAAATGTTGTCCTGTTTCCAACAGATTTTTTTTTCCCCTTCCTCTTAAGTGACTTGCATATATTTTTGGTATTGCTAATTCACAGCATGGCAGAGTCTGCACAGTGGCTTTATTATTGGAAATGTGGAGGCTCTCTAAGCTCATGAGACATACTCCTGTCACAAAGCTGACCTCCATATGCCTCTCTCAGAGAGAGAGAGAGAGAGAGACGTCTTGCTGACGTCAATAAAGAGCACACTGCATAGGATAATATTACTGTGTACCTCAACCAGCCACTTCCTCTAATTTACTAGAAACTAAGCAAGCTGTTTAGAAACCCATAGCTTCCAGCATGTTTGCACTCTTCTCCCTCAACCAAAGGGCTATTAATTGTCAGGAGCTTGAAAGCTACCTGATTCCTTGTTCAAAGGACCGAAACAGAGGGGATTTCCATGAGTAATAATTCCATCCATGCCTATGCAGTGCACTGCAGGCTAGAGTAAATTGATCCAGCTGCTTGCAAGACTAAATGGAAAAGTGCCCAAGGGGGGCTGGGGGGGAGCGGCAGGAACACATCAACAGATGGAGCTGGATTGTGTTGTCATCACGCGTTGCTCCTCATCTGCTGAGCATGCTCCAGCTTGATTTCCACCATTAGCAGTTTGCTCTCAGCCTTCCTGTTTGTGCTGACTTGCAATATGAGGCAAATTTGTCCAGCACATGTTGCAATGTCTTCTCTCCTAATAAAAAGGATAATTTTAGATTAGCTGGTGCTGTCTTGTTTTTTTCCCCTCCCCCCCCCACCCTCAAATGCCCTTGCAGTGATGACCCAAGTATTTTTGTGCCTTTAGTTTGCTCTACAGAAATCCTCCCAGTGACAGTCTACAAAAGGCTGTGAGGGCGCAGCTATCTTTACAAATAATCAAAATTGGCAGGATTAACCTGTAACCTGAGGCTACAAAAATACAAATTCCACTATCCAGATGGCAGAATTCAAAGTTCCACTCACTTCCTAGCTGAGGTTGCACAAGTAAATTTTTATCCTTGTTGAAAAGAAATAATAAGTAGAAACATAGTAATAAAACATGGGTTGCTTTGTATCTCTGGTTTTAATCAAATGTATTTTATTCCTTTGTGTTTTGCTATTAAATATATTTTGAGGCCTTTATAAAAATAATTTCTATCACCTCCCTCTATATTTAAATCCTCCATAGCTCCTTTGTTATCTTATTAGGATATTCATCTGATTAGTAAATTTAAGTATAATCAGATGGTTAACTAGCACTGACTGGGAACAATTTAGCCACAGTAATGTAGAATAGAAGCATTGCAATTAGTCTCTGTTTTTCTATGGCATTGCTAATTTTAAAAAAATCTTGTATTTAAGGAGACAGATCGCTGGGTTGAACAATTGTTTCTCCAGGGGACTAGAAGGAACCCAGTGACTGCTAATGTGACATTGAGCTGGCTGTCAGTTCAAATTCAGCGAAAGTCAGTAGTGGCTACAGGCTTTGACCATTTTGTGGCCTATGAAATGAATTAGAAGTCTCAGTCCAGTTCCTAGTAGAAAGATGCCCTCATCACAAAAAACCAAAACAATGGCAGGAAAAAAACAACAACAAAACCAAACCCCAAACAAACCGGAACAAAACAAACTCAAACCAAGAAAACCACCCCACCAGCAGCACAGCTACCTATCTGGTTGTCAAGCTGAGGCCATGGAGACTGAATTAACTGTCACTCCTAAATGTAGTCACTCCAAGGCAGAATGGAGGTATAGTGGTGGCATATTTTAAGGGAATCTTATCTTGGTGCGCTCTGTGCTGTGGAGAATTAATAAAACTCAGTGAACTTCTTTCATAGAGATCAAAGGACCTTCTGAAGGTGGGGAAGTATCATTTTACAGCTGGGGAAACTGAGGCAGGGATTTGTAAAATAACTTGCCCAACATCACACCAGTGCTAGAGGTGGGAATAGAACCCACGATCCATTCTCTATCTAGTATCCAGTGCACTGGACCACAGACTCTAGGATTGTCAAGCCAGACTTTTCACAAACACTAAATTCACTGATTTCAGATGATGATACTTATACATTCTAACAAAACAATGTAACTAGGAATCTCAGCACAAGAACAGTACTGCACCTACAATACATCAGTGCTAATAAGCGTATCTGGAGTGGGGGGGAACATAATATGTTAATCTAAAAGCAGTTCTCTTTTTAGAATACATAAACTCTTCATGAGCTAAGTGTTAATTGTGATAAAAAAGGCTGTAAAGTGTATAAGCATCTGCTATATTCATTATTGTCATGTGGATTTTGTGAAGTGTATCTAAAGGTAAATGGTTCAGCTAACAGAGTACAGAAGCAGGAGCTGAAGAGTAAAGTTCACAAGTTGTTTTTGTGATGACTTGTCCTCACAGCTTGGGCAGACAACAAAACTTGACTCACTGGCAGAACTTCTGAGTAGACTGCAGATACACTTTAGGAGAGCAGCACTGGAAGTTCCAACCAATGAGTTTATGATTAATTTTGCAGGCATTTATTGTGCAATGTGAAAAGGCTACTGGCCAGCTCAGAAGTTAAGCCAAGAGATGACTATCAAACAAAGCTGTTATGTTTGGCAGATCTTTCCAAAGCTGCTGTGAAAAACAGACTCTAAGGTGCCACAAGTACTCCTTTTCTTTTTGCGAATACAGACTAACAAGGCTGCTATTCTGAAACCAGACATATTGAAGCTAATTTATGGATTTACCAGATCCATTCTACAATACATTATTTTATTATGATTTTTCTTTTTTGCTTTTTAGTAGAAAAATGAGTTCTGACTTGCACACTGTACATTTTTTAGGACAGGATTCTTACTGTGGACAGTTATACTGAAGGCACTAGTTAATGTTTACCAGAGAGCCTCTTTTCTTGGCAGTTTTCTCTAATGACCTTACAAGGAACTGGTTGTACTTTTTATTTTTTTTTCTCCTGAAAATGAAACTGCATTTCCTATGAAAAACTGACGGTTCTTAGCCTAGATAAAGGTGATGTGGGGGTTAAAATGGCAGTAATAAGAAACAGTACTGCAGACACAAGCAGACTGCTTTTGAAATTTTCCTCTTGTGTGGTTTATCCTAACTACAGGTCAGTCAGTAAACTGTGTTTGAACACTGTCTGGCATGAATGCTTCAGCAATAAAGCTTAATGTGTAACCAGGTTTTTTTCTTCTGTGTCAGAAGTTGGCAAGAAGATACTGTAAATAAGGATCCCTGTGAGTAAATAGATATATGTGTGGAGAGGGGAGGGGAGTGCTAGAGTAAGCAGTTTTGAAATTCATGTCAGTGTTGCTTCAAGTGATAAGAAACCTGCAAGCCATACTGATGCACAGGTTTCAAAAACAGGAAAGCATCTTGTTTAAAAACCTTCTAAGGCAACATGAGGCTTAGAAAAGAAACTGGCTTAGTGGTTAAGTGATTGTACTTCCTTATTGATATAGTGATTTAGATGATGCAAAGCCTCATGGGATTGCACTGTTGTTAACCGCAAACCTAACAGTTATGATGACAAAGTTCTGCACAGACCATGGGGCTTTCTGGAGAGCTGAGAAATCTAAAAGTTTCCCTTTTCATTTCCTCTCTTGTCTGAGTTTGAATTTTTTTTCTTACGTCTTTTTTTTTTTTTTTTAAACTAATGCATTAAAAAATAAAGAGGGGGAAAAAAAAGAAAATTTGGCTGACACCTTCTGGGGAAGTGAAATCTGAAGTTGCAAAAAAATAATAATTTTTTCCCCAAAAGCGTTCAGTAATTTTGGGTGCCTCCGTTCTTATATACCCAACTTGAAACAGCTTAAAGGGGCCTGATTTTGACAGAACACATACTCAGCACTTGTTGAAAATCAGATCCTTTTAAGATGTTTGAAATTGGGCACCCAAAATCACTAGTAACTTTTGGAAATCATGGCTGTTATACTCTGTGTGTGTGTCCGCACGTGTGCACATGCCTTGGGTAGCAGTCTTTGTGGAACTGAACACAAAATGACTGCTAGTATCTATAGGCAGCAGCAGAGTCCTTGCAGATTTAAAGGGGTAGTACCTAGAATACAAAAGGCATGCTGGCTACATAGCTAAAATGCACCCAGAACTCTAGGTTATTATTGACTAAACATGGGTAAAAGCCACAGAGTTTAGACCTAGAGATGATCTTTTCCAAAGTTTAGGTTGTTCAGATAAGGGGTTTTGGCTTGAGTTTATCTGTCCTATTTGGTCAAATTTCTCCTTGATACATAGCTGCAACCACTCAGTGGGGAGGGAAATAAATAGGATATTTCTTTCCCAACATATTGCTATCCTCCCAATGTGTGGCTCAGGACTAATTCATTCTTGCACTCCATTCTCTGCCCCCCCCCCCCACCACCTTTTATTGGATGTTTGTGCCTCCTTGCCTAGGTGTTGCTTTGCTGGCTGTAGTGGAGTTACATCGGGAATGGATTTGGTCCTTAAGGACAGTATTTGAATTGCCTATTCAACAGGCATTTCTATGGCTGTTCAGTCAATTTCAAGAATATATTTTGAAAATGTTAGGAAACCAATTTAACTGGAGTTGGAGCAAAGTTTTGGCCAAAAATTCAGTCTCTGGCCAACAGGCCGGACTTTTGCCAACTCATTGCCTGCTCCTTTAGCCCAGCAGTGAAAAGCAAGCCTGGGGGGAAGCCCGGCCCTTTGCCCATTAGACTTAATTGCACCTTTTTGTAAGCCTAATAAATCCTGCCCCAAATCGCTTCCCCGAGCCACAGGGAAACGAAAACCTAGCCAAGGGCAGGAGCCAGCAGAGCTGCTAAAACTATATAAAGTTGACATTCAGGATGAGATCTCTGCATTGTGATGTTGTTCTGAATGGGATTTTGTGTATGCGTTTGTGCCTGTATCTGAGACTTCCAGTATCTGAACGAGGGAGGTGGGAGGGGAAGCATGGATGTGAGCAGCAAAACTCACTCTAACAGTAGTGCTTCCCCCCCCAACCCCACCCCCAACATCAGAGAGGCTGAGAGAGGAAGACCTGAGTACAGGCAAAGCACACATGAAACTGCCCCCCAAAGAGGCCGTTTAAAGCGCTTTTCCTCATGAGCCTTCGAGAAGACGAGGGAGGGAGAGTGGAAAGGGAAGAGCATGGATTCAGCACCAGAAAGATCCCTTTTAAGTGTGTTTTTTTTTTTTTCCTTGAGCATCAGACAGAATGAGAGAGGAGGAGAAAAATGAAAGCGCCTCTAAAGTGAACTTTTCTTCTCTACTGTGGAGATGTTAAATGAAACTTTTATATTTAGTTACCAGCCAAGAAGAGAAGAGAGGCTTTCAGCTCAGAAATAGAGCCTCTTTTCCCCTTCCCCCAGCTCACTCTGTCTCCATTACCAATCTGATCCCTGTATTGCTGGGCCCTCAGTTCTCCCGCTGATGTGGTGCTATGAAAAGTACTCCGGCACTACAGTGACAGCTGTTGTGTCACAGCAGGGAACCAGATACGCTGCAGATTTAGGTTTAGCAGCCAAAATACCCATGGCTTGTTTAGCTATAACACTCAGGGGAAAAGGTTCTCATTGCTGCCCAGAAGGAGCTGCTTGTACACACAGACCTAGAGGGAAGCACACAGGAAGGTCACAGAGGGGTCACGCTCTAAAAAAGAGACAGCACAAACAGCATGTGCCCTACACTCTCATTTCAAGAGGCGCTCTGGAAATACCTGAGATTGACAATTTCAGGAGAAACGTTGGGTCTGTAAGGTCATCAAGAAGTGTCCAGCTGGTAGAGTTTCAGCAATCTCGTGCCCGTTTCACACCCAGAGCCAAGTTTTGCTCTCTGTGATACTAGTATAAATATGGTGTAATTCCGCTGACTTCAACAGGGTAAACCAATGGAGTTACTCTGGATACACACTGAATTTAGCCATATGGAGTGGAAATCCATCAACTTCATGAAAAAACTCTTACAGATACAGACAGACATCATCTTCCTTTCCAAATGCAAACAGCTGGATGTTCTACCAAAAGGCCTGAAAATGAAAAATCCATTACGATCTACATACCACACAGACTATGCTGACAGATTGTGCCACACGCTCTCAAAGAAACTCCGGAACCACCTGATCAACATCCTCTACAGCAAACAGGGAAAGATTAAGACTGAGCTCTCAAAACTGGATACTCTCATAAAAAACCAACCTTCCATACAAACTTCCTCGTGGCTGGACTTTACAAAAACGAGACAAGCCATTTACAATACACACTTTGCTTCTCTACAAAAGAAAAAGGACACTAAACTATCTAAAAAGAAAAGGAGTACTTGTGGCATCTTAGAGACTAACCAATTTATTTGAGCATGAGCTTTCGTGAGCTACAGCTCGCTTCAGATGCATCCGATGAAGTGAGCTGTAGCTCACGAAAGCTCATGCTCAAATAAATTGGTTAGTCTCTAAGGTGCCACAAGTACTCCTTTTCTTTTTGCGAATACAGACTAACACGGCTGTTACTCTGTAAACTATCTAAACTACTACATGCCACAAGGGGCCACAACAGTGGTTCCCTTAACCCACCCAGCAATATTGTTAATCTATCCAACTATACTCTTAGCCCAGCAGAAGAACCTGTCCTATCTCGGGGCCTCTCCTTCTGCCCCTCCACCCCCACGAACATGATACAGTTCTGTGGTGACCTAGAATCCTATTTTCGATGTCTCTGACTCAAGGAATATTTCCAACACACCTCTGAATAGCATACTAACCCACAGAGACCTTCCTACCAAGACTACAAAAAGAAGGATTCTGGGTGGACTCCTGAAGGTCGAAACAACAGACTGGACTTAGAGTGCTTCCGCCGACGTGCATGGGCTGAAATTGTGGAAAAGCAGCATCACTTGCCCCATAACCTCAGCCGTGCAGAACACAATGCCATCCATAGCCTCAGAAACAACTCTGACATCATAATCAAAAAGGCTGACAAAGGAGGTGCTGTCGTCATCGTGAATAGGTCAGAATATGAACAAGAGGCTGCTAGGCAGCTCTCCAACATCACTTTCTACAAGCCATTACCCTCTGATCCCACTGAGGGTTACCAAAAGAAACTACACCATCTGCTTAAGAAACTCCCTGAAAAGGCACAAGAACAAATCCACACAGACACACCCTTAGAACCCCGAGCAGGGGTATTCTATCTGCTACCTAAGATCCATCAACCTGGGAATCCTGGACCCCCATCATCTCAGGCATTGGCACCCTGACAGCAGGATTGTCTGGCTATGTAGACTCCTTCCTCAGGCCCTACGGTACCAGCACTCCCAGCTATCTTTGAGACACCACTGACTTCCTGAGGAAACTACAATCCATCGGTGATCTTCCTGAAAACACCATCCTGGCCACTATGGATGTAGAAGCCCTCTACACCAACATTCCACACAAAGATGGACTACAAGCCGTCAGGAACAGTATCCCCGATTTTAATGTCACAGCAAACCTGGTGGCTGAACTTTGTGACTTTGTCGTCACCCATAACTATTTCACATTTGGGGACAATGTATACCTTCAAATCAGCGGCACTGCTATGGGTACACGCATGGCCCCACAGTGTGCCAACGTTTTTATGGCTGACTTAGAACAGCGCTTCCTTAGCTCTTGTCCCCTAACACTCCTACTCTACTTGCGCTACATTGATGATGACATCTTCATCATCTGGACCCATGGAAAAAAAGCCCTTGAGGAATTCCACCATGATTTCAACAATTTCCATCCCACCATCAACCTCAGCCTGGACTAGTCCACACAAGAGATCCACTTCCTGGACACTATAGTGCTAATAAGCGATGGTCGCATAAACACCACCCTATACCGGAAACCTACTGACCGCTATACTTACCTACATGCCTCCAGCTTTCATCCAGACCACACCACACGATCCATTGTCTACAGCCAAGCTCTAAGATACAACCGCATTTGCTCCAACCCCTCAGACAGAGACAAACACCTACAAGATCTCTATCAAGTGTTCTTACAACTACAATACCTACCTGCTGAAGTGAAGAAACAGATTGACAGAGCCAGAAGAGTACCCAGAAGTCACCTACTACAGGACAGGCCCAACAAAGAAAATAACAGAACGCCACTAGCCGTCACCTTCAGCCCCCAACTAAAACCTCTCCAACGCATTATCAAGGATCTACAACCTATCCTGAAGGACGACCCATCACTCTCACAGATCTTGGGAGACAGGCCAGTCCTTGCTTACAGACAACTCCCCAACCTGAAGCAAATACTCACTAGCAACCACACAACGAAAACATTAACCCAGGAAACTATCCTTGCAACAAAGCCTGTTGCCAACTGTGTCCACATCTGTTCTCGGGACACCATCATAGGGCCTAACCACATCAGCCACAATATCAGAGGCTTGTTCACCTGCACATCTACCAATGTGATATGTCGTCATATGCCAGCAATGCCCCTCTGCCATGTACATTGGCCAAACCGGACAGTCTCTACGTAAAAGAATAAATGGACAAAAATCCAACGTCAAGAATTATAACATTCATAAACCAGTCGGAGAACACTTCAATCTCTCTGGTCACTCGATTACAGACCTAAAAGTCGCAATTCTTCAACAAAAAAACTTCAAAAACAGACTCCAACGAGAGACTGCAGAATTGGAATTAACTTGCAAACTGGATACACTTAACTTAGGCTTGAATAAAGACTGGGAGTGGATGTGTCATTACATAAAGTAAAACTATTTCCCCATGTTTATTCCAACCACACACACACACACACACACCCCGCCCCACTGTTCCTCACACATTCTTGTCAACTGCTGGAAATGGCCCACCTTGATTATCACTACAAAAGTTTTTTTTTTCTCTCCTGCTGGTAATAGCATCACTCTCTTTGCAGTGTGCATGGCAACACCCATTGTTTCATGTTCTCTGTGTATATAAATCTCCCCACTGTATTTTCCACTGCATGCATCCGATGAAGTGAGCTGTAGCTCACAAAAGCTTATGCTCCTATAAATTTGCTGGTCTCTAAGGTGCCACAAGTCCTCCAGTTCTTTTTTCTGGATACACTGTGTAACAGAGCAATATGTGGTCCCAACCGGTGACTGGCAATGTTTCTGGGACCAAGGCATGGTTTTGTTTTTTTGTTTGTTTTTTTTAGTATATTTGTTTCTTTACTACATTTGAACACCATCCTTATTCACTGTGGCAGTCATGCCCAAAATGTGGTCTGCAGTTACTTTCTCTCTGTGACTTGCAAGGCAAGCATAAAGCTGATGAATAGCAGGTTTTAATTGGTGCTGATCTTGCTTAAGGAAGATAATGGGAGAAGCCAATAGTATGTGTGTGGTGGTGTTTTGTTGTTGTTTGTTGTTTTTTAACAATAAAATGTGTTTTTAATGAATAGTGAATAAGGGTCTCTCGTCAAGTTGCTATTGCTGTCCTCAGGGTTGCCAAGTTCAGGTACCCCAAGCTTTCTGCTTGACAGAACTTTTTGTGGTCATCATTATTAGCCACGTATTGCCGCAATAGAAAAATCCAGGTCCATTTTTCCTTCATGCACATCAATCCATCGAGACACAGATTTTCAAAGTGTCTAGGTGTGCAAATGCTTGTGCAATTTTATGTTACATTTGGGCAGGCAGTTTATGCAGCTGTGTGTGCAGTTCAGTCAAATTGACATGGAAATGGCAATTGTCATTTGCATGCAGTTGTGGTAATTGCATGTATAATTTAAGCATGCAACATACCTAACTTGTTTGAAAATCAGGCCCATATTTTACTGTTTGTGGGATTTTTTTTTTAAAGTTAAGAAAATGCATACAATGTTTTCCCTCACTTGATCTAAAATAATGTTTGTTCACCTGCAAAGCCCATCTTTCCCCCCCTTTTTTGGCATGGGAGAAGGATTGTGAGTGGCAATATAGCAGAGAAGTTTGTCTATTGTAATTCTCTGTGTAAAAGGCTAATGTTAGGTGATTATGAGAGTTGTCAATTTAACAATGTGTGTATAATAATTGTTGGGTACTTAAACTAAGGTGCACCTATCATTAGTTCTATCTGACATACATCTAAATTAATATATGGACGCATGAATGTAAGCACCAAGTGATGAACTTACAATGAGGAAAAGAAAAGAAAAATGGAGCTTACATCATCTCATTACAAGCCAATTGTTTTGTTTTCTAAGATATTTCTCCATAGGACACAGATTAGTTCTTGACTCATTCAGCTTTTGATCATCCAAAAAGTCTTGTGATTGTTCCAGCATTCTATCAACAGCTTCCCAAATGGCACTAAAAGACAGTCACAGTATTCTATTATCCTATGTATCTTTTTTCCCCCAAGGATGTTCGTATTTGATAGGCAAGTTGGGAAAAAATATTATTTTTATATTTTTGGGAAGTTGTCCCCATGAAAGGGAATTGTTCATTGTTAGGATTTTTTGTCCAAGCCTTTTTGCCATCTTGATCAAAGTGAGTTTCAGGTTGCCCTATTATGCTGCTGTAGCTACTGGCACATTGTCTGTCTGTCTGTCTGTCTTGTCCACATAATAGGACTAGCAACTACTAGTCAACTAAAAAAAGCAAGGAGTATTTGTGGCACCTTGGAGACTAACAAATGTGTTTGGGCATAAGCTTTCATGGGCTAAAACCCACTTCATTGGATGCATGCAGTGGAAAATACAGTAGGAAGATATATACACACACACACAGAGAACATGAAAAAATGGGTGTTGTCATACCAACTGTAATGAGACCCATTAAATAAGGTGGAGAATTGCGACTTTTAGGTCTGAAATTGAGTGACCAGGGAGGTTGAAGTGTTCTCCGACTGGTTTTTGAATGTTATAATTCTTGATGTCTGATTTGTGTCCATTTATGCTTTTGCATAGAGATTGTCTGTCTGGTTTGGCCAATGTACATGGCTTGTTGGCACATGATGGCATATATCACATTGGTAGATGTGCAGGTGCAATTCTCCAACAAAAAAACCTTCAAAAACAGACTCCAACAAGAAACTGCTGAATTGGAATTAATTTGCAAACTGGACACCACTAAATTAGGCTTGAATGAAGACCCGGAGTGGATGGGTCATTACACAAAGTAAAAACTATTTCCCCATGCTAATTTTCCCCCCTACTGTTACTCACACCTTCTTGTCAACTGTTTGAAATGGGCCATCCTGTTTATCACTACAAAGGTTTTTTTTTCTCCTGCTGATAATAGCCCACCTTAATTAATTGGTCTCGTTACAGTTGGTATGGCAACACCCATTTTTTTTCATGTTCTGTGTGTGTGTGTGTGTGTGTGTGTGTGTGTGTGTGTGTGTGTGTATATATATGTCTATCTTCCTACTGTATTTTCCACTGCATGCATCTGATGAAGTGGGTTTTAGCCCACGAAAGCTTATGCCCAAATAAATTTGTTAGTCTCTAAGGTGCCACAAGTACTCCTCCCTTTTTTTTTCTGATACAGACTAACATGGCTTCCACTCTGATACTAGTCAACTAGTGCTACTAGCTCACATGGTAGCAAACTGTGCTTTTGCATCTGAAGCTCCCAGTTTCAAATCCTGCTGATGGCCCAAGAGGGATGGTGTTCTGCTGCAATTAACGATGAGCCCAAACCAACCCCCCAAATCATGGGGAAGTTCAGACCCCAAACTGATGACTATCAATTTCGATAGGCAATGTAGCTTCAAAACTGCAGTCTCTTCTGGGACTGCCTACAAGAGGCTGCCAAAACTGTCATTGTGGGGAGCCCCAGATAGTGAATCTGAGAACAGCTGCTTAGGGTGGGCCATATGGAAAAGCCATGTTGAAATGACTTTTGCAGGGTGCCTTGGAGGTGCTTGCAGCCGCCCTGCTCTCTTTATCCTAGCACTGTGCTTAATGGTATTACCATTCTCACATACTCCTCGGCAGGGAGTGCAGATCAGTTTCAAAGGAACTGCCTCTTCCAACATGTTAAATCAGAGATCTGAGCTCTCTTCCAGCTACAATCCAGTCCTTTATTCTAGATGCACACATCAGGGAAAGACTAACAGAAGTTTAGTATAGCATGTAATGTAGCTCAGCTTCCTGGGAATCTGGGTCTTACTGGCCCCAGAGCCTTTTAGTGGCAGGGCCTCTGGGATAGTCATTGTACATCCTTCAGGTTTGAAGATGACCATGACATCACTGGTTGGTTTGGTCTGGTTTCTGTGAACACGTGAGTGGCTAATCAGACCAATTTGAGCTTTGCTTTCTGTGTGAGTTTTTTGACCGCTTATAGCGGGATCCCCCATCAGCTGCAGTATGCTGACCAAGGTTAAGGCGAAGCAGATAATGTTTAGGGCACCTTTTCTCGCCCCTTCCTCATACTACCAAGGTGAGCAGTGTGATCCTAAGCAGGACTGCTCAGTCACCCAGGGGGCTGCTGAATTCCACGGCTGCTTCAGTCCAGTGAAAAGCGACCCTATGTCCTGAGCTGCTTGTGTGCAAGTCTGTAGTCACAGAGGCACTGGCATCTATGGAGCACGGGGGAAATGGAGAGCTATTTACAGGTTGAAAAGTTATAATTACATTACTGGAGGGTGAGTGATTTGGTGGGCAACAGATGGAGGGGAAGTAAATTTAGTGCTGGTGAAGTGCTGAGTTGGCAGCGCTGGAGAATTTATCCCTCTATCTGCATTATAAGCTTATGAGTCCTCTGTGGTGCCTATCAGCTTGCCTCTTGTGATGATTGGGCTTACAAATTTACTCTAATTGTGAGCTCAACTATAAAAACTGAGTGTAAGCTCACAAGAGGT
The DNA here is from genome assembly GCF_965140235.1 of Caretta caretta. NCBI lineage: Eukaryota > Metazoa > Chordata > Testudines > Cheloniidae > Caretta > Caretta caretta. The sequence continues at coordinate 135,109,010 of NC_134208.1, read as the reverse complement.
CACAATAACCTATAACAGCAAATGTTAATGGGAAAGGGGGGGAAAAAGGGAGACAGACTGAATTAGTCCAGACAAAGAGGCCTGATGATAAAATTCAAGGACTATTAAGATCATCCCTGGTTTAAAAAAAAAAGGGAGGGGGAAAAGAGGGTGGAACTGAAAATTGGTGTGTCAGAGATTAGGCCTAACTAGTGGACGAAATAATAATAGTGCCCTGAGAATCCTTGATGTTTTACCTCTTCCTTTTATCTCATTCTCCTTTTCTCCTTGCCATTCTGAGCATTACCTCTGTAAGGAGTGACTTCCATCTGCCACAAGTTTAGCAGAGTTCCCCGGGGAAAGACCGACAACCCAATAACAGTGAATGACAGCTGTGATTGTGTGGAGAATATGCAGCAGATTTTTGGTTGGTGTAAATTGGTGTGGCTTCATTGATAAGCGATAGAGCAGCACCAACATACATCAGCTGAAAATCTGGTGGAGAAGGGATTCCATTAATTAACTAGAGATTGTACTAAGCCAGAAGTCTGGATCCAAACTTTCTCAAAGTTTGGGGGGGTGTTTGGATTTGGAGTTTAGTTTAGATCCACCTCTAGTTAAATCCATGTTATCAGCTGGATACAACACGGCATCTCGGGCAAGGTAAATAGGTTAGAATTCCCTTCTCAGTGCAGATATCTTCTTTCTACTTCCCCGTCGGGTAGAGAGTAATGTAGCCACTGCAGTGCCCTGCTAGCCAGTCTGGGGAATTGGACACTGAGGAGGAAAGCTGAACTTGGGTCATTCTTGTGACAGTGCACCTTTGTAAGCCACCACCAGACCAACCTGTCTGTGGTGTTTGTAGTTTAAAGCTGCTATGATGTAGGTAGAGTGACCAGATGTCCTGAAATTAGGAGGTTTATCTTTATAGGCAACCTATTACCACTCCACCCCGTCCCGACTTTTCACACTTGCTATCTGGTCACCCTAGACACAGGTGCCAATCCTGCACAGACATATGCACATACTAATCTTTAGGGGAGAGAGTAGTCCCATGACATTAGTGGAGTCTCAACAGTGTGTACATTTAAATGCATGCATTAGACTTTGCTGAATCAGGGCTATAGAGTGTAATACTTAGATTGTAAGGTCTTTGGGACAGAGACTGTCTTTTCATTGTGTGTCTGTACTGTGCCTAACACTGGGATCCTGATCATGGATTGAGGTCTCTAGGCGCTGCTGAGGTATCAACATAGTAGTTACTTGTTTTCTGTGTAATGCCCCTTTTACATTTCTAGGAGTCTGCAGCTCCAGGCAACCATTTTGAGAGGTAGAGTTTATGTTCATGGCATGCAAGCAGAGAGGCTAGATTAAAAAACATAAATACTTTTTCTGGAAGGTTGCAATGCAACACTATTTTATTTCTTAGAATTCAAAATGATAACACACAAGAACCTCAAAACAGAGAGCCCAAGCTGGCTGCTCCCTAAAACAGAGTGGCACATCTCCTGCAACCTTACTTTAGGTGGCTGGCTGTTTGCATACTGACTGAAGCTAGGCCCAGATTGTGTGCCTCCCTACAGAGCCCCTTAGCCTGCAAGTAGGATCAGGAAAACCCCTTAAATTTAAATCGACCACTTACAATTTTAGCAGAGTTTTCAGTACACCAGAGATATCAGTGCAGATTGACACAAGAGGCACACTTTGTGTTGCTGCCTGATGAGGACTTTACTTTTGTTCTTATTTTGTTTTCTCAATCTCAAATAATTCATTCTGATAGAACTATCCATTTGCTCTTAGTGTATGTAAAATGTATCGAAGCACAGACTTTTGAAGAACGTATTTGTTTCTTTAATTATTGTAAATTAGCTTTTTTCACTAAATGGGGGGGGGGGGGGGGACAGGGGGGAAACAACCTCCCAGAGACAGATCTTGCAGTTGGAAAATGTGAAATGGAAACATTGCTTTTTGAAGAAATTCAGACTTTTAAGAATTTTTTCTTTTCAGTGCAGTGAAATACTCAGTGACTGAACACTTGTGTTTTTCATCCAATAAAAAAATAAATAAATTACATTTAGGAAAATAATTAGAAAAGCAGTTCAGCCATATAAAGAAATGAGACCCATAAAAGCAGTTGCATTAGAAGAGAGTTGACCATTAAAATGGTCATATTAGACAATAAGACAATTAGGGGCTTCCTTGGTCCCTTTCTGGGGTTCATACTTTTCAAGTCAGAGCTTCCATATGCGGGTGTAAGGGTGAGAAACCAAGCGAGGTCTCATTATTTCTTGTTTAACTTGCCCATTTAAACGGATAGTTCTTTTTCTATGGAGTTGTTTATATAGCTATCCCATCTGTAAATGGATGAACTGTTCTTTTCCTAACTTAGCTTGCTATCTTTTTTTCAAAACATTTGGAATGTTTTGGTTGCGGTTTTTGTTTTTGTTTTAGAAAACTAGTGAGACTGAATTAGCCTGTGATTGCATTGATGGAACTGAAGTGTCTAGATGCACCTTTGACCTCTACAGTAGACATTTTGGAATAGATTTCCAAAGCTGCATCCAGATTTAAGAACTCAGTACATTGCGTGCTGAGGCTCTTAAGAAAATCTAGCCATAAGTGTCACAGCGGGTGCTGAACATTTCTGAAAATGTGGCCCTTATCTAGGCGCCTAAATAGGATCTGTGCTCCTTATCAATATCAGTTGTGGGTACAGAGGCTTTGAAAATCAGGACCTGAACTCTCTTGAAAATTTTGCCCTTCATCTGCTAGCCTTCATACTCTTTGCCCCAAATATGAGGGAATTCAAGGCACACCACCAAACTCCTTTTTTTTTTTTCATTTATACAAGATAAACATATTGAGAACAACACTTTAAAACAAAAACGGGGCTGTGAAGTTCAAATGTTTTGCCCACTTTATGCCAATGTATCAGTGGCTCCCAGACTCTGGTCCATGAACCACTGTTGGCTCACAAAGCGCTTGCTGGCTGGCTACTCTTTTCTCCAGGAGCTTCTGCAGGGCTCCAGGCTCTCCATTGCAATGAAGAACTTGAAGGCCTACAAAAGCATCTGGAAACTGAGAGGAGGGGTCAGCACTGGCCATCTCTACTAATGGCTGTTGCTGTGTGGAGGGAGAGAGGATACATGAGCCACTTTGAGCAACCAGAGGCGCCACTGGAAGAGGAATATCCAGGAAAGCCAGGCGAAGGGAAGAGTACCAGGTGTATGAGCGACTTGTGCCAGTGAGGAGGGAGCTAAGTGGTAGGGAAGCACATGTTGGGAGAGAGAAGGAGACCAAGCAGTAGGGAAGCATATGCGAAGGAACTGGGAGGAGGAACTGAACTTGTGCAGGGGAGGGGAGATGAAGAGCCAAAGGAGACAACAGATTTAATATTTTCCAAAAAGCAGGATTAACTTACTGCATAACACACAGTAGGTTTAAAACAAACAAAAGGAGGTGGTGCTTCACAAACGCACAGTCAACCCGTGGAACTTGTAGCCAGGGGATGTTGTGAAGGTGAAACGCATAACTGGATTCAACAAAGAATTAGATAGGTCCACAGAGGAAAGGTCTATCGATGGCTATTAACCAAAATGGCCAGGGATGCAACCCCATGCTCTGGGTGTCCCTAAGCCTCTGGCTGTCAGATGCTGGGACTGGATGACGGGGGATGATGGATCACTCAATAATTGTCCTGTTCTGTTCATTCCCTCTGGCCAGTGCCAGATACTTCACTGTCGGAAGACAGGATACTCGTCTAGATGGACCATTGGTCTGACCCAGTATGGCCATTCTTATGTTCACAGCTAAATCTACATGAAACCTTTCCTAGTTTCACTTTTCCATGTAAATTAGTTGCTGTAGGAGTGGGTGTGTGCACTCATGATTGGGAAGGGAGATGGTCCAGGAGACCATCCCTTCTCTCTCTATTAAAATGTGGGCTATATTACGGGAAAAGTATGAGGACCCCAACAACATACTGAAGTCCCAATTAAAGTTGCTACAGCACTTTTCACAGACTCGTAGGGGTATTATCTCATGTCCTGGCTGCATAACAGCTTGGGTAATTACATTCTGCCACCTGAAACCATCTAGAATTTCATTTGAGTAAGAGATTCCCATGTCCTCAACTGGGGTTAAGTTATTTTTTCCTGACTTGCCCAAATAGCCCACTACAGTCAGTGGGGCTACTTGCATGAGTAAAGTGAGCAGGATTTGATTCTTATGGTATTGTGTGTATGCTGTTAAATATTGGTTGCATTTCAGCCTACAGGTAGCTGCATTCATCAGCAGATGAGTCATCACTGTGCAGTTTGTAAAGTGCTCTGGTGTTCTTTGAGAGGAAAGGTGTTGAATAAATGTAGTATATTCCCTATGTAGACACACAGCATTGCAGGGAATCAGACTGAATGTATATAACTTCTTGCTGCTTTGGTGGTTTGGTGATTTAAAGTTTTCCATTAAATGCAGAGGTTTTGGGAAGTGATGAAATAGAACTAAGTGTTGGAAAATGTTGGGATACAGAAAATAAAAGGACAAGCTGGAGCCATCTAATTCTAACCAAAGCAATCTCCAAAGCAGTTATGCAGCATTGGATGAGGGGAAGCAGTAGACGTGGTATATCTTGACTTTTAGGGTTTTGTTACTGTCTCGCATGACTTTCTCATAAACAAACTAGGGAAATGCAACCTAGATGGAGCTACTATAAGGTGGGTGCAAAACTGGTTGGAAAACCGTTCCCAGAGAGTAGTTATCAGTGGTTCACAGTCATGCTGGAAGGGCATATCGAGTGGGGGCCCACAGGGATCGGTTCTGGGTCTGGTTCTGTTCAATATCTTCATCAATGATTTAGATAATGGCACACAGAGCACACTTATAAAGTTTAAGGACGATACCAAGCTGGGAGGTGTTGCAAGTGCTTTGGAGGATCCGATTAAATTGAAAATGATCTGCACAAACTGGAGAAATGGTCCGAAGGAAATAGGATGAAATTCAATAAGGACAAATGCTAAGTACTCCACTTAGGAAGGAAGTCAGTTGCACACATACAAAATGGGAAATGACTGCCTACGAAGGAGTACTGCAGAAAGGGATCTGGGGGTCATAGTGGGACACAAGTGAAGTATGAGTCAACAGTGTAACGCTGTTGCAAAAAAAGTGAACATCATTCTGGGATGTATTAGCAGGCGTGTTGTAAGCAAGACGCGAGAAGTAATTCTTCCACTCTAATCCAGTCTGATTAGGCCTCAGCTGGAGTATTGTGTCCAGTTCTGAGTGCCACATTTCAGGAAGGATGTGGACAAATTGGAGAAAGTCCAGAGAAGAGCAACAAAAATGATTAAAAGTCTAGAAAACATGACCTATAAGGGAAGATTGAAAAAAAAAATTGGGTTTGTTTAGTCAGGAAAAGAGAAGACTGAGAGGGGCCATGACAGTTTTCAAGTATGTAAAAGGTTGTTACAAGGAGGAGGAAGAAAAATTGTTTTTCTTAACCTCCTGAGGATAGGACAAGAAGCAATGGGCTTAAGTTGCAGCAAGGGAGGTTTAGGTTGGACATTAGGAAAAATGTCCTAACCGTAAGGGTGGTTAAGCACTGGAATAAATTGTCTAGGGAGGTTGTGAAATCTCAATCATTGGAGATTTTTAAGAGCAGGTTAGACAAACATCTGTCAGGAATGGTCTAGATAATTAGTCCTGCCAAGAATGCAGGGGACTGGACTAGATGACCTCTCGAGGTCCCTTCCAGTTCTATGATTCTATGATAAAGGACCTGAGAGTGAGTTAGGAGTGGAAATATTGTCTCCTGTTTAAGCAAGGAGGCTGTGATGGGAGAGGATTAGATGCCAGGGGAATAATCTCTCTTTACAGTGTTTGATCCCTCCACTTTCCTGCAAAAATCAGGATGGCTGGTTAGCTAATTAAAAAAAAACAAACCCAAACTCTCTTCTTCCAGTATGCACATCTGCATACATATCACATGCTGCTTTCTTTACTCAGAGTGGGCTGGAGGGAGCATTATCTAGATTAGAAATTCAAGGGTGCCATTAAAAACCATGCCCCTTCTTTATTTTACTCTTCCCTCTTCTAGCTTTGTAGTTTTCTTGCTGGCCTTATATTTTCTGCAGTTGTTCAGCTACAGTGGGCATCATTACAAGGCCATGGCAGATTTCTGAATTGTGTAGCCTCATACATTATGTATCAGAGCTAAGAATCTGACCCTTAATTGCTCCATTAAATCTCTCAAGGCTCCTCATGCTATTCCCAGGTATCTGTCTATTTTCGTATCATTACATATTTTTTAAAAGGTTAACTTTATACACTACAGGCCTGGTCCTCAAAAATGCCAAGCACCCGCAACTCATATGAAATACAGTGGGAGTGGTGGGTGCTCAGTACCGCTCAGGATCAGGCACCAAAAGTTCTGGGTTGCTTTGCATTTTATGTTCTATTTTGCTTTTCACTACTGCCTATAGACTATAACAGAAGTGGTTATACTACCTGACACAAGACTCTATAGAAGGATATCGTTCTCTATTCATCTCTCTAGGATTTTAGAAATATGTTCTATACAATGCTATTTGTTTGTTCTTATTAAATTCTACAGGACTTTTCCATATATTTGTGGTTGGGTGCATTATGCAGACTTTTTACCTTCCTCAGAAGCAGTAGGTATGATATGGGCCAATCGTAGAATAAATCTTAGATTTGATGGATCAGTAGGCTGTCTGAAATGAGATAGCAAATCTTATGTTCCTATGAAATAGCTGTGGGCCTTATTTGGACTAAGAGGCTGCATCTTCTTCAGTAGGTTTGCTTTTGAATCAGAATTAGACTCATTTGATACATTTAAGAGGAAAGAACAAGCTTCCCCCCCACCCCCCTTATCGTGAAATGCCAGGGCTGTTTAAAATTAATAGTAACCCGTGTAAAAGAGGAGAGGAGAGGAAATGAAAGAAACTTTTATTTCCTCCCAGAAACAGCCCTGTTTTCCTGCCTTTTCCATCAGAGCGCAGGCGTTTGTCAGCTTTGGCACCAGAAAACATTTTTTTTAAAAAGTTTTCAAACACCAGGAATTCTTCTGTCCTTTTAAACATAGACCTGCAGGAATGTCTAGACTGTAAAATGGACCAAGAAAATGGAGTTCAACTTCTCAATCAGTTAATTTTTGTTCTATATAGAGCACTGCACTCATTCCTGCTCACAGCAGGACTGAATGTTTATTACCACAGGACAACATAGAATACTGAATGTGCAAATACAAAGTACAATGTAAAAGGCATTGCCTCCTCAAGGGTGGGCACAAGATTGGGAATCTGGAAACTGGGCTTGTATTTCCAGCTCTCTTAAAGTCACTGTGTGACTTTGGGCAAATAACTAATGGCAGTACTTTCAAAAGTTTTCACCAGTAGCCTGAGGTGCCTAGGGCCTGACTTGTCAAAGGTATGGAGCACTGACCATGTCCCTACATTTCAAACACCAAGAATTATGGTTAATCAGGCCCTAGGCAACTCAGATTGAGAACCCAAATATAGAACCACCCAAAACTACTAGAGCCAAATCTTTTGAGAGAGTCTCCATCTTCTGTCCCTTGGTTTTCCCCATTCATAAAATGGGGATAATACCAACCTTACAGGAGCGACAGACAAAGGTTGGGAAGGAATAGTCTGTTCCTCATTGGTAAAATGGGGATCTGAGGTAAAAAGGGATTGTGACTTTCCCAAGAAGTTTTTGGCAAGGCTAGGGATTGAACGCAAATCTCCTGAGTGCCAGACCAATGCCGCAAGCATTCTCCTCCTTGAAGGCATGTGTAGCCCTTGTAGTTATGGTGGGATCCCCCTACTTTGGGATCACCACATGCTCAGGGCTGGCACTCGCTGCCTAGTGTAGAGGTACCTGTTGTCCATTCCCAAACCCTGGAAGTACTAGTTGTAGACGAAGAAGGAGAAGATTGAAAGCTTACTTGAAGAGGTCCCGCTGACTCTCCCGTTCAGTCCCACTCACATCTAGTTTCCTGCCTGGCTAAAAACTAGCGTGATTGGAGCTTGGGTTATTTTCTCCAGGCTCCAGCAGTTCAAACAGATCCCGTCCAGCAGTGTGTAGAGTCTTCTTGCTCATATTGGATGTTTAGGGATTACTTGCATCTGCGACTGAGGGGGTGAAGAGGGGAGAACCACTCAGTCAGTCAGAGCAGTATATGGAGTATTCCCTCTTTATTCTTGGGGAGAGGTATGTGGATACATCAATTTTTGGCAGCTATAAATAACAAGGAGGGAAAAGGATGAAATGGAAATGGCGCCTAAGCTCTCCTGATCTGTGGACAGCAAAATGTGAGGGAAATGAGAAATTCACATTCTCTGACTCAATTGCCCCCCTCTCTGGTATTGTACATAAGACAGTACACTCACTTCTAAAATAACTGCTCTGTTTCTTTTCTGGAATAAACGGAACACATTAACCTCATCAAACGTGCATTCAGTCAGGAGTTCTCTGGCTGCATGTGACTTTTCAGGAGAGGACTGGGGGAGCTCTGTGTACCTTAGCGGGAACAATTTCCCAACTTCATAGACACAGAGCTCCCTCAATGTCCTTCAGAAAATTCCTTAAAACTGTCCTGCTACATGACCCATTTATGACCGCTCGGCACTCCCCTTAGTGTGATTTTTAACACTTCTAGTCTTCAAAGCACTTTAGAAACATTAGCTGAGTTATCCTCTCAGCACCTTTCTGGGACAGATAAAAAAAAATTATCCTTAGCTTACTGATTGGGAAATTGAGGAAGAGTTGTAGTGTTTTACCCCTGGTGACAGAAGGAGTTGGTGTCAGCTCTGGAATAAGAATTTGGGAACTTCAGCTTCTCAGGTTTATGTTCAAACCACACTTCTCTCTGTTTCCTGCTCATACATATTTTGGTTAAGCAGCTATTTGGATGCTGCAAGTCACCCATAGATTGTTTGTTTTTGTTTTGTTTCTCATATAATGCTTATCTAAGTTCCTGTGCTGGTATAGGTTGCCTGGTGGTGAAGTGCCTGTTGTGGATTGGTCAACCAGAATGAGGTACAGACTAGACATAATGACATATGAAGACTTATGCATGGACATAGCTAAACCTAAACCACTGATTGTGTTAGCCAGAAACGTAGATACGTGAACTCAGCCACTGTCAAATACCGCAGTATGTGAAAAGCAAATTATGCTGATTGTTTAGAGTGCCCAGAGACCCGCCTACTTTATTTGAGTTGTTTGTTTTCTCTTCTTAGAACTGAACTAAGAGGATGTTACACTTTCTAAACTTGTAAACCAAAGTGACTTGTCGTTGTTTTGCAATGCTGGTTTTTGTTTTACAGTGTCATGAAAATCATTGTAATTTAAAATAGAAAAGCTCTCTTACCCTAGCTGAATGAGGGGTGTTGGTGAGCATCCGATGAAGTGAGCTGTAGCTCACGAAAGCTTATGATCAAATAAATTTGTTAGTCTCTAAGGTGCCACAAGTACTCCTTTTCTTTTTGCAAATACAGACTAACATGGCTGCTACTCTGAAACCTGAAGGGATAGTTTACCTCCCATTGTTTAGTGCAGAGTTCAGGTCTGCATGGAAGATCTAATCCATGATGCTCTTCGCATGTGTGAGACTGTCCTGTGCATGTAGAGAGGTGAATACCAAAAGTGAGATCAACTATGAGGATCTGAGGGGAGAATGTAGCCCTTGTATGATTCTGTTGCTGCAAACTTTAAAATCTTTTTTTAAAAAAGGTAAATCTGAGTTAGTGTGTTCTGTCACGCTGGGATGCCGGTAAAAGTCTGTACAGTTGGTCTGGGTGAGCTGTGTTTACAGTGAATGTGGTTCCTTTCTAAACAAGCTAGTGTGCTGACTTTAAAATTAGTACAAACATGCTAAATGTTAAGAGTTTTCTGGTTTTGATTTCAGTGGGGAATATTTTATATACAAGCACAAGCGTGTGTGCAATATATTCACACTCTTCTCCCCTCCCCCCACAGCTGCAGTATCAATAGTAAGAACAATGAAAAGCATTAAATGTAGACTAAACCCACACTTCCTCCCTTGAGTACTAAGCTGCAGCAAGCAGAAATCATTAAACTAGGATAGAGAAAATGACTTTTGGCTTTGTCTAAGCCCTCATGTCAGTGTTATTCTGCAATCTCTGTGTTGAATGGAAACTGTTTTCTTTTCCACAAGCTCTAAGCTTACAGACTAGGTTTCCTGCTTTCCTGTTAGTGCCTCCACCTACCCAGACAGTTTTGACATTTTGACTTACTGATCAGCTATTTTCTACCACAATTCTTTTAGAAAAGGTTTTGCATATTGTTGTAACAGCTGACTAAGCAGCAAAACAGCTCTGTAAGTGAGAGAAATAAATGCAGGGCTTTCTGTTTAGCTATCTAGCAAAGCTCTGTTTCTTGAACATTTGAGAGATTTACCTTGACAACAAATCTGTTAGATGGATTTGCTGGAATTCAGCTGTGATACATTTGATAGGAAAGGATGCATTCTGTTGCCCCTGGAATAAAGTAAAATGCATGTGGACCCTGAAAATACAGTACTTAAAGGACTCGTGCAGAGGAAATGTGTATTGAAACAACCACAGACATATATGCAGACTGGGGATGCTTGGAAAGCTCTGAAAACAACGCCATGTGCAAAAATGAATAAATGAAAGCAATTTTGTATACGGAGGCCCTACAGACCATCAATATGCAACTACAAAAGAATTTTCCAATATCTGTCACATCAGAACAACCCAGAATGATGCATTTGGGGGCATCAGCAGCAAACTTGGGAACAGGCCAGTAGACGTTTTGGGACTTAACAAAACAATTTAAAAAAAATACACTCCATTGCCTGGTTAATGGGGACATTCAGAGCATATTTCTGTGGTGGTTTCCATTTTTATGTTCCCTTGGCAGGTTACCTCTAATGTATCTCAAAAAATAAATCGTGTCTGTCTTCAGTTAGCGTTGGGCGTATCTTCAAAGGTTCTGAAGAGTTGAAAGGTTCTGGTGTCTCAGTTCTAATCCTTAGCCAAACTTCATCCAGACTTATTTGAATCTCTGTTTTATTTAGGCCTTCATGGCAAAACCAGCTTTAGACTTCAGTTTAGAGTCATAAATCTACCATAAACGGACTCAGAATCTCAGCAGGCCGGCCTGTTGGGAAAAATGGGATGTGTTTCTTTGCAGTTAATAAACTCCTCAGGATGAGGACTGTCATTTCTACTGGTTTCAGAGTAGCAGCCGTGTTAGTCTGTATTCGCAAAAAGAAAAGGAGGACTTGTGGCACCTTAGAGACTAACAAATTTATTAGAGCATGAGCTTTCGTGAGCTACAGCTCACTTCATGATCCGATGATGTGAGCTGTAGCTCACAAAAGCTTATGCTCAAATAAATTGGTTAGTCTCTAAGGTGCCACAAGTCCTCCTTTTCTTTTTGTATTTCTACTGTATACGTGTACATTGCACAGCAAGCTAGGGCTCTCCTGATCTTAAGGCCCCAAATTAGGGTGTTGCTGCAATACAAATAATTATCTTGCAGGGATATCAGCAATCATACACCAATATGATCACCTCCAGCATAAGGAAGCAAATGGCATCTGGAGAGAGGAACTTTGGTACGAGGACAAGGGCTTGAGGCTAAAAAGTGAAATATTTGAATTCCCCAGTTTTAAAACCTGCCTGGCAAATGGCATTCTATCACCTGAAGTTACCAGGTTGTGCTATGCAAGGGGGATGGGACAGTGTGTGGGGTGGGGATGGCTTTTCCCTCTCCACTGTTTGACAATTTTAAATGAATTTTAGAACGAACAAGAGAGAGTGGTAGTTCTGAATGGTGAAATCCTCTATGTGTCCACAGAACAAGCACAACATGGGCAACACCACTGCAGGCTTTCCTAATGCTCAGTCGCTATTCCGATTGCAGTCGCTGTCCTAGCTGTCTTAAGCCGGCCCTGCCCGCAGCAAACTGGGGCCTTAAGCATCGTGGGACCCGTCCTTGGTTCTAACCTGTGCTGTGGCCCAGCCCACCCAGCTGGAGTAAATAGTAGCAGGGGGCCCTACCTCACTTCCCAGAGAATCAGAGGCAGCAGCATGGCAACCTCTTACCCCAAGAATGGCAGTAAAGTCCCCAGGTCCCTTAGAAACAGCATTCACGGGACTTGCATTGATAGCCCATAACAGACCAGAGGGCGTTGGCTGATCCTAACATTAAATCTGAAGCATATAGAGAGTGCTCAGTCTTGAGAGGTTTTAATTCTGACATTGATGGTACACTAAGTGTTACTGGTTGACTAAATAGATTATTGCATAATAGGCTATTGCATCCTCCTCCCCTCTTGGGGTGTGTGTGTGTTTTTAATATTCACTGGCATTGGGTGACTCCTAGTTTGTTTGTTTGTTTTGGTTTTTCCCCAAAGTGAGTTTTGTGCTTATGGTGTTCAGCCCAGGTGAATGAAATGCTCTTTTCTAATGAGAAGGAAGAGCATTGATGGTGGAAGTGAAAGTTTCTTTTCACTGTCTCACCAGAGTGACCTGAGGGAATGAGAGGGTAGTTCAGTCTCCACAGCTTATTCAGCCTTTGGCCTGTCCATTCAGGCTGTTAGTACGTATGTCAGTGGTGATGGTACTCCTCATGATGTGCATTGGAAACACACCCTTATTTCCTGTAGGTATGGCTAGTAATGATTCTTCAGTCACCATCCACTTGAGGTAATTTGTTACAATGACACACAGGAGAGAGGCTTCATAACTCAGTACAAATCCTATCAGCCATCCAGACCCTTATCTATGGCTTTTGTGAGAGGAATTGAAAAAATGAGGTCAGAGGAAAGGGTATGAAGGTTATGTGCCTTCTGACCCTTCCACAGAAGACACAGACATACAGTAATAAATAAAAATAAATAAAATAGGCCAAACTCTGATCAGATATATATCTGCATCCCCCACAGACATCAGTGGAGTTACAAGAGTATAACAGAGAAAGGTTTGCCTCAGTGGCTTTTATGCAGTAGACGTGAAACATGCGGTCATTGTCATAACATCAGAACCTAAATAGAATTAGCATGCAGAGCTGCAGATCTCTGCTTACCTAACACAGGGGACAAAATGCTGCATGGTAAAACAAGTTGTTTAAAGTAGTACAATAGGCTGACTGGAAGAAAGAGGATTATGTTGATGCAACTGTTTATTTGTGCTGCTTTCCTGTTGCTGTTACACAGATTCTGGGAGCTCCCTCTCCCCATGTCTTCCTCACAATTTCCTGATCTCTTCATCTGTGTAGCAGAAACTTCAGCAGGCTCCAGAGGAAGATCTCCGCTAACAAATCTGAATACATTTTAATTAGTTAGAAGAACATTACTGCTTGCCCTTGTAGCTGGTTCTTACAGTGGAGGCTGTCATCAGTATTGCCAACACCAAATGTTCAAAAATGTTCAAAAATCATGAGTTTGTCTTTAAAATCATAGGATTATGTAAAAATAATAGATTTGGTGTTCTTTTTATTTGCCTTCTAATTTTTGAGCCTTAAGGGTGCACTGGGGTCACATTTTTGAAGCTTTCTGCACAGCCACAAGGGCTAGAAACGATTTTTGTTTAAAAATGAAGGCTGAAATCATCACATATTCACTTGACTCCAGGAGCTGGGGCTTTAAGGAAAACAATAATTATCATGAAACTCATGATGACATCATGAGAATTAACAACACTGCATCATTGCTCTCACAGATGTGAGAAGAAGGTCCCTGGTGGTTCTTTTAATGGTACATTTGTTGGATGGAGAGATCTCTTTTCTCTGTCTCTGGGAGATCCCAGCATTTGAGAGGAATTAAATGGGTTGGTGCTTCTCTCCACAATTTGGCCATAGAAGGGAGGACACTCACCTGGTTCTGAAGTCTGAGATGCTAATCACATAGGATATGGTGTGCTGACCACTTCATGTTGTTACAGAACTCTGGTATGGTGCTGTACAGTGGAGTCGCATCTTATGTGGGGGTTAGGTTCTAAAGTCAGCGTGCAAGGTGAAAATTGCGTATAGTCCAAATTACTCTTGAAAATCCCTTATCGCCCATAAAGTACAGTATACTGTACATGGTTTTGTGTATACAACCCTATACAGTAATATGTATAATGTATACAGTAATGTACAGTCTATATAATAGAGTACATATGCAAAATATAATTTTACAGTGCTGTATTTTTAATTACACAGGGGGTAATTACAGGGGGTTGTCAGGGCTTGATGTCGATCCAGGAGACGGCGGTAACGGAGAGCTTGGGTGATGAGAGCGAGTCGTAGATGAAGTGGTCGGCTCTGGTTCAGCTCGAGAAATTGATTGCGTAGGCTCATCTGCTGCAGGGTTTTTTTTTTCCTTGAAAAACATGGTGATTGGCAGCTGTCGCTGTTATCTCTTGAGCTGCTCAAACATTTCTTGATACAGTCTCAAATAGTCCGTAATACTACGTGTGATTTTGAGGCTTCGTTCCATAGAGGGATCACATTCAGAAATTAAATCATTCAAGTGTTTTGCTGCTTGGAACACTTCAGCAAATTTATGAAGATTCCAACTTGCTGGCTCTTCCTGTTCATTGTCATCATCTTCATCTTCTGTAGATGATTTTATCAGTTCCTCTAACTCTTCGTTAGCCAATGTTTCTCTATGGCTCTCAGTTAATTCTTCAATTTCTTCCTCAAGGACGTCGATGAAATCAATCACCATCCACTTGGCTGACCACTTGAACAATGCATTTCACTTCTTTGTCAATGGTTGGGAAACCCTTAAAATCATTCACACATTCTTTCCAAAGGTTTCGCCAACATACATTGAGTGTTTCAGGCTTGATTGCATCCATTGCCTGCTTAATATAAGTGATGCAATCGGCAATGTTGAAGGACTTCCAGCACTCCATCGCATTAACATTGGGATCAGCATCCATAGCGCTACGTATCCGTGAGAACATAAGCCTCATGTACGTGGCCTTGAAACAGCGAATCATGCCTTGGTTGAGAGGTTGGAGGATGGAGGTGGTATTTGGGTGGCGGGGGGGGAGAAAGACGACTTCAACGTCGTTATGTGCAAACCGGAGTGCCGCAGGGTGGCCAGGAGCATTGTCTACGATCAGCAACACTTTAAAGTCAAGTCCTTTCTCTTCGAGGTACTGCCTGACCTCCGGAAATAAACACTTGTGGAACCAATCCAGAAATAATGCTGCCATCACCCAAGCCTTTTTATTTGATTGCCAGAACACAGGCAGGAGATTTTTGTTCTTGCCTTTTAGGGCACGGGGATTTGCAGCCCTGTAGAGCAAGCCCGGCTTTATTAAATGCCCAGCCGCGTTGCCACAAAACAACACAGTCACATGGTCTTTAGCTGCTTTGAAGCCAGGGGCTTGTCTTTCTGATTTCGAAGTGTAAGTGCGGTTGGGCATTCTTTTCCAGAAGAGCCCAGTCTCGTCAGCATTAAAAACTTGTTCCGGAAGATAGCCCTTTTCTTCTATGATTTTCTTTAATTGTTCGGGGTAGGCTTTTGCTGCCTCTTCATTGGCAGATGCAGCTTCACCAGTAGTCTGCACATTTTTGAGGTTGAAGCGGTTCCTAAAACTGTTAAGCCAACCTTGGCTGGCTTTGAATTCCTTCTCATCAGAAGGCTGTCCTGCTTTGGTGGGAGGTTTGAACAGCGCATAGAGGCTAAGAGCCTTTTCTCGCAGCGTGTTGCCATCGATAGGCATGCGTTTACGGTTCATGTCTTCCAGCCATAAGTTTAATGCCTTTTCAGTCTTCACTAAAATCTTATCACGCACATGGCTCATCACCTTAGCAGTTGTTGGAGCACTTGATGCCACGGCTTGATAAATTTCTCTCTCTCTCGAATGTTGATGGCACGGATGCTAGATTCGTTGTGGCCATATTTACGCGCCACATTGGAGACCGACATACCATCTCTCAGTAAGTCCAACAAAGCCAGTTTTTCCTCCAGCGTTGGAACAGATCACTGTTTCTTCGGTTGAGCACCAGACAAAGTAGTTGGCTTGCGTTTAGGGGCCATGTTGTACGAAAAATACATACAGTATCTTTAAACACTAGAATCACACTCAGCATGGCGAGATGCTCACACTATGAGAGGCACGCAAGAACTGAGAACGACTGAGGGAATAGCAGATTCATGTCTCCCATCTCACGCTCACTCTGGGGCATACACTCATTGAGTTGAATGGTGGGTGGAATTGCCCTCACTATTTACAGGTATCTTGGTGGTGGTGGTTGTTGTTTTGCCGAGGGTGTATAGTTGAATTTGCATAAGTTAAATGTGTGTATGATGCGACTCACCTGTACATTAAGTGCCATGCCTACAGCCTTTGCAGTCTAAATAAGACATAGGAAAGCAGTTCAAGGGATGCAGAATGTGGGGATCATAAATGACAAGGACTTGCTCGAAGAGTGGAAGGATTAGAAGGAGGAAAGAGGATGCTTGGCATTGATGACAAAATGTGTTTAGTGGGACAGCAGGAAACCAAGTGTGTGGTAGGGAAAGGGTGACTCGGGGAGTAAAAAAGTGAGAAGATTGGGAAGAGTGTAGGGAGTGAGATGATGTATAGATAAAAGAGGTAGCTGGTGGAAAGATTAAGCTGGGTCTTCTGGGTGAGACAGAGGCGCTTGAATAGGATTTGTTAAGAGAAAAGACATTAAGTAGGACACCACTTAAGTGTTTGCCATTGAAACCTGAGTATAGGCCCAGCAGGTGCTCTCTAAGCACAGGCTATCTTATGTACCAGCAGGGAATGAAAGATTGTATCTGGCAGATCTCGTAAACAAGTGACAGTCCTCATAACTGAACAAAGACAGCAACAAACGTGTTAAACCATCAAGCCTTTAAGTCCTTGCTCAAGCAGCTGGTTTCTTGTTGCTATTTAGTATAAGTGAGCCTCCTATCCTCTTACATTCCACTTGCAAGCACACTTTCAAAATACGGAATCACCCTATGTAGTTCACTGGAATAGTGATGGGACAATCTGGGTTCTAATACTATGGGTATGTCTACACTGGAAACTTTCAAGCGCTGCCACAGGAGCGCTTTGAAGTGCGAGTGTGGTCGCGCAAGAGAGCTGGGAGAGAGCTCTCCCAGCACTCCTGGTAATCCACCTCCACGAGGGGATTAGCTCCAAGTGCTGGGAGCTGTCCACACTAGTGCTTTAAAGCGCTCAGACTTGCTGCGCTCAGGGGGGTGATTTTTTCACACCCCTGAGCCAGCAAGTTAGAGTGCTATAAAATGTAAGCGTAGACAAGTCCTAAATAACCCAAATCAGTTTGCTTCATGCACTTGGGAGTTTGGCCCACTGAGGAATACCCTGCAGGACAGTGGAGAAAACAGACTATCCCCTATCTTTCACAGGGTAATGAAACATGATTTCTTATGAAGTGAGTGTTAAGGTGTAGACTTTGATCTTTCAAATGGTTTAGGTGGAAGATACAGATAGCTAGTGTCCATGCTCAGCTTCTGGGGTGGACAGTAAAATTCTTTCTGGGCAAGCCCAGACAAAACATAAATATGAGCCATCTTCCATGCAGTACTATATATGAACATGTCAAGCAGAAAGGCTTTCTTGAAGGAGGATTTGATTGTTAGTGTTAACTGTAACCTGAGTTGTTTGGGATCCGTTACCACAGAGACTGCCTCTGTCTGTGCCACACTGCACAGCTGAGATCGGGGAAGGTGCTTGAGCTGGAGTCCTCTCACAATAAAAGGGAGGGGGTTGCTGGGAAGGAATTCAGTTCCCCCTGGGTCTGCTATAGCCTTGCTTTGTTACCTTTCTTCTGGTCATGCTTCAAGGCCCAGTTTTATTCCTCAGGAGGACTTTGCAGGAGAAGGTTGCCCTGGGAGAAGAAGGGATTGTAAATTTTTTATTTGACACTTTAATTGTCATTTGGAGCATTATGGGAGTGAGGCAGGGATGGCGGGATGAACCATTGTTATTTCTTGCTGTTGATACTGATGATTTTCTAATCTTCCTGGCTGTAAGGATACCCGGAACATAGGATGGGCTCCTTTCAAATTGGTTTGATGATTTTTTATCAGCTGAAATAAACAGTCCCAGAGTAGCAATTGTTGCTGCTGCAACAGCCTGTCCTCTGCTCATGGAGGAATATACATTATAAAGCATTTTAAAGCCCAGAGGAGTGATGAGGGCTGATAATGAAGAGTAAAAAGCAGCTTCTAGAAGTAATAATAATTAGACTAATGCTAAGATGAAGAGCATTTATGCAGAGCAGCGATGGAGAATACTGAATCTGTGGAGTGGGTGGAAGTGTGTCCTAATGAACAAACAGAATGATCCTGGGATGTCTAGAATAACAAAAGGGAAGGAAGATGTAAGGGTTTGACAGTGCAGACTCGGGAAAAAATTAGAGGTTTAGAGGAGAAGGAAATCATGGCTAAAATAAAACTGCCTAGGGAGCCAGGTGGGAGGAAGACCTTGGACATTTACTGTACTTTGAGTTGAAAGTAAGGAAATGGAAAAAGAAGGGCTAGAAGGAAAGAAAAAGGGAGCATTTCCCCACTTCCCTCCTTAAAATGAACAATAGTGATTCTTCCACGGAATGCTAGCACTGTTCTGAGGAAATGGAAATGTCCTGGAGTGAATTGTCCTAAGGGAAGCACTGAGGAAAGAAGAGGAAGCCACAGAGGTTCTCAACAAAAATTGCAGTCATGCCTCAGATTCATCTTTAGTTGCACTAAAATATTTATCCCCTTTTTGTGTATTCTTTGCTTGTGTGTTGAAGGACTCTATTCAGAGATGTGGGAGGGGGAAGCTGCTTTAGTCTCTTATGATAGCAGAGCTGGTTAGGAATTTTTCATTAAATTGTTTTTCATTGAAAAATGCTGATTAATTGAAACTGAAGCCATTCCCAAAACAGGGTTGGGTTCGATGAATTTCCCAGCTCAAAAAAATGCTTAAAAAAAAAAAGTTTCAAAATTGTGGAAATGTTCCATTTGACATTTTCAAAATGAAATATTCCAATTTTCCAAATTGAAATGACTTTTTGTTTAGGGATTTAAGTTAATTAGACCAACAAGACCTGTTTTTTGTTTAAAGAAAAAAGTCTAAATCAAAACAAACCCCTTTGAGATGATCAAAAGGAAATATTTAAATTGACCTGAAATTAATTTTTTTTGTTCACGAATATTTTCAAAATTTTGACTTGTTGCCCTGGTTTGAGAAGTGAGAAAAATTCACTCTCAAACATATTAATGGGATGGGTAAACTGTTTCCCAGCCAGCTGTAGATGATAGTACTATTGGGTAAGATGTTACAGGGATAAGTAACAGAGGAGTAAAAGGAGCTTTATGAGCCTCTTTCTGCTGTTAATTTCTTTGGACCCAATTCTTGTTGACTTTGTTGGGTGTGCACTAATGTAACTGAGAGCAGAGTTTGGCCACCTCTGTGCCTTGTGTGTATCTCACTCTACTGCATGCTTTACATGACAGAACTGAGTTACCCAATTCTATTATGCAAGCTGCATATGACACTGGCATTGTGGCCCTCTTGAAAGATTGCTCAGTTCAAAGTAGCTGACATTTTATACAAGGAGGAAAAAGAACAGCCAGAAAAAATAGGGGAAAGCAGCCAATCAACTTTGATATATTCTTCTCTCTTTCTTTCCAAAAAAATGAGCCTCTCTCCAAAACAATCAAAGCTGTCCTGTTAAATAACATGCATTCCATTACAGCATGATGGGATTACGTTCAGATTCCAACTAAAACAGTCACAATTGTTGGCTCCTAACAAGGAACTAAACTGAAGGAAATTGGAAACTGAAATTTCTTCTACATTATGCTATAGAAAACTGGAGAAAAACTGAACATTTCAATGGCGCAGGCAGGCTATTAGTCATCACTGTGCTATATTACAGTGTGAAGGTGGCGGGGGGAGGCAGAGAGCACTATGCATTGCAAGCTGTGTATGTCGAGCAGTAATTGTTTCAGACGTAGAGTCAGATTCTCTGGTCTGCTAAGGCCATTTTGGGCCACACAAATGTAGAAAGTGGCTTTAATGCAACCAGAGATGGCCAGCGAAGAATTCCACCTGTTCAGGGGTATTCTCTGCCTTGTGACTGGCTGATTTCTGCCTTGCCAGTGTTTGGGGGAAGGGGTATTCCAGGGGCAGAGCTGGTCGGTGAGAGGAGGGGATGGTGTGGTCGAGCAGAGCTCATCTATGTCTGATCCTCAACTGGCATAAGATGGGGGATGTTATGCCAGTAGTGTAAGTTAGAGCTGCTCATAGATAGCCTTAACTTGCCTCAGAGCTTAGTGGTTTTGGATTAGGTAGTAATAGCCACCTACCTTCAGCCCCCCATATCCAATCTGCATAAGCAGACGTTTGGCGAATCGAGGCCCTAACCCATCACCAGTGTGGTGTCGCCTTCCAGAAACCGCATAAGCACTTGTGTGTGGCACTCTCTCTGTAGTTATGTTTATGGGAAAATTTAATAGTAACATCAGGAAACTTATTGGGCATCTGTAACATGGTCGCTTTCGTCCGCTGACTCAACAGTGTCTTTGGAGCTCACCACAGGAAACTCTACAGTCTCATTTTTGGAGCTGGGTTAAAACAAAATTTTTTTTTCCCTGCAAAAAATTTGGACAGGAATATTTTTATTTTAAAATGTTGTTTGTAGGAAATCTTCAAAATAAAATGAAATCTTTAATTTGATTTGGTTTTTGAAAACAAAAAAATGTTCAAAATTTCAAATTGTTTCCCCACTTTTGGGGGGCGGGCGGGCACTGAACACAGTAGAGTGAATGATGGCTTCATTTTCATTCCTTTTTTCTTCTTTCAATTGTAACTTTTCAAAACTTCTCCCACTTCAGAAAATTGAGAGTGGCAGAAAGAAAAATAAAAAACTAACTTTGCCAAATTGCCTTCTTCAAACATGTATAACTTCAAATGATGATGTTTAGCAATCATCGTAAATTATCCCGATTTATAAAAGTTACTGAGACCTTACAGAAAACCTGAGAAAATATTCTGGGCCAAATTGTCTTCTCATTTAAAGACCCGATTGTCCCTGGCCCTTGCACGGGTCCATGATGGGTGGGTAAAATGCAAAGAGCTGAGTAGGACATTGTATAATCTGCATCAATCCAAGAAGTAGATTGAGAGGGTTTGTGCCTCAGGAACTGATTGGGTGCAGAGAGAGAAGCATGCTGCAGTATCCACAAGGATGGCACAGGATAAGTTTCAGAGTAGCAGCCGTGTTAGTCTGTATTCGCAAAAAGAAAGGAGTACTTGTGGCACCTTAGAGACTAACCAATTTATTTGAGCATAAGCTTTCGTGAGCTACAGCTCACTAAGTGCTCCTCCTGAGTTACAATATCTCTTGGGGCTCTGAGCGGTGGAGGCTATACACAGCCGAGCCCTAAATTAGTCCATGAAATTGCACTGGTTACTCTGAGAGGAGAATTTTGCTTTCCAAAGGAAGGATAAAATGAATCTCCTCCTTCCCCCCCCCCCCATTCCCACATCCTCCCTGCTATTTAAGGTAATACTAAATAGTAGCCATTGGTATCGAATAAATACTTGCTATCCTTGAAATATCAGGAGACCAGGCTTCAGCGGCAGCATTGGATTGAATATAGGGCTCCAAATCAGGGAATGCAGGCATGAACTGGATACGTGTCCTTACTATGCAGCAGCAGCTGCCCCGAGTAGACTGTGGGTCGGCCAGAGGAAGCTGGGCAGGCATGTAAAATAATGCTTACCACAGACTGTTGAAAGAATCTTGGGGAAATGTAGGGCCAGATTATAGTCTGTTCACTGATGCAATTCCACTGAAGTTATGTGGTCAGCTACAATAAATATACAGTCTGTGGGCCAGTGGAGTTGCACTGGCTGCCACGTCAGAGGAGTTACACATATGAGAGCCGTATTTGATCCATAATCTATCTATTTACTCTATATGCTTGGTGGTGGGTGAGGGTGTTTTTTGGCTTTGGCCAAATGTCTGTAAATACTTTTATGTCAGAAGAAAGATTTAATGAAACGCTATAAACTCATAATTGTTTCAGAGTAGCAGCCGTGTTAGTCTGTATTCGTAAAAAGAAAAGGAGTACTTGTGGCACCTTAGAGACTAACCAATTTATTTGAGCATAAGCTTTCGTGAGCTACCGATGAAGTGAGCTGTAGCTCATGAAAGCTTATGCTCAAATACATTTGTTAGTCTCTAAGGTGCCACAAGTACTCCCTTTCTTTTTTCATAATTTGTGTTTTTTCTGAGAGCACTATTTGACTGATTCAAATGTCTTCAGAATTACTGATCCAGTTACAAATAAGACTTCTATCAAAGATTTATCCCATCCCCGATCTAGAAAGTATTCTATTTTATGTATTTTTCCTGAATCTTTTTTTGTTTTATCAAGGCAAAAGCATGAAAACAGATCTTTCCTCTCTAAGGCCCAAATCCTGAAATCTTTACTCAGGTAAGTCCCCTTAAAGTTAGTGAGAGTTTTGCCTCTGTGAAAACTTGGATTTGGCACTAAGAATGATTCTGTCTTTTTGCTGTTTATTCCCCACCTGAAGTCCTAATCCTCTGTTTGTGACTTCATAATCATTTCCAGAGCATGCAATAGTGATGTCACACCCAAGGAATTATGACTTCAGATGGGAACTAAACAGCAGGAGCAGATGAACTCTTAACAAACAAAGTCTCTGTTTTCATGCAAATGTCCTTAGTAATAAAGAATGAGGGGAGTGAGAAATACAGAAATTTATGATATAGAAGCAGGACTGTTTGGAAACAGACTTTTTATTAGCTTTCCATGAGGCGCCAGCTGCTCTTTAATGTTTTCGTTTTCAAGTTTTATGTATGAAAGCACTAGCTTGTGTAAACAGAAAGCCTGAGAAAGTTATGGGGAGTGTTGTTAATGATGGGTGAACCTCAAAAGACTGGGAGATTTGGATCAGAAAAGGCTTGAAAAGTCTTGATGTTTATACAGAGCTTAACCTAACTTTTTTTTTAGGCCCCCCATCATCTCTCTTGTTTCCTAATACCTCCAGCAGTCCCTCCTCTCTCCTTCCAGTGACCACCTTTCCAGTAGGCCCTGATGTCTTCCTTTCCCATGACAATCTCTCATACCCTTCCTAACATTGGTAATATGGGAAACAAGTTAACGGCAAGATCTTCTGCAGGAAGCAAAAAGTCTCCTGCCATCTCTGGGGGCACTACTGTTCTTATCAGGGTAACACCTCTGTCAGGAGATGCCCTAGGACTTCTTCCCCTTCAGGAACAAGATCCACTTTGAATGGAGGCCACATCTTCACTCTTCCCTCACCCTGCTAGCATCACCTCTTTGTGTGAAAAGAGCTGGGATAGCCTTCTCCTGCAATCCCGTGGTAGCAGCACCAGCAGCAGCAGGCAGCTGGTCTGGTGGGGCCCCAACATCTCTGGCAGACTCTCTGCTAGGCCCTACTGTCACTGAATTATACTATGTTAAAGACACAGGAGTCTGCTGAGTTCAGCCTGGCTACCAAACCAGCTCAGTATTCTTTCCTGCTAAATATCTGTGTTACTTAAATGTGTCTTTGTCTGTTTAAATGGCAATGCTGGATGCTACTATTGTGGCCTTCCCTCAGAGTTGCCACCTCTTGGATAAAGCGCAAGACAATGTACTGTAGGGAACAATCCTGCCCTTACAGATGGATGGACTAGATGGCACCTAACAGGGTCTTTCCCATCTCTAATTGCTACAACTGTATGATTCTGCTTGAAAGCTCTTTACTTAAATGCTCTTTTCCCTGTGTTCTTATTTTTATATTCTGTGTGCCTGAAGTCATGGGGCTTGATACTTAGGGTAGCCAATTTTGGTTGGATGTAGTCCTGAAGATTTCATGACATGACATAATCTTTAATTCCTGTAGACTCTAGGCCAATCCTGGAGGGTTGGCAACCCTACCACTATTTCCACTGAAATGGCAAAACTGTTCACTTCAGTGAGAGCAAGATTAGGCTCAAAGGACCATTAGTTCAAAGGTCATTGTATATCTACTCTCACTATTCTTACTACACCTTGATCGTACATATTGTTGTTTGTCCACAGCCACCTTTGTGCCTTTTTTCATGCAACTCCTTAAGCACAGAAGGGCCTCCCAGTTCTGGTCTGTCATACCGCTTCATTCAGATCCCTCTTTAAGACTCACATTTTCCCTGAAACTGACAGGAAATGAGTTAATAATTATTTTTATGTTTAAACAAATTTGAAGGTCAAGATGGGCATGTGCCAAAACTAAGCAACAGCATGTTCATAATGTTCTATCCTTCCTCATGTCATGTGCTGGATACTGATTACCTTCACTCATTGGGCCCAAGCCTTGGGTTTGGCCACACTCTGCTCAGCACAGGACTGGGAATACCTCCTCCTCAGACATTCTAGGGCTGGACAGAGGTGGTTTATCTCCCAGCACAAGTTAGAGCAGCTATTTAGGAGGGAAATGAGAGATGTTTCTTAATGTCCCCTGGTTATGGAACTGACTTTCTTCTCACATGTGTTGTCAAGTGTGGCTTGAAGCAAGTGTTCTAAGATTTATTTTTCTTTGCCTTTTATCTTTTAAAGTCATTACTGCCAAATGAAGGGCTCCCGGAAGTTTACATAGAAGGTGTTTGATAAGAGGTAGGTTCAGTGGTGAGATCTAATAATGTATAAGGAGGAATGAGCTTTCTGTATATGTAAAACTCCCAGAGATCCTGCATTATTTACTAACCGAGGGCTTGATCTTGCTCCCATTTAAGTCAATGGGGAAAAACTTTTTGTTAGCATAGGCTGAAATAGTTCCAAAACCCAGCTATGATAAGGTAGCTCATAAACACACAACTTGTGACACATCTCCCAATCTAGTTTAGTTCATTCACGCTATAACATTTCACATTAATTCTTCTGCCCTCCAACTTCCTTTTGTAGGCCTTAGTTGTGTGCACCTAATCTCTTCAAATATTAAGGTCAAGATCTCAAAAAGCATCTGATTAGTTTGGGTGCCTCCATATTTGGATGCCCAACTTGAGAGACACAAAAGGGTAGTGAGTGTTCCAAAACTGAGGCACTTCTGAAAATCTTAGTCTCTGTTGCCGGGGTATAATACATGTGTGTGTGCCCTAAAATGTAGCCTGTACATAGTGTAGTTTTTCTCTGAAGGCCACAGCTTCAGCTGGTGTAAATCCGTGTAGCTCTACTCAATTTAGGCTTTAGAATTCCCAGCCTTCTCTGACACCAATCACTGATCTGTATCTCTGTCCTTATTAGGCTTATATTCTAAATATTTCATGTTGTGTGTCTATACATTACACTTTTAATTTTTATTTTACTATGTGGTGTTTTAGGATGTATGTCATGAATGACATTATACAAATTCTTATAGCGTTTCTCTTTTGTTTGACAATTAGCCCTTTTAGAGAGAGAACACATGGCCCCTCGTTTCCAAAAATAGTCACTTAAACTGAGCTGCCAGGTGCATGTTTAATCAGATAATTGCATACACAAAGTAGACAATTTCTCAACCAGTACCTGTGAGAGAGAGACCCTTTGGCCTTGCAGTTACCCATTTTGCATGACTATTTTTGTGCAAGTAATATTCTGTTTGCTCATAGAATCATAGGGTTGGAAGAGACCATAACGGTTATCTAGTCTAACTCCCTACCAAGATGCAGGATTCGTTGTGTCTAAACCATGTACAAGAATGTTTTAAATCTCACCTGTCTAGTTTTTGACAATGTGACTGCTAATGACAGCTAAGATAATGAGAGAATTTTTCTTCATAAGAACAGTTTCAGATCTACTCATAATGTCTTAAAAATGACTTCTCCTTTCTGAGCATTCCTTTCCTCTCTCCTCCCATTCTAAATTATTTATTTTTAAGCTGTTGTAGGAGGACAATTGACATTGATTGGTATGCAAACTCTAAGTGCCACCTTAGAAGGTTCTTAAAAACCCGTAATGAGTAATCTGTATATTTCTGAAAGGCCTCCAAGGCAGGGGGCTGCAGTTTTACTTGAGATCTGTTGACAAAATAAGTGTCAATTCATGACAAACCAACTGCCAAAAATAACCACACCAGCTATTGGAAACAATTGGAGGACATTGACAGTACAACCATTCTTAGGTATTGAAGATAATATACTGAGTATAGAGCCCCTAACTGGTAAACTTACAGTTTCTGATTACCCCTCCAAGCTGAGGGTAAAAAAATTGTGTTTTACAGGATTACTTGTACATTATTTTTTTTTGCCCACCACTAGTCATTGTTATACATAAACATAGTTCTCTAGTGTTTCCTGCAGAGGTATACTGTAGGCAGTTGTTGAAAAAGTTATTTTTCTTATTTTGTCTAATAACTTGATGTTCTTTGTGTAATGTGGGCATCTGAAAGCTAGTATCTGGATTAAGACCATTTCACATAGGCCACCAAATAGTCAACAAAATGGAACAAGTTTTGGTCACTACCAGCTTGGGCTACATATTTTGCTGAACTAAAGATAAAAAATTCTCTCATTATCAGTCCCCTTAGCCATCCATTGTTCCCTCTCCCCACAAACAAAAAAGTTGCTGAGTGTTTATAAAATTTCTACTCTAAAGTAGGCAATACAATTCCATGCCAATGTACTGAGTCTGAAAATGAAAGAAGACTATGAGAAAGCATCATGCTCTTTTTGTCCTTCCCTGTCACAGATGTCTATTTTGATCCACACAAAAAGAAATTTTAAAAAATGTGATTGATTATTTCATGGAGGGGAATCCAACCTAAAGACAGGGCGAGCAGAGAAACATAGGGAGGAAAAGCAGACCAGGTAACTCCTCTAGGGCCTGATCCAATGCTTGTTGAAGTCAATGGAAAGACTCCAACTGATGTTAGTGGGCTTTGGATCAAGCTCCTGGGATCTCCTTCCTTGTAAGTA
This sequence comes from Caretta caretta, assembly GCF_965140235.1. Taxonomy (NCBI): domain Eukaryota; kingdom Metazoa; phylum Chordata; order Testudines; family Cheloniidae; genus Caretta; species Caretta caretta. The sequence continues at coordinate 135,082,088 of NC_134208.1, read as the reverse complement.
AGTTGTACTTCCCATAGTATTGTTTCCATCAAAATACATATTCAGTTCCTTTGAAAATGTCTGGAATCATTGCCTTTGGTAGTTGGCAGATGAGAGTGGCATCATTTGTGACACTGAGTGCGTTTTGAGGGGAATCCATGGCAGAGATGGCTACGTTCTGTTTCAATAGCTGTTTAAAAACTGGAACATTTAATCCTATTTTTTGCTTCAGACCATCTGGTGATCAATATGCAAGGGTCAGGAAGGGATTCTTCTTTCCCCCATGTATCTGGGACTACAGTGAATTGTGTTCTGCCTTTCTCTGAAACATTACTTATGGCCAGTGCTGGGGTAATGCGGGATGCCACGCTAGATGGACCGATGTTAAATCATATATTTTAATACTGGACAATAAAGTTATTTTTGATTTATGAAACTAGTATTAAAGCAGGCAAGGGGCAGGCTTAGAACATCTGATGCTGAGTCCCTCAATAATGGCATCAGTATATTGTTACCAGCTGGTGACAATTCCCAGCTTGAGGCTCAGATGTTAATACAAGGCAGTTCCCAGTTTGTATAGTTAATGTCAAAATCTTTCTCAAACCTATAACTTTTTGGTATACCAAGATGAGCAAAAAAGGAATAAAACCTTTTCCTTAAGGGTAGGTAACCTGCAGGATCACTTGGAAGTGCTGTTATTGGTGAATATTTATGCTTTATTGGTTATGAATGTCCCAAATTCTTATTGTGCCATATTGTTTGACCAAAGACTTGTCCTTTGATTTAGGAAGGTTCCACTTGCAATATGCATTTCATGAATATGAAGAGCAGTTGTCAGAATGGCCTAGATTCATAAAGATACTTTGGCATTGTGATACTCAGCACCACAGCACCTAACTTTTAGGCACTTAAAAAAATCAACATGAACAACATTGCGATTCACAAAGCCTGAGTTAGGTGCCAAGGCTCCCTATACAATGAATGGGGAGAGAGAGGTGTCTAGGAATGGGAGTCACAAAAACCAGAACACGAGGAGAGAAGCTGCCTAAACTAACCAATGGGAGATGCAAGCGAGAACGATGTGTGTTAAGCCCGCCCCCGAGATAGCTGCCTAAGTCCAGGCTGCAGTAAGGCACCTATTTCTGCCTGTGATACACAGCCAGGAACCCTTCTCATGGAGTCAGGTGACTTGGGCACCTGAGTTGTTTATTGTGAGAATGAGTTAGGCAGGTGCCTAACTCCGCACAAAACAAAATCTGGCTGGAGGAGGTGGTGCCCACCTTACAACTTTTTAGCCTAGTGTTTAGAGCACTCACCTGGGAGATGGGAGACCCAAGTTCAACTCCCGCCCCTGCTCGGTAGGGAAAAAAGATTTGATCTAGGCTCTCCTACCTCTTAGGAGGGTGCTCAAGTCACTGAGCTATGGGATAGTCTGAAGTAGGGATCCCTCGATATAACTAATTAAAGAGTGATGTGGGCAGGGGGACCAGACCCTGGGTTTCTCACCTCCTGCGTGGGTGCACTAAGCACCAGGCTACAGTGTCATTTGTCATGCTCTATGACTCAGTGACTCTTTAAGTATTTATATGCAATGGAACAGCTCCAACAGGAGAGATCGAGGGGAACCCCGTGCCCCCATCAGAGTATCCCATAGCTCTGTGATTAGAGTGCTCTCCAGAGAGGTGGGAGACCACTGTTTGAATCCTTTCTTCTCCTCAGATAGTGGTGGTCATTGAACCTGGGTCTCCTGCATCCCAAGTGAATGTTGTAACCACTGGGATAAAAGTTATAAGACAGCCAGATTTTGAAAGGGACATAATCTGGTAGATAGCGTCTCAACACACCTATTGGATAGGGCCCTCCACACAAGTTAGGCAGCTGAATACCTATTTTCCCTGGTTTGTGAATTGCTCTGAGGGCTAGGCAGGAGATAGGCATCTGGATGGCTAGAGCGTGGACAAACAACACATTGAGGTTGTTTGTACCTCAGCCACCTTTGTGCCTTGTTTTGTGCAACTCCTTACAGCACAGAATGGCCTCACAGTTCTGGTCTGTCAAACCACTTGTTGCTTCATTCAGATCCTTCAAGACTCTCATTTTCTGTGTTTGGAACATAGGCCTAGATGGAGTTTTTACCCTGAAAATTTAGGCACTGAGTGTAGGTATCTACAGGGTTCAGCAGGAGTTTTGTAGATCATAGTGGAGCCTAAAACTGGGATTTAGGTGCCAAAACCGAGACTTAGTTGCCTACATCTGGGGTTTGCGTACCTAAGTACCTCTGGGAGTCTAGGCCAGAGGTGGGCAAACTACGGGCCACATCTGGCCTGTGGGACCGTCCTGCCTGGCTCTTGAGCTCCCGGCAAGCCCCCGGGCCCTCCCCTGCTATCTCCCCTCTCCCACAGCCTCAGCTCATCGTACCACCAGCGCTCTGGGCAGTGGGGCTGCAAGCTCCTGCTGGGCAGTGTGGCGGCTGGGCAGCGTGGCTGCCAGACATGCCGCTCTGAGCGGCATGGTAAGGAGGCAGGGAGCGGGAGGCGGGGTGGATGGGGGGCAGTCAGGGGACAGGGAGCAGGGGGCGGAGGTTCTGGCGGTGGGGTGGTCAGGGGACGGGGAACACGGGGGGTTGGATAGGCGTGGGAGTCCCGGGGGGCCTGTCAGGTGGTGGGGGTGTGGATAAGGGGCAGGACAGTCAGGGGACAGGGAGCGGGGGGGGGGGTTGGATAGGGGGTGGGACACTGGGGGGGTTGGTTAGGGATGGGGGGTCCCAGGAGGGGGCGGTCTGGGGACAAGGAGCAGGGGGGTTGGATGGGTCCAGGGTTCTGAGGGGGCAGAAAGGGGGTGGGAAATGGGAGGGGGCAGATAGGGGGTGGGGGCCAGGCTGTTTGGGCACCGCCTTCCCTACCCAGCCCTCCATACAGTTTTGGAACCCCGATGTGGCCCTCAGGCCAAAAAGTTTGCCCATCCCTGGTCTAGGCCAACTTGCTTGCAACAAACTTTGTATTGGTAGATGGTGTGAAAGTAGGGTTAAGGGAGCCAGCATGGTCCAGTGAATAGTGTTCTGAACTGGGCGCCAAAACACTTGCGTTCTATCCCTGGCTCTGACACTAACATGGGCTGTGACCTTGGATGAGTCACTTAAGAACTTTTAAAAACTTAGATCCAAGTGATTGATATATGAGCCTCATTTCTATTGACTTTCTATGGAATTTAGGCTTTTAAGTCATTTAGGGCCAGATTTTGAAAGGTGTTTAGATACCTAACTCCCACTGAAATCAAAGGGAGTTAGGTGCCTAAATTATACCTTTAAAGATCTGACCCTTAGTCACTTTTTAAAATTTTACTCTTCATCTCTGTGTGTGTCTGTCTCTGCATCTGTAAAACATGGCTAACATGGCTGCTTTCCTTCTTTTGTAAATTGCATTGAGATTTACCAAGGAAAAGGACTATATAATAATTATTATTTTTTATTGAGTTGCCCTGCCCCAAAATCCCTGATTACTAACCAGTTCCAAATTACAAGAAACCTATGTTCAAAGAAACCCACAATTGTTTTAACTTGCTCAGTTCACAACTGAAATCACAACTGGGAGATCATTTGTCTTAGCTCATCCATACAGCACTGGGAAAGCTTAGCAGCACTTTGTTCAGGTTTCCTAAAAGATCCTGTAAAGTGGGTTTTGGTTACTTTTAGGAGCCCCGATACTTTGGTGTTAGATGGTTTACAAATGTTCTCGATGACAACCCTTCCTGCAAGATCAGACCAAATGTTCTTGAATTGTAATGGTCACAGAAGTGATCTGAAAGAAATACAAGTCTGCAGTTCCTACTTGGGAATTTGACATTTCAAGCTCCATGCGCTATTTATTTACCTTTCACATAGCTGATTTCCTACCTGTAACTGATAAAATGTTTGAAACACATCACACTGCATTTTATTACTACTGTGTGCACTGCCCCAGGTGAGATCAGGTCCCCATTGTGCTAGGCACAGTACAAACACAGAGTTCCTTACCCCAGATATCTTATAATCTAAACAGACAAAGCAGAGGAGAACCAGAACAGAGGTGAAGGGACTTGCCCAAGGTCATCTTGAAGGTCAGTGGCTGACCTAGGAATAAAACCCAGGTCTCCTTGTCTAATGCCCTATCCATTGGACAACATTGCCTCAAAGACTAGAGTTCAAACCATCTATAGAGGATCTGCAAAGTAAGTCAAATATTATTTAATCTTATCGGTGATGCTGTTTTCCATTTCATATTTTGGGCATCCCCTTCAGAGAAGTGATTCATTTGCAAAGGCATCTTCTTGAGACTTGCATTGTAAGGTAGATTTTTAGCATCTTCCTGGGTAAACATAGCCAAGTGTAGACTACGCAAATGTTAGTTAGGTGTTACACATTAGTACCCATAATGGACTATATACCTGGATTACACTGGTAGTGAAACTATGTAAAATCAGAGTCCTCCAGTTGAAAAGCCGTATCTACATGCAAAATATTATAATAACTAGGCTTGGCAGAACTTGATTTTTATTTTTTGATAATTTTGAGGGATATCAATGTTTATTTGTGAGTATTTTTAAAGATTTTTATCTATTTACATTTTCACAGTTGTGCAAAATTATGGCATGTCAATAGGTGGATCAGGTAATTATTTAATGACAGTAGATGTTGAGATTCAGAAAATTAAAGCTTTATAACTGTTAAAACACAAATTGTCAACATTACATCAAAATATACAAAGTAAATATCCTTAAATCAAACTCTAATAACTCCTTAAGCAGCATTTTTCCTTTGACTATCTGTAAATTTAGATTTATTATCCACAGAAGAGTGTGTGTGTGTGTGTGTGGTAAAATCGACATTTACCAGTAAAAATCTCTAACCCTGCCAAGCCTAATTAGAATGTCAGTCACACATCTCTAGAAGGTAACACAGTGTTTGAATCAATGTCTTCTAATTCTAAGAATTCTTACCTTATTGCCAGCTTGGTAGTTCTCTCTGTCTCAAGTGACTCTACAAGCCATCTGCACATGTTGAAAATCAAAGTACTTTCCGGTTTAAGTGGAGTTGCATTGTTTGTCACTCAGAATAAATCCCTCTATATCACTCAGTATGGTGCTTGGTGAAAACAGCTGATGTTCAAGTTCAAACCAAAAGCAAAGACAATGATTTGAAACCAGCAATAACAGCCTGATATCACCTTCCCAGTTGCAGCTCAACAAACCAACAAAAATATGCAATTTTCTCTGCTCTTGCTGGCAAACTGTATTCTAGCTCTAGTCCCTGGGTGTTTTATCTTTGACTTAAATAGGAATGAGTTGGCCCTTAGCGGTTTTTGACGGGAAAGAATACAGACTGTGTCGGACCTTGTCGAAGTGGTTAGGATAGTCACAGATTTTAAGGGCTGTCTCAAAAATAGTTTTAATGGGTCTGATTCTCCACTCTGTCACACTACGGTAATGGAATGGGGTTTCAGGTCCACCACGTTCGCTATTTTAGTTAGTTATTTTCTTTCCATTGTACTATATGTTAGATTTGTGCCCAATCTCTTTTTCAGATTTTGGTTTTAGGCTGTTATTTCCACACACCCTCCCCCATCCTCTCCATATGGAACAGAATAAAGTTAAGAAACATCATTTTCAAAGAATAAAGACTTGGATGGAGCCCATGTTTTCTTGTGAGTCTGCTACAGCTGTTAATTTGTGGAAAACCTCAGTGGAAGGTAAGCAATATGGCAGCATCATTTTACATGAGAATTCAGAAATGGCCTCATTCCAAACCTTGGCTGATTTAGGCTCTTGGCTTTCATAGACAAAGCTTTGTGTAGTGTCATGCCTTTTTAATAGATGATGTTGATGCAGCTGTGAAAGGTTCTGATATTCTTTAGTTTGACTGAATGACAACAATTCCATATTAAAGTATTGTGGAGTTGTGATCTTGTTTGTCTTTGCTCATCAGACATTAGTGGGTAAGTTTGAGGAGGGCTGGGATGCTGTTAAGGAGGGAAAATCCCATATAAATAGGTTCCCTCTTCCCCTTCTTTATAAACATACTGAAACCAAAATTTCACACCCAAACAGTCATGAACTTTGGGAAAGTTTGGAGCTGGATTTGAACTTTATGGTTTGGGCCCCCTCTACGTCTCCAGGACATGCACATCCTTTTTCTGTAGACATTATTCCCATCCAGTATTTGCCAGGCATAGTTGGTGGCATATCAAAATTTAAGTACTTTACGGAATACAGCAACATCTTTTCCTTGGATGGACATTTTTTTTTGCAGAGAGTCTATGGTATGCCGCTTAGTGAGGGAATTTTACAGTATACTTTTGGGAGAAATGCTGCACTTCTTTGGGATGGATTAGATGACCTAAAAAATGCTTTCCAGCTGTGATATCTATGTTGCTAATAAATGTCATCACAGCTGTTGACTTGGGGAGCATTAATGGTAGAACTAAGAGAACAACTTGAGATGTTGTTGACCATTCATATTGCAGTGGCACCTATAGACTTCAACCAGGTCAGGACCCCATTGTCCTACCCAAACATAGAGTAAATGATGGTCCTTGCTCCAGTGAGCTAACAGTCTATAGAAACTGACTCAAAACTTTTCCCAGCCCTGAAGCTGAATGTGTAGCAACCCTCCTTTTGTGTTGGGAAAAATGCATGGTTATTTTAATAATAATCCTTTCTTGTGCACATCTCAGTTCCTGATTCCTGGCTGGGACTGAAATCTGGAGTCTTAAAGTACTGTGGGAAAGGCTGTGCTAGCAACCTTGTGAGAAAGCTGAGACTTCCAACTCAATTTTGTAGATTCATCAGACTCTCATATTCTGGGTCAGTTTCAGATAAGACTTTGAACTGTTAAATGTTTCTCTGAATCCCAAACAAGTAAAAGTTTGGGAGGTTCACTCACCACTGATGTGGCTTTCCTTTTAGTAACAGTAATAACACTTGATATAGTATGTTTCATCTGAAGCTCTCACTCACTTTTTGAAAGTGCTTTAAGTATTATTTGCACTTTATCGTTGGGGAAGCTAAGACACAAAAAGGTTACATAGTGTATCAATGAAAGACCTGGGACTTGAATTCATGTTCCCGATTCCCAGTCTATGCTCTAACCACGAGACAATCTGGTTACATTCCTCTTGGTGGTGTTTTGTGAACAGGCATTCTCTTTCTAATGTCTTTTTGAGAAAACTCAGTTTGTATTAGTGTTGCCTTCTTCCCCATAACTGATAGATTGATTCCATTATCTGTATGCAGCCTCACTTCCTTCCCTTTCTGGACTTGGCTAGGTGTTATGTCTCTTGTCTTTAGGGTGAATTAAGGCAGCATTCTTGGATGCATGGGATCTCAGTCTCGTGGTCAGAGTGAAATAATGTGTTGGGAAGAAAGAGGAAGCCAGAGATGGGCTGTCCCTTTGAGGAGTCTGGGAGAGGAAGATCAAGGAGTTTGGGGAATGGAAAGTACTCTGTGGATGGGCATGATGTTTTCTGGAGGCGTCTGAAATTGGGTAAGTTCACTACAGAGGGAAGTAGAAGCAACACAAACTAACCACAACCTGCCTTGAACTCAGAGAGGAGTATGGCTAACTGCTGGGGAGTGCACTGATTCAGAACATTCTCTCCCTGACACCCACAAGCCAGGAGTTTCTGGTGGAAACCCAAATATCAGCTTGCTCTTTCTTGGGGTGAATTTTCATTCCAGTTTCCAATTTCTCAGTGGAATAGGGTAGGATAATTTACACCTTCCTGCATCACGCAGTGTGGCTCTGATCTGTAGTCTTAATAGGTAAAAAATTTTAAAGCACTTACGTGACTTAGGGTCCTAAGTCCCATTTTACAAAGTGGCTCAGACACTTGAGAGCTTAAGTTTCATTGAAAGTTGAAGGGTGAAATCCTGGCCTCATTGAAGTTGCTGGGAGTTTTGCTATTGGCTTTAGTGGGGCTAGGATTTCACCCAAAGATTTAGGCTCCTAAATCTCTTAGGTGCTTTTGAAAACCTTAACCAATTTGGCCTGCCTAATCCATGTTCTCTGTGGTTCTATCCAGTACCTATTTGTCTTGACTGCCTTACATTTTATAAAATCACACAACAGCTGTAATTGAATATCACGTTTTACTTTCAGTGACAGAGCAAAGGTGCCAAAATATTCAGTAGCTCTCCGAGGAACATCTGCAACTTCTTTAGTGAATATTTTTACAGCTGGTTATAGTTTTATTTATTTATTTTTTATTTTTAATGGTACAAAATCCTAGACCCTGGAGGGGGGAGAATAGTTTCCTTTCCTCATATCAGAAATTAAATAAATGCCTGGAGATAGGGCTAGGAGGTAGTTTGTCATTTGAGAGAGAGAGAAAGGAAACTTGCCCAAGTCAACAAGGAATGCAAATCATGTTCATTTCATGGTTATAAATAAAGATGGTCTGAGGAGGTTCTGCTTGGCTCAGGAGCTGGATCCAAGTTTAGGCTAACATTCAGGTTTGAGTATAGGACTTGAGTTTACAGACAATGGTGCTAAAACCACATAAATTGTTCTTGTAAGATTTTGGCCCCAAATAGTAGATATTATGAGATTCCTGCTATCTTGAATGGTGGGAGTCTGATGTGATCCTGTTCTAACACAGTTTCCACCATCTTGGGTGGAACATGAGAATGATGGCTCTCATAGATTTAACCCAGTACCAACCTGTAATGGCAGGTCATGGTCTAGGAATCTGAACTTGAACCCACCTGAAAATCAGAGAAGCTTGAATTTAAGGTTCTGATTTTTGTTCTTTCTCTAGCTGTGGATGCTTAGTTGCTCAGATAATGAAAAAAGTAACAGTACTGTTCACTCAAACACTAGTATTCTCTTATCCCACACCTTTCTCCTCCCAATACTAGCATAGCTACACATCCAAGAAATTGTAGGTGCATTGTAGATGCATTAAATTCTAGGACTAATGCGCTACTACCAAATCTATTAACATTATGACCAAGATCCCTTATGGCAAATTGCTTTTTCATTTACATGTGGCACAACTTCAACTTCTAGTAGTACGGAATCCTTAACTCATGATATACACAGTACTGTAAAAACAGATAGTACCTACTAGTTGACTGTGTGGGATGAGAAACAAGCAAACTACCTGATTCCAAATTCTGAAAAGAACTTGCTACATCCCATCTCATTAGTAGAGGTTTAGTTGTATTGGTAGTTCCCTGTTAAGAGCAGGTGAGAAACAGCACTGCCACCGGCCTCTTCTGAATGCAACTTAAGCTTCTGGAAGAAAACTGGGAGGAATGAACAAAATTTGGGCTTCCAAATTGTCCTGTGAATAAGACTGGTTATGGAGAGTTGGTTTAGCCTTTGTTTCAGGAACATGGGGTCAAATTCTACAGATGGACCCAAGCCAGGATATTTGAATCCAGATTAGATATGGATTCAAATATGGATTCAGATTAGATAGGGGAATCATGGGTAGGGTGAAGTTCGATCTGAGGTTCCTGTTCAGACCCACTTCTAAGGTGCTTTGCTAACAGAAATGGGGCCCCAAACTCTTCTTACTTACACTGGTTCTATATTGATGTAACTTGCTTAACACCAGCGGAGTTACTCCTGATTTACATATATATATAAGTGAGAGGAGAATCAGTGATTTTTGTGTACTAATGCCAATTGCATTAGAGTTTAATGGACCTGCTCCTGCTAAAGTCAGTGGAAGTTTTGCCATTAATTTCAATTTCTGAGTGTGATAAAACTCGATACAAATGTCTAAAACTTCCCAGATTAGCTCACTTGCTGCAGTTAATATTTTGTCCAGGACTTTTTTGTGGTACCAAATATAATTAAAACATTGTATTCAACCAGTACTAGTTTTTTGTCCTCTTCCGTGCCAAGGCATTGCTCTGGTGCTAACTGGGGAATAGCACTGCTCTTAGGAACTGGGAACCGAGTGTGGCAGAAGGTCATCTTTCATGAACATTTGGTACATAAGCTAAGTGATAAAATTCCAGACTTTGACTCCCTTTGGATAGAGGTGAATCAGTAAGAACTAGACATTGCAAACACTGCGCCCAAGGGCGAATCAAGTGTGGATGATAGCCTTCACAAGTTCCTTCCTCCATCATTCAGGAGCATAGATTGCAGGGGTTGGTTGGCCCAAATCCCATGTTTTTTGCTTTATTCTCTTTCTTGTGCCATCATTTTTTCTAGTACTTTGTCTCAAGACACTTTCCCCTGTGTCCTTTAGAATGTAGCTCACTGATGCTGTTGTCTTACTCTTTCCAATGGGTGAACTTAGCACAATGTAGGTCATTAATTGACCAGGCAAGACTGGAGGAAAATCAGGGGTAGCTGAGGTTATAGGGTTAATATTTATACTCTCACATGCCACTTGCGTTCTGTTGCTGTCTGACAGCTTTGACTCTGTTGCTCAATGAAGTGTGATTACATCAAAGTGTCAATCTTATCTGCATTTCAGTTTTGTTGTGTCTGTCCCTATGGAACAGATTGTACAATGTAATTATATCCTTTCCAATAGTCCTCCTAGGGAATGACTTAATCTATAATGTAGCCATCTGGTTATGAACACAGTGGCCTCATGGACCTAATAAGAACTTGGATCTTGCATTCAGTTATGTCATGTCTGAGTATTGCTTGTTTGTGTATTTTCAGAAAATCTAGATAAAATATTAAAAGGGGAGAAAAAGTTTTTCTTCATAAATTAGTGATGACCTCAACACACACAAGTGGCAGAGCAATTGGCAAATGATGCAATGTCAATAAAATAAGCTGAAATTCTAATACAGTGAAGTAAAAGCAGTGGTAGTTGATTTATCCTGCGGAGTGGGGGGGGAGGTTAAAATTTAATATAAATGGCTGCTAATTATTTTTGAAGCCTATGATGATTCCCTAAGTGCACAGCCTCTCTTCACACATGTATGTGGCAAAAAGGAAATGTGTCACACAAAATATTTCAATCTTAGGGCCAAATCCTGTCATCTCTGTGCACGCAAAATTTCTGTTGACTTGGATTGGAATTCGTTGTGCAAAATTACTGCAGGACATTATCCAGAGCTTATATACAGGTACAGCCATGCATTTTCAAATGAAAAAATGTGTGTGGTTTCTCATGGTTTGACCATGTGCATAACATTTCATGTGGGCAGCAGCATCCACAATTATTAAAGAGGAGTACAAAGGTCTGTGGTTAGGCATCAGACTAATCAGAGTGGGACAAATTGGGAGACTTGGAATTTGGGTTTGTTTGTTTACTTAGAAGTCCTAGACCAGTGAAATAAAATTAGCTTTCTGTAGAGCTATGCGGGGAAAACTTGGCACTGCTTGCAAAACTGATGAGAAATAATGTTCTTGAGAGATGAATATAAATCATGGCTTTCTTGATATAAAATGTTGGCTGGCAGATAAGGGGTCGAGTATGGGAGAATGTATGCATGTGGGGAAACTGCTTTTGTTTCAGGAGTGACCAAAAGAACATGAAGGCTAATATGGTAAACTTCGAATCTTGGCCTTAAAATAAATAAATTTTAAAAGTTCACTGTTGCGGGGGCGGGGGCAGGAATGGGAGAAGTAACAACTTCACAAAGGCCTTTAGCTACCTCTGAGATCCTATAGTCCTAAATGTCCTTGCCCATTTTTAAGTCCTCAAATCACTGATGGCCATATGGCATCCTTTCTAGTCAGTGGCTGTGCAAGATAATGGGCTTTGTTTAAACAAAGTTGATTGAGGCAGCAGGCAACACCAGTTGCTACTGTTGTTTGTTTATTGCATCACAGTATAGTAAAAAACAGCACCCATTGCCTTTGCACATGGGCACATTCTACTACAAATACAAAATCCATGAAGTTAAGATCTAAAAAAAGACGTTAAATCCACCAATGTACCCAGATGGAAAAATAGTCCAGAGGGCAGTTATAAGAGGTAAGTCTTACACTGTGGCCCAGACCTTACCATATCAGATCCTGGGGGACTATGGCCTGGTTTACGAGTTTAGGTTGAATTTAGCAGCGTTATCCCGATGTAACCCTGCACCCATCCACATGACGAAGCCCTTTTTTACGACTTAAAGGGCTCTTAAAATCGATTTCTTTACTCCACCCCAGATGAGGGGATTAGCGCTGAGATCGGCCTTGCCAGGTTGAATTTGGGGTACTGTGGATGCAATTCGACGGTATTGGCCTCTGGGAGCTATCCCAGAGTGCTCAGTTGTGACTGCTCTGGACAGCGCTATCAACTCAGATGCACTGGCCAGGTATACAGGAAAAGGTCCGCGAACTTTTGAATCTCATTTCCTGTTTGGCCAGCGTGGCAAGCTCACCTGCACAGGTCACCATGCAGAGCTCATCGTCACAGGAGACCATGCAGTCCCAGAATCACCGAAGAGCTCCAGCATGGACCGAATGGGAGGTATGGGATCTGTATGGGGAGATGAATCCGTGTTAACAGAACTCCATTCGAAAAGATGAAATGCCAAAATATTTGAAAAAATCTCCAATGGCATGAAGGACAGAGGCAATAACAGGGACCCGCAGCAGTGCCGCATGAAAATTAAGGAGCTCAGGCAAGCCTACCAACAAACCAGAGAGGCAAATGGCCGCTCCGGTTCAGAGCCCCAGACATGCCGCTTCTAGGATGAGCTGCATGCCGTTCTAGGAGGTGCAGCCACCACTACCCCAACCCTGTGCTTTCACTCTGTCCAAGGAGTGGGAGGCAACATGGAAGGGGGTTTTGGGGGCGAGGAAGATGAGGAGGAGGAGGTTGTAGATAGCTCACCGCAAGGAAGCGGAGAAACCAGTTTCCCCAACAGTCAGGATCTGTTTATCACCCTGGACCTGGTTCCAGTACCCCCCAAACCCACCCAAGGCGGGCTCCCGGACCCTGAAGGTGGAGAAGGGACCTCTGGTGAGCGGAAATCCTCCAGGGACATCTCCATAAAGCTCTCCTGGATGTACTCCCAAAGCCTTTGCAAAAGGTTTCTGGGGAGGGCAGCCTTATTCCGTCCTCCATGGTAGGACACTTTACCACGCCAGGCCAGTAGCATGTAGTTGGGAATCATTACAGAACAAAGCATTGCAGCATAAGGTCCCAGTGTTTGCTGGCATTCAAACAACATCCGTTCTTTATCTCTCTGTGTTACCCACAGGAGAGTGATATCATTCATGGTCACCTGGTTGAAATAGGGTGGTTTTAGTAAGCGGACATTCCGAGGTGCCCATTCCTGCTGGGCTGTTTGCCTGTGGCTGAACAGAAATCTTCCCTGCTGTTAGCCACACGGTGGGGTGAGGGGTGAAGCCATCATCCCAGAGAATTAGGTGTGTGTGTGGGGGGGAGGCATTAGTTGGGTTTCTGCTGCACGTGAACCCGGACACCGGAACCCAGCCCCTCCTTTTAAATTGCCAACCCATTTTTAATGGCTAACCCAATAGCTACTTCATATGGGAAATGAGGGCGCTGCTGTTTGAAACCATTCCCACATGTTATGAAGGTTAAAGAAGCCAAAAGACTGTGGCTTACCATGGCTACCTGCAAGCCGAATTCTGCTGCCTGGCCCTGCGTGAGTGATCTCTCACACCAAACCGGGATACCCTCAATAAGAGGCAAAATGCGACCTTGTAATGAAAGCACATGTGCTATGTAACGTTAACAGCAAGGTTTACCGTGAAAGAGTGTACCCATTGTTCTATAAAATGTGTCTTTTTAACTACCACTTCCCCTTTTTTCCCCCTCCACCAGCTGCATATGTTTCTCCTTCCCAGAGGCTAGCGAAGATTAGAAGGCAAAAAAAACTCACTTGTGATGAAATGTTCTCTGACCTCATGCTGTCCTCTCACACTGACAGAGCACAGCAAAATACGTCGAGGCAGACAATCTCTGAGTGCAGGAAAACACAATATGACCACAAGGAGAGGTGGTGGGCTGAAGATGGTAGGTGGCATCAGCTTGCTGAAAGAAGGCAGGAGTCAGTGCTCAGGCTGTTGGAGGATCAAACTCATATGCTCCAGCATATGGTTGAGCTGCAGGAAAGGCAGCAGGAGCACAGACCGCCGCTACAGCCCCTGTGTAACCAACCGCCCTCCTCCCCAAGTTCCATAGCCTCCGCACCCAGATGCCCAAGAATGTGGTGGGGGGGCCTCTGGCCACCCAGCCACTCCACCCCAGAGGATTGCCCAAGCAACAGAAGGCTGGCATTCAATAAGTTTTAAAGTGCTGTGTGTCCTTGTCCTTCCCTCCTCCACCACTCTACCGGTGCTTCCCTCCTCCACCACCCCTCCCAGGCTACCTTGGCAGTTATCCCCCTATCTGTGTGATGAATAAATAAAGAATGCATGAATGTGAAGCAACAATGACTTTATTGCCTCTGCAAGGAGTGAACGAAGGTGGGGGGGGAGGGTGTTTAGCTTATAGGAAAGTAGAGTGAAACTGGGGGTGGGGGGTGGGGATGCATTTCCATCAAGGAGAAACAAACAGAACTTTCACACCGTAGCCTGGCCATTCCTGAAACTGGTTTTCAAAGTTTCCCTGATGCGCACCTCACCCTCCTGTACTCTTCAAACAGCCCTGGTGTCTGGCTATGTGTAATCAGCAGCCAGGTGATTTGCCTCAACCTCCTACCCTGCCATAAACGTTTCCCCCTTATTCTCACAGATATTGTGGAGCGCACAGCAAGCAGTAATAACAATGGGAATATTGGTTTTGCTGAGGTCTAACCGAGTCAGTAATCTGCGCCAGCGAGCTTTTAAATGCCCAAATGCACATTCTACCACCATTCTGCACTTGCTCAGCCTATAGTTGAACAGCTCCTGACTACTGTCCAGGCTGCCTGTGTACGGCTTCATGAGCCAGGGCATTAAGGGGTAGGCTGCGTCCCCAAGGATAACTATAGGCATTTCAACATCCCCAACAGTTATTTTCTGGTCTGGAAAGTAAGTCCCTTGCTGCAGCTGTTGAAACAGACTAGAGTTCCTGAAGATGCAAGCATCATGTACCTTTCCCGGCCATTTCATGTTGATGTTGGTGAAACATCCCTTGTGATCCACCAGTGCTTGCAGCACCATTGAAAAGTACCCCTTTCAGTTTATGTACTCGCTGCCTTGGTGCTCCGGTGCCAAGATAGGGATATGGGTTCTGTCTATGGCCCCACCACAGTTAGGGAATCCCATTGCAGCAAAGCCATCCACTATGACTTGCACGTTTCCCAGAGTCACTACCCTTGATATCAGCAGCTCAGTGATAGCGTTGGCTACTTGCATCACAGCAGCCTCCACAGTAGATTTGCCCACTCCAAATTGATTACCAACTGACCGGTAGCTGTCTGGCATTGCAAGCTATCACCACTTGCTTCTCAACTGTGAGGGCTCATTTTGGTATTCTTGTGCTTCAGGGCAGGGGAAAGCAAGTCACAAAATTCCATGAAAGTGCCCTTATGCATGTGAAAGTTTCGCAGCCACTGGGAATTGTCCCAGACCCACAACACTATGCGGTCCCACCAGTCTGTGTTTGTTTCTCGGGCCCAGAATTGGCGTTCCACACCATGAACCTGCCCAAATGACACCATGATGGGCTTGTACTTTGTGAGAAGTCTATGTCCATGTCCTCATCACTCTCGTCACCGCACTGCAGTCGCCTCCTCCTTGCCTGGTTTCGCTTTCTTGCAGGTTATGGTTCTGCATATCCTGCTGGATAATGCGTGCGGTGTTTATCATGCTCATAATTGCTGCAGTGATCTGAATGGGCTCCATGTTCCCAGTGCTATGACATCCGCGCTGAAAAAAGGCGTGAAACGATTGTCTGCTGTTGCTCTGACGGAGGGAGGGGCGACTGACAACATGGCTTACAGGATTGGCTTACAGGGAATTAAAATTAACAAAGGGGGTGGCTTTGCATCAAGGAGAAACAGAATGGCCCCCTCAAGGCTAGAACTCAAAACCCTGGGTTTAGCAGGCCATTGATTTCACGGAGGGAGAGAGGAAGGGAGGAGAAAATGAATACAAAACAAATCTGGTCTATTTCTTGTTTTGATCCACTTCATCTATCTTTATACATCTTGTTGGCAGCAGACGGTGCAGTATGACTGCTGGCCATTGTCGTCTCCTGGCTGCTCATTAGAAGACGGTGCAGTAGGACTGCCGGCAGGACTGAATCGCCATGAGATAAAACTTAAAAGGGAAATGACCTGGCTGAGTCACTCCCATGTTTACCCAGGCACCCCTGACCGACCTCACCAAGGTTGGCTAAAAGAGCACCCTGGAGTACAGTGACGATGGCTACTGGTCATACTGCACTGTCTGCTGCCAAAAGGCAAAGAGCTATTGCTATGTAGCAATGGAGTACCGCGTCTGCCAGCACCCAGGAGACATACGGTGACGGTGAGCTGAGCGGGCTCCATGCTTGCCATGGTATGGCGTCTGCATGGGTAACCCAGGAAAAAAAGCGCGAAACAATTGTCTGCCATTGCTTTCACAGAGGGAGGGAAGGGGGTGCCTAATGATATGTACCCAAAACCACCTGCGACAATGCTTTTGCCCCATCAGGCATTGGGATTTCTACCCAGAATTCAAATGGGCAGCGGAGACTGCAGGAACTGTGGGATAGTTACCCACAGTGCAATGCTCCAGAAGTCGACGGTTGCCTCAGTACTGTGAATGCACTCCACCTACTAAATGCACTTAGAGCATTTGTGTGGGGACACACACAATCAACTGTATAAAAATGCTTTCTACAAAACTGACTTCTATAAATTCGACCTAATTTCATAGTGTAGAGAGAGAGAAAGATCAGAATCCAAAGGTGAAGGCCTTTCTCTAAAATTGTGGCGCTGCTGACCTTGGAGAGCTCAACACCAGGAACTGATAGCAAGAGCAATCCAACAGATCACAATAGTTGTGACAGGAGAGAGGGACAGTTGTGCCTGAGACCAATCATGGCTTCATAGGTCCTATACTATAAAATAGTATTTTACACCTATATAGTGCTTTGCATTTTCAAAGTGTTTCACAAGCACAAACTCTCTAATACACGGATAGTCAATCGGCGGACTGTGGGCCAATCTGGGCCACCAGATGCTTTTGAATGGACCGTGACATCTTTTTATTTACTTATTATCATTATTGTTATTGTGGTGTGGAAAATGTTTCTCTGAAGTCTGGATCTTGATTATACCTTGACCAAGAAATTTGGACCATGACAAAAAATAATTGACTACCCCAGCTCTTATGCTTTTCCTAGCAAAGAAATAGGCACTCCCTAGAACAGTGAGGTTCTATCATCACCCCAGCTCTCCAGAAAGCTGGAGTTTAGTCATCTTCATCCTCAGCAGATCATCATCTGGAAGGACATCCCAGCGATGACTATTAAGTCCTTTTTAGGCTTGGTCTTTACTTAGTTATTTTGATAGATGGGACTGGGTCTCTTGTCTATTTTTTTTTCCTGCAGGACAAAATAAGTGCAATGTGGTGCCAGGATGCTGTCACAATGTTTTACTTCACATGTGACCTTGTTGCTCCAACACATCACACCGTGGAGATCTATTGTGAAGTTACACATGAAGTCACAGTCTTCAATCATCCTCAAGCTCTGCAAGTTAGGTGAGGCTAGTGGGATGTAGGTCACCCCCTTTGAAAATTGGGGCTAGACCATAAATTTCAGGATGTCTGGAAAGCCTTGTTGGGTCTCGGGCAACATTTCACCATTTGTTATGGCATTTCAAATGCCTATGTGGTTTTTTTTAGTGTGAGAAATATAGTCCATGAAAATGGTGGATTTTCCCAACTTCTACTCTTTAGTTATTTGAGAGGAATTGGGGGTCAGTAAGAAGCAGAGAGAGCTGTGGGAGGGATCTTGCACTTTGGTGAAGGACAGAAAAATGCCTAGCATCTATAGGAGTAAGGGATACAGACTTGGGAAACAATAGGCTGGAGGAAAATGGTGATAGGAATGAAGCCCCCAAGGGATGATGATTGAGCTCCTATTCTCTTTCTGCATTTGATCTCCATTCTGTGCAAGGGTCGAAAATATGACTCTTAGGGAAATCTGCCTGTGTATTTCAAAAGCACCTATCTCTGTGGTATCTGAGTATAATACTGTATATTTGATACTGGAGATATTTCTACTTAGTTTGAACTGGAATGGGAACCTATGAAAACTCTTCAGAGCCCATAGGAGAACAGCCAAATGATGGTGAAACACCCCACTGGTTCAACAAGGTCCAAAAGCATATTTTTTTCATTAATTTGCCTACCCAAGTCAAGACAAAGCATTGCATGCAGGAATCTCTAATCTTCATCGTGTTTATCTCTATATTAAACACGAGGAGGATGGTT
Source organism: Caretta caretta (assembly GCF_965140235.1). Taxonomy (NCBI): domain Eukaryota; kingdom Metazoa; phylum Chordata; order Testudines; family Cheloniidae; genus Caretta; species Caretta caretta. Next base: position 135,063,781 of record NC_134208.1, on the reverse strand, counting down.
GGATTGTAGAACTCTGTGAATAGCATTCAGCCAACCGTCAGCTTTATTCCTAGACCAGTCCTGATTTATTCACTGCCCTTTATGGAAAAGGCTTGTGTTCCTGAAGTGTGTGGGGGTCTCCGCTATGGCTTCTGGCAACTGAGGATTTATTTATTTATTTATTTTGTTAAGCAAAGCACAAATGATTACCCAGAGTCAATTGTCTCTGGCCTCCTGTCTGCAGAATCTCTTTTATGAAGCAAATGTTTATGCTTTCAGACTCCCTCCAGGCCTGTATAATCATTCAACACATGGCAAGGCCCAAACTGCAGGATAAATCTGTTCTAGCAGTTAGCTATGTAGTAAATACATTCTCCAAAATCCTCAGCTAAACCACGAGAATTGGAGGGACACCAAACCAAAACATTCTTTTCACTTAGAGACTGCTAAAGTGGCTGAGAAACTGGATATTTTGCAGAGAAATTGGCTTTTTCCCCCCTTCACTGATTTTTCCTTGAAGTCTGCAGTGGTGGAATGAGTGAATTATTTCCTGGGGCAGCTGCTGTTTAACATCCAATACTTTATTCTTTGAGCTTGTAAAATAAGCAAATCAAAGTGAGAAAGTGGCAGGTTTCTCAGAATTCCTGGGAATCAGACAACGCTTGAGATTTCATGTTTATTTTCTTGGCATGTGCTAGATATGTCCATCTTTTCTTTCAGCTACTGTAGGCTCCACCGACTCTCCTCCCCCCCCACCCCTTTTCTCCAAAACAGATTAAATATAGCTATGATACAGGGCCTCAAGGGAGGCTAGGCGGGAGGGAGCGGAAGAGAAAATGGTACAGAAAGAATACTTCTAGCTCCATGAGGGATGGAGATGAGAGATAAAAGAAGCTTTGTACATCTGTATCAAAGGGAATGCTGTAAGACATCAGGACTGGGCTGCAAAAATCAGTTCTACAGGCAGATTTTCAAGCCCTCAAGTCAGAGAAATGGGATTTCTGTAAAATTCCAATCTCTGATTCATCGCAAAGTTCAGGGATATTTGGATTTAGGGGACATATCCAGGTCCATCTCTCTCTCGAACAGAAAACCCTGCAAAACCAGTATTGCAAAACATGCTATAGGATGGTATGGCATAGCCTAAGAATAACTATTATAGGACCAAATGACTTTGAAAAATCACCTGTATCGTTTTATAGATTGAATTTTCCTGTACTCTAAGCTTAACATTTTCTTTGCTGTTATGTACTCCCTATTGAAAATGGAATGAGTGGGCTAGCCACAGGTTCACCTACCCCTTCACCATGATTACTGAAGAAACCTCTTATTTCACACATCTGTTTAAAAACGTTCCCCACCCAGGTGTGTAGCAGGAACAGGCAGAATTGTTGCAAAGTAGATTTAATTCCACAGTTGTCATTTTCATGTGTAATGTCATTTTCATGTGTAACGTATTTATACCCGTACATATATACACCTACTGCTCAGAGGACTCTGCGATGTAGATGAAGATGTAACCAGTAGGGATGGAGAGAGAACTATTAAGATGACATTGAGAAGAGCATTAAAAAGATGTATGAATTCTGAGATTGCCAGCCCAGTTATAGACAAAAAACTAGCAGGGCATAAATAAATGATTCTCTTTACCTAAGGTACTTTTCACCACAGTCTGCCTATCCTAAATATTGAAGGGACACCACAAAACAAGTAGCAGTGGAAAGGCAAAGTAAAACTTGAAAAACATAGGGAGGACCAGAGGGTTATATATGGGAGACAAGAAAGGCAGCATGTGGGTTGTTCTGCTCTGGAACTGAAGCTGAAATCTGCTGCTGAATTGCCATCTAACATTTCCAAAGAAGGCAGAGGCAAAAGGACCTGCCCCGTTGCTTGCAAGCAACTACACTTGGATTAGCAGTTTGAAATGCACTTACAAGTCCACCGAGCCATGGCACTGACTCCAGGTGCAATGTCCCTGTAATCTTCCTGTAATCTTCTGAAGAATACCTGCTATTGCATACAGTTGCTCAATAACATGATCCTAGTGGTTGAAGTTAGAGGGAGGGATTCAGCAGGTTGTGAAGAGACGGGGGGATGAAACACACTGTAAAAATGTCAGCCACATTAAGTAATATTGCCCACAAGTCGTATACCTCCTATATCAAAGCCATTGAGATGGTGATTCCCATGGGCAAGAATTATAGAGGCCAAATGACTTGTAAAATGAGCTAGGTAATTTTTTAGTTTTGTAGACTAAATGTCCCTGCCTACTCCATTTAAGTCACTATTCTGTTTACAATGTGGTGTTTATGAATGCAGGGGCTTCGCCTCCGATTTTGGGTGCAAAAGGGGTGGCAAATAGTTGCCTGTGTACGGCGTGTGCACACACCTACAGTCCAGCTACTTCCATGCAATTCAACTGACTGGCCACAAGAAACACGCTGGCAGGTATAAACAAACCAATGGTCAGGTCACAGGTGTTGGCAACGTAGTATAACATATGTGACAGGGTCGGGCCAAATGGCTACAGGAGAGTAATAGAAGGCAGATATATTAGCCCCAGGTTAAGTAGGTCCCTTTTCCCTGGGTAAGGTAACAGGGAAGGTTCCAGAACAATCAGGAACCTTCTGGAGACAATTAAGACAGACAGGCTGATTAGAACACCTGCAGCCAATCAAGAAGCTGCTAGAATCAATTAAGGCAGGCTAATCAGGGCACCTGGGTTTAAAAAGGAGTTCACTTCAGTTTGTGGTGCGTGGGTAAGGAGCTGGGAGCAAGAGGCGCCAGGATCTGAGAGTGAGAATGCGGACTGTTGGAGGACTGAGGAGTACAAGAATTATCAGACATCAGGAGGAAGGTCTTGTGGTGAGGATAAAGAAGGTGTTGGGAGGAGGCCAAGGGAAAGTAGTCCAGGGAGTTGTAGCTGTCGCACAGCATTTCCTGGAGGCACTCTAGACAGCTGCATTCCACAGGGCCCTGGGCTGGAACCTGGAGTAGAGGGCGGGCCCGGGTACGCCCCAAACCTCCCAACTTCTGGTCAGAGACAGGAGGAATTGACCTGGACTGTGGGTTCATGAAAATGGCCAAACTGAGGGCTGCTGTGAAGCTCCAAGGTGAGCAAATCTGCCAATAAGCACAAGACCCACCAAGGTAGAGGAGGAACTTTGTCACACATAGCATAAACATATTTGAATAAGAAGCAAAGGCAGGGGATGGGAAATGACAAATATGATTACAATTACACTATTACATTGATAAAACCTTTCCCACATAATTAGGGTTTATCAAAAATCAGAAGCTTGCATGGGAGGTAGAGCAATGTTAATTAATTTTGTAGAGTGCTTTGAGCTGTGCATGAAAAGTAGAGTTGTTTTACAAAATTATGTTAGTGTAATCTGTAATAATAGTCCAAAATGCTGTCATTTAGAATAATGTTAGTGCAGCATTTGGGATCATTGCTGTAGCATATACTTTTTTTTTTAAACTATACGGGGGAAGTACAAATTATTATATTATCAAAGCAGAGCATGAGGCATACACATTTTTTAAAAAGAAAGTCTTTTTTCTGATGCATATAGGTGTGACTTGAGCACAGAGACACAAAGAAATCAAAGTTCTTATTTGCAACACAGAGGAATTAAAAATCTTCTAATAGCTATTCCTGGCTCCGCCACAGATTTGCTGCATGATCTTGGTCAAGTCACTTAATTGATTTGTTTTTATTTTCATATCTGTAACATGGGGAATAAAACATTCATTAATGTTTGGAAAATGAACTAAGAGCTGGATTTAAAAATCGCTACAGTAGTGTGGCAAAGAGTCCTGTTGCACCTTATAGACTAACAGACGTATTGGAGCATAACCTTTCGTGGGTGAATACCCACTTTGTCAGATGCATGTAGTATATAGTGAAATATCATGTTATCGCAAACAACTGATTGCCTTAGGAACAAATACATCCCTACATTCATGTAGATGGCCCTACTACTAAAGAATTGGTGAAAGAGAGAATTGTAAGAAGAGTCCTGGAAAAAATTATATGGAAAGTTGTACAGAAAAGTTATATGGGAAAAAACCATCAAGGAAGGTTGTGAAATCGTCTTCACTGGACATGTTTAAGGCTAAGTTAGGCATCAGTCTACAAGGGATGGTTTAGGTGCCCCTGTGGTATTTGAATACTAGTTTTTTCTTAGTACTGTACATTGCATCTGTTATTACTTTTCACTAGGGCTGTCAAGCGATTAAAAAAATTAATCGTGATTAATCACATTGTTAATAATAGAATAGCATTTATCTAAATATTTTTGGGTGTTTTCTACATTTTCAAATATATTGATTTCAGTTACATCACAGAATACGAAGTGTATAGTGCTCAGTTTATATTTATTTTTATTACAAATATTTGCACTATAAAAAACAAATAGTATTTTTCAATTCCCCCATAGCAAGTACTGTAGTTCAATTTCTTTATCATGAAAGTTGAATTTACAAATGTAGAATTATGTAAAAAATCCTGCATTCAAAAACAAAACAATGTAAAACTTTAGAGTCTACAAGTCCACCCAGTCCTACTTCTTGTTTTCTTCAGACAAACAAGTTTGTTTACATTTGCGGGAGATAATGCTGCCCGCTTCTTGTTTACAATGTCACCTGAAAATGAGAACAGGCATTCACATTCAGGGCCGGATTAAGACCTTTAGAGGCCCTAAGCACTGAAAAGATTATGGTGCCCCCCCATATGTAATTCAAAATAAAAACAATACTATACCATAAAATAAAATAACTTACATGTATGCTGAAATTAAAATAGCTTCTTTCTAGATTTTCTGATTGCAAAATTCTGGATAAGTTCATCGAAGCTGACTCGACGAAGCATGTCCGCTTCCATACACAATAGGGAAAGTGAATCAAGTCTGTCCTGACACATTGTTTTTTCTTTGAGGTTTTTTTATTCTTTTCAGCTGAGAAAAAGAGCGTTCTGTGGAGCAGTTAGTAATAATTAATGTTAGAAAAATACGTAGTGCGATCTCTACATTTGGAAATACACATTGTATTCCGTCTTTCAATATTGTGTCATGAAGATCAATGTGACTGAATTTCATTTTTCCTGTTTCATTAAACTTTACGCGCATTTAACAGTGGAACTGCTGTACTTCTCCACAGAGATTCATGTTCAAGTCAACAGGGTATGAGTCAACTAGCTTTTGGGAACCTTGTGAATATTGTTCATCAGATAAATCCATATCGTTTAGAAAAGAAAATCTACTTGATACTACTTGGTACACTTCACCTCTCCTCTTCATATGAGCTTCAAGTGTATCAATTATAGCGTAGTAAGTAGATAACATGAAATTTGTCTCTAGGATTCAATGCTGTTTCTGTTGCACTACTATCATTTGCTTGTTTTTTCCTGATTCGCTTGTGAGACTGGGCTTCTTTGTAGTTAGTATCAGGCAAGATATCTTTTGATATGTCTTCAAATCTTTTGAAATCATTCCTCAAAGTGTGTAAGTGGTCTGCTAATGATTGACAGAGGTCTGCACATGTTTTCAAATCCAATTATTTTTCTTGGAGAGCTTGACTTGTGTGGTAAAAGTGTTGTAAAATTTCATTCCACATGGTCAACATGAATACAAACTCTAGTTCTTGCATCTTGTTTGCAATGTTTTCTGCCTCTCGTATAGTTTTTCCCTTTTGTGATTTGTCTTCAGCTACACTTTCTAATGCATCCACAATCTTTGAGTAGACTCCAGAATTGCACTTGTTGCCGCTGCATGTGCCTCCCAGCGAGTATTAGAAAGAGATTTCAACACACGATCATTGCCCAAATATTTTTTAAGACCTGCCCATCGGTGTGTTGAGGCAGAGAAAAATGTATAAAGTAACTGGACTGTTGAGAAAAAACTTACTGCCACCGGACAAGAATCAACAGCACTGCGGCCAACAAGATTGAGAGAGCGTGCAGCACATGGCATGAATATGGCATATTTGTTCTGTTCTAAAAGCTTCTTTTTGTGGACAATATCTTGTTTGTTTGCCATTTGGTAAAAGTCCGACGTGATTTCTCAAATGGCCCGGTGTGGTGTTGACAGTCATTTGGTCCACGATCTATCCAGTAAGCTACATAATCGGTACTGATATCAACCCACATACAAGGATCTTTTCTCCTATTATTTACAGCATGAGCAGGTTCAGTCTCTGGCACATCCACACCTTCTAGAACAATGTCTGTTTTACCACCAGGAGTAGGATGATCAGTTACAGTCTCTCTGACACATCCACATGTTCTGGAATGGTGTTTGTTTCACCAATAGAAGAAGGGTCAGTCTCTGAAATACCTACAGGTTTTGGAACAATGTCTGTGCTACTGAGAGAAGATGTTGCTTCTGATGGATTCACTTTGAAAAATGAGGTCAGCTTTGGAAGATTTTGTAAAATTTCACTAGTTTTTTTTTCTTTTCTTCTGCCAGTTTACGTTTCTGTGCTCCACTCAGTTGGTTACGTTTCATCCTGCCCCTTATCTCAGTTATCTGAACTTAAAAAAAGCCAAAAACACCAAATTACACAATGTACACTATTTTTATGTGTGTGTGTGTATATGTGTATGAAAGGGGAAAAAAACGAATCAAGTACGTATATCTCAGAAGAATAGATCAATAATAAAACATAAATTTATTGCAATACATGACAGGATCTGATTTCCTGGCATTATTTCGATCTACGTTAGTAGGATGCCCCCCTGGTTTAGGTGGGTATAAGTAATAAAAAGAGAAAAGAAAAACGGGGGAAGAATGTGTAGTGGAGTGTAAGGAAGTCTAACAAAGTTCTGATTTTTTTCCCATGATGACTATTTTGATGCTTTTTTTGAAATATCAAATATCAAATTTTTAAAAAAAATCTTTTTTGTTTTTGTGTCCCCTGCTTTGCTGGTGCCCTAAGCACGTGTTTAGTCTGCCTATTGGGTAATCCAGCCGTGTTCACATGGCACTGTTGTAGCTGGCGTCACAAGATATTTATGTGCCAATTGCCCTAAAGATTCATATGTCCCTTCATGCTTCAACCACCATTCCAGAGGACGTGTGTCCATGCTGATGACAGGTTATGCTCAATAACAATCCAAAGCAGTGTGGACCGAGGCATGTTCGTTTTCATTGTCTGAGTCAAATCCCACCAGCAGAAGGTTGATTTTCTTTTTTGGTGGTTTGGGTTCTGTAGTTTCCACATTGGAGTGTTGCTCTGAAAACATGCTCCACACCAAGTCCCTCTCAGATTTTGGAAGGCACTTTAGATTCTTAAATCTTGGGTTGAGTGCCGTAGTTATCTTTAGAAATCTCACAATCGTTCTTTGCATTTTGTCAAATCTGCAGTGAAAGTGTTCTTAAAAGAAACAATATGTAATAAATTTCATTTGGTATTCTATTGTTTAACACTATGATTAAAACTGTGATTAATCGTGATTAATTTTCTTAATTGCATTTAATTTTTTTGAGTTAATTGTGTGAGTTAACTGCCATTAATTGACAGCCCTACTTTTCATTGAACATTGTCAGCCTGATTTTTAAAATTTCAGGAGCCCAGGGATGCAGGTAAAAATACACATGCAATTGTGTGCCTAATTTCTAGATGCAATTACTTGTAAAAATTAGTAATCCTCAATGCCAGTAACAAAGCTGAGAGAGCCTGGCTCTGAATCAAGTACTTTAGTCAATGAGGAACTGCCTCCAGTTCCAGAAATAGCAACTGTAACAAGCAAACACGCAAAAGCCGATAGTTGTCAAAGGTTCTTGCAATAGGAAAATCTCAGAAATCAGTTCTTCTTTTTAATTTTTTTTAAAGACTACATAAAATGAGTATGGGCTGAAACGGACACAGTGAGGGGGGTTTGCTGTTTGCTAAATATGCAGTCAGCGTGTGAGAAGAGGAAGAAAGTGCAACATATGGCATTAGTACTTAATATGAACGTGGCCTCACACAGTGGAGGCAGATCATTCTTCTGACCAGATGACAGCAGGATGATTCTGTTTCTGAGTCTCAAGTAGCAGTAGTACTGATATGATTAGTAGACATCTTTTTTTAAACTATTGCATCAGCTTCTAGGAGGAGAAACTTCTGCTTCACCATTTGAAGTGCTAGACAGTGGTGGTTCCTTTTAAACTATTCTGCACCATTTTTATTTGTTGTATTTATATTTACTAATTATGTTTATTGCAGTAGTGCCTAAGGACCAACAAGGATGGGGCCCATTATGCTAGGTGCTGTAAATTGCTGCTTGGTTCCACCCCAGAGAGAGCTGTATTTCAGTGGCTGAGGAGCCATATTAGATATATCAGGAGATGTGGAAAGATCTACTGTCACAAGATGTCACCTTGCCCCTCAAGTTTGTTTGTTGCCTGTTGTCATTGCACATTGCATGCTTCAGGATGCAAGGCTGTATGTATGCTTGTCGAAAGTGTTATCATTCAGTTTTCTATGTTCTACACCTTTAAATGACAGGAGGCTTCCTGCCAATGTGCTGTTAGGTCCTCCATTTTGGAAAGCACTTTCACTTTCTAGATGGCTGTTCAGATAAACACATGATGCTCTTGTAGGGAGATTTTTACATTCGTTCTTTTTTGGATTGTTTTCCTTACTTTCAGTCTGAATGACTTGTTAGATTAGATGGTTACTCTTTTTAGATATGGAAGAACAGTAAGGAAGAATCCAGCCAGAGCACTGACCACACCTACGGGACAGAACCCCTGCCTGAGCCTTTCACTGAGGAGCTGCCTGTGGCTTAAGTGCAGAATCTGTCTCCTCAGATGCTGAAGGGTTGCTGACCTCTCCTCTGGACAAACTGTGGTGCATTGTGCCAGACACGGTCTAAGATCCAAAAGGTTTTTAAATAAAAAACCAACCTAAATCAAAGATGAATGGCACACAGAACATACCTATGCCTATGGTTCCTAAGCCTTGCCTAGGTAGGCCCAAACCTTTCAAGTTATCACATATGAGGTGCTCACATCATTAGTGAACTGTCAGACAGAGTCTCAGGCCCTCTCTCTCTTGCTGATTCACCTCATTCAGCCCCTTGTGCCACTGAGCTTCAGTCTTGCAGAGAGACCCCACCTCCTTCTCTCCCAGCTATCTCTCATAGTGTCTATGCAGGTCTGCAAATTATGTCTTTGATTTCTTTGAAGAGGTCAGGTTTTAACCAGTATTGTCAGACTAACTATCCTGTTCCTATTTGAATAAAACATGGGACTCCAATTTCTGATAGGGTGTATTCTCTTGAGAAGTGGATTAATCTCCATTTTCCTTGGAAAACAGGGTGGATTTCCACCTCCCATCTCTTAAGAAGCGTTAATGCAAAATCTTGTTGGAACTTTCATAGATGATTTACCTGCCTTCTCCACAGACAATTGCTTTCTTTCTTACTGATGCTGATTCATTAATAAATAGATGTGTCTCTGTTTCAAATGAAGTTAGAATCCTTCCCTCCCCAGGGCATCTCTGCCTTCCCTTGCATACTTGTTGGACAATAGGTCATTCTCTTTTAGCTGATGTTTCTCAATTTTCAATAATCCCCTCCATATCAAATGATTTTTCAGCTGACGACACTATCCACTCCATCACACAAGGACTGCCCAAGCCCAGCTTCTGCTTATGAAGAACAAATTGTGTCAACTTCAGGAAACAGGGAGTCTCCCAAGTCCTCTGTTTTTGCCAGACCTTAACCTTACTCAGATCCAGAAGGTCCTTTGCTTTGTGTTGACCGTTGTCATATCCGTGCCAAGAATCCAGGCTATGCTATATCCAAGGAAAAAGTGAACTCTGATGAGAGGCAGAGTTGCAATCAAATGTAGGGGACACGAGTAACACAATACTGCAAGTCTTGTATGGCATTTAGTAGGAGCAAAGCCCTAGGCTTCACCAAAGGTAGGTAAAATAGAATGGATCTGAAGTGTTTGAAAGTGTAGTTCATAAGGGTGAATGGTGACAACAACTCTGTCTTGTTTTACCGGTGATAGGTGGTGGTCACAGTTCTGTAATTTCTCGTTTGAAATTTCTCTTGTGCTGCTTCAGAACTACAGGCTTGCCAGAGACACTTACATCTCTCTGTGTATGCTTCTGGGGGCAGGGGCAGTATCTTACTGTGTGTTTGTATAGCTACAACAATAGAGTTCCAACCTGGCTGAGGCTTCTAGGTGCTACCACAATACAGATTAAGGAGCAAATTGTCAGTTCTCAGTGTCTCAGCTCTCCCACAGTGAGAACTGGTTGGTATGGTAAAGCAAAGGAAGAGGAACTGTCAGCAATTCCCTGCACACAATTCATTGCACTTAAGGAAATAGTATTTGAGAAGTGAAATAAATTTACTGTAAACTGCCCGACGGCACTATAGCTAAGTCAGCAAGTTGTGAAAATGATAGTATCTAGATTCACTCCCTTTTGTCATTCTTAGGCAGAGAGTAAATGTGTAGCATGCTTGAGCAGAGGTACTCAAAATTAGCCCAAAGGCCATGCTGGCAACTGGTCAAGGCACAAGGGCCACACCCTTGTGTCCAAGAAGAGGAATTTGACTATCTAAGTGGTGCAGTCAGAGCAGACTTCTCCACTGGGTTCTAATCGGAATGGGGCATGATCTTGTTGAATCATTACACCAATGTGAAAGATCACTCTTGTCAAGATAGAGTAGTGCATGATGGGATGCACAAGCTGCACCTGCATATTAAACATATGTGAGTGCTAAAATGTGTCCCATTATAGCCAGTAATCCCATCTATACTGGAGAATGTGGGTTCTTGCAGTACCCATCAAAGCACCTGGAATTCTTATTACAGAAAACTGGGCCAAGTTCTCTTTTGCTCTACACTTTGTGTGGTCATAAACACCAGAGTAAAGTGTGTAAAACACTACAAAATCAGAAGGTAACCATTTACACACACCTTGCTGTCACTTTGCACAGCTGTCAATACCTGCACAAGGCTCATAGCAACAAGGAAGCTGGATGTTTGCGTCCACACACAAAAGGGGCTTGAATGTTCCCATGTGTTCTCATTAACCACTATGGGTGGGATTTTTCAAAAGTGCTCAGCGTTGGCCTAGTTCTGTGCCCATTGAAATCAAAAGAAGCCTTATTACTGACTGCTGTGGGATCAGTTTTATGTCAGTGCTGAGTGCTTTTGAAAACCCCACTCAATGACTGCATCAGCTCTGGGCAAGACTTGAGATACTTCTCCACAACTGGGTGTTATAGCTGTACTGGTGCAGACTGTGCTTTCGGCTCCATCCCACAATGCTTTTCCCTCATGTTGTTCACCACCACTATCCTCAGCCAGCTGGTCTGAGAGTGGCTCAGGCAACATTTGTGTGGTTTCAGCTCTATTCCCAACCCAGTGCCCCTCACAAACAATAAGTAGGACACCGCTAATCAAGCAATTATAGATTTTACTGTGTTTTAAATTATTTTTCTGACAAAAATATTTTGTATAAAATACTGAACTTTTTAAAAAAAAGCAGTTGTATTTTAATTATCTTTGTCCTCTCTCCCCTGAATATTAAAAATGACCCTTTTTACAATTTTTGTGAGATTTCTGCAGTCTTTTTCATTTTTTACTTTTCCCCCTTATTTCTTCTACCGCTGAAAAACATCTGGTGGTCATGGTGAATCACAAACGGAATATGAGTCCAACTATGTAATGCAGCTGGAAAAAAGGCAAATGTGATTCTGGGAGGTGCTGACAAGAATGTCAAATGTAAGACACCAGAGGCAATTGTTCTGCTCTGCTTGGCACTGGTGAGGCCTCAGCTGAAGTACTGTGTCCGATTCTGGGTGCCACCCTTTAGGAAAGATGTGAGCAAATTGGCGAGAGCACAGAGAACAACAAAAATGAACAGAGGTTTAGAAAACAGGATCTCTGAGGAAAGGTTGAAAGAACTGGGCATTATTCTAGAGAAGAGAAGACCCAAAAGTATGTCCACAGTGCAGCTGGAGGTGTAATTGCCAGCTTGGGTAGACTTACCAGCGTTAGCTCTGGTTGAGCTAATGCACTAAAAATAGCCGTGTAGCAGCACTGCAGCAGTGTGAGTGAGAGGATGGCCACTAGAGTATATACCTAGGATTTCAGATGGGATTGTACTCGGGTGGCTAGCCCATCCTGCTGTTTGCGCTGTGGGGGCTATACCTCTAGTTTTTGCACACTAGCTTGATCAGAAAGCTAGAAATTACATCTAAGGAGGGGACATAAGTCTTCAACTATGTAAAAGGTTGTTATAAGAGCATGATGATCAATTGTTCTCCATGTCTGCCAAGGGCAGGACAAGAAGTAATCGGGTTAGTTTGGGGCAAAGGAGATTCAAGTTAGATATTAAGAAAAACGTTCTACCTGTAAGGATATTTAAGCACTGGAACAGGTTAACTAAGGTGGTTGTAGAACCCTTGTCATAGGTGGTTTTTAAGAACAGGTTAGACAAATACTTGTCAGAGATGGTCTAAGGTCCTGAGGACCCCCTGAGGTCCCTTGCAGCCCTACATTTCTGATTCTATTAGTCTCCTGAGAGAGAGAAGACAGACCCAAAGAAGTTGGGCTCTAAAGAAAAGAGCAATGGGTGCTGCAGCACTTTCAGTGCTGTCAATGAAGAAAAGAAGATGATGCAGCTGAGTCGTGGTGATAGGCCAGCTGGGCCTCCCCAGGCCTCAAATTAGCTGTGGTATGGCAGAGAGAACAGGGAGGCTTAGTCACCAGGGGCAACCACACCTCAGATGTATAGTACAGTCTTCTCGTCACAGATACACATGCCACGTTGACGAAGAGAATGGAAGGAAACTGTCCTCATGTGGTTGGAATTAGGTGTTTTTCCTCTCATATTTTTAGATGTCAAGCTCTTATTGTTTTTTAGGTGGTAAGCTCTTTGGGGCAGGTACTGTACCTTCTTTGGGGTTTGTATGGCATCTAGCACAGGAAGGGTGGTCTTGTGGTTAGGGCACTGATTTAGGATGTGAGAATGGGGTTCAGTTCACAGGTTTGCAACAGAATTCCTGTCTGACCTTGGGCAAGTAACTTAACCTCTCTGTGCCTCAGTTCCCCATCTGTAAAATGGGGTTAATAGTATTTCCTCCTCCCCCTCCCCCCGTCTTGTCTTCTTAATCTATAAGCTCTTCCAGGCAGAGCCTGTCTTACTAAATGTATGGGGCCTCATACTGCTAGGTGTTCTATACAGTCTTTGTGGGGGCCGCTTGGTGCTACCATAATATTTATACTGATAACTGTGGAAAATACCACAAGCAAATAGCAAATTGCTATCTGATAATAGTTAACAGACCAGTTTCACCATTCATCCTGGATGAGGCCTGTATTTCTAAATGGATAGTGACAACACATCACTTGCTTCTGTGTTTCTTCATGGTGAGAAGTAAATGGGGTCACTTTCTCATTTCTCAGTACTGGCATGAGGGCATGTGAGAGTACATAGTACAGCCTTCTTTGATTTGGCATGAGGAATGTGAGAGCAGGTTTACATCTTTCAGAAACTCCCAGTCTGGTTACTTGGTATCTTGGGAAACGTTCTCCAGGGAGTGCCCACAACTGGCTTGACCTTCTGAAATTGCAGTGTGTGTATTATGCAGGATTGTTGTAGCCATGCTGGTCCCAGGATATTAAAGAGACAAGGTGGGTGAGGTAATATTTTTACTGGACCACCTTCTGTTGGTGAGAGAGACATGCTTTCAAGCTTACACAAAGCTCCTCTTCTTCAGGAAAGCGTGTCTCTCTCACCAACAGAAGTTGGTCCAATAAAACATATTACCTCACCCACCTTGTCTCTCTATTGTTTGCATTGTTTATAGTAAGCCCCAGCTGCACAATTCAGATCCAGATTTCAATTACACATAACTAAAAAAACTTCCACAACTTTTGGTGTGTTTGGATCTGTGGTTTTGGCATGGCCCTTTACAGCAGGAGGGACAGACTGGGTGTTAAACCGAGATCCAGATTCACATTCTCAGCCCTCCTTCCCCTGCATGTTCTGGGCTGTTTGGATCCATCTGGGGTCTTGGTTTGGCAGATACCCTTATCTCTCCATTTCCCTGATGCCATTATTCTGACCCCTATCTGAGGCGGTTGCTGTGCATGCCATATCCTTTCAAAGAGGTGGGTTATCTGTTCTACCTAGTATGCTCTTCACTTTAACAAATTTTTAAAATAGCAAAGGGTGTGTGGTGCAATGGGCGACTACAAAGTGCCCTTTTGGGGCCATATCAATTCCTCTTTTGAGGCAAATGCAGGTGTGATGTTGAGGCTGCATACATCTTTATATGGAGCCTGGAAGCATCTGAAGAAGTCACATTTTCACCCTTCACTGTCATTTCTCCTACTTGACTCAGACACACTATTGCAGGGGAAATGAATCTCTCAGCTGATGTGTGCTTGTTCTAAACCAGATTGTTTCAGTGTAACTGGAGAGCTCTCTCCTCTTTTAACGGAAGGCACTCAAGTTCCCTGAAATAACAGAACATTTATTCAAGAAGTGCTTTGATTAGGAGAAAGAAAAGAAAAAAACCTCCACTCAATCCACTTCTGACGGTTTGCATTAGAAACTGGGAGCAGATTTCCAGTCAGCTGTATGCACAGGCTCTGGAGATAGATTTGATATTTCTGATGAGGGAGGTAATATTGTCAAAGCTATTGATGATGGAAGCCTTACCTACATAGTGGGGCAAATTCTTCCTTGTTACAACTCCGTTGAGTTACTTCAGGAATGAATTTGGCCCACAACTCATTCTTTGTTGCTTTGGGCCAATTTGCTCTCCCTATTCTGCATTATGAGACTGGCTTCTACAAACTTGGTAGGCACATCCAAAAACCTGTCGTCTATTTTAGCTTAAGGAAAAAAAAAATCCCAGCAACCACCTTTGGTACCCTGCCATTTAGAAACTGTAGCAAAATATGACAAGAAGAAGAATGCCATCTTCCATGTATTTCAATGTTATAAACCCCAGTAAAGGGCAGCAAATGATTATTGCTCAGAAGGTATCCATGATAAGCAGAGCTGTATGAATAATCATTTTGTTTGCTGGTCAGCTGGGGTGGAGGGGGGAGGGAAGAGGAGATGATCTCAGATAGACCTGAAATGCAAATAGGTTTTTAGCAAAACAAAAACTGGAAAAAAATAATTTCAGGTCAAATAAAATGTTTTGTTCAACCCTAAACAAAATATTTAGTTCCAGTTCTGGGCATTTTTAACTGCTTCTCTATGAAAAGCAAAGGACATTTGGTAACCCCATTCAGAAAATCCCCAGAGGAGATGAGGATGCCCCCCTTATGCCCTATAGATAAAGCACTCACCCAGGATATGGTCTACTGGATCCAAGTCACCACTATGTCTCATTTGGAGCAGGGAATTGAACTTGGGTTTTCCACACTGCAAGTGAGTACCTTGCTATGGGATATACTGGAGTTAGGTCTCTCTTAATCTCTCCTACTGGAGCAGCTCCTCTGTGTATAAATAAATAAATATTAATTGGAGCAGGAATTAGAACTTGGATGTCCCCCACCAGGTAAGTGCCCAGGCTATAGAGTCATTCTCACTATCTTTCTAGCCCAGTGAATAAATAGAATAGATATATTAAAGAGTAGGAATGTGGGAGAGGAAGTGTGTTTAGGGTATTCAGTTTTGAAATATTGTCCCCCTTCTCAGGCCAAAGGCCTGCACGAGACTAAGAATACAGGGTGGGAATAGGGAAGCGACTGATTTGAGCCAAGGCTAATAGATGCTACTGATGAGGTAAAGAATGTGATGGATTGAGGCTGGAGGAAAGGAATCAGGCAATTTTCACATATCCTCTCAATCTGTAGGAGTTTGCCCTGAGGTCGTGCTCAAGTCTCAGCTATAAGCAACTCAGAGAACATGGCTAGATCACCTTCAGCACCCATGGGAAAGTCATTTACGATATGCCTTCTAACTGTACTGCTCTATGCCATTTAATCCTTCAGAAATTTTGTCTCGTACCCACCTTCTGCCTGTGTCTGCAGCACAGTGGTTCACTTGAAGGGAATGGCATAACGAAGACAGAAGAGAATGCAAAATTAATTGAAATGGCGGAATTTGAAGACGATAGGTTGTCTATCCCTTTAGATTTCTGCTTTTAAAGCTTCTCACTGCCAGAAGCTTATCATAAAACACAAAAGTGTAGTATGCTCCTCTTAGAGTGACTTGAGTGCCTACAATCTGAAAGACAAATCACTGGAACATATAAAAGAAACGGTGCCTACCCCAAAGATGTTATAATCTAAGCACAGATAAAACATAACAAAGGAAGTCAGACAGCAGGAGCATAGCAGAAAGGGAGAATAAGAATTATAGCAATAAGACACCGTGGCTATTTTATTTACCTATTTTGCATGCTTCTTGGGGATTTTATATATATGTATATGCCTATGTAGATAACATATCTGTGCACGCACGCACACACAGATACACACATAAAACATATGTATATTGATTCATAGATTCCAAGGCCAAATGGGCTAATTGTGATCATCTAGTCTGACCTCCTGTACAAGACAGGCCACAGAACTTTCCCTCCACCCCAAATTCCTAAGCAGATCTTTTAGAAAAATCCAATCTTGATATAAAGATTCAGTGATGGAGACTCCACTACAAGCCCTCGTAAACGGTTCCAATCATTATTTACCATCACTGTTAAAAATGTGTGTCTTATTTCCAGTCTGAATTTATCTAGCTTCAACTTCCAGTCACTGCACTGTGTTATACCCTTTTTTGCTAGACTGAAGAGCCCATTATCACATGTGTTCCACATGTAGGTAGTTACAGACTGTAATTAAGTCACCCCTTGGCCTTCTCTTTGTTCAGATTAGTAGATTGACCTCCCTGAGCCTAGCATTATAAGGCATGTTTTCTAATCCTTTAATCATTCTCATGGCTCTTCTCTGAACCCTCTCCAGTTTATCAACATCCTCCTTGAGTTGTAGACACCAGAACTAGAAACACAGACATATACAGATACTTTAGTTAATTTTCTTGTGTAAAATTAATTTTTAAAATTATCTGGGGGGGGTGGAAAACTGACAAGAACTGTGAAATGGCAGAGGAGGGCTGAGGATGTAGAATCAGAAAGAAGGACAAAGGAAGAGGAAACGGAAGATGGGGAAGGATAGAGCTACACCAAGGAACAGTAGGGACATGATACTTCTCTACTGCCTTTTTACTCTTTCTCTCCCCCTCAGTGCTCACTACATGTTTCTCAGATGCCCACTCTGGTGGGCCAGAGAGGAGGCCTTGTCTTCTCTAAATCTGTGGCCAGGCCTCTGCCAATTGATCTTTCAATAAGCACTGGACCTTCTGATGAGAGCGCTGCTTAAGATGTGTCAATCTTTGGCTATAGTGGTATAAAAGCTTTTTTCATTGACTCACACTGTAGCCTTGGACAGCTCCCTAAACCATACCGTGTCTTATTTTCCCTATCTGGAAAATGAGAATAATACTTGATTTTTTAATTTCCACAGGGCAATTATGAGAATTAATTATCTATATCAATAAATAGATAATACATCATTCTACCAAGAGGTGATCTAATATCTTAGCTGTCAAACCACAATGCCGCCTTTTCAGCATTGCTGGGGATGTGGCAAGAGATAACAAAGCGACCTCACTGCCTGAAAATACTGAACGATTTACTCTACCTTTTTCAAAGTAAACCACAACAGGTTTCACTTCTCAAAGGAAATGAAGGCCAAGAGGAGCCATGAAAAAGAGACTGAAATGGAGCTTAGTAACAGGCTTGCTGCAGGAGTCAGTGTGAAATTTTATGGCCTGTTTTACGCAGGCGGTCAGATCAGGTGATAAGAGCTATTTCGGACTTTAAAATCTATTGGTATTCTCATTAGTCCTTATTACCACTTGTAATTTAATGGAACTAAACACCCGATTAGTTTGGCACTTGTGTATGTTGTGTACATGGAGTAAAGGCAGATGTTCTCTTTCGGACTAGGCAAGAAATTAATATATATATTGGGCCAAAGTCAGCTTTAGCATAAGCAGTCGCATGTCCCATTAACTTCAGGAGGGGTTAAGCCTGCTCACATCATGTATGAATTTCGTTTATCTTAAATTTAGAGATGGGTCAAAATTGGCCCTTTTAGATTTCCCACTTCCTTCCTTCCTCCATCATACTTTGGTGGTTTGGATAAAACAGAATTGGGACCTAAATCACCCTTGGTTTGACCACTATAGAGATGACAAAATCAGAATCTTTTAATCCAAACCATCCAGCTCCTAACTTTGTTGGCTTTGATATGCTGAAACCTGGCTCTGAACTGCCTCTGGTTTTGCAAAACTGTACTTTCAGTAATCCAATACCAAAACGCCTCACCTCATCTTGGCTTTCATTCTAAATAATGTGACTAGCTACCTTGCAGATAAACTACCAGCTTCAACTACACTCTACTAATAAGTACTCCTTTAATTATAACAGAGTGAAAGCTCCCACCCTAGGAAGGGTAAGCTAGTTATTTTGAGCAATTGTGCCTTGAGGGGAGGTGACAATTCAGTTTCAGAGCTGTATCTTGTTTTGGTGTGGCAGTTTCTGACAGATTGAGAATACAATTATATTTTGAAATATATATCCTTTCTGTAGTTGCTGTTCACTTCATAATTGCTGTCTAATTACTAAAGAGAGAATATCTTACACTTCTGACATCAGGTGTGTGTATTGCTTAATCTACCTCCATTATTGACTTGGTTAAGTGCCAACAGGTACTTTACTAATTTCTTTCATTTGTGCAATATCAAAACTGGCTGGATTGTGTCTGCTGTGTTTTGAATGTGTGTGTTTAGCAGCTAACAATAACAAAGCCAAAATGGTGTGAACCTTAGGGAAACTGAAGAGCAGAGAGGTTGTATCTTCTTCCAGGTAAACTAGTGAGTCAGTGAGAGAACTGGAAATGGAACCTAGGTCTAATGACTGGCAGTCCCCTTCTCTGAGACTGCACAGCATCTCCAAACAAATGTCTACAAAGGCATAACTGTTTGGTTCCAGGGGAGTTGGTAGTTGGAAATGTAGTCCTGGTTAAACTGATTGGTACCTGAAGGTTGTGGATTTGAGTCTTGCTTGAAAGGCCGCCTCCAGTTTACTCAGCTGAAAAATGGGTACCTGATCCATAGGGTTAGGGCAGTCAAAGGCAGTTGGATATGATGCTGGCCATATCACTCCTTTGTGTATTGTTGGCTACTAAACAGATGTGCCTTCACTGTGTTATCCCAATGAGCTATTGGCTTGGGGGAACGTTTACGTTTTACTTTGATTCTGTGATAGTATTGGTGAACGTTAACAGATAGTAGTAGAACCTCAGAGTTATGACCATCGGGTTACAACTGACCAGTAAACCACACCTTCATGTGGAACTGGAAGTGTCCAATCAGGCAGCAGCAGAGAGACAAAAAAAATACAGTACAGTACTGTGTTAAATGTAAACTACTAAAAATCAAAGGGAAAGTTTAAAAAAAGATTTGACAAAGTAAGGAAACTGTTCCTATGCTTGTTTCATTGAAAATTAGATGGTTAACTTAAAAGCAGCATTTTTCTTCGGCATGGTAATGTTTCAAAGCTGTGTTAAGTCAGTGGTCACTTCTAAACTTTTGAAAGAACAACCGTAATGTTTTGTTCAGAATTACGAACATTTCAGAGTTATGAACAACCTCCATTCCTGAGGTGTTCGTAACTCCGAGGTTCTAGTGTGTAACCAAAATGGCTACCAGAGGAAAAAATGGTTCCAAAATCCAATGGATTAGTAAACTTTTTTTTTCAACAAATACTTTTAATTGAGTTTTATGTAAAATAAAATATGTGACTGAGATAAAGACTGGGACAGTAAATGAGCTACAACAGTTATACACAGGTCAAATCCCTATGTTATAGACCATAACTAATTAGCTAACTTAATGAAGATTCATGCCCCAAAAGGAAGCGTTTAGCTTGTTTCAGTACACGGGTCACAGATAAAACTGAAATCTTTACGATATTAAGTCTTGTCTCAAGGCCTAGGAAAGTTCTCCTAATGGTCTTTACTGTGTGCACTGTCATCTTAATATAGCTATAAACAATTAAAAAAGAGACAAAAAGGCTCTTCAGTGCAGGATAGACTGTAAATCAATCCACAGTTAAATGAGGATAAGGGACCTGGCAAATAAAACATATTTTGGATCCAGATTCCCTTAAGTGGGACAGCAATTAAAATGTACACATATTAGCCATCTTCCTCTTCCTTCTGAGAATTCAGAAGAGCTGGGCTGGTTGGCTTTAAAGATTTTTTTTCCAGCAAGGCATTAGCTGAACTTGTGTCCCTGAAGATAAAGGTTTTTCTTGACAAATGCAGAATTTTGCTAAGAGTAATAAGTTTCCACTCCTGTCTTTTCATATGCCTGTTTAAGAGGTACAAACTCTTTCTGAAGTGTGTGTGGCAATATGATATGGAATTGGCAAGTGATCATCCCTATGGTTTAGCTGCTTTTAAGATTCACTTTTGTATAGGATTTGTTTGAGGAAAGACGTGGACAAAGTGGAGGGAGTCCAGATGAAAGCAACAAAAATTATGATAAGGTTTAGAAAACCTGACCTATGATGAAAGGTTACAAAAACTGGGCTTGTTACGTCTTGAGAAAAGGAGACTGAGGGGGGACTTGATAAGCCTTCAGATATATTAAGGGCTGTCATAAAGAGGAAAGAGATCAGTAGGACAAGAAGTAATGGTCTTAATCTGTAGCAAGGGAGATTAGATTAGATATTAGGAAAAGCTTTCTAACTGTAAGGGTAGTTAAGCTCCGAAATAAACTTCCAACAGAGGTTGTGGCATTCCCGTCACTGGAGGTTTTTAAGAACAGGTTGGACAAACGCTTGTCGGGGATTGTCTAGGTTTACTTGGTCCTGCCTCAGCACAGGGGGCTGGACTTGATGACCTCTCCAGATCGGGGGGGGGGGGGGGGCGCTAGAGAGCTAGGGATGCTGGGATGTGGCAGCACCCCCTGGTTTGAAGCGGTTTCCAGCATATACAGAGTTTGCAATTTTGTTCAATGGCTCTCAGCACCCCCGCTATAAACATTGTTCTAAAGCCCCTGCACCAGGTCCCTCCCAGCCCTACATTTCTATGATTCAATATCCAGCGTGGGAAGTGTCTGATAGCAGGATTCGCATTGCCTCAATTGTCTGTCTTCCTGGTTTTTTGCATGTAGGGATCCTATAACCCATCTCCATATTCTATTTGTGGCTTCCCGGTGGAGGAGAAAATCAGTGGCACTGAGTCTAGGTTTATTCTAATTGTAACTTGCTTTACTTGCACATCTGTGCCAGCCCTGAAATGAGATGCTCAAACAATGTGCAGGGCAATCCCTTCTTCCAGGAGTTTCAGGACAATACTAATGTCCAACTTTCCCCAAGCTACTTTGCTATCCACATCTTGCATTGGCCAAAATGAACACCACCACAGCATGTCTTCCCAACAGTCACAATGTGCTTGCACACAAAGAAAAAAAAAGTGGAAGGCAGTGTAACGGCGATCCCTGGTGATATAGAATATGTGTATATTTCATATAATGTGGGTGGGTAGGGGTGTATAAAATGTCTGGTGAAATTCTGGCCCCACTGAAGTCAGTGAGAATTTAACTTTTGATTTCAATAGGGACAGGATTTTACCCACACTGTCCAATTTCAGGAGTTCAGGGTTGAGTTTTTCTCTAGCCTCAGAATCCTTATCACTGATATATTAAGGATAGGGATATTTTGAACCCTGTCTTGGTTCCCAAGTGCATCCAATTTCTTCTCCTGCTAAGAACTGCTTTCGCTAAGTGAATATGTGAGTTTGGACATCATTTGTTCTTTTAAGCTCGGGTTCCATGTGTCCTATTCTTTGCTTATTCCTGGAAACTCTTGAATCTAAGGCTGACCACTTCTCAAGAACTGCCTGCCTCTACTCTCTCCTCTGCAAAGGAGACAGATTTTTGAGGCGTGGGCAGCAGAGCCAAAGTGAGCTCTTTTTGAAGAGGTTTCAGAATCCCCTTTCTCTTCAGCCACTGTTTGAAAGAGGTAAAATGTCACCGGCACATTCTCTCAATCCCTGATGTTCTAAGCCGCAGTGGAGTACGAGACATCCGGCTTTCTCTTTCGTTTCTCTGCTGCCTGCTTATCTCTGTACAGTGGAGTGGACAAGGTTCTCTTTTCCTCTATTTGGGAGAGCAAAGTGTTTGCTTTGTGTTACCTGGTAAGCTTTCCTATTGCTGGAGCTCTTCTTCTCTGCTTTCTCTCCTGCTGGCACCAGGTTCTTCTCCATTTAGAAACCTTTGAAATCCAGGAGTTATCGAAAAATAAATACATCAATCTAAAGATGTGTTAAAAGAACAGAGCTAGGTATTTTTTAATTTTAGAGAATAGTTGAGCTTTTTGAGGCTTTATGAACGCTGTATCTTTTTTAGAAAAGATCTAGACCATTTCAGTAAACATTTTGGAGTGGGAAGGGCTATGGGCTTTCTTTTTCGGTTATTTTAGTGCTTGTGACAGGCACCAGTTCCATAGCCCTGGAGACAGAAGTGCTCTGTCCACAGAAGTTTCAGTGAGCACAAAGGCAGTAAAAGCCTCACCATGCATCCAGCTAGCTTGCTTCAACCCTATTCTTGAGAGACCAACTCTAAGTTGAGGGTAGTTCAGTTTCCCTCTTCCTTCAATCCTTAGCTACTCCTCTAAGGACTAACAAGGGTGACACCTGGGTAGATATCATGGTGTGGACACTTGTCTGCTGGGTTTGTTTGTCCTCCTGTAAAATGGTATTCTTGGCGGGAGGAGGATTTGAATGCATGCCATTGCTCAGTAAAGGTCTGGCGGCTATGGGGGAGTCCTTCTGCATCTGTGTGCCAAAATACAGGAAATTGATGCACAAGCACACTTTAATTGAAGGATCTGGCCATGCCCATTGGGAGCATGTATTCTTTCCCCGTGTTTTGCAAGCCAGGATCCAAATGATGGTTTGAACAGGATTTATATAGATTCACTATGTACACTGTATTATTGTTGCTATTATCATACATTCCCTTCCAGTGAATTTTTGGTTTCTCATTACATTTTTTGCTAGTAAATGGAGTGGGTGGGTGGGAATCCAAGTACAGAACACGCACAAGTGTTTCATTTGGGATGGCTTTTGAAGAGTTTTTAGATCAGCTTCCAGTTATCATAGAATCATAGGGCTGGAAGGGACCTCAAGAGGTCTTTAGTCCAGTCCCCTGCACTCAAGGCAGGACTAAGTATTAATAAATGCACTTAATTGGTCATAAAAAATACCCCTTTTTGAACTGCAGAATTCATTCCCTTTAATCTTGTTGCTGCACCCTTTTAAATATTCGGCCTTGGGATACAATGGTCAGGCACCTTCCAAACTGGCATGCATGCATGCATGTAGAAGCAAACTCCAGATCTCCTCCCACTCCATGGAAAGCAGTGAAAATTTTGGCACTACCTTCAGCTGGATCAGAATCCAGTTCTCTATTCCTGAAGTGTCTGTTTTTAACTGCGCTTTCACCTGCGTTCTTGCTTCTAATTGGAAATTATTCCAGATACAGAGAGAAACAGTTTACATGGTCTGGCTAAAATTTGGTACCATACATGGGTTAAATCCTAGCTTTAAGGATTCCATCTGCCTAATCTATCCAGTCATTATTTCCAGCATGTCATCATCATGGTATCTAGGTGCTAGTATTATGGTAAAGATGCAGTTCTGCAGGAATTCCGTAATTCTTTATACTATTAAATGCACAAAGTACACTGGAATGCATCCAGGCCATTTAAAATATAGCATATTAGTTTAGAATGGGCATGATCCTGCAGCTCTTCCTCAGGCAAAACTCTCCTTGATTGCAAGGGGAGTTTTGCCTGAGGAAATGTAGGAAGATTGGGCCCAAATGTGCAACTATATGAAAACAAGTTAATTGTAGACGAGACGCAGAATTGAAACCCTTACTGTGGGTTCCGGTCCTTGCCATCAAACGGTCCCAAAAGGACTGGAGAGTAGGTGGCCCTCTGCAGGTGTGCAAGATGGGAACACAAAAAGCCTTCCCACCCATTGGCCCCTGCGCCACAATCTCTAAAGCATTGTTCTCTCCAAGTTCAAGAACTGCATGTGTCTTACAGCACCTGGTTCCTTGGGCAGGGCCATAAGTTTGCCCATTCTGCATCTGGTGAGTTCAAGAGTGGCACAATCCTCGTTCTGACCTGTGCTTCGTCGGGGCCCACTGAGGTCTTCTGGCTGACTCTTCCAGAAGGGTTGGGAGGGCTTGACTCCCACTGCTGGGCAGCCTCTTTGCAAAAGCACAGTGAGTCCCAGTTCAGGCAGAGCCTTAGGAACTATAATATAGCCCAAATAATATAATAACCTAACCTGTAAAGTACCCACTAATGGAGCTGCTCTGGTACCTGAACTAATTATAAATCTCCGCAAAGTGCCTGCCTGGCCTTGGATCAAATATTAACTATAACTACCCAGCACCGTTGCCAATAGGAAACAGGCGTAATAAAACACAGAATCAGACAGAAGAGGGAGAGGGGATGAAAGGAGAACAGTGAGAAGAAAAAAATACACGTTGCTTAACTGTGATTTGTACTTTCCTCCCTAATAGATCCACAAACAGTGGGCATATGAAACGCAATACAGAGGGCTTAACAGTCATGGAACAAAGGCGTTTGATTTCTTGTTTGCCTGCAAGCTGGCAGCAGTCGGATTTTGTGCTTGTGTGCTTGGCAACACTGGCTGTGCAGATAAGGACAGTAATTGCCTTATTTTACTTCCTTTTCTCCTTATTTCTGCCTCCTTCTCCACGGTGTGATTCAGGGGCAGGTGGACCTGTGTGAGCAAGGGAGCCTTCCAATATTCATGCTGAACAAAGTGAGGAGCTCCAGACAATCTGCACTAAGCACGGCCTGTCTCGCAACTCCCTGTCCTGGCCCTGAAGATGCTGTCAAAATACATGCTGGATCACATGAATCTCAGATGGCTGTTGCAAGACCTGGCTATAGCTGGCTTTCTTAACAGAATCTAGAGTTTTCCCTGTGGAAGCATCCATCCACTGATGGACATACAGACTGAATTGCCTTAGGACTGCCATACTCTAGGCTGATGTAAAAACATCCAGGCTAATAAACTAAACGTTCTTAACCACACTCACAGGTAGGACTTAATCCATAGTCTACTGAAATCAATAGGCCTGTCTTGGACTTCAGTAGTCTTTGGATCAAGCCTATAGTGAGGCCATGCAATTTCTGCTTCCCTTATAATGAATGATAGCTTTGCTATTGACTTCGGTTTTAGCAGGATCAGGCCATGCTTTGTTGTTGAGGCTATTAGTGTTATTGTGGCTGTTTCTGTTTCCTTAGCATGTTTATACAGCTGTTTGAGGGACTCTCACACGTTTTGTTTCACTGTATTGACCTGGCTTGGAGAGATGGCCGAGGCTATAGAATCAATAGCACCTTTTATGAAATATATACCAATGCGCTTTGAATAAACAATCAATCAGTTTTTTAAATGGCCAAGGAGAGTAAGGAGGAAAACGAGAACAAGGAATATAGTTATTTTCTTATAAGAACATCCTTCCAGTGATCTCTCATTTTGTGGCCACTTTTTTTTAATGCACATGTGATATTGACACTATTATCTGAAATAATGAGTGCAGAGAGGACTGTGCAATGTGTATTAGCTTCTAGACAAGTGGTCAGTAGGCAGGCTGATGGTTTGCTGTGATTCATAAAACATTCAAATGTTCAGAAAGACACCAATTCTGTACCTGATGCTCTTCCAGTAATTTCAACTTCTACTTCTGGCCAGACGCAGGAAGTGCAGAGTCCAACGGAACACAAGTGTGAACAGCTGGTCAAACATTCTTGAATTTTAAAAGGAATTTGGTTCAGGTTTGGATTCTGTTAGTTCTTATTGTTCCTGAATCAGTTCATTCATCACTCATGTTGACTACAGACGGGCCCAAATCGAAATCCCAAGTCAGAAATCCCAGATTTTTGTGGGGGAGAGTTCAGATCTGGACCAAGATTTTGCAACCTGTTCCTGTTTCTCTCATAGGCTAAATCAAATCCCTAGATCCAAACATCCCTGAGCTTTGGGAAACATGGATCCAAAGTCTGCCACTCAGGCCCATCTCTAATATTAGCCTTTGCAGCTGAAGGCCTGTTTTTAAATCCAACTTAGACTGCAAATGAAAATGAGCTTGATGGCCTCAGGCTGTTCCTTAGCAGATATCTCTGCCCACTGCAAAAGCACACAACAGTCTGAAAGGAATCACCAGGACTGCAGTTCTCTGGGGGAGCTGGGGTGTTACAGGTCAGGAGTGAGATGCATTGGCAACCACTGTGTGGTTAAAGACTGCACTGTGGCTGCTCACGCTGTCTGGCTCTAGCCATTGCTAAAGTCTTGTTTTCATTACCCCTAACAAATCACCAAATTCCGTCCATCACTCCCCCTTCTTCCCTCTGCAATTAAAAAGACAATTCAGGGTTTGGGAACTTCGGGGAGGCTCTGAATTTGCCAGGCACCTTTTGAAATAGGTGAACTGCAATTTGATCTTTTTAACTGAAATGAATAATGAATGCACAGTGCCAAACGTGAAGAATGCAGCATTACAAGCAACAGATCCTCATCTGCTCCTTGCAACCACCCCCAACATCAGAACAAAAATATCCCAACCAACAGCCATATGCTCTTTCTTCTTGAGCAGAATTAATCATACTTATGTGCCATATTCCATTTTAATTTTTATTGCACGGTCCAAGATTAATGGTTAATATAGTACATCTTCCCATCTCCACTCCCATTACAATGGAGTGCTTTGAATAACTATTAACTTAGTGGTTAACTGAAAGAAAATTGTTAATCATCTACAAGCTTATGTTGCATAAAAACCATTCTCTGTAACCTTCTCCCGGCTGTGGGAGAGCCCTTTTTTTCTTAGTACTGACCTTCAATAACACCTGGCACCTGAAGCTTGCAAAACACAGGGCTCAAAAATCATATTACAGTGGCTTATCAGCTATCCAAGGTCATAAACTGTGTGAACCAGTGAAGTGTATCTTATGTTTCATAGTGTTGATGTTGTTCCAACATCCAGTTCCCGTTCCAACAAAGATATGGTTCTCTGGGTCCTCAGAAAACATAACTCATGAGCATGATTTTTTTTTTTTTTTAAACTTTGCAAGTCAGGGCTAATCTACAGTGTGTTGCTGGGAAACATTCTGTGGCAGTACAGTCTGTTCTTCTTTCAGCACTACAGTTCAAATGTGCTCCAGAACAAAACATATATATGTTTGCAGTTCAGCTGCAAGGTTATGTTTCTTTTGTGTAATGCTAGAACTCTAAACAAGGAGAAGTTCTTTTCGAGGCATCAAACGCAGTCAGTAACACAGTGATCTATGTGGGGAAAACAGCCTCTTATGAAATGCTCCCCTCCATTTACAAACAATCCTGAATCAAGTGTACCCGTTTGCAGCACACGTTCTCCTGCCGCATCTCAATGTAAGTAAAAGGTAGGGTGACCAGATAGCAAGTGTAAAAAATTGGTACATGGGGGTGAGGGGTAGTAGGCACCTATATAGACACAGCTCCCAATACCAGGACTGTCCCCATAAAATTGGGACATCTGGTCACCCTAGTTAAAGGGCACATTTGCTTCCTACTACCTCAGTACAGCCTCCTGGTCTTCAGTGGTGTAACACGGATGTAGCAAACTGCAGAATTTAGCGCTGGAGGTTCAGATTTCTTGTTAAGCAATTCTATACAAAACATTTCTATCTAGCCAATCACTTATGATTTGTGACGTAGGAGGGAAAAAGACTTGCATAACAGATTAAAATAAAATCCTCACAACTCTTCTGGCACTACAATGGGCTGAGGACGTATGTTTTTCAGCTATAGAAATGATTGTTTATATGTCAGACTTATTAGGAAAGGTATTGTTGGGACCTTGGCAAAGACATAAATATTACGGCAGACTTGCAGTCGTTCCACTCTGAATCTGGTCACTGTCAAGAAGTGAGCTAATAGCTCCAGGATTCTGTGCTACAATAAACAGCCGCCGCAGCTGTTAAAAGCTAAATGTAACTTCATATAGCTCCAAATACAAACATTTCCACATTAGGCATTTCATGCCCTCCCGTAGCACAGAGCTCCTGTCGCTGACCTCAGGAAGTCTCCACTGAATCTGCTCACTGAGTCCCTGTGAGGCTGCAACGCAGGGCTGGTTTCTTCCTCAGGAAAGAAATCTCTCATTCTTACCATTCTGGCTCATGAAAGTGAGGGAGAAACAGCAAAAGTTCAGGTCAAGCTTACTGTGGGCAGTCGCCACAGAAGTTTCTATGAGGCGTCCCATTCCCTACCTTCAACACCCCTGCTATTCCAGACACAAGCATCTCTTGAGAAGGGACTTGCCAGAAGGGGCTAAATGTGTAGTGGTTTAGAACTGTGCACTAAAGGGAGCATCAATGAGACGGTGCATTTACACCAGGATCTGAAGCCAAGTTTCCAGACATGAAGGGCTCATTAAACTGTCCGTAGGGTGCCAGTCAGGGAGAGGTGGGCAGTACCTCTAGAGTACTAGCTATTTATCTGGGATATGTTTATTTTGGAGAAAAAGTAATGTCTAATATATAAATTAGCTTCTTGGTGTGGCAAGCCCTGTGGCATATCTATTGACTAAGAGAAGCTGGAGGAGAATGAATTTAATCTCTGGGCTTTTAGTCCCTTCGTGCCATATGATGCCCTCATTCAGTCTGTGCAGTTCTTGTCCTCAATGGGAGCTGCATGCATGGATCAGGACACGGCTTGGCTCTCTCACTAATTCAGTTAGTGAAAACTGACCCACGGGTTGGGACCTTACATGGATAGCTCAAGCATGCTCACTTTGCTGTCAGGCTTAGTCGGCTGACTGTTGTACATCTCAAATGAGGCAAGGCAGAGATAATATTCTAGAGCTGAGGAGATATGCAGCTATGCCAGAATTTGTTTGGACCCATAATGGCGGTAGCAAGGTCTAGTGGGTAGATCACTGGACAGGGAGTTGATAGACTTGAGTTCTATCCCGGCCTCTGTCACTGACCTGCTATGTGCTCTTGGGCAAGTCACTTTATCTCTCTGTACTTTTGTTTCCCCTTCTCCCTTTACTGTCATGTCTACTTAGACTGAAAGCTTTTTGGGAGCAGGGACAATCTCTTACAATGTGTACATAAAGCATATAGCATGATGGGGCTCCGATATCAGTTGGATGCTTTAGGCACAAATAATAAATAAGTCAACCTCTGTCCATTGTTTGAAGAAGCAAGTATCTTAGAAATATGTATGCATATATAAGCAATGTGTGGGCAGGGCTGGATTATGGCCCCAAAGTGTGTGAAGGAGATTCAGATTTGGAAGGTCACCTTTGCAATGTTTTAGATTTTGGAATAGGTGTTTGCATGTTTTCCCCTTCGGCAGATGCATTGTGGCGATCATGCACCCCGCGTTGAAATTCAGTGCACAGCACTGGATCTGTGACAATCAAATGAATTCTGATGATTTAAGTTTTAGCCTATTTGCATCAGCTCTGCTGCACACCAAACTGCCACTTGCTGCTGCAGAAAAGAAAACAAGGCCTTTGCAGGTTGGATCAGCTGGCCAGGTGCAGAGCCAATTTTCATGGCCGCTGTGAAGCTGAGAAGTATTTTGAAAATAACTGAGCCTTTAGCCCTGTCAGTAAAAGCCATTTATCTTAAGGATGAAAAGGTACTGGCAATGGAAAAATTCCAGTGCTATGAATTTTTCTGTTCTTGAATGGCTTGGATAGCTGCTGCATTAGGTTCATTGCTAAGATGTTCACAGTTGTGAATCTCTCCTTTACAAACATGGGCGGTGGGGGGCAAACAAACAAAAAATCCAGCAAGAACCAGGGAGGTGTGTGCTTGTTAGTAGGGCCAAAGTGGGAATCACACTGGAATAGCCATATCCATGATATTGCTTTTAGAGGCACGGTCGATATGATTTCATTTCAATTAGTGAAGATATTAGTAAATATCCTGTCCTAACCATAGCCCCAGGGTACAATATCAGCAGAATGCCCTATATAAACAAAAGGGAGCATTATTGACTGTGCTGGGCATAGCTTTTGTTATGCTCTCAACTGGAACTGTTGAATAATACTTTGCACTCTATACAGAGAATGTCAAAGTGCTTTACAAACACTAATTAAATTAGCTTGACAACACCCCTGTGAGGTAGGTAAGTATTATTATCCCGCTTTCTGGGACTGAATGGCTATGCAGTGCAGAGACTCCAGTTTGTGCACAAAACAGCTGCCTGCCTGCTCAACCGGCTGAAGTGCTGTGAGCCTGTTGCCCATATGCTTCAGCTAGCTGCCAGTCTTCCACCATTGCCGCTTCAAAGCCTTGCTCCCGTTTTCCAAAGTTGTGAATGGGTCTGGACTTGGCTATACTGATCCCCACATTACCAGGACTGATCTCCTCTGGGGCAATGCATTTTACAAAGCCCAAAACAAGATGGGTTAAAAACCAAGAGCCAGGTACTCAGCGCATATAAATCTGGCTATCTTTGGTAACTTTCATATAGCTACATTGGGGTGGTCAAACTTTTTGACCCGAGGGCCACATCTGGGTATGGAAATTGTATGGCGGGCCATGAATGCTCACAAAATTGGGATTGGTGTGTGGGAGGGCATGAGGGCTCCGGCTGGGGGTGCGGGCTCTGGGGTGGGGCCAGAAATGAGGAGTTCAGAGTGTGGGAGGGGGCTCTGGGCTGGGACCAATGGGTTTGGAGGGTGGGATGGGGATCAGGGCTGGGGCAGTGGTTTGGGGCACAGGAGAGGGTCAGGCGTGCAGGCTCAGGGCAGCGCTTACCTCAAGCAGCTCCCGGAAGCAGTGGCATGTCCCCACTCCGGCTCCTATGTGGAGGTGTGGCCAGGCGGCTCTGTGCGCTGCCCCGTCCGCAGGCGCCGCCTCTGCAGCTCTCATTGGCCACAGTTCCCGGCCAATGGGAGCTGCAGAGGCGGCACTTAGGGTGGGGGCAGCATGCAGAGCCCCCTGGCTGCCCCTACATGTAGGAGCCGGAGGGAGGACACGCTGCTGCTTCCAGGAGCTGTGTGGAGTCATGGCACGCGCCGCGTGGGGCAAGCCCCCAACACTGCTCCCCGGCTGGAGTGCAGGAGTGGGGCAAGTCCCGGACCCCACACCCTGGCGGGAACTTGAGGGCTGGAGCTCTGAAGGGCTAGATGCGGCCCCCGGGCCATAATTTGCCCACTCCTGAGCCACGTCAATTTACACTAGCTGAAAATCTAGCCCCAAGTCTTTTCCTATCTGACCAGTAACCCCAAACATTGGTGTTTTGGATAAAATGGGTGCTGGATCCAAATAACCTAGTTTTAGTTATGCAATACCAAAATCTGACCTCCTCACCGCATCTCTCCTCTTCACCATTTATGGTCTTTATTTCCCCAGTGAGCTTCATTTAGCTAAGAAAGTAAAACTAGTCTGGGTCTCTGTTCATAAGTCAGTTTCACTTTTCATTGGTGGGCAGTGTTACTTTCTTGGCTCTCATGTGCTGGCACACTGCTGTGGCTTGGGGGTTTCCAGCACTTCAGGGGAATGTTTAAAAAAAGTTGAGAGTGGAAGTTTGTCTAGTATTTTAATTCATTTATGTTGAGTTTTGCTAGTTTTTTACACAAAGCCTAAATTTTGGGCTTAATCCATTTGACACTGTCCCTTTAAAGTTTTTAGTTTATGCCAAGATTTCTACCTTTATTTTAATTTGTGAGTGAAAATAGCAAATGTAAAAGCTGAATATACAAGGAACCACATTAGGCAAGATTTTCACTGTAATTCTGCAATGGTGTTACCCCTTTTTATGCACAGTAGCCCCAGTCTTGTCACAAGTACAGATGCTGGCCCCTGGTTTGTTATTGGAAGTACCACTGATGATTTGCTTTAAATAGGTCTTAAGCAAACTTTTCTGTTTGTTTTTCTTGACATGGTACTGTGTGGTGCTTTCCAAGAAACAAGGAAAAAACTGAAATCACAGTGGTGACTTTGAATCCATCTGGCAAAAGCAAACTGATCTACTAAATGAGAAAGGAGCAACTGTAAAGAGAAAAAGTAAATAGGTCATTTAAAGAAGCTGCCTTTTCTTTATGTCCCAATGTCTGCAAATAATAAAACCTCTCACATATCTAGTGAGGAAATCTCTCTGTTTTAGCATTTTCTATAGCAGCCATCACTGCAGTATTTAAGTGCTTCCCAGCTGAATGAAATCTACATGCTGAGGTTCCTAGAGGACTTTAAGGAGTTTTCTGAAATTGATCAGATTCTGGATTAATTCAGTCTCCTCTGGAAGTTTGTTCTACAGTTGGGACCCTGATAACCGAGAATGTGTTGTTTCTGATCCTCACTTGCTTCGTCAACCCAGAGAGAGCATTTGTCCTGATGGGACATGAATAGAGATGTGGCTGCTGAAGTAGTTGGGTTCCTGGCCCATTTATGGCTATATAATTGGAGCCAGAAATTTGAATTGGCAATGGAAACAGCTTGGGGAGCCAGTGGAGGGATCCGAGTTCAGGGTTGATGAGTTCATAGAAGACCCTCCTGAAGTGGAATCTCTGCGTTACATCCAAAACCTGGCCAGTTATGTGAATCCATTCTGGAGATCAGCGTTCACTGTGGCCAAATCCTCCTCCCGGAGGAAAGGGTAAAGTTTCCTGGAAAGTTGCAAGAGGACAGAGGCTTTTTTTTGCCACAGATGCTTCCCGATCGCCTAGACTTTTAGAGACGAGCTGAACAGGACCCTGTGGCTTTTCACCACGTTGACAATACCCCAGCTAGGTCTTCAAAGCATTTTCCCTTCTGACCAGCATCATCTCTTTCTTGCCTGGGTTTAGTCTGACCTAGTTTTTTTAATCTATGAGCTGATTTCTTTTAAGCTTTATGACATCCTTGTGATGAAGCTGGTTTCATCTGAGAGTTCAGAAATATTTAACTCCAGGGTCTTTTCTATTACAGACTTTTCAGGGACTCTGAATACTCTGTTTTATGCCACTGCCCTTATCACTGTGCTATCTGAGCACAGAGTAGTGTACATCTGGGTCAACTGGCTGGGTTGAATCACTATCATTATTTGTAGGCGTAGGGCAGCCTCTTGATATTTGCAGCGATGGCAGAGCCCCTGGAAAGAATGCATAGGGGGCTGTTTCAGCATTCAGCAAGCTGTCATTCTCCTTTACTACAGTTGCTATGTTGCTCCCATCCTGCCAGCCAGCAGAAGTTGAAACGCTGCCCTGTCTTCCTGGGTAGTAACGCATGGGATATTGAAAATGGGCCCCGTGATTCAGAGCTGAGGAAAAATACCACAGTGAGATGTGAGCCTTTTATAATAAACTAAAGGACCCAAAAGTGCTAAAGCTATTACCACAGTTTTTACTCTGTTCTGTTTTCCTAAGCATTTGCTTCGTTGGGAATCCTGTTCCTAGATACAGTGAACTCAATGGGAGCAATAGGTGGGCACCCAAAGACAAAATTTTACTTTAAGGGTAAAGTTTCTAAAACCAGAGAGCTCAGAGGTTCAGTTC
Source organism: Caretta caretta (assembly GCF_965140235.1). Taxonomy (NCBI): domain Eukaryota; kingdom Metazoa; phylum Chordata; order Testudines; family Cheloniidae; genus Caretta; species Caretta caretta. Next base: position 135,030,166 of record NC_134208.1, on the reverse strand, counting down.
AGATGAGATTCCAAACATTGGGCTAAAGATGGGCTCAAGCCACTAAATTTAGACCCATGTTTTTGAAACCTCACCCCCAATCTTTGGGAGAATTTGGATCTGTACCTATCTCTGTTCAGGAGGGTTATCCCAAAAGAACTTCTTCAGTTTAGAAACTGGAAAATTCACCAGACCAGGTTTTGTCCTAACATCTTTGGTACTTTCTGGTCCCAGCAAGGTTAGAAAAGCTCGGAGAGTCTGTTCTTATGGTATTTTAGGTACTTCGGGTCCCAGCCAAACCAGGAAGTGCAAAGACCTGAAAAAATGGGGTGGGGACTCGAAATAGCCAAGCTTTATAAAACCTCAACCAAGTCTTTGTTTGAGCTGAGTCCAAAGAGACTGAATTTTAATTGATCTAAACTAGCTCCCCTGTTCCTGGGCGAAACTATGATTTCCCACAACCATTGTGTAGTACTAAGGAAAGTGCGTTGCACTTCAATGCAAACTCCTGTACTTTGGGTAGGGTGACAGTGGCCAGTGCCAGATGTTTCAGAGGAAAGGGCAAGAACCCTGCAATAGGCCGGGATGATCTGCCCTGCCCCCCCCCCCCCTGCACTTTGTCTCATTGTGACCTCTAATCATAGGTGCAAACTCAGTGGGTTCTCTGGAGCTGGAGCACTCAGGGAAAATAATAGCGGGTGCTCAGCACGCACCAGCCGCAGCTGTTTGGTGGGGCTGCCAATCAGCTGTTTGGTAGCTGTCAGGGGAGGTTTGAGGGAGGGCAGCGAGCAGCTGGCAGGTGGGGGCCTCAGGGGAGGGGTGGGAAGAGGCAGAGCAAGCACAGGGCCTTGTGGGAGGGGTGGAGTGGGAGCAGGAAGAGGTGGAGCAAGGGCAGGGCCTCAGGGGAAGGGGCAGAGTGGGGGTGAGGCCATGGGGTGGAGCAGGAATGGAGTACCCCCAGGGAAAAATAAATCAACACCTATGCCTCTAATAGTTAGAGATTGGCTTAAGCCCTGAAACATGAGGTTTAAAGTCCCTTCCTAAATCTCTTTGCTATCATGAATGATGAGAACTCTGGATATTCTTGATATCCATATAACTGTCCAACCCCTTTTGAAATTCTAGAATCTGATCCTTAAAGGTTTTTGCTACACTGATTATAATTCAAGCTTTTCTCATACAAATAATGTCTCTAGTGCTTTTTGCTGTCTTTGTAGTCTGTGCAGTACCCAGAATATAGTATGTTAACCTTTTATTGATGGAAAATGATGATTAGGGGATTTGTCATGTAAGATTCGCCTGAATTTTAAAGCTGTCGTCATTCAAACAGATTTTTACCAGAGTGTGGCCTGGGGGGGATTTTATTAGAATGTAGCCCTTCTGTAGCTGTAAAAGGTTTGTTTTTGACACCACATAGACATTTCAGTAGCACAGCACTGCATATCTGGGAAGAGGGAGCCCTTTGCTGGAAAAATGTCCACAGCTGATGAGCAAGAGCAAGTGACAAGCTGCTGAAAGAGAACTGATGTCCTGAAAATCATGCGCCAGGTTTAAGAAGTGGCTGCTTGTTAAAAATGTAGCTAGTAAGTTAAAATTGACAGAAGAAAGCTTCATGCAGATCCAGCTGCTGTCATTTCCAAAGCCATCACAGCTGAATCCGCAAATCTCTGTCCGTACAAACCAGTGTACCATTATAATGCCCACAACAATACTTAAGTTACTAAGCTGTTTAAACTAGGCATTTATTATAGTCAGACTCTATCATTGTAGTGTGTCTTCTTGGGCTCTTACTCTTCCCACATCTTCTGTGTTTATAAATCTATCTCCATCTACACCCTAAGAAAGGACCATTGCAGTCCCTACTAATCCTATGATTCTACACAACCAGTTCTGGGGATGCCACTGCTTTGTTTCCACTTATGCTAAAATCTTCATGCATCCCTCCATCCCTTTTAGCCTGGGCTTTTGCCTTTTTATTGTCTCTGCAAATTCCACTTCCCAAGTTCTCAGTATGTACAAAATGCTGCGCCCGTTTCTCATATTTTCCAAGGAGTATGACCACATCATGCCCATCTTCAAACTGTAAGGAACTCCACTGGCTTCCCATTCATTTCAGGATTTGATTAAAATCTGACCCCTCAGCCTGATTCTCCACTCTGTTACAGGAGTATTGACTTTAGTGGTGTAATACTATAACAGAGTGGAGAACTGGGTCCATAATTTTGAAAACCCTACATGGACTTGTCTGCTTACCTCATGAGCCTGATTCTACTCTCACTTACACCAGTGTATACAGGGAGTAACTGCACTGTAATCAGTGGAGTTACACTGGTGTAAGTGCGAGCAGAACCAGGATTCTCCTCTCCAGAGAGGACCTGTGCTTGCCTATGGTGGGGGGAGAGGAAGAGTGAGGGCAGCTGGCTTCAGCAGTGTTACTGAGCACACTCAGTCTGTGTGAGCATGCTCAGTACAAGCCATGCAGCAAATCTGGGGGGTTACATGACCCCCCCCGTACACTTTGCCTCTGCTCCTTTCCTTACTTCTTTTCTAGCTCCTCCAGCACTTGTCCTCACCCTTTTTTCCTGCAATCTCATCCCTGCTATTTAAAGCAATTTTCATGTATCTCCATCTTTTCTCAAAAATCATTGTAACATGTACCTCCTTTTCTCTGTGCCCCTCCTTTACTATTTCTCTCACTCTGTTATTGGTATTATGAATCCATGCCTTAGTTTGTTTCTGACACTAGGACTTTACACTCATGGAAGGGGAGTTTTTTCTATGTAACGAATGACCACGGAATCAGAGTAGCAGCCGTGTTAGTCTGTATCCGCAAAAAGAAAAGGAGGACTTGTGGCACCTTAGAGACTAACAAATGTATTTGAGCATAAGCTTTTGTGAGCTACAGCTCACTTCATCGGATGCATTCAGTGGGGAGATTTATATACACACAGAACATGAAACAGTGGGTGTTACCATACACACTGTAACGAGAGTGATCAGGGCAGGTGAGCTATTACCAGCAGGAGAGCGGGGGAGGGGAACCTTTTGTAGTGATAATCAAGGTGGGCCATTTCCAGCAGTTGACAAGAACATCTGAGGAACAAGAATAAAGACTGGGAGTGGATGGGTCATTACACAAAGTAAAACTATTTCCCCATGTTTATTCCCCCTCCCCCCCCACTGTTCCTCAGACTGTTCTTGTCAACTGCTGGAAATGGCCCACCTTGATTATCACTACAAAAGGTTCCCCCTCCCCCTTCCTTTCCCCCCTCACCGGCTCTCCTGCTGGTAATAGCTCACCTGACCTGATCACTCTCGTTACAGTGTGTATGGTAACACCCATTGTTTCATGTTCTGTGTGTATATAAATCTCCCCACTGTATTTTCCACTGAATGCATCCGATGAAGTGAGCTGTAGCTCACGAAAGCTTATGCTCAAATAAATTTGTTAGTCTCTAAGGTGCTACAAGTCCTCCTTTTCTTTTCACAGAATCAGACAAAATCTCTTTACACCACTTATTTTCTGTAATTTATGCCATAGATGATCTACTGTCTCGTTTTTCAACTCTAAGTATTCTTAGATGCGGTTTGTATTAGAGGTGGGACTTTATGAAAAGCCCAGGCCCAGACAACCCCAAAGTTTGAATTCAGATAATCAGTTTTGTATAGAGATGGTTGGAAAATGAACATTTTGGGGGTCAGGTTTTCCTCTCGAAATGTACTCCTTTTTCCATTCATATACATTTTTGCAGAAATGTTTTTCAATTAAAAAAATTCATCCTAGAAAATGTTATTGAAACTTTTTATTACCAAAACCATAATTATTTCAACAATGTTTTAAAAAGCTGTAAAAAGGCCTGACGTTTTTCATGGAAAAGGGAAAAAATGGGCTTGTCATCAACTTTGTGAAAAAAATTGTTTTCTAACAAAGCCACTAACAAAACAATCAAACACAATCAAACAAAGACTTCTTAGGTGAGTAAGGAGTAATATAATGTGTAATGGTGGCCGTACAGTAGCCCACATCAGCTAATGGAGGCTTACATCTCATGGTGCTTTGGGATGAATTGGATCTGTGACACAAAATAGTGGAAACTCAGTTACGCCTTCAGTAAACATGTTCGTACTGCTAATAACACACAGTAGAACAAGCAGCAGTGCTGACTAATCTATGCTTTCTTTAAAGCTCTCAAATATACTCCTCCTCCCCCCAAAATACAGCACAACTAAAAGCCGGCTCTGTTGCATGTGAACTGCAACTGAAACCTCAGGAGGCTGGGGCCAGAGAACTAAAGGCCTCTCTTTTACACAATCCCAACACAGTCCCATTTTAAAGAGACAACTTAAAGGCTGAACCAGAAGTTGGGAGGTAGCAATTTGAACAGTCTCAGATTCTATTTACTGCTCACCTCCGTGGAGAACACCTTGCACATAATGTGAGGCTAGCAGGTTTTGGGGCAGACATGTGTGAGGACAGTGTCCCAAACAAATACCCTTCCTATTTGCTGTGCTATTTTGCAAGTTTTCATCAGATAAACAAAGGCCCAGTCTTGGTCCCATTGAGGTTAGGGGCAAAATGTTTGTTATTTACATTTCTAAAGTAGCTAGGTAAGCTCACCTAAACTGTGGGTCAGGAGCAGTCTTCATTGTTACTTGTTAGTACTATGTCTGGCAGAATGGGGCCTTGATCCTTGACTGGGGTTCCTAGGTGCTACTATAATAGAAATAAATCATCATCATCACTGGAGTAGCTCACTTCTGTGGAAGCAGAAGCAGGCCTCTACTTTGCACTTAGCAAAAATGAATGCGGATACATCATGGCAAGGAGGGGAAAGGGGAGGTCAAAGGGTAAACTCCAGGGTGCTGCACTGGCATATTTTCATAACCTAGACTCCCTTGCCACCATATGACAGTAGTACCCAACTGTCTGAAGCCGAGAGAAGGGAACATTAAGAAGCATTTTTCAATATCAAGGGCGCGTATTTAGTTGTATTATTAATTATGCGGGGGCCTGTAGGGCTTCTTGTAAGTGTTTTTTATTATTTAAATCTAAAATAAATTAAAAATAAGGCAACTTGGGGGGTGGGTGGAAGGGAGTGGGGTTTTTTTTTTTGGTGGTGGTGGTGGGGATTTGGCCCATAATAGTTTTCCCTGTTCTGTTTTAGAAAAAACACTTTCTAAAAAGGCTTTTCTTGGTGGTGTAGAGGGAGAAGGGAAGTGCCTGGGGTAGATGAGAGAGAGAAAGAGAGAGAGCCATAATGAAGATGGTGGTGGTGGCTGTGGAGTAGTAGTCAAGAGATCTGGATTCTGCTTATGGTTCTAGGGCCTTGGGGCAAATCTCTTGTCCTCTCTGTGCTTTAGCTTCCCATTTGTAAAACAGGGGTAAGGTACCTAGCAAGCGTTGGGATTGTGTGGGTTGGTTATTGTGTGTGTAAAGCACTATGAAATCCTTGGATGGAAGATGCTATTCCTTTGCCAGGATGCCTTCAAACTAATTAATAATGGCTGGGCCACTGGCGTGCTGAGACTACTGCCTACCATGCTGACCATTGTCTCATTGTTCCCTTGTACTCTGCTGTCTGTCTGTCTATCCGTTTGTTGCCTCTTGTCTCATACATGGAGTACAAGTTCCTTGGGCCAGGGACTATCTGTTTTGTGTTTGTACAGCACCTAGCACAATGGGGTCCTGGCCTAGGGCTCCTAGGCACTATAGTAATACAAAGGATAATTGTTAGCACTCAGTCCACACTGGGACTGCTTGGGGTGGAAGGGTCTACACGAGGCCCTTCAACACTGAACACTGCACAGTACTTAATTAACATAATTAAATAGGGGGAAATGTTATTTTAACCATTTTTCTTCCTCCCTCTCTCTCCTTACATTAAAGTGAAAACCCCTTGCTAGGAAGCCTGTGAAATGACATCTAGGGGATTACAAAAGAGCGTAAGGCAGTTAGGTGCCCAACTCCTCCTGAAAGCCAGTGGGAACTGGGTGCCTGTTGGCCTTAAGTACTGTTGAAAATCTCATCTAAATGGCTGGGGGGCAGGAGCAAAATGGGAGGCCATTTTATGTGGTAGTTCTCACATTCCATGGCAGATTGATTCTGTTTTTTTCTGAAGACAAAACAAGATAGACGTACACAAAGATGGAGAAAGAAAAGAATAGCAAAAGAGAGAAAAGTGCAACTTGATGCGGACGCAGCGGCATATGATGACACACACATGCTTGGAATTAAGCAGAAGGCTGCAACTTTCATTCAACTTCAATACAGGGGAGGGGCACTACCCATCCATCAGCCCCCCTCTCCTATACCAGACATTTAATGGGTTCCATTGCGGGGGTTACAGGGCATATAACTCGTAACTAACGCCAGGGTTGCAGGGCTCCCTACCATATAACCCATAATACGGGGTGGCTCGCCTCAGCCTACCCTCCAGGACTCAGCTCTCTCTCTCTCTTGGCACCGTCCCTCTCACAAGAGGGACAGTGATGCAGCAGGGTGGTCCTCGGTCTGCAAAGACCACAGGGTCTCACTCTATCACATGAGCCCAAGGTCAATCATCAATCATAGATCTTTTACCTATCGGAACCATTAATTTTATTCTCTTAACTGCACTGGAAACTGGCTGCAAGTTGTGACAAATAAACAACTACCCCAGTACCTCCAGTTAGGTACTAAGCGTATTCCTACTTAACCCACTGTGGCTTGGAGGTGCTGCGAGGAAGGCAATAAACTCCTGGGCCTCTGCCAATTGCCTCATGGAGAAAAAATTCCTTTCTGACCCCCTGAACAGGTGATCAGCTAGAACTGCATCATCTGTCAGGCCAGGTTCCCATTCCTAATATGGGTGGATAGGGTGGGGCTGCTGGAACAGAGCCAAAAGAGACTCCACATGGCCCCCATGCTGGGTTAAATTTTGGAAGCTGGGGAATGTGGCCAATCAGCTCCCCACTCCCCAGCTGGCCAATGGATGCCAGACACTCCTGGGGGAGGAGCTACCTGTTGGCCCTTGGTGACTATCTCCCTCCCTTGCTACTAGGACTGTTGCTGCTGGCCCCATCAAATTGCCCCACGACTGATGCAGGTGGGTGGCATTTCTGACTCTTATAGTTGCTGTTTAATTGCTGGAAGGCTTTAGGCAGGGCATATGACCCACTTATCCGCTCCTGGACCCAAGTTTTACCCCTGTCTGTGGAGAATGTTTGTTTGGCTCAGTTGCTCAATTTTCCACTGGCCAGAGTACAGGAGACAATGTTTTTCAGCAAGATTAGGCTGTTGAGGGTCTTTTCTAACTTGCTATGCTCACAGGAAAGTACTGCAGGTATAGATTTGTCCTGGTTGGTTAAATTGGACTCTACAGACAGGAGGAGAAGGAGAAGGAAAAGAAGAAGGCGGCAAGAGGGAGAAGATTGGGGGGGGAGGAGGAACTGATCTACTAGCAGTGTCTTAGGTTAACATCCCATGAGTTGACACAGCCATGACATGGTGATGTCATCTGGCTCCCTCTCTTCCTTGGGTCTAGTGAGAACATCTTTTAAGTTCAGGAAAAAGAAAAACCAATAATCTGACAGTAAATTGCTGGGTCCCAAAATGTGCAGGTAGCAATGATGGAGATGATGCCCAAATCTCCCTGTCAGATGAGAAAGTTGCCAAGTGCTTCTCAGATGAGAATTCTCCAAAATGGGCAGCAACCTTGTCAGATCAAAAGCGTTCAATCAAAACAAGTTTCTGATGATCCAGATATCGACACTTGCTCTCATTTTGAAATGATTCTGATCTGTCACTATATCAATAATATAACTTCACCAGAAATCTCAAATTTCCCTAATTAATGATTCCTTTAGTTGAAATAAAGACCTTGCTCTACTTCATTGGCTCCCATCTGATTTCTTCCAGCAACAATTTTATGTAACATGGTTTATTGTTAAAAGGCATTTGGCCACCCTTCACCTACTCTGGACAACTTTAATCCAGGTTGGAGATAAATGCAGCACCACAGAATGGGGGGACAGCATGTCAAAAACATTCCACCAGTGCTAACACTGAGTCAGATTTGTTTCCTCCAACCCTGCTTGGAATGGTGCTCATCAGTGTTTAAAACAATGGCTGAGGCCAGCAGCTCCTACTCAAGGCTCTCATGTTGTTGACGTTAGTGTAGCTGAATCAATTTTAGCAATGATGGGAAACGTAGGCACAGCCGGTGAGATACAACAGTCAACAGCAGAGCCTGGAAAAAGCAACAGACAGAGAAGCTGTGTTGCTAGTTATCTTGAAGACTGATCTATGTTTTGGTGGAGGCCTGAAGTAAAGAAAAGTACACTTTGCTCCAGTTTTTGCTGTTAATCTATCTTTGTTCAAAGTAATAACAGGAATTGAACTTTCAATAAAAATAGACTAGGGAAGAATTTCCTGAATCTGTGTCCACTCGTTTCTCTCCTGGTCTAGGAATACAAATCCTTCTTGTCTATTGCTTGGAAATTGGAACAATGACACGAAAAGGGAATGAGGAGATTACAAAATTGTCACAAGTGGTAGCAGCAGTGTATTGTGTACTATGTGCTTTAAAATGTATCTTGTGACACTGGAGGAAAAGAGACTTGTCAGTACAATGTGATAACAGGCAAGCCAAATTCTGTTGCTGTTAACCCCACTGCAGTTGCTGAAGTTGCACTGGGTGCAGCGAAAACAGGACTAAGCTCATGATCTCTTGTTTGTCTCTCCTGGGCTGTGCAGCTTTGCTATTTTGGTGGCTAGGTCAGAGCCCCTCCCCCTTCTGCTCCTCATGTAAACTTCAGATGCACTGAGTACAATAAAACATTCCTTCCTCCGCTTATAACCAAACAAGGTTAGGGGGGTTTATAAACTTCTTTCCTGACCACATCTGGCTTGTTTCACAAAATGGCTTTTTGTCTTTTTGTTGCAAAGTCTGAATTCAGTTTGTCTCTTTTTTAAATATCAACAAAAGAGCCAAGGATATCCACCCCTACATACTGAGCATACCTGTCAATTAATAACTCTTTAAAATCAAAAGTCTGTAATAACTATGTTCTTCCCACAAAACCACAAGAGTCTGCTGAACACTAGATTAACTGACCCTATCATCTTTTCAGAGTCTGTATGTTCCCCTGACTGCTTTAAGTGTGTTCACTCTGTACTTTTTTAAAGTAGTATTCAAGGAAATCCCAAGTAACTAGAAAAAACGGACACTTTTACTGCAGATCAACCAAATATTTTGTAGATGCATCACTCAGCTTACAGATGTACTAATACCACAATTAGAATGGGATATGGTATGTTTAGGGGGAGTGCCATTTAAACTTATTTGAAAACTTCTTGTTGCCTGAAGGTTTTATATACAACACATGCCCACGCTTCCTGCTCTTGTGCGGGGGTATGCACAGAATGCTAGTGACTCACCAGGGGTGTTATTTTAATAACATTTGTCATACGGAGGTAGCATCAAGTGGTCAGTCTGTTTCAGATGTTGTGTTTTCTGCTCTCAGCTGTGCACTGCCATAATAGTGGATGCTTAAACCCACTATTTATTTTCAGTGCAGAGAGTGAAGGACAAATGAATTCTGCTTCTGCAAGTAAGAACAGAATGATTTTTTTTCTTCAAAGTATAAACAGTGATTGAATTTCTTTGCCCTGCTTTTGGAGATGTTTAATTACGCTTTAACTAAAACCAAACTGTCAAAACATGAGGGAGGGGGGCAATACAGCTGCTTTGAAAATGCATTACCCATCTTATATAAAAGCCAGTATTTGATATCTGAGATGTAGCTATAGCTTTGAAGAGCGGAAGGAGGCTAGCTTCTTACTGTGTTGTTTTTTTTTTAAAAAAATCCCCCAAACAAACAAGCCAGCCCCACCATATATACAAACTTCTGAACTAGATTTATGAAGTTGGTAACTGGAGCATTAAACAAAGAGAACAGATCTGATGTGCAATGTCAGTCTCGGGCATCCACTTAGTGTAATTTTATACAGGATCAAGAAACTCAGGCAGTATGGTATTTGGAATTCTGAAATATTAAAAGACTTCATGTACATAAACTTACCAGTAATTGGGAAACTGAGGCCCAGACCCTCAAGGGGATTTAGGTGCCTAACTACCATTGATTTCAGTGATCTGGGCCTGGGTGTCTCCTCTAGATCACTGGTTCAAAGTTGACCTAGGTGAGTAATGGCTGAAAGGCCCAAATTCTGAACTGAGTAACACACAGGGCTCTCATTCTCTTCAATGGGTCGTTGGAGGACATTGTGGTTTCATTCTAGTTCCTAGTGTTGCATTCTTCAGAGCTAACCCTCCAGGGCCTTCAACCAGCATTAAAAGCATTCACATAAATATAAAGCTTATAAATAACTGACACAATAGTTTCTACTTCAGATACAATATTCAAAATTAATTTTTTGAGAAGCAGTACAAGACCAAAAAAAAAAAAAAGGCTAAAACTAAACTCTGCCAAAGAAGTGGATGTGGATGGGAGCTCATATGGAGAGTTTTTTTTTTTTTTAACTTGATGTGCATCATTTTCATGAAAACTTAATAAAGCTGATTGGCATGTTAGCTCCTCGTCTCTCTGAGGTCCGGATCATGAAAGTCACTTTTGTTAGGAACGTTACAAAGGGTGATACATTTTGCTTGTCAAGCATTTTCCAAGAGAAACCTGTGAGAGGCCCGGCCATGGCTTTCGTGGTCAGAGCAGGAATCAGAAGCCAAGGGTCAAAGGTGAAGTCAGGATTGGGGAGTGAGGCAAGGCTGGGAACAAGCAGGCACAGGGACTAATGCAGCCATGGGAAAATGCTTTGAGCTGCCACTGAACTGCTGCCGGGAGCAAGAGCCAATTTGCTGATTCTTCCCACCACTCAGGTGGTGTAGTCAACCAGGCAGCTTAGTACAGGCCAGCTGCACTTGTGAGGTTGCTTTGACGGGCTTTGCTGCAGGCCTTGATTCCTGACAAAACCTTTATGTTCAAAGCCATTTTTGAAGTTTACGACTTCCAAATTGGTTAAATATTTCAGATACTCAGACTACTGCACAGATGTACCAGTATGTGCAGAGTGGCCCCCTTTCGGCAAAACACTTATATATTCACTTAAGCTTAAGCATATCATTGAAGTCAACTTTAAGCACATGATTAAGTGCTTTGCTGAATAGGGATGGGCTTAAGCAAAGACCTAAGTGCATTGCTGAATTGGGGCCAATGTGACGACATGCTCAGGCAATTCTTGTACAAGGTGACCAGATGTCTAAATTCCACAAGTGGAATGCCTGTTTTAGTGAGGTGGAATTGCACAATTGATATTAAATCAGTGAATGAATGAAGCCAAATAATATAGCAACAGTTAAAATAAAAAAGTTATTGTGCTGTGGGGTATTTCTATCACAAAGGGGGAAGTCGTCAGATGACAAATGCTATGAATTGTAAAATGTAAATTGGAAACACATTATCTACCTTTTATAATGTACACTAGCCCTCTTTTGCCGTGTCACAATGAGGAGAGTTTCCTGCCTTTCTACTGTGGATAGCCACATACCTTTCTTTCCCACGGTAACACACGTAGGACATAAATATACCAAAAGTAGGACATTTGGCCACTTTACCTTAGAGATGCACAAAGTAGATTGGCTTTCTGAAAACTAGGACAATGCTACTGAAAGTAGAACAGCTGGTCACCCCATTCTTGTATGTCATGCATTACAAATATCTCCTTTAAAGCGAATGCTTTAAGAAATGTTTTTGGCCTAGTTAGTAAAGTGTGCACTCAGAAAGGACTCAACATGCATACAAACAGACCAAACCTTTTACTTTGTTTCTGGAGCTCAGCTATAAGCTAACAATGAGTAGGAATTGCACTGTTGAATTAGCTATGCAAATAAACACAGCAGCAAACAGTCCACTTTGCTTCCTGACTATCTAGTGATTCCTCTGTAACAAAGCTGCCCTCTTTAACTGATGCAACTGTATCATTAAATAGCCAAACCTACACATTGATCTGCTATGAGGAAGGGAAGCAAGAACAGTTAATGGTTAAATTAGAGTAGTGGAGGGAGATGACAATGGAAATTCTCTCTCTCTCTCCTCTTATAGGCGAGGCACTGTGTAAAAAATACATTAGGTAACCAGTATATTTTCCTCACTGTGAAGTGGTTCTTGTCTGTGAAGAACTGTGTCTGAATCAAAGCCTTTTGTTAATCTGACCTGAAACCATGTTGTTTGCTTCAGTTAAGTAAAATTCAAGAAAATAGATGGGACAGAACTTGCAACTCAGAGATTTCCTTTCTCCACGCTAAGGCCCTCCTCTCAGCAGAATCAGGACTATAACTCTTACAGTCATGTTAAGCACATGTGCTGCTTGCAGGGTGGTAGTATGGTATTCTTGGTCAGTATAGTCTGTTTCTTGTGACTGTCTAGGAACCATGTTATAACAGTAGTATGGAACCATGCTATAGACTACATGAGTGGAGGGGCATGGCGTTTATAGAATGGGTCAGTTAACATAGTTCATGCTACAGCCCTATTAGAAATATTTGTATTTCCACATGGTTGCAGCTAGAACTGATCACATGTAGATATGGCAAAAGAGGCTTCTCAGACTGGATCAGGGACTTCCCAGACCAAATGTGCTACTAAAGACTCCAGTTTCACTCTACTCAGGCTCATCATTAGCAGATCCAGCTGTATGGTCAAACCCCTAGAGTGACAAAGAAATGGGGGCTAGTGAAAGGGAAAACCTTCCACAATTTTAGCCACTACATACCTTATGGAAAGGAAGTTGGGGCATAGTGACTCCAATGGAACTGGAGGGTGCTCTGCCATTGGAACAGGTCTTTGGTGCACACTCATGGGCATTCTTGAAGCAACATGTCATGTCCTTTTTGGTATACTCATACCCAGAATGCTTATCCACAGCTATTTCATAATGATGCTGGTGTCTGGACTCTTGGGCCTGACTGAAAATAATAATAATAATAATAATAATTAATATTATACCTAACTCTTATATAGCAGTTTTCATTAGTAGACCCTTTGCAATCTTTAATGTATTTGTCCTCCCAACACCCCTGTGAGGTAGGACGATGCTGTTACCCTCATTTTTATAGCTGGGGAACTGAGGCACAGAAAGGTGATGTGACTTGTCCAAGGTCACATAGGAAGTCTGTGGCAGAACAGGCTAGTCCTGGGCCCATTCTTCGAAGACTGTACTCTTGTTTGTGGATACTCCAAGTTCTTTTCTTTGTGTTTTGCAAGCCAGAGTTGTATCAGGCTGTCCCATAGTCTTGTTTAATCTTTGAAGTTTCCAGGCTATTTTATTTATATATAGACAGAATGAATATATGTATAATATAGGTAAATAGCTTTATAAACAACAATATATAAAGGAGAGACCATTTGATAGTGAGTTTGGCCTGCTTAGTCAAATGACCTCTTATTTATATACCGATAGCTTATAAAGCCATTTAATCCTACATGTAGAGCAGGGAGGTCCAAGACTAAGTAAGATTTTACCAAGAAGCAGTAAGGGTTTTCATTGATATTAATGCCTTTAAAGGACTTTAGCCCAAACCTTGGGAAATTATTTAATCTGAATTAACCTGATGGATTCCAGTGTCTCCTACACGACTTGGACATTCTTTTCTTTTCATTTTTAAAACAGGGATTTACTGGGCTGGGTTAGGGAAGTATCAATGAAAGAATCTCCCTATAGTCTCCAGTCCTACAAAAGACTGAATGTCATCAGTCAGTACTGAGTGTACTTAGCACTTGGGAGCATCAGGCTTAGGGTTAGCCTGTTATGGCGAACATATGACCAAAATAAGGAAAGTGCTTGCTGCCAGGGACTAGATGGTTGTTTTTTGATGCCTTGGTGGTGATTTGGGACAGAAGGTCTGGGCTACCAAAACTGGGCCTTAGTTACACTCCAGAGCAACCCAAACAAGCCTGATACAAGTGTTGCCAATCACCATGTGAGTGATCCCACCAACAAAAACAGACTACTCATAGTGGGGGCTGAGTGAATCATCTCTTCTGCATAGTTATTATTGCAACTGAATTGTTCTCCTCTAAGGTGATAAGGGATGGATTGTGTATCATGTTTTCCACTGGGGAATTACTATGTATACATACTCTCCCAATTAAAAGGTGTCATTATTATTTCTTAATTATGATTATACAGTGCTCCATCTCTTCCCTAAGGATCAGCGGGGGCACATTACATCCCTACAGCACATGAAACCTGCTCCAAAACAATGAACAGGCAAGAAAGACTTGTGTGTGTTTGTAGCTAGGGTAGCATGTTAATCCTGTGCGCAGGACTCTAGTGTTTGCATTGTAAGTACCTGACTTTATTTGTATTTCTTTTCATTGCCTCAAGGGACCCATTTATGGGGCAGAAGTATCATTGGTTCTGGGCTTCGCATGCTATTGAAATTCCTGAAGGGTGGTAATACTATGAGAAGATTAGGTCTTCTGTGAATTTGTCCCCAAGGATGTCTCCATGAGGCAAACAACAAAATATCTAGAAAAAGCATACATACAGTACACATTCCAGGGTATTTTTGTTTCTTTGGGTTTACACCAATATGATGATAGGCAGGTGATGAACTGAACACTGACAACTACACACAAAGCATTTGTTTACTGTTTCTTTGTTCTTCCACTCTGCACCCCCCACCACAAACTTGTCTGGTCAGTCACTGGTCACATCTTGTCTTAAAACTACATTTGAGCCGCTTGGCATGGACTGTCTTTTTACTACCTATAAGGACAGGGCCTAGCCCTGTGAGGTCCTGATCCTTGACTGGGACCTCTAGAAACTAACGTAGTGCAAATTATTAATAGTAATAGGGATATTTGTATTGCAGCTGAGCCCAAATACATAGCTATAATAAACCAGTATGCTTTATTCTTAGAACCAAATTCTCTCAGCTACAGCCTTGCAGCCTATGAAATGAACTAACCATCAGAGGAGTGAAGTTCTGGAACAGTCTTCCAAGGGAAGCAGTGGGGGCAAAAGACCTATCTGGCTTCAAGATTAAACTCGATCAGTTTATGGAGGGGAAGGTATGATGGGATAACATGATTTTGGCAATTAATTGATCTTTAACTATTCATGGTAAATAGCCTGTAAATAATCCAATGGCCTGTGATGGAATTTTAGGTGGGGTGAGATCTGAGTTACTACAGAGAATTCTTTTCTGGGTATCTGGCTGGTGAATCTTGCTCACATGCTTAGGGTTCAGCTGATCGCCATATTTGGGGTCGGGAAGGAATTTTCCTCCAGGGCAGATTGGAAGAGGTCGTGGGTTTTTTGCCTTCCTCTGCAGCATGGGGCACGGGTCACTTGCTGGAGGATTCTCTGCACCTTGAAGTCTTTAAACCGTGATTTGAGGACTTCAATAGCTCAGACGTAGGAGAGAGGTTTAATGCAGGAGTGGGTGGGTGAGATTTGGTGGCCTGCATTGTGCAGGAGGTCAGACTAGATGACCATAATGGTCCCTTCTGACCTTAATATCTATGAATCTATGAAACTGGTAGAGAATTTGTGCCCTTTGAGTGACTTTTCTGTATGACCATCAAGGGCTCAAATCTGGATGCCCTTGCTCATGTGAGTAGCTCCACTGATCTCAGTAGGACTGCCTGGATAAATAAGGTTTGCAGAATCAGGTCCTATGTGAATGACCAAAGATGGTTTATTACTGCACCAGCACTAATGATCACATACTCCCTGTTTGAGTAAGATGAGCAACGTAAACATGAGTTTTAAGCAAATAACTTCCAGGTGTTATTGGGTACATAATGTGATGGAAGTTGTGCTGTTTCACTTGTCTCCTAAACAAGATGCAGGTGTGATATGCCATAGCAGCTACAGAATGTACTGTTGACTCAGGAAAAAAAATAATGAAACCAACCGCCAAAAATATAATGTCCACTGATGATGTCATGTAGCAAACAACCCGGCTGAGTTTCAACAGTAGGTCAGGTTAATCACAGCTAACAGAGAAGTAAAACCAGTGGTCAGTTTGCAAAAGGAAAAACTGAGTTTGAAACACATCTCAACAATACCCTTTATAGGAGGAATAGGGGTGAGAAAGTTTTACCACACACAATGCATAGTTAGCCTTTTGAAGACTATCTCACCATAGACTCATTCTGGATTTTTCTATGTATCTGTGGATACACAGGAGGGGTGCATGTATGTATGCATTTGTGTATGTCTATGGCCTCATTTGTCAAGTGTCTAGTGATTTACAGTGCCTCAATTTTAGGGTGCTCAGCTTAAGATCCGTTACAAAGAGGCCTGGCTTTCAGAAAATGTTAAGCACTCACCCTCTGCATATTCAGCTCTTTTAAGTTGTGCCAAGTTGGACATCCAAATTCCCTTTCCACTTTGTATAAAGTGTGCGTGTAGATGCTCTGAGTAATAGTCTGTGTGTGTGTGTGTGTGTGTGTGCACATATATGAATGGTTCTGGGCTTTTATGTAGAGTTAGGTGGAGGTGCAACACCTTCTCCAAGGAAGAAATAAAAAGGACCAGTGTCCTATAGGGTGATCAGATGTCCCATTTTTATAGGGACAGTCCCATTTTTGGGGACTTTTTCTTACATAGGCGCCTATTCCCCCCCACTCCCTGTCCCATTTTTTCACAGTTACTATCTGGCCACCCTAGTGTCCTAGCAAGTCCCAGATTCCTAAGGGTTAGATCCAGGATAGATTTTTGTAATTAAACTTTTACCAAAGGAAGTTTAAGATGACAAGAAATAGTCCTGATTTTTCAGACGCTTGTTTCTGTAACTGATGAGTCAGAAGGTATTCTGGCCTTTGGTGTGAAAGCCGAGTCCAGGAGGATGTTACTAACTTCGGCTCTCACTCTCTCTTTGCAGCAGGCAAGGAGGGCCTCGGGAGTATTCCTGCGCGGCAGTGCCATTGTGCATGTGCAGTGTACTAGATGGCGGTAACCTTCTGCCTGCATCCACAGCAAAGCAGGAGGAATACAGCCTGTGTGCATCTCCCTGATGCTTTAAACAAACAACTCTTTGGCTCTGAAGTGCTAGCATTCCAACCCCATGGCTCACCTAGTGATAGAGTTGCAAACATGCTTCAGCAGAGTGTGAGACAAAGGTCACCTTTTTTAGTTACATGTAGGAGTTTTTATGATGATTATGCAACACTCTAACACCATACTCTACTTCAAAACAATCTAGCCAGACAAAAGGGGAGCACTGCCTACAGCTAAAAAGACTAAACCTTCACAGAAGTACAGAGCCAAATTTGGCCCTCACCCTGCCCATTGCAAACATTATGGGCAAAATTTTGTTCTTACCTCAAAACAAATCACTGAATTCAATGGGGCTGCCAAAATGCAATTGACGGCAGACTTTAGTTCACTGACTTCAATGGAGTTGTATGGTAGTAAGTGATGGAAAAGTTTGGGCCCTTAAGCCTTTTCTACATGGGAAATTTTCACTGGTTTACCTTAAATTGTCTTTTAAATCCATTTAGTTAAACTGGTGTGAATGTCTGCATGGACACTCCTATTTTGGTTTAGCTTAAAATGATTCCTAATCGACTTAAATTAAACAAAAAAAGGCCTGGTTTGAACTGAAATAACTCTCCACCAAGCCTTTTGCACTGATTTCACTGCTATAAAATCACACCTTTAGTTAAACTGGTTCTCAGGTAGATGAGCCTTTAGGTTTACAGATACAGTGTGAAATAAAGGGGTGGAGAGAGAAACGTGCAGGCCTACGCCAGCAGGAGAAGCAGTTTAGAGACAAATGCAGAATACCAGAAGTGTATTAGCCCTAGGGGCATGTGGAGATGCCCATCCTGCCAACTAGCAAATGGCTTCTTTACAAAACAAAATTACTAGAAAGTATCTTAGTAAAAACCTCTGGCTAAGCAGACAGTTCCCCCCCAGACCTCTTTTCAGATTGCTGGCCAGCTGGAAGTGCATCCTGCAACTGCCACTTCTGGGCTAGAGCCTCTCTCAATATTGTATCTCCATATTTTTTTTTTTTTAAAAGGCCAGATTTTTCCCTCATGCTCTGAAGAGCATGAACTGCTGCTGCTCAGTTTCTTTCTTGATGGCTTCTCCACTTGGTGATAAAGAGTCCTGTGGCACCTTATAGACTAACAGAGGTATTGAAGAATAAGCTTTCGTGGGTGAATACCCACTTCGTCGGATGCATGTAGTGGAAATTTCCAGAGGCAGGTATAAATATGCAAGCAAGAATCAGGCTAGGGATAACAAGGTTAGTTCAATCAGGGAGGATGAGGCCCTCTTCTAGCAGTTGAGGTGTGACCACCAAGGGAGGAGAAACTGCTTTTGTAGCTGGCTAGCCATTCACAGTCTTTGTTTAATCCTGAGCTGATGGTATCAAATTTGCAAATGAACTGAAGCTCAGCAGTTTCTCTTTGAAGTCTGGTCCTGAAGTTTTTTTGCTGCAGGGTGGCTACCTTTAAATCTGCTATTGTGTGTCCAGGGAGGTTGAAGTGTTCTCCTACAGGGTTTTTGTATATTTTTGCCATTCCTAAGATCTGATTTGTGTCCATTTATCCTTTTATGTGGGGACTGTCCAGTTTGGCCGATGTACATGGCAGAGGTGCATTGCTGGCACATGATGGCATAGATTACATTGGTGGACATGCAGGTGAATGAACCAGTGATGGTGTGGCTGATCTGGTTAGGTCCTGTGATGGTGTCACTGGTGTAGATATGTGGGCAGAGTTGGCATCGAGGTTTGTTGCATGGATTGGTTCCTGAGTTAGAGTTACTATGGTGCGGTTTGTCATTGCTGGTGAGAATATGCTTCAGGTTCACGGGTTGTCTGTGGGCAAGGACTGGCCTGCCTCCTAAGGCCTGTGAAAGTGAGGGATCATTGTCCAGGATGGGTTGTAGGTCACTGATTATGCATTGGAGAGGTTTTAGCTGAGGACTGTATGTGATGGCCAGTGGAGTTCTGTTGGTTTCTTTCTTGGGCTTGTCTTGCAGCAGGAGGCTTCTGGGTACACGTCTGGCTCTGTTGATCTGTTTCCTTATTTCTTGGCGATAGGCACTCCTCGTCCCCAGCACCCTTCCTCCCATCACTTTGCCTCAACTTTGTTTCCCCAGCGTCTGAGCTCAGGAGCAGCACAACTCTAGAAAGAGAGGGGCTTTCACAGAAGGAGAGAGGGGAAATGGTGGGCAGAGAGAGTTGAAACACACTTGAGTGCATAAGACGAGGCCAGTTTTTTAAAAGGGAAATTATGGCTTGTTAGGGATGGGAACCACCGGAGACAAAAAGGCTGTATTCCCTCCTCCTCCTCCTCTTCCTCACAAGCTACAAGCTTGAGAAAATAGCCTCCCTGAATGGAACGGTGTACTAGCTCTGCAGCTGCTGAGTGCATAAAATGTCCCCTCTACTTGCAGGATAGTGGGTACCTCCCATATCCTTTGTACAGTGACATGTGGAAGAGAGAATGAAAATCGGGGTGGGGGATTGGACTGTGGGGTGAACAGGGAGGTAGCAGCTTCCTTTTTCCGACTTCAGTAACAGGTATTTCCTCATCTTTCACAAACAGTGTGTAGTGCCTGGGCCTGATTCTCCTCTCACTTACACTGGTGCTACTCCATTGACTTCAGTAGAGTTACTCCTGATGCTCACTGATGTAAATGAAATCAGAATTGGGTCCTCTTTCTTTTGACTAATGTCTAAAAAGGAACTATTTAAAAATGGAGCAGGGAAAAGCGGGCTTTTATGCACTATTAAGAAGGTGAACAAACATTATGATGGATAGTGGTAAAATCTGCCACAAAATGTGGAATTCCTGGTACTACTTTGACTTGTGGTAAAATATTCACAGCTCTCAAGTGATGCTCAGTTGTTCTCCTTTGCATCAGAAATACAAAATCTCATTTCTTGCTTTGTTGAGATGACACCTGTCCTCCTCTGCTTGTCTTTGGTGAAGCTGCAGCTATATGGTTGTACTCATTTCTGGACACTTCATTACCAGAGAAATATTGTCTAGTTAGAAGTATTTTCTAATTAGAGGTGGTTCGGAGATGGGGAGGGGGGTGGGGGGGAATTAGGTGTGCAGGAGGGAAAAATCAAGGGTTGATTTAAAAAAAATGACTAAAGCTGTTGGAGGGTCTCTCCACAGGTAGGGGTGGAAACCCCATTGCTTGGGACACTTAACACTGTAGTGGCTAAAATTTAGAAAATAAGAAAAATTCCAGCACTGCCAGAGAGACAGACTCAATGATTTAATCGGCCTTTTCTGTCTTTTCTCTGGTAAGGAAGGGAGTATGTGTTTGTGTTACATATGATATATGATTGGCAATGGAAACACTGAAATAACAAAGAAAAAACGGAGTGAGCTTTACCGCTTGTCTTGGCATTTGTAAAGACTTTCATGGGACCACTGTAACACCATCTTCCCCCGCTGAATAAATGGCTGTTCTCATGCTGTTTCTGCCTTGAACCAAGAAGTGGCGGAAATCTCAGGAGAAACAATGAACTTGTGGTAGACTGATTGGTTTTTCAACTTTGAAGTTGCATGAGCATGATTTCCATACGTAAAACAGAGTTTTGGCACTCACCTTTGTGGTTCATTTCCCCATCCCCCTTATGTATAAAGAGTGAACAAATGTTTGGTAAACAGGAACCTAAGGTTTCAGTAACGAAAAGCTCAAACCCTTGCCCATATACACAGAGCTGCTGGAAATGTTTTCAGAAGATCATGATTTGTGTCAGTCTCACCTAGCTCATGCAATATCATGTACTATTTAGCTACATCCATCACCAGCTCCATCAGTTATACAATTCACATCACAGAAACCACGACCACAGTTGGCACCTTACCTGGCAGTCTCCACAGAGCTGCCAAGGATTTGAATGAATGGAGAACTCCCTCCCAGGTGGCCCCTCCAGGTCAGGCTTAAAGCATGTTTGCGGGGTGATGCAGGGAAGCTTGCACAGCTGTTGCTGGGCTAGACTTGCTCTGTGAATAATTGGAGAACTTCTGCCTGCAGGGCCCTCAATCCAGCTATTCACAAACACATAATTTACTCATTTCTTTTTAGTGGATCTCTTGGACATTACAGTACAGGGTAAGGAGAGAACCTTTCATGCCTCAAAGCTCTAAGATAATCCAAACACATAGCATTTTATGCAACACAAAACAGCTTAAGAAAAGAACAAACAATATCTTTATGGGGATTTAGTTATTCAAAATAAAGTGCGGGCTAGTAGACTGAGTATAGAACTGGGTGTCAGGAATGCCTGGATTCTAGTCCTGACTTTGCAACTGCTTTGCTGTGTTGTCTTTTGCAGATTACTTAAAGGCACATTGCCAGGGCAATCTGGACTTGAATTCAGGTTTTGTTAAAAGAAGGCTTTACAAATCCCAAGGTCAATACAAATTTTCCTATGGTTATTTTTAATTCCAATAGGGAAAAAGGTTTGGATGTCAGTGTTTTCCCGCCTTCCAAGCCAAACATTGCAGCAAAGTGTCAGTGCTTGAGAAGCAGAAAGTGAAATGAAACAGAAACAAAAGTCTGCATCTGATTTCACAGTAGAACCATGGTGGTAGCAGCAGCCTCCATAGATATGTCATCCCTGGGATTTTTTTTTAGGACATTCAGACCTTCCTAAAACTCGGTTTGCATAAAACCAGTGTTAGGTTTCAACATACATTTCAGATACATGATTGAAAACAAATCTGAGATAGTGTGGTTCTTCAGTATTCTGGGTTTGAAACATTGGGATTCAGCTGTATGCTCATGCATGCTACCTGAGCCACCTGTGAGAGCAGCCCAGCTTCTGCTAACCGTCTGTTTGCAATACTACCCTCCTGATTGCACACATGAAAGAATCTCTCAGGAAAATGACCTCCAACTCTCTTGAGCTGCCGAAGCAAGGGGAACACCTCCCCTTTCCAAACAGTGCTAGGCAGAAATTTCTGCCACCTGCAGCCTGCCAGAGAAAATGTTAAAATTAAATAATAAGGCTCAAGTAACCCAAGTGGGAAGTGAACTTGAAAGGTGCTGAAGCATCTGTAGCCCGTGCACTGTCATCTGGTACCACAGCATTTGCCAGCAAGTGTTCCCTTCCACAGACTCGTTATGTGCAGTTAGAAGCAGCAGTGAAAGAATAACTTGATTTTTAATCACTTTCACTCATTTATTTTCATTGACCAAGCTGATCATAGAATCGGAGGACTGGAAGGGACCTCGAGAGGTCATCTAATGAAGCCCCTGCACTCATGGCAGGACTAAGTATTATCTAGACCATGCGTGAAATGCAAGAGATGAACAATCACAGAAAGTAAATTAGACTTTGAATATTCTTTCCCTTTGAATGATCAAGAGTGTTACTAATCACAAAAGTGAGGAATTTTTGTTAGCTGCATGTGAACTTTAACTTGTGTGTCTCATGTTCCCCATTGGTAGATCCAGGTATAATGTTTACCTACATCCCAAGGGGTTGGGGAGGATTAGTTAGTTGATGAGTGGGTCCAATCTTTAGTGCCCTTATCCCCCAGTGATTCCAGTGGAAGCTGGAGACGCTCTGCACATGGCAGGATTGGGCACAATAAGTGCCCAGTAATATCACTGCTTTAAATCCTGTTTGTCAAAAAATATTTTACATTGTGTGCCACAAAAACAAACCTCAAGCTTTCAGCGCTTTAGCTAGGCACCTCTGAGCTGATTTTCATTGTCCTGCCTTAGCCTTAAAAGTTAAAGTGGCAGGACAGCTCTTTCCCTTGGCTGGGTACTCGTGCAGGTCTTTATTTCTTCCCTCTTTGTTCTCCTGTTCTCTATCGCTCAGTTTCCAGGAAATCAACCAGGGCTTTCTCAGGTTTCCAGGCTGCTTTTCTGTTTTAAGGCCCCACGGTCCCCTCTGCAGGAATAGCTCACAGAGTTTCCTATTCATTCTTCCATGGGGATGTGGTTCCTCCATAGGAAACACCACAGATTCCAACCCTGTAATCTGAAGATCCTGCTCTTAGGGAAAGTCCTATTGGTTTGTATCGGGAACAAGAACTAGAACTGATTGCAAATTTTCCCTCAGATGTTTTCTGGTGAAGAATCGGGTTCTCAACTATATGAAATTTTAAATTAAAAGTGTCTGCTTTCCATGGAGAATATCAAAATTTGTCAAACCCCAGAAGTATTGTGGTTTATGGCTGAAATATTTCAGTTTTTGGCTGACATATTTTTGCCAAAAAAATCATTTTCCAAGGAGTGGGGATAACCTCTATTTTCCTAATTAAAAAACTTTCTATAGGCAGAATTTTCTATTAAATTCCATAGGGGAGCTCAAAAAGCTAATGAAAGTGCCTTATAAAATTCCCTATAAAATTCTTTCTATGAGTCTTTGAACTAACCCATAGAAAGTAAGAGAAAATTCTGTCCCAGCTACCTATAAAAAAAGTTATCATTATCTGTACAATTCTATGGGATTGTTATTACCACTATGGGACCTTCTTGGTTGTACGTCTAGTTAATTCTATAGAATGTACCCGAAGGAGTAGGAGATCCTCCTCCAACTCCATGGAGCTGATATGACACCCTCTCTGTCCCTCGCTGCTAGAATTGTGTGTGTGTGTGTGCAGCAGAGGCAGAACTTCCCTTTCCTATGGGTAAGGTTCCCCTTTGTGTACAGATGCATAGAGGAGCATGGGAGCCTAAGCTCTTTCTCTATCTCTGTGTTCTGAAGCACCCATCACTTTCCTCTTCCATCTTTTTAAAAGCTTTTAGGCTGTCCTCTCCTTCTCTTTGCTCCTATTTCCTAATCTCCCACTTTCTCATTGCTGTCAGGGCTCGCGGTATTCTTTGGTCTATTGGGCCATGCTGTCTCTTATTTTTTGTTTTTGTTTTGTAAATAAATGTGGTTTTAGTTATATTTTTTTAGAAGCCAAGAGGCCGTTGGGCACAGGGCAACTCATTAATTAACATATGTTGATGATGATGATAATTAATATATAAATACCAACCAACACTTTCCATGAATATGCTGCCTCCTAATGCTGCTGGCACAGGGCAGTGCACTTCCTGACAGGTGGCATTCTGACTCGGGCATTTCCATTGAGTGGTGAATGCATTCAAAGGTTACATGTGGATAAATGCCACTCTAGAGCCCCCTCATAGACAGTACCTACAGAGAATTCAGGCTTCTTTCAAGGTTCAGTTCTGAGCCAAAATTCAGAACCAACTTGAAAGGTGTAGCCAAATGTGGTGTTCTCTCAGTCTGAACTGAAACGTGTCCAAATCATCTCACATGAAACTGGCAAGGGAAATATTGGACTAAGAATAATGTAGAAATGTTTGGAAGGGCAGAGACTGAATTATGCGCTAATATTTTATTTTCCAGCTTTTTCAAACGAGCTTTGTCCATTCAAAGAGGCCCCGTATTTTTTGAAATGTATATCATAGGTTTCAGTACTTATGGAATCTGTGAAAATTGTTTTCTCTTCCTGTTTACATAAAAACATTCTCAGAGGAGGGAGTTTGAAGTTCGTTGTGTGGAAAAAGTGTAGAGAAGTATTCAATGTAGCTGCTAAAATAGTCACCAACTTACAAGAGAAAACATAAACTCACTTCGTACAGAATTAATTTTTGCAAAACAGGTTTTGGGTACATTTTTAAAAAGCTCCTACGTGACTTAAGAGCCTCTGGGTTTGTCTGTACTGGAGAGTTAGTGTGCATCAAGCTGGGGTGTAAATCTACAGCGCTGCAGAGTGCCACACACTAAGTTGCCATGTAAATCTTGCTACCACACGCTAAAAGTTCCATAGTGTACTTTGACCTATTGCATTAAATCTCTGTACAGATATGACCTAAGCCCCATGTTTTTAAAAGTGACATGCACTTAGGAACCTAAGGCCATGTCTATATGTACAGTGCTGCTGCAGCATGTTTGGTGAAGGCATTCTCTTATGCCGTTGGGAGAGAGCTCTCCTGTAGGCGTAAAACCCCCACCTCCACGAGTGGCATAAGCTATGTTGGTGGGAGAAGTACATGTCAGTGTAACTTATGTCGCTCGGGCGGTGGAATATTCATACCCCTGTGCAACATATGTTTTGCTGACATAAGCTATGTCTACACTATGCCTAAGTCTCATGGAAAGAGAGGTTCCTGATTCCCACTGAGTTTTAATGAGATTTAGGTTTGTGAGTACCTAAGTGTACATCTAAACTGCCTTTAAACCCACAGCAGGGAGTCTACAGAGTTGGGCTCATGCTACAGCACTAAAAACAGCTGTGTAGATGTTTTTGTGATGTGGATTCCTGTCTGTTAGGACATAGATTGGGATCAGCAGTTTACTTTGTCATCAAACATAAGATGGTAAATTTTCAGTGTTGCTGAAGCCATGTTGGTCCCACTTGTCTCTCTAATAAGATGGTAAGAGCTTTTGATCACTACTGACCTTGTACAGAATCAAACCAACAGCAGAAAGACTTGTTAATGATCCCTAAGCCATCCAGTCACTCACTCATTTACCTAATCGGTAGTTTTCTGGTTCTAGGATATAGTAACTTGCATTTTTCAAAGTGATTTCAGGTGATGACATTTTGAAAGTAACACAGCAATTGTCTTCCACTCTGATTTTGTTAAAATATAATTACCATTTCTTCCTAGAAGTTGTTTATCTCTTGAAAACATAGTACTTTTAGATAGTTAACCATACGTATGGAAAGCCTGACAACAAATGCCCTATTTTGAATGCTTATGCTTGGATCTTGCATTTTCCGTGTACAGGATCTGGAGAACAGAACTACACAAGGAGAATCCTTTGAAATTCTCTTTTTGTTTAAGTTACAATAACAAATACAATGGATAGATAACTACCAGTAACATGTAGCAATTTGTTAGCTGGAGGAATGCCTATAAAAGAGCAAAATTGGCTATGAGGGTTAACATACAGTCAATATGTGTCCCAGAACGCTGGGAGCTTGGAATGAACAAACTAAAATTCAATATTATAATCACAGACTATCAGCTTTGTGAAACACATCCACGCTGTCAGGACAGTTATGCAGAACTGGCTAATGCTTCCAATGTCCTGTCCCAACATGCACCAGGCGCTTGGGTAAACCTTAGAAGTGATTGTTTTGGGGGAAGTCTCCACTTGTTCCAAAGTCCTGGTCAGAAAAATAGAGGATCCTTCCACTAAATGTTTTTGACACATTTAATCTCTTATGAATCAATGTCTTCAATGTTATCCTAAAACGTATTTTCGTGGCGTGCAAACATGTTATCAGTCAGAGACAATACCAAGATTTCCAGACTCTAGGCACAGGGCCAAAACCTGTCCTTGGATGAATGTGTGCAGCTCAAGTCTGGCCCACAATCTTCTGCAAATCAAACTAGATTACAGCTCCTGAAAATTTTAGAACAGCAGAAGTAATTATCAGCAGTTGCGGTTGCTTTGATAGGGCAGTAAAAGTGCAGTGTAACAGGCACAAAAAAACATCATGAGCTAGTATAAAGTGACATGATCCATTGGGCTGTTCTGTTATAAGCTTAAGGAACAGGTGACTTATTTTAGATTAAAGAAAACAACAAAGAAAACATAAATGAATAAAATATCTCTGAGAGAGAGAAAATGGAGGTTTCTCTCACACCCCCACCCGCCGTCTCTCTGGATACGAGTCTACATTCTGAATCTCCTCAGATTCCTGCTTCCCAGCTAAGGATACAAGCCCTCCATGAATGGGATCCCATTGAACCCTCTGCAAACCAAAACCACCAAGAGTGGAATTTTCAGCTCTGAAACGTATGCCTTTATTGTCTTTGTCCTGCACTTATACATGCTGAAGCACTTTGCAGTCCTTTTGCTCAGTTCAGTGCAGATTGTTACACAGGAGACACACTGTGAGCTCTTGTGGGGAAATTATTTTCCTCATTATTTTGTTGTTCTCAGTCTAACAGGTTTCTTCTGTCTATATGGTTGCTCTTTGTGTGTGGAAAAACAGAATACTGAGTGTCCCACAGCACTGCTCTGTTTCCACTCTCAAAACTGCCATGTGTCCATATCTGTCTGTGTTTTGGCTCTGCAGCCAGCCACTTTCATGTCTGAATGAGAGACAGACAACATATAATCTGCAGCATTGAGTAGAAAAGCTCCAAAATAAACCCAATAAACACTAGCCTAACAAAAAAAAGAGGGGAGGGAAAGTTTGGTGACTTACAAAGAATTCCCTTTCTTGGTTTGAAACAACTCCTGTGGGAAAGTGTTTAGTATGCATATGAGATCCTTCTCTCATGGACTCACAACCCTGCTCCTATGAAAGTGTCCTAGAGAATTTCATAAGAATGAAACCGGTAGGGCTCTACAAAAATTACTGTAAAAGCCTACAGAATTTAATAGAAAATGAGATCTTTTCAACAGGATTTCTAATTACCTTCAATAGAATGGTTAAAAAAATCCCTGGAGGAAAGGTTATTGTGTTCTGCTGAGCTCCATGGGTCTTTTCCATCGTGTTGGAAGCTGAAGTCCTCTAGACCCAGAACAGATACAGCAGAGGCAGCAGCTGACGTGCCTCAGGTGGGTCAACTCTGACCTGGAGGAGCTACTGGAGAGGCAAATGAATCTCTGCCTCCAGATCCGCTCAAGCCTTGGAGCCTTCACTGAGCTGCCCATAGGAGTGCTAGCTGTGGTGGTGGGTTTTGTGGTTCCTTCCCACTAGGAACTGGACTGGGGCCACCAACTTATTTCACACAGGCCACTAAATAGCTGTCAGGTGGTAATCACTTCTGTTACTTCTCTCTGACCTTTAAGTTAAATGGATTTGCTCATTTACTTGCAATCAGTCCTCTTCTTATGCCCCCCCACTCACTAGTAACCTGGACTGGACTCAAACTGGCAATCTAGTGGAATAAGGCTTTGTATCAGCTACCCTTAGTATTCAGTCTCTGCCCTTTTCTCTTTTTCTGGTTTTTTAAATTTTATTTTTTATTTTCTGCATATTTCTAATTTCCTCTGAACTAAACATATAATGCAAATAAATGTGAGTACATGGAAGTATCTAAGCACATTCTGCATCCTCTGTATGCATTGGTTGGGGAAACAGTTTTTCACTTCATACATCATTTACCATGGTAGTACGCACAAAATTCAGAAAGACAGTTAGGGAGTTTAAAAACACCCTTTGTTCCTGCTGCTAGTTCTGAGTTCATAGTCATAGCTATTGCCAGACAAATTCTGGCCTGAAACTAATTTGGATTTGTTCAGATGAATGTTGGACCAAACCTCCCCAAACATGCATCAGTCACTTTGCAAAACTCTTCCCTCTACCTGTCTGAAGAAGCCCATTTGCTCAGATATTACTCAACTCATTTGTGTATGTTTAATATAATTTCCCTCCCCAAATACTTCATTCTATGCCCTTCATTCTGTTTTCCAATATAATTGATCCCAGCATATAAAACACAACTCTGAGCCCTTCCCATTCTCCAATAAGGGCTTGTACAATAGCAAAGTAATCTTCTCCACTTGGGCTCCTGCAGTTTCATATCACTTAATCCCCATGGGAGCTGAGAGAGAGTTTAAGGAAACATTCTGCTCTGTTTCTTTTTAGCTTTGTTCATAGTGCAGTTCCCACTATTCTCAGTCTCATGTAAATAAGAAGAACCTGTTTGTGAGGATCTTGTATGTTGGGGGAGGTAACCTATTCTATGTGCCTGCTTCTGTTATTGCACTGATGTAAATCAAGAGCCAACTCATTAAAGGCCATGGTGTCAATGAGAGCAGAATCAGGCTCAATAACTTCATCCTCCCTACCCAACTATTTTATTTGCCCTCACGTGTACTGACGATTTAATCTTTCCTGGCTCCTTCCATTTCATCGAGAGATTGAACACTGCAGAGTTCAACTGTGAAGGTCCAACCTTTTCCATTCAGCAACCAGCAAGTTTACACTTGAATCGGCTCCACCATAGATATCATCCTGTATACATTTTGTGCAGAATTTTCCCTTCCCATGGATTGTCAGCAGTAGGCTCGAGGGGTTACAAGTCGGCTCTTGTTCCTCATTTCAAGTCGTCTGCTCATAAAGTCACTTTATGCAGAGCAGAGTCACTTTGCAACTGTTGGTCCTTAGATACCAGGAGTGCCCCCCAAAATACTCAGCCAGCAACCACTGAACCTCCTTAGATGAGCTGTGGGAACTAGCACCACCCCCTATGAAGCATTGCAGGGAATGCTGAAAAAGATTCTACAGGCGTATCTGAGAAGAAGCTGTTATGTGAGTGTGAATGTGGTGGTGGGGGGGAACATGAGGGTGTCACTCTTTGAATGTCTGTCCTTAAACTACTGGCTTGGTGGCCTCCTGTAAGCCCCGTGAGCAGACTTCACACATCATTCTATTCTACTCCCTCAAGCACACTGCTCTGTTCTCTCAAGCAAATCAAAATTTCATTTTTTGTAACTCCCTAATATATTTGTTCCTTTTTCTAAGCAACAGCTCCAGCACTGCCGCATTCAACAAAAGAACAAAGCCATATTGTTCGAAGCAAACATACTCTAATATCAGCTGGAACAAACACACAATCACGCTCTCAGACCTCAATCGCCAAACCCAGCTGGACAAAGACTGAGTGAAAAGGCTCGAAACCACAACTGAGGAAGAAAACACCTTTATCTCATCTTTAAAGGACTCAATCAAGCACAGTTTTAGAGCTGTTCTTTCTTTTTGTTAATAATACCCTTTTAAACACCTGAAAATGGCACTTCTTTTCCTACTGATTTGTGGTCTTCCATCTGACAAACATTGATTTCCTCTCCCTCTGTGTTTTGAATACAGCTAAAATGATATGGCTCATTTTGTTGGCTTGTTTAAATATCTGCAGCATTGATTAATGTCAGCACAATTCTGGAAACCAAGCTTGCTAGTTAACTGCTGCTGCAAAACCAGCAGGGGGAACTCAGGGACACACAGTATTGCTTTTTGGAGAGGACACACACAATTTGTCCAGTCTGTTTCTGAATTCTCTGCAACTGAGTCGTAGAGAATAGAATTTACTAGAACGCTCCATCATCAGATTGTAACCGTTTTAAGGAGCACTAGATTGTGACGGTAAACAAGTAACTAGTGCATTTATTCACTTATAGGCCAAGGACTTCAGCTAAATTTTAAGTCATTTGGGTGTGGGTAGAATGTTTTGTCTTATTGTGTGGGTCTGTTTAGTGTACCATAGACGTGAGAGATGGCAAAGGCCTACCAGGCCATCTTGATCCTTTCCCTGCATCAGTGCAGGATTGTTCTCTATGGTACACTTCCTAATGTTTTGTCTCTTCTAGTTTTAAATCTCCCAAAGTCACTCTGAGACTTCTACTGCTTCCTTGGAGATTGTTCCATAGTTCACTGTCAGGAAGTCTGTTTTGACATTATTAGCCTACATTTTCCTGATTTCACCCTGTTATTCTTAATTATACCCCTGTTTAGACTGTTACATTCCCATTTAGGCCTTCTGTCTGCACTTAAAAGTTGGGCCACTTGAACTACGCCAGCATAATTAAGATGGCAACCCTCTCCTAGAGTTGCCAACCCTCCAGGATTGTCCAGGAGTCTCCAGGAATTAAAGATTATGTCATTTGATGAAACCTCCAGAAATATGTCCAACTAAAATTGGCAACCCTACCCTCTCCCCTTGTACAGACACAGCTACAGCTGTATAAAAGGGCTTATTCTTGTATAGCTTACTCTGGTTTGGTGAAAGGAAAAAAGCTATAGTGGTATAAAGTCCCTTAACTGCATCTATGCTAAGCCTTTTTCCAGCATAACTATGTCCGTTAAAAAAAATCGCACCCCTTACTGACATAATTATACAATTAAAACTTTTTAGGTGTTCAAGCCTTAGTTATCGCTTAGAAAAAATCTGTACATATTCAGCTCCTTTTTTCTTTCCTTGTAAGTCAATATTTTCAGCCTGCAATCATTCTCTGAACTCCCTCCAGTTTGTCAGTCATTCTGATAATGAGGGGTTCAGAACTGAATACAATATTCCAGGTCTAATCACCCACGATCCATAGAGAACATCTCTTATCTCCCTGCTTTGGGGTATGATGCACAGCCCAAAATTGTGGGCCTTTTGCTGTGACAAATTGCAAACTCATATCTAATTTCCTGTATGCTCAGCACAGCTGCATTCCTGGTTTCATCCTGCCATTGAATATCTTTATCTGGGATTATTTCCCCTCAGGCATATTAGTCTGCATTTTTCAAGTTGTCTCATTTTTGTCATTTTTCTCTCTAAGTTTCTGTCCTTGCTGATTTTTGTATCTCCTCCCTATATAGTATCATTTGAGAATTTAATAATCATGTTGCTTGTTTCCTTTTCTAGATCGTTAATGAACTGTGGGAAATAAAGCATGAGCTAGCACCAATTCTTGGGCTATCTCCCTGCAATTTGACACTTGGCTGTTTACTGTTCAACTCATTTGATGATGTCTCTACATAAATTCATTTGGATTAATGTATGCATCTAGTGCTTTACTACTATCTGAGTACATTCAGCTACCACTTCCTGTTCTTCCTAATTATTGATAATTCTAGGAATATATAATCAAATTTATCTGGCAAAATCATCTTTGTTTATAAGCCCCTTCTATTTTTTGCTCATCATGGCACCTTTTTAGATACTTAATTGTTTTCTTCATTTAGTATGTGTCCCATTACATTAAACTTGCAAGGCAAAGATTGCCAGGATTGCTGCTGCTCTCCTTTTTGAAGATTAGTATTGCACTAGCTGTTCTCCAGTCTTCTGGTGCCTGCCCAGTTTTTGATGTCTTGCTAAAACTAATTTGACTTAGTGAACAGGAGCAGCAAATGGGAGATTGGTGCAGGAGTTCTCCAGGGGAAGGAGGAGGGACTACATGATCCTTGGGGTGAAGTGGTCTTGTTTGTTTCCTTGCCTGCTTGAAGATTATAGTGTGGTCTGTTTTGGAGCTATCTGCTGAGCCAAGCGGCCTGCTGGGCTAAACTGAGAGGCTCTGGTCTGCTATCCTTTGATCCCTAATTCCTGTAGGATTCTTTGATAAGAGGGCAGGGCTAACTCAGGGAGAACAGAGGTTTAAATAGCCAGCTCCTACGCAACCAGAGGAGCGAACAGGAGCAGCAGACCTGAGTTTTGCGAGGGAGTCTGAGAGGCAGACCCACCTTACAAACAAACTCTAAAATTTACTTAGGCCAATGACCACCCCTTTTCTCCCCAAAGAAACCAAACAAAAAACTCTGCAAGAGTCAAAATAATGCAGGCAGAAGTCCAGCAGCAGAGCGGGGACTATCCAGTTTGTTGCACTGAATGCAGCATGTATAATTACCAGCTTTGTGTCCACATGGCAGATGTGTGCATACAGTGCAAGCACGTCATGGCCCTCAGAAACACAGTACGGGCTCTTGAGGCCAGAGTGGCTGAACTGGAGGGGCTAAGGGAGACAGAGATGTACATGGAAGAGACTTTCAGGGACACAGTAGAGGGTCCCACCCCCAGTCTGACAGTCTCTTTCCTGCTAAGGAGGATGAAAGTCTTGGGGCAGGAGAACTTGAAGCTGGAGCAGAGGGAAACAATCCCATTGTTGGGGCCCTCCTTCCAGATAATGTCATGATATTCTCTCACACTGAGAATACCCCTCCTTGGGAGGGAACCTAGTGACTAGGGAGAACCAGGTAATAATAATGGGGAATTCAATTATTAGAAATATAGATAGTTGGATTTGTGATGACCAGGACATCCACATGGTGAATTGCTTGCTGAGAGTGAAGGTTGTGGATCTCACAAGCATCAAGACAGGCTTATGTGCAGGGTTGGGGAGGAGTTGGTGGTTGTGGTACATGTAGGTCCCAGTGACATAGGGATGTGCCCCCAGACAAACATGGGTGAAAGCAGAAAAAACAGACAGCAGAAAGAACATAATAAATCTGGTAGGGCTTCACAGTAGGGAGACACACACCTGGGCTAGGCTAACTTGGGGGCTCAGATCTAGATGCCCATCACCTAGGCTAACTATGTAGTGAAGACAGACCTAAAGACTATAGATTTAATGCTCCATCCTTCAAAGACTTACACATGCACTTAACATTCCATATTGTGAATGATCCCATTGACTTAAATGGGACTGTTCACAGTGCATGAAGTTAAGCAAGCAAACAGTCTTTGCAGGACTGGTGTTTAAGATATATAAACGTTGGGAAGGGTAGAATGGGTGGGGGGCGAGGGCAGTGTTGGCCCAACTCCTGCAGTCCCAGCTTAGTACTTACTCAGGCAAACATCTCACCGAACAGTAAGGACTGAGTGAGGCCTTCCGAATGTGACCCAACATTATGATACATGGGATTTGGCAAAGTCCTTTTAATGAATAAATGCAAAAACTAAAACTTTTGAGACTTCAGCCTGGATCCATTTTCTGTCAGACGTTTCCAACCTTCGTAGATTTTTTGTTCTCAATCATCTCTTCGTTTCCTAGCAAAATCAACCACACTGAACTAAAAGAAAAGAAGTACTTATGGCACCTTAGAGACTAACCAATTTATTTGAGCATAAGCTGTAGCTCACGAAAGCTTATGCTCAAATAAATTGGTTAGTCTCTAAGGTGCCACAAGTACTCCTTTTCTTTTTGCGAATACAGACTAACACAGCTGCTACTCTGAAACCACACTGAACTAGATTCCCAACTCTGTTACGCCAGTGTAAATCTGGATCGACTCCCTGGAAACCACAGGAGTTGTTCCAGATTTACACTGATGACCATGAGAGCTCAATCTGGCCCTGTAAATCCCCTACCCACAAAAAGGAAAAAGTTAACCAGCTCTGAAAAAAAAAACAACACTTAAGGAGAGATTCTGATTATGTCCCCTAGCGGAATGAGCATAATAAAGAGGAAGGCTGATGCAGCCATATTTCACCTGATGCTTTATGATGTTTATCTGTGGGGGTTCACGTATGGAATCCAGGGCTGTGCTTTCAGGTTCTGACAAAGAGAAAGGGTACATGAGTGTTTGTGGAGAACAACATGCATAAAAAGTAGGGATGGGCGAACAGGTCTGGAAAATGTCAGACTTTCCCCAAACTTCCACCCATCTCTAGATCCAAACCAGAACTGAACCTTTATAGCCATTCTGAAATGTGTGGTTCAACTTAACTTAATTTCCCTCCTTATTTGCCCTTTTTGCAGGCTTCTCCCCCCTCCAGCCTGTGGGTAAGGCTGGAATTGGACCTGCAGAGAAAATGCAAAAGAGTCCATTCCTGTGGCTTTGCCTGCCTGGCAGGAAGTACTGTGAATTGCATCAGACTGTCTGCTCTTGGGCAGACTAGCGATGGTAGCTGGAAGTGGGAAATGGTTTGAGGAACTGGTGAGAATCAACATCTTGCTGTCAATCAAATGTGCCTGCCCTCTGGTAGTGAAGGTAGTGGGATAGCTTGGGCGCCATACTGGACTCATTACTAATATTTGACAATCAGGCAGGAGCTGTCACCAAAAACACCTTCTTCCAGCTCTGGCCAGCAAGAAGACTGTCTCCATTCCTCTCAGACAGTCCTCTGGCCACAATATCTGTGCATTCATTATTCCCTGAATGAACAGTTTATGCAAAGTATGATGATGATGGTTGTGTCAGCACATGGCATCAACACTGCTTTTGTGTTTAAATAAATAAAAACTAAGAGTAAAATATAATTATTATTAGGCCTATGCCATTTAAAGTAAATTCCTTCTTTGATGCCTTGGTGGGCTTTGAGGAAGAACTATTTCTTACGCGAGGCTCCATGCACATTGTGGCAGGCTTTACCTAATTGCAAAAGGTTCAGAAGAGAGCTACAAGAATAGTTTGAGGTCTGGAAAACATATATTATAGTGAAAGGCTAAAAAAGCTCAGTCTATTTAATTTATCCAACAGGAAGTTAAGAGGTGATTTGGTCATGGTCTACAAGTACCTGCACGGGGAAGAGATTTCTGATAGTAGATGGCTCTTTAATCTAAGACCTTGTCTAGACTACAAAGTTTTGTCAACGGAAGTTAAGTCGACAGTCAAAAACTGGTATAATTACATCGCTTGTGCGTGTTCACACTATGCTCCTTCTGTCAGCAGAGCATGTCCAAGCTTGGTGCTCTAGCACTGACAGTGAGAGCAATGCATGGTGGACAGCTATCCCACTGTTCTACTTGCTACTTTCTGCAGCTAGGAGTTGTGGGAAGGTGGAGTGGATCGCAGTGCATCAGGGTGCGAGCTCAATGTCCCATGATGCAGTTCTTTCTATCCCAGCATTCCATTGGCTTCTGACTGCATTTTGTGGCATTTTTCAAAGGCCCCTGTTTACTGTGCGCCCGCCATCTCTGTCTGAAAGAATGGATCCTGCACAACTCTGTTGTTGTCACTGTTATGAAAACATGGCGGCTGGTCATGCAGTATATCATGAGCATCCAAGCTGAACAGGAATCAGAGTTGCCTGACCTGCTGTGTGCTGTGGAAAGAAAACACCAGATTACTTTTGGCATTCATGGAGCAGCTACACAGGTGGACCATTGCTTTTGGGCTTGGGAAACAAGCAGTGAGTGGTGGGATTGCATTGTTATGCAGGTCTGGATGACAAGCAGTGGCTGCAGAGCTTTCGGATGCAGAAAGCCACCTTCCTGGTACTCTGTGCGAAGCTCACTCCAGCACCCGGGGCAAGGACACCAAAATGAAAGCTGCCCTCTAAGTGAGAAATGCATGGCGATTGCTGTGTGGAAGTTGGCAACACCAGACTGCTGCCAGTTGGTCGTGAATCAGTTTAGAGTCAGGAAGTCCACTGCTGGGGCTGTGTTAATGCAAGCGTGCAGTGCCACTAATTGCATCCTGTTACGAAGGTCTCTGACTCTTGGCAGTGTGTGTGAAACAGTGGGATGGCTTTGCCGCAATGGGATTCCTTAACTGTGGAGGGGCGATAGATGGCATGCATATTCCAGTTTTGGCCCCAGACCATCTGTGATGGAGTACATCACTAGAAAGGGGTACTTCTCCATGCTCTTGCAGGTGCTTGTAGATACCATGGGCATTTCACTGACACATCAATGCAGGGTGGTCAGGGAAGGTGCATGACGCATGCATCTTCAGGAACACTGGCCTGGACAGAAAGTTCCAAGCAGGAACTTTCTTTCCAAACCAGAAGATTCCAGTGGAGGATGTTGAAATGCCCACAGTGATCCTGGGAGACCTAGAGTACCCTTACTTCCATGGCTCATGAAGTCTTACACAGGAAACCTGGACAGCAGCAAGGAATGCTCCAACAATAGGCTGAGCAGGTGCAGAATGACTGCGGAATGTGCCTTGGGCAGATTAAAAGCACGCTGGTG
The DNA here is from genome assembly GCF_965140235.1 of Caretta caretta. Lineage (NCBI taxonomy): Eukaryota > Metazoa > Chordata > Testudines > Cheloniidae > Caretta > Caretta caretta. The sequence continues at coordinate 134,993,864 of NC_134208.1, read as the reverse complement.
AGTTCAGGCCGGGGTGGGGGCTGGGCATTCAAGATGGGGCAAAGGGTCTAAGTGGGTTTTTTTAAGGGGATCAATGCAGGCGAGTAGGGATAATATTGTAAATTCTGCCGCCATTTTCCGCAGGTGGGGATATTGAAGCCGATATCTTTCTTTTGAGGGTAAGCAAGGATGCAAGGGTGCATCTCCTGCATGCATGCAGCTTCAGACCCAGTCCCTATGTTTGCTCGCCTGTGTGCTGCTTTGGTTCCTGCACAAGTGATTGCTGATTGGTGCAGAAAAGTTTCCTACAACAGGGGAAGGAACATAGCAGCTCTGCTAAGGAACCTTCGGCACAGGATTGGCGAGTACCTCCAGGAAAGTTTCCTAGAGATCTCTCTGGAGGATTCCCATGAAATTTCGGTGTGCATCAACACACTGTTCCACTGCACTGCTTAGCTGCACAGGGGAATGTGAAGCACATACAAACACAACTGGTCGTGTACATTTCTATCCCTTTACCCACCTCTAGAATATATAAAGCAAAGGACAGCTCTACCTCATATAACTGAGCAGCATCAACTCAAAAAGATCACTTACCAGGGCTCTCCTCTCCTGCATCATGCATGCCGGAGATGGACGGCTGGGACTGGCTAGATCCCTCTGGAATGGAAAAGAGGTCCTGACTCGCTGCGCCATGTGCTCCACCTTGTCCTCCAACTTGACCGCCTCATTCTTGACTTCCTCCTCAGGGTTAGGTCTGCTGCCTCCAGCCCCTCCAAAGTATTCACGGGGCTCTGGGCAGTGGAATCATAGAATCATAGAATATCAGGGTTGGAAGGGACCTCAGGAGGTCATCTAGTCCAACCCCCTGCTCAAAGCAGGACCAATCCCCAATTAAATCATCCCAGCCAGGGCTTTGTCAAGCCTGACCTTAAAAACTTCTAAGGAAGGAGATTCCACCACCTCCCTAGGTAACGCATTCCAGTGTTTCACCACCCTCCGAGTGAAAAAGTTTTTCCTAAGATCCAACCTAAATCTCCCCCACTGCAACTTGAGACCATTACTCCTTGTTCTGTCATCTGCTACCACTGAGAACAGTCTAGAGCCATCCTCTTTGGAACCCCCTTTCAGGTTGTTGAAAGCAGCTATCAAATCCCCCCTCATTCTTCTCTTCCATAGACTAAATATCCCCAGTTCCCTCAGCCTCTCCTCATAACTCATGTGTTCCAGTCCTCTAATCATTTTTGTTGCCTCTGCTGAACTCTTTCCAATTTTTCCACATTCTTCTTGTAGTGTGGGGCCCAAAACTGGACACAGTACTCCAGATGAGGCCTCACCAGTGTCGAATAGAGGGGAACAATCACGTCCCTCGATCTGCTCGCTATGCCCCTACTTATACATCCCAAAATGCCATTGGCCTTCTTGGCAACAAGGACACACTGTTGACTCCTATCCAGCTTCTCGTCCACTGTCACCCATAGGTCCTTTTCTGCAGAACTGCTGCCGAGCCATTCGGTCCCTAGTCTGTAGCGGTGCATTGGATTCTTCAGTCCTAAGTGCAGGACTCTGCACTTGTCGTTGTTGAACCTCATCAGATTTCTTTTGGCCCAATCCTCCAATTTCTCTAGGTCCCTCTGTATCCTATCCCTACCTTCCAGCGTATCTACCTCTCCTCCCTGTTTAGTGTCATCTGCAAATTTGCTGAGGGTGCAATCCACACCATCCTCCAGATCATTTATGAAGATATTGAACAAAACCGGCCCCAGGACCGACCCTTAGGGCACTCCACTTGATACCGGCTGCCAACTAGACATGGAGCCATTGATCACTACCCGTTGAGCCTGACAATCTAGCCAGCTTTCTATCCACCTTATAGTCCATTCATCCAGCCCATACTTCTTTAACTTGCTGGCAAGAATACTGTGGGAGACAGTGTCAAAAGTTTCGCTAAAGTCAAGGAACAACACGTCCACTGCTTTCCCTTCATCCACAGAACCAATTATCTCATCATAGAAGGCAATTAGATTAGTCAGGCATGACTTGCCCTTGGTGAATCCATGCTGACTGTTCCTTATCACTTTCCTCTCCTCTAAGTGCTTCAGAATTGATTCCTTGAGGACCTGCTCCATGATTTTTCCAGGGACTGAGGTGAGGCTGACTGGCCTGTAGTTCCCAGGATCCTCCTTCTTCCCTTTTTTAAAGATGGGCACTACATTAGCCTTTTTCCAGTCGTCCGGGACTTCCCCCGATCGCCATGAGTTTTCAAAGATAATGGGCAATGGCTCTGCAATCACATCCGCCAACTCCTTTAGCACTCTTGGATGCAACGCATCCGGCCCCATGGACTTGTGCTCGTCCAGCTTTTCTAAATAGTCCCGAACCACTTCTTTCTCCACAGAGGGCTGGTCAGCTGCTCCCCATGCTGAGTATGTGCCCTGAACTTTACAGACAGCACAGTGGAGTTGGGGTCGCTGCCAGTGATGGCATCCAGCTCCTTACAGAAGTGGCTGGTCTTCAGTACCGCACCAGAGTGAGGGTTTGCCTCCCTTGGCTTTTGGTACACCAGCCTCAGCTCCTTTGTCTTCACTTGGCACTGCTGCATGTCCCCTTCGTAGCCCTTATCCAACAAGCCTTGGGAAATCTGCCTGCAGGTATTGAAGTTCCTAAGGCTGGAGCAGAGCTGGGACTGCACAGTCTCCTCTCCCCACAGTGCCAGCAGATTCAACAACTCAGATGTGCTCCAAGCAGGAGAGTGTTTGCTGCATGGAGCCACCATAGTCAGCTGGGAAGATGCCATGTGAGCTCTCCACGCCAAGCAAATAGGAAGTGGAATTTCAAAAATTCCCAGGACTTTAAAGGGGGACGGGTAGATGCCTGTGTACTTAGGTCCAGGGTAGCAGAGTTCGAACTGCTGACCAGAGCAGTCAGGATGGGCATTGTGGGACATCTCCTGGAAGCCATTTATAGCAACATAACCAAACGCAGTGTCTACACTGACACTTTGTCGATATAACTTTGCCGCAAAAAGCTCTATGCCTCTCTTTGTCAGTAGAGCAGGAGAGTTTTGTCGGTAGAAGGAACATTGTAGTGTGTCCACCTCCACTGTTTTGTCGATGAAACCTGACTCAAAGACTGTTTCGCCTGTGAGTGACTGGGACGCTTCAAGAGGGAGTGCCCATATTGGGATGGAGGAAGGAGGCCCCACCCAGAAAAGGCCCCCCTTGTGAGGTCAACAAGGGGCCATGGACTTGTTGGGCCTGGAGGGAACTGGGACACATGATGAGGGAGTGCCCTCGGGGGACTCGCAGGACCCAAGCTAGCCCTGAGGTGGTCAGGGGTGGGCACTGGTTGTGCATCCTCTGCCACAAGGGGAGACAGGGAAAGCAGCCTACCCCCCAGAGAAGGAGGGGGAGACCGGAGGAACGGGCCAGGTCCGAAACTGCACCGAAGGAGGGGGTGGTGACGGCCAGGGCCCAAAAGAGGGGATTGTCAGGGGCAGAGAGGCCCCAGACAAATGTGGGATCCCATAAGGGAGCTGGAAGGGCTACCATGGGAACCCAAACTATGGAGGAAGGGAGCGCGCTGCTCCTTGCACTGGAGAGCATGCGAAAGGAGAGAGATTCCCTGCGGGCCCAGCTGAGAGCAATGCTGGGGCATTAGGGATTCTCCCCCCAGTGTGTGGGCTTAAGAGGGAGAGTGTGTAGCAGGGTGGCTACCCTGCTCCCAAAATAGAAGGGGTTAAAAGCAGCCCTGGAGAGGGCTGTGGCTGGGGATGGCTGACTGGGGAAGCAGCTTGGCCATGCCCCAGTCAGGCCCCCAGCTGGCCTGTATGAAAAGGCTGTGAGCCACAGGCCCAAGGAGTCTCTCTCCAGGCTGGGAGATAGCAGGGCCTGGCTGCCTGCCTGACAGGGTATTGAGGGTGGTGCAGTACTGGGGAAGGAGCGGGCTGAGTGGGAGAGCTCCAGGCTAGCAATTCCCCAGGCTGTAAGGCCTGGTCCAAGGCCCATAGAAGTACTGGGAGGCAGAGGAAGACAACAGGTCTGAACCCCCTTGCCTACGATGAGTGGCCTTTACACTGCAGCCTGTCCCAGGGAGTGGGGGCTTGATGATGACTGGCGGTAGCCCAGACTGAGGCAAGGTGGGGATAGTGGGTTGGGGGTTTCCCAGGAAGGGGAGACCCAGAAGCAGAGTATGGGGGTACTGCCAGGGGCAGAACCCCAGAGAAAGGGGCACCGGGGTCTCTGAGGGACATGGAGGCCAGAGCTGTGCGGATCGCCGGCTTGCAGAGGGCACTCCAGGCTGGAAAAGAGCTAATTCCTGGATGACCAGGAAGAGGTGACGTGGGGTGAGTCTGCTCCTTTACAACTACGTTATTACCTGCTGGGATGACGGTTTACCCTTGTGACCGATCATGCACCCCTCCAGTGGATGCAACGAAATAAAGAGAAGAATGCAAGGGTGACCAGATGGTTTCTGCAAAAAGAAAAGGAGTACTTGTGGCACCTTCGAGACTAACAAATTTATTTAAGCATAAGCTTTCGTGAGCTACAGTTCACTTCATCACATGCATGCAGTGGAAAATACAGTGGGGAGATTTATATACACAGAGAACATGAAACAATGGGTGTTACTATGCACACTGTAACAAGAGTGATCAGGTAAGGTGAGCTATTACCAGCAGGAGAGCTGGGAGGTAAAAACCTTTTGTAGTGATAATCAAGGTGGGCCATTTCCAGCAGTTGACAAGAACATGTGAGGAACAGTGAGGGGGGCGGGGGTGGAATAAACATGGGGAAATAGTTTTACTTTGTGTAATGACACATCCACTCCCAGTCTTTATTCAAGCCTAAGTTAATTGTATCCAGTTTGCAAATTAATTCCAATTCAGCAGTCTCTCGTTGGAGTCTGTTTTTGAAGTTTTTTTTATTGAAGAATTGCCACTTTTAGGTCTGTAATCGAATGACCAAAGAGATTGAAGTGTTCTCCAACTGGTTTTTGAATGTTCTAATACTTGACATCTGATCTGTGTCCATTTATTCTTTTATGTAGAAACTTTCCAGTTTGGCCAATGTACATGGCAGAGGGGCATTGCTGGCACATGATGGCATATCACATTGGTGGATGTGCCGGTGAACAAGCCTCTGATAGTGTGGCTGATGTGGTTAGGCCCTATGATGGTGTCCCCTGAATAGATATGTGGACACAGTTGGCAATGGGCTTTGTTGCAAGGATAGGTTCCTGGGTTAGTGTTTTTATTGTGTGGTTGCTGGTGAGTATTTGCTTCAGGTTGGGGGAATGTCTGTAAGCAATGACTGGCCTGTCTCCCAAGATTTGTGAGAGTGATGGGTCATCCTTCAGAATAGGTTGTAGATCCTTGATGATGCGTTGGGGAGGTTTTAGTTGGGGGCTGAAGGTGACGGCTAGTGGCGTTCTGTTATTTTCTTTGTTGGGCCTGTCCTGTAGTAGGTGACTTCTGGATACTCTTCTGGCTCTTTCAATCTGTTTCCTCACTTCAGCAGGTGGGTATTGTAGTTGTAAGAACGCTTGATAGAGATCTTGTAGGTGTTTGTCTCTGTCTGAGGGTTTGGAGCAAATGCAGTTGTATTGTAGAGCTTGGCTGTAGACAATGGATCGTGTGGTGTGGTCTGGATGAAAGCTGGAGGCATGTAGGTAGGCATAGTGATAAGTAGGTTTCCAGTATAAGGTGGTGTTTATGTAACCATCGCTTATTAGCACTGTAGTGTCCAGGAAGCGGATCTCTTGTGTGGACTGGTCCTGGCTGAGGTTGATGGTGGGATGGAAATTGTTGAAATCATGGTGGAATTCCTCAAGGGCTTCTTTTCCATGGGTCCAGATGATGAAGATGTCATCAATGTAGTGCAAGTAGAGTCGGCGCATTAGGGGACAAGAGCTGAGGAAGCATTGTTGTAAGTCAGCCATAAAAATTTTGGCATACTGTGGGGCCATGCAGGTACCCATAGCAGTGCCGCTGATTTGAAGGTATATCTTGTTACAGTGTGTATGGTAACACCCATTGTTTCATGTTCTCTATGTATATAAATCTCCCCACTGTATTTTCCACTGCATGCATCCAATGAAGTGAGCTGTAGCTCACGAAAGCTTATGCTCAAATAAATTTATTAGTCTCTAAGGTGCCACAAGTACTCCTTTTCTTTTTGCGGATACGGACTAACACGGCTGCTACAGATGGTTTCTGTCCCTACAACCTTTCCAATTCACCATACAACACCGGGCTGGAAGCCACCATGGCAATGCAGATGGTTTGTTATGGATACACTGCCTGATGTCCCAAGTTGCCCAACCCCATGGTGTTGAATAGAGAGGGGGGATGTGTGATAGGGTCGGGCCAGATGAGTGATAGAAGGCAGATATATTAGAAAGCAGGTCCCTTTTCCCTGGGTAAGGTAACAGGGAAGGTTCCAGAACAATCAGGAACTTTCTGGAAACAATTAAGGCAGACAGGCTGATCAGAACACGTACAGCCTATCAAGAAGCTGCTAGAATCAATTAAGACAGGCAGGCTAATCAGGGCACCTGGGTTTAAAAAGGAGCTCACTTCAGTTTGTGGTGTGCATGTGAGGAGCTGGGAGCAAGAGGCGCAAGAAGCTGAGAGTGAGAAAGCGTACTGCTGGAGGACTGAGAAGTACAAGGGTTATCAGACATCGGGAGGAAGGTCCTGTGGTGAGACTAAAGAAGGTGTTGGGAGGAGGCCATGGGGAAGTAGCCCAGGAAGTTGTAGCTGTCGCGCAGCTGTTACAGGAGCCACTGTAGACAGCTGGAATCAACAGGGCCCTAGACTGGAACCCGGAGTCGAGGGCGGGCCCAGGTTCCCTTCATTCCCCCCAACTCCCTACATGATTCCCGGAGAAGTTGACTTGGACTGTGGATTCCACCAGAGGGGAAGGTCTCTGGCCTGTTCCCCGATCCACTAGGTGGATCAGCAGAGACTGCAGGGATTATTGTTCTTCCTTTTCCCTGTGCTGGCCAGTGATGAGGCTAACTGAGTGAACGGCAGATTTGAGCCATGAAAGTGGCCAAACTGAGGGCTGCCGTGAACCTCTGAGCAAGCAAATCCGCCAATAAGGGCAGGACCCACCAAGGCAGAGAAAGGAACTTTGTCACACCAGATAAAGTCATACTAAAACTAAGGTGCAACATTTTAAGAGAGGGTAATTAACTAGAAGAATAATTTACCCCGGGATGTGGTCAAGACTAAATGTCTGTTTAAAAGATATGTCATAGCTCACAAAGAATCATAGAAGATTAGGGTTGGGAGAGACCTCAGGAGGCAGTCTTGTCCAACCTCCTGCTCAAAGTAACCCCAACTAAATCACCCCAATCAGGGCTTTGTCAAGATGGGCCTTAAAAACCTCTAAGGATGGAGATTCCACCACCTCCCTAGGTAACCCATTCTAGTGCTTCACAACCCTCCTAGTAAAATAGCTTTTTCCTAATATCCAACCTAGACCTCCCTCACTGCAATTTGAGACCATTGCTCCTTGTTCTATCACCTGCCACCACTGAGAACAGCTTAGATCCATCCTCTTTGGAACCCCTCTTTAGGTAGTTGAAGGCTACTATCAAATTCCCCCCTCACTCTTCTCGTCTGCAGACTAAATAAGCCCAGTTCCCCCAGCCTCTCCTCATAAGTCATGTGTTCCAGCCCCCTTATAATTTTCGTTGCCCTCCACTGGACTCTCTCCAATTTGTCCACATCCTTTCTGTCGGGGAGGAGGGAACAAAACTGGACACAATACTTCAGATGTGGCCTCACCAGTGCCAAACAGAGGGGAATAATCACTTCCCTCAATCTGCTGGCAATGCTCCTACTGATGCAGCCCAATATGCCGTTAGCCTTCTTGGCAACAAGGGCACACTGTTGACTCATATCCAGCTTTTCATCCACTGTAATCCCCAGGTTCTTTTCTGAAGAACTGCCACTTAGCCAGTCGGTCCCAGTCTGTAGCAGTGCATGGGATTCTTCTGTACTAAGTGCAGGACTCTGCATTTGTCCTTATTAAACCTCATCAGATTTCTTTTGGCCCAATCCTCAAATTTGTCTAGGACACTCTGGACCCTATTCCTACCCTCCAGCATATCTACCTCTCCCCCACAGCTTAGTGTCATCTGCGAACTTGCTGAGGATTCAATCTATCCCCTTATCCAGATCATTAATGAAGATGTTGAACAAAACCAGCCTCAGGACCGATCCTGCGGCACTCCGCTTGATATCAGCTGCCAACTAGACAGCAAACTGTTGATCACTACCCATTAAGCCTGATGATCTAGCCAGCTTTCTATCCACCTTATAGTCCATTCATCCAATCCATACTACTTTAACTTGCTGGCAAGAATACTGTGAGAGACCGTATCAAAAGCTTTGCTAAAGTCAAGATATATCATGTCCACCTCTTTCCCCATATCCGCAGAGCCAGAAGTTATGGGCTTGATGCAGGAATTATTGTCTGGGATTCTATGGCCTGTGTTATACAGAAGATCAGACTAGATTATCACAGTGGTCCTTTCTGACCTTAAAATGTATGAATCGATGAAATTCCGCTGTGCTTCAGAGTGGCACTTCATTGCACAGCAGCTTCAGATTAAAGGATATCTGCCTTCATTGAATTAAATCAGAAAAGGAGTGATGCACTCACTGCAGTACCCCCTTTGCTATGGATTCTATTAATTTTATTTTTAATTTGTTAATGTTCAGTGCGTTGTAGAATTTTGTACTGAAAATGTATGAGCACATCCTAGGTATGATTAGGAAGCAGCTGGAGGTTTTTTGCAGTTGGGAAGGATATTGCGAGGGCTTTTAGCCCCTCAGGAGATGTGGGAAGCACTTTGGGCTTGTGGTAAGCACATTAACTGGATGCTAAAGTCATCGGTGGGGAAATAGTCAAGGATGTTGTAAATGAAATGTGCATCATTTCAAAGTTAAGACCCCTTTGAGATGAATGGGGCGGGTCATACCACCCACTGAGTGACTGCTTCAGGTTGTTTGCAGAATGGGGCCTTGTTGACGTTGGGGGTTTGCCCTGATGTCAGCTGTCAATGAAGCTTTTCTAGGGCAAATCCCTGGCGCAGACAAGGCAAAGCCACTATTTCCACCAATGGAGCATACAAACGCCTGAAACTTCAGTAAACTCCACTGGGGCAAATCATGGCTTTAGTGGTTTGCTCCTAATCCATATTAGGGGTTTTCACTGTTTCAGGATATTGGAGCAGATCTTCAGTGTAGAATAAGGCCTTAGGCAGACATCACTGCATGACGTTACACTGGGATGATTTTTTTATAGCCACAAGCGTTAGAAACTTAATTCCACCTCCCCACTACATGAAAGCCTGGGAGAACCTAATTCCACTAGAACAACTCCCTCTGGGCACTGACATCGAAATAAAACACAGGTGTACTCTAAATCAAGTGAGAGCTGGGGTGACGAAGACTGTTGACAATATAACCAAGTGGAAACTAAAGAACGACCCCCAAATATGAATGTGGAGAGCCTTAGCAGACACTTGAATACTGCCTGGTGCAGTACTCCCTGGCAACATCCTCTGCTCTCTAGAAACTATTTGAGGTAAGTGACATCACCAGGTCCTGGCTGTGGTTTGGGAGTGAGAAGCTATGATGATGAAAGCTTAGATTCTGGAGCAGAAGTCGGAGGCAAGGGGTGGCTTTTGCAGCAAATTCTGCAGTCAGAGAATGGTGGAGTACACAGGGCCCTGTTTTAAAGGAGGGATGGTGTCAAGGTTCCTTCCCAACTCTGAATTCTAGGGTACAGATGTGGGGACCTGCATGAAAACCTCCTAAGCTTATTTTTACCAGCTTAGGTTAAAACTTCCCCAAGGTACAGACTATTTTACCTTTTGTCCTTGGACTTTATTGCTGCCACCACCAAGCGTCTAACAGATATATAACAGGGAAAGAGCCCGCTTGGAAAAGTCTTTCCCCCCAAAATACTCCCCAAACCCTACACCCCCTTTCCTGGGGAAGGCTTGATAAAAGTCCTCACCAATTTGCATAGGTGAACACAGACCCAAACCCTTGGATCTTAAGAACAATGAAAAAGCAATCAGGTTCTTAAAAGAAGAATTTTAATTGAAGAAAAAAGTAAAAGAATTACCTCTGTAAAATCAGGATGGTAAATACCTTACAGGGTAATCAGATTCAAAACATAGAGAATCTCTCTAGGCAAAACCTTAAGTTACAAAAAGACACAAACAGGAATATACATCAGCCATTTAAACAAAACAGACTCTAACGCATACCTAGCTAGATTACTTACTAAGTTCTAAGACTCCATTCCTTTTCTGTTCCCAGCAAAAGCATCACACAGACAGAGAGAGCCTTTGTTTCTCCCCCCTCCTTCTTTGAAAATATCTTGTCTCCTCATTGGTCATTTTGGTCAGGTGCTAGCGAGGTTATCCTAGCTTCTTAACCCTTTACAGGTGAAAGCGTTTTTCCTCTGGCCAGGAAGGATTTTAAAGGTGTTTACCCTTCCCTTTATATTTATGACAGATGGGAATAAAGAAAGGATGGTTGGCTGGCATGCAAGATTAGGGAAGGAGGCTCAAAGAGTTCTTTGTGACTATCTCACTTTCAAAACATTTTAACATTGGTAATTTCCCAGGATCAGAACTGATTAAGCTAATTTGCAGTTTAGAAAGACCTATCATAGTTTCAATAGGGTTATGATGTGATTATCTGGGAGGCAAGAGTCTTTAGGCTATACCTTGTGACTTACTGAAAATGTAAGGCTGGTGTTCTGATGAGAACCAACTCAAACCCACTCTCTCAAGTTTTCTCATTTAATTTCCTTCCCTGAATCCTGCCTGTCCTAATTTGTCAGTTATGGCTGAGGATTAATTTGGGGGAAATGTAGAGTAAATTTTATGCAGCAGGTTAAGTGAAAATTCTGGACTTAGTTGTCAAAAGTAATATTCACCGTATCTTACCCCCCCTCCCCCACTTAGACACATTTCCATATCCACAGAAGCCAATGTTAACGATAAAGAAATTCTGTAATTTCAGTAATAAACTAAACAGATTTTCAGTTCTTGTCAACTTAGGTGTTGATCTCCTGGTTACTGTGTTAGAGGGTCCTGCAAGATTCCTTTCGTCAAGGTTTGGCAGAATTCGCTTTTTATTTTTTCATAGTTTTGACCTATAATATCAATGTTTATTTGTAAGCATTTTTTCTGTTTTATCAATTTAAATGTTCACAGCTGTGCGAAATTACAGGGAGTCAGACAATGGGAGGCTCAAACAATAATATTCTACTGACAGTAGACGCCGAGATTCAAAAAGTTAAAGCTTTCTCACTCTTAAACCACAAATTGTCAACATCACAAGTCATAATATACAACGCAAATGTCTTTAAATCAAACTCTAATAAGTTCTCAAGCAGCATTTTTCTTTCTTTGGCAATTAGTAAATTTTTATTATTATCAGTGGAAATATTTTTCCCACCTGTTTCTGTGTTCAGTGAAATCAACGTTTACTGACATTTACGCATAAAAATCTAATCCCTTTGAAGCTCACTTACATTTCACCTTACTTGCTTCCTCCTTGCTAACTTTATTTAGAATGTCACTTCCATCTTCCCTGCATTTTGTTTTCATTTCACATATAGGGGAGGCAGGCAGGACTTCCTTAATCAACTATCACATCTGCTATCTTAATGACTCAATCCTGGCCTTCCATGCCTATGCTTCAATAATTAGGGTTGCCAGGTGTCTGGTTTTTTACTGGAACGCCCGGTCAAAAAGGGAACCTGACGGCTCTGGTCAGCACCGCTGACCGGGACGTTAAAAGGCTGTTTGGCACGGAGCTGGCAGGCTCCCTACCTGGCAGCTCACGGAAGCAGCAATATGTCCCTCAGCTGAGTCGGCTCCTAGGCAAAGGGATGGCCAGGGAGCCTCTGTGTGCTGTCCCTGCCCTGAGCGCCGGCTCCGCAGCTCCCATTGGCTGGGAACCGTGGCCAATGGGAGCTGTAGGGGTGACGCCTGCAGGTGAAGGCAGTGCACAAAGTTGCCTAGCTGCACTTCTACCTAGGAGCTGAGGGACATGTCGCTGCTTGTTGGACCTGCCTGAGGTGAGCTCCGCCAGGAGCCTGCACCCCTTCCTGCACCCCTACCTCCCTGCCCCAGTCCTGAGCTCCCTCCTGCACCCAAACTCCCTCCTGAAGTCCACACCCCACCCCCCTGCCATAGCTCAGAACCCCTCAGCCCCAGCCCAGAGCCCCCTCCTGCACCCCAAACCCCTTATGCCCGGCCCCACCCCGGAGCCCGCACCCCCAGCCGGAGCCCTCCTCCTTCTCTCCACACCCTAACCCCCTGCCCCAGCCTGGTGAAAATGAGTGAGGGTGGGAGAGAGCAAGCCATAGAGAGAGGGGGGATGGAGTGAGAAGGGGGAGGGCCCACAGGGAAGGGGCAAGGCCTCAGGGGCAAAGGTGTTGGGTTTTGTGCGATTAGAAAGTTGGCAACCCTGTCAGTAATAGAATGGTGCCATAAACCATATAGACTATAAAATGGGGATAGTGATTCAGAATGTAGCACTCTTCCCTCTGACCCACTACTGTACCTGTCAGAGGTAGATTAAGGTCTCCTGGAGCCCTGGGCTGGAGCAAGTGGGGGGGCCACAGTGCCAGAACCATGGCCCGCCCCACCCCTTCTGCCTGTACTCCTGCCCCTGTTCTGCCCTTCCCACCTATGGCCCTTCCCATGGCCCCACCCCATTCTGTCTCTTCCTTCCCCCACCCACTCCTTTCTGCCCCTCCCCCATGCTGCAGCCCAGAGACAGGATAATCTCTGTGCCCCTGCCACAGGAACTCCTCCAGGACCACAGCAGGGGGAGATTTTTCTGGAGGCCCCAAAGTGGCAGGAGCCCCTAGGCCTGGGTCCTGTGGGCCTTTGTGGTAATCTGCCACAGGTACCAATCCCTCAGACAGGTAGTGGAGAACTGTGTTGCTGGAGATACTGGCTTTCCAATGAGACTTAAAACAAAAACCCTAACCACCCGTGGTAATTAAAGACCTTGTGGCATTTTTCACAGTTAGGAGGACTGTTAGCTCCAGTATTCGGTTCTGGCCAGGTTCCCCTTAAAATGATTATACATTCCACCTACTTGAAATCCCCATGTTGTTTTATGTGGGTAAGGTATTCTAAACTGTTGTGTAGAGCTGCTGAGCACCGTTAAAGGGCTGGCACTTTCCAGCCCACTCCAGTGATCGGTAAATTGAATATTATATTGCACATAATTTCTGAATCTGTGTGTAAAGTACTTTGACAATCTTGGATCAAAGGCACTATATAAGTCATTATTTATTATTATTATTTATTGTAATAAACTGAGCTCTTGAGAGAATCACAGCTGTTTGTCCTTGTAGGAGGGAGGGCTCTAATACAGGGCCTTTGAGATGTAATGATTTGGCACCACGTATTGTTATATTTATTTCTATAGGTATAACCTGTAGGCAGAAACCACACTGAAGAAGTAAATTATTATTATTTCTTTGCATTATCATAGCACCTAGGACCCCTAGTCATGGACCTAATCCCACTGTGTTAGGTGCTGTATTAGGGACAGTACCTGTCCCAAATTAGACCGATTCAGGCAGAAAAAACAGATTTTACTTCTGACAATATGTATTTCTCCAACATCTTCTCCTGTGCATTCAGATAGTCTTGCTTGTTCTGTTTATCTGCAAGAGCATCAACTCATGACTTCCAATAAGTTTTAGAATCTTCCAGGAAGGTTTGAGACAAAATAGTCTGTAGTCCCAATTCACCATGTCTTATGGCCCTTTTTTGCCAGTGGATCTGGCTCTGGAGATGGTTGTTGTTTAATATTTTCATTCCAGTAGCTCCTAGAGGTTTCAGCTGAGATTAGTGCCCTGTTGTGCTAGGAGCTGTATATATATGTAGAAGGAAACAGTCCCTACTCAAAAGAGCTCGCAGTCTTAATAGATAAGAAATATAAAGGGAGGGAGAACATAAGTGTTATCCCCATTTTACAGATGGGAAATTGATGCACCCAGCTATTAACCGACTTGCCCAAGATCACATCGGAGGTTTGTGGCAGAGTTAGGAATTGAGCCTTGATCTCCACTCTTCCCTCACTGGTGTATTGGCTCCATGTTGCTCCTAACAGGAGCCCTGGTACAGGCAGAGAATCTGGGGGCATTTCTGGTGGCATGGAGACACAGCCAAAGTGCTGCTGTGCTCTAGGTGTTCCCAGCCACCTCAATGGCCTTTTGGGACTGTGGGTAATTGAGTGTAAGGTGGGGCAGATGTCTGGCTGCTTTAACTGCATTGGGTGCTGAAGCAGCCCTTGATCAGCCCAGGAGAAGGGAGCTGTAAGGTGACATAAAGCCAGTTTTGCCCCCACCTCCTTATTGAGGCCAAGCTCAGCTCTGCTGCAGGGATGAATGGTTTTATTGGTTTTAGAACAAAGCCGTCAGAGTCAAGCTTCCTAGGTTCTTTTTGGTCACAGCTGACTATGTGGCTTTGGCCAAGCCAATTAACTTTTCTCTGTACCTCCATCTACCCAACTCTAAAATATGTGAATATGTATGTGAATAGCGTCACTAGCTGTCTAGTGTCTATGCAGGGCCATCCCTACCCATATGCAAAGTACGAAGCTGCGTTCTGCTCCATCCCTTGCTCCGCCTCTTCCCCATGGCCCCTGCCTCTGCTCCGCCCCAGCCCTGCCTTTTACCACCCCTGCTCTGCCCCAGCCCCACCCCCACTCCACCTCTTCTCCAAAGCCCCTGCCCCTGCTCCAGCCCTGCCCCCACTCCCCTGAGGACTTCAGCAAGGGTCGGGCCTGCACTCACCGCCGGTGGTAGGTGCAGTGACCCAGCCCCAGCCTGCTCCACTCCTCCGTGCCGTCAGCAAGTGCTTGGGAGCGGTTCTCCCCTGACCCCCAAGGCTGGGAGTCAGGGGAGCAGAGCGAAGCAGGCTGGGGCCAGGTCACTCCACTTCCCACTGCCCCATGAGTGCGAGGTTGGGCCTGGATGCCCTGCATTCACCGAGTGGCAAGAAGTGGAGCGACCTGGCCCCAGCCCGCTCCACTGGCTCATGCTGGGGAGTGATTCCCCCTTGTCCCCCGCAGAGGTCTGGGGCGCCCCGCAGCTCCCCCGCGGGGGGGATGCATAGAGCACCAAAATGGCTAGGTACGGCCCTGTGTCTATGTGTATCTTACTGGCCAGAATCAGAACAGCTCAAATGTGCGTCACAAGCCCTATACTGCTCACAGCTAATCGTGATTCTTCTTTCCCTCAAGCAGGAAGTTCTGAATAGCTATGGAGTACAGGATAGTGACAGCGGAGGAGGTGCTAGATGACTGCTGGGTTTTTTTAAATTTATCTTCCACATGGATATTTGTACATTGCAGAGAAATCCTCTGATATCTGGATCTGCCCAAAGTATTTTTGAGCTGTATAAGTTCAAAGTGTTCATAGAAGTCAAGGTAGGGGAAAAAAGAGGCTCTGTGGGTTCCACAAAGGGGTTGGGAAGCTTTACAAGGCCAAGGGGTGGCAGCATGATAAGAGAGATACAGGTCTGCTTAAAATAAAGCTAACTCTTTTAATTAATCTTCCACCGCAGGGGAAATTGTGAACTTCAGAAAGATTATTGCGAAGGTTTTGCAAATATACTGCAATTTCCTTAACTCATTTTTAAAGTCCCCTGACAGAAACCCTGCCCTCTGTAGCAGTGTATTAGCCACCCACTGAATGTGGCCATGGGGATGTGGTGTCAGATGCAACAGTGGGGGACTAGGAAACACTGGTCCCAGAAACCTGGAGCGAAAACCGTCACGATAAATCACATCTCTTCCCTTTCATTTGCAAAGCTGCCTTGTTTGTGACTGGAGCTGCAGCAATGCACCCCATCACAGCATTGTCTATATTGTTTTCCTGAACCTCTGGCTCCCCCAAACTCCTCTGTAAGCAATGAATATTCCCATGGCAACAGAATCACAAAACCTTAGTAGGGTTCCTCTTCGAAAATACTCAGCATATCTGTCTGTGCCTGAGCATCTCATTGCACTGAAACAGGTAGCCGCTTGTGAGCAATACTGTACTGGGGCTCTTCGTTCTAGCAGAAAGCAGATTGCACAATCCTAGCAATACACTCTCATTAAGATTCCAAATTGCTAAGGCTTCTTGCTCTAAAATGAGTTGGTTTGCCTTTTTTTTTTTTTTAATGGTTACTGTAATGAGGTGGTAAAATCTCACACTGCACCAGTGAAGAATTAATGCTCAGCCCTGAATCCAGGGACTGAAGCCAGCCTCACCCCACAACACCTGTCAGCAATGTCAAGATTCCAGCTGGAGGGAGTGAAAAATAGGAGGAACCCAGCATCAGCTTGGGGCTGCTTAGAGATAAGAGAGTCTGAATTACCTGACTAGAGTGCTGAGCAGTTAAGCCTACGGATATAGCTTGGGCTGGATTTTATGCTGTTTTACTGTTCATTTGTTTGTTCATTAAGTCAAACTCCAGAAAGCTGTTGACTTTTGACCCTCCATGGGCAATGCTGAGTGGGTCATATAGCAAGTGAGACAGTCACCTGCTCAGTTACCTAAAAGATACCATTCTTTCCCCATGAAAGGTGCACTCCCTCCACCTTAGATGAGAATTGGAATATTTTGAGGTATCTAATAGAGGTTCTTTTCTGAAGTAAAAGCCCAGTGGCAGCACTGCGCTGGGGAGACGGCTCCCTTTGTGTTGATGTTGAAAGATGGACATTTTTCTGTAGCTTTAGAGAGCTAGGTCACAATGAGGGGTGGATGAAATTCGTGGTGGTGGGGTGGGGGAGGAAGGAAATGTCCTGGAATTTCTGAGGCTGCTAGTTTAATAACTTTGTTATAAAGATTTTGAATTGACTAATTTGGGGTGCTGTGTACTAGCTCTTGACTAGATGAGTCCAGTAAACTATTTTAATCTTTCTTGTCCTGTCTGTCTTTCCGGCTACAAAGTGGCAAAATAAAATAAAGTGTGACTTGGGTTTTGTTGAACAAAGCTATTTTTAGGATTTCATCCTATCCAATTTACTTCAAAGCTGACCAAAAACTCTACCTTTGGAACAGACCTCCTTTATTCATTTTGAGGCTGTCATTCCATTTTAATATGGATTTTTCAAGGAGGAAAGGCACAAATGGCCCCCCCCTAACAGCTGCTGAGTCACCACCTTAACTGAAATAGTAGAATCTGTAAACACAACCTTTGCTCCCAGTGATTATTCCTGGGCCCTATCACTACCTTCTTCAGATAAATCCAATAGCCACCTCCTTTCCTTTTTATAAATGTTTGTTAAATGACAGAAGTGGGCCTAGCCCAAAACGCCCAATTCCAAACACCCCCGGGGTTTTCTGGCTGTCCCTCTCTCTCTGTCCCAAAACTGGGATCCAAAGCCCCATAAACTGGAAGGCGTTTTGAATCTTGACCTGAATTGTGTAGTTCATGCCCTATCCTCTGAAGAGGATAGCTAGAGACATCAAGTTTCAGTGTTCTGTTTATGAGCTGATTACTACCTGTGTGTCTTGCTTTATATCCATTCAGTGGAAGCAATTTTAGTCAGGGTCTCAAAATTAATGACCCTGGCAGCTGAAGTACTATGTCAGAAAATCTCTAAAGGACTGGGGTTGGCAGCATCCAAACTTTCTCCCTTACTAGACGTTGCCCTGCAAATATGTATTTAACCAGGAACTCCATCTGACAACATCCTGATAATTCACATGGTAGTTGCTTCGGGTGTGTGTGCGTGCGCGTGTGTGTTTGTACACACTGGCTTCGCAGCTTAACAGATCTATACCAACTGCAGTATTCTATTAATGACCAGGGTTTCAGTAGTTGTAAAGGATTTACAATCTGGTACTAGCTCACTATAGGACTGAATGAAAGAGGAAAAAACTGGGTACCATCATCTTCCTTTAGACCCTGCAGTCTTTCATGGGCACGCTCTCCCTTCCTACTCCACCTCTCCCAGACTTTCATCTTGCCTGCTGTCACCAGTCTGCTGATCTTTCATTTCTCCTGCCAGCCTCCCAGAACATAAGGTCAACAATGGCTACATAAGCTGAAGTGGTTCTCCCTTAGGATGGGGTGGCTGAAGGCAGAGGCTTATACCTGTGACAGCCTATTTAGCAGAGTTATTTATCAAGTGCTGTGCTCCATTTCACTGCTTCCTTTCTATGGAAGAGGTGAAAGGACGGGATTGTGCTTGGTTTAGTTTTTGCAAGAGCGCGCACAGACACACACACACACAGAAAGAGAGAGCAGTGACTGAGGGAGATGGCTCCAGCTTTGTGACTCATTTTTATTTCTTTTACCTGCTTGTTAATTGGGGTCTATATGTTAAACATCAGCAGATTTATAACCTGTCTGCCAAGAGGAGCTGGATACATTTGAAAGCTATGAAGCATGGTCCTGTCAGCTTTCTCAGTTCAATGCTGAGTCTGGGTACTTCACAGTTTGTACAATCCTAATTTACTTAAGCATTTCACTAGGGGGGTATGATGCCAAGGGCTGAACTGTAGGAGTTTTATTTAATTTCCGGGATGCTGCCTGCAGTTTTATGTTATCTCACACAGTTGGAAACACTGCAGGTAATAGGAACTTTTAGTTTTCATTGATTAGTCATGGCAGCGTTTGTTTTGCTAGACACCCTCAAAGGCCACACAGAGGTAACCTCCCAGAACATTTAAAGGGCCATGCGTCTTCATAAGAAAAAGTATGTTTAGAATTTCCTGCTGTGTTCCTGTTACATGACTCTGTAGATAATGAACAATGACATGACTTTAAATTATATTCACTTTTCACCATTTATGCTGCTTGCTTGCTATTTGCCATTTACTCAGTTTGGCCTCTGAAATGAGACTGGTTTGTTGTTAGTTCCTTTCTGACTCTCTTGCACTAGCCCGGTGTTATAGTTTGGCATGCAAACATCAGAGCTGACACAGTTTCAGAAAATGCCTTCACTGGTTATTACTGAGCATGCTCAAACAGTAGGGCGGCCAGTTCTGACAGAAGGCATATTCCTACACTCCACCTGTCTTAGATATGCATAAGCCATTGCAGAGGGCCTCATGTGACTCTTTGGGGAATCAGTCTATGTAGAACTTATGAATTCTGGTTGATGTTATGAAGCTGGTATTATGAAATTGCTGTATCATGGAATGACTCTATGTGGGTGTGGAATCCACCTTTGCTGATAGGGCTGTAGATAGCCAATCTCTCCCAGAAAAGCTACCAGGGTGGGTCATTAGATTCTTAATAGTTGCCTACTCAGATGGAAACACCTTGGGACAATGGGTTGACTGAAGATGAGAGAAGCTAGTCCCTCCAACTTCTCTGCAGGGAGGGTGAGCAGAAAATCACCAGCAGCAGAACAAAGAAACCTGGTGATGATAGGGGTACATATAAACTCATGAGTCCCTGGCTATGTACACACAACAACTTACGTCGGCATAACTTATGTTGCTTGGGGTGTGAATAAACCACTCCCCCTAAGTAACATAAATGCCAGCGTGGACAGCTACCGCGGCTCACGGAGGTGGTTTTATTATGCCAATGGGAGCGCTCTCTCCCGTTGGCCTAGAGCATCATCAACAGCTGTGCCACTGCAGTGCGGTATGTGTAGACAAGCCCTCTGTGACAGGACAGGACGCTTCAGGCAGGAGACAAGACAGAGATGGGCATGGTTTCAGAGTGTGTGGATGGGGGGAGGGAAGGAAAAGTCTGGTTTAATGGCAGGACCAGACAAGGTCAGAGAAAGCTAGCTGCAGGAGGAAAGAAACCATGACCTGCAGGAGAAAGATCCTGGACACCCCAGAGGATTTTGTCCAAGCCCAAAGAACTCTCCAGAGTGGTGAGGAACTTGGGTCAGGGAAGTGCATATAGGGGTGTATGTTATTGTATATAGAGCTGTATACTAAGTGAAGAGTAATGGTGGTTTAGAATCCTGTGCCAAGCCTGTCTGTTCATTTGTTGGCTTTCACTAGCGCATGCCCCCGAAGAGGTAAACTGGAAACCAGAAGGGTCACCCCTTTGGTGGGATTCTTGGGAACATGCAAGAGATGCTCCTGAGGTTTGGATGAGACCACACTCGTTTCAGAACCTAGACACTCGGGCTGTGAGGGCCCCACTGCCAAGAGGTGTGTCAGACATAAGGTTTGACCTGGGGTGCATGTGTAGAGGCTCAAAGCCAGGCACAGTGCCTACACTCTGCACGGCCCCAGCAAGCTAAGGGCACGTAGGATTCAGCATTTGGATTCCCTAACAACACCCTGCCATGCATCCAGCAGTGGGGGGCCTCAGCGAGATCTGTGACACCCTGGCCCACAGCAACCCCTCCCCAAAATGCAGGAAGGAGGAGGAGGTTGACTATTTTGCTAGGCAGTCATCCCAGAATATCCCCAGCCCCTAAACCCAGCTGTCAAACCATCTCTGCCAGACCCCAAGGTTTTTGCTTAGGGTAATTTGACTGGGCCCCCACAAAAGCTAGGATGGGTAGGGTGACCAGACAGCAAATGTGAAAAATCGGGACAGGGGATGGGGGGGTAATAGGAGCCTATATAAGAAAAAGACCCAAAAATTGGGATTGTCCCTATAAAATTGGGACATCTGGCCACCCTAAGGATGGGGCCTAGCAAACACTGCACGGAAATGCTGAAATTCAAACAAAACTGTTTCCTTTAAATTTGGAAAAAATAATGAAAATATGTTATCAAGATTAGGTTTAGCAATACTCCCCTCCCCTCCTTTAAAAAAAATAAAATAGAATAAAACAACCGTAATTATTGACTTGAATTACTGAAGTGTTTCTTTAGGGATGTACAACTTTCATTCTGTAATTTTTATTTTGCTCAGCCAGATATCATAATTAATTGAATCTGAAGCAAACTCCTAGATCCAAACACTACATCTGAATTTTGGAACTCTCATTATCCTTTGCATTGTTACAACACCTTCCACTGGATAAGCTCAAATTGCTTGACAAACATTTGCACGTTAAGCCCTACTCTGGTCCTATGAGGAAGTATTATTCCCATTTTTAGGTGTGAAAACTGAGGCATGGAGCAGTTAAGAATTTGTCCAATGTTACATAGCCAGGTCCTGATTCCAATTGTAATTACTCTAGTGTAAATCTGGAATAACTCTACCAATGTTAATTGAATGGTTTGTTACCAGAGTTAATGTCAAAACAGAATCAGGCCCCAAATCTGTGTCAGAAGCAGGAACAGAACCCAGAACTCATAACTCCCGTCATGTACTGTACATCCCCTCCTGTACAACTCCTCCGGGATCCAGTCCAGCTCCCACTGAGGTCAATAGAAAGATCCATGTTGATTTCAACAAGAGTTACACCAGGTTCATAATGTCTAATACTATGAGTCAAATTACTCCCTGGCATGACTGGGGTAGCCCTGGGATAATCAACAGAGACCGGATCTTGATTTCAGTGGAGTTGCATCTGGGAAGAATTTGACTCTCATTTCATTATAGGATAAGTGGGAGGGGCAGATGGAAAGTGACAGAGGAAATCTATGTTTAACAAGAAAAAGGGTGGGAAGTGATGGAAAAAACAGGTGAAGGCATGTGGGTTTATGATTAGTAACGAATGCTTAGTGTGTACTAGTATGAAAGTCCCTCTCAAAGAGCCACATCTTCCCCTTCTGCTGACAAGCCCACAAGGGAGGACAAACCCTGCAGGGCAGGTGGGGTACCTCTCAGTCCTTCCTGGGAGGGGGTCTCAGAGTTTCTCCACCTCGGCTTTGGAGCAGGCCGGCTGTTTGGCCTTCTAAACTTGTGAGTATCCTGACAGTCACAGTATTAGACTCTGGCAAAGAGCTACATATACAGAAGCCCAGTGCATTGACACAGTTCTGCAGGCAGCCCCTTCTCTCAGGGCAGCGCGGCCACCTCAGGATCTGTGTCACATGAGGTCCTGGCAGATGCCTACCCACAAACCTCCAAGCAGGGGGTGCCACTGGGCAGAGGTATCAACACATAAGATAACACTGATGGTATCTGACAAGGAGGATCACTGCTGATGTGTATGGGGTGGGGAACACCACCACTCTGGAAACCTGCTATCCTCCCAGCCCCACCTGAGGGCACCAAACACTGTGTACCCATGAAAAGAATTTTTAGTAGGATTGGGGTGGGGGGCAGTCCTTCTCCTCAACCCCAGAGACACCTGACTTGTCTCCCTTCTGGCCCAGTCTACATTATGAAATTAGGTCAGTTTAACTACATCAGTCAGGGGCATGAAAAATCCGCTGCTGACCTAAGTCCTCATGTAGACAGCACTTACGTTGACGGAAGAATTCTGTTGACCTAGCTACCACCTCTCAGGGAGGTGGATTACCTACGCTCATGGGAGAGTCCCTCCTGTTGACCTAGCTAGTGTCTACACTGAAGTTTAGTGTTTTATGTGTAGACAGGCCCTCAGACCATGTATATTTGCTTAAGAGGCTGTTCAAATTCCCTCGTCAAGTATCAGTAGAACAGCAAATCCTGGCTGAAATTGCATGTTCCAAATGACCGATTTTGGAAAGGATGGTGAGATAGTTCACTCTCCCCTGTTTTTACACTCTCTCTCCTGTCACACACATGGCAGGGCAGGCTGTTTTAAACCACCAATGCTAATTTCCCTTGTTATAACTGCCCTGCATAACACATAAAATGCTTGGCTTTGGAAGATATTATAAAGAAGGACACTGTAATTTAGTGGCTCATTTAATGTGAACCAAGAGAAATATGAGCCATGCCAATGCCACACTGGGGCTCTATTTATATCCATTTTGTTGTATGGTATGATTTATAATGAGGAATAATTTTTATATAGTATTAGAGTGGTAATAGGGCTTCTTAGGTTACCATGGCTGAAGTTAAGAAACATTATACTACAGTATTACTATACTCTGTTAATGTAATGTAAGAATAACCCTTCAGTATTAAATCCTGTTTCTAAGCTTCTTACAGTAAATATTACTGTACTATATTTACCAAGGAGTCTGAGCTTTTAGTAGCACAGTACAGGGAGCTACATTTCTTGGTTCAAAAAATTTGTACTGAATCCTATGAAATTCAAAGATACAAAATTACATTTAATGACAATAATGTGCCGCACTTATTTCACACTTTGCATGTTCAACTTGCTGTGCAAACATTAATCCTCACAGCACCCCCATGAAGCAGGGAGGGGAGTACTGTCATTCCCCATTGCACAGACAGATGACTGAGGAAGGAACTGGGTTTGTCCCTAAGATTTTTTTTTTCTTCTGAAGGCACCAGTGAGTGAGTGGTGGAGCTAGGATTAGAGCTGAGCAGCTCTTGGCGCCCAGTCCTGTGCATGATTCAAAGCTCTTTTCTAAATCTGGAGGACTGGGGAAAGTTTCACTTGTCTATCTAGAAAGCAGAGGGTTCTGTTTCACATTGAAAGCTCTGGAGGCTCATGATGACTAAAAGTGCAAACAGGAATCTGCCTGTACATTGATTTTTAGTGCCAGCATAATGCCTGCAAGTAATTAGTTCTGCTGTGCAGGTGGGTAAAGGAATTAAATTGGGTTTGGTAATGGGGGGTAAAATAATCAGCTCCGGGATCTTAGGGACAACAGGAAAGCTTGTACAGGCAAGGCAACTCATTTGCAAATGTCACTTTCACTTCAATTGAGTGAGATTCTGAAATGCATGTGTCTTTTTAAAGCAGCTGTCTATATAGTGCAAAGTAAGGTCACTTCAGGTACCAGCAGTTTCTCACCTCTGGGAATGAAGATCACCTTAGTCTCATACTTTTGATAGATAAACATTTAAAACAATCCTTCGATCCAATTCTCTCAGTGCTAACCAGGAACTGGAAGGAGGAATATGATGTCTCATTTTGATGATTTACCTTGGATGAGTGAAAGGATGACATATGCAGACTTCCCCCCTGCGTGGGTTTGGTTTTACACCATCTGCCATAGAGGGTGTGTATTGGATCTATTTTCAGTGAGACTCAACATGATCATCATAGAGTATCAGGGTTGGAAGGGACCTCAGGAGATTATCTAGTCTAACCCCCTGCTCAAAGCAGGCCTAATCCCCAATATTTGCCCCAGATTCCCTAAATGGCCCCCTCAAGGATTGAACTCACAACCCTGGGTTTAGCAGGGCAATGTTCAAACCACTGAGCTATCCCTCCCCACCTGTTCCCAATGAAGTCAAGGCAGGATGGGACTGAGAGTCAGGCCCTGGGTTCTGTTCCCTTGGGCAAGTTGTTTAACCCTTCTGTCTTTGTTTCCCTTTCTGTGTAATATATAATCAATGTGGATAATGATTTCTGTTCTCTTACACTGAGCTGCGTGGCTGAGAAGCACCATAGAAGAGGTATTATTATATTGTTCTTTTGCCTTTGACTTCAGCAGAAGCAAGATGGAGTCACAGTCACAACAGTTGTGAGGAAACCACCCTTGATGATGGTCAAAATGTTTATCCCTGGCAAATATGCCAAACCGATACAGTAATTTACTAAGATTTACTAAGATTATCTGAAAAAAAAGAAAACAACCTGGCTCCTTAAACTAAAACAAAGCTGTTTGTCTGCTATAATTTATAGAAACATATCAGTTTTTCTTAGATTATCATCTGTTTGTTATCCACAGACAGCTATCATTGGTCTACGTTCTGCTCGTGAATTCAAGCAAGTAAATTTCATTGAATTCAATGGGGGTCTAGCAGTTAGAGCACAGGCCTGAGGACATGTCTACACTGCAGTCAGAGGTGGGACTGCAGCATGTTTAGACATACCTGAACTAGCTTTGAGCTAGCTAGCTTGAATAAAAATAGCAATGAAGCTGCAGGAACACAGGTTGTATAAACCCACTTGAGACCCTGGGTGTGAGCAGCTAGGGAAACTGAAGCACAAAGAGTTAAATGACTTACAGACACATATGAAATCTGCAGCATAGCCAGGGATAGAATTTAGAGCTCCTGATTCTTAGCCTGGTGCCTTAACAGCTTTCATCCCTTCACTTGTTTTTCAGGTAATTAATTTTCTGTCCTCTATTTAGAACCAGCTCTGATCTAGTTGTGTTATGGATGAGGCCTCCACTGGTTGAAAAATTATTTATCTAATTTGTTCACTTCACTGTTCTGGGTGTTTTGCACCTTCCTTGGCATTATCTGGTCCTGGCCCTCGGACAGGATACTGGATCCACTGGTTTGATTTGCTATGGTAATTCCTTTGTTCCTGAGGGGCCTTTGCCTGTTACAGACTCAGTAGTGAGTTGCTTACACTTATGGTAGTGTAAATAATTCTAATTCTCAGGGCAGGCAGGACAGTGAGTTTCAGAGGAGGATGCTCTGAGGATAGCACTGAGCTCCTGGGAGAGATGAGGCGTCAGATGAAGGGAGAGAGGGGACAGGAGCTGGAAATCCTATCCCTGCTTCTCTCCAACCTTGACCTCAGAAACATGCCAGCTATATCTGCTGCTGGCTTTGATAGCTGCTTACTTGCCACCTCCCAGTAGATATTCCGCTTTCTAACAGGGTGAAAAATGAAGCTGATTAAAAATAGTAGAGTGAAATCTAAATCACCAAGCAGTGAACTTTTTATATACAGCCTCTTTGTAAACTGAAACTACTGTACGCCTCTCTGGGTGGAAAAAGAAAGCAAGCTTGGACCACACCTCTTCTGTTGTTTGCAGAAATCTGACCATCAGACAATGCTTGCCTATTTAAATAAAACCCTTGTTATAAACACAAGAATCCTGGATAATTGTTTGTTAATTGTACAGAGCAAAATTTGAAATATTATAGTTTGGCCTGCACCTTTGCTGACACAGAGCCCTTCCTCCTAGCAAGCCGACTGAATTTCAGTTGTTTAGTTTTCTGTCCTGGAGCAGAGTTTATAAATAAACCTCTTTCACATCTTAAAGCCTTTTCAAAACCAGCGACAATCCCAGGATTTTCTATTTTGAATTTGGTGTCCTATGACTTCAGATAGACATAGAGGAGGAAAACATCCTATAGACTCATCTCTGTACAGCCAGGCCATTTTGTGTGTGTGCTTATTGTTTTATCCTCATGTCACCTTTCTGCTTTCATGGCTATCACTCTGTCTTGGTGAAAAACCCTTGATTAATAGGTTAGCTTGCTTTTTATATCTGCACATGTGGCACAGCTGGATAAAGGCGTGCTTCTGCTTTGTTGTTGTTTTTTATATTTTATATATATATATATATATATATATATATATATATATATATATATATATATATATATATATATATATAACTTTACTTTCCACTGCCATGGCAACTGCTGCATGTTTGGCAAAAAGCTTCAAGAGAAGAAAAGGAGCTCAGAGCTCAGCTGGCAGATGTCCAGTGTAATCATGCCGCAGAGCTGAAATGAGGCCTTTGGCAGCCTTCCAAGTTACAAAGAACAAAGATGTCAGTTCCTAATGTTGGCGGCAGAGCTTGTTTGGCACCCTTATATGGTTTCCCAGAACTCCTTGTCTTGGCTGCCTTCCATTCCCTTTAGGGCAGCAAACAGGATTAGCACACACAGACTTGTTTTTCTCTTTTCTCCTCCAACTGTTCCAATGACATCATCCCTGCTGCATTCATTTGCCAGCAGGGTGACTTTGGCTTTTTTCTTCTTCTTCTTCTTCTTTCTTCTTCTCTCCTTTACAAAAAACACAATGTTTTAAATAATTCTTGCACCACTTTTCGTTAAATTAAAAACACCACGGTGCAGTGAGTTTAGCCGAATAAAGGCAGAGAGGCTGTATTTTATTTTTTTGATAATTGAATTCCTGCAAGATAAAAATCTCATTTTCCTCAGTCGGCTGTAATCAGCACTCACAGAGATGTGGTTTCCAACTGCTCTCATCATGTGCTTCCTTATGAAACTCCACAGAGAGAGAGACTTGGCTCCAGTACAGATTTAAAGGGCCCATAACCGGTTAAACTATTCTTGTCACATACAAGTACACATATGAGTGCTAGGTAATGTGGTGCTGATTCTTGTCTGTCTTTACATATACACACATTACCCAGCGTGGCTCTCCACCTTGTCACAAGCACACACACATTCAGAGAATTCCTACATAACGTAGCTCTGATTTCTGACACACCCAGGAGCGCTATCTGGTGCAGCACTGATTCTTGTCTGTCTCTCTCTATACACACACACAAAGTGTAGCTAAGATGTGTGTCACATGCACATACACTCAAATAGTTGCTATATAACATGGCTCTGATTTTTGCCGTGTGTGTGTGTGTAAAAGAACGTGGCTCTACCCAGTTCTTCGAGGGGGAGTGGGGGGAATTGAATAAGTAAAAGTTTTAAACGGCAACCTAAATACTGGTTTCAACTAGCAGGCAGCAGAACATTATGTAACTAATCCCTGGATTCATGAAACAGAGTCAAGGTTTGCTGACTGCAGATATTCCGCCTCCTCCTCTCCCCCTTCCTCTCAGATTCATGAACTAGTTTTCAGATTCATGAATCACTTAGGAGCCAGTGAGGGGAAGGGAAAAAAATAGTATTGATCTAATTTCAATAGAAATTGGCTCATGATGATCATGCTGGCTGCTGAGAGTTTACACGTCTGGAGGCTAGTTCCATTATCTGCCTGCAGCAAGAAAAAACCCTATCTTAAAAATGTTGCTCTAGCTTCATTTTAAACTACAGCACTATGTCCATTGCTGCAATTTATTCTATCTTGGTTACCATGCATAGGGGGCCTGGTTCAAAGTCCATTGCAATCATTGCACATTGACTTCAGTGGGCTGTGAATCAGGCCCACACTTCTATGCACTATATAGCCTCCCGGCTTACTCAATCTTCTTTTGATTTTATATGCAGCTTAAATACACCGCAAATACATAGGAAAGCCAAAACAATTTGGTGCAAGCATTTTCCCAGATTTTCCTGTCCCTTACAATACCCTGCAGCCGAACATGTGGCTGGCTCCTGAGTGCAGAAAAGTCAGACAGGACTTAATTGTATTATATGTAAATAAGATAGTTTTTTTTTTCTTGGAATTACTTCCGTAATAATGAAAACTCAAACCAAAAATGCAGATTAAAAGGTGATCAACCTGAATCACTCAAAGCCTGCACTTTCCCCCACTTTAAAAAGGGATCACTGTCAAATTATGAGTTGTCTGACAGTTTAAACAATCCTGCCTGGCTGATTCCCTTTCTTGTATTATGGTATTTAGGAGTCAATGCCATATTTCAGAATCTAAAGATGGATCTGAACTGGAACAGCAGATCTGAATATCTCAACTGAGGTTTGGATCCAGAGCTTGGAGTGCATCTTTACTCTAGTCCTACAGTAGTCTGTTAATAGAGTCGTTTTATTTAGGAGGCTTTTATACACTGCAGGGCATGGGAGATCAGTGCAGAGGAAACCAGGGGATTCTCCACCTTCCCCCACAAACTTCAAACATCTTTCTGTGTTGGACTTAAATATTCAGTCTTTTCTAGGTGAATTCATTTC
This sequence comes from Caretta caretta, assembly GCF_965140235.1. Classification (NCBI taxonomy): domain Eukaryota; kingdom Metazoa; phylum Chordata; order Testudines; family Cheloniidae; genus Caretta; species Caretta caretta. Next base: position 134,965,358 of record NC_134208.1, on the reverse strand, counting down.
CCTCCTCTTCCATCGATTCTTCTATGGTTTGCATTATTGTTTAACTATATTACATGATGCTGCTTCACGCCTCAGTATTGAGATCACTTTATGGCTCCTTCACCTTCAAGGAATGATATCAATAAACCACTGGAGTTCTGCATCTCCTCCCACAGCAAAACAACTGGATAATGACCTATATATGTTTGGATCCAATATCTTGAATATAAGGATTGTATCCCTCTTCTTCAAATGTGCTGTTTTGCCATTCCATGTTTGTTTCACTTGGCACATATCTGATGATGTGATGTTTACTTCCTTTTTATCACTGCAACACAAGAGACAGTGTGAGAGGCCCAAAGGGGATTTCTGTGCTTTAAATGAAAGCTTAGTCAGTGGCAATAAATAAATAAATAAATAAAATCTATCCATCTCTATATACATAGCTTTCTGCAGCTATGTATATCTCCCCTATATACATACTTATACAACTTAGCATTTTTGATTTTTCCTGTTTGCCTTCACTTTCTGAGTTGACAGAAATCACTGAATATTTGTCAGCACTGGACAAACAGGAAGAGCCGAATGATCCAAAAAAAAATTGAATTTTTTTTATTATTTTGCATTTGGTGATTCGATTTTTCCACTGTCTGTCTGTCTGTCTCTCTCACTCACACACACACACACACACACACACACACACGTATGTGATGATACACTTGAGTTGGTAGAATCTCTCTCTCATACACACATGCACACAAAATGTATATGATGATAAACTTGAGTTGGTAGGAAAGCTTTATGTAACAGCCACTCAGTCTAAGACTCACAGTGCAGGAAGTGTTCTGTTTCCAAAGTTCCACATAAAAACTGGCAGCACATCAAACCCTCTGTTTCATAACAGACTAGAAATAGGATTTTCTAGTACCATTCAGAGAATGCTGCTTATTGTGCAGGGAGCTGGAATTTTATGAATTGTTAATGGTTAACTAAACAATGGCCTGAAAATTCAGTGGCTTTTTTCAGAATGACTGATGTGTATACTGTACCAGTGAGGCTGTCTGGAGGCAGTCATTCCAGCCAGACCCTGCCCATTAATAATTGAAGGCACCTTTTCAAAGAATTAAGATCCTTAAATAATTAATAACAACTACATAATTATGTAATTAGCTGGCAGGGGAGATACCATGATCATGAAGGTGGCTTTTCTAGGATGAGGCTCATCCATTGCAATCCAGATATGCTGACTCCTGCAATTTCCTTAAATGCAGGGACCTTCAATGCATAGTTTGTGGAGGTTGGTGAAGCAGTGTGTGTGTTGGGGGAGATGCATTCCTGTGTCCCCTGGAATATAATTGTAGAGAGGCAATGTGATCTAGTGGTCAGAACACAGCATTAGGAACAAGGTCATTGGATCAGGGTATGACCTTAACCTATCTGTCTCTATTTCCCCCTCTAAAATCAGAACACATCCACCTTGGTAATGTACCTGGTGATCCATATGTGAAAAGTGCTACCTGAGAGCTAAATCATAATAATAAATGGATTAGTGATCTCATTGATAGAAAGATGCCTTCCCCCCATACAGCTCATATCAATTAAGTTTACCTTATTGTTTCCTTAGTTTCATTGATTGCCATGTAATCCCCAGTTTTTCTCCTGGAGTAAATTGTATATTTTCCGAGATTTGGGGCTGTATTGTGCCTAGCCCTGCACAGGTGCCCAAGGGGAAAAGAGGCAAGTAATATGAATAATACCTTGCTCTTAATTCCTAAATCTCAAAGGAGATCTGTATCCCTATTTTACAGATGGGGAAAGTGAGACTCATAGGGGTAAAGTAACTTGCCTCCAGTTTCTTGCTAGATCAGTGGTACAGCAGGGAATAGAACCCAGGTCTCCTGAGTCTCAGCTAAGTGCTCAAGCCACTAGCCCATAGCACCTCTCTTTTCATGCATCTGCAGGAGCTGACCACCAATACACTGAGTACAGAGCGTGTAGAGATTAGCACAAAGATAGGTGCTAGCTTCAAAATGGCTGAAGAGGGGAACCATGGGCCCTGCTCAGGGGATATGCATGCCACACTCCACAGAGAGAAGGTACAATGGCTGCTCTCTTCTTCTGCTTCTGGGAATCTCAAAGAGAACTCTGCCAGATGAGGCCCCAGAGCTTTCACATCACCATAATCAGCCCCTTTTTGATTAAAATGTGTCTATTTTCAAGCACAGAGAAAAGTGAGTGCATTAAATAGATTCACGGAGATGGGAAGGACCTATGAATTCATCTTGTTCATTCCCCTATCCTTTTTGATGAAGAGTTATTCCCTCTAGGATATCATCCAGTACTTTGTCCAGTCTAGTTTCCAATCACCCATATGATGGGGCTTCCCTTAAGAGACTGTGCCATCCTCTAATCTACCCCGCTGTTGGGAAACAAATATTTCCAGATACTTACTCAGCTTCAGCAATTCCTCTCTCTGCTTGCTCATTACACACATCCGTTGCTTGTAGACTTGTATGTCCTTTGGCCATCATCCTTTAGCTAAACTACACAGATTTAGCTCTTGTAACCTTTCTTCATAGGTTAATCTTCATCTTCTGGTCCTTTCATCATTTTTGTTGCTATTCTCTCAATCTGTCTTTTATAGAAGGCAGAATTCCAGATGTGGGCTAACCAGTGCTATGCTGAGAGACACTATCAGTTCCTTGATATGTGTGTGTGTGTGAGAGAGAGAGAGAGAGAGAGAGAGAGAGAGAGAGAGAAGAATAGGATGTGTTTAGTCTCACAGCCCCAAAATACATTATCCTCAATTTTCTGGGCTGGCTGAGCTCTGCTTAGTGCAGGCCTGGAGAGATGCAAAGATGGCTTTATGTCAACTTTGCAACGTTCCCTGACCCTGTGGCCAATGGGTGCTAGCTCAGTGTCTGGCACAAGATAAAAGGGCCTGAAGGTTGTTCTATCTTACCCTGACTAAGAACAGCAGTCAAGGACTGGTAAGGTGGAACAATGCCTTGGCCATATCTCCTTTTCCCTGGCCATGCCCCCTTCATAGGGAGCTATGGCAGGGCTTTGTCATAGGAACTGCTATACTGTACTTGCAGGACTGAGATTCTATACGGGAAAATAATTCTAGGCCCATTTAAAACAGGACTATGTCTGCTTTGCACCACCAGAGTGCCATCCATCGCTAATGTGGCTGGAAGATGCTGGAGAATCAAGCATGTCAGGTTGTTTTGCCAATATACTGCGTTAAAAGCCCATATCCAATTTGCTGTCTACTCATCCTCATGTCTTTCTCAGCATTGCTGCTTTACAAGTTGCTCTATCTTCCATCCCACTCCCTCCCAAAGCTTTCATTTTCCTGGATGGGTATAATTTTGTAGCCATATTTTGACTCCCTCCTAGTCCCTTTACACTATTTGTATCCTCTCCTCTGTGGTGTTTGCATATCCTCCCAGTTTAGTATTATCTGCAAGTTTAGGGCCTTGTGCTGCTGCTGTTATGCACATGGATCTCCTATTGAAGTCAGTGGGAAATCTACTCCCAGAGCAGTGGCAGCAGGACTGGGCCTCTAGTGTGCTGCTTACCCTCTTCCTCTAGATGTTAATAAAAATGTGAAATAAAACTTGGCCTAGCACTGATCCTTTGCTTGCTCCACTGGCCAGCCCCTCACAGTGTGATACGTTGCTGTTTCTCATTTTGTTTTGCTTTGTTTACAGTACTCAGTCCAGCTTTCAGTCCATGTGCAAATACTCAAATCCAAGCCAAGTTGAATTAATTTCAAGAAAGGTTTCACAAGACTTTGTCAACTGCTTTACTGAAAACCAGACATACCGGACCTGCTCTTTTTCTCTCTTTCCCACTCAGACGCCAATCCTACATCAGGATCTGCTCACACAGCCCCCTGTGACAGTGTGGAGTCCAACGGATGTCAGTGGGACTCCATATGGGCACAGGGGTTCATACTAGCAGATGCCACTGCAGAATCAAGGGCACATTTTATAATTTGGTTAAAAAAATATTTCTCTGAAATAATTTGTTCTTTATTAAGTCCATGCTGTTGATCATTCACACTGCTGTTACCCCTCTTAATAGGAACATTCCCTGTTACCTCTCACATTGGTTCCATTATTTTACCAGCCATAGAAAGTAATGGCCAGGATTGCTTTTCCATTCCTCCCAAGCTTTGAATGGACCGGGAGGGGCTCAGATGGTGTAAATTGCCATAGCTCCACTGAAGTCATGAGAGATGTCAAAAAAGTCATGACAACTTCCATCAGCTGAGATCTGCCCAAAAGACTGCACTTCCCACTCACACTGACAGGTATAAGGCACATGGTGTGGTAGCTCATATTGCTACTGTTCATGCTCTGCCTGTTCTCTGCATAAAGAAGATACTTCAGTCTCTAGGTTTCACGAGCACCACGTTTAGTTACAGTCACAAGGAAAGCCTGACTTCCCCCATAAGTTTAAAATACAGCTGGCATTCCAAACCAAATTTTTTGAAGGATCTTTACTTTTTCAGATGGGTCTTCTGATTGAACTTGTCAGCATAGGTATCGACAAAAGCCAGTAAGGTAAAACCTGGAAGCAGTAAATATATACAAATCAGTATGTTGTAATGATACAGATCCCAAGGGAATTAGCTGTCAATTATTTTTGAAAAAACTATGAAGAACACGAAGTTTCAGAATACAGAAGATTCCTTAATGCATTGTCATGTGCCATAGAAAAGGTCATCTGTACCTCAGATATCAGAGTGTGATGTGATACGCCGTTTCAATCCTAACTAGGCAATTTTGTTTACCTCTTGGCTCAGAATCATCTCAAATTTGTAACATTTTACATAAAACTCCATTATGCAGTGATTTAAAATCCCTCATTAAAGCACTGTCTGCTTTAGAAAACTGACACATTGTTGACACTGGTGATCAGCACCATAAGGTGCCCCTGAACTAGTGCTGAATAGAGAATGAAGGGGAGGAGTCTGTTGACAGGGAGCCCTAAATTTTGGCTCCAATTACCCACTCCTCCCCTTCACTCTACTTGTCAACCATGGAGCAGAACTCGTGACAAGCAAGGTTACTTTCAGAGAGGGATCCGAATGACAACATTTGGATCCCATGTTACATCGGAATCGGAACATTCCAAAGCTCAGGATGTTTGGATTTGTTGCTCTGACTCTGCTTGTTTTAGGGCTTGTCTTTACCACAATGTTAGTGTGTGTCATGGACACTCGAATCAAGAGGCTGCATGAAGCATTTTTATTAGTAGTGCAGACAGGCCGAGTGTCCCAGGCTACATTTTTAGCTTGAGCTTCAGCAGCCCCCTAGCCCCCAACCCGCTGATGGGCCATTGAGCCTGAGTTTTAAGCACCACTTAACCTGAGCTAGAGACTTTTGTGTGTTCCTGACAGTTGGGTGGGGGGGGGCAGCCCTTGAGTTTACCTCACAAACTTACAGTACAGTGAAGACAAGCCCATAGACAACAGCATCTCAGAGTCTAAGGCCAGAAGGGATCATTAGATCATCTTGTCAGACCTGCGTATCGCAGGCTATTAAATTTCACTCTGTTACCCATGTACTGAGCCCACAAGGTTTGTGCACCGAATATTACAAATCACTTTTTTTTATTTAGTCCATATCTAATTCTTCACTGTCAGCACTTCCATTATAAATCCCCATTAGCGATGTTGCTGAGGTATAAATGAGAGTAGGATTTGGCCCATTGAGTTTAGTCTTCTTTCATCACATTTGCACAGAGTTTTTCAACCAAATGCACAGTGTTTTCTTTCCATACCTTTCAGTTTAACATAATGGTGATAAATGAAGTGACATTGATAAATTTTTAGTTTATTTAAAGTTGTTTATCATCCATATCTATTATGGAAAGTCATCAACTATGCAAAATGTGGGGATGTTTAGAGAGTTTCTAATGACAGGTTTCAGAGTAGCAGCCATGTTAGTCTGTATTCGCAAAAAGAAAAGGAGTACTTGTGGCACCTTAGAGACTAACCAATGTATTTGAGCTTAAGCTTTCGTGAGCTACAGCTCACTTCATCGGATGTCTAATGTGTATCTATTTATGGCTCTGATGCCTCCTCCTTTGTGCTTTGCTCAGGTGCAAGTGGCCCAGAGACATTCCATTAAGTAACTCTCTTGTGTCGCTTACATGAAAAGGGAACTTGCCAGCTAGGGTTTAGTGGGAAGCCCTGGTGAATCTGGCCTGGTTTGGGGTGTGTGACAAAACATGCTTTCGTTTAGTTATAAGGCGTTTCACAGGATGGGACAAATCCTCCCCTGCTGCTGGTACCGGAGTAAGGAATTCTGGGAGCCTGTGCATGATGGAAACTGGAATGGGGGGGGGGGGGCACCTGACTGGCATTTCAACCTAGTGTGTGGGGTTTCAGCATCACTCAGGTTTGACCCTGCCCCACCCTTCATCATGATGGAGGATAGGCTGGGGATAGAAGCATTTCTCCCAGGCTGCATGGTGCTCTCTGTGGCTATTTCTGCAGCCCATCACCTCCATGGCCGTTCCCCCAGTGTAGGGGGTTTGGCTGGTGGATCTATGTACTGGTGGATCCACTCACTGGCCACACCACAGACTCCTCCCCACACCTTCCTTGGAATTACAGAGGGAGCACAACACAGCAGCAGCAACCAGGAGGTGTTCGAGCCTCTCAGAGTGAGCTCCTGCAACCTGGCCCCACTCAGCAGATCCACACTAGTTCCACTGCTTGGGAAGCCCTAGATACCCAAGGGGGATGGCAGGCAGAATTTCGGACTGTCTACTAATAATATGGACTCAAACGTGTGCTGTGCTTTGAAACTTGGCAGAGGAAACAGCCTAGGAGTAATTGTTTGTCTGCGAACAACAGCGGCTGTTTGCACACCTGTAACACAAAGACAGCCAAAAAGAAATGAAGTTTGTTCAACTCAAAATGTATTTTGCACTCCTGTAATTGGAAAATAGGTTTGTTTAAGAAACAATAACAGCAGCTTGCTATGCTCTCTGGTAAATCCGTAACGCTGTCAAGGCCAAGTTGTGCCCAATGGAGGACCACATTGGCAACTAGCCAGCCAACTAGCAACTAGCCACATTGGCAACTAGCCGAAGGCTGCTTACGCTGTGTCTACAGGACAAACCTGTGGGTGTGATTCCCCTGCTCGGGGACACATACTTGTAGCTCCATGAGAGCCAGAGTGTGTATAAATAGCAGCATAGCTGCGATAGCACAGGCAGCAGCAGAGGAGGCATGACTGAGACTCATTGGGGCTGGATCATCGGCTAGCGTACGTCTGTGCAGCCACTGACGTCAATGGTGCTCTGCTGAATTACCCCCAGCCAAGGACCTAAGAGCCTCGTCTGCACAGAGTGCATCTGTTTTGGAAGATGAGGCTAGGTGCAGGCTCCATTGCAAAAATCCCTGAATTGCACTAGGCCAGACTTTCATCACCCCTGCCCTACATTGTTCTAGTATTTACAAGACAAATCACTTTAAATGGCCAAGATGGTATAGATTTTCAGGCTGGTTTTTGTCTCCTAGCCCTGGTCTACACTACAAACTTAATCCACAGCCCTGAGCAACACAGTTATACCAACCAAACTCCTGGTGTAGACAGCACTGTGTCCACAGAAGAGCTTCTCCCATTGACATAGCTACCACCTCTCCGGGAGATGGGTTAATCACGCAGATGGGAGCATCTTCACTTAAGTGCCACAGCTGCCGTGCTGTAAGTGTAGACAAGCCCTTAGCTTGCACAGTAACCACTTTGTAAAAAGATGTTTAAAATGGGCAGTATCCTGGTATCAGTTTACACCGTGTAAATCCAGAGAAACTCCACTGGAATCAGAGAGTTACCTTGCATTAACCCCAGTGAAACCGGCAACAGGATTTGGCCTGATGTATTCAATAATAGATATTACAGTAAAGAATTCAAATTAGGGAGTACGCAAAACCCGGGTCCCCTAAAGGCGTCTCAAATGTCAGCATCATAAATTGGACCAACTCCTGTTGGTGACAGAGAAACTTTCAAGTTGAAACAGAGCTCCTCTGGGAAACTAACTCAACCAGCGCGGAGCAAAACAGCAACAACAGTGCATACAGCATCATATTTTTGCTTTGTTTAAAGTGGCAAGAAAAAACAAAGGAAACTAAACAACAACAAAAAATAAATTAAAACAAAAGCCCCTGGATGTCAGTCTGATCTTACATACACACAGTTTTCCAGTAAATCCAGTTACTCCACTTATATCTGGATTTACACCAGTATAACGGTGAGAGCAGAATCTGGCTGCAGCTGCAGATGGCACTCTTATCACTATGCAACAGGAAGGGAGGGTTTTCTCACACATCCCACACAAGAAATTAATTGTCAGTATTGTTGGCTAATCACATTTTCTGTGCTGTCCTTATGTCTGGCTCCTGGAAGACTAATCACTGTCCTGATAACCAGGTTTGCTAGATAGAGAGCTATCCACACAACAACTTACTTTCCTCACAGAACCCATCCTCAGAACCATCTTGATAGCCAGACCTAAAACTCATGTCACACCACTACTTTTATCCCTTGCACGTCTCTTACTTCCTTTCTATTTCTCTGCAGTTTCTGTAACAAACTGTGTCCCACCTATCTGATGTATTCTTCTCAGCTATACAAATATTGAGAAGGCTAATAATTGGTATATCTTAAAGTTCTATGTCTGTATCTTCAGCTAGAATGCTATGTAAAAGACCCCAATTTCCTTTGTAAGGAAGTATTAATAATGGGGTTGTTTGGCCTTGTCTGCAAGATTTAAAGAGCACAACAGCAATACTGTGTTGAGGAGAAATCTGTGTCTGAAAAGGTCCTTTGGGAATTAAACAAGTCAATTTTTACCAGATAGAAAACAATCAAGGAGCTGGCATAAATGGGAGGAAATGAATAATTCCAGACAATGTGACTGGGTGTCCATGTGTTTGAGCAGTAGCAAGAAACACTGTTTAGCAGAAAGCAATATCCAAAACTGAATGTTTTGGTCTTATTGTTACTGAATTAAGAATCACATCAAGAAAATGACTAGAGCTGGGTGGGAACAGTTTTCCCATCCTGTGCAAATTTTTGGAAATTTCTCCTTTCCTGAATCAGGACAAAAAGTCAAAATCTTGAAAATTTCTGCAAATAAACACAAAATTTGGGTCAATTCAAATGTTTCATTTTGATTTCGACAATTTTTTTTAAACATTCTAATATAAATAGCTTAAATTTCAAAACAAAGTCTTTTCAAATTGGAGACCTTAATTTTTTGTGTGTTTTGAAAATGTGGATAATAGGACCTTTTGACAATTTTTAAAACTTTTTTCCCAAAAATTTTCAAGTAGAGAAATTTGAGAAACTGACCCTTTCCCATGAAAAGTTTTGGTTTCAACCAATTGGCATTTTTCAACAACAACAAAAAAAGGTGGTCAAAAAATTCCTAACCAGCTCTTGCAGTAACTTATTGGCTCAGGGCTTGTCTACACTTACAGTGGGGCAGCTGGGCTGCTGTAGCACTTAGTGAAGATGCTACCTATGCCAACAGGAGAGCTTCTCTCATCGGTGTAGGTACTCCACCTCCCCATGAGACGGTAGCTATGTCAACGGGAGAAGCCCGTCTGTCGACATAGCGCTGCCTACACAAAGGGGTTAGATTGGTATAATTACGTTGCTCGGGGGGTATGGATTTTTCATGCTGCTGGAGTGATGCAGTTATACTGATATAGGCCTGGAGTGTAGACCAAGCCTCAGACAGACATCTCCCCATGGAAGGGAAAGGCCCTATAATTGAAGGGCCATCTGCTCGGTGTAGATGGACACTGTTTGGCTCCAGATTGCAAGCACAGGGCTATAGTCTCCCAAGGCTACACCTCTGGATTAAAGATGAGGGTAGTCACAAGCTACATTTTAGAATTCAGATGGCTGCCCTGCATTTGGCTGCAATTTGGCCTCCTGGATCTAAAACTAACCTTGTAATCAATTAGTTTTTCAGTCACTGATCTTCTTGAGAACATCAATTTGCTCTCTAATTCTGTAACACAGCCCACAATTTTCACAACAGTGAGGAGAGACGATCAATGAATATTGTACATGTGTCACAGTGTGCTGGCCTCTATCACATCCACAGCTTCTTAGGAATAAGTGACTCGTTTCAGTCCTTTTCCTCTGAGGAAGGGTGGCAAAATATTTTTAGTTTCACTCCCCTGCAAAGCCCTTTGGGTAACCAAATACTCGTTTGGGCTGACTGGCTTCCTCTTCCACACAGGGATCTTCTCTGTTCCCTTCTGTAAAGGTCCATGGGCTGCCAAAATGCTAAGGGATAAACCATACAGGGAATGATATGTTTATTTGGACCAGGGGTGGCCAACCTGTGGCTCTGGAGCCGCATGTGGCTCTTCAGAGGTTAATATGCAGCTCCTTGCATAGACACCGACTCCGGGGCTGGAGCCACAGGTGCCAACTTCCCAATGCTCACTGTTCAACCCCTGCCTCTGCCACAGGCCCTGCCCCCACTTCTCCCATTCCCCCAAGGCCCCGTCCCTTTCCGCCCCCTTCCCCGAGCCTGCCGCGCCCTCGCTCTTCTCCTCACTCCCCAGAGCTTCCTGCATACTGCGTGAGGCACAGGGAGGGAGGGGAGGCATTGACTGGCAGGGCAGCTGGCAGGTGGGGTGTGGGCGTTGATGGGGGGCTGCTGACATAATACTCAAAAAGAAAAGGAGTACTTGTGGCACCTTAGAGACTAACCAATTTATTTGTGCATGAGCTTTCGTGAGCCACAGCTCACTTCATCAGATGTTTACCGTGGAAACTGCAGCAGACTTTATATACACACAGAAATCATGAAACAATACCTCCTCCCACCCCACTGTCCTGCTGGTAATAGCTTATCTAAAGTGATCAACAGGTGGGCCATTTCCAGCACAAATCCAATACTGTGGCTCTTTGGCAATGCACATTGGCAAATTCTGGCTCCTTCTCAGGCACAGGTTGGCCACCCCTGATTTAGACTGTATGCTTCTTGAGGCAGGGACTGTCTTTTTGTTCGTATTTGTACAGCACCTAGCACAATGAAGACCTGGGCCATGACTGGGGCTCCTAGACACTACCACAATGGAAATAAATAATAATTAATAATCGTGGCCAACTCTGCCCACATATCTACACCAGCAACACCATCACAGGACCTAACCAGATCAGCCACACCATCACTGGTTCATTCACCTGCATATCCACCAATGTAATCTATGCTATCATGTGCCAGCAATGCCCCTCTGCTATGTACATTGGCCAAACTGGACAGTCCCCACATAAAAGGATAAATGGACACAAATCAGATATTAGGAATGGCAAAAATATACAAAAACCCTGTAGGAGAACACTTCAACCTCCCTAGACACACAATAGCAGATTTAAAGCAAAAAAACTTCAGGACCAGACTTCAAAGAGAAACTCCTGAGCTTCAGTTCATTTGCAAATTTGACACCATCAGCTCAGGATTAAACAAAGACTGTGAATGGCTAGCCAGCTACAAAAGCAGTTTCTCCTCCCTTGGTGGTTGCACCTCAACTGCAAGAAGAGGGCCTCATCCTCCCTGATTGAACTAACCTCGTTATTCCTAGCCTGATTCTTGCTTGCATATTTATACCTGCCTCTGGAAGTTTCCACTACATGCATCTGATGAAGTGGGTATTCACCCACGAAAGCTTATGCTCCAATACCTCTGTTAGTCTATAAGGTGCCACAGGACTCTTTGCCGCTTTTACAGATCCAGACTAACATGGCTACCCCTCTGATACATTTTTTAATTAAACCACATTGAACAGACTCATCCGACACCAGCAATATGGAGACATTTGGAGCCAAATTCTGCCCTGAGTTGCACCAGCTTTTTAAAAATGCCTTTTATCATTGTAAATCTGCTCAGATAGATGTTAAATATTTGGGTTCTTAAACACTTTTTTAAAAATAGTTATTTGTGTTTTTCATCATTCCCTTTATTTCTAGCACACTGTAGAGGGACGTGAAGACATACATTAAGTAGGTTGTGCCAAAGAGCAGAGTGGTCCATGTCCCAAAGGATATGTACGCAGTTGCTCTTGTTGTCATAGCACCTGCTGGTGTCAGGTCACTACATGGCAAGTGACTTCACCTCTAGCACCCCTCACCCTCCCGGCTCCACAGTGCCACTTCCTTGGCTCCACAATGGCCTTCCATGGCCTGGCCCTGCAGCCAGGTCACTTAAAAGTTTTCACCCCTTCCAGGGTAACAAAGGTCCAACTATAAGTCCAAATAAATATCCAAACTAATAATCCTTCTGCTCCTCTTGGGTGTTGCTGATTCTTCTCCAGCAGGATTCCTCCACTGTCTCGCTTCACCAGGGACTCTGGCAGTTTCCATGCTGCCTACAGGCCCTAACCTATGACCTCCCTGACAGGAGCCTAACCTATTTCCTGTGGGTCCTTTCCAGCCTGGCTTCCCCAGGCCCTTCCCAGAGAGAGATCTCTCTTTGCTCCTCTCTCCTGGGATTCCTCTCCCCCACAGGGTTGCCAACTTTCTGATTGCAGAAAATGGAACACCATTGCCCTGCCCCTGCTCTGTCCCTTCCCCGAGGCCCCGCCCTGGCTCACTCCATCCCCCCTCCCTCCGTCACTCACTCTCCCCCGCCCTTGCTCATTTTCACCGTGCTGGGGCAGGGGGTTGGGTTGGGGTGTGGGAGGGGGTGAGGGCTCCGGCTGGGGGTGTGGTCTCTGGGGTGGGGTCAGAAATGAGGGGTTCAGGGTGTGGGAGGGGGCTTTGGGTTGGAACAGGGAGTTGGGGTGGGGGGGTAAAGGCTACGGCTGGGGTTACGGGCTCTGCTGTGGGGCCGGGAATGAGGGGTTTGGGGTGCAGGAAGGGGTTCCGGGCTAGGAGGGTGGGACTGAGGGGTTTGGAGTGCATGAGGGGGCTGGGGCAGGGGGTTGGGGTGTGGGAGGGGGTACAGGCTCTGGGCTGGTGGTTTGGGCCACAGGATGGGGCCAGACATGAGGGGTTCAGGGTGTGGGCGGGAGCTCCGGGCTCAGGCAGGGGTGTGGAGGCGGAGAAGGCTCTGGCTGGGAGTGCGGGCTCTGGTGTGGGGCCAGAGATGACGAGTTTGGGGTGCAGGAGGAGGCTCTGGGCTGGGGCCAAGGGATTCAGCGTATAGGAGAGGGTACAGGTTCTGGAAAGGAGTTTGGGTGTGGGAGGGGGCTCAGAGTTAGGGCAGGAGGTTCAGGGTGTGGGCTCTGGGCAGTGCTTACCTCAGGCAGCTTCCGGAAGTGGCGACATGTCCCTCTGGCTCCTAGGGGGAGGGGTAGCCATGGGGGCTCTGTGCGTTGTCCCCGCCCGCAGGCGCCCCACGCACAGCTCCCATTGGCGGTGGTTCCTGGCCAATAGGAGCTGCGGAGCTGGCACTCAAGGTGGGGGCAGCGCGTGGAGCTTCCTGGCTGCCCTTGTGCCTAGGAACCGGGCTGGACATGCTGGACACTTCCCCAAGTCATGCGGAGCCAGGGCAGGCAGGGAGTCTGCCTTAACCCCACTGCGCTGCTGACCAGATTTTAATGGCTCGGTGCTGACTGGAACCACCATGGTCCCTTTTCGACTAAAGCAGACACCTGGCAACCCTACTCCCCCAGCTGAGTTCACGGCCCTGTTTAAGTAGACCCTCTAACCCCTTCTAGCTGGGGTCAAGCATTATAATTAAGTCTCCCTCACACTCAGCTGGGGGAATAACTGTCTGGTCACAGGCAATGCCTTAAAGGGCATGCCTTAAAGGGCCATTCAGCCTGTGACATAATGACACTCTATTCTTTTTTTAAACAGACTATTTGAGGTCACCTTTAAGTTCTGGTCGTACCCAGAAGCATCAGTGCCTAATGTCTTCCTGCCCTTCACTGCATTGGGTCATCATTGTCATGAAATGGTTCATTGTTTTTTGTTTTCCCTTGTACCCATCATGAAATAGCCTTGGCAACACCATTTGCCTTGAAGCCAAATAAGCAATAATGCAAGACAGGATTTGCAACTATGGTGTCATCTATCAAGTGCATTAGGAAGTCTGAGGTCAAAGTACTGCTGACTACGTCGAGTGCTTGAAGAGTTCCAGTGTGCATTTTTTATACACAGGTTAAAATGGCTACTGAAACATTTCCAATCAGTTTCTCTATTCTTCATGGGGTTCTCGCACATAATTTTAAACAAAAATAGCTTTACTTGCACAGGCAGTCTGGGTTAGATTCAAACCAGTCACCTAAATGTTAAAGGTGCTGTCTCCTGTTACCAGGTTCCTGTGCAGTTCTATCCACCAAACTGTTATGTTTAGCTCTACACAAAGAGCAACCATACACAGTTTTCTGGGAGCACAACTTACCCTTGTGCAAAGTGGCTGTACAAAGCATATGCACCGCAGACGGCCCACTCAAATGGTGAATATGCCTTGGGTGGGCCCTCGACACTGGAGTGGACTTTTCCCCTCTCCTAACAACCTGCATTGCCTGTGTAGAGAAGACTCAAACAAGGATGAACCAAAATAAGGTCTCCGTTAGCGCGGCGTATGCGTGCTCCCTCTGCAGCAAGCTGTAGCTGAAGACAAAATGGCAGCTAGCTCTGCAGCAAGGTGGGGGAGAGGGAACAATTCTCGATTTAAAGGTGCAATGCACAAAGTAATTCAAAGCAGAAACAAGCTGCATACACCACCCAACAATTAAAATTGGATCAGATATATTGAATATATATACACATAATAATTGGAGGGAAACTGATAAAATATAAAAAGTTGCTCTTTGTGCTAAGACTTTGCACCCCATGGGTATTGTGTGTGTGTGTGGTGTTTTTAAGAAGCAGGAACAATAAATATGGAAGATAGTGTTCTATCCAGTGAAATAGCACTGGATAAAATGCATGTTTTCTCATATTAGGCAGCTGGGATCCCTTGAAACTCCACCTGTAACTCGGCTGAAAGTTCACTTATCCACACATCTGCTTTTACTATTCTCAGTGGTTAAAAATGTGGAAATGCCGGAAACTTTGCTCTGGCAGCAAGCAGTCTGAAACCAACCTCCCAAATCCAATGAATTCTCTGACGCAACGACAAGAGCAAGACAATCGGAGAAATGCCTGGGGAAGTGAATCAATAGCTAGGAGGCAAACCAGCTGCAGCGTAAGGATAGTGTAAGTAGCTGGAAGAAACTTTCCCAGCCACCAGGCAAGTTAGCAGAACAATACACAGAACAGGATGTGAGGCCCTTCCTGCCAAAATCTAGTTCTATGCCAAGGAGCATTTGGGCCTCCAGTTCTGTCTTTCTATCCGCATAATGCAAAGCCATGTTTGTCATTTTCTACACATTTGCATATTAATAAAATGATGGTCTCATGTACCTTTTATGCTGAGATCTAATATTTGTCTTAAAAGATCTGTATGTCTTAATCCTTCTAACCTATATCCACCCCAATTGCACGGGTAGTAAACCCGCCTGGTGAGGCTGAGAATATTTTTGTTTCCTCTGTAGGTTCTAATTGTTAAAAGGATACTGCTGTTTCTTTTCTTTTCTGGAGGTGGATTTTTGTGCCAGTGATTCCTCTCCCCAAACATCAGAGTGACGGTAATGGATTTCCATTCTGTCTGTTTTCCTGTCTCTCTCTCTAGTACCAATTGGATCTATATCACTGTCTAGGCTCTGATACTGGCATCCATCACTGTAATATTTGAGTGCCTTCCCAGAATAAAACAATGACAGGAATGGTTTTTTCTCTCTCTCCCTTCCATAATATTAGGAGATAGGTTTGGTTTTCTAATGAATACAAAAGAGTGCAGATACTGTGGAGGAAAATCTTGGGCAATGAGGTGGGCTTTGCATTTGTTTGTTTTGACTTGTATCCATTTAGCTTTTCAGTGGGGCCAGGTTTTTACCCGTGGTGCCAGTCTAGTTTAGAAGCAAGCGGTCTACTTCTGTGCTGATCTTTTCAGATCTGTTGGCTGCCTTTAATGTTGTTGACACAGGATAGTGTGGGCTGGTGGGCAGGACCAACAGCTGGGGAAGAAGAATAATGTTCTCCCTAGCGGCACTGCGGCAGAGTTTCAGTCTCTTGCCTCAGGGCTTTATTATATAGTGACATAAACAAAGGATTCCAAACAAAAACAAGTCATACAGAACACTGGGGCCCAACTGGCAGACACCCTTCCAGCTTCTGAGCTAGATGAAAGGATGGCAGGGGGGCGGGAAACATACCCTTAACCTTCAGTAGCCACCACCATAGCCCCTTCTCTTGTGCCTTTAAACACCCCACCATACCCAGATCATCCACATGAGAGGCAGAGGTCTGTGATAACCCACTATGCAGTGGGACTTGTGCAGTGCTGTTCTACCTTGTCACAGGCAGTCACTCTTGAGTAGCTCTGCTGCTTTCTTTCTCAGAGATCCAGAGTGCCCTTTTCCCCTCCCAACTTTACAGGACATAATAGAATCACATATAATAGTCTATGTCCTGACACAACTTCTCCCCTCCTCAAATTTTTCTGAAATGACTCCCCTGCTGGCAGGTATTGTACCTGCCCCGCATAGTTCACAGATATGTAATAAGGAAAATAAAAGAACATTGGTGGATAGGGAAGACACAGAGAGAAAAAGAGAGAGAGACAGACAGACAGACAGAAGTTATAGACACCTGTAAACTATGGGCAAGGCATACTCCTGAGGTAACTTACATGTTCCTCCCAGAGGTCAAATTATACACGTTGTGTTGTTTGACCGGTCCTCGTCGATCTTAGAAAATATATTTCTGTGAATGGCTAGTTGCCAGAGTGGGAGTAGAGAGTGCTGGGGTGGAGGTTATAAAGCAGTATGCTAATCATAGCCATGTGAGCGTTGTGGCACGGATGGTGGCTGGGGTTGTCCAAGTCCAAGCCCACCTGAAGCCCTGGGTCCGAGGTTAGATGGCTAGCCTCAGCCACTGCTTGTGCACCAATGTACATGCTGCTATTTTCAATGCACTAGCTTGAGCAGAGCTAGCTTGAGTCTGGCTACTGGGAGGCTCACTCCCAGCTGCAGCACCCTACTCACTAGACCAGTGGTCTCCAACTTTTTTACACCCAATATCACTTTTTTAATCTAAGGGCAACCAGGATCTACCCCACCCCTTCCCCGAGGCCCTTCCCCAAAGCCCCGCCCTGCTCACTCCACCTCACCCTCTCCCTTGCTTGCTCTTCCCCGACCCTCACTCACTTTCACCGGGCAGGGGGTTGGGGTTCAGGAGGGGGTGCAGGCTCTGGGCTGGAGCTGAGGGGTTCGCAGTGTGGGAGGGAGCTCTGGGCTGAGCCTGGGGCAGAGGGTTGGGGTGTAAGAGGGGGTACAGGGTGCAGAAGGAGGTATGGGGTGCTGGCTCTGGGAGGGGGCTCAGGGATGGGAGTTGGGGTGTAGCCTCCCACTGGGCAGCACTTATCTCCGGTGGCTCCTGGTCAGCAGAGGGCACAGCAAGGCTAGGGCAGGCTCCCTGCCTACCCTGGCCCCACATCACTCCTGGAACTGGCCAACACACCCCTGCAGCCACTGGAGGGAAAGGTGGGGAGCAAGTGGCTCCACATGCTGCCCCTCTATGAAAGCACTACCCCCGCAGCTCTCCCGGCCAATGGGAGCTGTGGCGGCGGGGCTTGCAGGCAGGAGCAGTGTGCGGAGGGAGACCCCTGCTCCCCGGCTCTCCGGGGCTGCAGGGCTGTGCTGTTTGCTTCTGGGTGCGGCATGGGGCTGGGATAGGCAGGGAGTCTGCCTTAGTGGCAGCCACTCTGCGCTGTCAGAGATCGCGATCGACTGGGAGAACCTGTAGGATTGACCAGTCGATTGCGATCGACCAGTTGGTGACCACTGCACTCGACCATGTTGCCCCTCTGCTTTTATTAATATTCCATCTACTAGTTCTACTTACTCTAGGAATGGAAAACATGTCTCGACTGAGCTACGAGGCTGCTCCATGCCACATATTTGCGATTGCTTTCAAACGATGGGTCTCTAGTTCTCTCTATCGTAGTTCTCTCCCAGCTGTCTTACAAATTCAGGCAGTGTTCCAAACCCTTGGAAAATACTTTAAAGGGTATTTTTTCTAGCTGTAGTGATGCAAATAGTGTATTCCCTGACACACTTTGTGTCTTTGATATATTATGCTCCTTGAACTAGCCCAAGAGTTTCACATGCTTGATTGCCTAAGAGAACCTCTTCCGTCTGGTGTTACAATGAACAGCAAAAAATGCTTTTTACCTTCTTTGGTCATGTTCAAACACCCTCTCTGCCACTTCAGTTGCTGGGGCATAATGGGTCGAAGTGCAACTTTCTTGTTTGTATAATTTGGCCTATACTTCAGGCTTCATTGTTATCAAAATTGTTTTTATGCCACTGCTTAATTTCAAGATGGCCTGTTACTGCAACATGCATCTGGGCTCAGCTGCAGAAATAGCTACTGAATGGCCTCACTAAGCAAGCAGTGGGGAACATTTTAGAACAGAAATAAGGATAAGCTAGAGATGTTGCCAAGCTAGTACTGAATCTAAATCCTTCCTGCACCATCGCACATCACTTAAGGTCTGAACGAGGCTCTGCCATCCCTGGCTGTCATGCTGCTTGCCAGAATGGCTCCCTTCTTGTGGTTCTAGAACTTGACGTTTTTTTACTAGTATAGGTTGCTGGCCTATTGCTGAACCCCCAACCCAAAGGGCCAGTGGGCTGCTATTTATCTGCTCCCTTTGACTTATCTGGCTTGAGTAGTCCTACCAGGAGCTATATTCCTGCCAGCAGAGCTCTCAGGGTCATTGGAACACACAAATCACCATGTCAAGGTGCTGTCCCTAGGGAAGGTAATATTAAGTAAATAATCTCTATAAATGAATAGGTCCCAGTGTGTCCTCTGGCTGGCTCCAGATTCATTGTTAAACTTATTCCTGTGCTGAATGCCTCCCCCACTCCAACTGGTTAACTGGAGCACTCAGCACCTTTTTTTTTTGTGGTTGGCTCACTTTCTGTTTCCTTTATACCTCATCTTTAAAGGATATGATTGATCCATTAATTAACCTCTGGTGGGGCTACCCAGTGGTCAAAGATTGCCATGCAAATACCATCACAGGAATGGCTCTGTGCAGTTTCAAGTGCTTCTTCAAAAAGAACAGTTTCAATATAAGTTGCCTCACAGATGTCTATCCTAGTTACAGTGTGCAAATGTCTATGCCTTTTAGCAGAGGTGGATTAAAGTCAACTGAAGCTCATTTCCACATACACTTCCTCCTCACTAACAGACTCTCCTTCTCTTCCTCCCCACACCTCCCAGGGCTGGTCAGGCAAGCAGATGAAGCCTAGCCAACATTTTTTATGTCCCACAAAAATCCACAATAACTCCCCTCAGTTTACCATACTACAAGGTGCATGTGCATAATATACCCTCTCTCTCTCTCTCTCTCTCTGTATACAGAGATATATAAACACAGTTTTTGAGGGCCACTCAAATACAGTATTTTCAAAATTAAAAAATTGGGACAAAATAAATAGTTTTGTGGCAACATTTTTTTTTAGAGACATGAAATACTCATAAGAAACCTTTAATTTTTTTTCTCAGTGTGTGCTAGCATCACTACTGTCAGCTACCCACCCAAGCTAGCTTGAATCCAGCTAGCATGGGTAATAATAGCACTCAAGACAGTGCAGTCTTCAGAGTGGGCTCATGAGCTAAGTACGTACAAAGGGTCTGTGTCGGACTGCTGAAACCTGTGCTGCATTGTCTTCATGTGTATTGTTATCAGCACGAGCTGGATTCAAGCTAGCTCTGTTAGGCCATGCACAGCTTTTGTTGTGTAGACGTACACTGAGTCAAAAGCAATGACAGCATATTTCTTGAAGAGGAGGATTTCTCCAGTAATTTAGCATCCTGAATAAGTTTATCGTGAACCACTGAACAAGTATCATTAACATTTAGTTTGAGCACAAGAAGAGCTTTGATATTATCTACGCTCTTCTGGCTTTTCTCTTCACTCCAAACACTGTTCACAACCTGGAACACCCCTTCCACTGGGCTGTTCACTGCGGGTAAACAAAGAGAAATTGTTCTCAGTGCACCAATGTATCTTCAACAAACATTTTGTGGTTATTAAAAATAGTTTTGATTGGTGCAATGAAACACCCCCGGGACATTTCAGGTGTCCTGAAAGAAGTTCTTGGGACACCACATGAAAAACTGGGACTGTCGTGGTAAAGCCAGAGAGATAAGATGGATGAGGTAATATCTTTTATTTGACTAACTTCTGTTGGTGAGAGAGACAAACTTTCAAGCCACACACAGCTCTTTCTCTCTCTCACCAACAGAAGGTAGTCCAACAAAAGCCATTACGTCACCTACCTTGTCATCCTGGGACCGACATGGCTACAACTACACTGCCCACAACACTGGTAAAGCCAGGTCACCTAATGCTGCAATGATATTGCCTTTCTCTGTGTGTGTCCCAGAATGTACAAACTCTTCAGATACTCTCACATAGTTTATAGTTTATGCAAGACTTTGCACAGAATCAAACATTTGTGTCTTTTTATTTTTGGTATTTGTAGCATTAAACTTTTTTAAATGTTAAAAAGACAATTAAATAAACTGGCTGCAATATGTCCCCTCCTGCAGCTTGTGTTCTCTTTATCACTTCCCTCCAATTTTTCTTCATTCTGTATATTGTATATTTTTTTATCCATACTCATCTTCACTATTGTTTAATTATATTGCAGTTGTACCTAGACACCTTTATCAAAGACCAAAAGGGCCCCATTATGCTATGCACTGTATGCACACATAAAATAAACCTGGTCCCTACCCCAAAGAGATTACAATCTAAGGAATGCTTTTTCAGTGTCTCTTTTCCCTTCCTCCCTTTTCCTGTGTAATCATCTTTCTCCATCCCTCAGGTCCTCTTATTCTCCTATTTCCTCTTCCACACACATCTTCCCAAGCCCTTCAACATTTTGCTCCTTCATTTCATCTCCAGCTCCTCAGTCTTCCCTTTTTGCCTCCATTTCCTTCTTTCCACTTTCTGTCTCCCTACTGACCCTTAAACCCATCACTCACCCCTTGGCTTCTGCCTCTACCATCAACATTCACACTCAATTCACTGTCTGCCACTGCTGTGCCTTCTCCCCACTGAAGCATGGTTGCAGGAGAAGGATTGAGTAGTTATTTCATCTCCCTCATTCCCATTGAAGAGAGAGGATGCATTTTCCCTTCTGCTTCCAAATCAAGGGAGGCACTTGTAGGGTTTCCTGTTTCCACTTGCCTGAAGAAGGAGGGGGAGTGGGAATTCTTCTCTCCTCTTCCCATACGACTGCTGGGGTTTCTTCTCTCTTTGATAGAGGTGAGAATGAGGAACTCAGGGGGCAGAGTTATTTAAGGTATCTCTTTCTTCACCATTTTCCCATCACTTGAGGGCACAGAGAGTCAGGAGAGTCAGTCTTGGAAGGGTTTCAACCTAGCAACAAGTAATCCGAATGGCCGACTGAGCTGATCTGGGCCTTGGCTCAGTTGCTGTCAGGTGTTAGATTCCAGACCAGTTGGATAAGAAGAGCGAGGTGAGCCCTGATTAATTCACTCAGTTGCTCTCTGCCCTTTCCCAGCAGCAACCAAATCTGAATGGTTTCTTCCCCTGACTATGGGCGGATGGGGACCCAACACAGTGTGAAAGGGGACCTCAGTGGGAGTTCTCAAGGCATAAGGCTTCCTATAAGCTGCTCCTTCCCCCAGTGTGGCTGAGCTGTCCCCTGCCAGATCAGCTGTAAGGGCAGATACACAAACAGCTATATTGTGATTCTCCACCCTGTTTTGCCCCTGAGCGCTAGCCACTTCCTATGCCAAGTCAGTGGGCAAAGATCCAACATTTGTCCTTAGGAGCCTTTCCAGCCCAGGGCCTGGATTCATGGATTCTGCCTTAATCCATGCCTGTCTTTTAGTTTTGCCCTTGGTAAAGCATACTTTAGCAAAATGATTATTTTCATTGCAGCTGGCACACAGTTTTCCAAACACTGGGTACTGTTTGGGTTTATGCTTCAAACCACACTACTTACAGTCAACTGTCATGCTGCTTTGTGTAATTGTCTTTTGTTATGGTTTTATTTCCTTGGGCTGATACGCCTTTGTCATTATTTCCACAGCGGCACTTCCACCAACTGTTGCCGCAATGCCCGTCCTGGCACTGAAGGATTTCATATACATACTGACTGTAACTAGGATCTGACACACAGGAGAGCTGGCAAGGAGCAGAACCATTATTTCTTGGCCCCAGTCACGTGACATAGGTCAGATTCCAAAGGTTTCTTCTCCTACTGTTAGTTATTGTCAGGGGCAGGGTGGGTGCTTGTTACTTCTGTCTGCACTGGAGAGCAGTCTTCAAGAAAGAGAGCCAGGGTTCTGCATAGATATCTTCAGTTTCTCCTGCAGGACTAGTCCTTTAGTGGTTCTAACATACAACCTTAGGGCAGATAGTATAGCTATTGCTTTGGCAGGTTGCCAGCCACTTTTTTTTAAAATGTAACTTTCTGTCGCCCTTGCAATGGGGAGAACTGTTTGGCACTTTGTCCTAGCATTTCTTGTGTTCTAGTTTCCTGACTTCTGAATTGCAGGCATTAGCTGTTATTAGCTCATCTAGGATTTTGAAAGCAATTGTGTGTGTGACGCCTTTATGGGATCCAATCCTGAAGATATACATTAAAAACAACAACATTTAATTGGCATCACTGTAGTCAAAATCTCTTGCAGACAATTACATTCCATGCATGGTTTTAGATGCCGAATTAAAGATGAACAATAGATACTGGTACAAAAACATAGCCCAGTCATGCTCCCCTTGAAGTCCATGGAAGTTTTGTCATTGCCTTCAATGAGTGCAAAGTTGGTTACGACTGGTGGGAAATGTGCCCCTTTCTGGTATAGTGCCCAAGTCTCCCAGAAGGAAACACTGGGCGGGCTTTCTGATTTTATGGAACTTTTCAGAGTACTGGAAAAAGCTGTTTGAACATCCACCTCATAGAGTCTCGTAGACTTTAAGGTCAGAAGGGACCATTATGATCATCTAGTCTGCCCTCCTACACATTGCAGGACACAGAATTTCACCCACCCACTCCTATACCTGTAGTGTTCTTCTGCTAATTAGTGTAATCTTTAACTAGCTGTCATTTATGCTGGCTGCCCAGCCATTTCCCTGCTTTGTCATTTACATCATAATATTTACAGAATTAGGCATTGTGTATTTTCCTTGCAAGGTCATAAAGGGCAGTTCTGGTCTGAAGTATTTATATTAAATTCAATTATTTTTCTGTAACTTTCCCGAAACATTTTATGGTTTTTATTGGCTCCTCTTTTTGTTTTATATGTCTGGGGGAGCTGGAAGGGAAGGTGAAAGGTCAGATAGTTTCTAAGTGTCTGTCCCAAGTCATATGTGGATGGGAAGATTTTCTACTTTCTTTTCTGAAAAGGATTCATATGCTACTGAGGTGCAACAAGGTGGGGGGTGTCAAAGGGGCATAGGTATGGGGACCGGGAGACACCCCTCCTGCACCCCTTTCTGGAGACCCTGGTGCCAGTAGCCCATGAGGGTAGCTGGTCCTGGGCCAAGTGGCCCCTTTTCCTCCCTGGCTGCAGAGCATCCTCCAAGCTGGCAGGTGCCAGTGTCAGGCCTGGGCAGGGGATGCTTGGCAGGGGGTCAGTGTGGTGGGAGCTGGAATGTCGCAGCCAGGATCAGGCAGAGGAGTGGGGAGGCTGGAGCCATGAGGAGAGTGAGCCAGAGCTAGATAAATATTTCTCTCGCGTGTGTGCACGTGCGCACACACACACAGAGCTGGAACTAGATCCCTAATCTTTATCTCCAAAACCACAAGCTTCTTTCACTTGAGCATAAAGAGGACTCTCGTAACTGCCCGTAGTGGTGGACTTTTTATCCCCTCTGTGGAGCAGCCTCTAGGCCAGTGTTTCCCAAACTTGGGATGCTGCTTGTTCAGGGAAAGCCCCTGGCACGCTGGGCCGGTTTGTTTACCTGCCGCGTCCGCAGGTTCGGCCAATCACGGCTCCCACTGGCCTCAGTTCGCTGCTGCAGGCCAATGGGGGCTGCGGGAAGTGGCGCAGGCCAAGGGACGTACCGGCCGCTGTTTCCCGCAGCCCCCATTGGCCAGGCACAGTGAACTGCGGCCAGGGGGAGCCGCGATCGGCCGAACCTGCGGACACGGCAGGTAAACAAACTGGCCCGGCCCACCAGGGGCTTTCCCTGCACAAGCAGCATCCCAAGTTTGGGAAACACTGCTCTAGGCCATGACACTGGTTCCATGCACTGTTCACAAACAGATCAAATTTACCAGTGACATAAGCAAGCACAGCTCCACTAAGTCAGTGAAATACCTGCTTGTGTTAGCAACAAATATGTTGCTAAATCTCCATCATTCCCTTTACACTCATCCTGAACAACCATAGCTCCCAGGGAATTTGGATAGGAAGGAAATATTGTGAATCCTTATAACAATGACGTGACTAGATAGTGGTCTAAATATCCAACTTATATAAATACATCAAATAGCTATAAGTAATCCAGTGACACAACAGTACATGCATCAAACAAAAAATAGACAAACGTAAAGCAAACCATATAAAAGCACTGAAGCCAACACTTCTCATACAGTATGTAATCAACAGCTACATCAAGTATGTGAGTATCGGGGGATGAACACTGTAGCACTTGGTTAAGAATACAATTTACTTTATTTTTGATAGCACCTTTTATACCTGTTGCAAACCTAAACGCTTTCTTGGTCTTAGACAATTTTTAGATTTTTAAGGCCAGAAGGGACTATTATGATGATTTAGTCTGACCTATAAGTACAGAGCTAAATCATTCAAAAAATATGAGGAGAGAGAAAGTAAGTAGTACAAGCAAGGGAGAAAATATATGTCTTCAGAGCATAGCCAGAGTCAGTCTCTGTCCCAAAGAGATTACAATCTAAATCAGAGAGTCCATGAGGTGAGCTACAGGAAGGTTCTAGAATTGATATCTCCTGTGAAGGGACAGGGAGGAGACCAATGCTAGATGAGAAAAGGGAGCAGGGAGGGGATTAGCAAAAGAAAAGAGCCCTGAGCCTGTGTAAATCAAGTGCATGAAGGCTTTTAAAAATGAAGACCATTTTGAACTGGATCTTTATCTGAGAGAAAAGCCAGTGGAGTTTGGGGAGAATAGGGCCAAGGGATGATTTAGTTGTAGTTCTTTGTACCTGTGAAAAGGCAGGACATGGGGCACATTCAGGAGTCTGGATATCTAAGATTTGTGAGGGGACTTTGGGGCACCGATGAGGATTTCCTCAAAGGGCAGTTGATGCAGCAGTGAACACAAGCAGCATTTCATAAGAGAAGTAAAGCAGATTTGCAGAGACACTCCAAGAGATGTGGGAGGAGGTGAGCCGGTCTGGGTCAAGGTAGGAGATAAAGACGGCAGAGTTGAGTTTTAGGACACTTCTTGTGGTGTAGGGAGCTTTAAGAACCATGGTGACACTCTGTACAATCTGGAACAAAAAGTCCTATCACTTAGAAATCAGTTGGTTGGAGACTGACTACATGAATGGAGAAGACTGGACGCAAATTATAAAAAACACTCCTCATACCGTGCTGACTCAATTCAGATTGTTTTTATTTCTTGTTTGTTTTGTTAAATTAAAGTTCTTTAGTTAACTGAAGACATGATTAGTCTACCATGTGGTCAGGAGACTTAACACTCGTCTTCTCTGAGAGAAGCTCTTCAGTCTTTGAGACATGTAAAGGTAGGCAGTTGAGAAAAATCCACAAGTTTATTTGGTAGGAACAGGGAGGTCAGAGAGGAGTTTGATAATGATTGTGTTATTCAAATCAATGAGAAATGTAACTGCACAAAAAAGTAACAGAATGCAGCAAAACAGATAACCCTCTGTCTAGTTAGAATTTCACTCATGTCTGGAAAATTAGTACCAGGTTTCATGCTTATCTGCACCTATCTGTGAACATGTCATGAAACTGAACTTAGCACAGAGGCCATTACTCTTCTGCACTTTAAAGAACATTATTGGTTTCATTACTTTATCACTTTTTCTGCAGTCTATTAAATCTTTGTATTAAGGTGAAGAACTAGCAGCTTTATTATTTAGTGTGGTTTGATAGGCTAGAACCAATTAAAACTCCCAAAATGTCCCCTGATTCTTGTCCAAAACTTGGGATGGATTCTGTGGGTGTTGTGAACTTTGCTCCATCTCAGTCCGGCACCCAGGAGGGCTTATTCTGAGCACATTACAGCCACATGTGCAATTTAAACATGCCCATATATTTGATCCCTATAAATATGCAATTGCTACAGTAGCACAAAAGGAAAGCAGGCCCCAAACTGCCCCAGAACAGAAAAGCTATTATGGAAGATTCCCAATTAGCTTCAGATGCTGGAGCAAATCTGACTACGTCTTCATTTTATCTAGCAACTGTTGGGTCTACCACATCCTCTGCTGCTCTCTCTGCCTTGGAATCCTGGGAGGCTCCAGGACAAGTGCAGTGGTTACTGAACCTCAAGAGGAGGAAACTACATAGAAACAGAAAATTGGGTAAGCAAAACCGCCAAATACAGCATATGTTAACAAACTGGGTCTCTGAAGCGTGGTTCCTCACAAAAACAAATATGTGAGGAGAACAGGTTCCTATTTTGCCCATATTCTCTTTGGGTTTGATCCAAAGTCCATTGAAGTCCATTGAAAAGCCCCCCTCCGCCCTCCCAATGATTCAGGGGGCTTTGTATAAGACCCTTACAATACCGTGAGAGATGTGAAATGCTGTATTTTACTAGTTGAGGGCTTGTCTACACAGGATGTTACTGGGCAGCAAGCCAGGCGATGACTCTACAGTGCACTAGCTTGCCACACAGTAAGGTCCCATGTGCACACTGCTCCAGTGTACTAAAAGTTCTGTAGTGCACTTTGATGTACTCCCATTACAAATATACTAGCAATAGTTGGCAATAAGAAAACACTCCCTAAAATTACAGCTGCCTCCTCCTGTAATATAACATAGACATGCATGGGTAACATCGCCAACGCACCACTTGAGCATTACTAAAACCGAAATACCCATTAAATAAACCCATCTAAGGTAAAAGCATGAGAGAATGGATTGACTTTGCACTGCGCCCTGGAGGTTAACAAGCTCAGATCTGTTGGACCAAAGGGGGAAGCAATTTTCAGAGATGAGGACCCTCCTCCACTGGGAACACTTGGCCCCCAAAGCCTTCATCCAGCACACACTGAAGTCAATAGTAAAGTTTGCATTGACTTTCAGTGAGTAGAATCAGGCATCAAATCCCAGCCTCTGGAGGTTCAAAACCTATTAACATTTGCACAGAGCCAGCTGGAAAGGCTGTTTAGCCCTTAATTTTTAACAAGTGGCTCA
This sequence comes from Caretta caretta, assembly GCF_965140235.1. Classification (NCBI taxonomy): domain Eukaryota; kingdom Metazoa; phylum Chordata; order Testudines; family Cheloniidae; genus Caretta; species Caretta caretta. Next base: position 134,937,909 of record NC_134208.1, on the reverse strand, counting down.
GCAAAGTGAAGCTGGAATGTACATTTGCAAGGAAAGCCACAGATGAGACGAGAATGCTAACATGCTTCACTTGAACACAGCTGGTGTTCTTAGACTTCACTGAATCCATAGTAATCTTATCCTCATGAACGGAGGTGATGCTTATCCAAACAAATTCCTCTTTGTCACTTCCTACAAACCCTTCTTCCTCATCTTGTTTACGTTTTTGTATATGTAGTTAAGTTTTGATTTACTTGTTTATGGCTATATTATTAAAGGTGGTCAACTTTCTTTTTTAACGAAAAATGGCTTTTTGACCAAACAAAAATTTGCGTTTTGGTCAAATGTTTCTGTTTTTTGGAAGAAAACCTGATATTTTTCAGTAAAAATTTTGTTTTCTTTATCAAAAAAGTGAAAAATTTTCACAGGATACTCCCCTTTCCTCAAAAATTCTTTAAAGAAAGAAGAGAGATTTCTTGATCTGTTCTCTATATTATACAGTTGTCTCAATACATGCTTTGCCCACTCTATCACAATACAAGCAATGTCAATTTAAAAAAACAAAACTATGAGATCTTTAGAAAATAAATAAGAGATGCACAGGACAACTCAGATGGGAGAGACAAGCAAAGACAAATCAAGAAAATTACAGAGAAACTACCATGTGGTAAGACAATTTCAGGTAGGCCATGATATACACTTGACTTTATTCCACTTAACAAATGGAGCGAGGACAATTTTACTCTAGCTGAGGATCTGCCCCCTAATTCCTCTTCTACCCCCTTTTGGTTCAAATTGCTTCTTTAGTCAGAAAGGGATTTTTTTTTTTAAAGACAAGGTCTTGTCTACCCTGGAAGACTTTTTAGCAACTGGAACTAGAACAAGTAGAACTAGCGAAGTTATGATATTGTAAGAGATTGAAAGTTGAGTAACTGAGAAAGGTAAGTAACTGAGTAACTAACTGAGAGATTTTTTTTGTCAGTTTATTTAACTCCAATGCACAAGAAATATATGGGAAAAAGGATGTCTTTGTTAAAAGAGAGGACACTGCCATCTCTTCAATTAAGAGCAAGACCTCATGATACACATCTGAGACCTACCTGTCCCCCAGCAAAGCTAAAAAGGATAGATCTGACATTCCTGACTTTTCTTAAGATATTAAATAAGCAGGGGAAAACAAACTAAATATCCACCATAGAGGCCTTCTTCATACATCATAAAAATGCAAAAGGGGGTACAAATCCAACTTTTTAACAATCCTTTGCAGGTCACCTTTAATATGGAAGATGAAGGGTGCATACTGGGATCTGTAGCCTCCGTGGACTGTTATAATTAATTATATTGTCTACTTAGTGCCCAGAACAATCTCCAGCACTATAGCGTTTTTTTTATTAATGATATGTCCTGCAGCAGTAGGAGTTGAAGCCATAGGAGGCGATGGCTCTAAGTAATGGTAGCAACCCCTTAAATTTAAGGAAACTGCTTACGTTACTTTGAAATGTACAGATGTGTTAGTGTGAATTAACAAACACTCAAACGTTTTCCCTGCATAATTTTAATCACACAATGAAATTGGTCATTGATACTCTTGTCAAACACTTGTTTTATTGGAAACTTCAATCTATCAGTTGCAGCTCAAAAGCCAACTCTTCACTCAATTCCACAAACAGAGTCAGAGCTCAACAGAATTCTGTTATTGCCTTAAAGGTACAGTTACCCGACACATGTCCCTTATCTAAACAGCGGTCAGGATCTAAAACAAGAAGCTGTTGCCTATGTGTGTGTCCGAGTCTCATCCTGAGGCTGACTGACCACAACAGAAAAATTTTTAAAAGTTTTCCATTGCTGTGAAGGACGGTTTCTTAGCCCTGGTCTACAATACAAAGTTTTGTCGGTATAACTACATTGCTGAGGGGTGTGGAAAATCCATGCAAAAACCTTAGTTCTATACCGACCTAATGGTCTAGACAGCACCATGTCAATGGAAGGGCTTCTCCCATAGACATAGCTACTGCCTCTCAGGAACGTGGAGTACCTATGCTGATAGGAGAAGCTCTTCTGCTGGTGTAGGTAGTGTCTTCACTAAGTACCGCTGCAGCACTGTAAGTGTGGACAAGCCCTTAGTTTCTATTATAGCATCTGCAAAGTCATAGCTTAACTGTTCTGGGTGGTGAACAACCTGGTTGATCCCTTTTTATTTGCACTCAGTGGATAAGCTGAGTATTTCTCACTTGTGAGGCATTTTAGACTGTGCTGCAGATAAGCTTACTCACAGATAAAGACAGAGCTGTCTGCCTCCAGCATAGTGGAGCTGTGTCTGGAGGGCATAAATGCAAAGTATGCTCTGCTTGAGTTTCAGCTGATGTCACCAGGGCCGGCCCACAACATTTTGGCACCTGAGGCAGGGAGCTCAAATAACCCCCCCATACCCCCTCGCTTGGGCCAAAACTTTGAAAGGTCTCAATTCTGCCTTCTTCCTGTTCTACTCCTCTCATGGTACTGCTCTGCTACCTACCCCAATAAAGGAGAACTAACCACTTAAATTGCCTTGTTCAAAAATTTTAAGTAACACTTAACTTTCAAACGCCTGAACCGCAAATGTACCTTTTCTTGTCTGCATAGTAAACACTGGCATTTTTATCAGTTTGAATAATCAAAATGGTCCTTTCCGTGCCTTCTTGGTTGCAAAGATTTGAACTGCTTCCTGAAGGTCCACAGTCTGGGCCAGCTCATGCTCTATTGAGATGATTGCAAGGTTGACCAGCCTCTCCTGTGTCATTGTGGAGCGTAGATGTGTTTTTATTAACTTCAGCTTGGAGAAGCTGTGTTCTCCACTGGCAACTGTTACAGGAAGTGTTGAAGTATGCGCAGAGCAACAAAAGCATTTGGAAAGAGGGTGGTCATCTTATTTGTGCACATATATTCCAGAACAGCCTTTGGAGTTGATCCTGCTGAAATGTATCTTAAAAGGGCTTTCAGTTCATCACCTAAATCACTTGCATCAATATCACGCAGGTCATCATGTGTCAACCCTGTCTCTAGTGCCCTGCATTGCTGGTGTAGGTCTTCAGGTATAGTGAGGAGTTTTGGAATATCATACAACATCCCAAATATACTGCTGTGTTCCTTGAACTGCATAAAACGTTCTTCAACTGATTGTATTGAACAATCTAAGCACCTGGTTAAAGAATTCAACTTTGAATTGTTGTTTGGGGTCTCTTATGGGATTATCCCGTGCCTTGTAATCAAAATGTCTTCTTCTTCGGTGACTCTTGTATTCTTGAAGGGTGCAAAAATAGCTTCAGTGTGAAGTTTCTCTGCCGACTTCTGTGCACTCTTCAGAACGTTTTGAAATCCCTCATCTGACTGGTAAGACTGTAGGTATGACTTCGCGTTGTCCAGTTGTTCCATTGCTCCAGATATATCAAGGTCAAAACCTCGGATTCTCTTGCTTACAACATTTATTTCAAACAGTATGTCATGCCACAACACTACGCCACACAGAAATTTGAAGTTATGTATGCTTCTGGTGATTCCATTTCCCTCTGCCACTGTTGTCCCACAAACAGTTCTTGTCCTAGCATTATCCGCCATCGATGAGTTGATGCAGAGAAAAATACATAGATGCTTTGAATTACATTAAAAAATTCAGCAGCCTCACTAGAAACTGATGCTGCATCACTGACCACCAAGTTCAATGAATGAGAACTGCATGGAACAAAAAAAGCTCAAGGGTTTAACTTTCGGATCCGTGTCTGCACTCCTCTGTTCTTTCCTCTCATGTTAGCATAATTATCGTAGCCCTGACCTCTCATGTCAGCTATTGCAATTCCCGTATCTTCCAGCTTTTTAAGAAGCACATTTGTCATACCAGGTCCTGTAATATCATCAATGTCAATAAATTCTAGAAAATGCTCTCCGACAGTCACCATTGCAGGGACATTTTCACTAGGTTCTGCTGTTGTTACAAAACGCACCATTAAAGTCATTTGTTCCGTATGGCTGATGTCAGGTGTGCAGTCCAGAATAACAGAGTAATATCTTGCTGACTTCAGATCTGCCACAATCTTCTGTTTGACATTTGTTGCCAGTAACTGTATGATCTCGTTTTGAATTGTTTTTCCAAAGTAGTGGTATGTGTACATTTCTTGGGTGGTAACTCTTCTTAGATGCTCCTAGAGTACAGCATCAAACTCAGCCATCAGCTCCACAATTTTAAGGAAGTTTCCACTGGTGACACATACAGCTGATCTGAAGTGCCACACAGTGCTAGGTTTTGGGTAGCAAGCATTCTCACAATGGCAATGAGCCTTTTCGGAATATTTTGCCAGTAAAGAGACTATGATGCAGTCTTCTCTTGATGCTGATCATCTATGGTGGCCTTTAACCTTAGTCTCATCTCAAGCTCTTTCCACCTATGGAATGCTCTCTGGTGATTTGCTGCCTTCTCATGGCATGCCAGATTTGTAGCCAGATGTTTTCCAGTCCTTTGTTCCTGTAGAACCCAATGTGGCTGGAACATTAGACTGGAAGAGTTTGCAACAAAAACAGTATGCAGCATTCTGGGTTTCTGAGTACATAAGCCATGGCCTCTCCACTTTGTCACCATTGGGGATTTCACGCCAGTAATGTGTTGGATGGAAATTTCTATTTTCATTGTCTTTGGGGAACATGAAGTTTTTCACTTGCTGTGGCCCATGCAGTACAAGGAAGTCCCTTAGGCTACTGATCAAGTGGGTCCACAGTCCTGGGCCATTGAGACTTAAGGAACTAAACTCAGCAGCAGCTGTTTCTTGCGCCTCCACCACACTCTTCTCTGATCTACACTTTTCTTCAGGAATGTGCATGGTTACATCCATTTGAGATGGAGATATGGATGGTGCAGTAGCTGCCAGCTCACCTGCAGTCTGACTAACTGGAAGATCAGGCATCTCCTCACCACTCACATCCTCACTGGGGCCGGAAGGCTCACCGTGAACATGTGTGTCTATGTATCTCAGGAGAGCTCCTTCCTGCTTAGATAGAAAAGCTTCCTTTGCTTTCTTTCTTTTTCTGAATGCTGCCCCAGAGGGGCGTTTTCTTCTTTCACTCATGACTGCTGTTCTGTGCCAGCTATAGTGGCTCTCAACACTCAATTGAAGGGGACAAATAAGCAGGCTGGAAGCAGGGCCTGAGTGAGGGAAGATATCAGCATTTAAAGGGCCTAACTGGCTCCTACTACTTCGGTTGACTGCCTGTTCTCCTTAAGTGGGTTCAGGGAAGCAGCAGGAAACAGGAAGCTCCCTGAGAAGCTGGTGTTAATCAGTCCAGGCTCCTGGGGGTACGAGAGAGGTACCTAAGAGGCTCCTCCTCCTCTCTCTCCCTGCGGCTCCTGCTGCTTTCTGCTATTCCATCTCACCTTTTCTCCTGCCTGCCTGTTATGTCTCTTGTGCCCTCCTCCCTCCGGGACAGCACTCATAGAATCATAGAATCATAGAATATAAGGGTTGGAAGGGACCCCAGAAGGTCATCTAGTCCAACCCCCTGCTCGAAGCAGGACCAATTCCCAGTTAAATCATCCCAGCCAGGGCTTTGTCAAGCCTGACCTTAAAAACCTCTAAGGAAGGAGATTCTACCACCTCCCTAGGTAACGCATTCCAGTGTTTCACCACCCTCTTAGTAAAAAAGTTTTTCCTAATATCCAATCTAAACCTCCCCCACTGCAGCTTGAGACCATTACTCCTCGTTCTGTCATCTGATACCATTGAGAACAGTCTAGAGCCATCCTCTTTGGAACCCCCTTTCAGGTAGTTGAAAGCAGCTATCAAATCCCCCCTCATTCTTCTCTTCTGCAGGCTAAACAATCCCAGCTCCCTCAGCCTCTCCTCATAAGTCATGTGTTCTAGACCCCTAATCATTTTTGTTGCCCTTCGCTGGACTCTCTCCAATTTATCCACATCCTTCTTGAAGTGTGGGGCCCAAAACTGGACACAGTACTCCAGATGAGGCCTCACCAATGTCGAATAGAGGGGAACGATCACGTCCCTCGATCTGCTCGCTATGCCCCTACTTATACATCCCAAAATGCCATTGGCCTTCTTGGCAACAAGGGCACACTGCTGACTCATATCCAGCTTCTCGTCCACTGTCACCCCTAGGTCCTTTTCCGCAGAACTGCTGCCTAGCCATTCGGTCCCTAGTCTGTAGCTGTGCATTGGGTTCTTCCGTCCTAAGTGCAGGACCCTGCACTTATCCTTATTGAACCTCATCAGATTTCTTTTGGCCCAATCCTCCAATTTGTCTAGGTCCTTCTGTATCCTATCCCTCCCCTCCAGCGTATCTACCACTCCTCCCAGTTTAGTATCATCCGCAAATTTGCTGAGAGTGCAATCCACACCATCCTCCAGATCATTTATGAAGATATTGAACAAAACCGGCCCCAGGACCGACCCTTGGGGCACTCCACTTGATACCGGCTGCCAACTAGACATGGAGCCATTGATAACTACCCGTTGAGCCCGACAATCTAGCCAACTTTCTATCCACCTTATAGTCCATTCATCCAGCCCATACTTCCTTAACTTGCTGACAAGAATACTGTGGGAGACTGTGTCAAAAGCTTTGCTAAAGTCAAGAAACAGTACATCCACTGCTTTCCCTTCATCCACAGAACCAGTAATCTCATCATAGAAGGCGATTAGATTAGTCAGGCATGACCTTCCCTTGGTGAATCCATGCTGGCTGTTCCTGATCACTTTCCTCTCATGCAAGTGCTTCAGGATTGATTCTCCAATCATCTCTGTGCATCTAGAGCAGAGAGAATACATATGCACCAGCAGGAGACACAATTTTCTACACTCTGGGTCCTAGTGGCGCCACCCCCACAGTCTGGCACCTGAGGTGGCCGCCTCAGTTCGCCTTATGGTAAGGCCAGCCCTGGATGTCACCCACTGATGTTCTGAGGCATGTGTGGACCACAGTTCCATCTTACTCCCCGCTGTTGAAAGCCAGTGAGAAAGTGGTGGGGCCATTATTGGGTTTGATCTTCAAGGGCTCCTTAAGAGAAAAGATGCCAGCTTTTCTTTAAAAACCAACTGTTAGCTACTTGTTCAAGAAACCATCTCCTAATGCTCACATTCTCTCCACTTCTTTCTTTACAGAAAACTATCAGGAAGGTTGTGGCAAGACAATTCCAGCAGCATCTGCAGTGCTAGGGGCGTTTTATCCCAATCAGTTTGGTTTTAGTCCTGGATGCAGACTGGAGACTGTGCAGGCTGATGATCTTCTCCAGGTGTCTGTGTTGATTCTTTCAGATTTCTCAGTTGCTTTTGGAAACTCGTGGCCAGAAGGTAGCACTAACACTCCTTCAGGCCAAGAATGGATGGATGGAGTCCACTCTTTTCTTTCTGAGAGATCCCAGGGGATAGTATTGGGCAACAGTTTTCTTGCTTCGAGGTTGCTCTTGTGTGGGGTTTGGCAGAGTTCCTTTTTGTTCCACCTTCCTGTTCAATATGTATAAAGGGCCATTGGGAGAGTTAATGATGAGGTATCTGGATTATCGTACCGTCATTATCCATGACACTAATCTGTATCTCATCCAACCAGACCAGTAGAGTGGAGTGACTTACTTAGTGTCTGGTAGAGATCGAGGCATATATACAAATTATTTGTCTGAGATAAAGAGGAAGGTAACCTTTATCAGGGTAAGTGAAACAGTTGGACAAATAGCAGAGATTATAACAGTGGTCCTTTTTGAGGCCCGTGATTACTATTTTAAATTTAGATTCATAGCCTGAGAGGTTTTATTGTCTCCCCAGCAGCTCTTGGATGTCTAGTTGATAGTGATTGCTTTTTACAATTCTACAGGTCAGAAAGCTGTGACTTTTTTTGCTTTTGGAGGTGGCTTTCCCATGGCTAACTATGCCTTAGTCAGCTCCACACTGGAATGCTGCAGTGTGCTTTACTTGGGATTACATCAATCCCATCTGGAAATAGCAGTTAGTGCAGAATGCAGCAGCCCTCTTGTTAAGTGATACTTCTCCTACATGACTGTCTCCACACAACTTGACTCCAGGAGACTGCCAGCAGGTTTTAACCATGATTTCTGAACCAGTGTTGGGCACAGTCTGTCCTGGTGTGCATTGATCATTCAACTGTGTTGAGTGCCGATTCATCTGTACCCACTGCTGACACACCTTGTAGATGAGGTTGTTGAGACACCATGGTGGTATGGTTGCCATAAGATTTTATCACCATGTGTTTGGGAAGCCCTATGTCAGAAGGACATTGCCAGATATTTGAAAATTGCCATTAGCTGTAACTTACCCTTATCAGTTGGCAAATCACGTCTTCTTCCATACTGATTTTTTTTTCCATTTGTCAACCATTGATTTATTTTCCCATGTGTTTTGAGGAGAACTGAAATTAGCATTGCCCTTCTTGTCTAAGAATAACTTCAATTTACTGTACATGGTGCCTTTTTATGCCAAAACATCTTTGGGCACTAGTAACATCAATCGATGTCAACACGACTCTTGAATAATTAAGCAGTGCAGTCAAACCTCGTTTATCCAATAGCATAGTGGACTTAGAAGTAATGTGGATAAACAGGGTTTTGGATAATCAGGAGACATTTCAATGTACTTAATGTATCGATGTCTTTGATACCTGTTAGGAGATAGAAAAGAAGTACTTGTGGCACCTTAGAGACTAACCAATTTATTTGAGCATGAGCTTTTGTGAGCTACAGCGATGAAGTGAGCTGTAGCTCACGAAAGCTCATGCTCAAATAAATTGGTTAGTCTCTAAGGTGCCACAAGTACTCCTTTTCTTTTTGCAAAGACAGACTAACACGGCTGTTACTCTGAAACCTGTTAGGAGATACAACTCATTTCCGATCAGCAACTGTTGAAATAAACAAGGTTTGGCTAAAATGACCTTGTGCAGGGCATTTCCCTAGTCTAGGAAGCTTTTCGGGACAGAGACTGTCATTTTCTCGCTATTCGTGCAATGCCTAGTGCAATGGGGCCCTGAGCTGGTTGGCCTGTAGACACTACCACAATACAAATGTTTCATTGTAATGATGATAAATGACAAGACTGGGTTTGAAGGCCTGATGCTGTGTAAAAGTGAGGAGGAAATTATAGCGGTATAGGGCTAAATTTTGCCCACTGCTCTATTTGTGCAACCTCACTGAAGCCAGCAGGCAAGTCTGAGTGAACATTTGCCCCCGAGATTCTTTAAATTTTGTTTTTAATAGATGATGCTTGGTATAGAGAGAGAACTTCTAGAAAATAAGGACCTGATCCTATGCCACTGAAATTACTGGGAGTTTTGCCATTGACTTTCATGGGACTAGGATCAGGAACTTAATGCTCTTTATATGAGCCAGTCAGATTCCCTGAATCACCTCTCAGCATTTCATTTGGTTTATACTATTGTTTTAGAGTCACTGCACAACCAGCAAAGCAAGCATAAAAACACTGCATCTGATTCTCAGGTCTGTTAGGGCAGCTTTGTGCCTGTTTACTGGCGCAAGACTGCTCTAGAGTTGGCAGCTACAGTGACTGGAAGATTCCCTTATGTAGGGGAATCCTCTTCCATGGTGTAGACCTCCCAAAGTGGCTCATACATACTTCTCCCGATAAGTCCCTGGCATAGGGGGCATGGCTAGGGGAAAATGGGTGTGGCTGGGCTATTCTTATGCCCCACAGATTCCCATCTCCCAGATACCCCTCATTGACAGTTGGTGTAGTTTAGTGTAACCCTGAGGCTGTTCTAGACTATACTGAGAGCCAAACTGACACAGAATGGTCCCCACAGTCAGGAGGCATAAACAGCTACTTTTCAATCCTTTCCCCTGCTGCAAAATAGTGGCTGTTATTTTTTTAAATTTCATCAGTATAGTTGGAGAATTAAAACATAATAGACATTTAGAAACTTTCTCACTTTCCCCAACTATCTGCAACAGTTTCAAGATAAGTAATTATTTTTAAAATCACATTGAACAGAAGACTACTTTTAAAAGACTTATGCTTGTATCATAGCACAGATACTCTCTCTATATCTACTTTGTATCGTTAGTTATGCAAAGGCAAAGAAACTACACTTACACGGTAATTTTGTTTGGCAAGGTAAACCACAAAAGATATGCTGTGTCATGCCTTTTTATGAGTACGCAAGAATTGCCAAAGAAATCTAAATGAGATGATCGTTGTTAGGAAAAGAGGAAATAGCCCTGGTCAGTTATACAACACTGAGACTTGTAACCACTTGTGGTGGATAGTTTCAGGACCGGTTTAAGTCTAATTTAAAATTATTTTCTTAGTAGCTGACAGCAGCTTCCAAAGTGATCTTTATGTTACTCCATCACCACCTAAATTTTGTTGATTTGCTTTACATTCCCCACTAAACTGTGGCCTGGTAGTTACAGTAGTTGCCACATGAACAGGAATTGTTTGATTCTCTTGACCTATACTGTAAGACAGTTGTGAATTTAGGGAGGTGACAAGGGGGAAGACACTTCTAGCAGAAAAAAATGATCCTTGAAATTTACTGTGGACACGCTTGCTATAGTGACAGCTATTTTCAACTAAGTGTAGAGCAGCCGGTCACATGCTAGTTTGTCCATATGCAAAGAACAAAACCCACATTTCTCAGTCGAGATGACTTTGTTTCAGATTATGGAATGACAGCCCAAAAAAGAACAAATAATGGGTGAAACCTGGCTCCCCAAAAGTCAATGGCAAAACTCCCATTGACTTCAGTGGGGTCAGGATTACAGCCATTGTCTCCAAAGGGGAAGCCCTTGAGGAATTCCACCATGATTTCAACAATTTCCATCCCACCATCAACCTCAGCCTGGACCAGTCCACACAGGAGATCCACTTCCTGGACTCTACAGTGCTAATAAGCGATGGCCACATGAACACCACCCTATACCGGAAACCTACTGCCACTATACTTACCTACATGCCTCCAGTTTTCATCCAGACCACACCACACGATCCATTGTCTACAGCCAAGCTCTAAGATACAACTGCTCCAACCCCTCAGACAGAGACAAACACCTACAAGATCTCTATTAAGCATTCTTACAACTGCAATACCCACCTGCTGAAGTGAAGAAACAGACTGACAGAGCCAGAAGAGTACCCAGAAGTCACCTACTACAGGACAGGCACAACTAAGAAAGTAACAGAATGCCACTAGCCGTCACCTTCAGCCCCCAACTAAAACCTCTCCAGCACATCATAAAGGATCTACAACCTATAGAATCATAGAATCATAGAATATCAGGGTTGGAAGGGACCCCAGAAGGTCATCTAGTCCAACCCCCTGCTCGAAGCAGGACCAATTCCCAGTTAAATCATCCCAGCCAGGGCTTTGTCAAGCCTGACCTTAAAAACCTCTAAGGAAGGAGATTCTACCACCTCCCTAGGTAACGCATTCCAGTGTTTCACCACCCTCTTAGTGAAAAAGTTTTTCCTAATATCCAATCTAAACCTCCCCCACTGCAACTTGAGACCATTACTCCTCGTTCTGTCATCTGATACCATTGAGAACAGTCTAGAGCCATCCTCTTTGGAACCCCCTTTCAGGTAGTTGAAAGCAGCTATCAAATCCCCCCTCATTCTTCTCTTCTGCAGGCTAAACAATCCCAGCTCCCTCAGCCTCTCCTCATAACTCATGTGTTCTAGACCCCTAATCATTTTTGTTGCCCTTCGCTGGACTCTCTCCAATTTATCCACATCCTTCTTGTAGTGTGGGGCCCAAAACTGGACACAGTACTCCAGATGAGGCCTCACCAATGTCGAATAGAGGGGAACGATCACGTCCCTCGATCTGCTCGCTATGCCCCTACTTATACATCCCAAAATGCCATTGGCCTTCTTGGCAACAAGGGCACACTGCTGACTCATATCCAGCTTCTCGTCCACTGTCACCCCTAGGTCCTTTTCCGCAGAACTGCTGCCTAGCCATTCGGTCCCTAGTCTGTAGCGGTGCATTGGATTCTTCCATCCTAAGTGCAGGACCCTGCACTTATCCTTATTGAACCTCATCAGATTTCTTTTGGCCCAATCCTCCAATTTGTCTAGGTCCTTCTGTATCCTATCCCTCCCCTCCAGCGTATCTACCACTCCTCCCAGTTTAGTATCACCCGCAAATCATCCGCAAACCTATCCTGAAGGACAATCCCTCACTCTCACAGATCTTGGAAGATAGGCCAGTCCTTGCTTGCAGACAGCCCCCCAACCTGAAGCAAATATTCTCCAGCAACCATACATCACACAACAAAAATGCTAACCCAGGAACCTATCCTTGCAACAAAGCCCGTTGCCAACTGTGTCCACGAATCTATTCAGGGGACACCATCATAGGGCCTAATCACATCAGCCACACTATCAGTGGCTCGTTCACCTGCACATCCACCAATATGATGATATATGCCATCATGTGCCAGCAATGCCCCTCTGTCATGTACATTGGCCAAACCGGACAGTCTCTACATAAAAGAATAAATGGACACAAATCAGACGTCAAGAATTATAACATTCAAAAACCATCCAGAGAACACTTCAGTCTCTCTGGTCACTCGATTACAGACCTAAAAGTCGCAATATTACAACAAAAAAACTTCAAAAATAGACTCCAAGGAGAGACTGCTAAACTGGAATTAATTTGCAAACTGGACACCATTAAATTAGGCTTGAATAAAGACTGGGAGTGGATGGGTCATTGCACAAAGTAAAACTATTTCCCCATGCTTATTCCCCCTCCTCCCCCTCATTATTCTCACCTTCTTGTCAGCTGTTGGAAATGGACCATCCTGATTATCACTACAAAAGGTTTTTTTTCTCCTGCTGATAATAGCTCACCTTAATTGATCACTCTCATTATAGTGTGTATGGCAACATACATTTTTTCATGTTCTCTGTGTATATACACCTCTACCCAGATATAATGCGACCCGATATAACGCGGGTTCGCACACAACGTGGTAAAGCTCTGACATGCTGCTCTGAGCAGCGTGTTAAGGGTGCCATGCCATGCTGGGCTGGGGCTGAGGGGTTGGATAAGGGGCAGAGGGTCTCGGGGGTGGTCAGGGGTTCTCCCCGTTAGGGTCTGGGAGGCAGGAGCTGTGGAGGGGCACTTTTGAGGGTCCCGCAGTCCCAGAGTGGCCCGGGGGATTAGCAGGGGACCGGGAGCAGCCTGCTCCGCTTCCCTCGCCCCAACCCCAGCCATGTCGCTCAGGGGAAGGGGCTTGAGAGAAGGGATTCCCCACTGCACTCACCGGCAGCGACGAAAGTGAAGCAGCCCGGCCCCCGCCTGCTCCACTCCTCTAGCTCCCAGCCGTGGTGCTAGCTTCCCGCCGCAGGTGAGTGTGGGACCTTTCCCCAACCCCCCTGCCCCCCCCCCAGCGACATGGCTGGGGCCGGGGCAAGGAAAGCAGAGTGGGCTGGAGCCGCGTCACTCCACTTCCCGCCGCAGGTGAGTGCGGGGGCGTCCTTTCCCCAACCTCCCAGCACTCACCGGTGGCAGGAAGCGGAGCACCGCGGCTGGGAGGTGGCAGAGTGGAGTGGGCTGAGGCCAAGTTGCTCCGCTTCCCGCCGCTGCCAGTGAGTGCCTGTCAGGGGGCAAGGGGTGTGGATGGGGTCGGAGCAGTCAGGGGACAGGGAGCAGGGGGGTTGGGTAGGGGGTGGGGTCCTGGGGGTGATTAGGGACGGGGGGTCTCTGGAGGGGGCGGTCAGGGAGCAAGGAACGGGGGGGCCAAAACAAGTTCAATATAACACAGTCTCACCTATAACACGGTGAGATTTTTTGTCTCCCAAGAACCATGTTATATTAGGGTAGAGGTGTATATATCTTCCTACTGTATTTTCCACTGCATGCATCCGATGAAGTGGGTTTTAGCTCACGAAAGCTTATGCTCAAAAAAATTTGTTAGTCTCTAAGGTGCCACAAGTACTCCTCGTTCTCAGCACTGTGAGTTCCTCAGTCAGTAACATTCTGCATTTGACCTGAAAGACCGCAAGTGGCAGCTACCTCAAAGCTACTCCTGCAACTGGCTGGTACAGACTCCTCTATATTTAAAGGTTCAGCGCACAGGAAAAAGAATGACACCATCTCCTTTCAGTTACATAGCTCCACATACCACCCCATGCACTCCATTCTGACAACAAGCCAGTGGCAAACCTCAAAGGATGGAGTTCTATAAATATACCTTGGGCTAACTTCTTCTCTACTGATTGATTTCCATGGGATTACACAAGGAATGATTTTGGTTCCTCGAGAAGTTGGAGATGTGAACATGAAAATTGTTATTCAGTTTGTAAAAGTGCAACTCATTACAAAATCCTCTGGTTGTTTGTGCAACTTCTTAAAACCAACACACTCCACATCCCAATTTTAAAGGAAAAAAAATAGACTCCATCCACAAATTAAAAACCTGGTAGAACCTGTGCCCCTTGTTCTCACTGTTCAGAAATACACTTGAGAAAACACGCCATTCTCTGTTCCCTGAAGGTCTGCCTTTTCAAGGGGAAGCTAATACCAGACTCAAGGACTTTCTACTGATAAGTGTTTCCATCCTCCCACCAGCCTCTGGACGTTAATAGCTAGGGACTGTAGGTCAAATGTACTGGCTAATCTCAAGTTGTCATGGCAGAACATAGGAAGATAGGTGGCCCTCCATGTAGCTCTGTCTCAAGCTATATAGGACATTAGGCCCTGATCCAGCAAAGCACAAAGTGCGTGCTTAAAATCCTACTGACTTCAGTGGGACATAAGAATATATTTAAGTATCTTGCTGAATGAGGTCCTTAAAGAGGTAAGACTTGATCTACAGCAAACACCTTGAACTGAACCCAGAAATGAGCCGGAACTGAGTATAGTCTTTGAAGCATTGGTGTAATGTGCTTTCTGTGGCCAGCAATGGTGGCAGGTGAACCACCACATTCTGGGCAGCGTACATTCGGTGGGGTGATAGTGAATGAGGAAGGGTTACATGGCAGTGGGAACTATCTGGATCCCTTTATTAGTCAGTTCCACATTTGCTAACTTTTGTGAGGGATTCTTTTAATGGTGCAAAATATATGTATAGAAAGTTGTGTTTTGGGGTGTTAAGGCTGAAAGTGTGTTTCATTGGATTTCAGCTACCTCTTGTTTAACAAAGTTTTCTGTATGGAAATAGAAAGGACCTGCTCCTGTTCCCATTAACAGATCAATGGCAAAACTCCCACTGGCTTCAATGGAAACAAGACTGAACCCTAAATAAGGCCTAAGATAAAGGGTCATCAACGGAAAGATGGTAACAGTGATACATTTCTAAGGGTTATTATTCATCTATGATCAAATGTTATCTTAGACACAAAGAGGGAATTTTTATGAGCTGGGAAAACACTGAAAAGGAACTTGAAATAGTTTTCTCTCATGTCAATTCAATCCACAGGACAAGTAACATTTTCATATCTCGCCGTTCTAAGGGAATGCACTTCCTGGGTGTAAGAATTCAAAGAATTGATAACCAGCTTCATACAAATGCTGATGGAAAGGAGACCAGACAAGAAGACCTTTAAAAAACACAATATCAGGTTTCATCACATACCCCGAAGGACAGCCTCCCATGTAGACACATTCTGAGGAGTCAAAGTCTTGTTGAAGATAATGATATTTGTAAAAGTAGAAATGCAGAAAGTGATGGAGTGGTTTATAAGTAGGGGCTGTGACAGCAAGAGCATTACAGCATCAATACATTAGGAATAAAAGAGAGTTTTTTTTCAAAGACACAAGCGAAACCTCTGTCCCATTTAGCACTGCTTTCAACCCAGCTCATAGACAGCTATCTAAAGTGATGCAGTGACACTAACCATGTCCTTTCAAGTGATGAAATATGGAAAGAGACTTTTTAACTATCTCCTCTTATAACTCGGAAGAGGTAAAAATCTACGCTAAGTGGGTCTTCTCACCCATTCTCATTTGCCTGAAGAGAGAAAAGCAGACTTGCTATTACTAGCTCCAAAGGGTAACTTTGTGGGAACTGTACCATTGTATTAAATATACAACAAAAAGGGGGATGGTTTCCATCAGCCACATTCTGGCAAAAAAAGAGACAAGAAAAAGAAATCAGAGACTTTGTGCTCTGCGGAATCGAATGCCCTTGTGGTTTATTGTATATTAGAGAAAGAACCTGAACTATAAAAACCCATTTCCAGTTTGAAATTCTTCTGCACTGAAAAGGTACGAGGACCAAAATGAGAAAGAGACAGACACACAACTTTCAAAACAAAGAACCCCTTTGTAGATTTTTAGACTATAGCTGCTTCCAAAGGCAGGAGCAGGTAAAGTTCATCAGCACATTCACCACCCCTGAATAAAGCTTTGCCCTAAGAGCCAGGGTTTAGTCATCCGACCCAGGTTCCCTAGCAGAATCCCCAAAGAGCTGGTTGTCTGCTTCTTCCACTATAGCACACAACCAGTTCACTTAAGGTGAATTAACTTGCATGTTTTTCAGATAAAAGTTTCTCTTGCTTCAGTACCGATCAATGATGTTATGTAAGAGAAGCCACATCTCTCCTTCCCCCTCGCTCCCCCTTACTTCCCTACACCATTCTAAGCAGCATGGATCTGTGGGGAGGAAAGAAATCCGCTGTGGAATGACAGCAGCATTACGCCACAGCTTCTAGGAGCACCTGCTGCTGTATCCTCTCCATGGCAAGCAATGGCTGCTGGAACTCCTTAGTGACTGGTCATCTAGCTCTGCCTGTTCTCTTCCAGACTGCCCCCCAGGGGTGCTGAAACAATTTGTATAGTGGGGGTGCTGAGAGCCATTGAACCAAACTGTAAACCCTGGATATGATGGAAACCACTTCAAGCCAGGGGGTGCAGCAGCTCCCCCAGCACCCTTAGTTCCAGCACCTATGCTGCCTCCTGCGCCACCCAAATACCAACTGTGCAGGAATCCTGCCTCCCCCAGCAGTGGAGCCATACTAGTTCTGCTCTGACGGGCACCCTATGGGGCATGTAGGAGGAGACAAAATTTTCCTCCAATCTGTTGTTCTCCTCACACCCAAGCAACATGCCCCCAGCACAGACGTGCCATTAAACACAATGGGCCAGACCTCCCTGCTGCTGTACAAAAGTGCAAGGAGGGCAGAGTGCATGAAGCCTCCTTCCCCTGCTTGTCTCTGAGCAAAACGATTGCCTCTGACTCTGATGATATTGCCCACCTCAAAAGTGGGCAGGGAGGAAGCAGGGGCCCCCCTTTTATGGCTGTAGCAGCAGGCCCATTCCCCCTGCATGCTGATTTGCTCCAGGAGGCATTGTTGGTACTGTTGGTACATACAGAACAAGAATCAGTGTACACCTTGACGCTGTCCTGTTAGCTGGGCTCTACCCTCTTTAGATACTTACTGGCAAGGTCTTTGGTAACAGCAGCCACTGCACTAGAGCATTACAGTCCTATCTAGCCACAGGCTTAAATTCCATTCCCTGGCACATATGAGGATTCAGTCCTTTGGGGAATCTCAGCCCTTCTTGTCGAAAATAAACCAATAATGTGGAAACATTAAGTGGGGCGGCTCTATCCCAGTTAAGCCAAGCAGGCCCATTTAAATGATCTGAGGCCCTGGAAGGTACATGTTAGCTCTAGAAATCATGTTTGTGGCAGTATCTGTAGTTAAAACGTTACTGGAACACAAGTTCAGTCCCAGTGCTATGACTGCTCCAGAATCACTAAACGTATTAAAACTCTGGGAAAATATTGGTAACTATGACATGCCTGCTATTATATTATACTCTTACCTTTATGAAGGCAACAGCAGTAAGCCCAGAGAAACTGAATTCCTCCTGGGAAACTGAGTTGGAGAGCACTTTAATTGTATCCCAGTCAGTGACAGATTTAACAGTCAGCAAAGGCTGACCGGGCCTTGCCTGGTCCATGCCCCCCTCTTTCTCTCTCCCATCTGCCAGGGGCAGAGGGACAAAAAGATGGTTCCAGGTGCAGGTTTTTATTGTGGGGTCCCCACATGCCATCACAGGTCCCACATTCAAATAAACTCTCACTTCCCCTCCAGCCCCAGTAACCCCACTCTGCCCTCCCCTCTACCTCCCTTCCCACCTGCCCCGCTCCATGCCGTGCCGTCTGCTCCCGCTGCCCCGGCTTGGCACCACTGCTCCTGCCAGAGCCAGAGCTGCTGCTGCAGGAGTTGGAGCACATCGCTGCTCTGCCGCCAGAGCTGGCGTCAGAGCCGCTAGGAAGAGCAGCGCCCCAGGCCCTGCCGCCCGCATTTGAATTTGCCCAGGCAATGGGCGGGGAGGAGGGGCCTCCGACCAACATGGAGCCACAGCCACTGGTGGCCCCACTAACCGGAATTCACGGCAGAGCCCCCGTTTTGGAGGCCCTGGGGAAATTCCAGCGTGGGCAGTGGGGAGCAGCACTTTGCTCTTCCTAGACGCAGGCCGCAGAGAACGGCAGCAGCCTGCGCCAGGGATGTGTTGTGCGGCCGAGCAGCCCTGAGCCGGGGCCCTCCAAGTGCATGGGCCCCTCAGCAACTGCACCAGCTCCTCCTCTGCCACCTGCCCTCCTCACGCGATTCCGGGACCTCACCCTCACACGTAGCTGGGTAAGTTACCATGGCAAGGGGCCCCTTCACTGCCTCCGGGCTGATGCAGTCGCATGGGTTGCACGTATCTAACGCAGCTCCTGGCCATCACCCCCCATTTTCATCGGGGTGTCACTGCCAGGGAACCCACCCCCTACCTGTCCTGCAGTGCTATGCCTTTGCAAAATGCTACAGCACTGAGCATGCCCAGCAGTGTGGTAGTAATAGATGCTGCCTACCCATCATGCAGGGGTCACAGCCACTGGACATGCTCCTGGGCTGACGGGGCTGCTGTTGGGAAATGTAGTTTGTTCCCGTAGGGTCCATATCCTCCACTTGCTGTGGGACACAAAGTTTTTGTGTCTGCCTGCTCTGGCCTCTCCCCAGCCCCACAGCACTCTCCCCAGCCAGCCCCACTCTAGTTCTGCCTCTCTCTGCTAGATTCTGCACAGAAAATCAACTTTCTTTCTTTCTTTCTTTTTTTTCAGGATTACCCCTATAACTGAAGGAAAAATGAAACAGCACAAAAATACACTTTATTTAGGCCTATATACTTCCAGTTTAGTTATTCTCATATGGCAAGATGTTTGAAAATGAAAACCCTAAGTACAAATACAAGTCTGATTTTACAAAAGAAAAAGGAGATTCTGTCATTACAAACTGCCTCCAAAGATCCTAAGGAGCAGAAACTGTCATTTTGTAAACTTCCTGATCAACTCCTGCAGTCTGAAGTAGAAAGTCAAGAACTGCCTCTCAATTCATCAAGCATGAATCTAGGGTGACCAGACAGCAAATGTGAAAAATCGGGATGGGTGTGGCGGGTAATAGGAGCCTATGTAAGAAACACCCAAAAATAGGGACTGCCCCTATAAAATTGGGACATCTGGTCACCCTACATGAATCTGTCATTGTGTCAAGGTTTAATCAGGAAAACAATTTGTGCAGTACCACTGAAGTTGCACCTGTAGTCATGGCTGATGATATTTCCAGAGAAAGTTTGCTTGAAACCAGCACAAATGAAGACCATGTAGATGAGCTACAAACCAACCATAGGTGATCTTAAAACCAAAAAAACCCACCCCAATTTGAAAGGAGCAAAACAAAAAGCCCTGTAGATAAGCAGGTCTACAATGAAATGGATAGCTCAGTAGTTTGAGCATTGGCCTGCTAAACCTGGGGTTGTGAGTTCAGTCCTTGAGGGGGCCAATTAGGGATTTGAGGCCAAAAAAAATGGAGATTGGTCCTGCTTTGAGCAGGGGGTTGGACTAGATGACCTCCTGAGGTCCCTTCCAACCCTGATATTCTATGAGTGTTCCTGATGAACTAGGTATGAAGTGCCCAGCTAATAAAAGTTGCTTTCAAGATTCCATTTAATCAGCTGAGCAATTAAGTATGCTTGTATAGATTGGTCCTTTCCAGCCCACTGAAAGTGATATGCGAAAACGATAGTTTCCTTTTTTACCTACAAGCCATCATTTTTCATCTTCATTTTACAGAATGACAATAGCACTGCATGAAGATTTGCATGTCAAGTGGCTAGCAAACTCATATCTTTTAAATTTCACATATGGTCACATTTGTTGGTTGTTTGGAAATAAAGAAACTTGAAAACCAACATGGTTAACTGGGATTGGAAGAATATGCTCAAGTCAATGTCTGTTCATGGGAGGAGCAAACAACATGTAGTCATGTGGCAATTCTACAGTTTGAAGGGTCATAGTATCAATGCTTGTTTTAATAAAGAAGCATCTGAAAATATTAAAAAATGGTAAGTACTAAAAATATTGCTTGACACAGTGAAAACTTTAGGTAGTTTAGGTCTCCTCTTCCATGGTCACTGTGAAGTGCTGGAGAGAAACAATTGTGGTATTTACTTGAGCATCATTAAGCTACTTGCCAGACATAATATAACTTTTTCCCATCATATTAGTGATACCAAGATAATCAAATACTTGAGCAAGACAATTATTGATGATTATCATCAGAAACCAAGAGGCACATACCTAATAGCTTCAAAGAAGCTACGGTTTTATTGTCATTGCAGATGCAACCACAGATATTAGCTATACTGATCAAATAGTCATTTTGCTTCTCTTTGTTAATATTGATCATATCAAAGGACAAGTAGATATAAGAGAGAATTTTGTAAGTTTTGTGGCAGAATGAGGTAGATCCTACGTCCTTGTGTGCATAGGCGCTGACTCCGTGGGTGCTCCGGGGCTGGAGCACCCACGGGAAAAAAATGGTGGGTGCTTAGCACCCACTGGCAGCACCCCTATAGAGCCTCCCTCTCCCCGCAGTGCCTCCTGCCCACCAGTGGGCCCTGCTGATCAGTGCCTCCCTGTCTCTCCCAGCGCCTACCACCTGCCATGGATCAGCTGTTTCACAGCATCAGTAGCCACTGGGGGGGCAGGAGGGAGGAGCGAGGCGCAGTGCGCTCAGGGGAGGGGTGTAACTGGGTGGGGAAGGGGTGGGATGGGAAGAGGCAGGGGCAGGAAGAGGTGGGGCTGGGTGGGGCCTTGGGTGGAGTGGGGGCGGGGCCTTGGCAGAGCCAGGGGGAGCACCCCCTGGCAGATTAGACACTCGGCACCTATGATTATGTGACCAGTAAACTGATGTTTTATTCTGCAAGTATAGACTAGACCCCAAATATATGTCTGGACAGGTATATGAACGGGGCCAGTGTTATGGCTGCAATTTGTGGAGGACTGCGAGCAAAAAATGACAGAATATCTTTCAGGCAAAAGAGGCAAAATGTATGCACATTACATCTATTGCTTAGCTCATCAAATTAATCTAGTTCTGTTCCATGCTGCTGAAGATAAGACCAGTCCAGAACTGAAAGTTTTCTTCTCAGTTTTGTAGGAAATATATAGATATTTCACAGACTAACCATAGATGAAAAAAACTAATTATTAAGTATAAAAATAATCTTCAAACTCTGGCTCAAAAGAATACAGTTTTGCAAATGGGAGAGGAATTGGAGATGCACTTCAGGCCCCTGAAGACATTGACAGGATTGAGGCTGCAGATGAAATTGAACATATTTCTGAAGAACGAAGGAGACCTTTACATTTAAAGGCATTCTGCAAGACTAGATAGGAAGCTCAAATGAAAGCCACTGAGGCAATGATAGTAAATTTTCAGCGTATAATTGAATGCCTAGAAGATGAAACTGTCACTGAACACAGGAGTAGTGAGAACATACGATAAGCAAAAAGCAACCTGTCTCTGATGGATTGGATGTTCTACCTAAATCTGTTATGGTGGCATAGGATCTTAGTTATCATGGCTGCAGCCTCTGGAATACTTCCATCAAATAATATTGACCTGTTCCAAGTCCTCCAAACATTTGACAGCAAAGTGAACAAGATCAGCAAGCTCAGATCTGAAGAAAAGTATGAGGAAATTGTAGAAGAATCTCAGAACAGGTGGGAAACAATGGGTTTTGAAAATGCAAACGATCCAAGCCACAGGAAGAGACGTGTATGCCACATGGATGATGAATTTGTCCACGATTCTGTGTTAGGTGCAAAGGATAACCATCAAAGGAAATATTTTGAGGTCTTAGGCAATATGGTAGGGGAACTAAAATCTTGGTATGAGGGATTTCAAGAGGTAGCTACTCTATTGGGTTTCCTCCATCCCAGCAGACTTCAAAATATAATGCTAGAAGAGTGAAAGGAAGAAGTTCTTAAACTCATGGAAAATACTCATATTTTTCTTTGGACTTGGTTCATGAGATCATGTCTTTCAAGATGTGTTATTTTACCAAGGACACAGAGGTGTTCATTTTGTCAAGTGGAGTCCAGAGGTACCTGAATTTCATAATGTCAAGTTCTCTTGATGATGTTTTACCAGAAATGGAAATGTGTCGACTCTCTCTCACCATACCAATTGGAGTGGCTAGTGCTGAATGTGCAATGAGCACATTAACACATGCCAAAAAACTACACGCATTCAACGCTAGTTCAGACATGGCTGGGTGACCTTACTTTCCTTTTAGAGTAGCAGCCGTGTTAGTCTGTATTCGCAAAAAGAAAAGGAGTACTAGTGGCACCTTAGAGACTAACCAATTTATTTGAACATAAGCTTTCGTGAGCTACAGCTCACTGCATCCGATGAAGTGAGCTGTAGTTCACGAAAGCTTATGCTCAAATAAATTGGTTAGTCTCTAAGGTGCCACTAGTACTCCTTTTCTTCTTACTTTCCTTGCAATTGAGAAAGATGAGATAGTAAGGCTGGAGCTCAACGGCGTCACAGAACAAATTGCCAAGGACAAATGTTGCTGTGGTGCAAGGGTCCAATTATTGGAATTCACAAACAAACACGATTTGGGTGAGATTCCACTTCTGTTGAGGCCTGTACTTTTAATTTTTTTAAAAAGCTGTTTATGTTTTAAAAATCCTAAGGTGATAGAGAGACAAGGCGGGTGAGGTGATATCTTTTATTGGACTAACTTCTGTTGGTGAGAGAGACAAGCTTTCGAGCTCACACATAGATCTTCTACAGGTCTAAGGTGATGTGACCATTAGGCCCTACGCTGCATGTTTGCTGACCATGCTCTCATGACCCTTAAATCTCCCCCTTATCCTAATGGAATATCAGCCATAATATTTAACAAAAAGAAAAAGAGTACTTGTGGCACCTTAGAGACTAACCAATTTATTTGAGCATGAGCTTTCGTGAGCTACAGCTCACTTCATCGGATGCATACCGTGGAAACTGCAGCAGACTTTATATATACACAGAGAATATGAAACAATACCTCCTCCCACCCCACTGTCCTGCTGGTAATAGCTTATCTAAAGTGATCATCAGGTGGGCCATTTCCTGCACAAATCCAGGTTCTCTCACCCCCTCACCCCCCTCCCAAAAACCACACACACAAACTCACTATCCTGCTGGTAATAGCTCATCCAAAGTGACCACTCTCCCTACAATGTGCATGATAATCAAGGTGGGGCATTTCCAGCACAAATCCAGGTTTTCTCACCCCCCCACCCCCATACACACACAAACTCACTCTCCTGCTGGTAATAGCTTATCCAAACTGACCCCTCTCCAAGTTTAAATCCAAGTTAAATCAGAACATCTGGGGGAGGGGGGTAGGAAAAAACAAGGGGAAATAGGCTACCTTGCATAATGACTTAGCCACTCCCAGTCTCTATTTAAGCCTAAATTAATAGTATCCAATTTGCAAATGAATTCCAATTCAGCAGTTTCTCGCTGGAGTCTGGATTTGAAGTTTTTTTGTTTTAAGATAGCGACCTTCATGTCTGTGATTGCGTGACCAGAGAGATTGAAGTGTTCTCCGACTGGTTTATGAATGTTATAATTCTTGACATCTGATTTGTGTCCATTTATTCTTTTACGTAGAGACTGTCCAGTTTGACCAATGTACATGGCAGAGGGGCATTGCTGGCACATGATGGCATATATCACATTGGTGGATGTGCAGGTGAACGAGCCTCTGATAGTGTGGCTGATGTTATTAGGCCCTGTGATGGTGTCCCCTGAATAGATATGTGGGCACAATTGGCAACAGGCTTTGTTGCAAGGATAAGTTCCTGGGTTAGTGGTTCTGTTGTGTGGTATGTGGTTGTTGGTGAGTATTTGCTTCAGGTTGCGGGGCTGTCTGTAGGCAAGGACTGGCCTGTCTCCCAAGACTTGTGAGAGTGTTGGGTCATCCTTTAGGATAGGCTGTAGATCCTTAATAATGCGTTTGAGGGGTTTTAGTTGGGGGCTGAAGGTGACCGCTAGTGGCGTTCTGTTATTTTCTTTGTTAGGCCTGTCCTGTAGTAGGTAACTTCTGGGAACTCTTCTGGCTCTATCAATCTGTTTCTTTACTTCTGCAGGTGGGTATTGTAGTTGTAAGAAAGCTTGACAGAGATCTTGTAGGTGTTTGTCTCTGTCTGAGGGGTTGGAGCAAATGCGGTTGTATCGCAGAGCTTGGCTGTAGAAATCCATACCTGATCTACAGTTTCAGTTCACTCAACATAAGATTCTCCTAAAGATACACTCGCATAAAAGAGGAATATTAAATGTTGGTGGCATAGGAAAGCTCCGGGTTCATTGATGTTCATGCTCGGGTCTGTGCTAAGGTGAAGGGTGTTTGGAGAGATGTGTGGGACAGAATACATTTTAATTGTGGATATTCCTTTAACACTTGGAACTTTCAAACTAACTCGGATGCAGGTGGAATTAGGCTATACAAATTCTCAGGGACTCTGTTTCCTTTTGAGCTGCCCTTGTAACCAAAGAGCTTATCTTGCACAGATGGAAATCTTGTTATTCTCCCAAGATCAGAGACTGGTCAAATACGTTATCAGAAATGACAGATCTTGAATATTCTGTTCTTACACAGAACTCTTCTTCAGGTCTGCTTCTTCAGACCTGAAGAAGAACCGGGTGTGAGCTTGAAAGCTTGTCTTTCTTACCGACAGAAGTTGGTCCAATAAAAGATATTACCTTCCCCACCTTGTCACTCTTATTTTGATTTAAATCAGGCTTATTTGAATCAAAATAAAGAAGCTAAAGTAACACTGGTTTAAACCAACATAAGAGTGTCCACTGGTTTAACTAAATCTGTTTAAAACCACACACAAGTTAAATCAGTGCAACTTTTTCATGTGGACATGCTGTCTGTTACAGACTAATCATTACCTTTCTTGGTTTAACACTGTACAATTGCGTTTTACATACAAGCAAAGCTGCTGAATGATATTCCTAATGGATCAGATTTTTCTAACATCTATCTCTTTGTTCTTTTTGTCTTTCATCTTTTTACTTCCGTGCTGAATTCTTTACAGAGGATTCCTCTCCTCTCTTCTCCCAAAACTTTTATTTTTCTCTTCTAGCTCTTACTCATTCTATCCATCTTTCTTCCTACAGTAGAGGCACATCAATGACTATTTGTTAATAACGACATTTTAATGATTGGCGTGTTTGCATTTACTTCCTATCTACGTTTATTTGTGGGAAAAATATTTAAAATGAATCAAGATTTGGTTAAAAGAAGAACAGGAAAAAAGAACACCCCCCACCCACCCACACATACTCTGCAGACATGCTTGTTTAAGCCATCACTGTCTTACCCTCACCCCATCTTGAAACTCCGGTATTCAATGTAAGGGTCATGCTGAGTCACTGACAAAGGTTAATAAGCACAATGTTGCAACAGCAAACACCCATTAGAGGAACAAAAGAGCTGTTGACAGTTAACAGTGCATAGCTAATTCTGATTAAAGGCTAGAATGTGTCTTTAAGGAACCATATGTAGTGATGGGAGGTTCAGAAAGGGTTGTGTAACAAGGAGAATTCTGGGGTTCTGGGGAAGTATATTCTGCAGCAGAAACTCTCTCACCCTCTTGCAGGATGCAGAATGCGATCCTCTCCACATAGCGACATGGACAACCTCTCTTTTGCATTTACATTAGCTCCACATTGGTTACCATTCTGAAACCTGTCAATTTGCTCCTCCAACCTTCAGCAGATCCAAAGGACTCAGACATGGAGTTACTGATGATCCGCTCTATGCCAGTTTTTGGGTTGGCCTGTCTGTCCACAAGATCAGTGAGACTGGTGGAGAGTTCCTTATTGTGTACCCCTCAGAATGGTGTACTTAACAGCTATAATGACAGGTGTCAGAGTAGCAGCCCTGTTAGTCTGTATTCGCAAAAAGAAAAGGAGGACTTGTGGCACCTTAGAGACTAACAAATTTATTTGAGCATAAGCTTTCGTGAGCTACAGCTCATGAATGCATCCAATGAAGTGAGCTGTAGCTCATGAAAGCTTATGCTCAAATAAATTTGTTAGTCCCTAAGGTGCCACAAGTACTCCTTTTCTTTTAACAGCTATAAAACACTTACACTTTAATAACAATGTACTAATACTTTCAAGAGAAATGCAATAAGCATGACTATTTACATTTCTTTCCAAGGAACGTGATTCCAGATTCCCTGCCACTTGATGCTGGGATGACTTGGGGTTGTCAGACACCCTGTTTTGGAGAAAGAAAATTTAGAAGCAAGACCAACATTTCTTTTCTTCCTCAGTAGTGCAACATTACTAGCAATTAGTTCAGAAAAAGGGAGGGAAAGCATTACGGTCCCTCAGGCTAACATTTTTTCAAATCACTGCTTGGAAAACTTGCCTATCAAAGCCTGTGTTCCCTGAGGGTGACAAGTCTAGTGTTTGGTGAATATACGCCCATGTGGCTGCTTTATAAATCTCCTCATTTGAGGAATGTGCAAAATGTAGCACAATGCTGTTGACCCGGTCCTGTGGGCTCTAACCAGGCAGGGGTCGTATCTGAGAAGAAAAAGGCAGTAACTCTTTCAAGCTCTACTCACAAATACATTCCACCCACGTTGAGGCATGGCTCACAGTCCATTGCGCAGATATTCAAAACAGATTTGTACGTGGTCTTTGTGCTCCTTGGTCTTGTGTCTCTCTCAGTGGAGTCCAAATACACTCCACTCTGCTGGACTTCTTGTGCTTTTCTTCCCCTCATTGAAGCTCATGGACCCCCACTGAGCTTCTTGGCTGTCCCTCAAGGAACCTCAGATGCCCCATTGGGCTCGTAGGCTTCTTGGGTTTGCCCTCTCCTTTTTCCCAACTCCCAGTAGATTGTGCAGGCCTTCATAGTGTAATCCTGCGGCAAGTGCTTTGAGCAGTGAAATAGTTAATAGTTTAAATGTCAACCTTATTATCTGACTTGGCATCCATGGAAATGTATGGGACAATTTACACCTCTCAGAGCTATTGTTTCAGGTTCAGCTAATGCAGGCATCTGTTACACTTGATTCACCTTTTTTGAGGCTGTTTCCTCAACCATAATACCTAGAAACTTGCTTTAAAAAAGGGCATGGCTTCAGGAGAATAAGGCAGCATGAAAGAGGTTCTGGTACACTGTTCTGCCACATAACAGCTTATTCTGAGTCCTGGGTTTAATTCACATTGGTGTGTCCATGTCCTGCTGCTTGTAATAAAATATGTTCTTAATCATTCTCTTCTCTAGATTAGGCCCTAATGAACAAGAGGGAGCCTACTGACA
Organism: Caretta caretta; assembly: GCF_965140235.1. Taxonomy (NCBI): domain Eukaryota; kingdom Metazoa; phylum Chordata; order Testudines; family Cheloniidae; genus Caretta; species Caretta caretta. The sequence continues at coordinate 134,910,291 of NC_134208.1, read as the reverse complement.
AATTGGGAAACTGAGGCACAAAGAAGTGGGAAACTGAGACAGCACTGGAGAGGTCATCATTCTATGGTTCCTCCTAACATGCACACTTCTGTAGAAAAGTAATCAGTTACATTTGGGATTTATCCCAAAGAATCATTGGATTAATCCTCACCAGAACTGTTAGGCTAGTCTTGTACAGCAGTGTGATCATGAAAGACAGGATTGGGTCATGTTTTGGTGGAGGCAGTGAAAAGCTGTTTTGTAGGCCCACCAAAAATGCTAATACCAATTCGCCAAAACCAAACCAAATGGCAGTAAATTAAACAGCTGGCATTGAGATGATTTGGAGTGAAGGAGTGTTTCAGCATTGTGGATAGCTCTTTTGCTGTCTTGAATTTTATTAGGTTCTTTTGAGTTTCTCTGGGATTTAAGGAAGAAAAGGCAGAGGAAGGGCGTTGCACAAACTTTGTGTCCATTTTTGTGCTATGGATGCTCCCATATACACATTTTTACAGATAGATTACCTGGCAATTGCAATTACCTGCACATTTCATTTTCTATTAAGATAAATATTTCTATAACATGCCTCCTAACATACAATTAGGAGCAGTGACTCTGCTGCATAGGGCTTTCATCTTCACATGGAACACACACATGACAAAAATATGGGTAATTTTCAAACGTCATCAGAGCTTTCACATATTATTTCCTTTGTGTTTCTTTCGGTTTAGAAGACATAAAAGTGCCCGTACACAGGGTCTGAGTGCCCTGCCAATTGCTACAAATTATACAAACAAAATGATACAATACAATCTATTATTGTTATAATGCCATTATAACACACCATTTGGTCTGAAGAAGGTGGGGGGGGGGGAAGCCACAAAATGACACTTTGCATAAATTATAAGAATTTCAGCAAAGCTTTCCACTGTTCAAACAAGAACAATAGCATTCTCTACACGGGAAAAACATCTGTAAGAGCCATGAGTTTGTTTCTTTTCGGCAGGAGGGCCTTGGCCATTTCAATCTATGGATGCCCTGAAAGTCATGGGTAAATGTCATGGCTCTAAAGAGAAGATGGGATTCTTTATGCAGATGGGGTTAACATTAATTTAGGCCTTGTCTACATGGCAGGCATGTCTGCAGCAAGGGAGATTTAGGTTGAATAATAGGAAAAACATTTCTAACAATAAGGGTAATTAAGTACTGGAATAGGCATCCATGGAAGGTTGTAGAAACCGCATCACTGGAGGTTTTTAAGAACTGATTAGACAAACACCTGTCAGGGATGGTCTAGGTCGGGGTTCCCAAACTTGATTCACGGCTCATTCAGGGTAAGCCCTGTGCCACTTCCCGCAGCTCCCATTGGCTGGGAATGGCGAACCGTGGCCACTGGGAGCTGCGAGCGGCCATACCTGCGGACGCACAGGTAAATAAAGTGTCTCGTGGCCCCCCAGGGGCTTACCCTGAACAAGCCAATAACCAGGTTTGGGAACCCCTAGGTATACTTAATCCTGCCTCAGCACAGGGGGCTGGACTAGATGACCTCTTGAGGTCTTTTCCAACCCTACATTTCTGTGATTCTACAATTCTATTGGAAAGGTTTTTCTGCTATACCTAGACCAAAATAACGTGTTGGCTTAAACTATTCCCATGTGAATCATTGAGCCCCACACAAGTCTATGGGGTTTTGGTTGGTTGGTTGGTTGGTTTGTTGTTTTTTTTTCTAAATAACTGCACAGCATTTTGTGCAAATATCCCATGGTGCAATGTATTGGTGCTAAACTCTATGCATTCTGAGATTTTTCTTGCAAAGCATTGTGGGATACCTACTGGAGCCTGCTGCAATTCTGGGAGTGGGGTCAAATTAACAAACTCCCATGATTGCTTTCCTGGTATCCCATAATTCTTCTGTTTTTATTGATCCACAGCCATTTTCAAACTGCTGTCAGGCAGCATGAAGGAAACACTGTTGAGCCTTAAGATCTCGGCAGTCATTTGTAGGAACAGAGTGCTCCAGATGTATTAGCAGTCACAGAGCTGGATGGCTTTGGATGAGCTGGGATGCAGCCTCCGAGATGCCATGCAGATACTGCTAGAGGAGGAGGAGAACGATAAAACTGAGCAGTTACTTCTGCATCATATTTCCATTGAGTGGATTCACTTGGTGGAGTGCCACTTCTGTGCTCAGCCCACCAGCATGACAGGTGGGCTAGGGCTGTGATGCAGAGCTGTGATGACCACCTGTGGCAGCAGAACTTCAGGAAGCAGAAGTATTCCTGGAGATCTTTGCAAAGCTCACTCCGGACTGCAGCAGCAGAACACCAACAGGTGAGTTCCATCCGGGGTTGAGAAGAATGTGACCACAGCCCTCTGGAAGCTCTCCATCCTTGCTCGCAAATTCTCCACAGCTTTGAGAGGGTGAGTACAGCAGAATTAAGCCACGCTCCAGGCCTGTCCCAGACCTACTGACTTCTACTCCATGGAATTCCTACCTTGTGTTGTATCCCCAAAGGGATTCCATAAACTCAAGGAAAAAGAAAGTGCGACATACCACAAAGCTCTGCCTTTGATTCCATTTGAACATACTGTGAGGTCCCTACGATAGCATGAGGGGAGAAAATGATCAGGCCCCAAGTGATCTATTTACTCTAGGGCCTACCTCTGATCTGGGCAAAGGTGTCAATATTATAGAACTGCCTGGCAACAATGTCAGTAAACTCTTCCTTTCTTGATTTTTCTCACAATGTTTTTAGTTAAATGCCAATCTGATAATCTCTCAGAAGTATCCCATCAAATATACCAGTGATTAAATGTGGGGAACAGCTGACCAAGATGAAAACAATAAGAAAAATTAGCACTGAAGGACAGGCCCAATGGTTTGGAAATCACTTACATAATGTTTTCTAGTATTCATTCACACAAGAAAGTGTCACAATTCAACACAGCTGATGTAACTAGCAGTAAGAAAAAGTCTATCTAAGCCAAGTCTGAGTGATGCTGAGGGTCTGCCCAGAAATATTCTTCAGTGTTGAAATCCTCACTCCAACATGACCACATGTGAAAGCAGCAACAGTGAAATCAGGCCTTTGCCTTGAGAAGCATCATTACCAGTAAAGAAATATGGCTTGCATAAGAAGGATCCAGTCCCACAACCCTTGTTTGTGTGAGTAGTCCTGTCTCACCCAAGCAGTCCCATTGAAATCAATGGGACTGCTTGGGTGAGTAAGACTACTCTGATAAGAGCAGCTGGATCAGACCCTAAGGTGCTCAATTTCCATAATCAACTGGAAGCTGAGGATACTCCACACCTTGCAGCTCACAATCCTGACTGGGAAAAAATACAACCAAGAACTAGAAGAATGGAACTACTCTCTGACTTACTAAAAAAAACAAGAAGGCCTCCCAATTTTCTAGTGTTTGTCCACCAGATATTACCTGATTTGATCTTATCCAAAAGACAGAAGAGTCCAGTTAGGCTCTCTCTTTATATTAAATTATTCTGACCGGAATAATAACTAGACACAAAATATCCCAGTGAATGTATGCATTGTTATAAGACACTTTTCCTCACAGATTTTAGTTCTGCTTACTTAATCATTCATGCTTTGTCCATGAATATGAAAATACCTTGATCACTATGCAGTAAGAGTCATCTTGGCACCATCTGTTTATATTTGAGATCTGAACCTTGTAAATAATAAAATGTACTTTGCTCACAAACTCATAGTTCCTAGCAAGAGAGTAGTTATAATTGATTAAAAGTACAGTATTGAAGGTATTACTGGCAGCAAAATTTTGGTCTCTGTCCACTGAAAGGATTGCTTCCTTCCCATTGTCTACCTTGTAGGAGACTAATATATAAAGTCACAGGATCATTATCTGTATATTACTCTATTTGTACTGATAATGTGCTTGGCACTGTACAATAATCAAAATAAAGATAGGCCCTACCCTGAAGAGCAGTTCACAGCCTACTTTTAAGCCTCTTCACCTTCCCTGAAGACCCCAGAACGAATGAGTGAGCTTGTTTACAGGTCTATAGCTCTAAAAGTAATGCAGCGGGCTTTCCTTATACCTCTAAAATAGGCATCATAGCTCTAAAAGAAGGCAAGGAGCACCTAAGGGCATCCGTCTTTCATAACCACAGAGCACACAAACTGGAAAGAGTTAGGTCTCCTGTATCAGGCTCCCTGGGTACACACAATTGGATGAAAATATAGCCGTGGTATAGCGGTTAAAAAAAGAAGTGAGTAAACTAACCTAAACTAAACTCCATGTTACCCAAATGAGAAGTGAGTAAGCTCACTTTACCCTTGACTACACTACTAGGGACAGTTGTGGATGTTTTAATAGAATGATCCTGTTTGATGGATCAGGATTATGTGATCTGGCCCAGACTAATCAGGCCTCAAGAGGGGATGGGAGACAAGACTTTTTGCAGGGTTGGGGTGGGATTTTGTATGGGAGTCACAGCTTTTGAGCAACAACAGGATCTACCAAGAAGGAAGAGTCTTCCTCATCAAGAGGGACCTGAACATAGGATTTATACCCTACCCTCCTAAATGGGACTGGCCCAAAGGGAAAAGCACACTCTTATGAGTTGGGTGAAACATTATGGATTGAGTTTGAACCAATCCAAATTGTGTGACTGAGTCCTCCATTTAAGACAGTTGTAAAAGATAGTTAAGGAGCCACACCTAAAACAAAACCTAATAGAATCTGCCCAGAAACTAGCACCAGGTGAGTGGAGGGTTCGCCTGGGTCTTGTGACAAACTTGGGGAAATGTTCGGGTGGAGAGGAACACACAGAAAACTGAAATGATGGTTTGGAAGAAACCTAGAGAGAGGTTTTTGGGATCAGAGTGCATGCTGAAAAGAGCACTCTCCGTGCTCTGAGCAAAAGAAACTATTTCCTGGTACTTGATTCCTTCTGTGTTTAGAGATATAGGACTTTGCACATTCTTTGTAAATAAACAAAACTTAAAGAAATATCTGACTATCACCAACTTCTACTCCCAGCTGGACACCCACAGGACCAGAAACTTTGACTAGCCAAGTAGGTTAGAAAAGGGGCAACAATAGGTTGATCATTTTAAGTGCTTTAATTCTCATAGCCAATTTTAAAATGAGGAATTAGTTGCCAAAGGAGGGAAATTTTACAGGAGGCAAAGCTGAATATGATTATTCATATCAGTGAAGTTTAGACAAGTGTATTACAAAATATCTATACAACGGAGGGGTCGAATGGAGATCTGAACATGCTATTGGCCACCCTACACCGCATTAAAAATACCTTACATCTCTTAGGCTACCCATTAAATAACAGATAGTATGTCCTGTTAATTGTTAGTGTGTTCTGACCTTAGACTTTGACCAGGTATTTAATAACACCATCTGCTGTCTGCGTCTGCAATACTGTTATTTTTACATATGGATTACTCTTCTGTCTTCAAAAACAAGGCTGTAATAACAGTGCTAAATGGTAGCAGAACCAAATGAGATTTAAATTACACCGTCCAAGTAAAACATGAAGGGAGAACAGAACACCAAAAATACATCAAACTTATTTTACTGGCTTAAATCTAAAAATCCTATCTTGCTAGAAGGTTGATTAGCTGTAGCTCAAGTCTTGCTGTCCTTACTTGGGGAAAAGTCCTATTGTTTTGCCTGAGAGAGGACTGTGGGTGAAATTTACCCCTGTGCAGGCTGCCTGCACACACCCTGCATTACTTGAGTCCTCAAAATAGGCTGACCCTTTGGACAGAGGTGAAGTTCACCCTGGAGGATGAGCTCTTTACTCTTTATTTGCATGCCCTCTCCTCCCCACCCCCCCAAATCAACCCAGCAAATAATATTTTAAAGAGACACTGTTGAGTATTTTAGGCCACAAATAATTAATCACTTGAAATTCAAATATTCCTCCTAATTATATCTATAATGGTATTTGGTTTTTAAAAATACATGTATTTAGCTCTGAATGACCAACTTTATAAGAGCCCACATATGCAAAGGCCCCAGTCCAGCTCTCATTGAAACTGATGGGACTTTTGTCATTGCTTCTAGTCTGGGGCAGGATCAGGTGCAAAAAGAATTGTGCATTTATCTATTGCTTCAGGGTCTTATATGTAGCGTTGCCAACTCTCAATTTGATTGCATATCTCACAATATTTGGGATTTTCCTTAAAACCCAGCTCCTTGAGTGAAACACTGACCCTACTGAAGTCAATAGCAAAACTTCCCTTGACTTCAGTGGGTCAGACTTTCACTCCAGAATTGTGTGATTTTTGTGAGCGTCCTTTTTTGTTTTGCTTTAATAAAAGCTGAAAGTGCCTAGCCCTTACACTTGTGGAGAAAAGCTTGAAAACCTTAAAGGCTTAAAAAACAGAAGGCAAATTAAAAAAAAAAATCCCAAGGTGATTTATTTTTTAAAGTCAATTTCATGATGTTTAGGGAACCTGAATGTTTTGTCATTGGCAATACTGCTAATCACTATAGTATCTCAGTGTGTATGCACTGTAATAATGAATCATGCATCCTCTCTAGCTTTATTTGTGCGTGAGACCTACCAAAAGTGCTTTGCCTTTTTTCCTACTGAAATGGAGAGGTTAACTTTTAAAACCAAACATATGAATCTAATCCGGAGGGTATGTAAAATATGGGGGCTGAACTATTTGACAGCATTTGAAAGACGCATGTCTTGACATGTTTTCTATTAGAAAGGATTTTAAGCATTACAATCTGTCAAATGAGGTATCTGGTTACATCTGAAAAGGGGTTCTTACCTTTTCCTCCCACTATATTCAGGAGGAAGGCATCTAGAAGTCTGATTCTGAAGCCCTAATGAACAGACACACTGACTTATTTTATAAATATGTGAAATGATGTATGTCTGTCTTTTTTCCCCTGTAGTTGCTAGTTTTGGAAGAAGAGTTGAAAAAAACCTAAGCAGATTCTTTACATATTTACTCTGCATCAAATTCTGAATCATAGAAATGTGTAAGTATATTTATGTATGTTATCTAACCTCAATTCAAATACACTAGTGGAGCATGTTATGTTGGGTTTGGCATTTATAAACAGCCTAGCTATAATTTCCATAACTGTTGTAAAATAAAATTTGTATAAATTACAAGCAATATATAAAATCTAGGCAGAATTTATTTCTAAAAATATCTGTCACTTTGTGTACCCTGCATACAATTTACCTCTTGTGCATGTTCTTTTAAATCTGTTCATGGGGAGTATTACACTACCTGTGAGCAACTAGGAACTTGTACAAAGATGCAAAAAGTCTTGGACCAAGTTTCCAAACCCTGCTGACCTATTCAGCAAAAAGTCTGCCAATGCATGGAACTCTTTTAGTTCTTGTAAGCAAGCTCTCTCATCAACATGCTTCTTTCCAGCTTGTGTTGGCCTTTCCAGTATGGTCCGTTCCAAAGGAAGAGGGGCTTGAGCACATTATGTGATTCACTATAATGTATATGATATATTTTTCAAAGTTACTTAACAAAAGGTTGGACTCCTGGTGACATAGTTCTCCTTAAGCATGTACACACACTACAGACAGCAGTTTAGACATGCTGGACTGGGATTCCAGCTCTAGCCAAGCAAGCATGATGTTCTCAAATGCTGTGGTGATCTGTTAGCTACGTAACCTTTTGACCTTGTGTTGAATGGCATTGTTTCTGATCTCACTGGGCCAATTTCACCCCGGTTTAAGTCCAGTAGTTTCAGTAGAGTAACGCTATGGAGGAATGTTGACCAATGTGTTTCAGGGTTGGAGCACCCACGGAAAAAAAATTGGTGAGTATTGAGCACCCACCGGGAAGCCTCCTTATCAGCGCCTCCTCCACCCCCCAGTGCCTCCTGCCCACCATGGCTCTGTTGTTCTGTGGCGTGCAGGAAGTGCTGGGGGGAAGGGGAGGAGCAAAGATGGGGCACGCTTAGGGGAAGAGGCAGAACTGGGCAGGAAGCTGTGGGGGAGGGGGTGGAACTGGTTGGGAAGAGGCGGGGCAGGGTGAGGTGGGGTGGGGCCTTGGGGGAAGAGGTGAAGTGGAGGCAGGGCCTGGGGCACAGCTGGGGGGAGCATCCCCTGGCACATTAGAAAGTCAGTGTCTATGCCAGCACACTAAAATGGTGAGGACCCTCGCCACTGGGATATTCTGATGTGGGTCTCTCTGTCTCTCCTGTTGAACCTGTTCCACTTTGGATAAACATTGAGCGTTGCAACACCTAAGTTCCTTTGTGGATCCGGGCCAGGGTGTATCGCGAATGAGGTGGAGGATTCCAGGAAGAGAAAAGAGTCTCATGGTGAAGACAACTGAATGCTGCCCTGGAGAACTGAATTCTATCACTGCTCCTGCCACAGTTACTATGTGATGCTGGGCAAACTACTTAAAAAAGCTTTTCACAGGTAATCACTAATTTTGTGTTCCTTATTTTCTGGGTATCCAACTTGGGACTCAAAGGTCTGCTTTGCAGAAGTGCTGAGCACTCACAGCTGCTGCTGAAGTGAATGGGAGTTGTCTTTTGAACATATGAAATGTATATGATGTTAAGTACTCAGAAAAATCAGGTACTAATTATCTCAAATTGGGCACCCAAATTTAATCTCTCTGCATCAGTACCCTCTCTGTAAAATGGGGACACCACCACCCAGGGGTGCCAGAATAGGGGAGGCCAATCGGGCCATGGCCCACCCACTTTTTACCGGCCATAAGGGCAAGCGACTAGGCAGAGGGGGCAGAGAGGAGCAAGTGGGGAGCAGGGTCTTGGGAGGAAGAGATGGCATGGGAGCAGGGCCTCAGGGGAAGGGGTGGTGTGAGGGAAGGGCCTCGGGGAAGGGGTGGGGCCTCGGGGGAAGGGGTGCCGCAGGAAGGAGGGGCCATGGTTTGGGCACCTGTGGTCCCCTCACCTTTAGGGATCTTCTGCCGCTCCTGACTCCCCTTCCTCACTTCACGGGGGTTTAATGTTTGTGAGGTAGTGAGATACTATAGTAGTGAGCACCATACAAAAGCCTATGACAAAGTTAATAATTCTGTGTTCAGAGCAGGATTTGAATAGTCTGCTGTAAATAAATCCTAGGGCCACATATTGAACAATTAGCAGAAAACAAATATTGAATAGCTGTTCATTAAGTGAACGCCCTCCATTCTATGCACTGAATAAAGCTGGGGTCCCAGGAACAGAATAGTATGTGATCATATAATTAAAGACTGAATCATAATCCATACACACAAGGAGCCAAATTAAGGTTGCACAGGCAACTTGAATTCTGGCATTTCCTATCTTTTGAATACTTGACTTTGCAGCCTTAATAATGTTCCTTTAACAGGTGTGTGTGCGGCATACTATATAATATGGGCTAAATCCCGCCCTAACTACTAATATAATATATAATATGGATAATATGGGCTAAATCCTGCTCTAGCTAGTGCAGGTGAGAGCAGAGATGCACACACTCTTTGCTCTCACCCGGAATTCTGGAGTCAGGATTCTTCTTGGCCAGTTGGGGCCTTGTGCTGTGGCGTGCACTTCATTGGGGAGAGTTTGTTGGAAAGGTAATCCAGCTGGAGGCCACAGGACTGGTGTTGGGATCGATGTGTATCACTCCCACACTTCTCATAGCCAGCTCATTTCAAAGTCCCTTTTGCCATACTGATCCCTGGATCAAGAAAGGGAGGATGTGTTACCATGGAATTGGCTGAATCCCTCTTCTTCGGGTGTGTCCCCCTCCAGAGATGGTTCCTTGGGATACTAATATTATGTAATTACACACAAAAATTCTAACTGAAGGCTGAGTCAGGCAGCAGCTATTACAGAGATGTTTCTGAGAAGCTCCAAACATTTTTTTATTTGGTCTGAATTTTTTTTCTTAATTATAATGTGTGCGGTGTTACATTTAGCAATACTAGTAACTGGTGGAGGGGAAGTAGATGACTCAGGGGATTGGTAATGAGATACACAGCCTTTCACCGTGTGTCAGCAATTCAAATCCAGCTCAGGTCATTAATGTTGAGACGTTATTGCCTTCTAAAGTTGTTTGATGCCCTGTGTGGAACGAGTTTGGTGGCATTAATCCACTTCCTCAGGTACAAAAATCCCCACCATAAAAAATGTCTCTACTCTGGCCTCCACTACAGTTTGCTACTCTTGATAGCAGTCTCTGAGGAAAAGCTAATGAATGAAAAGACATAGACACTGCACTACTCTCTCACCCTTACTGATCTTGGTAAATCACTGTGGAAATATGTGTCCACCATGTAGTTGTGTTACTGATACAAGGGTTCAGTCCTAAGGCTGTCAGCCTAGCGCTTTTCACCAGCACTTCTTTCTGCACCAGTCAAATGGCACGTTAAGCCCACTGAATAAAAGTGAATCCTGGAGCCTACCCTGCACACCTAATTCAATCCTCCACACAGTAAATATGAAGATGCTTTTGACGTACAGGTACTGAGGCTGCACAGACACTAATGCAAGGACAATCTGCGCACAGTCCTCCAGGCAAACCCAATATAGGGGGAAACAAGTGATGTGGAGAGTCCATCCTTGGTGACATAATCCTATAGCTAAAGCCCAGAACTGGGAGATCTGAGGGTTGGTTTTTTTACCAGTTCTGCCAAATACTCTGTGTTACCTTCAGTAAGTCATTTAATTTGCCTGTGCTTCCATTTCCTCATCTGTAAAATGAGACTAACACCTACATACCTGACAGGGTATTATGCAGCTAAGTTAACTGCATTATCTTTATTATTATGATATACTGGTAATGTGCAAAATATCATTAGTTATCATTATTAATTTTGCATGTATTAATTATAATTCCTATCAGTGGCCTCCTTACAGTGGTCAAAGTGAGCAAGAGTGCTTACTGTGGTGGTTTTTTTAAACTGGAAAAAGCATGATGGAAACAATGAAGTAGTAGCTGTTTTCAGAAGTTAGAAATATATCATGAAATGCCTTAACAGCTGAATATTTTTACCTATCATAGTTGCACACATTATGTAATATTACTGAAGGAGAACAGGGATAACAATTCTGTCTTTTAAATTTATTTTGTCTATTTGACAGCACTTCAAGTAAAATTTTTAAGAGTATCTAATTGATTTAGAAGTCTAAGCCTCACTTTAAAAAGTGAGTTGGGCACTTAGGCCCAAATCCTCTACGTATGTAAGCAGTGCTTAATGTGTAATGAAAGAGGTATTGGGGCTCAAGCAATTTTTTTACATTCATAATTAATGCAGCAAACCCAGAGGTGCCAGGACTATGAACTGCCAAGCCTAGATGTGCCATGGCTCAGCCTGGCAAGCCCTGGCACAACTTAAGCACTGTATGTAAGTGTCTAACTCCCATTGATTTCAATGGGTAGAGAGAGACCAACATTTAAACAAATAGAAAAATGTGATTGTAAAACCACAAAAAAATTGGCAGGGAGAAACAAGGCCAAGGTTAGTACCTGAAACTATCCTTAACTTTTCTTTTAATTGGACTAGATTTCAAGCTGATGGTGGTCCCTTTAAAGGTTTAAATTGCTGTACTCTGTGCAGTGTTTGAGTCTGCCCATATACAGAGGCCAATGGGGAGGAACATGTTCATTCTAGCTGGTCTGGTGTGGAGCTGACAACCAGCTCAACTTCACTGCTTCAGGGGGACATTTTGGAAATACTGGAACCTCCACACTGCAAACAGCGTTAATGGTTCTGGCACAAGCCTTGAGAGGGTTTTGGCCTTGGCTCAGGTATTTTAGACTTTTATTATATGTGAGGGTCTCTGTTCAAAAAGGTTTCAGAGGAACAGCCGTGTTAGTCTGTATTCGCAAAAAGAAAAGGAGTACTTGTGGCACCTTAGAGACTAACCAATTTATTTGAGCATGAGCTTTCGTGAGCTACAGCTCACTTCATCAGATGTATACCGTGGAAACTGCAGCAGACTTTATATATACACAGAGAATATGAAACAATACCTCCTCCCACCCCACTGTCCTGCTGGTAATAGCTTATCTAAAGTGATCATCAGGTGGGCCATTTCCAGCACAAATCCAGGTTTTCTCACCCAGGAGAGTGAATTTGTGTGGGGGGGTGGAGGGTGAGAAAACCTGGATTTGTGCTGGAAATGGCCCACCTGATGATCACTTTAGATAAGCTATTACCAGCAGGACAGTGGGGTGGGAGGAGGTATTGTTTCATATTCTCTGTGTATATATAAAGTCTGCTGCAGTTTCCACGGTATACATCTGATGAAGTGAGCTGTAGCTCACGAAAGCTCATGCTCAAATAAATTGGTTAGTCTCTAAGGTGCCACAAGTACTCCTTTTCTGTTCAAAAAGGATCCACATGGACAAAGTGTTGCAAAGCCTGAAATCTCCACAACACTTTAGGAACGTACTGGCATAAACTGCTCCTGGATATTGTATTTGTGTTGGTCGAGCATAATCAGCTTTTATATTTGTCCCTGACTGCCATTAAATGGATGCTGTCTTTTCCTTTCAATAATTTCATGTCCTACATAGTATTTTGACAAAGGATAGGGTGTAGGCTTGGGACAAAGATTAATTGTTTGTTAGTTGTATTCAGGCCAAACTTGGAGTTCTTAACAAAAAAAAAATTGCGCCTGCCAAATGATAATCTTACTTCTGTGTTTTGGTCTCAGTTTGTAACAGGCTTCCTGTGAAATTCTTGTCCTTTTTCCATTTTCTGTGGGGCATTTAGTAGCCTATTGAACTAATGTGGGTATAAAGCAATGAACACAGCTACAGCTATGTCATAGAGGGGTCACAAATTCCATGACTTCCTGTTTATTTTTAAAAGGGGTCACTGGGGTCACCGTTGTCCCTCCACCCCTCACATCAGGAAATCCAAAGCCAGGGTACACTCCATCCGCTTTCAGATCTCAACAAATCCTATTTGTTGATTGCATTTTTGGATGCAGAGGAGCAAGGCGAAGTGTAAGGATAAGAGAATGTGACATTCCCTATTTATCAATCTGAGAAAAACTGTTAGAAGTTTGACTTATCAATTGTCCTCATTTCTGGCACCTGGAAACATTGCTCATAAGTCTCTATTTTTAATTGGATTGTAGTAACCTCTGAACTTCTCTAATATTTTCATAATCCTGTCCCTTCCTGGCAAGACACATTGTAAATATCTGTTGCAGCTGACTCTCTAACACAGAGGAATAAGGTCATTTTGCTAGATTTTTCAACTGTGCTACTTGAAAATGAAAAAAGTCAGCTGCTGGATTAAAAACAAAATTAATTAAAAGGTTTAACATTTTCCATTCTCTCCAACAAACGCATTTTGCTCTTACAAATTTTGCTGCAGACTACCTCAGCAGGCGCACAGTAGTCTGCTATACATTGCAGGATTGGGTATTTAGTTTTTTTACATTGTATCTCCCTGAAAATTAGCATACTCATATATATGCATGAATACTTTTTTAAAGGAAAAATCATAAAAAAAATTAATAAACCATAAAAAAATCATAACAAAATAAGGAAAGACTTAGCATCTCCATATTTCAGGCCTTATCTGTGGACAAGTGGCGTATCAAGGCCTTCCTGATGTTTCCTTTTCATAAATGTCTTGCAAACATGGTATCCTATATCCACTAAGAAATTATTCCAAAAAAGTCCCTCATAGCAAGCTTCAAAGAGTCAATACCAGGGTTCCATATAAAGTAAAAAGCTGACATCAAACTTCTGTTTGGATTTTTTTCTGATTCTCTGACACATTTTCTTCCAAACTGAGCTAGTGTGATGACCTTAATCTCGTCTTTTGGCATTTTATTTTGTATCCAGCGTCTCCTTTAACTTCTGCTATACAATACATAGAAACATCCAACATAGTGATTATTAACAGCTTTTAAAAATATAAGCCTGATCCTGTAAACACACACACGTGCTTAATTTTAAGCACAAATAGTTCCATGGGAATCAATGGTAGTGTTCATGTTTGAAGATTAGCACGTGTGTTTAGGCCCTGATCCTGCAAACAGTTAAGATCACATGCGGCTTTAAATTCACTGGGACTACTCACATGCATAAAGTTACAAGCGCACATAAATGTTTGCAGGATGAAGGTCTCACTATGGGCCTATTCTAAAGCTCATTGAAGTAAATGGCAAGATTCCCACAAAGTGAGCTGTAGCTCACAAAAGCTTATGCTCAAATAAATTGGTTAGTCTCTAAGGTGCCACAGGTACTCCTTTTCTTTTTGAGAATACAGACTAACACGGCTGCTATTCTGAAACCACTGACTACAGCGGGCTTTGAATCAGGCCCTATGTCCTTGCTATGCTATTAGAAAAGGACATAATAAGATAAGACTTACTCTTGTCAGTACTTCCACTGAAGTCAGTGACTAAAGCTGGCAGGATGTGACCTAGATTTTACTTTCTAAAAATTTATTTTAAAAATCTCACAGGCATTTTGTGACACAGAGCAGCAAGTCCAGTGTGGCTATTTTAAGCTGCATCTTTGAATGTAGTACTTTTCATTTTAACCTTGGCTGTGCTGTTATTTTACCAAATTCAACTTCCCTCACAATGAGGCCCCTTCAGGACCGTTTGGCATTTGTCTCCGCAGTGGATGTTTCTTTTTCACTAGAAAAGTTTGCTGAAATGTTTCCTTAGGAATTAGTTTCAATTGAATGAACAGCATGTAACATTTGCTGCCTCACTAGTGCTGCAGCGTGAATTGTATATTTCAAAATTTGTAAATAGAAATGTTTGGGGGTTTTTTTTGTTTTTTTTTACAGAAGAACATGGTATTTTAAATGAAAAACAAAACTTCTAAGGTTTCTAAAATGGCCATCACAGCCTCTCTTCTAAGCAGAGTGAGTGGCCATCTATAGGCAAGTCCCTGTGGTTGCTTTAGCTTCTGAATCATTTGGCACATATCTTGCAGTACTTCAATAAGTAAATCACTTTTAAAGTAAGCTTACATTTACCTTTTTCTAATCCTTTCAAGCAACCTAGCACGTTCAAGAACACTGACATTTCTGCCTTGTTATTAAGTCAATGGGAGTTTTGGCTGCAAAGGTTGCCAACTTTCTAACTGTACAAAACCAAACACCCTTTCCCCGCCCCTTCTCCAAGGCTCCGCCCTGCTCAGTCCATCCCCCCTCCCTCTGTCACTTGCTCTCCCCCACCCACCCTCACTCGCTCCCTCATTTTCACCAGGCTGGGGAGGGTCCCTTTTCGACTGAGTGTTCTGGTTGAAAACCGGACACCTGGCAACCCTCGGGAATGGGCCTTAAGTTTTAAACTGAAGTACCTAGTTCTCACAAATGCAAAATAACTGCGTACCCAAAAATATGCATAAATTAAGGCTGTACTTTAATGTCAGGTTTTAGTTGGCCCAACTTGCGAGGCTCTACACTCAACTTGGTGGCATTTCTGTTTATTTGAGTAGTACATGAAAACTTTTGAACACAGCATTGGATCAATTACAAAATTTCAGAGAATATTTTAGTTCTCAATGGAGAGAACCCTATGGATTTTTAAATTCTGTATAGCTCAACAATTGATGGCACCCATTAACACCTTCCAGCATAACTATCACCCTCCCCATCACAGCTCTGCCCATCCTCCCAATACCACTTACCATGTTGACACTCTGCATTACATATCTCCCAGACAAATAGAAAAGAAATAATAATGGTGGGGAGAAGTTTGGAGCATGGAGGGAATGGGGGGCACACACAGCGCCTGACATGGAGGAGAGAATAGTAAACCCAGGTAGGGGGTGAAGGGGAAATGGGGGACAAAGGAGGAAGTGGGGGAAAAGAGGGAGGATGGTGCTTGACCTACAGTTATGAAGTGTGCACCCCCTAGTGGTGCAAACGAATAATTCAATTACGTCAGCAGAAACCACTGATGAAATAACAGTCTCACTATGCACAATTGAGGGTATATTGTTTTATAATGGGCCATATCCTGCTCACCATGCACCCACAGGCAGTCCTACTGAAATCAATTAAACTGTGAGTAAAGCAAGCCCTCAACAGTTCTCTGCAGGCAACATGGCATTACCACAAACCACCAGTAGGTGTCCACTAGCAGTAACGCTATTCTTCTATATAGTATTACAATAACATAACAATGGGTACTTTAGATAGATTAAGCCCAATGGGCTAGATTCTGTAAAAAAAAAAAAAAGAAAAAGAACTGAACATATCCTTTGTTTGACTTCCATACTAGTAAGGCCATGAAATGATCAGGTTTGGGGAGCTTATAGGACGTGATATAAAACCCACATTTTCTATTTAATCTAGACACTGTTTGAGGAAAATCGTGTTCAGCTTTTTCACGAGTGCTGTAATGTTTCTCTCCCATTTTTCCAGAGTTAACTGGAAGCGATAAAATGATAGTTAAAAACTTAAAATTGCTCATCTTGATTTTCCCAACAAGCTCTGGTTCTTATGGGGGGAAAGTAATCGCAATTTTGCCCTCCAGTTTAAAGCCTGCCACAGCTGAAAGGTTTGCTCTCCCCTCCCCCCCCCCCTTTACTAACACCGCAAACTGCTCATGATCGTAAATGCACAAACACTCGTTCTTGGCTCCCAACCAACATATATAAATACATGCAATTTTTCCTTCAAAGAACCTAGAGGCTAAGCAAGAGGGCAAAGGAGTACGTGACTAAAACATCCTAACTTCCTCTTTCATAAGTCATCACATGATGAAGTACAATTACAATTCCTGCCTTGTCTCTGCGAATCGCAGACGCATTGCCTCACCCTAGAAACCCTGCGCTCCTCTGCGAGTGTGTCGGCAGCAATTTCTGCAGCCGGGTTGGCAGGAATCCAATTTCAGTCTGGAGAGAAAGGGCAGTGGGTGGAAGGCAAAAACAAGGATCTGTTTACTTAGTATACATTGATAAAGCTTCTTTAGAAGGAAAAAAAAAGTACCTTTAAAAGAATTTGACACAGTATGAACGGGGAGCTGTTGTGAAGCAGAAAACAAGACGTGTTAACCCTTTTAGCCCCGGGGGGAAAAATCAGGACGGGAGTGTAGTCCAAAAATTAGCCATTTCATTGACAAGCTAACCTCAGGAAAGTCACTAGGGCTGGGCTCCTATACCCATGAAGTTGAAAATATTAACAGATGATTAATGGGAAACTAAAAGAAACTCTCTCCTTTTATGTGTGGGAGAGAGAGGGAGAGAGAGATCCTACAACTAGACCATGTTTTTGAATTTCGTTTATAGCTGACGGGGCAGCCCCAAAAGGGCAAGGTTTGGTTCGAGTGAATGTGCAAGGCGGTGTTTACATTACTCTTGCTTCACTCGGGAAGGATTTACGGGCGGGGAACGGCTTAACCCTTGAAGGGACAGATTGCATTACCTCGGGGGCAAGTGGCGTGTGTGAGGATCTGCGTTATCACCGGCTGCAACTGGTTCGGGAAGTATTACCCCTAGTTCCACGGTGTGTTCGGGGATGAGCGGCGTTGTATCAAAATCCTCGTTGCACTTGCACTGATGTGGGTGGGGGGAAGCGGGTTTTGCATCAACACCGGTTGCACGGCGCGCGCGCGCTGTAGGGGGGAATGACACTGTCGGAAGACGCATTAGCGAGCTGCACCGTTTCTGGAAATCCCCCAGAGCAGAATCATGCGGCGTTTGCATGAAAAAACGCTTCAGTTTTGGGATTAAATATCCTCTGTGTAATTTCAGAACAGGGTTTTTCATGTGACATAAGATCAACACAATTGTTTCTCCGAGGGTGGTTTATTTCCCCCCCTCCCCGCGCGCTTTTAAAAAAAAACCTTTCAAGGCACCTGGCATTTTCAACAGCAGCACGGTAGAAACCTTAGCAAGATTCCACCCCCCTGGCCAAGCCAGTAGGGGAGATCATATAATTTACACTCGCCTCGTCCAACAGAGCCAGCTCATTCCAGTCCAAAGAAGAAAGGTTGGGGGTGGGGTGTGTTGAGAGACAGCGGCCTACGGCGTTTGATTCTCGAAAAAGAAAAGAAAGAAAGTGGAGCTCGAAAACTTGACAGATAAGCTGAGCTTGACGATGGGGCGGGGGTGGGAGTCATTTCCCAAGCTTAACTCTGCAGTTGGATTAAAGCATTCGCTTGCAAATAGGGCAAGGACATGATATCTATTTACTTGTTCGCTTTGATGACATCGCACTAATTAGCTCCATGGAAATATCTTGTGTCCACGCTACGTATCGTGTATGTGGGCTGCAAAGGACAAAACATCAAAAAGCCCAGCTGGGTCTGTAATTACAAGTCAACCCCATGCCCTCCGCCAGTCGGTTCTGCAGTAACAAATCTCCCAACAGCAACATAGTCTGCAGTGGGAAATCAGCCTCATGCCAGCCTGTCTCAGTTACTGACCAGCGGTACGCCCGAGTAACAAAAGCCTCAGCTGGTTGTCAGTGCAAAGGGAGAGAGTACTACAGTATAGAATGCGGCTCATACACCCATTCCTGTGTACTGTACATGCTGCTCTTCTTGCTACGTTAAGTAAAAGTTAAGCCTGGCAGTGGGAGGGAGCTTTTAGAGCCCAGAAATAGCAGCAAGGGAGGCGGTACTTAGTGCTGTGACGGGGCATCGGCGGTGCTGGCTGTAGATTCTCTCTCTGAGTCTGTCCCTGGAATGTGCGTTTCGTTTAATAAGGTTTCAAGTGCCAATTGCATAGAGTCACGTCCCTCACCGAGTCTGCGCAAAGGGCGCAGCTGCAGCCCTGAAACAAAATGCGGACGTCAGAGGCTAGAGCTCAGCTTCCTCCATCCCTCCCTTAGTAACCTACATAACTCAGCAGCAGCACTGTGGGAATGGTGACCCAAAAGCAAGAGTTTGAGAGAACAGCTTCCACTTTGTTTACTCTGCACAATCACACACACAGCTCTCTCTATATATTTGGACTACTTCTGGGTTGAATGATGACTTCATGTGCAAATGACAAATGAACAGAACAACATCCCTTTCTCTTTTTGACTGGCTGCAATTGTCAGACGAGCTGTTTGGAATTCTCAGTGCGGAAGAAGGAAGGGAAAAAAATGTCCGCAGGTTGGGGAGGAGAGAGATTGTGTTTCTTTGCTAATCTGCACTAGAAAATGGAAGGGTTGTGGCTGCAAATGACAAGGAAACCTAGAATGTCCCATTTCCGAACCAAATGAAACAATTATTTACAAATCCAGAAGAGCTAAATAGCAATTGTATTTATAATGGTCTTCTACCTTGGCTAAGGCAATGAAAAAACAATCCTTATACATGTACAAGGAAATTACATTACTTAGCGCTTTCGATCTTCCAGGTGCTGTACACATAACTAACTCTCGCAACCCCCTGGCTGTTGGGTATTATTAACCCCTTTTAACAGAGGGAGGAAATTGGGAAAGTTGTGAAGTCAAAGGGATTGGGCCCGGAGTGATTTCCTCAAGGCCACGAAGCGAGTTAGCGTCAGAGGCAGGATTAGAACAAAGGTTAGATTAAATTCCAGCCAAAAATCAACCATCACAAAATTCATCCTATAAAATATTTTTTTAAATCAAGTAAGGTGGCATTGTTTTTGAAAACACTTTTGCTCAATAAAAAGATTTTTTTCAACCCTGCCTGACATAATTAGCACTTCTCTCCTCAGAGCACTTCACAAACACTTCCTAGGCTGCAAAGAAGATGGGGAAAGGAGCGAAAAGACCCCTATTTGCATCCCATTCACATGTGCAAGCCCTTGCCGCTCCCCCACCCTCGGCTGACTAGGAAGGAGCTGGCTATTCTTGCAGCTCTTGTTGTCTTGGGACTCTTGGCAGAAGTTCAAGGAGCAGCACCAGCAGCAGGCGGCCAAAGGAGAGGGCGCCCAGCGCGCAGGCGCTTCGAGGCACTGTCGAAGAATCGAGTCACTGGAGCAGAGCGCACAGGCGGCGGCTGCTGCTGCTGCTGCCGGAGTCCCCGCCCCAGAGCGAGCGCCCGGGCTGCAGTAGTGAGCGAGCGAGCGGGACAGGCGGAGTGAGCCGCGCGCTGGAGTAGGCAGCCGAGGGTGCAGCGACGGGGCTATGCGCTTTCCCGCGTCCCAGTGACTCCAGCCGGGAGGCGTCCGCGCCCAGGAGCCCGCTTGTTTGCAGGGGGCGGGCAATCGGCTGAAGATCCTGCGGCAGCTGCAAAGCCGGAGCCTGCCCGTTTGGTCTCCGGTTGCTGGAGGAGGAGGAGGAGGAGGACGCGCGGGGGGCGCTCGCTGCCCCTGGGCTGGGACATGTCGTCCGCGGCGGTGGCGGCTGCTTCCCGCAGGCAGTCGTGCTACCTGTGCGACCTGCCCCGCATGCCCTGGGCCATGATCTGGGACTTCACCGAGCCCGTCTGCCGGGGCTGCGTCAACTACGAGGGGGCCGACCGGGTGGAGTTCGTCATCGACACGGCGCGGCAGCTGAAGCGGGCTCACAGCTTCCAAGAGGGCCGGGCCCCGCCGCCGCCCCACGCCAAGCAGCCACCGCTCAGCGCTAAGGAGATCCTGGTGCAGCAGCAGCAGCAGCTGAACCACACAGCCGTGGCGGGCGACGCGGTGCCCCGGCCCCAGCCGCAGCCCCTGGAGCGCTACCCGCTGGCGGCCGCTGCCGCCGCCGCCGCCTCCGAGCGGCAGCCGCCCCGCCTGGGAGCCGAGTACGGCAGCAGCCGGCAGGTGAACGGGATCCTGGTGCCCAACGGGTTCCCCAAGCCCGAGGAGCCGCCCGAGCTGAACCGGCAGAGCCCGAACCCGCGGCGGACACACACGGTGCCGCCCACCCTGGTGCCGCTGATGAACGGAGCTTCCTTGTCCGCGCCCATCAGCATCAGCAGCCGGGCCGCCGCCGCCGCCTCGCTGGCCGCCATCTCAGGGGCGCCCGCCCCCATGCAGGTCTCCGTTTCCCAGCAGCAGCCGCCGCCGCCGGCGCCCGGGGAGCTGGGGCACAAGCGGCCCGGCTCGGTGTCCTCCAGCAGCAGCGGCGGCGGCGCGGGCGAGCACGAGAGCAAGGAGAAGCAGCCGCGGGGCTCGGCGGAGGAGCTGGGGGTCGAGGGCAAGGGCCGCGGGGGAGCGGAGCAGGAGTGGCTGGGCAAGCCCAAGACGGTGCGGGACACGCTGCTGGCGCTGCACCAGCACGGGGGCCACGCGGTGCCCTTTGAGAGCAAGTTCAAGAAGGAGCCCGGCATGGCTGGGAGCAGGCTGCTGGGGTACGAGAGCAACGGGGCCGTGGCCAAAGCAGGTGAGGGGGAAAGAGGGTGTCGCCCCCCCCCCCCCCCCATAGCCAACTCCGACCTCCTAACTCCACTTCCTGGTGCCTAACGCGGCACCGTTGCTTAGGCGGCAACGTGTTCATGTGCTGAAGCAGCACAACAGAGAGCTATGAGTCAGGGCTGGCGGGTAGACACTGACAGGGAGAGGGCTTTCCCTCCCTGCGACGTCCTCGCCATAGGAGCTGCAGTGAAGGCACCAGTAACCTTTTCGCCTACTAGCTGCGCTGTAGGGGTGTGCTTCTGCAGGTTGCATGCCTGCAAGTGGTGGGTGAGTGCGCACATGCACAAGTTGTATAGACCACACACACATACTTTGGCTGTGTGCCATGTTGTGTGTATGTATTTGCATACGTCATACTGTATAATTGGTATTTGTGTGCAATGCCCTGGCTGTGTATTCATTTAAAATGGAAGCCTTTTCAAGCTTGATGTGTGTAGCTGTAACTCCTTTATAGCTGCATTCATCTGATTGCTGCTTATTATTATTTTTTTTTCCTTACACATTTCTCCTCCCCATTCCTTTGTATTGCTAGGGGCTCGGGCAGCGAGGAAGAGGAAGCCTTCCCCAGAACCAGAAGGTGAAGCTGGACCGCCTAAGATCAATGGAGAGTCACAACCCTGGTTGCCAACCTCATCAGAAGGGATGAAAATGTCCATGACTGCTACGTCTTTCATGTCCCCACCACCACCAACTGCCTCGCCTCATTCCAACCGGACCACACCGCCTGAAGCAGCCCAGAATGGCCAGTCTCCTATGGCTGCGCTCATTTTAGTAGCAGACAATGCAGGGGGCAACCACTCCTCCAAAGATGCCAACCAAGTTCACTCCACCACCAGGAGGAATAGCAACAGCCCGCCCTCTCCGTCCTCTATGAACCAAAGAAGGCTGGGTCCAAGCAGGGAGGTGCCAAGTCAGGGGACAAACACTGCTGGGGGATTGGAGCCGGTGCATCCTGCCAGCCTCCCGGACTCGTCTCTAGCAGCCAGTGTTCCCTTGTGCTGCACCCTGTGCCACGAGCGCCTGGAAGACACCCATTTTGTTCAGTGTCCCTCAGTCCCTTCCCACAAGTTCTGCTTCCCTTGCTCCAGACAAAGCATCAAACAGCAAGGAGCTAGTGGTGAGGTGTATTGTCCCAGTGGGGAGAAATGCCCTCTGGTGGGCTCCAATGTCCCTTGGGCTTTCATGCAGGGGGAGATTGCGACCATTCTTGCAGGAGATGTGAAAGTGAAAAAAGAGAGAGACTCGTGACTTTTTCCAGTTCACAACCCAACATTACCTGTAACTAAAACTGCTTGAATTGTGTATATATCTATAAATATATATATATATATATATATATATATATCTCCAAGACAAGGGAAATGTAGACTTCATAAAACATGGCTGTATAATTTTGATTTTTTTGAATACATTGTGTTTCTATATTTTTTTGAAGACAAAAGGTATGTACTTAAAGGCATTTCCTCTTTTTGTTATTAGCAACTATTTGTTGTGCTTCCTTGGTGACAGTTACTGTTCAATGTAGGCTGTGACTTGCGCTGCTTTTTTTAGAGAGCACTTGGCAAACCAGAAATGCTTCTAGCTGTATTTGTATGCACTTGTTTCTTTTTAAAATGCCAAATACATTTTCTGACATTGTAAAGATCGCCTTACTGTCTGTGATTCCTTATTTTTGGGCCTTGCTCAGAGTAAAGCTGGATGTGTGCAGATTTGATATAAAATGGTAGTGGGGAAAAAAGACTGATAGGGTGAAATGGGATGTCACCATTACAGCTGAAAGGCAGGTGAATATTAGAAAGCACAAGTGGTTTCTTTCTGAAACATTGTTCTCTTGTTGCAAAAGCAAGTTTTTTAGACTGAGTCCAATTCCCCTCTGTTTCTAGAAGGAAGTTGCCTTCATAGTAGGATGTTGAGAGATGTTTGAGAGGCGCTGCTGAGTTAGGGATTTCTGGGTTGTTTGCCTTTTAGGAAAAAAAAGGCAAAGTTGACCACAGTTCACGTGATTGGTTGTAAGATTACAGAACTGCATTTATTCATTGATTACATAATGTTAATGCAGAATTTTGGTAATAAACTTAATTACTGTATTGGTGTATACACCAGTATAGCACTGCCATCTTTAAAGATCCATAGCTGTTTTAGTGCCACTCACATACTATTTATGCTTGGGGAAAACTAAAGTTGTGGGTTTTTTTGTTTTGTTTTTTTTTTAATTTGCACATAGTGCAGGTGGACTTTGAGTTTGCTTATGAGTTACTTATAGTACTGTTGGTATTGTTAACTATCTCTTACATCATATTTCCAGGTAGTGGCAGGTACAAGATGGTACAATGACAGAAGCAACTGAGGTGCTGCCAGGATTGCCTTCGGGCATTTCAGTGACAGCCCAAATGTGGGTGGAAGAAACCTGTAATCTCTGTTATGTGTGTTTTTTAAAACAAACCTAATACTACTTTTCTGAAAATGAAAAAATAAACTGGTGGAATGAAAGCAATTAGGGTTTCACAAAAGGGGCATGCCCCGCCTTTTTAACTACTTTGGAGTACTCTTTGTAAAGTCATTTCTTTTGATCAAGCTTCTGCATCAATCAGCAAGCAGACTTTTTTTTAATCAATAAATCATTACTAGAAATGGCTAAGTCTTATAGTGATGTTTTTGTGCTGTTTAGTTCATTAGCAACACTGCAAAAACCCTGATGTTTAGGTGTGTTTAACTTGGTCATAAACAATTGTTCTGGGCAGAAACACGACTACAAGTTCTCATCCCTGGGGCAAATAATATAATTTTTCCAATTTTTTTAGGGAAAAAAAATCTGTTCAACTAACTTTAACAGTTTGGGATGCTTTTTAATCTAGTGTTATGATCATATTCAGGCTGCTATTTAATGCAGAGTAGATCGTTTGGGGAAGATGTTTTTTAATGGTCATTATTAATATTTGAAACTCAGAACTGCACATCCATAGTCATTTTTTTATTAAGTGTTTCAATGAGCACACCACTAACATGTTTCTTATTACAGGTCAATGTAATATTAAATACAGACTTGCATGGTAAACCAATTCATTGAGTCAATATTACGCTTTAAAATTATACCTATAGTTCAGATTGGTGTCTTATGTAAACATGCAGACAAGTTGGAAAAAAACGCACATATATACAACTGTAAAGGATACTTTGGAACACTATGGTCTCTGTAAATGTGTATTTAGCACTTTATTAAAAAATGGATTTCAAGCCGATAGATGGTAACAAGTTCTTCAGAGTTGTTTGGCATAGTAACTCATAGTATGGAGTGCGTATGCTTTTGATAAAATGATATCCCTACTAAAAACTGCATGAAATGATTGCTCTGCTGTGTTGGCCAACTGTTCACCTTTGAGCACCTTGACGTGAGGTGGGAAGGTAACTTTTCCCGCTACTCAAGCATATCCTGCTTCCTGGTCTGACTGACATTTTTGTGGCTCTCCAAGGAGACCTTTCACTTAATCTTTTATCTGGAGGAAGTGTGTCAGTATATTGTGGCCCAACAGCATCTTTGGACTTATTCTTTAAAGTAGTTCAAAGGGTGGGAATTCTCAGGCCTTGTTGTACTAGGTGATGGTACACAGACAACACAGGTGAAAAAGAAATGTCAAAAAGTTACTATACCTGTTCTGACATCTAGGCCCGATATCTCAATTGATTCTAATACACATGATGACATTTCGTTATTATAAAAGTGCTTGAAACCAGTATGCCTTTTTTTATTTCTCAAATTTCAGTTGAACTAAGTTTGTCTTATTTTGTTGCTTGCTGAGTTATGACATCACAATGATCACGTTATTCACTAAACCAATTTAGTGTTTCCTTGGCTACAAAGCTTTTTTTAAAAAGTTCTTTAGCTACAATAGTGCTACTGTTAATCTTTTTAAACTTTTTTAAAGGTGATAGTTTGCGTAGTAATAAAGTGTTTTAATGAAGAATGTGTGATTCTCAAATCTCACTTTAATTACTCTTTTTAAAGTTTTTACTTTTTGCTGGAATATCACCTGCACTCCGCTTTTGTTGTTTATAACTGCTAAACTAACACATTACTATTTTTACCTATTTTTTATCTTTGGCATTAAATAAAATATTAGGAGCTTTATGCACTTCCTGTGAGTGGTTGTTTGTTTTTTTTAATTAAAGAAAAAATTAAACTGGAAGTCTACAGCCACTGAAGTGCAATGATGTAGTGGCAAAATCAACAGGATTTTTTAAAAATACACCTTTTTGTCCTTAGTAGCATATAGGGAAGCAAAAAGCAGGGATGAGAGAGCTGAAACATGGAAAGGGCAGAACGAATTGTCCATTGGGAAAATGAAATTCCTCCCTCCAAGAGGAGTAGAGGGCAAAAGGGTAAGAGCCCTCTCATTTTATTCTTGATTTGTATATTATGGTGCAGTATCGTCCATCAGAGCCCCTAGTGAGTGGGGAAGTAACATGGCATAAGGGAGACTATGATGGCCTTTGTGGTGGCCTTAGAAAACTTGGTATGTTTTTGGAGCGGTCCTCTTTTTAAAGAGACATGCTGTAAACCAGGCAACCATGTGTTTTATGAACTAATACTTATGAAAAGGGTATAAATACATTTGAATGTGCTCTCTAGTGGTTTATTATGTCAACAGTACCCCTGGATCCTTTCCTTCTGCACTTGGGCCAAATCCCACTTGCCCTGCTTACAGGGATAACAACAACAATGTTCCACTGATTTCAGTGGAACTTCACTTGCCAGGAAGGAGAGCAGGATTGTCTTTATTCTAGGTTGGCTGGAATCCTTTTTTTAAAAAAAGTCCAGACCATGAGGATGGCAAACACTATATTAATGATCACTTGGCATTTTAATCAGGCCATGGATTGCAGCAATCCATGGCCTGATTAAAATGCCAAGTGATAGTTAATATAGTGTTTGCCATCCCCATGGTCTGGACTTATGATGGCCTTTGTGGTGGCCTTAGAAAACTTGGTATGTTTTTGGAGCGGTCTTCTTTTTAAAGAGACATGCTGTAAACCAGGCCCTGGCAACCATGTGTTTTATGAACTAATACTTATGAAAAGGGTATAAATAATAATAATAAAGTAAATCTTTTGATTGGTCAACTATTTACATTTAGGGTCCTAAATCCTGCACTTAAAGATAAAACTTATTACTTCTGTCAAAGTTTAGCCAGAGTAAGGAGTGCTAAATGGAGTGCTGGGCATTCAGGATGAAGGGTTTATTTTAGAAGATGCAACTTGAAGGTTCCAAAGCAGTTTTTCTTATCCGTTATCTGTGACTGCAGCTCTAAATAAAACTCTTCCTGATTACATTTTACTATTACAGTCATTCTAACCATAAATTAAAGCAGAGTTTGTTGGATTTGTTAAAAAAAGAAAGTCTAGACTGACATTAATAGAGAAGCCAAAGATGTTTTTTCACACTTCTTGTTTCATATTATCAATGTGGCAGTCCCCACAGAAAGTGCCTCAGGACCATTTATAGATTAGTTTTATTTGGTAATGCGTAAAAGGTTTCTCTTTCTGATTCCTAAGACTGGAAATGGGATCATTCAGAAAATGTTCAATCACATGGACGCTATAGAAGGCCTGAGTCATTTGCTTGCCTTTTGTTCAGTCGGAGAGATTGAGAAGACACGCCTTTCCTCTGTTACAGAGCAAGGTCAGGCTGTGCTAACAGATGAATGGAATACATATTTACCCATTTCATCATTCCAGGCTTTCTGGAGCTGGGGCGCCAGAATTAACTCATTCACTGCCTTTTCCAGACTATTAGGAGATGCACTCTGTACAAGTTAACTGTTAATCATACATTTTTCACACAAATGAAGTTGAGCTGAAATTGTATGAAAATGTTTGCTTTTTAAAAGGAAGAGAAAGGGGGGAATGCAGCCCTAGTATTTTTAGAAGATCCTAAATACACTTCAGAAAATCATTTCTACAAAACTTCCATAAACAGGCCTGCATAGCTGGAATGGGAACTTATAAAGTACAACATCCATTATTTCAATAACTGAGTTTAGATAGTCTAGATGTGTGTTACCTATCTAAACTCCTTTCTCTGCAGTTGAAGAACAGTTTTTACTGAGTCAGCTTGGGAAGATTTATCCCCGTAGAACAGTCAAAGTCCCCTACGGAGAAGAATCATGATACCAGATGTGTTCATAGAAAAGTTGTAAGCTGTGTTCATATTATCACAATTTAACACTTGCAATCTTGCTTCTACCATTCACTATCTTTAAAAGTTTAATATCCTTAACACATAATAACATTGCAAAATAGTAAGAGATTAATAATTTGTACTTAAACACAACTTACTTTTAGTATAATGAGAAATAATGAAAATCCTAAAGAGAAATACAATATTACAGTGTCAGCTAGTTGGAACAGGGCTACAGTATCTTTTCTCAGAAATTTAATTTGTGTGTGTTACCAAACTGCTGTGGATAACATTGTACCCTGGTGAATGGCAA
Organism: Caretta caretta; assembly: GCF_965140235.1. NCBI lineage: Eukaryota > Metazoa > Chordata > Testudines > Cheloniidae > Caretta > Caretta caretta. Next base: position 134,882,601 of record NC_134208.1, on the reverse strand, counting down.
TTGCCTTGGAGTTACATAATGGAAATAAATGGTGGGGAGGGGAGGACAGTGTGCAGTGCTGTTTACTTACCAGTGCTGAGTATTTTCATACATGTGCTGGAACAAAACAGGATCAAAGGCAAACAGAAAAAACTAGGGAGGATTTGCTGCACTGATGTGGGAAAACGGGGCCCTAGAAGGAATCCCAGCTACTGGCTTCGATAACACACAATTCCTGTTTAAAATCCCAGGGTAGGTTCTGCTCTCATTTACAGACCAAAAATACCATGGTCTTTAATAAGATTGCTGCAGTTACTTCAGCCAGCATTTGGCTCTTTGCTCTTTACATGGCTCATACCTCTCAAATTTACATCTTTTAGCACCAATATTATAGGACTTACATGGGGGGGGAGGTTCCCCAGTGCCTCAAAAGCAGGCCTCCTGTTGGTGGTTTCACTCTTTTCCCTGCATGATTTCCAGTAAAGCCAGTTTCTGCTGTGCACTGGAAGCGATTACTTTAGAGGCAGAGTGTGTGTGGATGGGAGTGGAGGGTGCATAGGCTTGGCATAGGAAGGCTGTGCCCTGGAGCCAGGTTGGAGCCTTTCTGTTTATTAAAAGAAAAGGAGTACTTGTGGCACCTTAGAGACTAACCAATTTATTTGAGCATAAGCTTTTGTGAGCTACAGCTCACTTCATCGGATGCATACTGTGGAAAGTGTAGAAGATCTTTTTATACACACAAAGCATGAAAAAATACCTCCCCCCACCCCACTCTGCTGCTGGTAATAGCTTATCTAAAGTGATCACTCTCCTTACAATGTGTATGATAATCAAGTTGGGCCATTTCCAGCAAAAATCCAGGTTTTCTCTCCCTCCTCACACAAACCCACTCTCCTGTTGGTAACAGTTTATCTAAAGTGACCACTCTCCTTATAATGTGTATGATAATCAAGGTGGGCCATTTCCAGCACAAATCCAGGGTTTAACAAGAACGTCTGGGGCAGCGGGGTAGGAAAAAACAAGGGGGCAGCAGTAGGAGCCTCCAAAGGACCTGCAAGACAAAGGTAAGCTGCCTAGAGAGAAATCGGGAAAGAGGAAAGCAGCTGCCCTTTGATCATGGACCTACCCGCTGGCGTTCTTCATCCACCCTGGATTTCCCCTGCATGCATCTCTGTAATTCTGTTAATTGTTCCTGATGCCTCTTTGACCCAGATTCATTGCACAATCCAAGGTACTAAAATGTAACCCTGCCTCGGCCTAACTTTCAGGTCTTGTTTGGGTGTCTGTTTGAAGGGGAAGGAAATAAGGGTGTAGTGGGAGGCTGTACCTTGTTTAATCATGGCACTGGTTACATCCTTCACTTTGGGTTTTTTTTTTTTTTTTAATTACAGTAGCAGTCAGTGCCGTGGTTGTACAGTACCCACCGCAATCAGTGGCGTCTTATTAGTACTCTCGCAAGTGCAAACTTCATTAGCGGGGTTGCGTCGTGAGTAATTAACTTCCCAGGCAGCGCTTTTGAGCTGCAGTCTAGTCACGTGCTGGGCCAGCGATCCAGGCTCGTTCAGGGCCCTGGTACAGGCAAGCTGAGTCCCTCCCAGTGCTTAGCAGTTACACAACCGCGTTCACCTTCCCCACTGCGGCTCATCCTGTGATTCTCTCTCAGCGCTAGAGGCTGAACCCTGACCCTTTTGCAGTCTGGGGGACACCTCCAGGGGACTTCCGTGGGGACCACGCTGGGATTTCGTTCTCCCCTGTTGCAATGGCAAAGCATGAGGAGGAGAGGAGCAGGGAGGCGCCATTCACAAAGAGAGAGAGAGAGAGCGAGCGCGAGAGCCCGCACAACCTCCCCCCACCCCCATCACAAAAGAGGCGACGAGACACGGAAACGTGCCTGACCCATGAATCCAGGCGGAGGGAGTCCCCTTCTGAATGAGGCAGTTCGTACAGTCACTGTGCACACAGCCCTTGGCTGGTGCAATAACAATAGCAAAGCGCTGGCTCATCGTGCAGCCTTGCAGCCTGGGGAGGAGCAGCCGCAGGCCCCGGAAGCTGCCTCTGCTCGCGGGGCTGAGAGCTCCCGTGCCCCCTCCCTGGCTGCCTCTCCCGCGCCGGCACCAAAGGGAACTGCACCAGCTGCGCTAGCTATAATTAGAGCGAGCAAGCGAGGAAGGTGCTAATCCCCCTCCCCCCTCGCACCCAGCAGCCCCTCGGTGCCTCCCTCAGCCGCACCAAGAAAGGAATTCGTGTGTGTTGACTGCAGCTCTTTATCTGGATGGGTCACCTCGTGGTGAACCAAATATAGTAAACGACGGCTGCTGCTAGCGATGCCGCTTCTTCCAAGGGGGAGAATCCAGCATTGCACAACCCAAGAAAGATCAAACGCATGGCACTCGCGCAACTGCCCTGAACCTAGTGCGGGTCATCAGGCAAATCTCCCAGGGTGGGGTGGGAAGAGTTGCACAGGCAAACCCCCTTCAGAACCTATGTGTTCGGAGGAAATTTTGCTCATGCTTGGATCGATTTTAAGGCCGTTTTAAAAGTCATCTCTGCAAAGCACGGTATGGTCTAATGACCTGGACACAGAACTGGGAGCCAGGAATTCCTAGCTTCTAATCCTGGCTCTGCCGCTGACTTGCGGTATGGCCTTCAGTAGGTCATTCACCTCATGGTGGGGTTGTGAGTAAGATGATATACTCGCCTGTATTTTAAGGGATGTCCTTTATTTTTTGCTTCATGGCTGTATTATGACCTGCAATTTAAGAATTACTAAGGACCAGCAAAATAGTATGTTTTCAAGTAGTATTCATACAAGGGATTATATGCTGTGATACAAATTTATTTATTTATTGTTTTGCATAACCAATAAGTTATTGTGAAGTGGATTCCTTATAAAGGTGCTGCCCCATATTGATTATTCAGTTCTCTATTTCCTTGAAATGTAGGTAGTCAACTCAGTTGAGGATTACTTGGGACTTGTTGATACAGGGAATTGTTCTTGAGTTAGGGGACAGTCAGGAACAGTTAATCAGGAACAACTCTAAGTGTAGACAAGCCGTTTTCATTGCTTGTCAACGCTTATGTAACGAGTGCTGTAAGTACAATGAATTATTTTATGACTACGGCTTTTGCTTTGTTTTAGTTATAATACTTTGCACTTCTATTCCATCTTTCATGAGAGAATCTTCCAGTGCTTTACAAACAATAACTAATCTTCCAACATCCAAGTGAGGCAGGTAAATAGTATTCCCATTTTACAGAGGAGGAAATTGAGACACAGAGCGGCTAAGGGACTTGCCAGAGGTCACACAGCAAGTCCATGGCAGGACCCAGAATGGAAGATAGTGCTCCTGACTCCTATACCCCTGTTCTAACAACTGTATTATTATGCTTCCTCTCTTAAATTTAAAGGTCCACATCCACAGAGGTACTTAGGCCCCTAGCCCTCCCAGTTTTAGACCCCACTGCAATTTGCAAAACTCTTGCTCGGCTGCTACCTGAACTCAGTTGATGTCTACATTTTTGCTGTATAAATTCATTAGACACCTATGTTTTTGCCTCTCAGCATGTGCGCTGGTGCTTCACTAAGTGCCTAGATGCCTGTCTCCTACCTAAGCCTTAGAGTGATCCATGCACTCTAAGGGGGTGAATATAGGTGCTCTTCTGCAGATTTTGCCTGCAGAGCTTGATCTAGTAGGTGTGCTCAGAGGCTGCCTACTACATCGGGTCCCATTCAAAATCTGGCTGGCAGTGGCACTGCTAGTATCTACCTTATATTTCTATCCTAGTAATTAGCGCATTCATGGGGGAGAGCCAGGTTCAATTCTCCCATAGGAGCAGATAGGATTGGAACAGGGGTCCCCCACCTTTCAGGAGCATGCTCAGACCACTGAGCTATGCGATTGTCTGATGTAAGGTGCCCTCAATCTCTTTTATTGACACTATTCCACTTTGTGTAAGTACTTAAGGAGTCAATGGGCCCAGGAAAGAGGGGGAATGACTCGGTAGTCTGGTAAGTAGGGCACCCACTTGGGTGACCCAGGTGCCAGTTCCCCCTGCTTCAATGGTCTCTGTAATTATTTATCCAGACTAGAGCAGCTTCAACAGAAGAGACTGAGGGAGGGGAGCTCCCCCTCCCTCAATTTTCCCATAGCTCAGGAAGTAGAGCCATCCCCTGAGGGATGGGAGACCCCTGTTCAAATCCTTTGTACCCATCAGACAGGCTGGTGGGAGTAGAACCTGGGTCTTCCCCATCCCAGATGAGCGCTCTAATCACTGGGCTAGAAGTTTGGCATCACCACCCTCATCATTGTTGTGTGTGAAGTGAAGCAGGCACCTAATTCATTCTTGACAGAAAGAATTTAGGTGCCTAAGCTGCCTGACTCCAAGAGTGGGGTTCCCAGTTGTGGATCACAAGCAGAGACTGGTGTCTAACTCCGTCAGAAGGGAGAGGCTTGGTATATACCCCTCCCATTGGCTAGCTTTGGCAGCTCCTGCCTAGCATGCTGTCTTTTGTGGATTGCATTCATTCTTAGGTGCCTGTCTCTACCCAGGCATACCTTTTCAGATCTACTTCATGTAATAATGAAACAAGAACAGTGCTCTAATCCATCTTCCCCATTGTAGATCACCTTTTATGGATTTTCGTAACTTGACAGTCTCTCACTCCAATGTTGAAGTCCTTCACCAGATGGCTGTTTTGAACATTTAAAATGTTTACTTAAGTCATGCTTCTCTTGCTGTACTTTCTTTCCGGATGTGATTGCTTGCCCCATGATAATATAATCTACTGTAACATTTTTATAGTAATATATTTTAGTACATCAGCAGAGGAGGCAAAAGTCTCCTACTCATATAAAAAAAGTGGCATGGAATCTTTAATGTCCATGTAAAGTAGAAAGAACTTGATTTTTGGGGCCTCAGCCAAACGACCTCACACAGTAAATGGGGATGGATCTCAGTTTATCTGCCTCTGAAGGATGAAGAGTTGAGTGAAACCTGCTGGCATCTGAAGCTGTAGGCAGGGTAAGTAGTTCCAAATTTAAGCTTAGACATCTGAGCTGTTCTCCTGCCCCCTGCTTTTGAATAGGAGAAGAAAAAAGAGCATAAATGGTATGAAACAGACTGATTTTCCCCCATTGCTTTACAATATTAGACTTCCTTGTATGATTATATTGATGGAGCTTTTGTTTTTGTGTAGACCTTTTTCTTTTCCTGGAAGAGAAGAATAACATAATGTAACAATAATTGAACATATTCATTTTTTCCCATGACGTATTTACAGAATAGGAGGTAATTAAATAGCACCATCTTGGTTCAGTTATTATTTGGATTAACATAGCTTTAGAATTTTGGACACAATCAAAACTAGCTTCCATTGTTGTCAGACACATGGAAATAATAACCAGTCAGTGGGCAGTACTGACTTTGATCTTTTATTTTCTTCTTTTCGTTTTTGAAATCCATGTCGTAATAACAGCAAGACATTCCAGGCAGAGTATTTTCTGGGAATTATCACACTTGTTGAGTAGCTAATCACTTGGCCTCCTGCCACATGTCTCAGAGTACTAATAGTAATGGACTGGGGATTTCTGTGTGTGATTTTAGTGCTTATTAAAGATGCCAGATTGGCAGCCCTAGAAACTGAAGTTGTCTATTTATTATCTGTAAACAGGGACCAGTGTGAGCTGCAGCAGTGTGTGTGTCTCCATTCTGTGCCACAGATATGCCCTGAAGAGGATAAACTGCTTTGGGGGTTGCTACCTTCTCTACTGAGCATGTCAATTTTGGAGGCTTGTTTTTCTGGAGAACTCCACAAGGAATTGGAGTGAGACCAACCAACTCATTTCATGAAGGCCATTGAAGAATCATCATCTGGTGACACTTTTCAGTCACTACCAACCTGCCCAGAACTTGACCTGGCGGATGAGAGACTCTGTATTTTATAGCTAATCCCCAGAGTTAAACAGTCCATAATTAACAGCAATATTATTAGTTCATGTGTTTTTCATTTTACACAGACAATGTCATTCTGTATGATATCATCTGAGGTGAATGCGCTGCCCACCATGTCTTCCTTATCTACCTCCCACTCCCAGTATCTTCTAGAACCCTTTTAAATAATAACCGTCAGATTCTATGTGCAGTGCAATTTCACTGACTTCAGTGAGGCTGTTCTGGTATCACTGAGTGACGACCATAATAGTATTCTATGGTCACATTAAATCTTCTCATTGGACTTGACCTAGGATTCGTTTATGTTTCTTTCCGATTAAAACACAAGGGAATATGGAGCATAATGTGATATGTGCCCATTTCATATTGGAATTATCCAAATAATGAGTTAGATACATAGACAAACATATTGACAATGCTGTATGTCTACAACCAGCCTACAATGGGGTGTATAGCTCCTCTCAAGAGACTGACAGGGAAGCAGTTGAGTAAGCGCTACAGTTGCCTTGCATCAGTACAGATATGCAATGCGTACTGTTTCTTTTGGTTAATGACTTCCTGTCACTTGCTAATAAATCGAGATATACTGCAATCTAAGTGGTTTTAAGACTGTTGTCTGGGAATTTCACATAGGCCATCCCAAGAGATGAAACAACATTCAACTAAAAAGAGATAGTGAAGAAAGGGTGTTAAACCAACTCCAGGAAGGGTTCTCATCAATAATAATGGCCTACATTAAGGAATATTCTCCCATAAATCGTGGTGTTGTCAGTTCTCCAGGCCTACAGATGCATGGGAAACATGTATGCATCAGAAACAAGAAATGCATTCAAAGGGATAAATGATGAATAAGGGACCTATGCTTGAATATCTCATGCAAAATTCAATGCTGCAGCATTGTATTATGACATCAAGAAAGGAAGATAAGACTGAGTCCAAGGGTGGGAATTCTGGGACAGAAGCAAGAATGTTGCCAATTGAGCCATAATGATGCTCTGAATAAAACCCTACATTTATGACCCAATCTTATAGTCTTAACTTAGGCAAAACTCTATTTCAAGTCAATGAATAAAGGATTCAGGATCAATCCCTTACTTAATATTTTATCTTTTGGGGGGTGGGGGAAGGCATCTTTTCCAGTCAAGCATTTTGCCCTTTGCAATCAGCCATAAACTAATGTGGGTTCCACGCAGTAGTTTCCTTTTTATGCAGAATGGAAACAGACTTACTCCTGTTGCTCAGAACAGGAACAACATGTGGCACGCCCCTTTAGGTATACCTCTCTCATCACTGTTCAATAAATAAATGTCAGTCTTTTGGGCCAGGTCTACACTACACTACACGCCTATATCAGTATACAGACCTTGTAGACAACCCTATGTCGATGGGAGAGCTTCTCCTGTTAACATAGCTACCGCCTCTCAGGAAGGTGGATTAACTATGCTGACAGCAGAAGCTCTCCTGTTGGCATAGGAGCATCCTCACTTAAGTGCTACGGCAGCCCAGCTGAATCAGTGTAGCTGTGCCAATCAAGTGTTTTAAGGGTAGACCTGCTCTTGGTCATACTACCCATACATTTAGTAGATCGCAATCATTTCAAAACTACGCCAATAGCCCTAGTATAGAATAATCAAACAAGATTAGATAAAACAAATTAATAAGTCCTCTTTGGATGTAGTTAAATATAGTTTAAGATTAAATTTAAACAAAATAATGTAAAATAGAGAGAGGATTATTTGGGATTATTTTCTCTTTGAAACTGGGAAAATAATGCAAAAGTAAGGTTTTTTTCAGGCAAAAAATGAAGCACAATGTTTTAGAATTAAATTGTTCTGCGCTTACTTGGGTCAAAGTTTATTTTTGCAATAAGTTACTTTTAGGACTGACCCAAGTTGGGCCTCATCCTGCAAACATTTACACTTGCTGAGTTCAATGGGCTTATTCGCGTGTGTAAAATTACTCATATGCAATAGTGTTTGTAGGAGCAGGGCCTAGATGTGCACTATCAGTCACATTTCTAAAGCACAGTCTGCCCTGTTATAATTATTTATAAGAAATCCTGTTGTTATAAATATGTATTGTAGTTGAATGTATTACCAACAGTACATTATTATTTATTCATAAATAATTAAATTATAACAGATTTATACTTCATTATTATCATTGCTATATGATATAAATTATGTAGGGCCTTGTTTATGTTTCAGGAACTTGCAGATCTCTGTGTTGGAATGGCATTCATTGTAACACATTTTTTGATCTGGGACAGCTTTTTAAAATCCAATTATGCTGTTACTGTGTCCTTAGAGGTGTCCAGAAGGTATAGGGAAGTGTTGTTAGTATTGGATTGCAGAAGCAGACCATCTGGCAAAGGGAAATGGTTTGAATTTGTCAATTGGGGCGTATTTCATTATTATTCCCTTGGTGCACTTAGGCTGTGTCTACACTACCGTGGTAAGTCGACCTACGCTACGTGAATAAAGTAGCTGGAGTCGACGTACCTTAGGTTGAGTTACCACGGGGGGTTGACGGGAGAAACTCTCCTGTCGACTTACCTTACTCTTCTCGTTGGGGGTAGAGTATGGGGTCGACTGGAGAGTGATCTGCTGTCCACTTGGCGGGTCTTCACTAGACCTGCTGAATCGACCGTCGGTGGATTAATCTCAGAGCGTGGATCCCGGCTGTAGCGGAGATGTAGCCTTAGAAGCTGACAGAGAATGGAACCAGAGCGGACATAAGAGTCTGACATGGTGCTCCCTGACTGGCAAATGGCAGGTTTGATAAATGCTGGAGTTTTTTTTCAAATCAAATTTAGTTTGGTTTTTCTATCAGATTTATTTTAACAACCTGAAATGCACCAGATTTTCCTAGTGCTTGCATCTCTCTGCCATGCATGTGCATTGATACGATTGAAAAAGGTTTTGTCTCTTAAAACAAGCAGGCAATTTACAAAAATATCCCTTGGGATTTTGATATTGATGGTGCACTGTGTGTCCGTTGGAGATTGCTGTATCAGACTTGGGAGTATCACACTGCTCTCTTCAGTTACTGGCTTCCTGCACAGTTCTCAACTGTTTTCTTTTTCAGTTGGCCCTGTCCACTTCAAGCTTTGCTATTCTACTTACTAATGAAGAATTAAAAAACATTGGGCCCTACTGTGTCCTTCTATGGAAAAAACCCACATAAGAGTTACATTTACTTGGAAAACTGTGCTGGTTTTTGAGGTGATTTGCCATTGGGAGAATGGCAGGAGGAAGGAAGGGTGGCAAGCTTTGTGTGCATCCTCAGAGCTTCGAGATATTTATACACAGAATCAACCCCTCCTTGCTACTACGCAAACCTCCTTGCCCCCTTGCCTGACAGCTGCCTCACAGATACGGGATATCAATCCCTTCCTTACCTGCTCCTGCATCAACCCCCAACCTCTTAAGGAACTTGATGGCACTATTGATTCAAATTGGTTGACTACATTCACGCTTTATTCTTAAAAATGTTCAGAACACCGAACTTAGCCAAATGTGTTGTCTGAAGACAAAGCAGTACAATACGACAAGGAGATAGACATACCCTCCTTCCGGAAAGAACAGTCTCACAGCATGTTCAGCTTAAACAGAAAGTATGCTTCAAAAATCTGCTTTTCAGCTAGTAGTATTTATAGTCTGATTTTACAAGTTACAAAACTCTTTACATGGCACTAAAATCCAACCCACCAGTTCATAACCGTTCCTTAACTTGTTGGTGTACGGTGTCTTTCTTATCTCTCTTTTGCATACCTCATTCCAAAGCAGTTGAGTGGAGAGGTTTGTCCCAGCCTGTGCTAGGACACACCATTCATGCATCTTGGCTTTGACGGGCTTCCTATTTTCTAATGCCATAGCTGACTTCAGCTATGGCATTAGAATACAGCTGAATATTTGACATGGGTGAACAGAATTGTGGGGAGAGCATGATACATTCAGTTAACATAACTTCCCAAGATATACGTGTATATTATATTAATTCACTGCACATAACGCCCGTTAATGTGGTGTATACTATGCCAGACATGTATGTATTGGCTTGCAGCACAGAGCAGAAACCATGCAAATTAACACTGATAATCAGCATTAAGACCTGCTGGGATCTCCCAACAGATTTGACAAGGGATGATGGTACACAGAATGGCTGTGCTCACTGTCTACTACTCACCCATACCTCTTAAGCCCACAACTCCCCAGCAGTATGGTATTTGTGAAGTGGGGCTTCCAAAGGGCTATGGGAGGAAGGTGGAATGTCTCTTAGCCCCCCTTCCCTCTGACAGATATTGGGCCTTTTCTGCCCAAATGCCCAGTTTTATCCTCTTTGAATCCACAAGTGGAAGGCATGTTAATGCCCTACCTTTGGTATGACCAGTGTGGTTGTTACAGTGTGCAATTGTTTGCATGAATATATTGGTGATTAACAGAAGGGGGATTCCTCAAACTATCTGTGCAGATTATTTTAGCAGTAGTGCCCGTAGTATGGCTTGTCCAGGTTAACTTGCCTCTTCCTTCACATACACCATGTTGAAGGTCTGTTCTTGCCTTCATTTTAATCACATCAAGTTGAAAAATGGAGGTGTTCTCTGTGCAGAGCCAAATGGGTTAAACACATTTTACTCTTCATTTAGTTAGAAAGCATCCCAAAACTGCTTAATGTGTCTGGGCCACAAAAGAGTGCAGGACCCTACTCCCACCTGTGCCTGGTTTTCTTCCTTGATTGAGTGATTGCTGGCTATGGCTAAGCCTGCTAGGAAGGGGCCAATAGGATATAAAGAGCTTTCTGCTCTCAGTGTGGGAGAGAGAACAGAGGAAAGCAACAGCTGGCTGGGGAAGCTCTCCTGGGTGGCTCTTGGCTGAGAGGGCGCTGGGGAAGGAGATTGGGAGGTGCTTGGCTGAAATTGTCTGAGATGGGCGAGGAGGATACCTGAGGAAGAGCAATAGCAAGGGCTCTAGAATAAGACCAGTGGTGATCCCTACGCAGAGGGAAGCTGGGAGTGGAAGAGGCTGTGAGAAGGCCTAAACTGAAGTGGCCTTGGGAATCATGACGCAAGGCAGTTTTGGGTTTAGGGCAGACTGCTGTTCCATAGTACAGGGTTCCAAGGCTGGAGCCTGCGGTAGTGGGAGATCCTGGGCTTCCCTCTGGAACCACCATAGGTAGTGGTAAAACCCTGCAACTGAGAGAAAGGTCTCTGAGAGGTGCAGTGGCCTAGAAGTGCCAAGGATTGCTTGATCTCTGATATAAGGAGAGAGGAGGAGCCCCCTTCAGCCACAGGGGAAGGATGTAATGGTTGCCAGAATCTAGGCAAGGGACTTTTTTGGAGGAAGGTGGGAGACTTTTGATTTGACTAAATTGCCCTACCAGCCCTGGGAAGACAGTAGTCCTTTGGAAAACTGAGGCATGATCACACACCTGCCTTCAGAGAGGTAAGCTGCATCCTCTTCCAGTTCTGCATCTATGCTTTCCCTCTTTCTTTTAAAGATAACAGAAAAAAAAGTGAATAAGAGGAGATCCAAAGAGAGAGAAAACCATACCTTATATATTCTCCCTCCCAACCCATGCGGCAGAAAGCATCAGCTGTGTTGCATCTGCAGATGGCTCAGACCGCATATAGCAGTGCACGTGCCATGGCTAGCTGACATCTAGATGTTTGTTTGTTTGTTTTTTTAAGTTACTAGCTAGCCAGCCAACGGTGGGCAGATTTGAACAGCATCTTCCTTAGCTCTTGTCAAGAGAAGAGTCATTGCAGCAGGCTGCTCAGTGCTCAGAACTGAACCTCTCCTCCTGTCGTCCCCTCTGACTCTGAACAAATATTGGATTTTCTACCATTCTCCAAATCATAGGTGGAATTTCTGCTGGCTGCGACTAGGCATCTTTATACCACGGTACCTCCCTGGGCACCTGTATGTTCTCTAGTCCCTGTTATCTCAACAGTAGGTCTCTGGGTTGATTTGATCTTGCTTATGCTGGCGTAACATTATCTGCTTTATCAGAGTGGCTGTAGATTCTCAGTGGTGTACCTGAGATCAGAATCTGGCCGTTAGAAGTGACTTTCTTCGGTAGTGGAGGGGAAAGTGGGAGGCCCTTCTTGTCAAAGAGCGTGATTGGTTTTCTCAGTCTGGCAGACAGCACCAACATGATGCTGTTCTGTTTCTGGAGAGTTCCCCAGTGACGCTGTATATAGCGGCACAAGAGAAGTATCTGCAACATGATGCCTCTCCAACTACGTGGAGCCTGTGAGAGTGAAGCTTACAGCAGCAGCTGTGTCCATTAACTATCTCTCTGTAATCCCTCTTTCATTATGTCTGAGTCTCAGCTGAGCTCTGTGTTACACCAATTGCCTATGGTATGGCTGTTGGCTTCGCTTAGATAAAGAAGACACCACAGGGAAGTGTTTGTTTGAAAATTAGCAGCGAAAAGGTTATGTTGTTAGCTTGTAATATCAGGGAATGACAGCCGTGCACAATGTGCGTAGGCAATACCGGCAGTGCATTAAGTCATTCAGCATTTTCATGCCTTTAGTAGCTAAAGTAGGCAAAATATATTAGACCCAACTCTCTTCTCTTCTGTATTTGTTTTAGTGATTAAACTCCTGATGAAGGCTGGGGATCAGATCAGACTCTGACCCAATGTACAACAGTGGAATACACTTGGTTACTGAGCTGCATCACAAATGAATAGCCACATTCTTATCAAACTACAAGCAAACTTAATTATTATTTCATGTAGCTGAACAGTCACAAGAAGGAACGGTTCATAAAACCAAACTCCATTGTTATAATTAAACATTTTCCAAAAATAGTCACTGAAATAGACATTGAATTCTCTTTGCCTGCATTCACATCTCTCTGGTGTTCACTTCCTCCCCATATTCTAGGGAAGTATCGTTCAATATCATTTGCAGAAGCAGCAAACTTTAAGCAAATATTAGATTATCCAGGCAAAGGGACTGTCTAACTTGTAAAGCATTCCCACTGGAACCCTGATTCTACACCGGGGTGGGGAGGGGGTCGACCTAAGATACGCAACTTCAGCTACGCGAATAGCGTAGCTGAAGTCAGCGTATCTTAGGTCGACTTACCTGGCCGTGAGGATGGTGGTAAGTCGACCTTGCCACTCCCCCTTCGACTCCGCTTCTTGCGAGCTGGAGTTCCGGAGTTGACAGGGACAGTGTTCGGGGATCAATTTATTGCATCTAGATGAGACACGATAAATCGATCCCTGATAGATTGAGCACTACCCGCCAATCTGGCAGGTAGTGAAGACCTGCCCGATCCAATCAGGGAGCAGAAACAGCATGGCCCATTTGACTCAATTAACGCTATTCAGTTTCTGTTGCAACTCGATTTCTCCAGACCAAAAACTATTTGTATAACCAAGAGCAGTTGGCAAGTAACTTCAAATACCAAATAAATCTGAGGAAAACTGATGATCTACAACAGAAAAGCGAAACACATGTAAAATAACTTGCTGGAAATTATTACCTCACCTCTAGTAAATACCTCACATTTAAAAAAAAAAAAGCATCTCTCTGGACCTGAGTAGCTAGGAGATGGACAAATAGAGAAAAACTGTTGCCCCAGCACTTGCTTCTGGGGCTCAGAAAAATGTGGTTAACTTTTTTTGGTGGTGGGGTGGGATGTTGTATATCTCTGCCCATCCTGCTTTTTTTGACATCTCCCTTCCTCCCCCCAAGTCCTGAAACACTATGGGAGGACCTACCCTCCTGGTATTTCTCAGCCCAAATGGAAATAATTAAAATCTCACAAGCAAATCTGATCTTCTGAGACTTCTAGCCTGGTGAAGATCAAAGGTTCACATCTATTTGGATAAATAAGCAACCGTTTTGGTGCTTCTACAAAGGAACCTCCAGGATACTAGGTTGCTGGTTAAGGCCTGAGCACATCAAACTTGTCTTCTGCTCTCAACACTGGCTTCCCACAGCACATCTACTCAAAATCCTTTTTTTTTTTTTTTTTTTTTTGTCCTTATCCTCAAGGCATTCAGTAGTCTGGGCTCAAGATATCTAAAAGATAGACTGAAGCTTTGGCATGATGACCATGGTTGACATCTCCACTCCTTAGGCACAATGGAGCTGTCCACCACAAGGACAGCTGGAGTGCTGGAGACAGAGGTGTTTAAGGGTCTTCTCTGGTGAGTCTTCTGATATACAATGAAATCTGTCCTAAGCAACCACTCAAGGGACTAGTAAAAATCAAGTCCCTAACAGAGGTGGGACTTTAAAGGTCAGAGTTGTAATGGCAATAGCATGAGAATACTTGGACATATTTGCTTGAGAGAGAGGATTGCATGCTGGTGTTGGTAGGGTGTTACATTGTACATGTTTATCTATATGGTCTTAGCATTATTGTTATAAACTTGATGACAGGAGATTTGTGCCCTTTTTAAATTCATGCAACTCCCATTGAAGTTAGTAGGAGTTTCATCCATGTAAATGGAAAGAGAATTTGGTCTACTGTGCTTAATTTTTAAGAGTCACACAGTTTACTCATCAGAGGGCCTGGTTGTGCCTTCGGATACCCAGGTAGCTACATCCTGTATCCATGGGCAGAAATAGGCCCCAAGTTCCTGATTTCCACACTGAATTATGCACACAAAACACTAGAATCAGAACTGTACAACTAACTGGCATATGCCCTTAGTGCTGAAAGCTAAAGGAGATTCTCTATTAGTAAGGCAAGGTAGAGTTGATGGTTACCTGTTGTAGGAGAGCAGTACTCCCCACAGCTCCTCCCTCCTTAGCTGGTGTGCTAAGAGCTCCCCCTATTGTTTAAATCTGATTTAACCACTGCCTTTAGCTTTGAATTTGGAGAATGTACACCTCCAGGGTCACTTCTGATCTCACAAAACTTCTGCTTTCTTTTTTTTCTTTCCCACACCATAATAATCCTCTGAATTTGAGAAACCTTATGTTTAAAAAACACTGATTGAAAAATGCAGCACTTCTTTCTGAGGAACTAGGAGCACTTCCCAAACTGTAATGAATAAGCCTCGCAACACACCAGCGAGCTAGGTGAATATTGTGAAGCCCTTTTTACAGATGGCGAAACTGAGGCTCAAAGACTAAGTGACTGCACCCAGGAAGTCTGTGGCAGACCCAGAAATGGAAAGCAGGTTTCCTGAGTATTCGGTCTCTGAACCACAAGAACATTCTATCTCCCGTTGTATTTTTCTTTTTCTGAGTGACGCACTGCAGGCAAAAGTAAGCAAATGAGAGAGAAACAGTCTAGTATTAGAAGAGAACATTGAGAAAGATCCATCCTTACAGACTAGACAGGCTTCTAAAGAGCCATTTCACAAACTAGATTTACTCTCTCGGGGAGGACTTAAAGTGGGATTTGGAGCATTGTCGTAACATAAGCCACTTGCTGGCTATGGTGAAGGACGTAATGACGACTCTAGGCTTCTGAGAGCTTCTGCCCCTTTACAAACCACCAGTGGAAACACCATTTACATTAGCCTTGTCTGATACCTCCTAATTCTAATCTTAAGAGCACTAATGCTTATATGTGCTTTCCTGGAATGACAGGATACCAACAGCAAACATGGAGAGATGTTATATGAACAAACATAAATTTTTTCCACTTCTCCTGGGACAGCACACTTGTCCTAGCTCCTGTGTCTCCTCAGAGATACTGGAACAGAAGGAAGTCCTCTTCCCATACTCTGCATGTGATGTAATGACAAAAATCCCACACAGGTACCATGGTGATGGGTATTCTAGAATACCCAACATAAATTTGCTATCCACCTTGAAGAGCTCACAATCTAAATTAAGGCAAGATGCAATAAGGGAGTGTAACAAACAATGAGACAGAGAGGGAAAGAGGATGGACAAGGGTAGTGGAGAGGAAGCTTCCCCCCTCATTCCAGAAAAGTACAATCCCCAGATGGTCTTGATCTTCAGTTGATAGCTGTAGTTTCCCACTACACAGGAAAAAGGGCCATTGAGGCCTTCTGTACATGTGCTGGTTTCTACATATTTGAGAAGTACCAAAACCACTTCAGGCAACTGGAAAAACAATATTTTAGAAATGCATTAGCAATCTGCATCATCTCGGACGTCTAGAAGTAAATACAAACACAGCCTGAAATTAAAAGGGATTTCAATTAGAGCAAATGTCCATGGAGGGGGAAAAAAATCAGTCAAGTATCCAGCCCTCTGGGGGCCAGAGGGGAAGGGGAACAGGAAACTTAACTCCTCTCAGTCAGCATCAGACTCCCCCATCTCAATTCTTTTTGAATGTCTGCATTGGTCAATATCTTCATAAATGATCTGGAGGATGGTGTGGATTGCACTCTCAGCAAATTTGCAGATGATACTAAACTAGGAGGAGTGGTAGATACGCTGGAGGGCAGGGATAGGATACAGAGGGACCTAGACAAATTGGAGGATTGGGCCAAAAGAAATCTGATGAGGTTCAATAAGGATAAGTGCAGGGTCCTGCACTTAGGACGGAAGAACCCAATGCACCGCTACAGACTAGGGACCGAATGGCTAGGCAGCAGTTCTGCAGAAAAGGACCTAGGGGTGACAGTGGACAAGAAGCTGGATATGAGTCAGCAGTGTGCCCTTGTTGCCAATGGCATTTTGGGATGTATAAGTAGGGGCATAGCGAGCAGATCGAGGGACGTGATCGTTCCCCTCTATTCGACATTGGTGAGGCCTCATCTGGAGAACTGTGTCCAGTTTTGGGCCCCACACTACAAGAAGGATGTGCATAAATTGGAGAGAGTCCAGCGAAGGGGAACAAAAATGATTGGGGGACTGGAACACATGACTTATGAGGAGAGGCTGAGGGAACTGGGATTGTTTAGTCTGCAGAAGAGAAGAATGAGGGGGGATTTGATAGCTGCTTTCAACTACCGGAGAGGTGGTTCCAGAGAGGATGGTTCTAGACTATTCTCAGTGGTAGAAGAGGACAGGACAAGGAGTAATGGTCTCAAGTTGCAGTGGGGTAGGTTTAGGTTGGATATTAGGAAAAACTTTTTCACTAGGAGGGTGGTGAAACACTGGAATGCATTACCTAGGGAGGTGGTGGAATCTCGTTCCTAAGAAGTTTTTAAGGTCAGGCTTGACAGAGCCCTGGCTGGGATGATTTAGTTGGGGATTGGTCCTGCTTTGAGCAGGGGGTAGGATTAGATGACCTCCTGAGGTCCCTGCCAACCCTGATATTCTAGGATTATGGAGACTATAGCAGCATAGCAATGTCAGTAAAGGCCTACTGTAGACACAGCTGACACCAACGGAAGGGTTTTTTCCTCTCGGTGTAGTAATGCCACCTCTCTGAACAAAGTTAGCTGTGTCGACATAGCTGCATTGACACTGGGGGTTATGTCAGTATGGTCTCTTCACATGCCAATATAGCTTTTTAGCTCTGAGAGCTTTTTAAAATCTTAGGTCTGGTCTACTCTGAAAAGTTAATCACCGCACTCACCCCTGAGTTTTGTGTGACACACTAGGGAAAATGTCAACCTCCAACCAGGATCCTTTGCCTCAGCCCCCGTTGTCTTGGGATCCTTTGCCTCAGCCCCCATTCTCCTACAGTAGGGTAGGGTGGGGTACAAACACATCCATCCTTTCTCCATAATCCATCCCAGTTCCTAAAGATCATTAGCACCCCTGGATTCCCTCATTAATTCTCTCCCTCCCACTCTTCTCAGCCTGCCCATCTGCATATGCACCATTCACCGCCTTCAATTTACCTTGGACTATTGTACTCTTTATTCACTGTCCTTACTGCCTTTCCCTTGTATGCAAAGTCCCCACTGAGCATTGCCTTTAAAAATGGCTCCCAAGATGGAATGACTTTTAAATGGTGGCAGTGAATTGGTATGGCAGGGCTTTGTGAGCTGCATTGTCCATTGCCTTGTATCTTGTGCTAGGCAAGGTTTATGCCTGTGCAACATGGGTGTAAACAGCCAAGTCAGAATGGTAACACTTTACACGTATGTTGCAGAGATGTTAACAGCTATACCATGTACAAAGCAGAGGAAACTTGGGCCGTGACTCTCCAAGTGCAGTTAGGTGACAGCTTCATCTCTGCTGCACTTTTACATTAAGGGGATCAGATCATCAGCTGGTGTAAACAACTTGAGCTTCACCTTTTGACACCAGCTGAGGGCCTGGCCTGTGGTGTTGTAGTTAGCTTCCTGGGAACTGCAGAGGTTGGTGACGTGATCTCCATAAACACAGCACTCTGGCTGTTCAGTAGTGCATCAGCCCAGTGCTCTGGTCTGGCTTGCCACTGAATACTGAGGCAAATTCAAACTTTTGGTCCTTTTCTTCAAACTTCCCCCCTGCCCCTTCATAGGACTCATACAAATGTCATTGGGGTGGGGGGAGAGGGTGACTTATACCGAATGGTCATGACCTCCTCTAACTGCTACATTCCATCAGCCTGAAAAGGGGAAGTTGTGTGTGCAGGAGAGAGCACTTCAGAGTAATGTGCAAACTGTACTTCTTCAACTGATCCTTCCCCCAATAACTCCAAAAACTAGTCCCAGCGCGCTGGAGAGCGAGAAAGAACTATCGCTCTGCATTTACACGTTAGAATTTTGGGAGGTATTTGATACCGTGCTGATAGGCACTACAGACAAATGTACCTGTGAAAACACAGTGCTACAGGAGAAAACAAACATCGCTCACCCTACAGATTTCA
Organism: Caretta caretta; assembly: GCF_965140235.1. Taxonomy (NCBI): domain Eukaryota; kingdom Metazoa; phylum Chordata; order Testudines; family Cheloniidae; genus Caretta; species Caretta caretta. The sequence goes on along the minus strand of NC_134208.1, from coordinate 134,863,969 downwards.
GTCTCTTCCTCATCTAATTAAAGAGCTGCAAGAAGCAGGAGTTAAGGCTAAAGAAAACAGATCTGGGAGTGACAGGGCCTCCAAAACAGTGCTAGAAGGATCAGCAGACACAGTTGCTGTAGCATTTCCCTTCTGCTCTAAGACAGCTCTGGTCATGACTTTAGAGCAGCAGCATTAGCAAGCCATGTCCTGGGCCCTCAAGCAGCTTCCTTTAACTGCCCCCCACCCCTCCAAAAAAAAAAAAAAGAAAAAAAAGTGGCAGTTGTTTTCCATAGCTGTAGCCATGACAAAGCAGCAGCAGACACTTTTAAGGTATAGCAGTTGTGCCTGCTTGCAAGCTTTGAGGCCTCAAATACAGTAACTTTCTCTAACTGTGATGATAAGAGACCAGGTGCGTCCACATTAGAGTGGACGCACCAGCAGACCTGTGCCGCTGTAGCGTAGATACTTAGTACATCCACGGAAGGAGTTTTCCCATCATTGTAGGTAATCTACCTATCCAGGAGAGGGTAGATAGGTCAATAGAAGAATTCTTCCATCAACCTAGCTGCATCCACAGTGGGTACTGGGTCAACCTAACTACATCACACAGGACATGAAATTTTTTACAGCCCTGAGTGATGTATCTAGGTTGACCTAAGTGTAGGTGTAGACCAGGCCTAAGAGGAATAAGAAGCAAAAAGGGCAGGTGCCAGATAGGGCTGGTTAGGGCACGTCTACACTACAGCCTATACAGTGGCACAGGGAAGGCCCTGTAGTGCCATAATGTAGGAAGTGTCTACATCAGTGGAATGGGTTTTTCTGTCTATGTAGTTAATCCACCTCTCCGAGAGGCGGTAGCTAAGTTGACAGAAGAAGTCTTCCATCAACCCAGCTGCATCTACACCGGCAGTTAGGTTGACCTAACTACAGTGCTCAAGGCTCAAAATTTTTAACGGCCTTGAGCGACTTAGGTCACTTCATTTTTAAGTGTACAGCAGGCTTTAGAGAGCTGGCACTCCACTGTGGTGGCTGCCATCTTGTGTGCCAGACTCTGAACTTTCATTAAAAAAATTAAATCTCTAGACCTTGTAGTTGTGAAAACAGTGTGTTGTGAAAATAGCCTTCAGAATGTGAGACAGATCTAAGAAAATGCAGTGGTGTTTAGCTGAGTGTGCACCCAACCTAAAACAATAGTTCTCAGGGCAGAGTGAACCATTCCCATTCATCTCAATGAGGTAGTAACTCTGAAGCCTAGTGAAGGCAATTTAAGAGGCAGTGCTTTTCACTGATGATCAAGAATATAAACGCTGCTCTTGTTGTGAAGATCTGCACAGTCAGCCGTGAATGGCATCTCATTTTGGGGTCGCACAACTTGCGTGGTGAGCAAAGCTTGGAGAGTAATGCAGATGGCGGAGGGGAATAAGCAAACTCCAGAAAGAGGGGTTTAGTAAACCTAAACTCTGTCACTGCCAAAGAAACAGCGACCGCAGCACCTAACAACACATACCAATAGGGCAGGTACCTTTTGTTGATTTCTGACCTTGAATTTAGTTTAGAGTCCTTGCCAGGAATAGATTTCAGCTCCAATTTCAACCCCTAAGTACAAGTGCCTTCCCCTATCATGATTCCCAAACAGAAGCATCTGAGTCCTCAGAAGCAAACCGATGCAGCGGCGGTGGCAGCACGAGGTCTAATGGTGCTGGCACTGCTGTAGAAAGCTGTATGGTGGTGACACAGATGAGAGTGAGCCTGATCCTTATAGACTATAGAGTGACAAGGGGCCTCACTAACCCCAGTCCACCATGACATGCCAGCTGTTCAACATAGTCTAGAGCTAGATGCTGTGGGGAAGGCAGTGGGACTACACTTCTTCCCATAATCAGTTGGGATGTAATTAAATGTTTCTGTTCCTCTACCTGGTGGTAGGTTTTTAACAGTGTAAGTGAGAGGTTTTCCCCAGCTCTAGCTGCCAGTTTTCCTAGCCCAAAGAAACCCCCGGCTCTGTTTCTTTTCAGACATCCTGAAACCTTCAGCAGAAGTGAAATGTGTTTCCAGAGCCAAGGTGAAGAGCCACCTGCTCAAATCATCAGAGAGGCAGTATGTTGTGGCCAGTTGCCAAACAGCCTGGTACGTGACATGCTTGTCACAGGCAAGCAAACTACTCAGTCTTCCAATTTTGACCAACCCCCGTCCCCGCACCCAGTCAAATGTAATCAAGAAAAATGCAGCAATATCCCTTTATGGAAAGATGTAGCTAGTGAACAGAGCATCAGACTGGGGATCAGGAGGCCTGAATTCTATTCCAGACATTACTGTGTTTAGTTTTGGCATGATACTAACATCCTCACACTTCCATTTCTCTGCCTCTAAAAGAGGGATAACAATGCACCACTGTCCTACCATGGCAAGAGCACTTTGAGATCCATGACTAACAAGTGCTAAAGAACTAGCTTTGAAAAAGATACTACTCTGTCCACCCCTTAGCAGAGGTTGCAGTAACAATTTGAAGCAGGGGTTTATTCCCTCTGCCCCCACCTATCTAAGCCTTGGCTTCATAGTATCAGACAAAGTGACCATCACAGTCTGGAAAGAGTAGGGACAACACATATTCCGTACTGTTTCAACAACATTTGTAGTGATTCTGTGTGCATAACTGTGATAATGAAAATGTATACAAGACTTGCACATTTTATCCATTCTCCCGCAGCTTGAACATTCCTGTATCAACTCCAGGAAGAAAACAATTTGCTAAATATTAGTTCAACCAACATAAGAGCTGCCATAATGGGTCAGACTAATGGTCCATCTAGCCCAGTATATTGTGTCCGACAGCAGCCAGCACCAGAGCTTCTGGGGGAGCGTACAGAACAGGGCAGTTGGAAAGATACACCCCTGTCTTCCCCTCCCATTTTCTGGCAGTCAGAGTTTAGGGTCACCCCGAGGATGGGGTTGTGTCACTGACCATCTTGGCTAATAGCCATTGATAGAACTATCCTCCATGAACTTATATAATCCTTTTTTTTGAGCCCTGTTATACTTGTGGCCATCACAACATCCCATGGCAATGAATTCCACAGGTTAATTGTGTGTTGTGTGGAAAAATAACTTCCTCTTGTTTGTATTAAATCTGCTGCCTGTTAATTTCATGGGGTGACTTATGGTTTTTGCATGATGAGAAAGGGTAAATGACTCTTCTGTAGTCCCTTTTTCCAGATCATTCATGATTTTATATACCTCTATCACCTCCTCCCATAGTTGGCCATTTTCTAAGATGAACATCCCTAATCTTTTTAGGTTTTCCTACTATGGAGGCTGTTCCATACCCTTGATCATCTTTGCTGATCTTCTCTGAACCTTTTCCAGTTCCACTATATCCTTTTAAAGATAGGATGACCAGAACTGGACACAGTATTCAAAGTGTAGGTGCACCATGGATTTATATACTGACATTATGATATTTTCTGCCTTATTATCTATCCAATTTCCAATGGTTCCTCACATTCTGTTAGCCCTATTGACCACTGCTGTGCACTGAGCTAAATCCACAGTGACTCCTAGATCTCTTTCTTGAATGGTAATGGCTAATTTAGAACCCATCTTTATATATGTATAGTTGGGATTATGGTTTCCAATGTGCATTACTTTGCACTTATCAATGTTGAATTTCATCTGCCATTTTGTTGACCAGCCACCCAGTTTTGTGAGATCCTGTTGTAACTCTTCACAGTCAGCTTTGGACTTAACTATCTTGAATGATTTTGTATCATCTGCAAACTTTGCTATTCACTGTTCAGTCCCTTCTCCAAATCAGACCTCTTGGAAAACCAAGAGGTTCCACCTCTTTGGAATCCCACATTCGATATGGGTTTGTAGTATATGGAACAGTAATGAAAATCAGTATAAACTCCTGATAGCAAGCACTCACTTTGAAAGACAGTTGCTTTTACCTCCGGCACTTAAATCTTTACAAGTTCAGTTAGATTTTTTCTGCTTATTTGAAATGTCACTTGGCAAGTTACAGATAACGATAATGGGAGTGCAAGCCTTTTGTTACAGTATGCTGTCAGCTCATCTTGATAAAAGAAAAAGAAAATGCTAAGTGAACTTAAAGCCATAGGATGTGGTGCTGTAACAGAGGGGTAGAAAATCTGGCTGCCAAACTGTCACATTTCAGAAAAAGTGGCATGTGTTTAAAGTGAAGAAATATTTGTTGGCACTCCTATTGCCTAATTAATATAGATTTGGCACCACCTGTTTGCTTCCTGCAGCTATAATTGACTGAAAGGATGTTAGGGCCACACCAGGTCTCCAGTCGCCAAGGACTTCACTCACCATTGTCCTTCACCTGGTGTAGATGTTTACACCAGTGCAAAGTGGGTGTGAAACTCTCTCCCATTCTGAGGTTGGTAGGGTTTTACATTCACCTTGCACTGGTGTAAATGACTGTACAAGGTGCAAGACAATGGAGAATTGGACCCCAAGTAAACTTAATGAAGCTTCTTCGACATCCCACAGCGGAAACTAGGCAAGCAAAACTGCATTGACAGCTGGGTTGCCTGCATCTATGCTAGGCAAATTGGGAGATGTAATGCTCCACCGTACAGTTCCACCTGTGGAAGTTGTAGTGCAGACAGGATTCAGACATTTTTACCACCTTGTCTTCCACAGTCAGAGACTTCCGGGTTCTAATTTGTTTACTGCAGGCAAAGCCCTAGCATACATGACACAGTACCCAACCAGAACTGGAAACAATAGTGACTGTGTACATACACCATGATTAGTATGGCACAATATGATATGTGACAACTTGTCCACCAATTGTAAAATTTGTCCTCTCCTCTTTTCTCTAGAATGCCAATGCAGAGAACATCTTAAATAGTCTCTGTGGTGGTCGGGAGTAGCTGTATGAATACAAGCACTGTATATGTACCACTTGTGAGACGTGATGTCCCAAATGCGTACAGCAATGAGTGTGGTGCTTCTAATCTAAACCACACAGCAGTTGCTTGATTTACAGTGGGTTGGCAGGCAACTCTTAAAAAAAGAGAATCCAGCTCATTTAAAAAAGCAAGAGAAAGGGGCACTTTAAATTAAAGGGGATTCTGCACCTAAATTCTATGGGTATCTTTGGCCTTTGTACATAGGCATTTAGCGTCTTTCATTCTATGATCACATAGCACTACACATACTTATAAAATAGGTATTTTCAACATATGGGTAGCTAAGTGACAGTATAGAAATACTTCATACAGTAAACACGGTAAGTCAGTTCCCATAGGCCGCTTCAGATCTGAGAGGTTTCCAGAATTCTGGGCCGTCATGGAACATATAGCAGCATTGTTATGATTTTTATTTACACAGCAACATGCATATGAAAGTTGCTTGACAGACTAGTAATAATAATAATCAGGACTTGAAAATTCACCTTGATGCCTATAAACCTGAACACCCTGCGTATAAATGTCTGTGCTGTCACGGTCTTCAAAGCCATGCCTACTTAACTTGCATTGCCACACCATCACTCCAAAATAGGTCGGTTCTACCTCGCATACCCAAATAAAACTGTTCTGTCCCCCAATCAATTCTGCCCTCTCCCAAGTAAAAATCATTTCTATCCCACCCAGCACTGCACCCAGTGAATAATGCCCCCAATAAACCAATGAATGCTGCAACCCCTCCGTTAATACTGAGCCCTACCTTTCTGTAGGGCCCTTCTGATACTGTCCTCCAGAAAGGGCTAACAGCTCAGCTCCACTTCTGCTCCTTACTCCCCATTCCAGCATGAAAGGAGCAGCCCAAGGAGCACTCTGCTTCCCTCCTTTGCCACCTGTTAAAGGATCAATGGCTCTGTGGCTGGTCTGCCCCCTTCATGGCCTTTCCTTTTCAGGGAAGGAGCCAGAAGCTACTTGGCCCCAGTCTGTCCATTTGCCCAGGCAAAATTTCTACATACCCTGAGCAAGTGGGCATGTCTTTTTGTCTTTTTTTTTCTTTTCTTTTTTTTTTTCCTAGCCTTCATAATAATACTTAGTACTTATGTAGTCTTTGTCTGAGAAAGTGGTTTACAGCCAAGGTAAAGTATCATTATCCCTTTTACAGATGGATAAACTGAGGCTCAGAGAGTTTAAGGGATGTGCCCAAGGACACTCAGTGAAAACATGGGGCCTGATCCTGCAACCCTTAGTCACAAAAATAGTCCCACTGACATCAGCAGAACTACCAGTATAAGGGTTACTAGCATTAGTAAGTGTCCAGGATCAGGCCCATGCTGCCTTCCTCCAAAAGTGACAGTCCAGAGGCCTGATTCTGCAACACTTACTCATGAGCCTTATCCATAGTCCAGTGAGCAGTCTAATTTTGTTCAGTGGGACTTACATGCTAGAGTAAGGGCTCCATGAACGAGTGAGGTTTTGGAGGAACAAGCCTTAGGCTGAGACAGAGCATGGCAAGTGATTATAAAAACAAAGAGGAAAAGAGGAGGAAGGTTTAGAACAATAAGATCTTGCTTTGGTTAGCAGGGCCCACATCTCTGTTCCACAATTAGATATTGTTGCTAAACTAAAGTTGGAATGTAAGTATTCCCATCCTGCTCCAAACCCACACTGCATGTAGTCCAGTTTACGTGGGTGTTTGGCTGTATGGGTAACCCAAATAACAATACATAAACCTGAGCTGAACTTTTTCCTCAAACTTGGCTGGACCTAGGGGTTCCCAGCAGAATCTCGTCTATCCCAGCGCAAATTACTTCTGCCCCAGATTCCTTCTTCCTCTTCTATGCTTCCTGGAGCTAAGATCCTCCTGTCAGCAGTAACTACCTGCATCTTTCTGAAGGGGTCTAGGTCCTGAGCTTCGGGTGGCTCAATAGAGGAGCCTAAAAACTGCTAACTTGTTACAAATCACTACCCCTTATTATTTCAACGTTAGAGATAGTTTTATTTCATTTTAGGATTTATAGGTGTCATAAAGGTGTTTTAAGGATGAGGTTGAAGGAGAAGAGAATGGCAGTCCAGACAGTGGACGACATTCGGAAGGGGGTTGCAGGAATAGGAGGTTACAGGGAGGAAAGTAGAGATAGTGGCAAAAGGAAAGACAAGGAGCAGGGAAGCATGCAGTGGGCTGTTGTGAACCAGCCAAAGGGGAAGCGGAACCAAAGTAGCATTTAAAAACTAATTGTTTTACAAGATCATTGTAAAGAACCTCAAGATTAAACCATTTTTCATCTGTAATGAACTATATTTGTCCTATATGGCAATAAAAATATCAAAAGAAATATTAAGAAGTAATGCATGTTATAAACACTGACTCGTATGAATAATATTTCCACATGGCCATGACAACTAAAATATAAACTGATTTTTTTAATGTGAAACATTTAACATCAATCAAATGTTTATGAAGATACATAACAAATAAGCATGACAGACTCCCTGAGTAAGTAATAAAAATTAAAGGGCTGACGATGAATTCTTGTGAAATTTTAATTTGAAAAATAAAGAACATTACATGAATAAGGCTTAATTATACCATTAAATATTTAACATTTTATATAATCCATTTTTTCTTTATTTCACATTATAAAGCAGTAGCTACATAAAACAGCATGCTGGGCCCAATCCTGTACTCCTAGCTCACCCAAAACTCTCATGGCGTGCAGAGGTTTAACTAAATAATTTTTTAAAATGAATCCTATTTTGAGTTTTAAATCTTAAACTTGAAACTCTTTTAACTTAGATTTCCCATTTTATTAAATATGGATTTACAAAATTATTTAATTCCACATTTCCAGGGCAGAATAATAAAATATTCTTCTACTCTATGCAGACATTGGTCACTGGATGGATGCTTTACCACTTTGTGCAAACCCACTGTCAGGGCTGTATCATGTACCAGGTACATCACCTTTGAAAGAGTGGAACACTAGCTCTTAAAAGAAGATGACCATGTTTGGCTGCAGAAATTTTGGGAAGATATGGCAACATTTTGGAAACTGCAGCATTATCCTTCCTCTCCTTTCAGCTTCCAATTCATCTGCTGGAGGACAATATCTTCTAGGAATAACTGGAAGTGCACAAGATAACAGCAAAACTCCAGCAGTTCCACTGAAAGTGTCAAGGCCAGTTCTAGCAGCAGCAACAAAACCGATATGCTGTCTGGACAATGTAGTTCTTTTCTTTTCATGCCACAGCGAGCTGTCTGAAAGAGCTCCATCTGTTTCCTCTACGCTGGATCCTGCAAGGTGCTGAGCACTCATGCCTTGATGAAGCAAAGCACTTAAATACATGGTTATGTTTAAGCACATGCATAGTCCTGTTTATATCAGGTGAGCCCTCTCTGAGCCCAAGTCTGGGAGTTGCTGCGCATCCTCAACTCCCACTGAACACAATGTGCTTAAAGATCAGTGTGATTTAATTGGAGTCAGGCACCTAAATACCTTGTAGAGAGTTGAGTTGAAGTGCCTTGTAGAGAGTATTCAGAACCCTGAAGGACTGGGCTATTCCAGTGGAAGACAATTTCATGATAAAGAATGATAGCTGGTCTAGTCAGCTGCTACTAGCTTTAGGAAAAAAATAGCTTACTTCTCAGACGTGGCCATTTCTCAGCTTGGTTTTGCCTGGCATTGTTAGTCCTGCTGTTGTGCTTGTTATAGACAGAAGGGCCTTGCTTAGTGCAGTCAGCATTGAGATCCTTCCTTTTTTTTTTTTTTTTTTTTTTTAGAGATTAATTTGGAAGACTTCCCTGATTATACATCTGTCACTGTAATTTACACCTCTGAGGATAACGCTGATTAAGGAATCAGTCAGTGATTAATATTATTCATGGAAGGCAGGGCTTTAAAGTGGGCTATGTTAACCAAGGCCTGTGACTTAGACAAGGTTTACTTTAACTGTTCAGCTGGGTCCTGGGCAAATCTCATCTGAAGCTGCATAAACTGGTTCAATAAATACGTGATCTGACCCAAACGTCACCTGTCCTGTTGATCAAAACTCAACCCAAATCATTATCATCTTTTTTTTTTTTAAACTGAAGTAAAGAATTCTACTGTGCTCCACCCATTCTTCAGAACTCCCTCAAATGATCCCTCCCTTTGCTGAACAAATGAAAGTCCAGATGCCAGCTGATCCCTGCATTGTAGAAATCCTGCATTACATGGTGCTTCCTTCAGGTGTGCAATGCAATTTGGAGCCCCTCAGACTAGAAGCAGCACCGCAGGAGAGTAGTGTGGGTGGAGGGACAAAGGGAGAGAATTGGGCCAGAGTAGATCCAGGGAAGGGTTAAAGTACAGGTTAGAAGGGAGGGAAGGCAAAGGACTGAGCTGACAGAAAGGGAAGGAACAAGCTGTTGTTTTAGATCATGGTAGTGCCCAAAATGAGCTAGGTGGCTTACAAAGAGGAAGAGACTATCCTTGCCCTAGAGAGCATAGAGTCTCAAAATATATACAGTCTTTATCTCTTGGTGAAGGGGGTCGTGCACCATACAAGGTGGGACTGGATGGGTCAACAGTCTGACCTGGAGAGAAAACCTTATTGGCTTATGGAAGGAAGATGAGGGTGGAAATAGGAATGGGCCTAAGGAATGACAATTGGGTTTAGTTCAGACACCGGCTGCATTTCTCAGGCCACTGAAACAAATGACAATAGATGGCCTCATCTAACCTCTGCAGCAATGATAGGTGTTTGTTATTGTTATTGTTTGTTATTGTTAATGATAGGTGTTTGTTATTGTTGTTTGTTATCTGTCTCACAAAAGATCTGGCTTCTAGCTGGTTAGGTAGCTAATACAAGTGAAAATTGTGGTTGTATATGTGCTACTTTTGATCCAACTTCAACTCCCTATAAGCTTGAAAATGGCATGTGGCTGCTGCTTAACATAGCGTAGATTAGGATAGGAATGGATCCCTTAAGGGAAACAGAGACCCCAATGGCTTTGTCTGGAGTAAAGCACTTGAGTTTAGGTCAGGTTTAGCTAATGAGTGCTAGCAAAACCCAACCTCCACTCAACCTTTTTCCTAGCGTAAACTCTTAAGCTCTAGCTAGTTAAGCTGTACCCTAGGCTCTTGTCTAAGCTAGAACATAAAAAAGACAGTCTCAGTTCAATGGAGGTACAGGATTTTACCCTGCATGGATTAGTTAAGTCCAACTGAAACTCAACCACTTTCTCTAGTCAAGACAATGTCCAGCACAGTGTAGGATCACTTTTTTCTTCTAGCTGCTCTTCTTTGGCTCTTTTCATGCATGGGTTTTTTTGTTTGTTTGTTTGTTTTAAGGAAGGAGGCCAGGGTTCTTCATTTTACAATATTCATGCTGGATGAGACAATAGTTAGTATATCATTTAATTTGTATTATATATTAGCTTTGGCAGTGCATACATTATAGTCATGCCAATAAAATAACTTTGATCTGACTTGTCCAAATTACGGGCACATCTGAGGTAACTTTTCAGGTAATGATTTGATCCACGCTTTCTGCGGTACACAGTGAGTCAGGTTAGTCAGTTCCTAGTGGAAATCATATGTCTCTGCTACCTATGTGTTCACATAGGTTCCGTTATATGCTGATGTCCTGATATCAAACAGCTGTCAGCAATACCCCCAATAACAATAGTTGTTGTTGGTGGCTGTTACTTTGTCCTTGCCTGCAGCCCCTCCTCTCCACTCATTCGCTGTTCCTTTGCCCTGTGTCTTCAGTCTAGGGTCTCAAACTAGCCAGATCCTGCACCACAGACCATTTCTTACTATTTCTCCCTATTTTGTTTGTGCTCCTGCTGTGCTGCTTGTCGAAGTGCTGTCACAGTTTCAGGGTAACTGCACCTCTTTTCCCTTGCATGGTCAGCTCCAGGAATCCCTCAGACCTCCAGCCATCACCTCTCTCTGGGCAGGGACCTGTGTCCTGTCCCCACTGAACAGGGGTTTTAGACCGCAGTCCCCTTGGACTTACTGATTATCTCCAGCAGGTCAAACAATCCCTCTGATCTTTAGTTTCTCTGGAAGGACAGTGATGTACCAGGGACCACACAGCTGTTCCAGAGCAAAGTACATTTTATTCCAGGATAAAAGCATACAGAGAAAACATATATAACAAAACCAGGATCTAAATACTTTACCAGTAGCTCCCCTTCAATCCCATGGAGACAATGCAGGTTCCAGTCTTTTCAGCAGGGTTGGGCCAATCCTTGGACCAAAAGTCAGGTTTGTTTGCTGAATCAGAAAGAAGTTATTTCTTTGTCTCCTTGGCCTCTGGCACCTGTTTGGACCAATATATGCAAACCAGCCTCAAGGGTGGTACTTCTCTGGAGCTGTTTAAAATCCCAAGGACTGCAATAATTAACCCCCACCCCAACTGCTTTTAGTTCCTGGAGGAGCTGTGGTAACCCATCACCCAAAGGGGTAGAATACAATCCCTAGCCTACAACAATACACAGAAGTTGTCCCCAGAGATACTCCCCGGGGTTGCAAGATCTGTCACAAGTGTACTTTGCACTTGCTTGATGGCCATCCAGAAGCTGGAGGATCTGATCACAAATGTGAAAACAATTGGTCACATGTTTTACTTGGCCCAAAGCAAAAGTGTGGGCTGGCAGTTACCAAATGGTATTGTGGCAGTAACTGTGGATATAAACATGGTTTGGGACTGTCAGTCCCAGCACATGTCTAGTGACAGGATTCAACAATGACTCTGTCAGTCATTATACTCTGGCTGAGCACAGCATTTACTGATCATTATTCTAGTGCAGTGAGCACGCTGAAAGTTTCTCAGTCATAAGAAATGCATTCCTTTGGGTTTACCCTTCTAACTTTACTGATGGTGCTGTGACTGGAATAATGATGCAAGTCTCCTATGTACAGCAGGCTCCCCACACCAGCATTTTGATGCCCATCCTCCCCTTCCTTCTGATGACAGCATGCACTTTCTTTTCTATTTACCAGCTATGAGCAGCATCTAAGTTACAACTTTTCTTTACTCATTAGTCTACTGTGCAAACTCAGAGTCTGATCCAGCCAAATGCTGAGGCCAAGAATTTTGAACTCCTGTGCCTAAATTCTAGGTACCTACATTTATATCAAGAGACCTAAATATGTAAACTGACTATTTTCAAAGATTCTCAGCTTCCACTTCAGGTAAGCACTTAAGCCAATGCTTAAATATTGTCCTGATTCAGGACTATACTAGATGGGTGCTGAGAATCCTCAGCCCCTTATGGAGGTGCTGAGCTCTGAACAGTATCAGGCCCTAATTAAGAAGCAAATTGCAAATAATTTTATGCACCTTTGATATTTTGGAAATTGATGAGACTTTCTGACTCAAAATATATGTTCTGATTTTTAGAAGTGCTGAGTATTCTGCAACTCCCTTTGAATTCTATATGAGCTATGGGCGCTCAACACACTTGCAAATTAGGCCATATTTTTCTTATATGAAAGGCTTGTCAATGTCCAAAAGATCAAATGTGTGTAAAGTTATTTTCACTTTGCTGCTTCATAGCAATAAAAGTATGAGTCACTATAACTTTCTGAGAATATTACAATCATCGGCACAATATTTCTCACGCTGCATGATGAATCCACAGCTGCATGGTGTATTAAATGCTTCTGCTTATTACGGGATGATGATGATTCCTCATCTCAAATTTTACCGCATTCTTTATCATTCACAAATATAACAGGTCTTCATTCAACTGTCCAGAGCAGAAACCACAATGTGTTATAGAGCACTGATGCGATCAATGAGCCTGGATGATGTCGTGTCATTGTCTTCCTTATGTGTGATCTAAAATTTTTATCTTTCTTACTTTTCATCTTTTGTTCTAGCCTTCTCCCTTCTGTGTGATGCTTTTACACCAGTTTCCATAGTAACAACATCTATTGTATCCAAGACTGTGTTAAAAAAAGAATTCATGCAGATGTTGTCACTGATCCAACACCTTGCGGCAGCTCTTATGGTGCATTGTCCTCTTATTTCTTGCTCTACTTTTTCCATTCTCCCCTCATTAAGAATAGTTTCAGAAACTGTCCTCCTATCTGATGCTTTAGATCTGAAGTGAGAAAATATTGGTTGGATTTTATTATGAATTTTAATCCTTCTTCAGGTGGTTTCAGGGACATCACCTGGCTACCAGACAGCCAACTACTTGCTTGTTAGATACAGGTTCCCTTAAATAAAAATATTAGAGGAATCAAGAGTGATTAGCACTGGATGGCATCAATTAAAAACTCTCTGAATGAGTTTGGAAAGCCTCTTGCATTAAACCAGTTACATACACAGAGGCTGCTATTTTACTGCTGGCATAATTTGATCATATCTTCACCCATCTCTCCCCCTCCCACAGCAAGAGCTAACAAAGTTTCCATATTTTTGGCAATGTTCTTTGTTCATAACCTCTCCACCCACTCTCATCTTTGCAGCCCGGCTTGAAGGAAAAGGGAGGGACACAGCAAATCTGGGTTGAAAAGCTAGAACATGATTTACAGCTACATATCATTTCAGAGGCATGAAAATCAGCAGCAGACTGGCATAATCAGCTATTGTCTGTAATTGTTTTGAGTTCTTTGCCAATCATTCCTTATTGGGATTGGACATTATTCTTTTGATTATAAGAATCTGACAGCCTGATCATAATAAATGTGTAACTGAAGACCTATGCCTTTGCAGCTGCATTATTTATTCACCTAAAGCAAGGGCTGTTCTATATTTAGCATATGATGTCAGTGGGTTGTTTGGATCCCTGGAAACTGGCAGGAAGCCACCTTTCACATGATATATGAAATCACTGATAAATGCTGCTCTTCACTGAAAGAAAAACAGCATAATAAATGCAGCTCTTTTCTGCTTTCATCTTTTCTCCCCACACCACTCTTCTTCCACTTCTGGGATTTGTCTCTCTGTGGCACTGCTCAGCACAGTCTGTGAAGTGGAAATGAGTGCTCAGTATCACAGATCAAAATGAGGCTGTTGGTATGCTCAGGAAGTCCGTCCCCCACATCCCCCTCCAAAAAACTTGGAGTGCTGCCAAAGATCTAATGAATCAGACAAAAAAGAGACTCTAGACAGCAGAGGCTTTGTGGGGACTTGGTATTTCTGGTATGCAGTTAGTATCGGTTGTTTTTTAGCAGACTGGGATGGGGAAATTGATAGTGATGCTGTGCTGTTGTTCAGTGTAGAAATGACACCATTGCAGATTGAGCAGCTTAGAATACATATAGTCTCCCTCTCTGTATACGCACACTTCTCTGGTGCTTGTGTCCAGCTATAGGTCTTACCATAACACATCCAGAGGGGAAATACAGATCAGATTCTGTTCTGGTATATCTGTGAAACTGAAGGTCGGACAATAAAGCAAGTTGTACAAATAAAGAATACGTTTTGAGCCAGGTCTTCAGCTGCTGTACATTGGCATAGCTCCATGGAAGTGAAATGAGCCAGTTTGCACCAGCAGAGGATCTGGCTCTTTTTGTGGTTTTTAGCGATGCAATTTGCGTGTGTTATCCCCTTATTTATCTCATGAGGACCTGAAGGCAGCAATGCACATCTTCCTGACCTCAATTGGTGCAATTCCCTCTTCGTTGGGAGGCTGATTTGCAGCTTGCTCAAAATGCAGCATCACCATTGCCAGAAAGGGTTTGAGCTATCGGGCTCATATTGAGTAGTGGATTCAGTCTAAATTAGCCTTATTGGACTAGGTGGCTCTGAATGGGGTTGGCTCTGGTTATATTTGAGACCCCCTCCTTGAGCCTCACCGCAGGGGATTTTGCACTCTCAAACCACATGATATTTAGGGGTTCCACTATCATGCCTGAAGTCAGTAGGTGATCAAACTGCTGCAGTAGCAGCCCCAACATGGTGGAACTCGCTGTCTCCTGAAATCTGGCTCATTTAATCTCTCCCCATTTAAAAAAACCAGACAAACCTAAACATGTATTGTTTTCTGAGGAGGTGTTTTGAAATGTCTGCCACTGAGGCTGCTGCTGTTTTATGTTGTCTTTATTTACCCACATTGGCTGTTGAGGTCAGGCTGTTCTTTTATTAATGAATGAGAAATTGGTTTTGTGATTGTTCTTCAGCACCCTGAGCGTGTGTGTGTGTGTTACTTTATAAATACAAGTCTTATTATAATTTTAAATGGGTGTCAATTTAGATGTATAAGAACATACTCCAGTTGCCAAGCCCTCCAGCTGTATTCACACCATTAAAATCACGGATCCTAAGCCCTTAAGCCAGAGAGGTGCTATACGGTGCTGAAAGCATCCTGTGAAGTGCAGAGTGACCTCAGCTCTCACTGAGTGCAACAGGAGTTGTGGGTGCTCAGCACCTTTCAGGATCAGGCCTATAGACAGGCTGCTACTGTATCAGCAGCTATGCCTGTGAATAATGTTTCCGGTTTGAGTTTTCTGGGGAATCGTATGGTTACTTTGACTATGACTTGTTCAGACAAAGAACACAGCCCAGTCCTCCTGCCAGCACAAAGTAAGACGTTGGAAAAACATTTCAAACTTAGAGGAAAATAGCGTTTGACCCTGCACCCTTAGTACACAGGCAATAGGTCAATGAAATCAATGGGACCGCTCTCCTAAGTAAGGATTAACCTTGCCAGCAGGATCAGACCCTATAGCCTTATCTACACTAGCCAGTTTTCCCTAAAATACAGCCCTGTTGGTAGTAGCGAAAGTGAGAGTGCTAGTGTGGACTGGGCTGAGGTAGTTGCCAGCCTTCTAAATGCCGTATAGCCTAGGCCTGCTTTGAGCAAGGTTAGATAACACAGTGATTAAAGTGCCAGCCATGGCCTGACCATTGTCTCTACGCTAGCATTTCCCATTGTGGTGCTGGGAAATCCTAGGGAAAAAAGGCTAGTATAGACACAGCAGCATTGCTCTGCTGCAGATGGGTTATTTAAGTCTGTCTATTAAACAAGCCCATTCAAGCTTCCATTCTATTGTTGTTTGCCCCAGGGCTTATACAATAAAGAACCAGGATAAAAACCTGCCAAATTTAGTGCCATTGTGAAATATATACTGCTCCAAATATAGGAGGAACAAATAGAGTTGATAATATCATGGGGACTGCTTTATGGTCAGAATTGACATAACCGATTATCCTGAGCTTGTTCAGACCAGGATTTTGTTTTAATTTCAGGTGAACGGGGTGACCTGAGCATCAGAGAGACATTTGGGAGGAACTAAAAGGGAAAGGTGTGGACAGATCACTCAAGGAAATTCTTTTGAAAGAGTTATCATAAAGGATCACCGCATTGAGAAGGTGTGATACAAAAAGGTTTTACATCAAATGATTCTCGTGTCAGAACAAACATGCAATTGTTACACAAGATTAATTAAAGAATAAATTTGACCCACACCCACACAATTTGTATCTCTAACTCCAGCTGTCTGCTGTTGTGCAAAGAAGAGGGAAAGGTATTCCCACAAATTCATCCAGGTTTATCAGGGTCAGCAAGGCCCTTAAGGAAATTCTAAAATGAATTTGCACAAGAAAAGCAAGGTGTCACTTGTTAGAGTAATAAATAGAGCCCTTACATAGCTGTTTACCATTTCAGAGTGCTGTACAGACACTGATTATTATTACTGAGAGGAAGGTAGGTCTTGCAGTTAAGTCATTGAACTGGGACTCAAAAGACATGACATCAATCCCTCACCAGGCATCAGATTTCCTGTATTAACGTGGAAAAAGTCAAACAGGTTTTCGGGCCTCATCGCCTAATATAGGGGATAATGATACTTCCTTTTCTCCACTGTCTTGTCTACTTAGATTTTAAATTTTGTGGGAGGGGCTGTCTCTTACTGTGTGTTTGTACAGTGCCTTGCACAATGGGGCCCTGACCTTGGTTGAAGTTTTTAGCCACTACCATAATACAACTACTACTAATCATTATTGGGCCAAATCCTGCAGAATTGCCCATCACTATTATTACACAAACCTCGAAGAAGCCCATCACTGCAGTGACTGGGTGCTATTTAGTTATGAGAATACAACAGTTTAACAGATGAGGGAACAAATCACTGAGGTGGGGTGGGACAGGGGGTTTTCCCTGGTAGGTGAGAGAGGAGCCGGGCTCTCCCAACTCTTTCCCAGTACCGGCTCTGTAGATTTGACGCTGGTGCAGAACTACTAGGGAGGAGGTGGCTTCAGCAAGACTTATACTCAGTGCAGCAGCAGCTTGGTCCTCTCTCCTCTCTTCCTCCTCACACATTGCTGGAGCAGCTGGCCAGGGCAGGGGCTGCATGATGTGCCCCCTCCCATGCAATTCTAGCAGAACTGGTGGGGGATGGAGGAGGAATGTTCCTTTTCCAGCAGCTGCCACTTGTACCATGACAGCTGCCTATGGTGAATCCCAGCCAGGCCCATCCTTGCTTCAGGCAGGACTGAAAATATCAACAAGCAGAGCAATTCCTGCTTGAGCCTAGGAAACAACTTTTTTGATGCATCACCCCTTAACCCTAAATGTAATCATTTCCTGGTCACCATGATCATCTCATTGCACACAGGGCCAAGCTAAGGGTTTTAGGAAGGGTTAGAGAGGTGATTTTCTGCGGTGCACCCCAAACTTTGTCTCCTGCTGCAGACGGAGAACCTGGATGACTGGTCCTTTGAACCTTAGCAATCTCCTTATATCACTTTACATTTTCAAGCCTATTTTCATAAGGAAAAGGGCTAGAAATGTAGGCCTGGCCTACAATCATGGTTGATTGGTTTGACTAAACGTATGATGTTAACTTAAGGCAAAACCTTGTGTGGATACTCTTAATTTGATTTCAGCTAGGTTTATTTTATTTTGTCTTCCATTGGTAAATGTAGCAGTGCAAATAAAACTGCTCTAAAGCCAGTTTTAAACTAATATAAGAGCTGGTTTAAACACAAGCCTGCACTGAAATAACTAAATCAGTTTTAAATCACACCTTTTTATTTTTTGGGAGCAAGTCTGTGAACCTGTGCGTGAACACACTTATTTCGGAATAAAAGTCACCGATTTTGATATGGTTTATATCATTACATAATTTCATTACCATCTTAAAAGCTGAGGAAATGGAGTGAGAAAAGGCTGTGTTCAGACAGGCGCTGGTGAATGGCCTTTGGCAGCAGAAAGACCGTGTGGATGAAACTGAGATAGAAAACAGATGTAATTTACTTCTAGTGGGGACCCACAGTAAGTCAATGAATCCTGAAGCATGGGCAGCACTGAGTAGGGGCTGAGTAGCTAGGCCAGCCAGTACGGCCCTTAAGCAGTGTCCTCCTATGGGGTTTCTATGGAGCAGCTGGTAGGGGACTACTCTCCCATGGCAGAACATCTAAGGGAGGGCCAGTGCTGGAAACTGAGGTAGGACTGAGTCTCCCCTGAGGTGTATTGGGTCCAGCTGTCAAAGGGAAGCACAGGTTGCGGGGGAGGGGTGGGATTATTTATTAGTTTATGTGTTTATAAGCTTTCTGTGACACTCATCACCAAGATATTTGAGTGCATCAGGGCATGCAGTAAGGTCAGGACATATTATTGACGCCATTTTGATAGATAAGGGCATGAACCTCAGAGTCCTTGATTAAGCAAAGTACTGAAACGTGCTTAACTTTAAGCCCACAAGGAGTTTAATTCATATCAATGTGCTCAAGTACCTTGCTGATCTGGAGTGAGAGAGATTAAGGCCCAGCTTCTCAAAGGTATTTAGACACCTAAATACCTCTGAGGATGTCATGTTAAGTGACTCTCACATGAAATCTGTGGCAGAACCAGGCCCTGAACCCAGCCCTGCTGAGTCACAGACTAGTGCCTAACCACTTTGGCCCAGAGTGATTAAGTCCCAAGGGCAATTAGTGAACAAATGATAAATCCATTCTGTTCTGCAGAGTCAATAATATTTTCCATCTGTCTTGTAACACAATAATATTGGAATACAAATAATATTCATATAGAAGACAAATGGTCAGTCCTGTTATCATCTGGAGTTTAACTTCATCTAATATTCTTTTTACTATGATACTGCAAATGAAGAAAAATATACACTGGTGGTTGACAGCCCGAAAGATGTATGATGTCCTTAAGAGTTCAATAAGAAATGAGCCATTAGCAACCAAATATCCTATAGCGTCCAGAACAATTTGTAGCCAAAGTCCATAGAACAATAGAGCAATTCAAAGATTTACATTAAGATTTCTCTGGAATAATCAATCATATTGATTTCACAAGTGGACTTTCTGTTTACCATCTTGCAAGTACAACGTATATTAGATCCACCTTTATTTGTAAAGCACTTGACTGAGGCTGCATCAAAGGAAGTATGCTTTTCATCAGGAGTTTTATTGACAGCTGAGCTGGGAGCACTAACACCATATTCTGAACCTTTTTCTTGCATACAATAGTTATACGCATATTGTTCATGCCGCCTTATTCAGGGCTCTGGACATGATGGAAACTTGAGAAGAAACATTGCATGTCTGCTCCTTTAGTTGGCGTAGAAAACAAGAAGCTGTTCTTCACCTTGGGCCAGTAAGGAGAGACAACCTGTTTTCAAGAATGGCGAGTGTCAATGAGGGCACAATGGTCCTGATTCTAATTTCACACCAATGAAAGGGCCCGATCCTGCAAGTTGCTGAGTGCTGTCAACTCCCATAGCGGCCCAAAGTTGTGGAAGGCACTGAGCACTCTGCAGGATCAGGCCCTTAGAATCATAGAATATCAGGGTTGAAAGAGACCTCAGGAGGTCATCCAGGCCAACCCCCTACTCAAAGCAGGACCAATACCAACTAAATCATCCCAGCCAGGGCTTTGTCAAGCCAGGCCTTAAAAACCTCTAAGGATGGAGATTCCACCACCTCCCTAGGTAACCCATTCCAGGGCTTCACCACCCTCCTAGTGAAATAGTGTTTCCTAATATCCAACCTAGACCTCCCCCACTGCAACTTGAGACCATTACTCCTTGTTCTGTCATCTGCCACCACTGAGAGCAGCCGAGCTCCATCCTCTTTGGAACCCCGCCTTCATCAGGCACAACCCCATCAAAGTTAGTGGAGTTATACCAGTATAAATCTAGTGTAAATGAGAGCATAATCAAGCCTACGGAACTCAAGTAGGAATTTAGGCAGACCTTTTCTGCATGGGCTATGAAAATTGGGTTCACATCTTTCCAGCACAGAACAATGCTTAACAAAAATTTTAGCTAGCAAGATGGTTTCATTGATTAATTTTACACTGGTGTGATTGAGAGCAGAATCAGGCCCATTGTCTCCATTTGTAGAAAGTACAGGAACTGGCATAACAGTACAAACCGATGGTGCAACTACGTCTTTATAGTATGATAGAACCTAGAGAACCAGCCCAGATCAGAGTCCCTCGTGTTAGGCACTGTACCCAATAGGAGGCAATCCCTGCATCAAAGAGCACAGGGTTAAAATAGACAAAGGGGAAACAGATGCAAAGAGTCTTGCCCAAGGTCCCTTATGATACAGCCAGGAATACAACCCAGATTTTCTGACTCCTACTTCAGTGCCTCCTCCACTGAACTACACTACCTCTCAAGTCTAGCTAGTCCAGTATCCTGGCCAACACTATGCGGTTTGTAGAGGAAGATGTAAAAAACTCCTAATGGACAGTGTTGCAATAACATGCCTGTGAAGAAAGTTTCTTCCTAATTCCTAGCCGTCAATGACCTGCTTGCATGGGAGCTGATATCCTTTATACATGTTTAGCTTAGCTAGTAAACTGAAGATATTCTTATTATTCATGTAAATTAACATGTGTATGTCTCTTACTAAAACCTTTGTTTTAGTAATACCTTGTGATAGGGAGTTCCATGGGTTAACTATGGTTTGGTTTTATTTTATTTTTTAGGTTGGTCCTTTGAACAGTTGTAAATGTGTTTGTGGCCTTGTAATTAAATTGGCTGTTCCCTGGTTCTTTAAAAAGAATACATAGGAGTGCCCAGCTAATGTGCACTAATACTGATCTAGGTCTTTGTCCTGAATGGTAACAGGTAATATAAGACTTGTCAGTATGTATGAGAGTGCTCACGGATCTTTCCCATGTGCTTTACTTTGCACATTTCTCCTGCCATTTTGTTGCCCAGTTGGAATCAGCATGGTTCTGTGATGGAGTGTCCTTTAGCCTGCATCATGGCAGGGAAGAGGTTAAGGTAGAATCAAGGGGTAGGTAACAGGAAATACTCTAACTGGACCCAGTTACAAGTTAAAGAGACTTCTTTCAGAAAAGAGGGGCTCTAGTCAAGGATCCTTTCACCAAGAGCCTGAGCAGCAGGGCTCAGTTTTGCATGAACTTGAGACAGAAAAAGCTGCTTTACCCAGCAGAGTGGAGCCTCCTGCTGAAAAGGGGTGGTTTCTACTGGGGGGATAGCTGAAGTAAGCTGTATCCTGGTTATTACTGTACAACTGGGTTGCCAGGAGCCAAGTATTGTACTCGTATTTACAAATAAGACTGTTTAGAGAAACCAGACAGTGTGTTCCATGCCTGTATAGCTGGACAGCAACCTTGGGCTGGGGGTAGGTGTTCACTGGTGGGATCATCTGGTGTGTGTGTGTGTGTGGTTCTTTTAAAAAACAATAATAAAAAGACAATAAAATCCTTGGTCCTCATAAAGCCTGGCTCTAAGTGAGTGTGTGAGGTTGTGCCTTTCTTTTAGCTCCTCTTGTACATTGGATGGAATGGAATATGTGGGCCTAGCATGGAAAGAATCCATTTGACAAGGTATTTTTAGGGATTGGCCTCTGGGTTCTCATATTTCACTCCCTTATAAGAGTGTTTCCTTGTCCCAGTCAATTTTCGAGAAGAAACTCTCCTCAGCTTACTTAAAGAATTGCAGGCCGTAGTGTCACTTCCTGCCTTAAAACCTGCAGGAAGAGGCTCAGAAGGAACAAAATTCTGTGAACATTCCCATGTGGAGTTTCCCCCACAACTAGGATGAGCAGATGTTGTGGCCCTGAAAACCAGGACTGGCTCAGTCCGGTTTTGATTTTCATGTCAATGTTCTGTCTTGGAGTCTCCTAGGAGTAAGAGGGACTTGGGTCTCTCTGGGCAGTGCAGGATATTAGCTAGAGCTGCAAAGGCAGAGCCTAGCCAGGGAGAAGGCAGCTTACTGGAAATGGCTGCTGGAAGTGGAATGGGGAGTTTGAGGCAGGGGGAGGGAAGGCGCTCACACAAGGGACGGGATTAGTTGCTCTCCTATACTTTCTTCTAACCCTTCTGGAAGATGTGTCGAGGCCCTGGAAAGGCTGATGTTGGAGGCAGCCCCATTCACTGTTGCCTACCCAGCAAACTACCCACAAGAGGCAGAGCTATCCTAAACTGAAGTTCTCACTGTTACCTTAGGTGAGTGACCTGGTGCCAGGAAAGTGGGTGCACAAGGGTGTGGGCAGAGGGAGGGAGCCGCCAGCATTGCACAGTTGTCCCAGTTTTTCACTTTGGAAATCTGGTCACCCTGAGTTTGAGTCTGGCTCCGAAGCCCCATGGCTTTCCTGGGCTCTGCAGGAGGGATGGGGCCATCTGTGTGGAAGTCTTCTGTCTCTGAACCAGGTCTGAGAGCCAGCATCCTCCTCATGCTCCCCGGCAGGCTGGCTCCATCTGGAGTAAAGGAAGGTGCAGCAGAGGGAGTCCCTGAAGGCATTCTGGCTGGGTCAGTCATAGTGCCCCAGGACCTCTGTGACAACAAAAGCAAGAGCTGTGCTACCCTTTTACAGGGGGCCTCATGTTTCTTTTCTTCCTCTGGACTTGCTCAGCTCCCCTGACTTCAGTGGGACTACCTGTGGAGTAAAGTACAATGCAATGTGAGGAAGGATCATAGAATCATAGAATATCAGGGTTGGAAGGGACCCCAGAAGGTCATCTAGTCCAACCCCCTGCTCGAAGCAGGATCAATTCCCAGTTAAATCATCCCAGCCAGGGCTTTGTCAAGCCTGACCTTAAAAACCTCTAAGGAAGGAGATTCTACCACCTCCCTAGGTAACGCATTCCAGTGTTTCACCACCCTCTTAGTGAAAAAGTTTTTCCTAATATCCAATCTAAACCTCCCCCACTGCAACTTGAGACCATTACTCCTCGTTCTGTCATCTGATACCATTGAGAACAGTCTAGAGCCATCCTCTTTGGAACCCCCTTTCAGGTAGTTGAAAGCAGCTATCAAATCCCCCCTCATTCTTCTCTTCTGCAGGCTAAACAATCCCAGCTCCCTCAGCCTCTCCTCATAAGTCATGTGTTCTAGACCCCTAATCATTTTTGTTGCCCTTCGCTGGACTCTCTCCAATTTATCCACATCCTTCTTGAAGTGTGGGGCCCAAAACTGGACACAGTACTCCAGATGAGGCCTCACCAATGTCGAATA
The DNA here is from genome assembly GCF_965140235.1 of Caretta caretta. NCBI lineage: Eukaryota > Metazoa > Chordata > Testudines > Cheloniidae > Caretta > Caretta caretta. The sequence goes on along the minus strand of NC_134208.1, from coordinate 134,840,667 downwards.
GAGGGGAACGATCACGTCCCTCGATCTGCTCGCTATGCCCCTACTTATACATCCCAAAATGCCATTGGCCTTCTTGGCAACAAGGGCACACTGCTGACTCATATCCAGCTTCTCGTCCACTGTCACCCCTAGGTCCTTTTCCGCAGAACTGCTGCCTAGCCATTCGGTCCCTAGTCTGTAGCGGTGCATTGGATTCTTCCATCCTAAGTGCAGGACCCTGCACTTATCCTTATTGAACCTCATCAGATTTCTTTTGGCCCAATCCTCCAATTTGTCTAGGTCCTTCTGTATCCTATCCCTCCCCTCCAGCGTATCTACCACTCCTCCCAGTTTAGTATCATCTGCAAATTTGCTGAGAGTGCAATCCACACCATCCTCCAGATCATTTATGAAGATATTGAACAAAACCGGCCCCAGGACCGACCCTTGGGGCACTCCACTTGATACCTGCTGCCAACTAGACATGGAGCCATTGATCACTACCCGTTGAGCCCGACAATCTAGCCAGCTTTCTACCCACCTTATAGGATGGATGACTAGAGCCATGCTTTATTGCTTACTTTATGTTACTTGTATTGCTTATTTATATAATAATAGCACCATAAATTTGCATGGTGCTACACAGAGAGTCTTGCCACTGACAGGCTTACAATCTAAAGGGCTGACCCTGAAAAGCGTTACAAGCATGCACATAGTCACTCCTGACCAAGTTGCACTGAAGACTCCGTAGGGGAGTAGCTGAACACATGTGTAGTACTAGCACAGGAAATTATGACAACAGACAAAGACAGGAAAGGCGGGAGTGATGACATGCAGATAAAGAAAATGTGATGCGCACATTGTCTATGAAGCAAAAATCAAAGCAGGAGGAAAACAGAACTACAGTGCAGAGGTCAAGTGTGGAAAGCTGGCTAATGGAAAGTCTTCCTTACTTGGCAGCATGCCAGTTGTATTGTGGTACGTCTACGTTGAGAGCTAGAGATATAATTCCCAGTTTGAGGAGATGTACCCCTGCTAGCTCTGATCAGGAGCGGTGGGAGGGGCTAGCCGCCCCAAGCACAATCTCATCCAAGACCCTAGGGACGTACTTGGAGTGGCTAGCCCCTGCTGCTGCTTCCGCTGCTGCAGCTATGCGCTATTTTTAGCACATTAGCTCAATCACAGCTAGCATGGGTATGTCTCCTCAAACTGGGAATCACACCCCCAGCTCAAAGTGTAGACATACCCTTAGCTTGCCTCAGTCTTGAAAACCAGTATCATCAAACTGATGGTAAGTGAAATGGGCTTTGACTCTGATCCTGCAGAGCACAGATTCTTACATCCACACGAAGTGTCATTGAAGTAAATTGGACTCTACATGGCAGGAAGGGTATGCATTTGTAGCTCTCCTTCCAGGACTGAGGCCTTTGTATTCCCTCTGTGTGCTGGCTTCCTCTTTGTCCCTGCTGAGGAACTGTACTGCACTTTTGTATTTAGTCATGTTACACAACAGTAAGATCAAGAGTCAAGGCATCCACCCTCTAGCCTCCAGGCTGCTCTGACTACACCCATTGTAACCTATTCACCCATTGTTACCTTGGCTCTGGATTCTGGGACCAATGCTGCAATCTTTATAGAGGCGAAACTCCTATATAACATCAATGAGAGTGTTCTCTTCAGGGACCAAGGGAATGGGACCGCTGTTGGCCTTTGTTTTGTAATCGCTGCTGCACCACATAATGTATAAAAATGCATGAACTTCCCACCAACCTTGGCCCAGTCATCTTCTTTTCCACAACCCAAAAATGAAAAACAGTCACACTGAAGAATTGATTTTCCTGGTAAGTTTCAGTTATGTGTATCTTTCCTGATTTTTTCCTGCCATACAGATAACAATGCAGATTAAAAATGCATTGATAAAGGAAAACTTTTTCTACTCGTTTCATTAAAATTCCTCATTTCAGAGAACTTTGTGGGGAAAAGCTGGCCTTTTCACCCACATCTATTTTCAGTCAGGATGACATCTCTTTGCACTGGGTTGACTCACAGCTTCTACAGTGTTCCTGTTGCATCTCAGCAGGCCTTTTCTTTTGGTGATACAGCGGATCTATAAATGTTAGACCATATTTGCATCCCTCCTTCTATCATGTGCCTGTTACAATAGCGGCCTGTTGCCATTGGCATGACTTAACTTTTTCCCCGCCAAGGGTCTGATCAGCCTGGGATATGCACATGTGGAATTCCCATTTTAATGTGCATACCTTTCATGTGGTGATTGGGACCCTGCCACACACAAAAATATGTTTTTAATGGACTTGAGGATTTTGGTTGTCATTAAATTTAATCTAACAAGGCCCACTCCTGCATTCCTTGTGCATCGGGGAGCTTTGGATGTGCAAGGAATGCAGGATCAAACCCACACAGTGGTTTTGTTCTATCCCCCACCATGGGATAAAGAAATATGATCCCTCTACTTTCTAGCTCATTGTAGACTTCCTGCTGCAATTTTCCCTTCCCTCTCGACCCTTGTGCTGAGTGCAAAGGAAATCTGCTTAGCCTTTACTTTCTCACACATGTTTCAGATGTGCAGGGGTGTGATTGTAAACAACGTCATCATCTGTGCCAGAACTGTCTACTCCTACCGCGTTCTGTTCCCATCACCCTAGGGGTTCCAGTAATAGGGCGTTAAGCAAACAAAGCAAAACAGTAATCTGGTGTTCCAATTGCATTTTTGTTGTTAGAAAATGTTAATGATAGGTTATGTGATTACCCTAGGTTTGGCTCCACTTACTCTTTATTAAGCACATCTGGTATTTAGTAACAATATAAGTAGCAGGAGTTTTTTTGGCACACAAATAAGATTATCCAATGTTGCCATGCAGTATGGAAACTCATCAGGGAAGCCAGTGAAGTGTGTGGAGATACAAGTCTTTCTTGTAGGCTGGGCAGCTAGCCAGAATAGCTAAAAAATGTGGATTGGCATAGAGTTGTTGCCACGCAAACACTTCTGGAAATTTCTGTGTTCAGACCTGCCAAATCCCTTATGCATAACATGAGTTTCTATCTCCCTGAGCAGCCAATTTTAAGACCAAACTTTCCTCTACACTTAAAACAAAAAACAAAAAAACAGTATCTTTCAGTCTCATTTCCAGCGCGCCATTGCCAAGCTCACAATTTCACTGAATTAGAAGGAATTTCCTAAAACATTTGTTTGAGTTACATTAAGCATAACATGTGGGAGACAACTGTGCTTCCTGGAAAATTCTGAAAGGAAGGCTGTCTCGCTTCATGGAGACGGCCTAATGTCTAGTTAGAAAAAACAACGAACTATGACAAGAAAACGTTTTTTTTAAAAATTGGCCCAATACATGGATTTTATGTATTTTAAGTTAGCGTGCCTCTTCCAGTCAGGTCAACGTACTGTACAAACACAGGCTGGGTGAAAGGAGCAGTGGTCTTGTGGATTAGGCACAAGATCTGGATTCAGAAGGTCTGGCTTTATTCCTGGCTCTGCCGTGGACTTCCTGTGAGACCTGGGGCAAGTCACTAGAAGATGAGTCCGTTCTGTGTCGGGTTTTTCATCTTTGTAATGGAGATATTGCTTCCCGGTGTCAGAGGAGTTTTGTGTGAATTTTAGGCCCTGTGTGAGCAGAAAGAATTATTCAATATGTACATTTCTTGGGAAGAGGTCTGGGAAGAAGAATGATCTACCATGTTATGAAGTAGAAAAGCTAAGTGTCATCAGTTGTGTGACTGTTTCTAGCATCCTATCTTGCACAGGGCTGACATTGGGGCTTCTGAATTTTGTTGCTCCGGGTCCAGCAGTTTTTTTGAGTATCCCTTAAATATCATTATTTATCTTGGCTTTTATTTTAAAATAGTGGGCCACATTTATCTGTAGTGCAAATTTGTTGATGTTAGTAGAGTTATCCTTGGGAAGAGTTTGGTCCAGCTTCTAGCCATTCTCATTGTGAAGATAACATTCACAAGGTAAACTAGAGTACAAAGTTTGTCATGGCAGATTTTTTGGTTTGTTTGTTTTCATTATCTGGGTCTCTACTACAGATAATTAGAATAATAATTTGGGTTCTGCAAAGCCTAAATCCCTGGGTCTCCATTCTTGGAGTGGCTCACCCTGTGGATTCATTGCTGTGAACAGCACTACTTGAGCTTCTGATGCTGGTACTAGGACTGCCATTAGCACTCTCCCAGCCACTGGCTGGCTGCTCACTAGTGATTGAGCTTGATCCTCTGTTGATCTGCCAGTGTGGTGTCTAGCTACAAGGGGGGCAGCTCATTGGAGGAGCTGACTCAGCTCCAGGGTGCATGCACGGAGATTGCAGAGGAAGAAGGTATCTGGCTCTACAACATACATGCCTTAGGTACAGCAACAGCAACAATTCCCACCTCCAAATATGACTAGAGAGACTGAGGTGAAAACATATAGGACAGAGGAAGGGTGGCGGGGGAACTCATGGAACTCACAGTCAGTCTGTGGAACTTCTTGCCACAAGATGTTGTGAAGGCCAAGACTATAACAGGTTTCAAAAAAGAACTAGATAAGTTAATGGAGATAGGTCCATCAATGGCTATTAGCCAGGATGGACAGGGATGGTGTCAGAAGCTGGGTTTGGGTGACAGGGGATGGATCACTTGGTGATTGCCTGTTCATTCCCTCTGGGGCACCTGACATTGGCCACTGTCGGAAGACAGGATACTGGGCTAGATGGACCTTTGGTCTGATTGAGTATGGACGTTTTATGTAAGGAAAGAAAGGAGCAACAGAGTCAGGGGCACATATAGCTGTCTACCGTGAAAAACTGAAAAGGCTGAGATTTTCCTCCCTTGCTGACCTTTCCTCTGGCATTTTGGGGAGAAAATTATACCAAATTAAAACAACATGAGCTTAATCTATTTAGCTCATCAAACAGAAGATTAAGGAGTGACGTGATCACAGTCTATAAGTACTGAGATGGGGAACAGAAAAGTGATAATAGAGATGCTCTTCAGTCTAGCAAACAAAAGCACAACAAGATCCAATGGCTGGAAGAAGAAGCTGGAAGTACTCAGACTAGAAATAAGGCACAAATGTTTAACAGTAAGGGTAATTAACCACTGGAACAACTTACCAAGAGCTGTGGTAGATTCCCACCATTGGGAATTTTAAAATTAAACCTGGATGTTTTTCTACAAGATCTGTTCTTGTTCAAACATACCTATTGAGCTTGAAGCAGGAATTAGTACTGGTATCCTATGGTCTGTGCTATGCAGGAGATCAGACAAGACAATCAAAGTGGCCCCTCCTGACCTTGAAATCCTGAAATGAAAATTAATCCTGAAAGTAATCTCTCCCCAGTGTTAGATGAAACTGGACAACTGTGGCACTCAAGAACACGCTTGGCAGCCTATTACTTGTCCTCTTCAGCTTCACTCTCATGGTTGTAGCTCCTGAGGCTGGGGCACCATCAAGAGGCTGGAGATTCTGGAGGCCATGGAGAGAGGAGGAAGAAGGAAGAGAGAACATAAGATCGGCATGAGCACGAGAGTGGCGGTCAAGAGGGAACGGGGACGATGCTGAAAAAGAGCAGGACAGGACATGAGATGTTATTTCACAAAGAAATGGAAAAGGACAGCGGAAAAGGGAGACTTCTTAACAAAACCAGAAAATAGAATGAAATTAAAAGAATGACATGGAGATGGACAGAGCAAGTCAGAGGTGGAAGGAGAGACAAATGGGATACAGAAGTGGGTGAAGGCAGGAAAAGCAAGGAGAGACACATGCTGCTTTTAGGTTAGTGAATTTTATTTTTGTTTCTTTCATGCTACTACATTTTACTGTAGTGCCCTGTCAGACATTTTATTTGTCTACAGGGATGGCTGTTTACATCACTTATTGTTGACCGCTCTCGATTCTATATCTATGTATTGACGCAGAGAGGGGCTAGTAGGATTATCAAAGGAAGGGAGAACCTACCTTATGAGAGGAGACTTAAGGAGCTTGGTTTGTTTAGCCTAACCAAACGAAGGCTGAGGGGAGATATGATTGCCTTCATTAAATACATCAGAGGGCTAAACACGAGGGAGGGTGAGGAGTTATTTAAGTTAAGGGCCAATGTTGGCACTAGAATAAATGGCTATAAACTGGCCATCAACAAGTTTAGGCTTGAAATTAGATGAAGGTATCTAACCATCAGAGAAGTTCTGGAACAGCCACCCAAAGGGAACAGTGGGGACAAAAAACCTAACTGGTTTCAAGATTGAGCTTGATAAGTTTATGGAATGGACAGTATGATGAGAGTGCCTACAATGGCATGTGGCCCATCTGCGACTGCTGTTGGCAGATATCTCCAAAAGCCAGAGACTGGACACTAGATGGGAAGGGCTTTGAGTTACTACAGTGAATTCTTTCCCAGGTGTCTAACTGGTAGGTTTCATCCACATGCTCAGCGTCTAACTGACTTCCATATTTGGGGTTTGGAAGGCATTTTCCTCCAGATCAGATTGGCAGAGACCCTGAGTGCTTTTTGTCTTCCTCTGCACAGCTACTTACTGATATGAACTAGAGTAAATGGTGGATTCTTCGTAACTGGAAGACTTTAAATCAAGATTTGAAGACTTCAGTAACTTAGCCAGTGATGGGGTCCATTACAGGAGTGGGTGGGTGAGTTTCTGTGGCCTGCGATATGCAGGAGGTCAGACCAAATGATCACGATGGTCCCCTCTGGCCTTAAAATCTATGAGTAAGTAATTAGTGGAAAGGGAAAAGAAAATAACCTGAAAATCACCAATATATGTATACAATCCTCTGATTGCTCCCAGGTCCTCAGCTTATTTAGAAAATGTCCTTGGAAAAGGATTCAAATATTGGCAGCTCCAGTATATGTGAATCTGAGCACAGGAACAGCTGCACTCTACCGTGGGGGCCCAACGACTCCCTATCCCACCTCACCCACTTCACTGTAAATGTCTCTGGTCAGTTTGGGAGGGGACAGTAAAGTCAGGGAGTCCTCCCATAGAATCATCTGGCCCAGCCTTCTTCAAAATCCTAAAATTGGTCCCAATCCTGTTTGATTTGAACAATCCGTATTCAAAGTGAGGCAGCTCAGACTGCAGTCTGGGCTCTGGGGAACACTGCACAATGGAGAGCTGGTAAAGCAGGAGGGAACGTTACACCACTGGTCCCATTCTTCCCTTCTCTTTATGTCTTTATGGGTTTTTGTGTGTGTGTGTGTGGGGGGGGGGTGTTTTGTTTTTAAATTTGGCATAATCTGTTTACTTGTTCAAGTGAAACAGAGAGAACATTTTTAAATCCAGGAGACATGCCGGTACCTGGCTCAGACCGTGTGGTTAAAAACCCAAGTCCTGGAGCTCAGCTCATGTGAGCTCCTATTCTCTGGCATTTTATTATTCCTATGACACATATGAAAGTTAAACAATAGTTCACAGTGAGGGGGTGGGAGAGCTAGTTAATATGCACAAATCACTTAACTATATTATAAGGCATATGCAATAGCTAAACGCATCTAATTTCTAGGAGAGAGAACAATTTCTGGCAGGGAATAGGGAAGGGTCAGAGTAATCTTAACAGGCTAAATGTTTTTTCTGGGATGGAAAATAATGGTTTCCCCCCACCCCTGGTAATATTGGCATTTGCTACTATTAAATTGATCGTTCTATGCTCATTTACTGTAGTTTGTATCCAATTATCTCCCAGTACAACCAGTATCATAACAGTCAAACGAGTCACCAGTCTCCCAGCCCCCCCCCCCCCCCACACACACACACCAAGGGATTATTGTCACTCACCATTCCAGTAGTGTATTAGAAGATGTTGACCTAAGCATAATGTTGCTGTTGCCTGTACTGACTGTTTTTCTTTAAACATGGTTAATCATATTGGAACTTTACCTTCAAATCCAAGGTTTAACAGGCTTGAGTTAGAAGAAAATAATCTGGCCGGTAAACATTTTTTTCTGGAATTTTTAAATGTTGATATTCCAGCAACATATTGGACAAGGGCTCTCAAGATCTCTTGCTAAAATTCCACCACCAAACTGAAGGAAAGCTTGGGGTGTCACATTTCTTCTAGATTTTGCTGAATCGTCTGCATTAGAAACAGCTTATTCCTGGAGCTCGTGAAAACGCTTTGGAAAGGGTAAACATTTTGCCTTGGTGACTGCAGCACATTGCACCAAATGTCAGGTACTTTCAAAGCAATTTCCTGGGAGATGTGAGGTAAATTAGGATCAGGGGGCCATATTTTGTTTCCTTTTCTCATATTCCTGAGTGTCCTTATCAAATCTATAGGAAATTCAGTGCAGAACATTGATGGTGTCAGACTAAAAGGAATATTTTTCCTTGGTTTTGAACGGGAAAGCAATTCTCAAAAAAATGGAGATACCAATGGGTAATCATGATCATACTTGACATTTGCATCACAGTTTTCATCTTCTAGCCACTTTACTTTAAACTGTGGGTCTTCAAAACTCCCCTGTGAGGTAGAGGAGTAAGTATTATTAGCCCCATTTTACAAATGGGGAAACTGAGGCAGAGGTGCCATGTGCCTTACCCAAACCAGAGAGAGTCTGTGTAAGAGTCAGGATTAGGTTTAAGGAGTTTTTTTCTAGGCTTTGAATTCCCACATTCATTGTGCCACTGAAGTATGGAACCCTGACTGACTATAGTTATGATTTGAGGTTAGACTGATTCCAACTAGCAGGGCTGGATTAACCCATCTCTGGGTCCTAAGCAAACCCCACCACCAGCTCCCACATGGAGGCACTCACCATCCAGTGTCTGGATGACTGTGGCAAAGCTCCAGCTAGTCTCCTTCAGGTACTGGTGAAGAAGCCAGCCCACAACAGTGGGCGGGAAGAGCAGCTCTGGCCGCACCACTGCCCACTTCGGTTTGGCCCGGCCAGCCCTCTGTCATGAGGGGGGTTGGCAGAGCCAAAAGTGAGTAGTGTTGCGAGCTAGTGCACCAGGGTTGCAATACCACTCAACTCAATTTTAGCCCCGCTTCCTCTCCATCATGACAGAGGGTCAGTGAGGCCAAACCTAAGTGGGCAGTGGGGTGGCCAGAACTGCTCCTCCTTACTTCTGATGTGGGGCCATCTCCCCCACCAGTACCTGACCCACCCTATCCCATACACAAATTAGGCCCTAGGCATGTGTCTGGATTGTCTATGCCTTCATCCAGCCCTGCCAACTAGTCTGACCCATGCTCAGTTCCTGTGATTGTCATACAGTCACATACAGCAGGATGTAGAAGGAATGTATAATGTTGAGGATAGCGAAGTATCATTTCCTATGGCTCCCTGACACGTGTTGTTCAACTGTTTCCTCTTCAACTCCTCAGCAAGTTGTGCATTTATTTCAAGGGATAATGCTATGTACTGTTCTTCACAAGTGTCTTCGTGCCAAGACATGAATCTTTGGATATTCTGGAGTACTAATGTTAGGACCGTGGGTACACTTTTCTTTAATCGTGCATAAAGCCTATTTTAACAAAGCAGTGGCCACAAGCAATTGACAGTCCATCTCTAGCTAAATCACACACGGGCAGCCTAGGGAAATGAAACACAGGCCTCTACACCTTGAGCTAAATGAGACTCTTCATCAGTTGTATTAACAGGACTCTTATCCTCTGCAGCCCACCTATTACAGTGTGACATGGTCACTCATGCTTGGACAGGTCTGACACTCCGCCCAGTACAGGGCAGTGGTACACATACACGAGTCAGTGCAGCTTCAAACAAATCGAAGCGAGGATTTATGTCAAGACAAATAACAATTGGCAGTTAACAACACAAAAGAAGCACATTCACTAAACAAGACCTAAACCACAATTGTTATCCCTCTGTCATTTATTAGTAAATAAAAAATGAATGTTACGGGCTTGATTTCTGATGAGCTATTTTTTCCTGTGAATTCATTAAAAAGCAACCACATTTCCAAAGTCTTTTCAAAATTTGGTGTGGGGTTTTATTGTGTGTGTGTAGGGTGAGGGGCATTGTTTTGTTTACGGAAAAACCCATCTATCACTGGTATTTCCTGAATTTTCTTAAACCAAATTGTTGTCAAACCAAGATGTTGTCATACATTAAAGCATGATAGCTGGCTTGTGCCTCTCTGAAGCAGCCAATTTAGTTATGGGGTGTAGAAAGATGTATCCTAAAGGGAGTGTCCCCTTAATGTTCTTGATTGCTAATATTTGCTTTGTGACCTTTCTATTAATATGCATATAGCATATGTCTATCCACCTACTTAGCCTCTGCAGTAGCTTTAGTGGACCAGTCATTCTAATCTGGAGGTGGAATATATTTTGTACCTAACAGGGCCTTCATTTTGGAATGGAATCAGAGGATTTGGAACAGCTAAGCCAAACCACACCCTAATTTATTTTCTTTGTGCATAGGAATAATGTGAAGCATGGAATGGACTGGGAAAAGATGATTTCTGCACTGAAATTAGAGGACAATTCCTGCCCTGAAAATAAAAAGCTGCCATTTTAAGTCCCTCTGAATTTCACAGAAGGATTATCCTTAAAATCGCCAAGTTTTATTAATTGATTCCTAGGAATTATACACATGAGCCTTTCCATTAAGATTATATCAATACAATATTTTTTAATTTCTATGGGATCATCGCTTTTGAATTGTCTCTTTATAAGTAACATCAGAACTACAGTAAGAAGGCGGGGTGATCTGAGTAAGAAAGGATGCATGATAATACCTGACTCAGAGTAATTGGCTCATCAGAGACTGTTGGAGCAGTGTGTGTGTGAGAGAGAAAGAGAAACTAGGACGGCAGTAAACCCTGCAGGGCACTGATGCTAAGAAATCTATCTCTTGTGTTTAGTATTAGAGCACACGTCACTATCTAAACTGCACTATGAACTTGTTTGGAATCTTTCAGACAGGACCTCTGATGAGGAGACCCTACTGTTTAACTGTGCAGTGCTGTGAGAAAGATAAGTGGCCAAATTCTGCTCTCTCTGTAAATCTAGAGTAAATTGATTGGGTCAAATTCTGTATTAACTTATACCCTTGTGACCCTACTGACTTCAGTGATCAGAATTTGGACCACGGACTTCAGTGGAGTTATTCTGCTTTTATATTGGTGTAGTGGAGAGCAGAATTAGGTCCAAATATACTACACGTGGGAAAACATGCTAAAATATGAACAACATATTTCCAACTGTGCAAAATATTTATAAAGCACACAACGTGTGTCTGTGTGGGTAGAATATGTATTTAATATAATGTACATATAAACATGTGGAAAAAATAACAAATGCAGATGACTCTATTTCAGAGGAAAGTCAAACACAACCAGCTACATTTACATCAATGTTTTGCAAAAATGCATGTTCTTGAACATGTAATAAAATCCTAAATATAAGCAGAAATATGTACAAACAAAATCATGCACGTTGACTAGGTATTAGATGTAAACGGCTCTGATTTTCCCCTCACATGAGTGCAATTCCATGGCGTTACTCCGGATTTACTTTAAAGGAGGAGAATTGGGCCCATATGTTTCTTTCTCTATCATGCAGGAATTTGCTACAAACTAATGGCACATTTGGAATAATATCATATAATATACCATATCTTCTGGTGCGTACAAGATGGTAAGTAGTTTTTCTATCTCCTTACTTAGTTTATAAAGAAATATTCTCTGACTCCTTCTTACATGTAAGCAAAAACACAGTAAAGTGATTTCTGTAAGAATAGAGACTCCTCAATACTCGAACTTCCTAAGTTTTCACAACTTCCTAAATCTTCACACGCAAGGTGAGCTTAATCCACATTTTATTAGTTTCCTAGTCTACTTGACTATTTCAGGAGGCTGTTGCAGTAAGAATGTCAATTCACATTAAACAAATTATCTGGAAAGCTAAAGACAGTTGCCTGGTTAGTATAAGCATTGCATTACAGTGGAACTCACTCTTTTGTAAACTCTGATGCATGAAATGTCACCTATAGTGAAGCTGTTCTGTGAAGCAGGCCCCATTAAGGGTCCCCTGAATTATGAAGTTATTTAAGTTCTTTTCATATCATAGAATCATAGAATATCAGGGTTGGAAGGGACCTCAGGAGGTCATCTTGTCCAACCCCCTGCTCAAAGCAGGACCAATCTCCAATTTTTGCCCCAGTTCCCTAAATGGCCCCCCTCAAGGATTGAACTCACAACCCTGGGTTTAGCAGGGCAATGCTCAAACCACTGAGCTATCCACTAGAAATAAATCCATGAACTCTTATTACTGATGCATTAATTTCTGTTTTAACCTCTGTTTTCCTGAAACTCCTTCTATATTTTGTTTAATAGAATTGGATGAATAGAAGAAGAAATTAAGTTTGCCAACAAAGGTGCAAGCCATAATGTGTGCTGATACTCTGGATACAAGTTGGGACTCGTGTATATTATTATTAGGGTTGCAGGTTTGTAATGATGGTGAAAAAGTCATGGCTACTGTGACTTCTTTGTGTGTCCGTCACTTCTGTATGGGAAGTCACTAGGTGGGTCGCGCTACCAGCCCGGAGTGAAGGGAGGTCCCGGTGGTGGTGGTGGCATGTCAGAGAGAAAGCCTGCCCTGTATGTACCCTGCAGCGGTTGCTCTTGTGTCCTGTGGGTCTGGCACTGGTTTCCTGCTCTGGGCATTGCCACTTGGGTCACAGCACCACTGAGGTTTGGCCCAGCAGCGACCCCGTCATGACGGAGGAGCTCTACAGAATGTTCTCTACGCTGGAGGTAAACCAGCAGGGTGGGCCCAGAGCTGTTGGGAGTGCATGCTTCTGCATGTAGAGCAGTGCAGGCACAAGCTGCTCAGGAGTGATCGGGAAGCAGATGCCTTCCCCTGGGGAATAGAAACCTCCACACATACCGCTCTGTAGTGAACCTCTTGCCAGCTCAGGAGCAGGTGAAACAGCGTCCCACACTCAGCTGCAGAGATGGCTGGGGCCTCTTGAAATTAACCATGGAGCACGCTTTCCCGCTGCGCTGTGTGCAGAGGTCAGGAGGTACGGCATCCTAGACAAAGGACTGGACTCCAGGGCTGGTCCTAATTGTCTCTAAATGCAGGCTTCTGTAGATGATCGGCAGCATTTTGGGGTTGCCACAATGGAAAGTCACATACATCTTGCTTCCTGAGAGCAAGACTTTACTTGGGGCTCACCAGTTGAATCAGAGAACATCTTGGGGAGTGCAAATAGAACTGTTACCAGCTCAGTCCGAGCAAGGAGATGCTACAGAAGGCAAAGTGTTACATTCACTGATGTTCAGCGAGATTCTTAATGTGTGTTTTTATGTTACTATACATCAAAGTAACATAAGGGAACTTTCATTGTGTGTCTACTGAGATAGGCTTTATTAGCAAATTAAGGACCACCACCAGTCTCCCTGAAATGAATGTAAAATGTTGGTGAGCATGCTGTACAACTGGAGTGTCGGTCTGTCCTTTACACAAGATGTAAAACTAAGGCCCTAACCCCTTGAGGTCATTAGAGAGCTCATTTATGCTTTCCCTAAGAGCAAGACAAATTCCTGCTCAGGTGATTCAATGATTTAGAATCCCTAAATTCCCCGGAAATTTCTATTATGTACAGTTATCTTCACTTCCTGTCCTTAGCCGCTGCAGTGTTGCTGTGAACTAATAAAAAAGCTGTTCCATCAAACCTCAGGGGGGACTGTAGTCCAGGCCTGAATGAAGTAATTCTTTATGTATCCTTTACCTATCAGTTTAGGGACAATTCACCATGCTACATAGGCCCTTAGCAGCCCATAAGGGTATTGTGAGGCTTAATTAATGTGTTATAAAACATTGTGATATACACAGATGAATGGTGCTATAAGTGCAAAATATTAACATTATTACATAAAGAAACCTTTTAACTATGCCTTAATTGATCATAAATATTATTTGCCAGCTTCATGCTGTACGTTTTCTTCCATTTATATGTAATTTAATATTAGATTCCTAGTTTCTCTTAGGTCTGATCTACACCCCATTGAAGTCAATGGTTTTGAATCCGGCCATAAATTAGGGCTGGCATTAATATGTGTGAATATATATGTGTGTGAAACGTATTTATGCACACAGATACTTATGAAGATTACTGGATTTCATGTGACATTTTAGTTTCCCCATTATCATTGTTGTTATAATGTGCATGTCCCTAGTATATTAGGACAGAATATTTTTTTTACTATCTTCTATAAAAAGTGCCCTATATTGATTGCTGCAGAGTGAGCTGCTATGGTTGATATCTAAGCACTAACCCAGATAGGGATTAGCATTACATCAGACATCAGGCGAGAGAATCTGGCAAATTGCCAGCCTGTAAAAATGGAACACATTTGCGTCACTGTTCCCTTGGTAATGCTTCTTGGAGCCTTGTCAGCTGTCCCCTGAGGTTGTTTCCTTAATATGTCAACAGACATTCCTGAATCTTTAATGCTGAATAGTTCTTTTCCTCTTCCAAAAACACTTAGTGACAGAGTATCTAGTGTATCTCATTGCTGTAAACCATTTTAAAAACCAGACTATGCTTAATACCTTCTTGGGAGTCAAAGTGTTTACATTCAGGTTTGAATGAAGTGGATAGTCTATCTGTAGGTTGACTGTTGTTTATATTCTTAAGGAAAGCAACATTCCTTGACAAAGGCACCCTGTTTATCCTTTCGAAACAGCACATTGTAGAAAATGACACTGTGTGTGTTAGATTAGATGCTGGAATTTGCTAACAGTTGGGATACACTATCTGACATTGTTTCAGGAGTGCAAGTTAAATGCAATAACTTCAGGTTAAAGCCTGAAAGCTCTAGAACTGTGTGCGCAGTGACCTCTAGCTTCAATAAATAATTATAGGTTTCAGAGTAACAGCCGTGTTAGTCTGTATTCCCAAAAAGAAAAGGAGTACTTGTGGCACCTTAGAGACTAACCAATTTATTTATTTATGTATTTATTTATTTAAGTGTATGCATCCGATGAAGTGAGCTGTAGCTCACGAAAGCTCATGCTCAAATAAATTGGTTCGTCTCTAAGGTGCCACAAGTACTCCTTTTCTTTTTAGTTAAAACTGTGAGAAATAACAGAGCTCATTTTTAACTGTCTCACTTTCTGCCTTTCCACATAACTGGTTGTGTTCTCTCTTCTTTCTGTTTTTATTTGAAAATACAAATGGATAAACTTTACCAAATTAGAAAATATTCCTTCTAGCTTAAAGGTAAACCTCTTCTCTTGGTGTCTTTTTGTTCTTATGTGACAATCTTAAGATGCAATGCAGTTGCTATAATAGTTAATCATGTGCTTGTAATTTAATAGTTTGAGAAGAACAAGCTAAAGAAGTCAGTCTAAGAAATTAATTGATAACTAACTTAATTTTGGTGAAGGGGCATTATTAAATGTACCTGATGATTTATAACTGTCACAGTGCATTTTACACAATCAACTGACTGTGGCAGTCAAGTTGAAAAAACCCTCTGTCAGTTAAAACTGGAATTTTGTCCTGGGAATCACGAGTTCTATTATTTTCATGTTTTTATCAAATATTGAAGGCTTTGTGAGTTCTGTGGCCATGGAATTTGACCTTGGTTGTGGAATTTGCCTCCTGCACAGGACCCCGCAGAGAGTTGTTTCCTGAAATAACGTGGCAGAACAGCGAATATGCTGGCTGGGGTGCTTGGGCATAGCCAACAGATCATCACCAGTTATAGGATTGCTGCAGGACAGGGGAGCACTGAGTAAACTGATCTAGCCATGTGGATGGCTCTGGTTCCTCCAGAGTGAGAGCAAAAGATTCACATACATCCACTTTTGGAGAGAGATATCTTGTGTACACCTAGGCCATGCATAGAAGCCCCAAGTCTTACACTTTCCGGTCAAAAGTCCCAGTCCTTCTCTGTTGCCAAATACTTTGGCTTCCACTGCCTATTATTGTAGTGCAATTCTATATTGTGACTACTAAAATCTGCTGCATACTGACATTTCTGTGCCAATGTGAAATAGGGAGCAAAGCCTTAAAAACAGAGAAATTGAAACACAATCACTGTATTGTGATTGACTGTTTTATTATCCTAATATTTAACTGAATGAAACTCTGCTTGGGAATGGGTTTGCCTTTATCTGGTGCTGTCACAGAACTGTCTGCTAGCGCTAGAATTGGGGTCAGTTGTACACAAAAAGCAGAGGACTTTGAACATATCAATGGCTTTTGAGGTATGGTAACGTGTTCCGCATGCGGCTATCACAGACGACCACTGACCACCTACAAATGGTGCGTGTAGTTGCCATCTTGCTCAGTGGCATTTCCTGCAGCGAGCCTGTCACATCAATTCTCCCAATGAAGCATAGGCTTCTTTTTCATTTCACCTTGCTCCCATGGAAGTCAGTGTGAGCGTGGCCATTGACTTTAATGGAGGTAGGAGGAGGCCCCAAGGTGTAGATAGTGATTTATAAAGCCCTATATAATTTGCATCCTAGATTGCATCTTTCCCCATGCTATGCCATGACCACTGAAATCCACTGGGGCAGCTTTTGTGACCAGTCCCTACACATGACCATCTCAGTGGAGGATTGTTGAGTCTGGAATTTGCTTCCAAGTTGCTGGCTCTCAGAGCACAGTGTAAGGCCCATCTGTTGGCTGAGGCTCTGGTTGGAAAGGATGATTCTGGAGTTTTTGCATAGTTTAACCCTGTGCTGAGTCTGTTTAATTATATAGGGGCTTCAGTCCATGTGTTTTGTGCACTGTTAGGATGTTTTTACAGGGAGCCGAGGATGTTGTGATGGGCAATTTTTAAACATATGAAAATAAATGAAATATCTGCATGTTGTAATTTTTTGTGTGTGACTGGTTGTGATGAAGACGCTTTACTGGGAGCCTTAGGAGCTGCAAGGTGGAATTCTTGGGGGGCCTGAGAGGTTAGAAGAGAGCAGGAACTCAGGGACAACATTGTAGTAACACAGAGGGTCAAAGAAGTAGAATCTTGCTGAGGGCATTTAGTCCTCAAGGGGCAATAAGTTGGATACTAGAAAAACTGGAATGTTTCCTTTTATTTCTCAATCACTGTTCTGTAGCAATCACAGTAAGAGGTTGGCACATGGCTCTTTAAACTGCTGCATAAATCAGCTGGAAAGGGGCTGCTATGGAGTCACAAGGCCTGCACCTTACCCCTGGGAACTCAGCAGATACTGGGTTTTATTGCCCAAACCTTGGGAGTAGAAGAATCAGTCCAAGTTGAAGTGTCCATCTCCCACTGTAGCTTCAGAAAGATCCCTGCTGCTTTGCTAAGCTGTATATTTTAAATCTTTTTTATACCCAAGTGTACCTGTTCAGGCAATTTTAACGAGTAACTTCGCAACAACTTGACTTAGGTAACTTTAAATATCTATGTGACCATCACAATGTGCTGTAAAAAGATCCCCTATATTTTCCACTGGTCCTCATTGTGAAGTTCATGTTTCCCCCCAGGTGAAAGAAAGAAAGGAAGACAATTGCAGACAAAAGTATGAAGAGCTGGTTTGGTCTCACAAAGATCAGCTCTGGTATGGCAACTCCTGTGTTCAAAAAATACACACTGTTAAGCTCTATTCTTGTTGTTTTCCCTAAAACAAACACCGGAAAATTAGATGACTGGGGAACAGAACAAAACCTGAGGATTTCAACATACAAAGCATATTTCTCTGACCTTTCCCCCTTTCACCATCTTTACCTGTGATTTTTATCATGACAAAACATAGCGTTCCATACTGGCTTTCCTGCAGGAATGGTAAATGGATATAAGATGCAAATGAGATGGGGTAAGCGAAAGTAATTTTGATCAATGCCTTTTTACTTACATGGTGGGGATGGGATGGTGTCATTGTGCTTGATCCACGTCGCTGGAGCGTGACCTTCTTTCAGAAGAATGATCATTTGATATAACTGAGCTTTGGATGAATGGGGGTTTGAGTGTATATTTACTAGGCTAAGTGAACAGTGAGATTTCATTTTGGAGCATTGTTGACTCTCTCCTATTCCCTACCCCCTGGCGATTATCTGGTGGTTAGAGTCTCTTGTTAATCTTTCTAACTGGCTAATCCTTTTGCATTATGTGACTGATCCAGCCCAATAACATTGTTAAAAGCCTATGGAGTATGTAAATACAAACAGGATAGCGGAGAAGCTGGTGGCCAGCAGGATTAAACAGGATCCACTAGGTGCAGAGGCATAGTCAGGTTCATCAGATAATGACACACGTGCTCAACTGCCTTCCTTGTTCTAGTCTCACTTTTTTTTTTATTTGTTTGTTTCCATTAATTTTCTCAGCAATTAAAACGACACACCCATGCCACCCCATCGGGCCCACATTTCCCCCTAGAGAAGTTGCCCTCAGTTCTGATACTGATTATCTATGTGACTTTGGTGAAGTCACTGAAGGTATGTCACTGTTGCAGCTGGGAGGTGTGATTCCCAGTGTGGGTAGACACACTTGCATTAGTCCTGCTCAGGCTAGTGTGTGAAAAATAGCAGTGTGGAACTGCTGAGCTTGGACCCAGAGGGTTGGGTGGGCTTGGCCCGAGCTGCCACCTATGCTGCAACATTCACACTGCAGAGCTGGTGCTAGTCTGTCTACCCTTGCTGGGAATCACATCTCCCAGCTGCAGTGTAGTCAGATCCCGTGGGTTCAGACTTTCAGAAGTGCCTGCTAATTTTGGGTGCCTCTGTTTTTAGGTGCCCAGCTTGAGTTAACTAGGGGCACAGTTTTCAGAGGCCCTGAACACACACCTCTATTTGAAGTCAATGGGAACTGCAGGTGGTCAGCAGCCCCGAGAAGCTGCTTCTCGTCACTCAAAATTGGTGAACACTTTGAAAATGTGGCCCTGAATCTCCCTGTGGCCCCAGTTTCCTTCCACCTGGTATAATGTATTTACCCACCTCTTCAATGGCTGTGATTGCAGAGCCATTGGCCATTATCTTTGAAAACTCGTGGCGAACGGGGGAAGTCCCGGATGACTGGAAAAAGGCTAATGTAGTGCCAATCTTTAAAAAAGGGAAGAAGGAGGATCCTGGGAACTACAGGCCAGTCAGCCTCACCTCAGTCCCCGGAAAAATCATGGAGCAGGTCCTCAAAGAATCAATCCTGAAGCACTTACATGAAAGGAAAGTGATCAGGAACAGTCAGCATGGATTCACCAAGGGAAGGTCATGCCTGACTAATCTACTCGCCTTCTATGATGAGATTACTGGTTCTGTGGATGAAGGGAAAGCAGTGGATGTATTGTTTCTTGACTTTAGCAAAGCTTTTGACACGGTCTCCCACAGTATTCTTGTCAGCAAGTTAAAGAAGTATGGGCTGGATGAATGCACTATAAGGTGGGTAGAAAGTTGGCTAGATTGTCGGGCTCAACGGGTAGTGATCAATGGCTCCATGTCTAGTTGGCAGCCGGTGTCAAGTGGAGTGCCCCAGGGGTCGGTCCTGGGGCCGGTTTTGTTCAATATCTTCATAAATGATCTGGAGGATGGTGTGGATTGCACTCTCAGCAAATTTGCAGATGATACTAAACTAGGAGGAGTGGTAGATACGCTGGAGGGCAGGGATAGGATACAGAGGGACCTAGACAAATTGGAGGACTGGGCCAAAAGAAATCTGATGAGGTTCAATAAGGATAAGTGCAGGGTCCTGCACTTAGGACGGAAGAACCCAATGCACAGCTAGGGACTAGGGACCGAATGGCTAGGCAGCAGTTCTGCGGAAAAGGACCTAGGGGTGACAGTGGACGAGAAGCTGGATATGAGTCAGCAGTGTGCCCTTGTTGCCAAGAAGGCCAATGGCATTTTGGGATGTATAAGTAGGGGCATAGCGAGCAGATCGAGGGACGTGATCGTTCCCCTCTATTCAACATTGGTGAGGCCTCATCTGGAGTACTGTGTCCAGTTTTGGGCCCCACACTACAAGAAGGATGTGGATAAATTGGAGAGAGTCCAGCAAAGGGCAACAAAAATGATTAGGGGTCTGGAACACATGACTTATGAGGAGAGGCTGAGGGAACTGGGATTGTTTAGTCTGCAGAAGAGAAGAATGAGGGGGGATTTGATAGCTGCTTTCAACTACCTGAGAGGTGGTTCCAGAGAGGATGGTTCTAGACTATTCTCAGTGGTAGAAGAGGACAGGACAAGGAGTAATGGTCTCAAGTTGCAGTGGGGGAGGTTTAGGTTGGATATTAGGAAAAACTTTTTCACTAGGAGGGTGGTGAAACACTGGAATGCGTTACCTAGGGAGGTGGTAGAATCTCCTTCCTTAGAAGTTTTTAAAGTCAGGCTTGACAAAGCCCTGGCTGGGATGATTTAATTGGGGATTGGTCCTGCTTTGAGCAGGGGGTTGGACTAGATGACCTCCTGAGGTCCCTTCCAACCCTGATATTCTATGATTCTATGATTCTATGATTCAGGGTGCTAGGAGATTCATTCATTAATGTTTGAAGTGCTTTAAAGTCCTCATATGGAAAGCAATATAGAAGTACAAAGTGTTACTCTATTTAAATACTATTATTATTTGACAATACACAAGCTCACAAAAGACGCTCTGACCTCCAGCAGGAATTCCTTATACACTATATTAAACTGCCAGTAAGAGGAGTCATTAAACAACCCTCCTCTGGCTTGCTTCATTAACATGTATGGATTTTAATGTCTCTGAAAAAAACATCAATGAAATAAATACTTAAATGTCAGTGTCTTCAAATGCTTGTGTCTTGGAGAATATCTCACATACTTACAGTAAACAGAGGCTGTTCTTTTTCTTGAGTGCATCATGTGCACCTTTGCAGTTTGGTAGCTCCTTGTCACCACCCCCGGCTTGTTCCTCTGATTGATATGAAGTTTTAAAAGGGTGCTTGTGTGTGTGTTTGCAGGGGAGGGGATGAAGGAGGAGAGGAAAGCTAGAAGGAAAGCACTCTAACTTATGATCTTATTTGTTTAGTCATTAAAATGTATTCAGTCATTCATTAAAGCTTATTCATAAAATTCATTATTCATTAAAAGCACTTTGGAAAAAGAAAAAGGTTGAACGGCAACACTCATTATTTACTCGAGTAATTTCATCATGGAATTAGATTCCTAGGGCCTGATTCTCCCCTTGTTTGCAATGGTCTAACTCCATTGATTTCACGGCATTAGTCCTGATTCACTTCAGTGTAAGTGAGCTCAGAATCCAGCCCATGCTGTTGCTTTCAAAGGATGCCCCAGGCAATTTAATCACAGTCATGTTGCTTGTTAGGCTTTAGGTTGTTTTACAAAGAAACAAGGACGTTTATGACAAATGAATCTTCTCACAAGGTGTTGCCTTATTGAGTCATTCTATTGAGATAGTGAGTAGAAGATTGACATGATGAGTGTCCCATCAATAATTAGTAGTTAATTTTAGAGTAGATTTCTTTTTCATTATCCAGATAAATGCTAACCAAACATAGTTTAGATTTGGGTCCTGACATAAAGAGGCTAAGAAAAAAAAATCCTCCAAAGCATTTATTTTGTTAGTATGATATACAGCATATGATATCACAGTAGTCAACAGGGGAAAAGAACTATTAAATAATTAAGTTCATGCCTCTGCAAAGATAGATATTTAGGTAATAAGTATTCTCCTTCATAAGTTCTCCTTCCTAACTCTGCTTTTTAGGTGAATTTTACCCGAGTGCCCACACAAGGCTATATGGATGACTTCCAACTTAGCACAGGGTTTAAGTGATGCATAGAGGCTGCTGCAAACTCTTTGCATAGAGATGAATTTCATCCTTTGAAAATTCAACAGAATTTCTAAACTCATTTTCATCAGTCATTCACCCTAGAAATTCTACATCTTATTTTACAGCGTTAATTCTCATTACTGAAGCATAGACAATTCTTTCCTCTATCATGAATAGCAAACTAGGGCATCTGGGATGGGGGAGGGAAAGTAGCCGTTTCAAAGCATGACTTGTCCTTCCCCTGATCCTATGGAAGCCCTCCTGTGGGTGGTCCCCGGGTGTGGTGCTTTACAGATGGGATGGGGGTTGGCCAGAACAAAGGTTGGTGGGACATCTGCTCTCTTTGGCCTTGTCCCCCTCATTCCTGGTGTAAATTAACGCTGAAGGGGTCAGTATTAACATATGCCATTTCCCATGCCACCCACCACAAGGGCTTGTAGAAGTGGGGAAAATATTGCTCCTACAGGAATAGGATCTCATCAGCTGGGAAGTAGCGTGGAGGACCAGGGCTTTTGCCATTGAGTTCTGGCCTTTGGTGGATCCCTCCGTTTACTTCTTTGTCCCATTTTGGGGCCTTGAACTCTGCTTGTAATGAAGAGGGACAATGCAACCCCTAGGAAATGTCCAGGTAGGAATTCCACAAGTCCAAACTCATGGGGCCAGATTCTCTGCTGGTATAAATTGGAGTAGCTCCATTGCAGTCAATAGATTTACAACAGCTGACGATCTGGCCCATGGGATTTCTAGTTCCTTAGATTCCATAGAGAGGAAGGTTTGGTCTGAATTTCTAAGGCAAGCATGTCAAGTAGAATCCAGGTTTTTGAGTGGTTTGCGATCTCTTCAAAGAGTTCAATTAACAGGAGAATCTTCAGAATCTTATGTTGGTCATTTTCCCCATCCATGCAGCTTTAAGTTACTTTAAATCCTGTTCAAGACCAACAACATTCAATATATCAACACTTCCCTATTTTGTTTCAAGATGCTGCCACAACCACAGCATCTTGGTTTTCTCTCTTTTCTCTTTATCACCTACTTTTGAATTTATGCCTTCACATTTTCCTTTAGTTGAAAAAAATTGAGAATTTTTTTACATGTCTGCTGAGTGATCGTAACTGTGTGTGCATAAAGACATGCTGTTGTGTGACCAGCAGGCAAAAATGTTCCAGAAAATATTATGATAGATCTCAACTTCTGTATGAGAAATGAGTCTCCAATTGGAAACGTATGTTCAGTAGTTGGTATGATGGGGGAGGGCTGCTGTGGGACTTGCTGATCCCTGAGGATATTTGTAAACTATATGCATACACAGTCTCTAGTGTCAAGGTTACTCTAGTGTCAAAGTGTGTTATTGTTGAGTGAATAGTGGTTACTTTGTTTGCCTATGCAATCATATCACTACCAGTATTTCACTCATTATTTTACAAAGTGCTTTGGGGCTACCTTGAGTGTAATAGGCCAGTGGGGATAACTCTTCTGTGGCCATTAAAGAGGTGATTGCACCCCATCCTACATTCCCTGTTCACCTAAAATTCCCCTGGATGTCAGTGTGAATTTTGGGAACAGGAGCAAAACACATCAGACCAATCAGGTAGTCATCCCCAGTCACACCCCAGAGTCTGCACCCCCACCTGGAGCCCTCACCCCACCCCACCAACCCCCTGCCCCAGTCTAGAGCCCCATCCCACACCCTGAACCCCTAATTTCTGGTCCCACCTCAGAGCCCACACCCCCGGCTAGAATCCTCACCCCCTCCTGCATTCCAACCCCCTCAGCCCCTGCATGGAGCCACCTCCTGCATCCAAAATCCCTCATCCCCAACCCTACACCAGAGCCCGCACTCCCAGCCCAGAGCCTGTACCCTCTCCCACACCCCAACCCCCTGTCTCAGCCCAGAGCTCCCTCCTGTACTCTGAACGCCTTGGCTCCACCCCCCAGCCCAGAGCCCCCTCCTGCTCCTAAACCCCTCATCCCTGGCTCCACCTCAGAGCCCACACCCACAGCCGGAGCCCTCACCCCTCCCACATTGCAACCCGCTGCCTCAGCCCAGAGCCCCCTCCCGCATCCTGAACTCCTCATTTCTAGCCCCACCCCGGAGCCCACACCCCCAGCCGGAGCCCTCACCCCCTCCTGCACCCCAACCTCCTGAGCCAACCTGGTGAAAATGAGTGAGTGAGGGTGGAGAGAGTGAGTGACAGAAGGAGGGGGGCTAGTGTGAGCAAGGGGTGGGGCTTCAAAGAAGGGGCGGGGCAGGGGCCGGGCAAGGGTATTCGGTTTTGTGCGTGTAGAAAGTTGGCAACCCTAAACGGCATACGCATGGCAGGACTCGGGAGGATGGTATGGATAGACCCCAATGAGACCACAGACAAAAGTACTGAACTCTGGCCAATGGGGTCTGCAGGCAGAGGTGAAAGTAAGCCGGTACGCCCCGGTACGGTGTACCGGCAAGCAGCAGAGGCGAGTTATATGGGCTCATGGCTCCAACAATGCTGAGGGCCTCTGGGCCCAGCTCCACCAGGTCCCTGTCTCTCCCGTGCAGCTCCATGCTGCCTCCCTGCATCAACTGCCACCACGGGGTCCTAGTGCCCCCCATTAACTAGTGGCTGGGCAGGCTGCCCTTCCCCCTCAGACCCTTTCATTTTCCGGCAGGACCCTCCACCAGTACAGCTGCCCCCGTGCCGGCAGTCACCGCCCCATCCCCCACCCCCAGTGAGGCTACAGTGAGGGGCAGCAGCAGGGGAGGAGGCACACGTGATGGCAGTCCCCCACCCGCACGGCACCCACCACAGGGGAGGCGAGGGAGATTCCTGGACCTGAGAGGGGCCCTAGGAGCACATGCAGTGACAGTGTGTCGGGTTGAGTGTGCTGCCAGCGGGGAGAGGGGGTCCCCTCCCCCAGAGCTTGCTGCTGCCAGTGGGGAGAGGGCTGGGGGGAGTCCTCCTCCCTGGCTCCAGTCCCAGGGCAGCCTGCCTGCACCCGAAACTCATCCCCAGCCCTGCCCCACTCCACCCCAGAACCCATACCCCCAGCCAGAACCCTCATCCCCCCACACCCCAACCCTCTGCCCTAGCCCTGAGCCTCTCCAACACCCCAAACCCCTCATCTCCAGCCCCAACCAGAGCCCTCATCCCTTCCCACACCTCAAACCCATCCCCAGCCTCACCCCACAGCTCTCACCCCTGCACTCCCTCCCATCTCCAAACTTCCTCCCAGAGCTTGCACCCTGCACCCCTCCTGCACCCCAATCTCCTGCCCCAGCCCAGGGCCTGCACCCCAGACCTCCACCCTCACCCAAACTCCCTTCCAGAGCCTTGGACAGGTGTGGGGGGGATGGAGTTTGCGGAGGCAGAGTTTGGGCAGGGGCAGGTTCTGGGCACCACCAAAATTTCTACAAACCTGCCACCCCTGCCAGCAAGAGCCAGTGCGCCGTCCCGGGGTGGACCGGCTTCCCCAGATGGCAATTTAAAAGGCCTTGGGGTCCCAGCAGTGGCTGGAGCCCCAGGCCCTTTAAATCGCCACTGTAGCCCCACTGCTGCTACCCCAGGGCTCTGGGGATGGTTTAAAGGGCCCAGGGCGGTGGAGGCAGCGGGAGCCCCAGGCTCTTTAAATAGCCCGCGGAGCCTGCTGGAGCCCTGGGGTAGTGGCGGCGGGGCTCCGGCGGCTATTTAAAGGGTCCGGGGCTCCCACTGCCTCTACTACCCCCAGGCCCTTCAAATAGCCGCCAGAGCTCCACCGCCACACCCCAGGGCTCTGGCAGCAGGGCTCCGGGGATGATTTAAAGGGCCCTGGATGCTAGCAGCAGCTGGAGCCCCAGGCCCTGCTGCTGGAACCCCAGGGCTCCGTCTGCAATTTAAAGGGCCTGGGGCTCCTCTGCAGTAGCGGCAACTAGAGCCCCGGGCCCTTTAAATTGCCCCCTTTAAATCGCCCCCGAGCCCAGGGTTCCCAGCCACCTCTACAGCTGGGAGCTCAGGGAGTGATTTAAAGGGCCTGGGGCTCCCAGCTGCTACTACCGCAGCCCTAACCCTGGGCCTTTAAATCCTGATTTAAAGGGCCCGGGATTTAAAGGCCCCGCCTCTTCCGGTAGAAGCCACGCCTCTTCTGGTTGAGGCCCCACCCCCTCCTCGGGACTCTGGAGTACCGGCAAGTCCTTTAAGTTACTTTCACCCTTTCTGCAGGCCAGTGCTTCATTGCCTCTGGGAGAGGGTAGATGGAATTACCTATCCATGGCACTAGGCTTGAGGAACTGAAGGAGGTACAGTTATTATAACTTTATGCGGAACTGCCCGTAGGGATTGGGTGTGGAACTGGTGGGTTGATCTTTGTGCAACTGTGAAAGTAATTGTGCGTAGGTTATTGTGAGTTTATCTTCTGTCCTCTTGAGTAAAATCATCTTGTTACTTGTTTGAAATATATGAGTGTGTACAGGAACCCACTAAGGCCTGGAATCTGTAGAGCCTGGTGCTTGCACAGCCTGTGTGACTAGTGTACCACAAAATTCACACTAGCAGCCTGTAGTGGAGTTGGATGCTATAATATCTTGGCACTCAGAATGAAAATGTTGGACCCCTCTGATATGCGGTATGGCTGTCCCCTTGCTTGTTTAATTTCTGTTTTGACTTGCCATATGAAAGGCTTTAAAAGTAAAAACTGTATTTTAAGGATAAACCTGATAAAACAAAATGTCAACCTCTATGACCGTAAATCACTTGAGATCAAAGCTGATGTACCCCTGAATTCTGGGTCCTCATTGATTCTCCTGAAAAAGAAGTTACTTGACACAGTATGGTAAAAATATAGAATGTTCCTTCTCCTATCTCCATCATGTCCAGGCAATTGAGCAAAGCAACATGCTGGGGCATGCTTGGAAGGTGCAGCTGCTTATCCACTTGTTCTGGCAATAAATCCAAATAACTGGAAAAAATTCTCATTTCAGTACCTTGGCTGGTCAAAGTAATCTTTATTGCAAAGACTCTCTGATTTCAATGGGCTTTGGAGCAAAATCCCCTACATTTTAGTTTTAAAAATATAGGGTGAATTTGACTTTTCATTCAAAATGGCTTTTGCATTATTTCACTTTACTTTTTGAAAACTTTAACAAAATTAAAGACTAGGAAATTCTGATCCTATTTATGTTTAAAATGTACTATGTGCTGCAAGTAATAAGACCCTGGGACATATTTCTTAAGGGCTATTATCCATAACAGAAGTCTGAACATAACCTCTCATGATGGTTTTCATGTGCCATCTGCAGGAGTTTTCTTGTAATTGCAGTAGTAGGCTGAGCCCCTTTTTCATGCACTTGTTTGTTTCCTTTAATCTCTTCCCCCTTAATCCCCCATTTCTTAAATATATTTTGCGACTCCCTAGTTTGGAGTCATAAATGAAAGGAGCAGTGAATAATGTAGAACTAGTCCTACTTCTTGTGGAAGGTGCCCTAGCTCATCTATATTTTACATGACTGTAATACTGAGGTTTCTCTTTTGTGGGAAATACTTAAGGCATGCTTAGGGGTATGTAAAAATGTCACCCTGTTAATCACCAGATCTGCTAATTTGGTTTTTTTTTAGTCCGCTTCTTTTACTGACAAAAATAAGATTTTTTTTAATTTGTATTTTTTATTAGCTCTGTAGATCCAACACAACTATTTGAGCTGGATTCTGTCTTGCATTGCATATCAGCAGAACTATTAACTAAGCTCCAGTTGCAGTATCTTCATTATTAGTGATGATCTACAAGTCAGAAAGAACATGACTTGGTATTCAGAGTCCAAGTTGAGTTGAATCATGGAAATGGGGTAAATTTGATATGGAACTATTGAGAGAGAAGAAACATGGAACCCTTTCCAAACCTTAGTGCCATTTTTACAGATTTGTTCTTCAGAGTAGAACCACACTTTAAAAAATGCCCTATAGTTCCACTAGCATGAGTGTCTGTTTGGTATTTAAATATTCTTTGTCCAAAAATATGCAGCAATATCATTCAGGACTTTAGGTCCCAAGAAGTAGCTTTGTACATGAAAGCATCTAAGCTGAAGAGTAGGGGGAAACTTTTGTACATACATTTTAACCTGGTAACTGTGATCACTCCAGAACAGCTACATATTGTTGAACTTATATATAGGGCTAACTGAACATTAGAAGTTCAGATGTGTCTGTGAGGGTTTTGGTTTTCGTGTGTGTGTGTGTGTGTGTGTAAAAATTGGCAGCTGGAGCTGCAAATATCATTTTAAAAGGCACAGACGGTAGATAATTGTAAGGTAGCTCTGGCAGATCTAGAGGGAAACTAGACTGCAGACTTACAATAATAACGACTGTGGCTGTGGGTTGCAAAGTTGGTTTGAAATTTAAAAGAAAAACTGTCAGATCCCCAAGGAGAAATGTTTATTAAGCATATATCAAACGTTCAAGGGTGACTTTAATAGGAGAGTTAGGTCAATGCTGAGTGCTTTTGCAAATATCACTCCACATGTTTTTTTTTTTTTAAATAAAAGACCATCTGTATTGTTAGAATATATGTGTGATGCTTTCAAATGCCCTGATCCTATATGCCTGTAAAATCACAGGGCTACCACTGTGTGTTGGAGTAATCTTGTCATTCTTATCACGTCTTTATTATTTTTAAAACTGATAGTACTCATGCTGTACAAGACACAATACACTGGTTCCTGCCTTGTGGATCATACAATGTAAAGGGGCTCAATCTGGCAGTCCTTGGCTTCAATGAGATTATTTAGGTACTTTTGGGCATCCAGGTACAAGCAGATAACTAATGCATATCTCCCCTTGGAAGGCCCTTTGCTGACAGAGAGAGAAGCACAGAACTGGGGTTAAGGATTAGCTCATGTGCATACTGTTTAAATAATTAAATAAATAAATAAATAGGTGTTTTAGGCTTGCTTTGTTTTAAACAGTATATGTGGGGATGTTTCTTTTTCAACATTTGGAATTGCCAGGATCTAGTAAGATGACTTTCCATGTACACCAGCTAAAATAAATCTATAAGGCATTAGTCTTTGACAAATGTATTGGACCCAGGCTGGCAAGACAGGCTGTTGTGTCTGCAGCTGCTGAGGATCTCAGACCAACGAGGAGCTGGGTTTTCTGCCTCATACAGTGTGTTCCAGACCTAAGGAAGAGCATGGAAAAGGCATAGAGACAAGGGTGGAAGAGAGATTAAAAAAAGGGAGTGTTCAGACATGAGGTGCTAGGAAGGTAAAGGAGTGAGGAGCAAAGTAATAAATGATGTTGGAGACAAAAATATACACTGTCTCTCTTTAGCAAACCATCTGGAGTTAACTATATAGGAACAACAACTGGGAGTGAAGTGACTGCTGGACAGCCCATTGCGTATGTAAGAGCCACTGGGAATACAGCATGAGTGTATCTACTCATCCTCTGTTGTATCCCCATCTCTATCTCCAACAGGTTTTTCAAACTTTGTGAGCTGGGCTGCAAAGGGACTACGCAGGGCTAAGTAACCTTCATACAATCCAGTACAATGTGTGGGGTAGCCACTATTTCTCTGGGTGTCTTACTTGCTCTCCAGAGCATAGTGCTAGTGGCTTGCTCTTGAAGATTCACAACAAATGGGCATGTCTTACAATGGGCCCAAAATGACAAAGTGTGAAAAGAGGAAAACTTTGTTAAAACTTCTTGCTGTTAAACTCATTGCAGGTATCTGATCTGTCAGGGAAGAGACGGATTAAACAGAGAACTAAGGCGGGTGGTGGGAAGAAACAAAACACCAGAAGCCAAGATTTTTGAAGGGGCTTAGTGATTTTGGATGCTTCCATTTTTGGGTGCCCAACCTGTGGCACCTTAAAGGGGCCTGGTTTTCAGAGAGTTCTGAGCACTCAGCTTCTAAAAAGATGATCCCTTTAAGGTGTCTCCAATTAAGCATCCAAAAATCAAGGTAGCCCCAAATCAGTTAGTTATCTTGGCTTTCAAATTGTGTGTATTTTTTTTAACCAAACAAAATAGTCTGATGGCTAAAGCACAGAACTAGGAATAAGTATGACCTTGTTTGACCTGTATGACCTTGGGAAAATCACTTAATTTCTCTGCACTCAATTTCTCCATTTGTAAAATGGGTAATGCCTGCTTCAAAAGTGTGCTCTGAACTTAATACATTCATGTTTAAAAATTGCATTGAAATAGCTTGAATGGAAGGTGCTATGAAAATGCAAAGCATTATTTTATTTTTAAAATAGAAGAGGTTTGAGAAATGAGGGGTGGGGCAGAGGGAAAACATGGTGTTAATATTGTTGAAATAAATCCTGTGAAACAGTACAGGAAAAGGTCTAAAGGTGTATCTTGGAAGCTGAGTTTAAAAATAAAAAATCAAATATCTTCCTTTGTAATTAGATGGTATAAGTGAGGTGAGTGTTTCTAAAAGGGAGCTAATCTGGGGGCTCTTCTTTGATCCATGAATGATTAAAGTAAATTACAAAAAATGAAGAGATTGTAACCTCCAAGAAAGCCTTTTACAACATCAAACAAGGGCTCTCCTCTGATGCTGAAGATATTCTGCACTCAATTAAGGAGGCCCTAAGTGATATTGGAATGAGTCAGGAGTTTTCAAAGTAACTGGCAAACCTCAGCTCAGAAGGTGCTGCTGTGAATATGAGCAGACTGAGAGGATTAGCCATACTCATTAAAGAGAACGTACTGCATTATGGTCTATTTTCTAAACACTAGAGCTTCCCTTGGCTGATGTTTTCAAGGGTACTGTTCTCAACCAAATTGATGAGATGTTGTCTTTATTTTGAAACTTCTCACACTAAAATAAACTAAGAGGGAACTCTTTGAAGTCTATAGTTTGATGTGCAAGCCAAAAAGTGACAATGAGATGTTGGCACAGAGGGCCCAATTCAGTGTTACTCTGCACCTTGGGAAGTCATTTACACAGTTCAAGGTGAATGTAAATACTACCAGATAAGAATGGTAAAATTTTTGTACAGAATAACATCTTTTTGTGGACATGTAGCTCGCCGATCACAGAACAGCTCGCTTCCAGTACTCATATTATCAGGCAAGAGTGCAAGCAAATCAGGAAGAGGAAGAAAGAGAGCCAGTTATGTCAGAAATATCATCAGAGAGAATGGTATCCAAAGGAGAGTGGAAGTTTTACAACTTCATCATGACTGAAAAAGATGGAAGGTGGTAGTTGACAAACTCTAGATTGGAGGTGTCATTTGAAGAAGAACATTTTATACCCACCTTGCACTCACTTTGGACTGGTGTAAATGACTGTACAAGGTGCACAGCAATGGTGAATTGAGCCCACAGTGCCTAAACTTCAGACTAAGTTCACAATCATAGGACAAATATGGTGTCAATTAGTTGTCTCCATCAGTCTTCCAAGTCAAAAATAACTTTATCATAGGTAGCATGTTATCTCTGCCTTTCCGAAGAGAAGACCTGTGCCTAGTAGGTAACCGAAAAACTATTCAACTGTAATTTATTTTCTTAATCCAAGAAACTTCAAAATTCAAATATTTTGCCTACTTCTTAAAAGAAAAACTACATATTATGTTCACAGATAGACAATACCAAGGAGTCAAAATGAAGTGGAAACCTCCAAGAGGGCTTGATCCAACTCCCATTGAAGACAATGGGAATTGGACTGGCCCCATAGTAAGGCAGTGAAGTTGTGGTCTGTTTTTAGTCCATGGGCCAAATCCCCAATAATAACTTTATTATAGTCCATGGGCCAAATCCCCAATCTTTATTCAAGCTATGCTCCCATTAATGTCACTGTAATAGGGATTGCAGTTGGCACAGTATAATGCCCTGAAATAATATAGTGCTTTCTTCACTATGAACAGTTACTTTCCAATTTATTGACAGTAGATTCCTTGTACTCTATATCCCCGATTCAGCAAACCACATAAGCATGTGCTTAACTCTAAGCACATGTTTAAATGATTTGATGCATGGTGACCTATATGAAGAAGGGTGATTTTATGAGAAGGAGAGTGATGGCATTCAGAGTTGTGTTCTCCATTATCATATTTCTGCCTAATTCAGATAAGCTTCTCAGTGCTGAAAGCTAAAGAAATCTAGACTATGCACATCTTAACAACATTATCGCTTTCCTAGTGAACCAATGGTGACATCCATTTAAGCTTCACCATAATAATTTGGCTCTGAGTCTAAGTGCGTATAAATGTTTAAAAGTTAATGTTGTAGCCTATCTAGTTTTAAGTGGAAATTCCTACAAAGAAGGTGATCCAGGTTAATAAATGGGAAAGCAGACTGTTACTGGTGAACATAATAGTTCCTCTACATACTGTCTGGTAAATGCTCTTCAGTCACATGAAAGGGATAAAACATGATTTGTGGAGCTGTCTGTGGTCTCCACTCAGGTTTGCAAAATAAAGACAGATGGTGAAGGATTAAGTCTAATTCTTCATCCGAACATAGCTGTTGCAGACCACTGTACTGCACTCACTCTAACTAGAGCTTTACCAGCTTAATTCCACCTCTACAGATCACAGTGACATACCACCTACTATAGCTTTGCAACTTTTCATTCATTAGGAATGCCCAAGTCAGACACAACACTATTTTCCAACCACCCATTTAGATTCTCAGCTGCAGAATGAAAGATTTTTGACAGCAATAGAGCAGTTGGACTCCGGCTTTGCTTTAAACACAAAGGGACAAATTTTCCACTCAGTTACACTGACGCAAGTGAGAACAGATTTTGCATCAAACTCTGGATGATGTTAAAATTCTTGGTCTAAGTGAATAAGTAGATTAATTTTTATTTTAAACTGATGAAGGAGCAGAAAGTTTATTACCTGGATTGCCTTCAGGTTTTGAGAACTGTTAATTGAATTAACCAGCAAAAGAAACCTGCCTGTTCAGATTAATAGTGCATATTGTGCAGGCTCTTTTATTGTTGGAAATAGCAGCAATATTACACTTATTCTTTAAAAAAGAATTGGCCTTCACTCTATACATATTTACCAATATTTATGTAATGTGTTGTCAAGGGGAGTACGAAATACCACAAAGCAGTGCCCCTTCGAGATCTTGAACAACCTTCTTTACATATTATATTATCATCAACTTCCTAGAATATCCTAACAGGTGCTTCTGTTGAATGTAGCTACTTCTGCAGTGCTCCCAGCCTTGCTCACCAAAGAAGCATTAGCCTTTGAGCCTGTGATTCAAATGTGGGTGTCTCAGTAATGCTGCATTGCAAAGTGATAACTAGGATATTACAGGTATTTTGAGTTTTTTGTGGGGGCTCTTTTTATTTTGCATTTTGTAATTTTCCAAGTATATTCTGTTCTGTGCAGGTACTTATATTATGCTCATCACTGTAGTATCTGAGTGCCTTCCAATAGTGCATTAAACAATGTGACTACACATCTGTCACGTGTTTTTTCTCTCATCCTTTCTCTGGGGGAGAAGTGTGTGCGTGGAAGTGTTTTGTTTTGGAATTTTAAAAAATGAATAATGTGTAGCTACATGTGTGGAATGTTGCTATAAGTTTATGTTAGAGAAGGCAATGTCAAGGAAATGTGCTTTACACTCAGAGCAGAAGGGGATGAGGTTTGTGATGGTCTTTAGTTGCTGTGGGAATTCATTGGCCCAGCCTCTGAGAAGGTTCCGTCTCCCACACAGATGAGTTTTAACTTTATAGAAAGCGACATTGTGCCAGAGGAGCAAAGTTATTGGTTAGCTGAGGACCACACTTCACTTTAACACACAGCACTGGGATGGTTTTGTAAGAATACAAGAATAAGTTTATTAACGAAGAACACAGATTTTAAATGATACTAAGCAAGCATAAAAGAGACAAGTATGGTTAAAAATAAAACAAAACAAAATGCTTTCTAGTGACTGAGGGCACGGCTACACTTGCAGATGTGGAGTGCTTTGAGTTAAACCAGCCTTCAGAGAGCACAGTAGGGAAAGCGCTGCAGTCTGTCCACACTGACAGCTTCAAGCTCACTGGCGTGGCCACATTTGCGGCACTTGCAGCGGCACTGGGAGCGGTGCATTGTGGGCAGCTATCCCTGCATGCAAGTGACTGCAATGTGCTTTTCAAATGGGGGGGGTGGAGTGTGACAGGGAGTGTGTTGTGTGTATGTGTGGGGAGAGAGAGTGGGTTTTTTGGGGGCTGAGAGCATGTCAGCATGCTGTCTTGTAAGTTCAGAGAGCAGCAGGCCACCTCCACCCCCCAGCCTCTCTCTCTCACACACAGCATTCCGCACTAATGGTTGCTTTGTCTCAGAGCAGAGAAGCAGCCGGCTGTCAGAAACGGAGCTTTCAAAGGGCATATCCTCATTCCTGCAGTGATTCAAAAACAATGACAAGAGTGACCACTTGACTTAAGGGGATTATAGGACGTTTCCGGAGGCTGATCAGAGTGCAGTAATGCAACACCTCGTTCACACTGGCGCCACGGCGCTCCAGCAGGGGTGCAGCAAATGTTATTCCACTCACCGAGGTGGAGTACCAGCAGCGCTGTAGCTGCGGAGTCAGAGCGCTCTACATGCCTTGCCAGTGTGGACGGGTAGTGAGCTAGTGCGCCCGGGCCTCTTTATTGTGCTGTAAGTCACAAGTGTAGCCAAGCCCTCAAACTTAATTTTAGCAAGTTACAATCTTTGCCTAAGCAGTTTTCTTAATTACATCCAGTTACCAGCATCCCTAGCCCTCCAGACTAGGGGATCCAACTTTCACAGGCTTGAAGGGTGCTGCACCCTTTGTCCCCCTCAGTGATGCATAACTAAAAGGTCTTTTTGCTCCACTTATATTACTCAAAATCCACTGTCTCTGCCTCAAGAGCCAGGAGGCTTCCTAGGCTGCAGATTCTGTCCCCTGGGGTGATTGGTAAATGGTCAATTCCCCTGCTTGTTTAGCATGATGGCTTTATTTACCTTATAGGTAAAGGCACTTACATTGTCCTCTGTCTGTAACTAAGCTAGTCAGAGAGGTAAATACACATTCCTTTGACTGGGCAGGTTGGGTTCATGTGCTGCCTCCCAAACAAATTTTGAGAACATATTTGCAGGACACATGTATAACTCTTTGTGCATACCCCATACATACATCATGCAGTGTTTTGCAGGAGCAGCAAGTCACCAGTTTACATATGATACCTTATATGACACCTTTGAGATGTAGATTATAACAACAGTGTGTTCTGGCAATGAGTGTGTGTAGAATAAATATAAAATTAAAGAATTAGAGTTAGCTTAAGTTTGGTTAAGAATATATGTTGTAAAGAAAGGCCCTGACGAGCAAGAACGAAGGCCTTGAAAACAGTAAGTTATAAGGCCAGAAGAAATGAAGTTGTGAGGCTGTCTGGTTTAAAGAATAACTAATGAGATAAGAGGAAGTTTCTAAAAAGATGGCCTCTGACCAATAGGGATGACTGCAGATGGTTTTAAATAACACAAAGAGAATCTGTCTTAAAATGAGCCAACATGGTCCTTCCCAACCCACACACCAGTATTAAAAGCTATGTGAACTCAACTGCAAAGGAAAACCTGTTGGGAAGTAAGAAGGAGGGAGGGAAAAGCCCTGGGAAGAAAGGTCATAAATCTCATCTGAATTAAGGGCAAACTGTCTCCAAATAGGTTTTAGATGAAGTCAGTAATTGGCAATGACATACCTTGTTTGTTAAAAGGCATAAAAAGTAAACTCTTAAAGGGTTCATTGTTAATACCTGCCAGACCACGCTGAAGCCAACCAATATTGGTCTAAGCATGCCTGGGTTTAGCCTGTTTGTAAGTATCTTGATCAAATGTTTATAAATGTTTTGTTACTGTTGGGATGTAGTAAATTGCTTATTATTAAGGATTTTTAGGTATGTTTAGAGCAATTGTATAAATACCATTTGGCTTTGGATTTAATAAAGGAATTTATGGTTAAATTAGTGTATGGTGATTTCCCATATTAATAATTTCAAATATTATTAATAATTCCAACAGCGTGGCATAGAAGGTCTCCTGGGGTCACAGGGATAGAGTCTCCTAGCCAGTGGTAGAAAGAGATGGAAGAAAGCATTACTTATGGACTCTGTTATGTGAAAACAGCATCAGTGCGGTTTCCAGGAGCACTCCTCTTTGTGTATATTTCATGCATATAGTTAGACAAAGAAAGGAAGCTAGGCACTATCAGCTCTAGTAATATCTGAAAAATGAAGATGCAATCAAGCTGTGGTAATATCTGAAACATGAACAAGCAATCAATGGTGCAGTGCAGGAGTGCCAGATCTTGATCAGTTTGATTTCTTCATTCACTGCTGCTAATCACCAGTCTCAGCCTGATTGTATTTTCTTCAGATATTTAAGAACAAAATGTTCAAACTGGGTGTCTCAGTTTTTGGATGCCTGACATGAGACACACTGGGCCTGATTTTCAGAGGAGCTGAACATCTACAGGTCCAATTGAAGTCAATGAGGAGCTGCAGGTGTTAAGCACCCAAGTACTTCAGGTTGGGCACCTAAAAACCTGGGGTTAGTTTTGAAAATTTGGGCCTTATTCTGTATTGTCCCTTTACTTCCCATAATTTCTCGTCTGCCTTTCTCCATGCAAACATACCATGAATATTTCATCTCAGGACTTTTCTCTCTGAAATGCCTTTTTGTTTTCTGTACATCAACACTCATTCCCCTGCACTCCTCATTTTAATACAATCATATTCACTCTTCTTTCCACACATTTGCTTTTTGCTGCATGTTTTTTTATTCAAAACAGCTGAAAAAAGTGGAAAAACAAATGTCAATGACAACAGCACCACCTGCTGAGAGAAGCATAAAACCTGTGGAATCAAGTTTTCCATTACAGGCATCCAGAGATTGGGCTTGAACATCTAATCTGAACAGCCTCAAACTTTGGAGAAGTGTGGATTTGGATCTGAACTTTGTGATTCAGGTTGGACTAATTTCTTGGTTCACAAGACTGGATGCATTCAGGATAGCATGGACATGTGGAAGAACTACAAGTATTCTAGAGCTTATCCTTTATCCTGGCTTGCACTGTTTTTCTTTCATTTCTCTTCCTCACAAAAGCTCAGTCACAAGATTGTAGGCAACATCTATTACTATCTTTTCTTTTCTGTGGCTTGATATGCAATCATTTTCTGTTGTTTTGTATTTTTCTTTCCCCTGTCCTACCCAACTTCAAGTAACCTTCTGCAATGCATATGGCCACATACTTTGGATCTTTACGTGAACATCAGCCACAGTACCCAATTCCCTCTTTCCTTGTATTTTTCTCACTGCAAAGGCTGCCCCATAAGGCAATTAATGTGCAAACAGTAGGGGTTGCTACTTGTTGCATAGCAGCACTGGGAAAACCAAGGAGAGGCATCTAGTATATTTGGGCACATCTGTGGATTTCAGCATGTACTGTAATTAGGATCCATGTTACTGTAGGACAGGGTTCTGATGGGAAATCTCCTGGAGGACTCCCCTACACTGAGATCTCTTCCCCAATCTTTTCCACTAAGTCCTGCTGAGAAGAGTGGTGAAGTTTGCCCTTCCTCCAGCAGGAATCCAGAGTACCTTAATGCCATCCACACTAGGGCTGGATGGGGAGATGACATGCACTCCCCCACCCTCTTGGGTATCTCAGATATGCAGAGAAGCCTCAAGGGGGGAAGGATGGTGTCTACAGAGGCATCTGAGGCCCCTTCTCATGTGAATGGGGGAGAGGAATCTGTGCAAACAGCATGTGTGTGTGCGTGTAAATACCTTTTCATGAGAGGACAAGTTTCTGTTGAACCCAAAACACCATCAATGTTTCACTTTTTTCCTTCTGAATGTTGTAATCCCTTTTGAACTATTCCCACTTCACCAATCTAGGGCAGCACCTCAACTCAGTGTATTTTTTGGAAACTGCATGAAATGAGGGTCGCAGGGAGGCATAATAACGTCCCAGGCCATGTAATTTTGCCCACAATCCTTCTCCAGTTTGGGTTAACATCAGCTGACTGCTGGCGAAGTCACCCACGTTACCGCGATCCGAGCAGAACCGTCGGAGCAGACAGGCAGCAATCACCGCAATAACAAGGACATGGCCTGCAGCAAAGGGAACGGCCCAGGCTTGGGCTAAGAGAGGGGCTGTGAAGCTGGGGTTCCACCTCGGCTCTTCCCACACTGGGGGGGGAGACGTCCCCGCCTTCGGAGACCATTGGGCGCCCCACGGTAGCGCACAGGCTGCTGGGGGAAAAGGGGCGGGGCAGCGGGGGCGGTGACCGCAGGGTCGCGCGGCCGGTCTAACTCTCGCGCGCGCCCCCTTCCCCTCGCGGAGCCCCCCTGCCCCCCACCTCCCCATGGAGCTGGTGCTGGCGGACGCGCTGCTGGGCCTCGCGCGCAGCCCGGACCCCTGCGCGCTGCTGCGGGCGGTGTGCGGCGGCGATGGGCCCGCCCCGCTCTCCGTGGAGCGCGTGGAGACCCTCCGCTTCCTGCTGCAGTGGCTGGAGGCCGGCGGGGCCGGGGGGGAGGCGCTGCGGCGGGCGGCCGGGGAGGTGGCGCTGGGGCGCTGCTGGCCCCTGCTGCGCGGCGGCGGCGGGGGAGCGGACGACCCGGAGCGGCGCCGCCTGGTGAGAGCCGCCTGCGGGGCGCTGCGGCTCTGCGCCCGGCTCTGCGGGGCCCCGCTGGCGGCGCGGCTGGCCGGGGAGGCGCTGGCGGCGCTGCGGGCCGAGCCGCCGGGGGCCGGGCTGGGCGCCGAGGCGGCGGTGGAGGCGCTGGTGGCCGTGGCCCCCGAGCTGCAGGAGCCGGCCTTGCTGGAGCGGGCGGTGGACGCGGCGCTGGCGCTGGTGCGGGCGGGCGGGCGCGACGCCGGGGAGGAGGTGGCGGCAGCGCTGGTGGCCGGGCGGCTGCTGCCGGCGCTGAGCAGGAACCGCGCCGCCCTGGGGCGGGTCTGGGAGGGGCTGCTGCTGCCGCCGGGGCGCGGGGCGCAGGGGGGCGCTGCCGCCCTCCGGGTGAGCCGGACCCTGCTGGCCCTGACCGCCCTGGCGGACCTGCTGTTCCCCGGCCTGGAGGGGGATGGTGGCGGGGAGGGCCCAGCTCGGGACGCCCGGCTCTGCGGGGGCTTCTGGCGAGTGATGCAGAAGGGACTCACCGACGGGGACGGGCTGTGCCGGAAACGAGCCCGCTACCTGCTGAAGCGAGCGGTGGAGGTGTCCGATCAGCTGCGCACGGACTGCACCTGCCCCCCGGACAGTGGAGACGGTACATAGCCCCACCCGACTGCCCTAGCTAACCCCGCGCGGCTCATCCACACAGCAGCGACTCGCACAGCTTAGCCGGGCCTCGGCCTGCCACCCTGCGCGGCCGTGTGTGCCTTGCCGCATTGTGGGGCGATCTGCACAGCCAGGCTGTTCTGCCAGTGCTTGGGTACCGAGATGATAGTTGTTTCATAGGTACCCTGCAGAGTTGTTGGTGTCGGGGAGATAATTGTATTTCTGTCCTCTTGTACTGGGCATTGGGAGGTAGGAAGATAGGCAAATTTGGTTAACTGGTACACGCACAAAAATGGTGTTAGGATCTGCTTACACCCTGGCATTTGTTATGAGCTTATGAGCTGAGTTGAAACTCTGCAGTTACATGGCTCAGAAGCATGTGTTGACCATAAAGTACGGAAACAAACAGTTCATGGAGTCCACCATGTTACAACCTCATTTCAGACTTGGTAAAAATCAGCACCAACAAGCCCTGGGCCCTCCCTAAATAGCTAAGGAAACTAAGCACCTTTCTAATGAACCTCTGACTGAGGCTTAAGTAAAGCTGGAGGTGGACAAAAGTGCATTCCAAATTTTGACCCACTTTGTAGCCTCTCAAGCGATCGTTCATTTTGCAGAATACTTTCTATGCCCACACTCTTCACATGATGACTAGTCAGTCTTGTGGACTATTATGGAAGACTTAACTCAGAAGTCTGGGGGATCACTGGGAAGAGTGCAACTTGAAACATGCTCTGTAGGGCTGCTAGGGTTGCCAATTGTACCAACTGGTTCCCCCTTCTATTCCCCAGTGATGGAAGCCTGGCCATTGAGGGCTGGCTTGAAATGGCACGGGGAAGGGTTGCTGGCCCTGCTTATGCTGCACCCACTCAGAGAGGCATAATTTAGGGCTTGGTGTTCAAGAGGTAGGAGCAAGATTCTCCCTTTACACTTTCAAATATTTAATGTCTCAGAATATTTGAAACTCTAAAGATTGTTGCACTGTCATTAAAAGCACATGGCATGAGTATAACATGGTTCTGTTTTCTTTGCCTTCCTGTGTGATTGTGGGCAAGTTACTTAAGTGAGTGCAAAATATTAATTAAAAAATAAAATCTGCAATCGAACATCCCCACAAAGTGATAAAACACTCAATTTCTCAAGCAGATTCAGAGAAGTTTTACTTTCATGTCTGTTTACTATTTATACAGCAGGTAACAAAATATGAGTTACTGTTATTGGAAAAACAAGTGATGAGATCTGGAAAGGATAGCAAATGCTGACAGGTGATTAGCACTGTCACATTTTTCTATCTAGTCTTAAATGGGTTTATCAGAAAAATACGTGCATGTTCATATATTTTCACTTCAGCCACATGGGAAATTGCTGTTAAAATTCAGTAGATTACAAAGTTAGATTTTTTTCAGCCCTTGTTGAGGCAAAACTGTTGATTTCAGTAGGAGTTGTGTACGTGACAAGACTATAGGATCAAGTGCTGTGTTATCACTTCTTGGTGATAACTCATGCTGGAGATGACATTTTATCACTTTTTGCTTGAAGGATAGGAGCAGAAATAACTTTGTAATTTAAACAATTTAATATTTTCAATTAGAATCAAGTCTTTTCTGGTGGTCTGTGGAGAAGAATGACAAACTTTTGCAATTTTGGGAAAATTACATTTTAATAATGGAGACTCTGGAAGGAAATCAGGTAAGTGTACTTCGTTTGTTTTAACATGTCGAGTATTTTTGATTATATGTGCACATGGTGAACAGTATTGTCGATCACACATTTTGTTCAAATATCACAAACTAGTAATCTTGCTTTAACAAGCATGTTTAAATAGCCTGTTACAGCTTTATAAGCTTTTTGCCTTAGAGTTTTTGGCTTTCACATGCAAAACGTTTAACGTGTAGCTTTTATAAGTTAGTGTGATGGAATTTTTTTGGCGTTAGAAACCCACTCTCAATTTCTTTGAGACAACAATCAATCTAGTGGGTAGAGCAGGGGATTGCAGTTGGGAGACCTAAGTTTCAGTTTGCTGAAAGACTGTGGGTAAGTCACTTAGCTGAAGATGAAAATCAGCTTTCGTTATTGCATTCAGTTTCGCATCTGAAAAGTGAGACTAATACAGGTTTCAGAGTAGCAGCCGTGTTAGTCTGTATTCGCAAAGAGAAAAGGAGTACTTGTGGTACCTTAGAGACCAACACATTTATTTGAGCATAAGCTTTCGTGAGCTAAGTCAATAGGAGTCTTTTCATTGAGTCCAATGGAAATCAGGCCCGTAGTGACTTTCATCCAAGGATCTTTCAGTGGTTTAAAGTGGTGTATTAGTCTCACAAAGAGAAAAGGAGTACTTGTGGCACTCCTTTTCTCTTTGTGAGACTAATACACCACTTTAAACCACTAAAAGGTCCTTGGATGAAAGTCACTACGGGCCTGATTTCCATTGGACTCAATGAAAAGACTCCTATTGACTTTAGCCCTATTTCATTTCAAAGTGGGGTAGTATTTGC
Source organism: Caretta caretta (assembly GCF_965140235.1). Taxonomy (NCBI): domain Eukaryota; kingdom Metazoa; phylum Chordata; order Testudines; family Cheloniidae; genus Caretta; species Caretta caretta. The sequence continues at coordinate 134,799,255 of NC_134208.1, read as the reverse complement.
TCATTCATTTTGGGACATGAAGACTTCCCTTCCCACACTCCATGGTCTAGTCATATTATTTTATCTGCTAGTTTCCAGCCTTCCAATTCTTCCAGCTCAGTCTCATCACCTGTGTTGTCTTGTTCTGAGGATTTGTTTTTCCATACTGTAGTGGGCTTCGCTCTGGGGCCTGCAGGCCTAGTGGTCAGGCTGCAGCCAAACTGTCTCTCTCAGTCTTGGGATAACTCTTCTGGGCAGTCTTGTGGCCAAGGCACACTTTGCCAGCTCCTGCCCTGAGTCCTCTGGGATTTCTCAGGTGTTTGGGGTGGAGGGGACACAGGTCCTCCCTCGCCAGCAGGTCCCGCTTAGGGTTCAAGAGGGGGAGAGGCAAGGAGTGGCTCAGTTCCTTCTGGTTGCTACTCTAATTAGCCTTCCCTGTTTTATCATGGCCCCAGACTTCTCCTTGCACAGTCTCAGTAATACAGAGCTCCAGCTGCAGGGGTAGCTTTCCAGCTCACTCCCAGAGTCCACTTGTTCCCTCGGGTCAGGGAGAAGAGGGGGAAAGGTCAGACCCTCCATCTCCTGGCCATGTCTTACAGTCCCAGTCTTCCCCCTATATATTGCTCTGCTTCAGCAACTACTCTCTATTTGCCTTCTTGCAGCCGTCTCTCCGTCACTCTCCCACGCTGCTGACTGCCAGAGCTTCCTGTTTAAGCAGACCCTCCATAGGGAACATGCCTGGCAGCTGCTGAGAGGTGGGGCCTTCTGGGCACAGTACTGTTTCACTGCTCCTTTTATCCGTAGTGTGGGATCTGTACACCCCATCACTAGGGTCTTATCAAATTCATGGTTCATTTTGATCAATTTCACAGCCAGAGGGTTTTTAAATTGGTCAGGTTCACCTTTTCAGATATTTACATCTGAAATTTCATGGTGTTGTAACCATGGGGGTCCTGAGCCAAAACGAGGTTATGGAGGGGTCACAGGGGGGATAAAGGGGGGTTGTGGGATTGCCACCTTCACTTCTGTGCTGCCTTTGGAGCTGGGCTGTGAAGCTTCCTGCAGCCAGACGAGATTCCCGGAGATGGGGGTGGGTCTGATCTCACCCGTGCTGCTGAGAACCTTCAGAGGTAGCAGCAGCCGTGGAGTTTCCTGCAGTAAGGGGAGGTATCCAGAGGTGGGTCTGATCTCCCCCCGAGAGTGGCCATGCAGAGGAAGAGAAAATCCCGTCCCTCCCCAGTCTGGTGGGCTAGCAGCTGGAGCCTGGTGGATGGTAGGAGCTCCCAGCCCTGCCCATCTCCCACCCCTCCAATAGCTAGATTTCATGGGGGAGGTCTGGTTTCATAGCCCGTGACATGTTTTTCATGGCTGTGAATTTGATAGGGTCCTACCCATCACCTGTAGTCAAACCATTTGCTGCTCTTCACTGTCTAAAATGAAATGTATCGACAAATAGCCTTTACTGAGAGAAATAACTCCTACACTTGTCTTGCTAACTAAAACTTCACATTTTAGTAAATATATTGTGCTATTTTATGGAATTGAAAATCTACAAGTTGTTTTAAGTCATGAATGAAAATGTCAATTGCTAATGGGTGAGTGGTTGGTATGATAGAACAGCATGACAGTGAAGGCAATTCAATAAGAAACCTGTAAACTAACTAAGTACCATGCACCAGATCCTAGGATTAATTCCAATAGGTACTGATTCAGAGTAACTCTTAAATTAAATAAAGTTATTCCAGTTTTATACTAGTGTGACTGAGAGCAAATTCTAACCCATAAGTATAGCTATGATAACTTTTTGGTTTGTGTTGAACTAAATTAATTACATAAAATCTGCTTTTTAATTTCAGATACATGTTATAAAGCCAGTCTTACCAAAGTTAAACAGTTTGTATGAATATGCAGTATCAGAAAAAGGTAAGGTGATTTGTTTTCAGATATTATTTTAATGTAATGGTTAAGTATCAATGTGTGTATGGTTTTTGTTTTGTTTTTTTTTCATTTGTATGGTAATGTTTTTTCCTTACCATTCACGTGAAACAACTATCTTTTAGCTAGCTATGTGTCCTATCCAGGGTTGCTTTCCATATTGATTTATAGACTGTCCACCAAACATACGTTGACAGGGCCCAGTGTGCTCCGAAGTAAGATGGAATCTAATTTCGTGGCAAGAACCCCTAATTCTTCTTTGAGTACCTGTGTCTGTTTCTCTTAGCTCTGTGTGTGGAGTTCACTTGAGTCGGAGAGTTTTCATGAGCTTCTTGGTGCCTCCAGTTGAGGGTATAAAGGGTGAAATCACACCACTTCAGTTCCTTCTTATTACAGTATCTGGGAGCATAAGGTAGTAAAATCTCATTCCATGGGCAAGTTAATGGTAGAAAGGCAGGAGAGGTGTCATTTGATTCGTAAAAATCTACAGAATCATAATTTCAGTGGTGTCACCCTTTGCATTGTGGTGGGTGGATTTGCTGCCAGCTTCAGGTCCTCCGGTTTTTGGAAAATTTGCTAGTACAGTGTTGTCGGAAACGGATTGAGTTGCGTGTCATTTAAAAGCCTTTTCTCCCACGAATACAAAGCACCAAACAAGACAAACCTAGAACAATTATGTAGATATATATATTCACGAAAATGTTTAAAAAACAACTTTTTAAATTTTACTTCAACACAGGTATGTATTGTGTACATGAAAAAGACATTGATCTTTGGTCATCCTGGGGAAGTTAACCTTGACATGTAGGACTGGAAACATTTATTCATCAAAGTCATCAGTATTGTCTCCGGCTACCACTGCTAGACATGTTGTCACACTGATATTGTTTGCGCCGTGCTCATACATCTTCATTCAGGGCAGGCTGCTGGCCATAAATTTGCAAGGTGGCAAGCATCTGGTCTTTGCAAACAAGCATTTAATTAGCTGAAGGATTGATTTGGGAGCGCGTGGTATTTCACATATCACTCATGTGATCAGTCTGTTCTCCAAGACCTATCGATGCCTGATAGGGGAGGCTTGCTTTGGATGTGCTTGATCATCCCAGAGCCGTTCCATTCCTTGATGATTTGCCTTCTTGATAGCAAGTATAAATACATCCCTTAATCAGTGGCAATATTTTTCTTTGTTTGTCAGTTTCATGGAAAACATCCACCATTGTATTTCGGCAAGTGTTGTAAGGTTAGTTTTCAAATGGTAAACGCGTGTTATGAATGTCTCAACCATTCTGAGCACCTTCAGGGAAAGGAGAGAGTCTTCGGAGGCTGAATCAGGTGCTTTCCAGTAAGATAAGTTGGTTTTTCATGCCAGCCTTCCAGTAGTGTCACATCCTAAAAGGGCGTGGACACCTGACAGTGCAGTGGCTTTTAATGCTTTGTGTGATAGGGACACACTTCTGAGGATTATACAGCGATTCTGATCCCTAGCAGAAGGCACAAAAACAGAATCTTGTGGAAGTCTTGGGTAGAGTCTTGTGCAAAAATCTGGAGTTTTGTTGCAACTCTGTCTAGGGCATTGATGCAAGATGATTTTAGTGTCAGCCTTTTAATGAAGAAACTCCACTGAACAGTGTGGGGTAACAGCTTTGTTATTTCATGTGATGACAAAATTCTTCGAGCAGCTTTTTGCCTGCTGTAGCATTTCCTCTGCAAAGTATGCAGTTAACTTGACCTTCTTGCGAGTGAGAGACAGTAGCTTATTGATTGTGACATGGCCTTCACAACATCCCCCAGCAGCGAGTTCCACAGATTGACTGTGTTGTGTGAATAAGTACTTTCTTTTCTGAGCTTTAAACCTGCTGGTTTTTAATTTCATTGGGTGATGCCTGGTCTTTGTGTTATGTGAAGGAGTAAATAACGCTTCCTTATTCATTTTCTTCACACCATTCATGTTTTTATGGATCTCTGTGACATCCCACTTACTTATCTCTTTTCCCAACTGAAATGTCCCAGTCTTTTTAATCTCTCCTCATATGGAAGCTGTTTCATACTCTTAATCATTTTTGTTGCCCTTCTTTGTACCTTTTCCAATTCTAATCTATATATTTTTTGAGATGGAGCAACCAGAACTGCATGCTGTATTCAAAGTACCATGGATTTCTGTAATGGCATTGATATTTTCTGTCTTTTTATTTATCCCTTTCTTAATGGTTCTTAACATTCTGTTGGCTTTTTGACCTTGACTACCAATACACATTGAGTGGATGTTTTCAGAGAACTATCCACAGTGACTCCAAGATCTTTCTTGAGTGGTAACAGTAATTTAGACCCCATCGTTTTATGCATAGTTGGGATTAGGTTTTCCAATGTGCCTTACTCTGCATATATCAACACTGAATTTCATCTGCCATTTTGTTTCCCGGTCACCCAGCTTTCTGAGATCCCTTGGTAACTTTTTGCAGTCTGCTTTGGATTTAGCTATCTTGAGTAATTTGTACTGTCTGCAAATTTTGCTACCTCACTGTTTACCCCTTTTTCCAGATCATTTATGAATATAGTGAGTTGGACTGGTCCCAGTACAGTTCCCTGGGAACACCACTATTTTACCTCTCTCCATTCTGAAAACTGACCATTTACACCTACCCTTTGTTTCCTATCTTTTATCCAGTTACTGATCCATGAGAGGACCTTCCCTCTTATCCCATGACTACTTAGTTTGCTTAAGAGCCTTTAGTGAGGGACCTTGTCTAAAGCTTTCTGAAAGTCCAGTTACACTATATCCATTGTATCACCTTTGTCCACATGTTTGTTGACTGTCCTCAAAGAATTCTTGTAGATCTGTGAGGCAGGATTTTCCTTTACAAAAGGTGTGTTGACTTTTCCCCAACAAATTGTGTTTGATCTGTGTGTCTGATCATTCATCTTGTGCTTTATCTGTGCGGTTATTGATCCATAAGAATTCAAGATAATTTTCTTCTGAGTTATCAGTGACTCGGAGACAGATAAAGCCATATTTAATGTAGAGTGCCATTCCCTTTCTCCTCTTTTGCCCACTCAGTCCTTCCTAAATCAGTTATAACTATTGATGTTAACATTCCAGTTATTTGAATCATCCCACCAGGTTTCAGCAATACCAGTTAAATCAAATTTATGTTCATAAATGAGCAATTCCAATTCTGTTACTTGGGCTCCTACTATTAGCGCATAGGCAATTCAGGCATTTTTGCTCTGCATGTCCTTTGTTTCTTGATTAATTTTGTTCTCAACATCTTGATTTTGTACCTGCTGATTGCTCATATCTTCCCTCGTTTAGCACTCTCTTGACTACTTTAGCTAGCCTGTTGAACAGGCCTTTAAAGGCACACCTCTAGTGTCATGACACATTTTGATTCAATTCTGCAGATATATTTGTTCTTGCTTTCCAGCTGCATAAGGAATGTTAAATGAACTGAGCTATCAGTGGGGCTAGCTGCTATGATTGGCAGGATTCGTACACAGGTGATTCAGTCTGGCATCTTGTGTAGTGTCGAGTTAAAGGCTGATAATGTTGGAATTTGCTCTCATTTTATGAGCGTTAGCCGATAGCTTGGTACTGTCAGTTGAGAGCCACAATTTAATTTTGTGATGGCTGCATTTTTGATATGCTTGTGCTAAAGTATAATAAAAGAGAGCTGATTTTAAACACTTTCTTGAATATATATTTACATAATTGTTCTAATTTTGTCATATTTGGTACCATTGTGTTTGTGGGGAAAAAGGGCTTTCAAAGGATACCCAATTCTACCCATTTTTGATGACATTGCACTAGCAAAATTTCCACCAATTGGAGGACCTGGAGCTGGGAGAGTAGCGGATCTTTCTTGTCATGATAGATAGGGTGACACCACTGAAATGAGGAGTCTATAGATTTTTATGAATCAAATGACACCTCCTTTACCTTTCTGTCATTTAACTTGCCCACAGAATTATTCATGCTCTGACTGCATTGCCTGTGGCTAGGAGTTGGAGCTCCCAGTGTGTCTGGTGCCCATGGTCCCCTCTCTCTCTCTCACATGTTTATCACTTAATGTCTTGTAAATATTAGTGTAAATAGAGTAGTGTTAGGAGATAGCTTACTAGTTTTAATTATTCTTTCATTCTGGATGGGATCTTCCTTTGATATTTTTATCAAACCCTCCAGCATTAGCTTTGAAATTGAGAAGTCCCTGGCCTTCAAGCATTGTCCTTCCTGCAGGGCTGTTATGCCCACGAGTGAGCAATGCTTACATCAGATGCCTCATATTCTTGGGGAGAGGGGCATGTGAGAGAGAAATGTAGCATCTGCAAATCATTCAAGAAGAGGTCACAGAAATAACAGTAGTTATGTTTGAGGGACTACTTTATTGAACAATCAATGCATCCAGCCCCTGATCTAGCCCATACAGGAGTTGGCAGAGCTGAGTATATACTGACTAGAAGTGCCCCTGAAGCTCTGCATCTGCTTACAAGGATGCAAAGACTCCTAGATCACATGAGGAGAAGAGATGTCATCTTCGCTAGGATCTTCTCACAAGGAACAAAAACTTGAATCAAGATCCAAGAAGGGCTACTCAAGCACTCGAGTCATCGTCACTCCTCGCACAAATCATCTCACGAGTCCTGTGGTACCAAATCAGAGTGAGAACTATGGCTCAACTCTCCCTGCTACTGTCTGAAGTGAGACATGACCTACTGGTGCCATTGATTTCAGTGCTGACAGTCAGAGCTATTTAGACCAGTACCTGCAGCAAAGTTACTTATTCTATCACCATGAAATTCCTTTAATTCTCATCTTTCCCACCTCACAAATAGGCCCATTTCCACTTAAGCTTTTGCTTAAGATAGCAGCGGGAGCTAGAGAGTAAGATTGCCAGCTAGGATGCCAGGAGAACAATGCAGCAGCCAGGAATATGACCCAATGAAGCCAGTTTTAAGTTCCTCTTTCCCTGGCTCACATGCTGGGGAGGGTGGTTCTGAGCCAGGCTGTCTGGGCAACATTGCAGTAGACAAAGGAGAGGAAGGAACTGGATACCATAGACAACACTGGGAAAGATACACCATGATGGAGTGAATCTAAGAAGGAAAAAAAGATCTAACCAAAATAAAATACGAGTAGTAAGTTAAATTGTAATCTGTTAAATAGATAGTTGACTGTCAGTTTGTCACAAGTAAGTACAGTAGATAGCTGTTTATTGCTTTGAATTACAGAGAGAGTGGCTTGGAGGAGAAAAAGAAACAAGTATTTTTCCCTCTTGCTATTAGTTTTAGTCCTTAAGCTAGAAAGCATTAAGTAAGTTTTTCAAGCTATGTTAATAAATGTTTATATTGTGTTTTTAGAGAAAAGCACATTTTAGACACCAGATAAACAGCTACCTGTATAACATCTTTCTAAATAGTGTTTTGTAATGGCTAACCATCATGTCATGATACCTTCAATATTTTTTACGCTTTAGTTTGACACACTTCTTTAAAATTTACTACTAGACAGATTATGTGCTGATGTCACTATCATTTGACACACCAGTCAAAGTTGTCATTTTTGTACCAGGTTGTTGGTTGTTTCACCCATCATGGCATATGTGCATTTACAAAAGGATGTTTGAGAGTGAAAACAAAACTTTGACGAGGGAAGGCGTTGCTCAATTTCTGGAGCTTTATGAAACAAAACGCCTTCCAAATTCACCAGGATTTTCAGAGGTAAGAGCATTCCCCTAACCAACCTCCCTCCCAACTATTTTCCAGGATAAATAGATATTTTAACCTGAAACATTTCCTAAATTGATTACCTAAATCATGAGGAGGAGTTAGACAGATTCTATAAAACCATATCAAGTATAGCTACATCAATAGTAATGACATTATTTAGAAGTGATCTCAGGACTAAGATTACCTTGGTCAAAGAAAGAGTGCCTACTGCAGTGTTCCTTGCCATTTAGCCACAAATCCTTATTTCAGGGACCAGTACAGTCTAACCTTAATTAGTTGAATCCCAGTTAACTGGGATTCTTTTTATATGAAGGTTGGATATGATCTCTTTCTCCCTGAGGGTTGCTGATGTTCCAGTTCTATAGAGCTCCTAAGCTTTTTCAGAACTGGAGCTGTTGAGCACCTCAGTTCAGCAGAACCATCTGGTTGTGAAGGAGATTACTGAGAAGGTTTTGAAGTCCATGCTCAGCGTTTCACTACTCTAAAGACAGACTTTGAAGCCTGATGGGTATCTCCCCTTATTGTGGGAAGGTTCAGATATCTCTAGAGACTGTTGAATAATCAGTTTTTTACTGTATCTCTTATAATAAATTATGAAAAAAGTCTTTCTTACTATATAATAAGGAGAGATTGTAGTTGTTAAAACTACACTCTCAGTTTTACTGTTGGAATAACATATTGCATTTGCATAGATTTAGTAGTTAGCTTACATCTCGCAGGGTATGAATGATCTATTTTGTACACCATCCAGCCCCACTTCTAAGAAACAGCTTGCAGGTACCTCAAAAGCCAAAATTTCTGATTTATACAATTAAGGTCAATCTCTCATTAAAGTGACACCAACTTGATTTATAGTCAGTTTTTTTAAAAAAAGGTTAAAAGTAGCTACAATTACAGTACATGCCTCTGAGTCCTCCTGCCAATGTTATGGTTCTAATCTTTTTTTTTTTTCTTGTTTTGTAAAAAATAGTTTTCTTCCTTTTTGTTTTATGCAAAACAGACCCAAATGGGAATGGATTGCAGTAGAGGAACTGACTATATACAAAGTGTTGTGAAATGTACAAAGTGAATTTTTTTTTTCTTTTTCAGTTATAGTACTCTTAAAGGTTACTTATGAATAGGACCCTACCAAATTCATGGTCCATTTTGGTCAATTTCACTGTCATAGGATTTTAAAAATAATAAATGTAATGGTTTCAGATGTTTAAATCTGAAATTTCATGGTATTGTAACCATAGGGGTCACAGCCCACAAGGGGGCTCGTGGGGCTGTCGCAAGGCTATGGTAGGGGGGTCGTGGTATTGCCACCCTTACTTCTTCTTTGCTGCTGCCTTAGGAGCCGGGCGCCCTGCTCTGAAGGCAGCACCACCGCCAGCAGCAGCGCAGAAGTAAAGCACTGCTGATGACCGGAAGCTGTTGCTGTCCAGCCGCCCAACTCTGTGAAATCTGGTCTCCCCTACAATAGCCAGATTTCATGGCGGAGATCAGATTTCACAGCCCATGATGCACTTTTTAAAACAATCCACGAATTTGGTAGGGCCCTACTTATGCAGTAGCGAGGAACAGTTGTGTGTGTTCTTGTTTGTTTGTTTTTTAAAGTTGACTGTTTTTACTAGTGATCAGTGAAGACTCACTCTCTTCCTCCTTTCAACTTCCATGTGCAACTAATATTAATGCCTTTCTTGTTCCTTGAATCAGTTTCCTTCCTCTCCTCAATAGCCCAACTTCTGTACCAAATAGGCAAACCACTGCTCTATTAGTGTTGTTCTAGCAAAAATGACTGACTGTACAAAGCTCATTGCTTAATCCTCTGCTGCTGTAGGTTAGTAATGATAAAAGTCTCTCTCATTAGTAGGAACCCTTTCTCTATCTTGTTTATCACAAGTAAAATCTACTTAGTGCGTGTATAAAATGTAAAATGTATAAATGTGTATAAAATGGTTTTAATGTAAATTTAATTTTTCTCTCTCCAGTTTATTATCGGACCGTTAATGGATGCACTTTCAGAAAGTTCTCTCTATGGCAGGTAAACCATTGGTTATTTAGTTTAGTAAGTATTGAACAATGGGCCATTACATTTGACATAAGATATTGGTTGATATCACTTTAAACTTGTCAGTCAAGCAAGGGGAACCAGTTGACATAATTTTTTATACTTTCAAAAGGTCTTGGACAAGAAGCTTCTCCAGAAACTTACTTTGTCATGGGTGAGAGGCAAAAAAATTTTATGGATCAAAAACTGGCTAAGAGAAGGGAACAAAGCATAGGAATAAATGTTCAGTTTTCATCCTTGCAGAAGTTTAATAGTAGGATGCCTCAAGGTTCTTTATTGAGTCTGATATTGTTTACTGTATTTATTAATGGTCTGGAAAAGGGGATGAACGAGCAGTTGGGTAGCAAAATTTACAGAAGACACAAAGTTATTTAGCTTAATCAAATCTAAAGAAGGCCTGGAGGAAATTCAGAAGGAATGGACCAATCTAGATGAATGGGCAACATGTCAAGTGAAATTCAGTGTTCATAAATGCAAAGTGATACACACCCAAGGAGAAAAAAATAATTAACTATACATCTCATAGGGTTCTAAAACGAACTGTATCAACTTAAAAAAAAAAATTGGCATCACTGTGGACAGCTCGGTGAAGGCTTTGGCGTGGTGTGTAGCTGTGGTCTAAAAAGCAAACAGTGTTAGAATGCATAAGGAACAAATGAGGAATAATATGAAAAACATAATAATATCCTTATATAAATGGTATTGGTACATCCTCATTGGGAATAAGTGTGTAGTTCTGGCCACCCTATCTCGGAAGGGATGCAGCAAAAGTAGAGGGTTCAGAGAGGGTGATAAAAAGGGCATTGAAAAATTCTAATGTGAAGAGAGATTGAAAAGATTGGGGTTGTTTATCTTAGAAAGGAGAAATATAAGTGTAGATATGATAAAAGTATATAAAATAATATAGTGAAGATAGGAAGCTTCTGTTCTCTGTGTCTCACAGCACAAGAACAAGGGAGCAGTCAATGAAGTCAAAAGGTGGCAAATTCAAAACTGATAACATTTCTATGTAATTAGACTTTGAAACGCTTTGTTACAGGATATCTTGGAGGCCAAGAATCTATGGTGACCCCTTTTGTTCAATGTGTATTTGAGTCTGCTAGAATGGGTAGTGAGGAGACGTGGGTTGTCGTGCACTTGGTATGCTGATGACATCCAGCTCTAGGTTTCTATCACATCCGACCCAGCCAGAACAGCAGAATTAATTTTTGAATGCCCTAGGTGAACCTGGAGTTTGGATAAGTATTGGTTGACTGACTGTTCAAACTCAAACCGGAATAGACCTAGGATGTCTACACTAGTTGGCCTAGCTGTGTGTACACTGGGACTTAATTACAGCTTAATTACGTAGCACAGGGTATGAAATTTTTCACAGCCCTGAGCGATGTAGTTAAGCCACCCTAACTCTGTAGTGCAGACCAGCCCTGAGATAGTGTTGGTGGGTTGGGGAGAGCAGCTGGAAGAGTTGGTAGAACTTACATCTGTGCCCTTCATAAAGGACATGTAACCACCATTTGTAAAACACGTGCAGTTTCGGGGTAGCATTGGATCCAACTGCTCCTGGATGCCCAGGTTGGGGCTGAAACCAACAGTGTTTTTCTGCACCTGGCAAGAAGAGTGTGACCTTTTCTCTCTGCTACGGCCCTTGCCACAAAAATCTATGCCTTTGTCACTTCAAGATTAGATTGCTATAATGTGTCATGCATGGAGCTGTATTGGGATATTCAGAAGATGAAGGTAGTGCAAAATGCTGTAGCCTGCTTATTAAGTGGAGTTGCATGTTGGGAGCACATTATCTCCATGATCTCCGCTGACTTTCGGTATGTTTCTGTGTAGAATTCAAGGTGCTGTTTTTAACCCATAAAGTGTAAATGGTTTGGAACCTTATTACCCGAGAGCTTGCCTCTCTTCTTACGATATTCTGTCGTAACTGAGATCAACAGAGGCATTCTATCTGGATCTCCCTTGATATAAATAAGAGGGAACTGCTGTCCATGCATTCTATATGAAAGATCCTCAGTTTTGGAGATTGCTCCACCTCTCCTTGGTCTGCCAGAGGTTGGATTTGTTTGCCTTCTGAGCACTCTGCAAAGCCCATCTTGTTCCCCTCTTTGTCAAGGCTGTTCAGGGAAGGAGTTGAGGTGGAAATATTATGGGCAGTCTTTTTTGTCTGTATTTTTCTGAGAGACGAGGTGGACGAGGTAATATTTTTTATGGTCTCTCTCACCAACAGAAGTTGGTCCAATAAAAAGAGATTACTTCACCCACCTTGTCTCTTTAATATCCTGGGACCAACATGGCTGCAACAGCAGTGTATATTTTTCGTAAAAAGAAAAGGAGGACTTGTGGCACCTTAGAGACTAACCAATTTATTTGAGCATAAGCTTTCGTGAGCTACAGCTCACTTCCACAGATGCATACTGTGGAAAATACAGAAGATGTTTTTATACACACAGACCATGTATCACACAGTATGCATCTGTGGAAGTGAGCTGTAGCTCACGAAAGCTTATGCTCAAATAAATTTGTTAGTCTGTAAGGTGCCACAAGTACTCCTTTTCTTTTTGCGAATACAGACTAACACGGCTGTTACTCTGAAACCTATATTTTTCTTGTAGTTTTTAACATGTGGGATCGGCACTCAGAGCACTGGATGAGTGGATATAGGTGTGTTTTAAAAAGTTAGAGAAATAGACAGAGATTGGACATTTATATGGATACCAAGAATATCCAGAGTCATAAATAGTTAATGCTGATACATTTTGGAAAGGATATAAAACCTCATGTTTCAGGTCTTAAACCTGAACTTTTAGGGATTAAGATGAAACCTGCATTGGGATTACATTATCCCACATCTGGTACTGCAGGGTTTCTTGTATCTATCTGGGAATCATCTGATGCTGTCAGAGATAGGAGACTGGACTAGATGGACCACAGTTCTGATTCATCATGGCAATTGCTGTATTTCAGTTTCAATATTTACATTTTCAATACCCTTTAAAAGTATCAGAAGTACTTAAAAAAAAAAATCCCCCTCTCCCCCAATTCTTCATATTGAAACACTTTACTTTGATTGGCTGTTTGTATTCTAATGAGTTAGACAATTAGGTAATGTTTTTGATTAATTTGTTTTATAAGGGGCTTTGAGATCCCTCTTTATAAAGTGCAGTTAATGTGCATAAAGTTAATTTTATGTTTGATTAAAAACAGGTCACCAGGCCAGTTGATAGGAGCTTGTCCTCCTTTAGGGATGAAGTTACAGAAGTTTTTGTCTACTTACCTCACACTCCTTCCAGAAGAAGAAAAAAGTATGTTTTAATTATTTTTTTCTTTCGAAAGATAAGGGAAGTAAGGGTAATGGATCCATTTCCAGTATCTAATGTAAATGTTTACAAGTGTGTTCTCTCCCTGCTAGTGTACTGCACCTGTCATAGACTGAATCACAAGAGTTCTCCATCGTCTGTCTATCTCTGGTTTTTAAAATGTTTACATACAAAAATGTCTTCTTCTTTGAGTATGTGTCAGGGTGGATCCCACTGTAGGTGCATGTGTGCCCAGTGCACATGAGACCTCAAATTTTTGAGCAAGTGTATCTGTTGGAGCTGTGCATGTGCCCTGTGCTTCCTTGTGCTCCCATGTGAGGGCATCAAAGGAAGAACAGTCGCAACGTCTCTTCAGTTCTCTTTTACTAACTGTGCCAGCAAGACAGAGCCGGAAGTTGCTAGTTTGTAGCTCAGACTAACTTCTTCAGAACCGTTTATCTCTTGTTTTCAACTGCCATGATCTGAGCTGACCCGCCTGGACCAAATTTTGCTGGTGAGACCCTATATGCCCCTTCTCTGTACATCTATCCCCCCTCCCTACCCATGTACAGACCTTTTACCCCCGACCTAACAGGGTTCATCAACATGTTGCACTTGAAACCTGCAGGTTTCAAGTCCTGTCCATCCTGCAATGGACTATTCCCTCTGAAGGATGGATGCAGTGGGTATCTCTGTTCTCTGGGTGAATTGCACATTCTAAACAGATGATCAATATGGATGTGCAAGTTGCACAAGACAAGGCTGAAACGCCACCTTTTGGAACGGTTCATAAAGGAAACCAAGTTCCAAAATCCTACTAGTGAACAAACCAGTGTTATCAAGTGACCCACTGAGCAGTCAGGCATCGCCTAAGACTGGGGCAAAAAAGAGTGCCAAGGAAAGAAGCTGACCTCAACAACTCCCATGTTGATGTCAGGCACTGAAAGAGGCTGCTCCAAGCTCTAAGGCAGAAGCACAAGAAGGAGATCTGTGTCCTCCCAGAAGGACAGACAGCAAGGCCTTCAGAGAGAAGTTCTTCATACCCCACAGAGTGTCAAGGACCAGAGAGAGGGAGCAAACTGTGACACAGCAGACTCCTCTGGAACTAATCCTGGTGCTCCGACAGTGTTCTCTTTGGTGTTGACTCTGGCCTCTGAGCATGAGACTAGGGAAAAACCAGGTCCGTTATCGGTGCTGAAACACCTACCAGCACCAGTATGGACCTTAGAGCTGAGAGCACCTTTCATGTTGGTGCTGCCTCTAGAGGAAGTCTACTCTTCATTGCAGGCATTGAGAAACAAGCCTTCATAATTGAGAAAAGTCTGTTTCCCCAGTGGCATCCGTGACCAGGCCACTGATGTCTGAATATCAGGAGGAGCCAGATCCAGGTGCAGATCAATATCAGTGCCCCATCTTGCCACCAAGGGATCTCTCATCTTTGTTGCCAGGTGACTTTAGAAAGGCTTTTGACATAGTCCCACAAGACATTCTCTAAAGCAACCAAGGGAACTATGTTCTAGATGAAAATACTATTGGGTGGGTGCACAGCTGATTGACAAAAATGTACTCAAAGAACAGTTTTCAATGGTTCACTGTCAAACTGGGAGGATTCCTCAATTGGGGTCTTGCAGGAGTCTGTCCTGCATCTGTATTATTCATTGTCATTAATGACTTGGATGATGGAGCAGAGAGTACATTCATAAAGTTAATGGATGACACACAGCTGGGAAGGGTTGCAAGCACTTTAGAGGACAGAATTAAAATTCAAAATGATCATGATAAAGTGGAGAATTGATCTGACCTCAGTAAGATGAAATTCAATAAAGACAAATGCAAAGCACGACACTTAGGTAGGAAAAATCAAATGCACAAGTACAAAATTGGGGAATAATTGAATGGGCAGTAGTACTGCAGAAAAGGATCTGAGGGTAATAGCGGATCATAAATTGAATGTTCATCTACAATGTAATGCTGTTGCATAAAAGGCAAATGTCACTTTCTGATGTATGAAAAGGTGTGTCATATGTAAGAGATGGGAGGTAACTGATCTGCTCTAATGGCACTGGTGAGGACTCGGCGAGTGTAAAGATGTGGACAGATTGGAGAGAGTCCAGAGAAGAGCAACAAAAATAAAAGGTTAAGAAAACATGACCTATGAGGAAAGATTGAAAGAATTGGGCATGTGTACTCTGGAGAAGTCTGGGGGAGGATGTAATGATCTTCAAATATATAAAAGTTTTGTTATAAAGCAGATGGTGATCAATAGGTTCCATGTCCATTGAGGGTGGGACAAGAAGTAATTGGCTTAGTCTGTAGCAAGGAAGATTTAGGTTAGATAATAGGAGATTTTTTCTAACTATAAGGGTATTTACGCTCTGAAACAGGTTAACTAGGGAAGTTGTGGAATCCTAATCATTGGAAATTTTTAGGAACTGGTTAGAAAAACATCTGTCAGGGATGATCTAGGTATACTTAGGGCACGTATACACTAAAAACTTAAGTCAGCCTATGTTAGATTGACTTACAGCCACCGGAATAATTACTGTGGTGGTTCACGTCCAAACTATCCTCCTTTGGTTGGTGGTGTGCGTCCTCACCAGGAGCGCTTCCACTGACCTAAGAGGGGCAGTGTGGGGAGCTGAGAGCCCAGTCTCAGCTCTGCTCACAGGACCCTGCCAGGAGCCTGGCTGCTTCATGGGCTCTCAGCTCACTGCTCCACGCCAGCTCTTCCTCCCCTCTCCCCCCGACTCTCAGTACTCTGCTGGGAGCACAGCTGCCTGCTGGGCTCCCGGCTGGCTGCGACCCCCACCACCCTCTCGCGTCCCCGCTGGGAGTGGGGCAGCTGCCTGGGCAGCACCCAGGATCTTTGACCCAGGCAGCACCCAGGATCCAGCGTGGAGCCAGACGGGTGCAGTCTGACTCCAAGCAGCCAACAGCTGATGTAAGTAATGCAGTGTCTACATGGACACTCTGTCACTCTAACTACACCAACATAAGCCCTATGCCTCTCGTGGAGGTGGAGTAATTATGTTGGTGTAGTAGGGCACTTACGTCGGCAGGAGCAAGACTGTAGCTTGTACACTGAGGTAGTTAGGTCAATGTAAGCTCTCATGGCAGGAGAGAGGACCTTAAGGACATTATTAAGCAGGGCCAGCTGGTGTCCAGGATAGTGATGGATGTCTGAGACACCATGGCCAGGTGTATGGCCAACTCTGGTAACTATTTGACAGGCATTGTGGCTTCAAGCAACGGGCATCTCAGGAGAGGTATAGGCCATAATTGAGGACTTGCCTTTAGAGGTCTCAGAGCTGTTCAGTAATCAGACTGACTGTGCTCTTCACTCCATAAAGAACTCAAAAGCTACCCTACACGTTCTGGTGATTAAAACCCCTGCTTCATATCTCAAGACCTATTGTTCTCAGCCTCAACCAAGACAGCATACACTGCCTACCACCTCAGACTATCAAGCTAAGAAACATCCGAGATACAACAGGGGCATCATTCTTCCTCTTCATCAGCAACAGGACCTACACCTATGATTTGTCAGCAGATGTGATGAGGTGAGAGTCTCATCAGATCCAGTCTAGAGAATGCCATCTTCAGAAACTGCCTCACTCTATTCTACGAGACATAGTCTGCCTTGACATCAGTCAGATGGGTGTTAGAGGACATTGTCTGTGTCTTCCTTAAGATAGCCTACTACAAACAGAAGTGGCCTCATTGCTTTGTCTGGTAGCCACAGAGGTGGTACCAGTAGTGTTCAGGAGAAGAGGCTTCTGTTCCCAGTATTATCTCATTCCAAAGAAGAAAGGGGGTCTTTGTCCTAACCTAGACATGAGAAGCCTTAGCAAATACATATGGCATCTCAGGTAATGCTTGTTTCCATCATTTTGTCTCCAAGCTCAAGACTGATTCATGGCTCTCAACTTATAGGATGCATACTTCCATAAAGCAATCCATCTAGCGCACAGGAAGTACCTTAGACTCTCAGTGGGTCCTGACCAACTCTCAGTGGCACCAGAAGTGTTTACAAAATGTCTGGTAGTAGGTACATTTAAGGAGGTAGGGTATGATGTCTATTTCCTGTCTGCCCGGTTGGCTGATCAGAGGTAGGTACCAGTGGGGACAGCCTTGGAATACATCCTTTTCTCCCAACCAGGATTAAGCTTAAACTACAAAAAATTGTTCCTCCCACTATCACAGATGATAGAATTCATAGGAGCTTTGATTGAGTGCCATTCGCCCATGCAGCTACGTTGAGGTCCATGTATGCCCTGTCCAGATACCACAGGTACCAAAGGGTCACAGTGGCACCCCCAGCCCTTCTAGATACTATTTGAGGACTGGACCCAGTGTATGTATATAAAAAAGGGGCCATTCTCTGTCCCCTCCCAGCTACGACTGTTATCACAGATGCTTCAGGGACAGGTTGGGGTGCTTACCTGAACCAACTACAGATGCAAGGTACCTGGTTTTAAAATGACTTAAGACTATACATGAACATCCTGGAGCTGAGGGTCATCAGACTAGCCTGCGAAGCATTCCTGCCAGGTCTGGGGAGCTCTACAGTTTGGATTCTCATATACAACATATCACCTATGCCCTATATTTACAAACAGGGAGGTACCTGATCATCCTCTCTTTGACAAGAAAGCCATCAAGCTCTAGAAGGGGTGTCATCAACATGGGATAACCCCACTGGCAGTACAGCTCTTGGGGATCAGTAATGACTTGCTGGCTTTCTAAGCAAGCATGCAGTGACTAGCCGTGAATGGGCTATGAAGTTCATCATATTCTGCCAGTGGATGACCCCCATAATAGAATTGACAGAGGACAACACCAAATGCCCGAAGTTCCGCTCCAGAAGAGATGTGAACCCAGGTTCCTTGCCAGACATCTTTCTCCTCCGGTAGTCTTGAGCACTCTATGCCTTCCCACCACTTTCCCTTCTCCTCAAGATAACTTCGAAGTCAGGAGGGACAAAGCTACAGTTATCCTAATAGCCCCTGAGACAATTTTGGGTGTCAGAACTCCTGCAGATGTCCGCATGACCTCCTGTTCATCTCCCAGCCTGCCCAGACATATCTCGAGCTAAGATCAGATCATGCATTCAGATCCACAGTCATTACACCTGACTGCTTGGGTGTTGGCTATTTTAGCAATACTGGAAGAGATGCCTCTCTTCGGGTTCAAAAAATTATCATACAAACTAGGGATTTGTCCACAGGAAGACCTATTCCTCAAAGTGGAAAAGATTCTCCATTTGACCCTCTGAAGATCCTGGACTGTATGCAACTCTTGAAGCAGATGGGCCTGACATTCAGGTCTCTTGGTCTATCTTTCAGTAATTTTGGCATGTCATGCTCTGGAACAGTCGCATGATCCAGTTGGAAATGCTGTGCATTTCCACCCGCTGTCAGTTGGCTGGTGAACCTTTCCCTCAGCGTATCAAGGAACATGCCACCAGGGCATAGCCTGCAGCTATTGCCTGCCTCAGAAACCTTCCAGTCCCTGAAAACTGCAAGGCTGCAATGTGGAGTAACCCACTGACTTCCATGAAATATTATTTCTTTGACTTGGCAACCAGGGCAGACACCAAATTTGGAAGAGCAGTAGTATTTCTTTGAGTGACTGAACATGTCCATTTCACTGTAGGTGAGTGCATGCCCGATGCATGGTTGCTGGAGATTTTTTTTTCCCTCAGCAGAACCTGTTAGGGTGGCTTGAGCATCCTCTGCTGCTGCATGCAGGTATAAAGGGTGGAGCTGGCCCCTCTCAGTTCCTTCTTACCAGCCATGATGGTTGTTGCAGTAGTAAGGCTGTAATCGCTCCAAATTCTTCTCTCATTCTTTGTAAAATATATCCAGTTTTGCTTAGTGAAGTTTCATAGAATTTAGGGAATCTGTAGTTAAGATAATTAGCTACTTATAAATTTCAGATTTAGGTCTTAGACTGCCAGGTTCAGCTTTCAGTACTGGGAGCAGGACTGGAACTGTACCTCCATCTCCGGGATTAAATCATGTTGTTCATTCAGCAAACCAATGCCGGTGAGCGACACCCCAGCTGCCTTAATCACTTGGGGGAGTCCCATGTTAGTGACAAATGTCACATTTGCAAAGGTTATAAGCCTTGCTTAAAAAAGTACAGAGCGGCCAAGCTTAAGTGTATTCTTGTGGAGGTGGCACTCATCCTCTCCTGGAGCTGTCCAGTTTGGAGTGGGCGCTGGGTATGTCAGTATTGGTCCACAGTGCTCCTCCTGTATTGTCTGACTCCAGCGCTTGATCACTGTCATTGGTGCCAAGGAAGAGGCACAAAACCTCCAGAGATTCAGTATCTCTGTAAGCAAGACACAAGAAGTAATTCTTCTGTTCTACTCTGCGCTGATTAGGCCTCAAATGGAGTATTGTGTCCAGTTCTGGGCACCACATTTCAGGAAAGATGTAGACAAATTGGAAAAAGTCCAGAAAAGAGCAACAAAAGTGATTTAAAGGTCTAGAAAACATGACCTGTGAGGAAAGATTGAAAAAATTGGGTTTATTTAATCTGGAGAAGAGAAGACTTAGGGGGGACATAAGTTTTCAAGTACATAAAAGGTTGTTACAAGGAGGAGGGTGAAAAATTGTTCTCCTTAACCTCCGAGGATAGGGCAAGAAGCAATGGGCTTAAATTGCAGCAAGGGTGGTTTAGGTTGGACATTAGGAAAAAATTCCTGACTGTCAGGATGGTTAAGCCGTGGAATAAATTGCTTAGGGAGGTTGTGGAATCTCCATCATCATTGGAGATTTTTAAGAGCAGGTTAGACAAACATCTGTCAGAGATGGTTTAGATCAGTGATTCTCAAACTTTTTTTTTTGTGGATCACTTGAAAATTGCTGAGGGTCTCGGCAGACCACTTAATGATCTTTCCAAATGTTGTTTGTACCGTTTGCTAACTATTGTAAAGTGCTTTGGATAAAAAGCACTATATGTTTAAAAAAACCTTAATCATTAATGTTTTTTTTGTTCTACAAATAAAAGCGCACAACTCATATTTTAATATCCATCATCTTACCTTTCTAATGCGATGGATGTGTCCTCTCTCCCCTGCTGTGGCAGCCCCGAAGCTGGGGCTGGGAAGGAGTGGGGGTCTCTCTCCCACCAAAGCAGCCACAGAGCTGAGGCTGGGAAGGAGGGCCCTCTTTCCCTGGCAGCTGCAGCCCTGGAGCTGGGGAAAGTTGCCTCTTTCTCTGGCCTCTGCAGTCCTGCACATCCCAAATTCTACACATACCCCTCCCGCTTACCCCATATTCCCCCCAAGGCCACCACCTCACCTTGCATGAGCTGCTTCTCCGGGGTCCAGGCAGGCGTGGCTCCACTAATTAGGTTGATGGCCCTTCATTCTCTTGTGTGCGGTTGCCCAGGCGCGCACCTTAGAGGGAACTATCTGCGGACCACAGTTTGAGAACCTCTGGTCTAAATAATACTTAGTCCTGCCATGGATGCAGGGAACTGGACTAGATGACCTCTTGAGGTCTCTTCCAGTCCTACAATTCTATGATTTACAAAAATATTCCGCACCCAGTAATTCCCACTGAGAACAACAGAGAAATAGCTTTCCCCTCTCTCTCAGTGATGGCATTTTGGTTCTAAGTGTCTGATCTGTGTACACACCATATGGTTATTTCTCAGCTATGCAGCATATGATTCTGGATTACAGTCTTAGTGGTCAATCATAATGCAGGGATTTGTATAGTTGCTGTAGAGTTATTTTTCAGTGACAGTTCTTCAGACGTACAGTTGTCTCTGTGATAATTCTTCTGCTCTGAGTGGTTTTGGGTTCAGAATTTTGAAGCTGTTTTCCAGCAATGCAGACAGCGCTTCAGCCTCTTGCTTCCTTTGGCAGGAACCAAAAACGTCAGAAGTTTACAAGAAAGAACGTCGAAATAAATCAAAAGCAAACAAAAGAAAAAATACTTTAAAAATGCTTAAGAACCCACTGACTAACTTTCCTCCTCTTGAGATCTCTTCCAGCCCTGCATTTTTATGATTTTATGATTCATACTCAGTCCTTCTATTGAAGTAATTGGCAAATACATCTGGTATTCATTGATTTCGGTGGGATGGGCCCCAATCTCACTCTTGGATCACACAGATCATATTTCAAAATCAGAACCTAGGATTGAGCCATTTCTCTTCCTCCAAGTCTCTTCCTACAGTCCCTGGGTCTGGTCTCCACAGTAAGCGTTGTATATTAGAGTTTTTAGTTTCTCTTGTTTGCTTGCACATGGTAAATCTTCTTTCCAAATTCAGTTCTGGAACAGTGTTACAAATGTATGGCAGATATTTTCAGGAGAAGGAGGAGCCTTGCTGACCTGTTGAGAGGAAAAAGGAGATAGGGAAAGGAGATCAGAGGGGGGAGAGAAGGCAAATGAAGAGAAAAGGAGGTAGGAGGAAGGGCCCAAATGTAATATTTTTAGAAAGCAATTTATCTTTCCGCAGTTAAGCAGTCCATTTTGTTTTCTCTAGTTTTTATTCTTTCATTTAAAAAAATTAAATATTGAATTTCCTGTCGCACAGTAACATAGTTAGAAGAGAAGTAATGGACGCTCAATAAGCTTTTCTAGGAAGTTGTATTTCAGTAACCGTCGATGGAAAAGTATTTATTTAAAACGAAGTGTCTCACGCTTGTGCAGTTCACAGTTTTCCTGAAAAGCTACTGTCCTTTCTGTGGCAGTGCTGGTAGCACTGCACAGTCAGTTAGAAACCGTTATAAAATAGATCATTTAAAACCACATTAAATATTAACATTGAAACCAAATAGTAGCAGATAATCCTTGCTGTTTAAGGGCTTGATTTTGGCTTTCTTGCTCAAGCAGTGTAGGACTGAGCCTGAATCTTTATCATGAAAGCACCAGGACTCTTTCCTCTCCCTGCACCTCCATCATTTAAATGGATTCTGGCTATACAAAATGGAAGTTTGCATTGAAAATCTTACTTTCTCAGTCAAGATATTCTTTCAAAATACAGTAGTTTCCATATTGTAGTATTTCAGCTCACCTACAAAATAATTTTTTTTTTTTGATTTGCTCTTATTTAAAGGTAGTTTCCTGTTAAAGTTTATTCAGAAGATGACAAGTAGGCACTGGTGTGCTGTTCCCATTTTGTTTCTGTCTATGGCACTGGCATGTATCCCATCATATAAAGCACTGGGTACAGAAGGACTTCATGCTCTAAGGTAACACACTTCAGCGGTTTTATGTCCCTTACTTATGCACAGGTTCTGGGAGACTAATAAAACAGTTCTGGGGAATGCACTGACTCTTTTTGGGAAAATTTAAATAATCAAATGTAGTCGAAAGACTGAAAGCTTAAACTTGTAAAGAAACTTTTTCTCTATCCTTCCCCACTCTCTTCTACTATGGTCCAATAGAAAAGTTTTCACTTTTCACAAAGCGATCACTCTATATCTGACCTGTCAGTCCTTATCCTCAAAGGAAACCTGCACAACACTTTCAAAAGATGAGCCTGGGAGCTTAAATTCATAGCTTTGCTAGACACTAAAAATCATGGACCGAATAGAAACATTGGATTTATGCCTTATTACAACAATCTGAACCCACTGACAACCTCTCCCAGCTGCTGCTCCCTCTGCTCTTCCTTTCCTCCCTGTGTCTGGAGAGGGGTTTAATGGGGCACTTTACCTTGAATGGTCCCTTGAAATATGTGTTAACTGCTTATGCCACACAGTCAGTTCAGATCTTGTATTTGGCAGTGACACTTTGAGTTAGGCCATGTCTACACTTACAAGCTTACAGTGGCACAGCTGACTGGCAGTTAACAGCGCTGCAACTTTCTCGCTCAGGGATGTGAAAAAATACCCTCCTGAGCGCAGCAAGTTGCAGCGCTGTAAATCGCCAGTGTAAACAGTGTCCCAGTGCTGGGAGCCGTGCCCCTCGTGGAGGTGGTTTTTTAGAGCAGCGCTGCGACCACACAAGGCACGTTAAAGCACTGTCAGTGTAGACTAGCCCTAAGATTGCTCAAGTAGCTGCATTACGTTGATAGGAGAGAGCTCTCCTGTCGACATAATAAAGCCAGCTCAATGAGCAGCGGTAGCTATGTTGACGGGAGAGTGTGTTGACGGGTGCTTATGCTGGCAAAACTGTCGCTTGAGGTGGCTGTTTTTTCCCCACACCCCTGAGCAACAAAAGTTTTGCGGACAGTGCTAGTGTTGACATGGCCTTAGTTTCCCAGACCTGAAGAAGAGCGCTGTGAAAGCTTGTCTCTCTTACCAACAGAAGTTGGTCCAATAAAAGATATTGCCTCATCCACGTGGTCTCTCTCTAATATCCTGGGACCAACATGGGTATGACTACACGGCATACATACTAGTACAAATTTTCATGTTCTTCAGAGGCTTTGACTCTTTGACTCAGTAAAGAGACCTCTTAAGCAAGCTCTTTTGCATATTCCTGGTATTTAAGAATATAAGCACAGCAGTAAATTAAGCAGCATTAAACACGTGTAGCCAACAGTATTCTGATTAAAGAACACATTTAAAGTGAATGTGAGGGACAAACTGAAACTTGTGGCAAATTTTTCTCCCATGTTGGTCTTGGTTAGTTCCCTAGTGGATATGCCAAGGTCTAGTGGTAGAAAGTCTGTCTTAAGAGATTTTAGCAGCAAGCACAACCCTTTTGTAAGCCCTGACAGCACTGTTTTTGCAACTACTTCCCACAACCCTCAGCACGTGAGGCTGTCTGGGAAGGGGTTATGGTCAGGGCACAAGAATGATGTGCTAATTCAGTGCATTTCCTGGTTTCCTTTACCACTAAGGATTTTACGGAGAACTCTCTGGAATGTAAAGCTACTCTCCTCTGGCGAACTTCCAAGTGAAAGCAATATTTCAAATGGTGCTTACCCTGTTTTAGGGGTGAATTCCCCTCTTTGGGTAAAGCTATATCCGCTTGCTTAGAGGGCATAAAATTTGCAGTCCAACTTCTACCCACCCAATGGGGGTGAATTAACTCATAGACTGCAGTTTTTAGTTTTTAGGGGAAACTGTTGTTTTGATTTAATTGGAGAGCTCTTCAGTGGGGGATAGTGCCTTTAACCTATGTGTTTAACATTAGAAGGTTCTTTTGCAGTACTCATGGCAATATTACATTATCATTAATTATGGAGGCATTGGTCATGAATTTATAGTTAAGATTAAATCAGTTTTCATTTCAACAGGCACTTCAAACTTTTATTAACATGGCCAAAACCTAGATTGTAAATTTTGAGTACAATTCGCATTTTTCTTGTTGGTTTGAAAATTGGATTGATTCAGAGAGAAGAATAATTCCAAAATCATCCCTTTTTGAAGTTTTTCAATGGATTGTTTCATCTTTCTTAGATTCTCTTTTGCAGGACATCTAAGACATTGAGCTCTTTGCTTTGCTCCATGTGCTGCTCCTTGTGTGCTGATTAATACAGTATCAATTACAAATACATTGTGCTTGTGTTTGTTATGACTTTTCACTTTTTCTCCATAAATGGAAAAAGAAATGCACCAAGATGAACCCACTATATTTAGCACTGATGATGTAATACATCCACTTTGATGAAATAATCTGTGGGTGGGTGAGAGAGACAGAGGAAAGTCAATCAGCCACTCCACCCACCAAATACCCCTATAACCTAGGAGCAATTCTGTGAGCTGGACAAGAGACAATCATGAGCCTCATGCAGCTCCACTCTTATTGTTGACCAAAGGCATGAATGTGGATCCTAGAACGTAGACGATTAAGATCTGCCACTGCATTTGGCAAATAAGTTAATAGCAGGAATAGGATTCTAATGTGGTAGACCCAGATCTTAGCTGTTTGGCTGCATTGCCTTTCAGATAATCAAATCACATCCAGTCTCTAACCGCTCAGCCTCATGCTTCTCCCAGAGTCTGAGATAGAACCCTGGATTCTTCAAATAGGGTGCCTAAGGGCGCTCCATTTCAGGTGTGCATGTGCCATATGAGCCCTTGATCAGAGATTTTCAGTTAGCAGTGTCCATTTGGACCGCATGGATGCCCTATGCCTCCTTGTGCCAGATACTGAGGCTGTATGGGGTATGTGGGCAAACCACCCTCAGCTCCTTCTCAACTGCTCTGGCCTGAGATGGAGCCCTAGTATGTCCGCCTTGAGCATGCATTGATTTTTTTCTGATATTTCTATAGTGGGTAAAATAGTTTTTATAGTTAGTTGTTAGGATAGTTAGAGTTAGATAAGTAGTGAGAGGATTGTTTTACTCCTCTTTCCCCTCAGAGAGAGGTTTTTTTGAGGCAGGGAATGCCTGACTCTCCAGGTTTCAGCTGATGTCTCTCCTGCTGTACCTGTGAGTAATGGCTTTAAAGTGTGTCCATTGCTTAGGGGAGTTCCATGTCTCCCAGTAGTTCAACTTCTGCCTGGCCCTCAAGTCCAGGGCAAGGAAAAATAGGGAGATTAAACACAGACTGCTAATGATGGAATGCGCCCTTTGGCCAGCTTCTGAGTTAGGTTGGGAGACCCCCTCCCCTGCCCCCCCAAGCCCTTCCCACCCCCCCCCAGGATGGGGAAGGCTTCCACAAAGAGGAGTGGGCTTAAGGAGCCAGCTCCAAAAGGTCCAGGTGAGATCCACTGCCTCTGAAGCTTCAACCTCTTGACTTGGTACCATTAAGTTGAAGGACTCCTCCTCCAGTACTAGTGGGACCGTAAAGTTCCAGAGCACAAAGGAGAGAGACATGGCTCCAGGAGGGCCTGGGTACCTTCTACCAGCAAGGAGGGGAGCACAGACACTTTGGACTGGCACCACCAAGTTCAGCATAGTTGTCAGTACTCATGCATGTGGTACCCTCAGCACTGATTAAGCAGCGGTGCTAGACACCGTCGGCATCTATTTCAGTACATCAATTATCAGCTTCAGTGACTGTGCCTTTGAATGCTGCGTCAGTACCACAGGAGTTCAGACATACTCAGGATTTCTCAATAACAGATGAACCGGAGTCCCTGCTCCTGGTGGGTACTGAGAATCTCTGGGTACTAAGATCCCGATCTTTGGCCTACTGTCATCTGGACCACAAGACTCTCTACTGTTTTCTACATGTGCTCCTCCATTGGATGAGATGGAGGAGGATGAAAGTGATTTCCAGTCAGCCTCCTCTATTTCTGTTTATGGTTGTCCAATATATTCTTTCAGAAACATGTTCTTTGAAAGTCATAGGGAATATTGGACTCATTATTGAGGGTGGTGGAACCAATCCTGCATGCCATCGCCACTTCTGTACTACAGGCCCTTCCAATGACCATACTGGGACCCCATCAACAACAATTTTCCAGCTCACTGGTGTCCAGCTCACTCAGCCTCTGTCCCTGGCAACTGAGCCCATGCCGGGGGTGGCCCGCTGCCGCCACCACCTCCCCAGCCAGGCTCTCTCTCAGGCAGCTGCTGTTCTGCACAGAGCAGTAACGTGGAGCAGCCATCATGAGAAGTGGCGGGTCCCGCCCCTTCTGCACCCTGCCCAGGCCTGGCTGCCAGGGACAGGAGCTGAGCATGCCAGGGGCAGGTGCAGCGGAGGACAGAGCCCCTCTTCCTCGCACCCCAGCAGGCCAAGCAGAAATCTGGGTGTGGGGCACTTAACGCTGCATGCCTCCCTACGCATCATCTATGAGGAACTGTGTTCGGTAGCTGGGACACGTGGCAGCTTGAACCTTTGTGACCGATCAGACAAAGCTGTGTCTCCGCTGCCTCCAGGGTTGGCTCAGAATGACCTGTTCTCCAGTCAAAGACACCTTGGGTAGACAGGTGATAGTTCCTTTGCCACGTGAGGAACACCTTAGACTATGGGAGGATCAACTCAACGTCTGTGCAGGCATTCCTTTCTGTAGCGCAGCCCCATCAGTAACTTTAACAACAGATTTATCACTGTTGGGATGGGGAGCCCATCTCCATACCCTCACAACTCAGGGCAAATGGACAACTCAAGAAACCAGTCTCCATGTCAATCTGTTGAAGCATAGGGCTGTCAGGAATTCTTGCTTTCATTTCCTATCCTTCATCACAGGCAAATCAATCAAGATCATGCATTCTATATCAACAAGCAAAATCTCCCTCCCTGTTGTGGCGAAGCCATAAAATTATGGAATTGGTGCATAGTTCATCAAATCCAAATTTCACTCTCAGGTATTCAGACCACCACAGCCAATTTCCTCAGCATACACTTCTCACAGGATTACGAATGGGATCTAGACACCCAAGGTCTCCACAGCATAGTCCAAAAATGGGGACTGCCAGAAGTGGATGTCTTCACCACCTCCAGGAACAGGAAGTGTCCTCTTTTCTGCTCAAGAGGGGGTCTGGGAGATGTCATTTCTTCTATCTTGGAAGAAAGGTCTCTTCTATGTGTTTCTCCAATGCTGCTGATACTAAGAGTGATGAACAAGATCAGACCAGGCCCAGCCAGAATTATGAGTATAGTGCCAACCTGGCTGAGAGATGGTTGGCACCCTTACCATCTACACGTATGTGTCCAAATCTCGTTCAGGCTCCCAACCATTCCTCGTCACCTGTCATAGGATGCAGGTTTTGTGCTTCATCCCAACCGGTGGTTCTCCACTTCAGGGCATGGCTCCTCCGATAGTTCACGTGGTTAGAATCCTCCTGCTCTATGGAAGTACAAGTGTTAGTAGAAAGAGATCAACCTGCACTACTTACCTGCAGAAATAGAAGAGATTCTTCCATTAATGTTGTTGTCACTCCCTCCTGCCTGAATTGGTGCTACTTTCAGTCATCCTGGATTGTCTTTTGGATCTATGAAAATTGGGGTTATCAGTTCTATTAAGGTCCATTTGGCTGCAATATCAGCCATTCATTCTCCGGTAGATGGTTTCTTCATGTTTGCCCATCTGGTTTAGTCTACATTTATTAGGGGTCTGGGAGGTGACAACCTGCAGATTAGAGACCCTACCCTGACCTGGGACCTCAACCTGGTACTCAGTTACCTTATGAGACCACCATTCAAACCAGTGGCAACCTGTTCTCTGTTTCAGAGTAGCAGCCGTGTTAGTCTGTATCCGCAAAAAGAAAAGGAGTACTTGTGGCACCTTTAGAGACTAACAAATTTATTTGAGCATAAGCTTTCGTGAGCTACAGCACACTATGTTCAAATACATTTTTTAGTCTCTAAGGTGCCACAAGTACTCCTTTTCTTTTTGCTGTTCTCCGTTGCATTTATCTATGAAGACAGCATTTTTAGTAGCCATTATGTTGGCCCGTAGGGTCAGGTAGATTAGAGCCTTGATGGCAGATCCTCCCCTGCTCCCCCTGATGTTCTTTAAGGACAAGGTCTCTTTACATCTACACCCTAAATTCTCCCCTAAGGTTATATCGGAATTCCACCTTAATCCATTCATCTACCAATGTTATTCCCAAAGCCACATAGTTCTCTACAGGAATCCAATTTACATATCCTAGATGTTAGAAGGGCATTGGTCTTCTACTTAAATAGGGCCAAGCAATTTAGGAAGTCACCTGGGCTCTTCATTTCCATCATGGATAGATCTGCATGGTCCTCGAACTCTACTCAGAGACTGTCAAGATGGATATCTGGATGTATTATCACGTGTTATGATGCTGCGGGCATTCATCCCTTCCAAAGGGTGATAGTGCCTACAATCTAGCTGAATGTGCTATCTATGGCATTAACAAAGAATGTACCTGTGTCTGAAGTATGCAGGGCCGATACATGGGCTTCAGTACATATGTTTTTGAAACATTACTCTCTGATCCATGCAGTCAGATCCGATGTGACACTTTGGTTCTGCAGTACTGTCTTGATTCTGCACTATTGCAAAGCTCCCTCTTCCATCTAGGGATATTGCTTGGAAATAATCTGAAATGGCGCACCCATATGGACACTATTCGAAGAAGAAGAGGTTAATCACTTTGTGCAGGAACTGCGGTTATTCAAGATGTGTGTGTCAAAATACAGATATTTCACATTTCAGTCATTTGTCAGCTCCTCTTCCTTGCTTGATCCTGGAACCTGCCCACTGAGGTACACCAACCTTGTATAAAATGAACTAGGAAATGAATACAAAAAACTTAGTTTAGTGACGGTTAGAGTTGTGTCAGGACACACTCAACCAACTCAAAATCTGAAACACATGAAAATGAAAAACTAAGGGAAAAGTCTCTGGCATTCACATTGCCTGCAACACTTAATAATAATAATAAACACTCCATCAAGCTGTAAGGGTTTTGCTTCTGTCTCCAACAGATACTGAAAAGCAATGCTTATCCCAACATAATCAACTTTTGAATTCTAGCACAAAATCTTATCGATGACCTCAGCAATGTTAAGGGAGTGATTTCCCAAAAGCATGGAATGTGTGACAGGCAGATGTCAATCTGGTGGCACAGGAGCATCTGAGATCGCTGTTAAGGTTTTGTGATAGAATGAGAATTTAATGAATTCTGGGTACTATTGCTTTTCAATATCTGTTAGAGATGTAAGTGAATGAAAGCCTTATGAATTGTTGGAGTGTTTTACCAACAGTATTGTAGGCAATATGACTGTGACATGGAATAGAGACTTCCCTTAGCTTTTCATTTCCATGCTTTTCAGATTTTGAGTTGGTGGAGTTTGTCCTTATGCAACCTTAATTGTCACTAAACAAAAGTTATTTGTGTTTATTTAGAATCATAACCCATCTTGTTTTCGATTGTATGCTCTTCAGGGCAGGAATTATATCATCTTGTATGTTTAGAAAGTGCAGCTCATATTCTGAGTGCTTCTGCATTCTTAATATATTGACAACTTCAGTTAAAATATAGTTGGTAAATATGTATTTTAAGAGCTACTAAATCTGTTTATAATTTAAGGTGCATATTTATCCGTTTGCAGAGATGTCCTGCAGTGCACTATGATCACGCATCAAATTTTGTTGCGGGGAGCTGCTCAGTGTTTTCTTCTTCAAACAGCTATGCATTTGACAGATGTGGTAAGTTCCTCTTTTTTTTTTTCTAGTGTAATATTTTATTTTTCAGAGATGATGATGCTATATATAAGTGCTGCCAAATAGAACTTGGAGTAGCTGATTTGACTGAATTTGTAGTTTTGGCAATATCCATTTGAAAAATGTGCTTGAGTGATGTAGTTCCTGTATTCAGTTGTACTAGTAATTCTTTTAACTTTGTTTTTTCATATGAAACAACTTGATCCTTTTTGTTCCGCATTTCATTTGCAGTACTTTATTGATGATGATATTTGTATTACTGAAATGCTTAGAATCCCTAGTCATGGGCTCAGGATCCTGTTGTGCTCTTAGGTGCCATACAAACACTTCTTTAAAAATGAAAATTTAATATTAAAGAGACTTTCAAAATGACATAAAAGATTTTAAAATTATAGTTATAGTGTTAGCATGGTGACTTTATAGTCAGGTTAAAATATCACTTTCATTTTAAAATCTTGAATATAAATTGTCTAATTCTCAAATTATTTTGTGGGACTGAAATTTCTCATGCTTAGTGTTGAACCAGAAGGAAACCCTTCCCCTTTTTCTCCCCTATAATATCACAAGAGTTTGTCTGGGCACTTTTAAGCTATAAAATGTGGTTCAAAAATTTTCAAATGATTTTGGTGCTTTGGATAAACTTTCTTTTTAAACTTCAAACTTGACATCAAACAAGGACTCATGCTTTTATCTTGTTTGATGAAATTCAGTAAAGTTCCTGGATAAAAACTACATTTAACTGCAGTTAAGGCTGAATACATATCAGTAACTTAAGGGTAAAAGTATTACAGGTATGTTGTAATTGTTGCAAAAAAAAAAGCAATAGAAACCCAGGAAATCCAGAGTTAATATTAAACTTAAAAGAAATCTAAATGTAAGTAGAAACTGCTTCTCCTCACCTTCAAGACTCTGCTCCTGTTCCTTACCTGCTCTTGTCTCTGATAGCATTATCCTCCTGCCTCTTCCATCAAGTGATGCTAGTTCTGACTGCCTGTTGTTCACCCCGCTGACAAATCTTTCTCTGCCTTTTTCACTTATACCAGCAATGTGTGTGTTCTCCTTGAACTGATTTATAAAGCCCTCTCCTCAGGACTCACTTCTTTTGTGAAGCCTACAAGACATTGGCCATCTCACAGTGGATAGGCTGATGGTGTAATTGAGTTCAATTTATATGTTTTAATTTAAAAAAAACACCCTGATGTATATAAAACCTACATGATATAAATACATACTTTGATTGTATCCCTCTTTCCCACCATTCATGTGTGTCTTGCTCTTTTAGATTATAAACTCTTTGGGGTAGGGAATGTCTTCTTGCTTGGACAATGCATAGCACATGGTGAAGACTAGTACTAATTAATAATACCAATGCATTGTTGTTTATTATTTACCTGCCACCGTAGCTGTGAGGTGATAAGCAATTTCCTGCTCAGTATCAATTCCCAACCAGTGGTATTTGGAGAACTTACTATCATATAGTTGCTGGCCCTTTTTTAATCCTCTAAATCTCTTTAGAATAATCTAAAATTACTTTCTTTCCTAATATATTTCCAAGTAAGCAATTGCTGTATTTGCCATAAGGATGTCATATGATCATCAGTGAGAATGGAGGTGTCCATGTGACTGAATGGAAGGGGAGTGCACACTACTCTTGCTTATGCCTGATAGCTACATCAAAGGTTCTCTTTTGTATTCTCCACCCTGTTTTCTTTTGTCTGCTAATACAGCTGCTTACCTTTTCTCTTTGCTGTCTCAGATTTTGCTGTGGCTGACCATGAGCTGACCTGAGCAGGGCTTCCTGTGAAAAGGCAGAAACAGAAGAATTAGTCAAGGGCTTCTAAATATCTAAAATTAATATAACTGAGGTTGTCCATTTACACACCCTGCCCCCACTTAAAAAGAAAAAAAGCCATCAGTGAATACCTCGCTTCAAGCCATTCATTCACCTTCAGTGTACATCTCAATATGGATACATCAGACTGTAGGAAAATGAGCTGTGTGTCCTGATTAAGTTATGTTAGGAACTGAAAAAAGGCAAAAATTAATCTCTTCGGAAAGTTCACATCCCTGTAATAAATTGAGGGTGAGAGGGAAAAGATTATTTTCTTATTGAATCATTTGCCAGATGAAAGCAAACTCTTCTCAGTTTCACACTAAAATATTACGTGTGTGTGGGAGAGTGTGTATGTGTGTGTGTGTTGGGGACTAATGAAGCTTAAATAATGTCTTTAGGAGAAAGTGTCACTTCCAGAGATTTCAAGTTTTCTCATGTCTCTTAGACAAGAGGAGTCCTTAAGCAGAGGGACTATACTATGGATGGAGGTGAGAATTGAAACTGCTGCTGGTTTTGTGTTAATCAAAATGTTCTGTAATAGACTGTACTGATCTATTGTATTAGTTATAGCTAATGTTTTAATTCTCTAATACTTTATGCATGTGAACTAATTTTCAGTCCCTTTTGTACTGGCACATCTGGAGCTTCTGGTACTGAGTGCTAATTTATTTGTGCTTTGTATCTGTACCTTGTAACGCGTTTAACGCTAAGGAGGAGATTAATTTTAACCCTCAACCTGCTATCCAGCAGGTAATTAGTCAGAAGATTTTAACATGCACCTTCATTGTGTGAGAAGGTAAGGAAGAAGGGGTAGGTTGTTTTTTTCTTTTCGCCTGTAGAGCACCTGAATTCTGCACAAGAGCAGCTTTCTCCTGAGGGCAGAGCTTCTGTTGCACTTCAAAGCAGCGTAAGAGCTGGAGCTGAGCTCGTACCGGACTTGTATGCCCTGCTTTGCCACAGCATTCTCCAGAGAGAGAACATGAGCTAATTTGTAACTTTTGTATTCAGCCATATCCTAGTGCAAATCAGAATCAGTTCCTTCATGCAGACTTTTGGTGCCCAAATGCTTGTTCTATAAGAGACTTCCAGGTATCCACAGTGCCAGCCTGCTTTCTCCCTTGCCATTCCCTTGGCTAGGAGGTGCATCAAATGAGCACTGCAACCGTATGTTATTAGCTTGGGACTCTCTTCTAAATAATTTCTTCTCATCTTGGATACATTTGCAGCATTGTCTTTGACCAAACTGTGTACTAGACATTTGAATTTTTTTTTCACAGTTTGTTATAGTTTTTATAGAATATAGAATCATAGAATATCAGGGTTGGAAGGGACCCCAGAAGGTCATCTAGTCCAACCCCCTGCTCGAAGCAGGACCAATTCCCAGTTAAATCATCCCAGCCAGGGCTTTGTCAAGCCTGACCTTAAAAACCTCTAAGGAAGGAGATTCTACCACCTCCCTAGGTAACGCATTCCAGTGTTTCACCACCCTCTTAGTGAAAAAGTTTTTCCTAATATCCAATCTAAACCTCCCCCACTGCAACTTGAGACCATTACTCCTCGTTCTGTCATCTGCTACCATTGAGAACAGTCTAGAGCCATCCTCTTTGGAACCCCCTTTCAGGTAGTTGAAAGCAGCTATCAAATCCCCCCTCATTCTTCTCTTCTGCAGACTAAACAATCCCAGCTCCCTCAGCCTCTCCTCATAAGTCATGTGTTCCAGACCCCTAATCATTTTTGTTGCCCTTCGCTGGACTCTCTCCAATTTATCCACATCCTTCTTGTAGTGTGGGGCCCAAACTGGACACAGTACTCCAGATGAGGCCTCACCAATGTCGAATAGAGGGGAACGATCACGTCCCTCGATCTGCTCGCTATGCCCCTACTTATACATCCCAAAATGCCATTGGCCTTCTTGGCAACAAGGGCACACTGCTGACTCATATCCAGCTTCTCGTCCACTGTCACCCCTAGGTCCTTTTCCACAGAACTGCTGCCTAGCCATTCGGTCCCTAGTCTGTAGCGGTGCATTGGATTCTTCCGTCCTAAGTGCAGGACCCTGCACTTATCCTTATTGAACCTCATCAGATTTCTTTTGGCCCAATCCTCCAATTTGTCTAGGTCCTTCTGTATCCTATCCCTCCCCTCCAGCGTATCTACCACTCCTCCCAGTTTAGTATCATCATTACTGCTACTTCTTGTAAGTATTCTGCTGTGGGTGCATTTCCTGATGTATCAATTGTTTCTGTAAGGAAGACATTCCCTTCTTCTGTTGTCACACAAGCACATACAACAGGATCATTGCGGACATTGCTCCAGCCATCAAAGCTCAGTTTAACAGTTTTACCCTCTAGACCTTTTGCATGCTGCTCAATTTCTCTTTCATACACTTTATCCAGCAATTTGCCTGCGACATCTGCTCTGTTGGGTGGACTGAATCCTGGTCTTAATGACTGGACCATGTTAATGAAGTGTGGGTTCTCAATCATCCAGAAAGGAGAGTTTGTTGCATAAATAAACTGGGCAATTTTTTCATCAATTACCTCTTTTTGTAATCTGCTGGTTCTTATCACAAACTTATCTATGGTTGTTTCTGGATGATGGAGATTTTTTTTCCTTCTTGCCCCAGGTGATATACTGTGGCTATGTGACATACATGATGTGAGTGAAACCCTACCATTATTGGCAGATAACTCTGAAACTGTAGAAAATGATGGTGATCTTGAAGGTGGATAGTCTTCAGAATCCTGTATGTTGAGGGTGGATTCTCCTAAACCAAATAGGTCAATGCAGTTATTTAATTATTACCACCATACTCCTCATTTAGTATTACTCATTGCATTCACTGACACTCAGTGCTACTTTAAAGGTGAAATTGTAAAAGGAAGATCTGCCTATTTCAGCTATTTATTTTTTATCACAACTGCATCTAAAATGATAGTACCATAGAGTAACAACTATATTTTTTGCTCAAACATGAGAATTCAAGAATAGTCCGGAAGGAAGACAGGCAGTCCTTAAGAAAGGAATATGAAATAAAAAATAGTTTACCAACCCGAAGATCCTGCCTGTTCAGACATGTTCCTTTCATCATCTTCAACACAGCTTCCTCCTGAGAAGGAACACTTCTCATGATGTTGTTTCATTCGGGCAACCAGGCCTTACATTTCTTTGTTGCACTGTTTGCATTTTGCACGCATGCCTGTCTTACCCACAGGTAGAGGAACTTCATTAAAATATTCCCAAACTGAGTCTCTTTTACGGCCTGCTGCCATTATAGGTTTTCCCTTCTAGTGAGAGAATGGTATGGTAGATCTCAGATCAAGGAAAGCTACACTCAAAGACCTCAAGACTTCTGGAATGTGCTGCCCAAACAGTTTCACTTTTTGTGCCTGTCCCACCCTTCTCACATTTATCTCCTGACTTCTTCTTGTCCAGACCTATTCCGCCCCCAACAATCTTCTATTTGTTGAACTTTTTGAAACTTTTCACTTTTAGAGAGAGGTAAGGGATTGACTCTGTGTACACAAATTTGCAGAGGGACAATAGAATTGAGGTCTGTTATTTCTCACCTCTGTATATTATTTATTTTATTGAAAAACATTTTTGCTATTAACAAGCATGTTATCTCTGGAGAGACAAATCCACAGTTTGAGAACTGCAAAACTCAGCATCTCTGATGGTATCTTCTTGACTGAGCACTGAGTCCCATTGTGTAGATAGAAAGATTAACCTAAAGAATCTATACAGAAGCCCCTGGAACCCCATAAGATTGGGTCCCTAATTCATGAAATATTGGAGCTAATTTACAAAACTTTTCTTAAACATTACAGGAATATATTGTCTCATGCTATGGAATTAGAATTTATAATCCCTATTCCATGATGAGATATCTTTTAGCTATAATGTATCTTAATTAAAACTATCTTTAGATAGGTTTTTTCCCCTCAAAAAAAATCCGATTTAAATTAAAAAAAATATATACTTTTTTTTTTTTTTTAAATCATTGATTTTTATCCACCCTGGTTAGCGGATATAGGATTTGTTTGCTGGAGTAATAAACTGTTTTGTCTTATCTTTAAATGTGCCTTCTCTTCAGAATGATTATCTGCTGTACCTGTCTTTCCTTTTTCATAGTTTTGGAAGTATTTTCTGAGGCAGTGGGTGTCTGGGAACCTCTTAAAGGGCCAGTATTTGGGTGCCAAAGAATTGCATGAGAATTGCCTCTCATTTTCGTTTGTGTGGCAAAACCCAGCATTTACAAGAATAACAGAACTCCATTCCCAAAAGAAGACAAATTTGCATGTAAGATTAAATTTTTGCTTTCCATTTTGAATTTTAACTCTCAAAATACACATATATCACAACCTTGAATGGGCACATTCAGCCACAGAATTAGAAATTTAAGTGAAAAAACATGGAAGAAGTAATCTTTGGACTTAAGAACATTCTGACTGAATAAGTAGATCTAGCTGCATGTGATGGCACAGCAGGTTAATGAAGTAATGACTATGCTCAGCATCTGTTCTACTCTTGTTATGAGTATGAAAAGCTTAAACAAGTACAGGATTTAAAAAAAAAAAAAAATACTGCAGATTTCTTCCCTTTTCTACATATGTATCAAGCGTGTATTAATACGTATACCACCATACACACTTCGAGAGAATTTAAGCATATTGGATCGTGTCGGATAACTTATTTTCTTCTATATACCCTAAGTTGGCAAAAGTGTTTAAATAGCAACATTTATTTCATTTAGCTTTGCGATTGGCTGTATACTCATGACAGATGCTTCAGAAAGTCCATAAACTGCCATGTTGAGTATCAAGAAAGATCTTCATTAAGTGCATATGTACATACTCTTGTGGAAGATTACCTTAAGGCACCTGCATCCAAAAGTAAGTTCAGTTAATCTTTATGAATTAATAGCTCCTAAATGCAAAAAACCAAAAGGCTGGTAGATGCTCTCTTATGTAGTAGGTAGAGGATGAAAATGAACCTGGTTTAATTTAAATTTATATACAAGAATGCAAAGTGTTCATTATTAATATTTACGCTGATATTTTTTATATTGAATTCATGAATCATTTATGTATCACTGCCTGCTGTTAATAGGATTGGAAACCTACATTAACAGTTAAAATTACCATACTGAGATTTTAAAAAAAATATAATGGAAAATTTAAATTCTCTTTAATCAGGAGAAAACTGCTTTATGCCTGACTGGTTTGAAGCTAAGCTTGTTGCTACAATGATTCTTCTGGCTGCAGATGTGGAGGAGGTGAAGAATAAACACAGGCAAGTAGGAATCTCATCAAATTTTTTTCTGGGCCTGTTCCAAAGCCCACTGAAGCCAGTGCAAAGACTCCAGTTGACTTCAGTGGCTTTGGATCAATCCGTAGTCAATTGCCTTAGAACTTGTCTTGTAAAATTTTCAAAAGTGCCTAAATGACTTTGGAGTCTAAGTCCTAGATTTTCAAGTGACTTAGACATGTAAGAAAAGTTCACAGAATATTTTTTAATTTTTGTTTTGTGCAGCAAAAAAAGCAACACTGAACGGGATGAACTAAAGTCTTTCTTGCACCCTCTTCTGGATGTCTTGTTGAAACTTGGCACTAATGCTTACATACCAACACTGAAAACCGATAAAAGTCTACAGCTACTGTTGAAGCTATTACAGACCTGTTTGTTAAAACAGTCCAGTCCACAAGATGGTTAGTGATATCTTTAGTATATTGCATCCTATATAATTTATAATCAAATTAAACTTGTGGATATTTACTACGGTAAATGGATATTGTCAAGTAATGTCCATTCGTAAGTAATGTACATAAAAAAGTTTATAATCAGGGGCATGCCCTCCAAATCAGAAACTGTGGGCCCAATCGTGCAGAAGCCCTTCTGGCGTATCCCACCACTGCTTGTGAGTTGAGGATGTAGAATGCTTCCAAGAAAGCACTTGGCATCTTTCAGGATTGGACCCACAGGTATTTAGAACCTGGATAGCATGAACATATTACAAATAACTATGAGCCCATTCTTTGGGAATTGAGCCTGCAGAGTTCCTAGCAGTCCGTGGAATCTCCCAGGAGACTGCTTTCACCTTGCAGGATTGAATTCCAAACTTCTTTTCTCCTTTTAAATGCTTTGGTATCGAGACATGTAAGAAAAGAAAAGGCACTCTTTAGGTATGACCTGCTGTGTTTTCATGCTTCTCTGCTGCAGAGTAAAGCCAAGTAATAAACTTAATTGCCAGTGTTATGAACTGACCTATTTGCTGATGATTCACGAACAGGGAAATACAGTAAATGTCCAAGTTGGGTTGGCATGTTTACCATTTAAAAAAAAGGGAGGGGGACACACTGTATTGAAAGGGGAAAACTGAAACAAACAGGTTCTGCTTTTCAAGCTTGTATAGTGATGTTACTAACAGTGGTGAATGCTTTGTTTAAAAAAAGTACAAAAATGTACTTGATGTTCCTTTCGAAAGGTGGCTGCATTATTGGCATTTTCTTACTCAACAGATCTGCTACCTGTGTTTACTGAGTCTGCAGACTTTAGCGTTAAAAAATGACTTTTTACTAATTATTACTCTTGATAACCTTTGAGGGCCAACAGAACTATGGGAGAGTTAGCTGGATTCTGTTCTGTGTTGTGGTTTATCAAAATAATTTCTAAGTTCCCTTTGCAGAATTGTTATTACAGGTAAAGCATGAACCAAACAGCATGCAAGGGGGAGATATGGTGCAATAACTGTAATAATTTGATGTAGCAACAAAATTACAATGTTTAACCTTGTGAACAAACTAGAGATGTGCACTCCTATACAAGCAGTCAGCTGAGCCATTTTCAGCCATGTTAATAAATAGAGAACATTGATAATAAGCACAATATAGTTTTGAAATATGTCCATATTGTTTCTGGCATTTGGCAGTTTTCCATTTAATTAAACTGTGATTTCAAAAATTAAATATCAGCGCAAGATTTGGCTGTTAAATCTCCAGGAAGGGTACCAGGCTTTCCTCTGAGCTTGCTCTTTGGTGTAATTCTAAGGTGACACAGAAAACCTTGAAGAAATCCTCAAAGGTATTCTTTGAGAATCTCTGCTGGGAGCTCAACCTGTGCTTCATAGATGTTTATTTCACAGCAGGTCCAATCAGATAGACTCCACTTTAATACTTTGTTATCCTCCCTGTGTTCTGTTGACTCCCTATATGTTGGTGCAAAAAGAGCATGCAGAGGCTTTCAGTGCCATCTCCTTATTGATGTATTATCCGTCTGACTTTCAGTGCCACTGTGGTCTCCCTTGAAATATAGATTGAGGTACGTAGGCGGTGAAGTACATTTTGCCACGTTTACCCACTGCAGCCCCTACAGTAGTAACATACCTGTCATTTTCTATGACTAAGTGCCATACAAATGTATTGTGTGGCACTATGTCTTGTACATGTTTTATTGTAACCTTCCCTAAGTAACAAATGCTATTTTCCATTATAATCCTGTGCTCTCATTTGTTTATAACTTTCTGAAAATAACTTTTTAGTTATTGAAATCTTCCATGCTTGGTCTCTACGTAAAGGTGAACTACTTTAGAAAGCTTCAAGAAACTCTCTTTTAGCTGGTTTCAGAGTAGCAGCCGTGTTAGTCTGTATTCGCAAAAAGAAAAGGAGTACTTGTGGCACCTTAGAGACTAACCAATTTATTTGAGCATCATCCGATGAAGTGAGCTGTAGCTCACAAAAGCTTATGCTCAAATAAATTGGTTAGTCTCTAGGGTGCCACAAGTACTCCTTTTCTCTTTTAGCTGTTGTGTATGCAGATGTTTTTAAGAAAAAAACAAAAAACTTTTCCCATTGTACATTATATTAGCGGCTGAATTTGGAAACTGAGCATTCTAAATAGTCCTCATTGAGGAGTAAGCTCGTGACAAAGTTTGGGAAAAAATGGTTTGGGAATTCAATAATGTTATGAACATTTGAAAACGGTCCAGCTCTTTATCTTTCATCTTTGCAAACTTCACTAAACTTTGATCACTCACAAGAAGGAATATGACCCACTTCACTCTGCAATGCTATGAAAGTACAAAGTGTTTTAAGTACCCTTATTTTAATCATTTAAAAAGAGCAGATACAATGCTAGATAGAAACAAGGAGCAAATTGATAGAGTTAGAACATGTCATTTTCACATAGTTGCTTTTCTGACTAGAACCCCATTTTAACTAGCTGTGTGTACAAATGAAATAGATCTATCTTTATGTGTCTATTGAGAGACATTGGGCCAGATTGTGACCTTACATCTATCCCTGAGTGTGGTGCAGCAAGGAAAGAGTTCTGACTCTGAGGAGGAAAGAGTTCCTTTCTCAGCTTGCTTTGTTTTTATTCTAAGGGAGAAAGTATCTGCTACCGGCTATTGTAGTAGTAAATTCTTCTCCCGCTGTGCCAGTTCAGCTGTGCTAACTGGCATATTGTGGGAACAGAGCCAGTGGCTGTGTTCATTCCCAGCCCCTCTCGATCCATTCCCTGGTTACTTTTGTGGAGGTAAAGGAGGGCTAGTGTCAGTGATGCCTGCTCTTGTCCTCATTACATACACTGGTGTTCCAGGTAGCACAACCCCTTACTTTTCTGCATGGGTGCATTGGGCAAATGACAGTCTTGCCCATGGTGATCTTTTCTGATGTGCATGCTCATTCTGCAATTTGCATCCAACCATAAATGTGTTAAACAAATATTATATATATAATTTTCCCATATAAGCATACTCCTCCTCAGTGATGTATATGATCATAGTAGTTTTGGTTTAAAACAGGAAAGGTGTATTTTTTTTCACTTTCACTCAGCTTTAAAAGCCGTTGAAGGGATTTTGCTTGTTTTTCAGAAAAAAATGTTATATTTGTGTAGAGGCTCATTATGGAAAATTTCAGTACCAGTAATAAATATTTCACAAAATTATGAAACTGTGAAAATTAGGTTTGAATGGAACCTGTTTTGCAGCCTTAACTTAAATTGCTGATTCAAGACCGAGAAACTTTTGTAGTAAAGGTCAACAACCACACACACATAATCTGGGCATTAGAATACCATAATATACTATAATAAAGTTTGAGAGTCGTTCTAATTACTTTAGGCTCTGATCCAGCAAAGCATTCGAGTATGTGCTTTAACTTTAAGCACTTGAATAATCTCATTGACTTTGAGATCTCTCTGGTGTTTATTCAGTCAAATTGATTTCTGATAAATATAGACAGCAAACCAATGAACTACAGGTTTACTTGGCCATTAAATTGGACCTACTAGTTTATGAGATTTGATCTGGAACTCTGAATACCCTCCAGATTTATTGATTAACACTTGAGAAGATTTGAGGGATTCTTAGCATCAAGTTTTTATACATTTTTAAGCAGCAGAGCTTTGTGTGTGGCCTTTAAGATAGAATGCCTAACCCTAAAAAGGTAATCATAAACATTGCTTGAAAATCCTTATATTCTGTGCACCATTTTATAGCCCTCTAACCAAACAGATGAAGATCCCCTCAAAAAGAGAAGTAGAAC
This sequence comes from Caretta caretta, assembly GCF_965140235.1. Classification (NCBI taxonomy): domain Eukaryota; kingdom Metazoa; phylum Chordata; order Testudines; family Cheloniidae; genus Caretta; species Caretta caretta. The sequence goes on along the minus strand of NC_134208.1, from coordinate 134,757,880 downwards.
CCACTGAAATAGAATAGTATACAATAAAACAGTGAGCAGTCATTTATACTGAATGATCAGAGGCTTAAGAGAACTGTAAATGCTTATTCCTGTATAGCTTGACATTGTATGGTAACCTGATTTAATCCACTTTGTATATCATGTATCTCTAACACAAAAAAGTACATTGTTTTAATAGTGCATTTGTTTTGTTTTCTGTATAGATGTGGTGTTAAGTTTTCTCTCTAATTCTGTTATGACTGCTGCAGAAAGTATTCTGGAATTTGTCCTCAGAAGACTCACTACAAGTGAGTTGAATACTGTAAGTATTTACTGTAGGTACTTGAAAGACATACTGTCTGATTTCTTGTTTTTTTTAATTACAGTTCTGATTGTTAATCTGTTATACATGGAATTGGCAATATTTTTACATGTTTCCAAATGAAATATTTCAACACGCAGAAAATCATCTTGGATAGAAATACTTTAATGTTTTTTGATAAAAGCCCGCTGAGACAGATATCTGAAGTTTCTTCCAGTAAAGGGTATTCAGCAAAGATTGGTTTACCTCAGCCATCAAACTGACTTGAAATTTGGCACAGTGGGAACAGTTCACTACATTAATTGTCACTGCTCTGGTCTAAAGAAATCCTATAGCAGAGGTACTGAACTGGTGGTTTTGAGAGAAAGTTACTTGACAATTTGTTTTTATAGTACTGGTCAACATTTTATTTTATTTTCCCTCTCGCTCTTTACTGTATTCAGTAAAAGGCTAGTTAAAATTTAAACAGTTTTTCATGTTGGGGTTTCACTGAGAGTCCTAAAATGAAACTTGAGAGGTGCTGGTGATATTTGACTTCTTAAAAAATTGCTAATAACTAGTTTACTCCTGGGGGAATTCTGCGTTACTGCAGAATGCAGAATTCCCTATTTTCCATACAGACTTTCTGGCTGCCGCTAAGGGCCGCTGGAGCGCCCAGCCTGGGAGTGCTGGAGGCTGCATGCTCTTTGATCGTCATTCTCCCAGGACGGGAGAGGGCTTGGGAGACCGAGCCAGCTCTAGCAAAGGGTGAGGAAGGGCAGGGGGCCGCACTACACCATGTCCTCCAGCGGGACAGTATAGAAGCTTGGTGGAGTAAAGGATCTGTTGGGGCTGGTTTCTGGGCTGGGGGCTGCCCTTTGGCTGGGCTCTGTGGGGAAAGGCGGGGCTGGTCTCTGGGGGCTGCCCCGCGGCTGGGCTCTGTTTTGGGGGGGTGCTAGTGTTCTAGGTTGAGGGGGGGTGCCCCACGCGGCTGGGCTCTGTGCAAGGGTGGGGCTGGTGTCTAGGCTAGGGGGTGCCCTGTGGCTTGGCTCTGGGGGGAAGGAGGTGTGAGTGTCCGATCCGGGGCGGGGGGGGTGTGTGCTCCATAGCTGGGCTCTGGGGAGATGCGATGTCTGGGCTCTGGGTGCCCCACACTGCCCCCTCCAACACCCCCCAACTGGAACCGGGTTGTTGTAGGGGTTTCTTTAACTCTCTGCTCCTGGGGGAATCTTTTTGGCTGTTGTCTGTATTGTTGACATACTTGTTGACAGGTATTTTAAAATAAATTCCCAAAATTGAAACTGGAGTGATTATATTGTGTTGTTTTTGACAACTGAAATATGCAGAATTTTAAAATAGTATGCACAGATTTTTTTATTTTTTGGTGCAGAATTTCCCCAGGAGTACTAGCTCTCTGTTGGTCTTGAGCAGAGAGCTTTACGAAGGAGCTTACAAGACACACACAAGGCGAAACTAGTGATAAATGGTTCATGGGAGAAAGAGTAAAATGAGACATAGTGATGAGAAGAAATGTAGTATTGCTGAAGGAGGTAGGTTTTCAGGAGAAGAGAGGGGCTTGGCTGACAGAGGAGGGCTATTCAAAGCATAGAAGGCAGTATAACAAAGTACAAAGCTAGAGAGTGAGAAAGGAGATAAAGCAAAAAGATGAGTGGGTTGGGAGAAATGTGGGGAGTTGAGTGGCAATAGAAGTGTAGGAGGAAATGAGATCAGAGATTTAAAGGCCTTTAAGGTGAGTACAAGGAGGTGAGCAGTGTGACAAGAGGACGGTGACTTCAGCAGATGCAATTTGGATAGACTAGATGGGGAGAAGTGAGAAGTTGAAAGACAGAAAGGAGGTTACTGTAAACAAGATAAGAGATAGAGAGAACCTGGGCAAGAATTTTAGCAGTAGTTAGTGGCTACTCAGAGGATAAAGGGAGAAAGGTCCAGATTCAAAATAGCATTTAGTGTCTGAGGGTATTCTACACTACGGAATAAGGTCGAATTTATAGAAGTCGTTTTTTTAGAAATCGGTTTTATATATTCGAGTGTGTGTGTCCCCACAGAAAATGCTCTAAGTGCATTAAGTGCATTAACTCGGCGGAGCGCTTCCACAGTACCGAGGCTAGAGTCGACTTCCGGAGCGTTGCACTGTGGGTAGCTATCCCACAGTTCCCGCAGTCTCCGCTGCCCATTGGAATTCTGGGTTGAGATCCCAATGCCTGATGGGGCTAAAACATTGTCGCGGGTGGTTCTGGGTACATATCGTCAGGCCCCCGTTCCCTCCCTCCCTCCGTGAAAGCAAGGGCAGACAATCATTTCGCGCCTTTTTTCCTGAGTTACCTGTGCAGACGCCATACCACTGCAAGCATGGAGCCCGCTCAGGTAACCATCACCCTATGTCTCCTGGGTGCTGGCAGATGCGGTACGGCATTGCTACACAGTAGCAGCAACCCCTTGCCTTGTGGCAGCAGACGGTACAGTACGACTGGTAGCCGTCATCGTCATGTCCGAGGTGCTCCTGGCCACGTCGGCTGGGAGCGCCTGGGCAGACATGGGTGCAGGGACTAAATTTGGGTGACTTGACCAGGTCATTCTCTTTAGTCCTGCCTGCAGTCAGTCCTATTGAACCGTCTTATGGTGAGCGGGCAGGCGATACGGACTGCTAGCAGTCGTACTGTACCATCTTCTGCCGAGCAGCCATGAGATGTGGATGGCATGCAGTCCTTCTGCACCGTCTGCTGCCAGCCAAAGATGTAAAAGATAGATGGAGTGGATCAAAACAAGAAATAGACCAGATTTGTTTTGTACTCATTTGCTTCCCCCCTTGGGGACTCATTCTTCTAGATCACACTGCAGTCACTCACAGAGAAGGTGCAGCGAGGTAAATCTAGCCATGTATCAATCAGAGGCGAGGCTAACCTTCTTGTTCCAATAAGGACAATAACTTAGGTGCACCATTTCTTATTGGAACCCTCCGTGAAGTCCTGCCTGAAATACTCCTATATGTAAAGCCACCCCCTTTGTTGATTTTAGCTCCCTGAAGCCAACCCTGTAAGCGCCCCTCCCGGCGTCAGAGCAGCGGCAAACAATCGGGCATCTGAGAGTGCTGTTCAGAGCAGTCACAATGGAGCACTCTGATGGGGCTAAAACATTGTCGCGGGTGGTTCTGGGTACGTATCGTCAGGCCCCCGTTCCCTCCCTCCCTCCGTGAAAGCAAGGGCAGACAATCATTTCGCGCCTTTTTTCCTGAGTTACCTGTGCAGACGCCATACCACGGCAAGCATGGAGCCCGCTCAGGTAACCGTCACCCTATGTCTCCTGGGTGCTGGCAGACGCGGTACGGCTTTGCTGCACAGTAGCAGCAACCCATTGCCTTCTGGCAGCAGACGGTGCAATACGACTGGTAGTCGTCCTCGTCGTGTCCGAGGTGCTCCTGGCCACGTCGGCTGGGAGCGCCTGGGCAGACATGGGCGCAGGGACTAAATTTGGAGTGACTTGACCAGGTCATTCTCTTTAGTCCTGCAGTCAGTCCTATTGAACCGTCTTATGGTGAGCGGGCAGGCGATACGGACTGCTAGCAGTCGTACTGTACCATCTTCTGCCAGGCAGGCAAGAGATGAGGATTGCTAGTAGTCGTACTGTACCATCTTCTGCCGAGCAGCCATGAGATGTGGATGGCATGCAGTCCTTCTGCACCGTCTGCTGCCAGCCAAAGATGTAAAAGATAGATGGAGTGGGTCAAAACAAGAAATAGACCAGATTTGTTTTTTACTCATTTGCCTCCTCTCCTGTCTAGGGGACTCATTCCTCTAGGTCACACTGCAGTCACTCACAGAGAAGGTGCAGCGAGGTAAATCTAGGCATGTATCAGTCAGAGGCCAGGCTAACCTCCTTGTTCCAATAAGAACAATAACTTAGGTGCACCATTTCTTATTGGAACCCTCCGTGAAGTCCTGCCTGAAATACTCCTTGATGTACAGGCACCCCCTTTGTTGATTTTAGCTCCCTGAAGCCAACCCTGTAAGCCGTGTCGTCAGTCACCCCTCCCTCCGTCAGAGCAACGGCAGACAATCGTTCCGCGCCTTTTTTCTGTGCGGACGCCATACCAAGGCAAGCATGGAGGCCGCTCAGCTCACTTTGGCAATTAGGAGCACATTAAACACCACACGCATTATCCAGCAGTATATGCAGCACCAGAACCTGGCAAAGCGATACCGGGCGAGGAGGCGACGTAAGCACGGTCACGTGAGTGATCAGGACATGGACACAGATTTCTCTGAAAGCATGGGCCCTGCCAATGCATGCATCATGGTGCTAATGGGGCAGGTTCATGCTGTGGAACGCCGATTCTGGGCTCGGGAAACAAGCACAGACTGGTGGGACCGCATAGTGTTGCAGGTCTGGGACGATTCCCAGTGGCTGCGAAACTTTTGCATGCGTAAGGGCACTTTCATGGAACTTTGTGACTTGCTTTCCCCTGCCCTGAGGCGCATGAATACCAAGATGAGAGCAGCCCTCACAGTTGAGAAGCGAGTGGCGATAGCCCTGTGGAAGCTTGCAACGCCAGACAGCTACCGGTCAGTTGGGAATCAATTTGGAGTGGGCAAATCTACTCTGGGGGCTGCTGTGATGCAAGTAGCCCACGCAATCAAAGATCTGCTGATATCAAGGGTAGTGACCCTGGGAAATGTGCAGGTCATAGTGGATGGCTTTGATGCAATGGGATTCCCTAACTGTGGTGGGGCTATAGACGGAACCCATATCCCTATCTTGGCACCGGAGCACCAAGCCGCCGAGTACATAAACCGCAAGGGGTACTTTTCGATAGTGCTGCAAGCTCTGGTGGATCACAAGGGACGTTTCACCAACATCAACATGGGATGGCCGGGAAAGGTGCATGATGCTCGCATCTTCAGGAACTCTGGTCTGTTTCAAAAGCTGCAGCAAGGGACTTTATTCCCAGACCAGAAAATAACTGTTGGGGATGTTGAAATGCCTATATGTATCCTTGGGGACCCAGCCTACCCCTTAATGCCATGGCTCATGAAGCCGTACACAGGCAGCCTGGACAGTAGTCAGGAGCTGTTCAACTACAGGCTGAGCAAGTGCAGAATGGTGGTAGAATGTGCATTTGGACGTTTAAAGGCGCGCTGGCGCAGTTTACTGACTCGCTTAGACCTCAGCGAAACCAATATTCCCACTGTTATTACTGCTTGCTGTGTGCTCCACAATATCTGTGAGAGTAAGGGGGAGACGTTTATGGCGGGGTGGGAGGTTGAGGCAAATCGCCTGGCTGCTGGTTACGCGCAGCCAGACACCAGGGCGGTTAGAAGAGCACAGGAGGGCGCGGTACGCATCAGAGAAGCTTTGAAAACCAGTTTCATGACTGGCCAGGCTACGGTGTGAAAGTTCTGTTTGTTTCTCCTTGATGAAACCCCCTGCCCCTTGGTTCACTCTACTTCCCTGTAAGCTAACCACCCGCCCCTCCTCCCTTCAATCACCGCTTGCAGAGGCAATAAAGTCATTGTTGCTTCACATTCATGCATTCTTTATTCATTCATCACACAAATAGGGGGATGACTACCAAGGTAGCCCAGGAGGGGTGGTGGAGGAGGGAAGGAAAATGCCACACAGCACTTTAAGCACAGCACTTTAAAAGTTTACAACTTTAAAATTTATTGAATGACAGCCTTCTTTTTTTTGGGCAATCCTCTGTGGTGGAGTGGCTGGTTGGCCGGAGGCCCCCCCACCGCGTTCTTGGGCGTCTGGGTGTGGAGGCTATGGAACTTGGGGAGGAGGGCGGTTGGTTACAGAGGGGCAGCAGTGGCAGTCTGTGCTCCAGCTGCCTTTGCTGCAGCTCAACCATACACTGGAGCATACTGGTTTGGTCCTGCAGCAGCCTCAGCATTGAATCCTGCCTCCTCTCATCACGCTGCCGCCACATTTGAGCTTCAGCCCTCTCTCCAGCCCGCCACTTACTCTCTTCAGCCCGCCACCTCTCCTCCCGGTCATTTTGTGCTTTCCTGCACTCTGACATTATTTGCCTCCACGCATTCGTCTGTGCTCTGTCAGTGTGGGAGGACAGCATGAGCTCGGAGAACATTTCATCGCGAGTGCGTTTTTTTTTTCTTTCTAAGCTTCACTAGCCTCTGGGAAGGAGAAGATCCTGTGATCATTGAAACACATGCAGCTGGTGGAGAAAAAAAAAGGGACAGCGGTATTTAAAAAGGCACATTTTATAAAACAGTGGCTACATTCTTTCAGGGTAAACCTTGCTGTTAACATTACATACATAGCACATGTGCTTTCGTTACAAGGTCGCATTTTGCCTCCTCCCACCGCGTGACTACCCCCTCAACCTTCCCCCCTCCCTGTGGCTAACAGTGGGGAACATTTCTGTTTAGCCACAGGCAAACAGCCCAGCAGGAATGGGCTCCTCTGAGTGTCCCCTGAAGAAAAGCACTCTATTTCAACCAGGTGACCATGAATTAGATCTCACTCTCCTGAGGATAACACAGAGAGATAAAGAACGGATGTTGTTTGAATGCCAGCAAACATACACTGCAATGCTTTGTTCTACAATGATTCCCGAGTACGTGTTACTGGCCTGGAGTGGTAAAGTGTCCTACCATGAAGGACGCAATAAGACTGCCCTCCCCAGAAACCTTTTGCAAAGGCTTTAGGACTACATCTAGGAGAACCGCAAATGCCAGGGCAAAGTAATCCTTTCACATGCTTGCTTTTAAACCATGTATAGTATTTTAAAAGGTACACTCACCAGAGGTCCCTTCTCCGCCTGCTGGGTCCAGGAGGCAGCCTTGGGTGGGTTCGGGGGGTACTGGCTCCAGGTCTAGGGTGAGAAACAGTTCCTGGCTGTCGGGAAAACCGGTTTCTCCGCTTGCTTGCTGTGAGCTATCTACAACCTCCTCCTCCTCCTCATCTTCTTCGTCCCCAAAACCTGCTTCCGTATTGCCTCCATCTCCATTGAAGGAGTCAAACAACACGGCTGGGGTAGTGGTGGCTGAACCCCCTAAAATGGCATGCAGCTCATCATAGAAGCGGCATGTTTGGGGCTCTGACCCAGAGCGGCTGTTCGCCTCTCTGGTTTTCTGGTAGGCTTGCCTCAGCTCCTTCAGTTTCACGCGGCACTGCTTCGGGTCCCTGTTATAGCCTCTGTCCTTCATGCCCTGGGAGATTTTCACAAAGGTTTTGGCATTTCGAAAACTGGAACGGAGTTCTGATAGCACGGATTCCTCTCCCCAAACAGCAATCAGATCCCGTACCTCCCGTTCGGTCCATGCTGGAGCTCTTTTGCGATTCTGGGACTCCATCATGGTCACCTGTGCTGATGAGCTCTGCATGGTCACCTGCAGCTTGCCACGCTGGCCAAACAGGAAATGAGATTCAAAAGTTCGCGGTTCTTTTCCTGTCTACCTGGCCAGTGCATCTGAGTTGAGAGTGCTGTCCAGAGCGGTCACAATGGAGCACTCTGGGATAGCTCCCGGAGGCCAATACCATCGAATTGTGTCCACAGTACCCCAAATTCGAGCCAGCAACGTCGAATTAAGCGCTAATCCACTTGTCAGGGGTGGAGTAAGGAAATCGATTTTAAGAGCCCTTTAAGTCGAAATAAAGGGCTTCATTGTGTGGACGGGTGCAGGTTTACATCGATTTAACGCTGCTAAATTCGACCTAAAGTCCTAGTGTAGACCAGGGCTAAGTCCCAGGTTCAATTCCCCATTCTGTGCCAGAGTAGGAGAAAGGTTATGAACAGAGGTTTCCAACACCTCTTAGGAGAGTGCTCTAACCCCTGAGCTCTGAGATAGTTTGATATGGGGCTCTGTCAGTCTGTCCTGTTGCAGCTGTTCCACTGTGGATAACTAATGAACAAAACATTGGACCCTGGGTCTCCCAACTCCCAGGAGAGTGCCCGAAGCACCAGGCTACAGAGTCATTCTTTCTCTCTCTCTGGCCCAGGGACCATTTAAGTATTGAACAGCCTCAACAAGCGAGATTGAGAGAGCCCCACATGAGACTATCCCAGAGCTCGGTGGTTACTGCACTCTGCTGAGCAGTGGGTGGCCCCAGTTTGAATCCTTTCTCTCCCTCTGCTTCAGGGGGGAGTTGAACCCAGGTCTCCCTCATCTCAGGTGAGTACTCTAACCATTCGGCTAAAAGTTATAAGGTGGATATCACCTCTGGCCATTTTGTGTGGAGTTAGGCACCTGCCTAGCTCATTCTCACAAGAAACACTGTTAGGCGCTTATGCCACCTGACTCCATGAGAGGGGTTCCCAGCTATAAATCGCTAGCAGTGATAGGCACTTCCCTGCAGCCTGGTCTCAGCACTTACCTCTCTGAGAGGAGAGGGACTTAGCACACATTCTTCTCATTGCTGTCTCCTATTGGCTAATTTAGGCACTTTCTTGCCTAATTTGCTTGATTTTGTAAATCTCATTCTGAGATGCCTATTTTTCCCCATTTGTTGTATGGGGAGCCAAGGTGCTTAACTCAGCCTTTGTGAATCGCAGTTTTGTCCCTGTCATTTTCTAGATTCCTAAAAGTGACACTCAGTGTCACAATGCCTACGTCCCTTTGTGAATCTAGGCCAAACTAGCCAGTGTAGACTCCAAATAAGAAAGTTGCATGGGAAGGAGGAAGGGACAGGAAGTGACTAACAGGGAGGGAGGGAGGGAGAAGTTCATAGTCACTTATAACACTTGGGGGAGTGCAAAAAGATGGTCTTTGTAAGAGGAAGGTAGCAACAGAGGTTGAGGCATCAGAAAAGAGCTGTGTTTCAACAAGAGTGAAGAGGTGGATGGTCGCAGGAAAATAGAGGTTGTGGATCAGGGTGAGCATTTCAGCAGTGGAGTGAGAGTTTGAGAGGGAACATAATCAAAGAGGGAGTGTGGAGTATGGAAATAAAACTGATATGGAAAGAGTCCAAGAGGGGTTCATAATAGAGGATGGGATGAAAAGGGGACCTGAACTGAGACAAAGACTAAGGCTGAAATGAGAAGAGGATTTGTGAAAGTGAGAAAAGGAACATAAGAATGGCCATATTGGGTCAAACCGGTGGTCCATCTAGTCCAGTATTCTGTCTCTGACAATACCAAAGCTTATGGGGCAGTGTATAGAACAGACCAGTTGGAGTGATCTGCCCCTGATCCATCCCCTACTGGCTTCTGGCAGTCAGAAGTTTAGGGTCACCCAAAGTCTGGGGTTTCATCCCTGACTGTCTAGGCTCATAGCCATTGATGGACCTATTCTCCATTAATTTATATAGTTCTTTTCTTGAACCCAGTTGTACTGGTGGTCATCACAACATTGCATGGCAAGGAGTTCCACAGTTAATTGTGCACTGTGTAAAAAAAAAAAGTACTTTCTCCTATTTGTATTGTACCTGTTGCCTATTAATTTCATTGGGTGACCCTTGGTTTTGGTATTGTGGGAAAGGGTAAATAACACTTCCTTATTCACTTTTTCCACACCATTCATGATTTTATAGATCTCTATCATATCACCCCTTAGTTTTGTCTTTTCTAAGATGGACAGCCCTAATCTTCTTAGTCTCTCCTCTCTCTCCTCAAGCCATTCCATACCCTTGATCATCTTTGTTGCTCTTCTCTGAACCTTGTCCAATTCCACTATATCCTTTTTGAAATGGGGCTACCAGAACTGGACACGCTGTTCAAGATGTGGGTGCACTATGGATTTATATAGTGGTGCATTGTGGTATTTTCTGACTTATTTTCTGTCCCTTTCCTAATAGTTCCTAAAGAAGAGAAGGTGTTTAGCTCTCTGGGAGTAGAGAAGGCAGTAAAGTTCATGAAAGTACACAGTGGGTGAAGAGAGGAGAGAGAGTAGGTCGTGTTGGGATGATGTGGTGTGGAGTAGGAGAAGTACGTGAAAGGGAGCACAGAAGCTAGAAGCCAGAGAACAAATAGAGGAGACGTAGTGGGAAAGCGAAGTAGGAGCGGGGAGAAGCGTGTACGCTCTTTTCTTAGGACTCTGTGGTGAGACATCTGCAGAAGAAGAAAAAGCAGTGGTCCAGTTATCAAACAGTTGATTTTGCACTGACCGCTTGAAATGATCTATGGACCCAACAGGAAGAAGGGCAGAGCCTGTGGTCAAATGGAGGGGAAGGAAGTTTCTAGTAAAAAAAGAAGACTGGAGATTCCTTTCATAGTTCCAGAGTTGCTGTTGATTGCTCCGTGAACCCTGAGGTGGAATGGGGGAACCTGACAGGAAGGGAGAGAAGAAAGTGTGTTTAGCCACAAGAAGAAAAGACTGTTCAACTGTAATTGTTGCTGCTACTCCTGCCTTTTTCTAGCTGTCTCATTTTCAGTTTAATTTTTTCCCTCTTTAGTGACTCTGCTTGCCTTCTTCATGTTAGGTTTCAGATCTGGATCGTTGTAATTTATACTTAGCATTATTGTCAGACCTGGTGAATTTATGCTCAAAAGCTGGCTGGAAAAAGGGGCCCTCCATTTGGAATTTCATCTCTTCTCTGATAAATGCCTCTATTCGAAATCTGCAGGAGACGGGCAATGAACAGGTAATTTTACAAGGGGTAATGGCATAACTATATGATACAAATATTAATGAATATATTACTTTACAGAAAACTCACTTGTGTAATTCATCTGCAGTGTTATGTTGCAGTGAAACACTCTTGTTTCCCAAAGGACATTATTAGTACCCTAGTTCTTTGTTAAAGGTATACAGTTGCTATATAGCTAAAACAATGCCTTGGTGGCAATAAACACATTTTTCTCAGATAAGATGGTTTGTGTAGTGCTCAAAGACTTTTTCCTAAAATACAGTAAAATGTTAGATAGCTTTGAAAATAGAATTAAGTTGAAACCCCATCCCCCAAATGTTAGTATTAATACAGCGTTAAATTTGAAGGTCAAGAAATTCCAAAAGCTAACATTTTCTGTTGCAGTATTCATTCCCCCATGTTTTATATCCCACAGTTATACATGTGTGTTATGTAGAGTAATATGTTAATATTTTCATTTTTCAGCGAAAGAGAAATATAAAATATTTGATGTGAAACATGGCTGAATTCATATTGCTAGAGGAACTTTAACTTTTGGAATTTCCAGACTTGAGTTCTTGATCTAGAAGCATTAATGCTCTGTCAAAACGATTTTGGGGGGATTTAATTTCCTGTGCGTGTGTGTTTTTCTTGCTCCCTTTTAAGTTAGTGGAAGTTTAATGATTACTACAGTGGGAGCAAAATGTCTTCAACTGAGCTGTGAATGCATGCAAAGTACATTTTTAAGTTGATTGTCTAGGTTTAAGGTATATCCACTATAGAATATTCATTCATCTCTTTCTTAAATCAAATTATTTTTCTCCCCCAAGCAAAGCAAAGATACTAGTTCAAAAAGAGAGGAGGATTATATTCATGCCAAATCTGTATCTGTTTTTATTTTATGGTAGCCCCCTGATATTTTTTAAAAGGATAGAATTTTAAAATGGAAAAAATGTGTTATTTTCAGCCTTGACAAAGTGAAAAATGGATGGACAGATTTTGCTCACTTTCTTTTTTTTTTCTTTTCTTTTTTGGTGGGGGGGGGGAGAGCATAAATCACATGTCATCTTTAGTACACAAAGTGAATGTTGTGATGAATTGTGTAAAAACAGAACTGTATGTTTGAAACTGTTTTTCAACCTTAATTACAGTGGCAGTGATAAGCACCCTCTAATATTTCGATGCTATCCTTGTCAGAACAAATCAGTAGGCTCAAAGAAGTAAAGAAATTAAATCATACATGGAGGGCAGAATGAGAGCTAAAACACACTAGCATCATTTTTGCATGACTAAGTGGAAAAGCAAGTTCGATTTTTTTTCCTCTGTTTGGGATTTTATCATAATTATTATATTATCAAACGAAAATGACTTTTGTGGGTTAGTAGCATATTGTAACAGTATATTGAGGCCTGACTCAGTAATTCTTCCCAAGTCAATACTTTAGTTGAATCAGAAGGAGGTTTAACTGATTAATGAGTGTTTGAGTAGGGGCTCTATGTTAGTTATGTGTTGTGGAAAGATTGCAGCTGATTCTTACAGCCATTCTTCATAGAGGAGGTGGGCAGAGGTTAGGAACATTTTCTGTGTTTCTGATAGCTGGAGGCAGTGAGAAAATCTGTTATAATATTGCATTTTGTACATTGCTGTACACATTGACAGTGCTAGGTAATTTTTTATATAATCTTCTGTCCCTCTTCCTTCCCCCTGCATACTTGTTCCTGTATATCTTTACACACAAATTAATATATTTGGTTGGGAGTGAGCTTTTATACTATTGTAGATCGCATAGTCTCTTCTGCTTGCTCTGCTTCTCAGACACAATAATTTCCCTTTAGTTGAAGTGACTGTTGTTGCCTTCTAGACTGCTTTAACTACTCTCTCTACTGGCCTGGAGGTCTCTGGCTACACGTGCCTGGATTTTACTTTTTTTTCCAGATTTCCATAAATAATAGAATTCAAACTTATAATTTGTGAGGAATTTGATTTGGGGGAAAATATACCTATGACAGGTATACATTTGAATATTTGCTTAACACTAAGTTGGTGACATAAAACAGAAAATATGAAATTAAGACTGACCTCAGTTGCTGTTCAGCCTTAACTGTACTGGCACAAGTGCTGTAATATACTAGAATGAAATTAATTTCTTAGCATTTCCATTGTTAGTAAAAGTACATAAGCTAATTTCTGCTCACTCAGTTAACTATGAATGTCATGTCATAGTCAAACTACAGGGCTGGTGCTGATAAAGGAATGCTTGTAATTTGTAAGATCACACACACACACACGTTTTTCCCTACATTGTACTTTCTAATCAGATTTTCATATGTAATAGTATATTTTAAGGGTATTCAATATGCATCAGTATATTATACATAATTGATTAGGGGAAATCTTAGTATGTTATACTGTTGATTTTGATTTTTAATTTTTAATTACTAGGAACCAAAGCTTGGAGAACAGATTCAAAAAGTAGTTAGTATGGCCTCACTGACTGTGGTTTGTGAGATTATTGATCGGAAACCTGAACTGCAACTTAAATCTCTACATGCTGTTGAAACCCTAAAAGGTTTTATTTCCTCTGTTCAACTTAATCAAGTATTAAAGAAGCCTTCTTATATTGAGGAAAAAAATAGGTATGTCTCTGCTACAGTTCAAGTCACTCTCTATAAATCTTTAATACAGGGTAAAGTAACTCTAAGATAACTTTTTTGGTAATTTTTGACAGGATACAAGTTTCATAAGTGATAATTTAATGAATTCAGGTTGTCTAAGGAGCTAAATGAATTTGTCTTACTCTTCAGATCCAGAATATGATGGAAGCTAAATGGATTTGCTCATCTTAGCTCTTTCTGTAGTAGACAGGGAATTAGGACTCAATTGATTCTTCCTGAAGTGAATAGATATCTTTCCACTGAATTTACTGGGAGTTGAATTGACATTTAGACTTTTGATTCTAATCTGTTTTCTGTTAGGACATTACATTATTGCCTATAGTTTGTATGTAAAGAAACTGAAGTATTAAGTATTAATGTGGACTTAAAAGTATTTTCTCTGTTACAGTTTATTTGAAGAATCAACATCTTCTCAAGGATGGGGGAAAATCGTTGCAAGCTATGTACATGACCAGTGGGTTTGCCTTCATTTTATTTTAAATAAGTATCATAAATTTATACCATTGTCAAATGATGAGACTCTGGAACTATCTTTGCTTGCAGTCCAAAGGCCAATAAGAACTCTACAGTCTGCACTGGAAGCTCTAACTCTTTTGCCTTCTGATCAGGTTTTACCTGTGTTTCATTGCATGAAAGTGCTTGTTCCCAAGGTAAGAGACAAAAGCAAACCTATGGTCAATAACAATAATGAAAATTTTTCCATCCCAGAAATGAAACACTGCTTTCCTTCCCTTTATTTTCAGCTTCTGGGCTCATCCGAATCTCTCTGCATAGATGCATTTGATATGGCTTGGAAAGTTATGTCCTCTTTGAGCAACACACAGCTAATATTTTGGTCTAATTTAAAAGCCTTTGTTTGGTTTGTTTTTGACACTGAAGTTCTTGCTGTTGCTGCAAGTAGCAAGGGTCAAGCATATTCAAAAATAAAGGAGGTAAGTGTTAGTGTTCTTTTTTGTAAATGTATGTAAATTCTTGAGCGGAAGACATCTTTTCTTAATAGATGATTTTTTCCTCTCTCAGCTATCTCAGTGAATTTTTCTCCTCACAAAAGATGCTGGATTGAGAGCACTAGAACCAAAGTCATTTTTGTTTATCTTCAGAACATCAGTACAGTGTATTCCACCCTTTCAGGAGGGAATGCCTCTAGGGGTAAGAAGGTTGTTTACTTTTCAGGTCCATTAAGTCTATGCCGTCTCTGCTGGTCCTGCCAGCTAGGGCTCTAGGGAGTGGTGGAGGGAAAATTGTCTACTATGAACTACAAAGAAAAAAACCATTTCTAGTAGATCACAAAAAATCATTACATGGCAATGACTTTTGGTCGCTACCAATCTGTGCTGGCTTCAAAATGGTGACCTACAAGAGATAGGCTTTATATCTCATTACAATTTGTTTCACTCATCCAGTTCCCCTTTACTTGTTCCGTGATATAGGTAATGAAAGATACTGTACCTTTGACTTGTAAATTATTCACTTCCCTGGCTATCCAAGATCTTCTGAATTCATGAATATGATTGCAGTTTCCTTTGGTCTGATTAGTGAGTTTTGCTGTAATTTCATATCTACTGTATGCATTATTACTTGTATCTTTATCCAGTGGTTTATAGATCTGTCTTTTGATAACATTGACGAGCTATTAGACATGAAGTTAGGACACTATTAAAACAGACAACTTTTGCTGCAGCTGTAGAGAGGTTTTTTCTCAGGATTCCAGAATGCTGAGAAAAAATGTAACCTTGCAAACAAAGATTTTACCGTCTTAAAGAAAGATGAATTTATTAACATTGGAGCTAGTTCTATTATATTTTTACTTGCCATTCTGGAAAACAGGAAATCCATCTTTACTGATTTTGTTGAGGTATGTCATTTCCTGTTCTCCAAGAGTCCAGTTGCTTCAGCTACATTTGATGAAGAGGGAGAGGGGGTTTCAGGAAAATTTGTAATTGAGTGAAATTTCCTATTTTCCTGGGTTTTAGTAAAATCATTTTTGGATGTTTGTATTGGTAATAAAGCTTATGGATTTTTTTTTATCATTTTTACAGTTAGATCCTTGATGCCAGCATGCAAGTTTATTGTGGTGTATTTTGGCACCAAATAATGGTAGTCAATTTTGGTCTATATGGTAGCATTTTCTTTAGCTCCTTTCTTCATCTTTGTATTTATGTTTGACCAATTTATGAATACTTTTCTCATAATCTGTTACCTAGTAAATTAATTTAAAAAGTCGCTGTTTACCAACAGTTACCACATAGTGGTAGCTGAGAATATTGTTGTTTTCATTTGTGTTTAGAATAGAAAATAAATGTAGTATCTCAGATACTTCTTGTAGTAGCTTAGTAAATATTAAGTTTTTGATGACACCCACAGCAGTATTAAGTAGATAAGGACTTGAAGGACTTTGTGTGATCTCTTGACTTATGTCAACACAAGAAAAACCTTTTAGTCCACTGGCTTCCTACTTCTGATTAAAGAGGAAAAATATTCCCCCTTAAAAATATTTGGTTCCACTGTAGATGATCAGTGCAATAGAAAGATAGTATATCCTTTGTGACAATAGTGAAGAGGGAATTGCATTAAGAGGCTACAAAATAACAAACAGGAAGTTCTTATGGGGAAACTAAATAATCTTTCAAAAGCTTTGTGCTTGTATTTGGCCGATAAAACCATATATATTGGGAAGAGTTTTAAAACAGTGTAATCTTAATTTTTCTTCGAGTGCTGTCCCTGTGGGTGCTCCACTGACAAGTGTCGGTGTATCCCGACACTGTCGATCAGAGATTTATGGTAGCAGCATCCGCACGGGCCTCACATGTGCAGTAGGTGTCTTGTGGTGCTGTTGGTGCCATGTCTAGCACGCACATGACCTGAGCCCTCCAATTCCTTGTCAACCATCCTCTGCTGAAGACTGAGCTACTCAGAGACTCTCTAAATGGATCTCCACATGCATTCAACATTGCTATCGTATTTGGAACGTGGATCCTCCTGCACACATCAGAGTGCATCCCACATGATCAGTTTCAACCTCGATAGTGTTCCTAAACATTGTTCTGATATTAGAGATTTGCAGGGCGGCCACTTGGGACTCTGTCCACACATTCACTGAGCACTATGCAATCACTCAAGACTCCAGGGCTGATGCCACAGTTGGCCTAACCATACCTACCTCTATGACTCAAATGAACTCAAAGTACTTCCTGTCTTCTGAGGGGCACTGCTCTACATTCACCTGAAGTGGAGCACCCACAGGGACAGCACTCACACCCCCTCCCCTCTACTTCAGAGTTTGCAGTAAGGACTCTGCAGTAGAGAAGGAACTGGAGGGCTTGGGTCATGTGCATGCTAGACGCAGCACCACGAGATGCCTACTGCACATGCGTGACCCGTGTGGACACTGCTACCGTAAATCTCCAATCGACGGCGCCGGGACGCACCGACACCTGAAGTGGACCCACAGGGATGCATATCTCAAAGAACCTCAGTTACTGCACAAGGTGAGTAATCTCCTCTTTTTAGAGCTTTCAAAAAATAATATCCATTGATTTTCTTTTCTGTCAGTTCATTCTTTTTGAGTGCATTCTCTTTGAAATCCACTTCATCAAATAAATGTTAAAATGTAACAGCATCTGCGTTCAGTAATAGTTACATCAGATTCAGCAGTAGCAATCTTTGCTTGTGTCCCAGCTGAGAGAAGACATGTTGTTGCCTTAGCATATACAAGTAAAATGATTCCAAGTGGTAGAAATCAGTACCTGACCTCTCTGTCTGGTCTCTCTCTTCACAGACCTCCACACCTGGCAATCACATGCTCAGTGTTGTTTGAACGTATGAGCTGTAGCCATCGTTTGCTGCTGTTTGTTTAAATATTTGTAGTTTTTGTGTTAGTGTTGGTATTTTTAAATATTTTCATGCCAAGGTATATTTGTGCAAGTGTTGAGAGTCTTGCGTCTCTGTGACAGCTATCCCATTGTCTGCAGTGGGACATACCATGACCGCAGGAATCAAGGAGGTAACGAAGGTCTCCTATACACAACTAAGAGTCCAACCTACCTTCTGTCCCTTCATAAGAAAATGAAGATAAAATTCATAAGCAGGTGTCTACTTATGTACATACTTACCCCACTCCTTGGCAGTACCTCTTGCCATTGACCCCTGTAGAGTGTCCCTATAGTTTTTAGCTTAAGAGACATTAAAAATTGAACTGTGGGATACTGAGTTGCTTTAGAAATATAGCTAAAATGTGTCTGCTGTCTACCACAGTGGACTGTACCAGCTTTAAAACATTAGCCAAAAAGTGGGCACAAGGGTAGTTTTGAGCTAAAAATGGAGTACTCCCACCATAGAATGCATAGAGAGGTGTCCACAGCTCTGCGCTTATGGTCTTATTTCATCTGCTTTTTTCCTCCTTTCCACTGGATCCATACTAATGCACACTCTTGCACAAGTTTAGATTTATTTTTTGTATGTGATGGATTTTTACCCTACTGGTTAAGGAATCCGTGGAAAAGGATTTTAGGATTTTGTTGAAATGTACAGAAAGTATCATGCTTGTTCTCTGCAAGTTAAACAGATAGATGAAGAGCAGTATAGGTCCCTCCTTCATTGTGGTATTACCAACTCTCATCCTTGAATTTCATAATAATAATTTCATGAGTCTGATTTTTTTGTAAGAATATTAAGAAATATTCCTAGAATTATTTTTATCTGAAAGATCAGATATGTTCTAGAATTTCAGTTAAAGATCCTTCTTCCAGGAGTATTTTAGTTTGTAGTAGTCACAGCACTTTTTATGGTTACAAAGACAGATCACATGGCAGTCAGAAAATTGTATAATAGTGGCAAAATAGTATCTTTTTCTGGAAATAAATTATTTTACTCCATAAAATCTTCTGCCTTCCCCGGGCTTGATTCTACTTTAGTAAACTGTTCTGAGAAGAAATCATAATTAAAACTCTGTTTCAAATGATATTGTATAAAATACAGCTGAACTGTTCGTGTTCTAAATTCCTGTTTTTTAGAGGCTTACTACCACTTTTTGGAAGCATTTCTACTTTGGGCCTGCAATTTCTTACACTTACGCCCCTTTGGGCTGAGTGAATTTATGGTTTGGGGGTTGGGTTCTTTTTTTTTTTTTTTTTTAGTTTAAAATCTGTTCAGCTACTTGAAAGGTCAGAACAATGACAAAGAAAGGTGGTTTCACATCTTAAAAAAAATGGTTCGGACACACTTTTGCACTTTGGTAATTCAACCATTTTAACTTTTAATTTGCCATGGACTTAATCCTCAGTTGGGAAAATTTAAAAAAGTACCATTTCATATGTATGAAGAAATTTAGTTTGGAAATAGAAGTTATATTTTTTTCCATTAAATTGTGAAGCATTTCTACAACTCCAAAAATATACACCCATCAAAATAAACACAGATGCATTTTTTTCCAAATATTTGAGGGTCAGACAAAGGCAAGGATTTTTACTCATGTGAAAACACTGGATCGTTGTATTCTTCTTTGAGTAGTGTCCCTGTGGGTGCTCCTTTCCTAGGTGCACTTGTGCCTTTGATTAGAAATTTCTTATAGAAGTGTCTGTTTGGCCTGCGCATGAATGTTACTCAGTCTCGTGCTCCACACCACTGTGTGAGTGAACCACCCTGAGTTCCTTCTCAGCCACCTTGGTCTGAGACAGTGTCTTAACAGTTGTCTGCATTGAGTTTTACCTTAGTTTAGTTGTTCTTAGTAGTAGTTTAGTTTAGCTGTAGTAGTTTTAAAAAATATATTTCAAACTTATATATATATAGATAGATAGCTTCTTAGTACTTTTTAGATAGCTTTTCTACACTCCTCAAAGTTTTACTTTACTGGGAGGATGTCCCTGGTTCTTTTGGTTTCAGACATTTCCTGTCTTGTTGGGAGGCAATCCCTGAGAGCGATGGACACTCCCAGTGCATCAGTTGCCTCAGAGAATCTCATATTTCCCCAAATAGCAACTTCTGTCTGACATTAAAATCTAGAACCAGAAAAAAACAGGAAGATCATACTTCATCTCCTCATGATGGAGAGGTTGCTGCGCCCAGCCTCTGATGCAGGCCAGGGGATCCCCCATACACCAGCCTCTGAGTAAGTCTGCTGCCTCCACTTTCTCCAAACTGCACTCCTCAAGGGCATCGCAGAGGAGTACCCATAAGACTCCCAAAGACGGTCGCTCGAGTTCTCCAGGTAGGAAATCTACCTTGAAGAAGTTGTGGTCTCTGATAACGCCATCCACTTTGGCACCCATTGCTCTTCGACCCAGTGCCAGTGAGGCTGCTTGTTCCTCAGGTATCAAGGGAACTCTCAAACCTAAAGACTGTAAAGTCTTGGGCTCTGAGAGATCATTGGTACTGTCAGTGGACCACAGTGGCAAGAAGAGCTGTACCTCTTCTCATCTACTACCGAAGAAACCCACTTGGGCTCCATCGGGACTCCACGAGGAGTGGTCAAGATTCACAATACCATCAACTCTCATTACACCCACCCAACTACAATGAGGTTCCTCAGAGGGCTTGGAATTCTCCTTTTGCCAGTTAAGCATCCTACTCCAGTTTGGGACCCCAATCTGATTCTTAAATGTCTTACAAGATCACTGTCTGTACCAATGGCTACCTGCTCACTCTTCCATTTATCCATGAAAACAGCATTTCTGGTAGCCACCATGTTGACTCAACAAGTTGGGGAAATAAGGTCCCTTATGGTATATCCTCTTTTTAGAGTATCCTTCAAGGACAAGATCATATTACGACCATATCCCAAGTTTTTACCAAAAATTTCTTCTGAGTTCCATATAAACCAACCCACTCCCCTTCCGATTTTCTACCCGAAACCTCACCTAGGCAAAGAAGAGGCTCCATTACATACACTTGATGTCGGGGGCGTTCTGGTCTTCTACATTGACAAGACTAAACCTTTCAGAGAGACTCCCAAAGTATTTGTCTTGATCTCAGACTGTTCAAGAGGGCCTGCACGCTCTAAGCAAAGACTTCCAAAGTGGACATCTGACTGCATAATATGTTAATCTCCAAACACCCTGGGGTATACAAACTCACTCTACGAGGGCTATTCCCACCTCTACAGCCTTTCTCAAAAATTTTCCCATCATTGAAATATGTAGAGCCACCGTTTGGACCATTGTACACGTGTCTGCTGAGCACTATGCAGTAACTCAATACTCTGCTTCTGATGTTGCATTTGGCTTGGCTAAACTTTCATCAATACTGGACTGAACTCCAAAGCCCCCTCCCCCTCCTCCTTAGAGGGAACTGCTGAGTACTCATCTAATGTGGTGCACCCAAAGGGACATTTCTAGAAGAAGAAGAGGAAATGGTGGTTCACTCTGTGCAGTAACTGTGATTCTTTGAGATGTGTGTCCTTATGGATGTTCTGCTACCTGCACTCCTTGCCCTCTGCTTCGGAGTTCTCTGCTATGCAGCTTCTCAGTAGAGAAGGAACTGACTGCAGTTTGCCCATGCCGTATAACAATGTCACGGAGCACGAGACGTGAGTAATACGCACACACAGGCTGAACAGATGCTGCGATGAGAAGTCACCGATCAAAGGTGCAGGAGGTGCAAGTGCGCCTAGAGTGGAGCAGCCATAGGGGGCACATCTCAAAGAACCACAGTTAATGCACAGAGTGAGTAACTATTTCTTATATATAAGGCTAGGATTTTTTCATGGATATTTTTAGTAAAAGTCGTGGACAGGTCATGGGCAATAAAGAAAAATTCATGGAAGCCCATGACCTGTCCCTGACTTTTACTAAAAATATCCATCACAAAATGGGGAGCCGCTAGGCAGTTGTGGGGGCCTGGCTGGGAGCTCCAGGGGCTTGCACCAGCCATGGGGGCTCAGAGTTTGAGTCCCCTTCCTCCACAGCTCTGAGCTGTGGGGTCCCCCAGCGCCAGAGGCCAGGAGCTGTGGAGGCTGGCCAGGAGCTGCGGGGTCCCCCCGCGACCACTCTGAGTCCCCCAGCACCCGTGGTGGCTAGGAGCTGTGGGGTACCCTGCACCCACAACAGGCAGGAGCTGGGGGAATCCCCCCAGCCACCCACAGCGGTGGGGAGCTGCGGGGACCCCACTGGCGTCAGTGGCCAGGGGCATCTGGGTTCCCCCTGCTGCCTGCGGCAGCCAGTAGCTGCAAGGTACCCCCACCGCCTCAGAGCTTGGGGCTCCCATTGTCTTGGGTGGCAGAGGTACCCTGCAGCTCTTGGCTGTCCTGGGTGGTGGTGGGACCCTGCAGTCACCTGTGGGCTAAAGTCATGATTTTCGGAAGTCACAGATTCCGTGACTTCCACAATCTCTGTGATAAAATCGTATCCTTACTTATATATTGAAGTAAATGCACATAATGGGTGAATTGTTGACAAGCTACTGGCCCTCAGAATTAGGGAATTGTAACTGGCTCTAAGACGCCCTCAGCTTCACAATGCTGAGCAAATCTCTGACTCGGGAATCAAGCCCAACATATTGAAGCAGTACTGCAAATACATTTAAATAATCTAAAGAGACAAAGTAGGTGAGGTAATATCTTGTATTGGACCAACTGCTCTATGAAAGATGTATATAACTTCCAATAAAATAAGTTACCTTACCCTCTGCCTTATCTTTCTCCTATCCTGGGACCAATATAGCTGCAATAAGATATTTTGTTGGGAGTTAGGATTTTAATCTCTTTTTTTTCCTCCTCAGATCATACTCAAGCTAGTTGAAATGTCCACTGCAAGAACTGGAGTCTTTAATATAGTGCTTAGTTATTGCTGTCAGTCGTGGTTATTTCCTACATCTGATGACACAGGTGCTTTAGAGAATCCCTTCTCAAATGCTGGAAATTACAGTGAACTTATCACGGAGGCCTGTGTCTTTGGAACTGTATTTAGGCGAGATCAAAGGTATAAAATACCCTGCATTTAATTAGATTTTCATTTTGTATGTGTGATTATATTCGTTAGGATTTTGTGCTCTTTAGCTACTCGGTTAAATTTTTTGAGATTATGAATTAATGTAGAAGTAGTGAACTGTTTAGAATCTGTTTGTTTTTCATATTTTATTCACCTAATTGTGTTTTCTCTCTTCCTCTTTCGAATAACTTTTCATATGAGAAGACTCATTCAGGATGTCCATGCCTTTGTAGAAAATCTTGGAGATGAATGTGCAGCCAATGTTGTCACAGAAAGGTATGTTTTTAATATTTAACATGTATGGTAACTGCATCCTTCATAGTTGCTGGGGGTTGGAATTATATTATTTGTATGTTCTTCAAAGCCAAGTTCTTATGAACATGTTCATAAACTCTATCCCAAATACTGGTAAATCATACATGTTTTAATTTATGTTCATATTCAGGGATTGCCTAGATAATACTTAATCCTGCCATCAGTGCAGGGGACTCGACTAGATGACAAACCCCCGTGTGCACGCAATGCCCCCAACCTGGCCCCTCGCTCCAGGGACGGGAACCGACCCTCCCTGCCCTGCCCCTTGTGCCGTGCCTCATTGTTCCCATCCATCCCCCTCTGGGGATATCCCATAGAGAACAGTGGCCTGGTGAGCTCAGCCTCCCTGCACCAGACTCGCCTCTCTTGCCACATGTGGAGTCCCTAAGGTAAAATCCACCCTCCTCTGCAAACATGGGATCGCTCAGCTGAAGAGAGCGCACCTAGCTTAGTAACAGTTGTTTAACAGGAGTTTAATTGCACCGATGAACATGCAATTAAAACTGGGATTAATAGCGATTAATTTTTTTGATCTCTTGGCTGCCCTAATTATTACCAGTATGTCTTGATCTCTGTTCACCTTTGGTTGTAGACTACTCTTCAGTTTGGTGTAATACCCACAATTCAACAGCAAGTTCTGCCTCCCGTCATTGCTGCAGCTGGGAATATGAATGAAAAACTATTGCCACCAGAACATTTATCCTTTGTGCAGCTTGACACACGCTTCCACCCAGCCCCAAGGAAATGGTTCCTCCCTAGCACCTCCGCCCCCAAATAGCATTTCTAGCTAGTTTCAATAGCTGCTTAAAAACTTCATTGACAATCACCAGCCCTTACTTGACACTTTTAGGGGCTTATTGCTTTAGCATTCTCACCCAAGAGGTTCTCAGTTTACAAAGTGCTTGGTACAGCCTGATACTTGGTTGTCCGTAATGTAATGAAAACCTGGAGTTGAGATCACTCACTCAAAACGTCTCAGGGTAGCCTAATTCATATGTAGTCACTGTTTTGTAAATGGAACATTTATTACTAGGGTCCTACCAAATTCACAGTCCATTTTGGTCAATTTCACAGTCATAGGATTTAAAAAATTGTAAATTTCATGATTTTAGCTATTTAAATCTGAAATGTCAGGGTGTTGTAATTGTAGGGGTCCTGACCCAAAAGGAGCTGTGGAGCGGGGGTTGCAAGGTTATTATAGGGAAGGTTGCAGTACTGCTACCCTAGTTCTGTGCAGCTGCTTGTGGCGACGCTGCCTTCAGACCTGGGCAGCTGGAGAGCAGCAGCTGTGGCCAAGAGCCCAGCCCTGAAGGCAGAGCAACGGCTGGCAGCAGCGCAGAAGTAAGGATGGCATGGTATGGTATTGCCACACTTACTTCTGCGCTGCTGCCTTCAGAGCTGGGCCCTCAGTCAGCAGCTGCCACTCTCCGGCCACACAGCTCTGAAGGCAGCAGTGCAGAAGTACGGGTGGCATGCATAGGTGCCAACTTTTCTCAGCACTGGTGGGTGCTTGCCCCTGGCCCCACCCCGACTCCGCCCCTGCCCTGCCCCCATTCCAATCCCTTCCCCAAAGTCTCTACCCCCAACTCTGCCCCCTCCGTGTCCCTGTTGGACTCCTTCCCCAAATCCCCACCCCGGCCCCGCCTCTTCCCAGAGCGCGCCGTATTCCCTCTCCTCCGCCCTCCCTCCCACTGATTGCTGCTGCGAAACAGCTGTTTCGTGGCAGCAAGCACTGGGAGCTAGGGGGAGAAACGGGGATGCGGCGCGCTCAGGGGAGGAGGCAGAGCGGAGGTGAGCTGGGGCAGGGCGGGGAGCTGCTAGTGGGTGCAGAGCACACACCAATTTTTCCCCGTGGGTGCTCCAGCCCCGGAGCACCCATGGAGTTGGCACCTATGGTGGCATGGTATGGTATTGCCACCCTTACTTCTGTGCTGCTGTTGGCGGGGTGCTGCCTTCAGAGCTGGGCGCCTGGCCAACAGCCGCTGCTTTCTGGCTGCCCAGCTTTGAAGGCAGTGCAGAAGTAAGGGTAGCAATACCGCAACCCCTTAAAATAACCTTGCTACCCCCCTGCAACTCCCTTTTGGGTCAGGACCCTCAATTTGAGAAATGCTGGTCTCCTCCATGAAATATGTATAGTATAGGGTAAAAGTACACAAAAGACCAGATTTCACCGGCGTGGGGTGGGGTGGAGGGAGACTGGATTTCAGGGTCCGTGACGCATTTTTCATGGCTGTGAACTTGGTAGGGACCTATTTATTACCCAACTCTGCAGGCATAATTAATTTCCTGAAGTGACAGGGTAGTCACATAACCTATCATTAACATGCCTTTACAGTACAAACAGAGATGACCATTATGTGCGAGTTTGTGCCGTCAAATTCCTATGCTTGTTGGATGGATCAAATACATTGCACAAGATGTTTATGGAAGACCTTGTCATCAAACTACTTGATAAAGTAAATTTTTATTTTTGTTTAATATACACAATGTTGGTATCATACTGATTAGTTGAAATATAAGGTACTCACCATTCAAAAGGGTATTATAGAACGGTCAAAATCTTTTTTTTTTTTTTTTAAAGCATCTCTAGCTTTGACTTCCTTGTCCAATAAATAATATCTTTTTACCACCACAAGACCTGTCAGTGTGATTTGAATATTCCTGGCTATATTATTGCTTGAGGATGAGATTAGAGTTTTATTCAGCCAGAACTGAGGAAGTAACAGTGGCAAGTCTCAGGTTTGTTGCTCCATTTGTGCTGGGCTGTTTTTTTCATTGCACATATTTAAAACATAAGCATCATTGTCTTGAGAATTTGTATTTGGCTTGGTGGTGTTGAAAATGCTGGGTTTCCCTTGCCTTCTACTGTGTTGCCTAATATATTTCATGTCCAATAAACTCTAGTTATTTGTAAGCATTTCTAAGAGGTTTGGCTTATAAAAATAAAGTTTTGGAGGATGGGGGTGGAAGGCCCCATCTTCAGCTATCCTATGGTTACTCTATCCTCCAGTCCTGGCACAAAGTATTCCATAGCTGTCATGAGAGGATCATCTGCCCATGCATAGGGAGATCCTCCACGGACATGTAAGCTCCTAAGGCAATCCCTTTCCTGTGTCTGGTGTAGGGCCTTGGCCCAGGGCTTCCATGCACTCCAGCAATCCTTGGCTACTGAGACATCCCCTTAGGGCTATTGGCAGCTGGTGTAATTTAGAGTAGACTTTAAGCTGCTCTATGTCCTGTTAGGTGACTAGACTAGCGCACAGCTGGTTCAAGATCAGAACAGTGCAAAAGTGATTGAAAGCCAGCTTGGTAGCTCCATTCCTGAGTTTTGTTGTGCAATCCTTGGGGTGTTATTTTGGACTATCACTTGTTTTATTTTTCAGCTTTGTAAAATTGTCATATAAACTAAAATTCCAGATGAATTTCAGAGAGTAGTTATCAGTGGTTCAAAGTCAAGCTGGAAGGGAATATCCAGTGGGGAGTCCCTCAAGGATCAGTTCTGGTCCTGTTCTGTTCAATATCTTCATAAATGATTTAAATAATGGCATAGAGAGTACGCTTTGAAAAATTTGCAGATGACACCAAGCTGGGAGGGGTTGCAAGTGCTTTGGAGGATGGGATTAAAATTCAGAATGATCTGGAGAAATGGTCTGAAGTAAATAGGATGGAATTCAATAAGAACAAATGCAAAATACTCCAGTTAGGAACGAACAATCAGTTGTACATGTACAAAATGGGAATTGACTGCCTACGGAAGGAGTACTGTGGAAAGGTCTCTGTGGGTCACAGTGGACCACAAGCTACATATGGGTCAACAGTGTAACAACACTGTTGCAAAAAAAGCAAACGTCACTCTGGTATGTATTAGCAGGAGTGTTGTAAACAAGACATGAGAAGTAATTCTTCAGCTCTACTCTGCGCTAATAAGGCCTCGACTGGAGTATTGTGTCCTGTTCTGGGCTCCACGTTTCAGGACAGATGTGGACAAATTGGAGAAAGTCCAGAGAAGAGCAACAAAAATGATTAAAGGTCTAGAAAATATGACCTATGAGGGCAGATTGAAAAAATATGGTTTGTTTAGTCTGGAGAAGAGAAGATTGAGGGAAGACATGATAACAGTTTTCAAGTACATAAAAGATTGTTTCAAAGAGGAGGGAGAAAAATTGTTCTCATTAACCTCTGAGGATAGCACAAGAAGCATTGGTCTTAATTTCAGCAAGGGCGGTTTAGGTTGGACATTGGGGGAAAAATTCCTGTCGGGGTAGTTAAGCACTGGAATAAATTGCTAGGGAGGTTGTGGAATCTCCACCACTGGAGATTTTTAAGAACAGGTTAGACAAACACCTGTCAGAGATGGTCTAGATAGTACTTCGTCCTGCTTTGAGTTCAGGGGACTGGACTAGAAGACCTCTCGAAGTCCCTTCCAATCCTATGATTCTATGAACAAATTACTTATCTACCGATTCAATGACATTTGGCAGGGACATCTAACCCCACTTCTTTCTTCCAGTCCCAATGTCCCTCTAGCCCCCTCAATTACTAGAGTAAAAACTATCTTAATATTAATTCAGATTTTAAAATAAACTTGTTTTGTCCATAATCCTGCCTCTTTTTACATTTGCTTGGCATGAACATTCCTGCAGTTGGCCCAGATGTCAAAGTTGCTTGTGAGTATTTTTGCAAATCAAGAGGCAGATTCTCAGCTAGTGGAAATCTGCATAACTCCAGAGACTTCAGTGAAGGTGTTTCAACTTCTTCCAGCTGAGAATCTGACCTCAGATTTTAAAATTTATGCTGAAAGTACTGGTTTTCTCATCCATAAAATACTTGTTTAACTTGGTTGTAACTCAAGCCCTGTGCATTTACCATTGTGGACATAGCTGAAGAATCCAATATTTGCCATAATATTGTGCCCCATAATCTAAGCATCAATTTAAAAAAAATCATATTGCTCACTTGTGTGAAGAAAATGTAAATCAAGTACAACCAATGCAGTATTGTCTTCCTTTCCTGGGGATAGGCTGAAACATTAGTTCTGAGATACATTAGTTGCCCTATTCATTTCAATGGTGGTTAAATATAAAATCTAAAGATGTTAGTTTAGGCTGGGATTTTCAAAAGAGCCTAAGGGAATTAGGTGTTAAATTCACATTGAAATTCAAGGAAGTTAAGCATTTAACTCCCTATAGGTCTCTTGAAAAACCCAGCCTTAAGTGTCAAAGTTGTTAAATATTTCACTGCTGATCATTTTTATGAGACACGTCCAGCTAATGTACTTACCTCACAGTACTAAACCCCCTCCTTCCTCGTGCCAGAAACTTCGGCGGTTCCTTACCCAGCTGCCAAAGTCACCACCTTCCCCATAGACAACTTCTGCAGAGCAATTATGCATTGTGAATTCAAAAATGCATGGAAACTTAAAAACTGCAAATGGGAGCACAGTATAAAATAAAGTGAATTTAATATCAAAATAAATAATTCACAGGCTACTGCCCTGGTTGTATTCCATAATTTCATATTTAATTCAATTAGTTTTATGTTTTATAGAAAATGAAAAGAACTTGCCGCAGATTCCAAGGACCCTTGTGCCAGAATTTAAATCCCATTTGGCATAGGGCTCGCTTGTATTTATTTGGTCTGTATTTAACTCTTATGTTATCTGAAGAGACAGCTCTCTTCTTCTGACATACTGCCACAGTTGCAGTCAGCAGAGGCACATGACCTGGATTCCCCTTGCTATAAAAGAGGAGGGCTGCTGCTTGAGGGTCTCAAGACTCAGCTTGCTCCTTCCCAGAATCTGAAAGAGCCCAAATTTTATGACCATCTGGACATGCAGAAAAAACACTTATTTGACACAGAGGGATTGGGAAGAAAGTTAAGGGCATAAGAGGGTGGGGGCAGTTCCTTTGATTTATTGGCTGGCTGAATTTATTTTGTATGAATATTTAATGCTGCTGGATGGTAGTCATTACATAACTGATAGTGTGCCTCTGTGTCCACTTCTAGTGGCTGAACCACACTAAGGTTTGAGCTAACAGAGATGGGTCTTTCAGCTCATGCATTTAGGTCCACAGGTGTGTCAGATTCAATCCCTACTGCCAGTGACCCACTAAGGGTGTGTCTGCGCAGCAACTAGACACCTGAGGCTGGCCCGTGCAAGCTGACTTGGGCTCGTGGGGCTCTTTCATTGCTGTGTAAACTTACAGGCTTGGACTGGAGCTCTAGAACCCTGCAGGGTGGGAAGGTCCCAGGGCTCAGGCTCCAGTCTGAGCCTGTAAGTCTACTACACAACAGTGAAACAGCCCCACAACCTGAGCCCCACAAGCCTGAGTCAGCTGGTACAGGCCAGCCATGGGTTTTTCTTTGCTGTGTAGACACACCAAGGGGCACATATTACAATTCTGTTGTGAGTTTAATGACATTAGTTTAATCTCTAGAGTGCCTACAGATTTCATATAGGCATTCTTTGTTTCTTAAATCTAAAACAGAACAAAACGAACAAACAAAACCGTAAATAAATTATGAGTTTGTTCATGTTATGATAATAACGTCCAAATTGAACCTCCACAGTACAAACTGTGTAGTACACAGTTTGTACTACACGCACAAACAAAAAAGTTAAGGAAATACTTACAGTCAAATATTTTAATAAGTGGAAAGAAGAATATGTAGGGAAATACCTGCCTGATCTAAAGTTAAATTAGTGTGTTGTATTGACAGCTGCTTAATATTTGATTTTTTTGACCTGTTTTCTCTCATACAAACATGTTTCCTTTGCTGAACTCCAATTTGTATCTGTTGTTGTCTAGAACTGCAGTTACAAGCTGAGCCAAACTCCAGAACTGAATTATTGCAGTGTTTATAGTATTATCAAAACACTGATCCCAAATTTCAGTTTGGATACTAAGTAGTTAGAGCATATGTTTCTTCATTTGGATATTCATATCTGCAAATAGGAGCTTTAATACTTATTTTATACAACTAAATGTCAATTTGAATGCCCTAGTTTAGGCAATCTAATTTGAAAACTGGGATCCATGTTTCTGTTTATGCTGCATTTTCTGTTAATTTCTTGTATGCTGGAAGTGCTGTTTTTGGATAATCTTTTGGACACATTCTTTCAAGTTAATGAAGTCTCATCTCAACACACAAGATTTGTGTGCTTCTACATTAAGATAAGAATGACCTTCTAATTTTACTTAGTATCCTTGCTAAGTTCAGTTCCTTTTTGTGTGTGGATTTCAAAATTAATTCTAAAAAAACAATACATTTCAGAACCATACTTGAAGAGCTATTGAAGAGACCACTTATACCTACCATTTAATCCATTTTTTAAATTTTAAAAGTTTAAAGGCGTGTTACGTGTATTTTGAATTTGTTTTCAGGATGAATTGGTGTCCAAGTCTAGAACACGCTACTGTGTGAACTCTTTACAACACAGAATTAAAAATCGGTTGTGGCAAACGCTGCTAGTTCTTTTTCCAAAACTGGATCAGGTAGTACCTTTATTATATAATTATATAATTGCTTTTATTTTTAATAGAATCTAATTATGTAATAGGAATTTTGTTACACAAAATTGAATATATTAAATGGAATAGGCAGTTTCATAAATATTTGATCTATATTTGCACTTGGCATCCAAAAGTCCAGTGTAATATAAACTTCATTCCTGCAACGTGAACGCTCATGTAAGATAAATTTTTCTAGAAAGACAAAATATTAGGTGTAACACTTATGTACCTTACAACAGATTTGATTGTTAATTTATTTACATGAAGGCTGACTAATACAGTTATCTGTATGTGCTGTCTTAACGCTGGATCCTGCAAATGGATCCACATGGGTGCACCCCTGTGCCTACATGAAGCCCAACTGACTTCAGTAGGTCTGGATGTGAACAGGTTGGATCCATTTGCAACATTTAGTCCTTAAATTCTGTCTAGCCAACACCTAGATACAACAGTGATTTGTGCCCTTAAATATCATGAACAGATTGCTGATTCTAGTTTTCATTTAATAAAAATATTACTATTTAAAATATTCAGAATGTTTAGGATTTACTTTTCTAAACCTTTGGTGCTTGTTTGAATTTCATTTATTTTTCTTCCTAATGGAATCTATTGCATTGTTTGGATAATCTGTCATAATGCACTTAAAAACACAGTGCCTGGCATGGAATGAATTGAAAGAAGCCATTGAAAGAATTGTACGAGGTGTTATATTCATTCTTAGAACAGTTATAGTGATGACCTAAATTCTGGCACAGCAATATAATCTTTAATAATATAAAAGTTCAAAAGATACTCTCTCTTTATTCCCACTTCATATGAATTGGTTATTTAAAACAGTTGTTTTGAAAATAAGGTATTTTGTTAATACAGTAGTAATTTTTTTAAAAAACCACAGCACTTCCTTGCTACCTCTCAGTGAAAAATAAAGGACCACCTTCTGCTGTGTGTTGAAATTAACATGTTTGGCAGGATAGGGCAGGGGGGACAAAAGCAGCAGTTCTACAGCGTATTTCTTTTTGGCCCCAGATATTTCAGCATCTCCCTACAAAGTAGAGTTTTTCCCACATTGGTGAACATGTAGCATATATATATATATTAAATGTACCTATTAAATATTGATGCTTTGATTGTTCCAAAGTGTTTCAAACAAGATTTGAGGAACAAATGACAGTAAAGTTTTTGTTTTTTGTAGTTTAGCAAGATTTTGAAATTTATTGATGAAACTTTAGATGACTAATCAATGGGGGGGTTAATTTTATTTTGCTCAGAATTTTTTGACTGGGACTCTTGACAAGATTTTTCAGGCTGGATTTGGTAACAATCAAGCATCCATAAAATACTTAATAGAATGGATTATCATCTTGATTCTAAACAGATACCCCCAGTTTCTTGAAAAATTCTGGAATTGTTTCTGCCATGTAAGTAAGAATTTTGACATTCATAATGTGTCTAATTTGAACAAATATAAGATGTCTTCTCACATAAATGGGATCTAGTGCAATATTTCTTGTGCATCCATAATTTTCCTTAAAGTCAGTACGTGTTTTGAGTGCTTAAAGAACACAGGATCAAACCCACAGAATCTGATTCTGTGCTGCACTCTGATATGATACTTTGGTGTGAAAGGGGGCTGTAACTCGCATGGATGCCTCCAGCTTGGAAATCCCCATGCTCGCTGTGGTTCTCCAGGAAGACTAGTGTTGGTGTAACAGCCCAGTAACACCCCTCCTGGCAGCCACCAACATAGGGGCTTTCAGGGGTATGACGGGACGTGGGATGGCTCCACAAAAAGTCATAGAAGGCACTGTAAATTAAAACAGACATAGGAACTCCTCTGTCTTACTGTGGGAGCCATGCCTCTGTTTTACTGTGGGAGCCATGCCAGCCTTTGGACAAGACCCAAATCTTGGAAGTACAAAGGGGTTAAAAAGTCTAATTTGTTTCCCCATCTAAGTTGTGTCATCTCTGAAGTGCATGTGTCATATAAGTAATATTCTCATTTATAAATTACAGCTTTTAATGTGGCTGTTTTTGCTCAGCATCATGTTACCCAGTTATGAGTGTTGGAGACCAATTTTGAATATTGTTCACTTTTTGTCTTTCAAGATATTTTGCATTTTCATGTGTTGCTAAAAAAGTTCTTAAAATTCACCATCTTGAGGGAAGGAAAAAGCAGTTAACAAACAAAATGTACAAATAAAGTAAATATTTATTTTAATCTTGATGGTAGATCTATGGTAGAAGTGTTCAGTAAATATTTCTGTTCTATATTTGGAAAGAAGTAGGATGTACAGCTCAGAAGTGAGCTGTAGCTCACGAAAGCTCATGCTCAAATAAATTGGTTAGTCTCTAAGGTGCCACAAGTACTCCTTTTCTTTTTGCGAATACAGACTAACACGGCTGTTACTCTGAAACATTTAGGATGTACTTGTATCCTATGGGGATGAAGACATACTTTCTAGTCCATTCATCGCTGAAGGGGATGTTAGATAACATCTATTAGCGATAAACATTTTTAAATTAGTAGGCCCAGATAATTTGCATCCAAAAATCATCAAAAGGCTGACTGAGGAGATCTCTGAACTACTGATGTTAACTTATAATAAATTGTGGAGTACCAGAGAAATTCCAGAAAACTGGAAGAGTGCTAATGTGCCATTATAAAAAAGGAAAAGTGGGATAACCCATAGGTTGGTTAGCTTGACATCAATACCAGGCAGAATAATGGAAAAGTTCATACAGGATTTAACTGACAAAGAATTAAAGACTAGGCCTGTAATTAATGCCAGTCACAATGTTTCTATGGGAAATAGAGCTTCTCAAACAAACCCGATTTCACTCTTTGAAATTACAAACTTGGTTGACAATGGTAGCTGCATAACTGAGTGGATATAATAGACTTTTCTAAGGCATTTGACTTAGTACTGCATGACATTCTGAATTTAAAAATTAATATTATACAATAAGCACATGTTAAATTGATTAAGAACTGGCTCACTGAGAGATCTCAAAAAGTAGTTGTCATTGGGGAATCATCATTGAAAGGGGGTGTTTCTAGTGGGTTTTTGCATGTGTGACACTACTCAACATTTTAGTCAGTGCTCTAGAAATACATATAAAATCATTGCTGATAAAATGTGCAAGATTGGCACAGTTGTAAATAATGTGGGTAGGGCAGTCATACAGAGTGATCTGGATTGCTTGGTAAACTGGACCTGTTCAAACAAAATATATTTGAATACTCCAAATGCAGAGTTGTACATATAGAAACAAGGAATGCAGGCCGTACCTACAGAATGGGGGACCGGAAAACAGAGACTCTGAAAAGGATTTAGGGGTCTTAGTGGACAAACAACTCAACATGAGCTCCCAATGTGATGTTGTGACAAAAAGAGCTAATGTGACCCTTGGAAGTATAATCAGGGAGTAGGAATATGCAGGTGATTTTATTTCTGTACACAATACTGATAAAACCCAATACTGTGATACTGTATGCTATTCTGGTGTCCACATTTTAAAAAGGATGTTGAAAAATTGGAGATGGTAAAGAAAAGAACCACAAAAATTATTTGAGGACTGGAGAAAATGCGTCACACTAAGAGACTTAAAGACCTCAATCTGTTTAATTTATCAGTAAGGCAATTGAGAGGCAACTTGATTACTATGTATAAGTACTTTTACAGGAGAAAATATGAGGTACCATGAGGCTCTTTAATGTAGCAGAGTAAGGCAGGAACCAGTGGCTGGAAGCTGAAGCCAGACAAATTCAGATTAGAAATTAGGTACACATTTTTAAACAGTGAGGATGATTAACCTTTGGAACAAATTACCAAAGGAAGTAATAGATTCTCCTTCTTTTGAAGTCTTCAGATCCAGTCTGGATGCCTTTCTATAAGATAAGCTTTAGCAAAATATAAGTAATACTTTATTCAAACATGAGTTATTGGGCTCAAGACAGGGGTAACTGGATGAAATGTAGGGAACTTTGATATATAGGATGTCAGGCTAGGGGATCTACTGGTCTCTTCTGGCCTTAAACTCTGAATTATTAGCACTGCATATCACTTACATCTGTGAAGCATGATGTAGTTCTTCTCCAAGACTCCCAATTTGACAAAGTAAACTTTGGGAGCATTTTTCTTTTTTTGAATGTTTTTCAATTAATTTATTTTTTGCAATTGACCTTACTAGTGGAATATGAAAGGTACTGGAATGGCCACATAGGAAACCAAATCCTCCTTATTTTTCCACAGAACAGGTATACCAAAAGTAACAGTAGCGCAAGCTTTCCTTTGCTGTCTCGTCAATGTGTTTCCACCCTATTACACAGCAACTACCACTGCAAGTAACAAAACAGTTCAGTTTCCTAGCTCATTCAATTCCGATGAGTTGTTTTCACTCTTTGCTTTTCTTTGCAGAGGGACAAATTGATGTGATATTTTTTTATCTAGACTTAACTGGGAATGCAGCCTATTTCATATATACCATAGTATAGTTACTATTGGTTAAAATATTTTACAAAAGTGATAACAATATGAATAACTAAAACCATATTCTTGTACAAAATTACTTAATTTTTGTAATAAGTGTTGCTAATGGAAACGTGTTTTTCCAGTATAATGGTCATTGTGGCTACAAAGCCTGTAGCTATAATTGGAATCTATAGAACACTTCGTGAAATACAAAAAGGTACAGATATAACGTTTTTCCATTGATTACATTGTGTTCACTTCAGGGTGAAGAAAAGCTTAAAACTAGCATCTGTACATTTTTATCCGTGTTGTCTCACTTTGACATTATTCTTGAAAATACCTCTGAGAAGGTAAGTTCAAATTACAGAAAACCAGAACAAACATTTAAAGGGATGCTCACAATTGCATTTTATAGGGATTTTAAAAAATTGTTTGTAATAGTTTATTGGAATCTTGGAAATGTTTATTTCCCTAGTAATTTAGTCAGTCTCTCTCTCAAATTGTCAAATGTTAACTTTTCCTGTGCTCATTGTAACACTAGTTTAGATGACTTCTGGAGTCTTTTGTACAGGATAAAAGTCCAAATGCACGTACAGACCAACCCTGCAAACCATTACTCATATAAGTAATCCTGCTGTCTTCAGTGGCCTGTTTGTATAAGTTGTCAGGATCAAGTTAATCAGTGTTAGACTATCAAACTTAAATAAAGCTCTTCCCTTATTGTCCTAAATATTAAATTTAAGGAAGAAATGGCCAAAGGAAGTCAGAGAAAAACGAAATCAACCCTGAAGATATGGTTGTGAAAGTTTTTTTTTTTTTTTTTTTTAACGTGTGTGTTTAGTGTGTTTTTAATATCTGATTGTGCCCTTTCAGTTTTATGGTTTAATGTTTTAGATAGTATTGTGTGATGTTCCATTAAATATCTGAGCCTAGCTTAGCTATTTGCCCTACCCCATCCTTTTGTGTTTCTTATGGAGCAGAAACCTACACACACTTCTGCCTTCTGTCCTCTTCTCTGTTTTGGACCATATGTAAAAGTAATTGTGCTTATTAAAGGAACATTGTCAACTTCAGAATCACACCTATGTCTGAAAAACATTAACTAATATTACAGTTGGCATTTCAGATTACTGAGCTGAAACTGGTTGAAGGAAAAACATACATTCTGGGGTATTTTTTTTCCAGTTTGGTCACTTTGTGTATAGTCAGTTTTACTCTCATACACACCCCTCCACACACCCCGGTAATACGTTGGTTTCCTCTATAGTTTGTGTGAGAGTTTTCACACAGCAAGAGAGGAGAGAGATACGTTTATTTAAAAAATAGAAAAAGGTGATTTTTAAAACCACAATCGCATGAGAACTTAGTGAATGGTATAGTACCTGAGACTATTTTTAACTCATTTTTTTTAAACTGATTAGATTTCAAGTTGACATTGTCCATTTAACTAATTGCTTGATGCAGACCTCCAGGAGAAGATGGCAGGCTTGTGAGGAGTTCCCCATAATCACCCTCAAAGCAACCT
Organism: Caretta caretta; assembly: GCF_965140235.1. Lineage (NCBI taxonomy): Eukaryota > Metazoa > Chordata > Testudines > Cheloniidae > Caretta > Caretta caretta. Next base: position 134,721,633 of record NC_134208.1, on the reverse strand, counting down.
CATTGTTTGTTTTCCTTCAAAACTCTTCTTTCCTGTGATGTCTGCAAAGAAACGTGACAATGGTTAGGCCAGTGGTGTGCTGAAATCACAGCCTATCTATCATGCTGACCAATATTGTCTCATTGTTTCCTGGTACTTCCTGTCTAGCTGAATGTATCTATCTGTTGTCTTATACTTATGTTGCACATTCTTTCTGTGTAAGCATCTAACACAATGGGCTCCTGGCCCGTGACTAGGGCTTCTGGGTACCATGGTAATACAAATAGTAAATAATATTTTGGTGTGTTTAAAAATGAAAGCCAACATGAAGTTTAAACATTTATAGATAAGAGTTGTATTTGTTTTTTAATAAGCTAATTAAGCTAAACAGGAGAAAGGCACCCTCTTTCTGGAATCAAAGTGTCCACATATGGAGTTAATTCATTTCTGAATAACTACATGTACAGACAAGCTTTTGGTTCTGAGAGATGTGAACTGTTCCATTCATGTGAATGGGTTGTTAAGTCTGAAACCTAAAGATTGCAATTCAATGAAACTGTGTTAGGTATTTCAGTGCTGACCATTTTAGCAAAACACTGTTCTTATCTCACAATCCCAAACTGTTTCTTATGCTCTCCAGGGGAAAAATGCTGTGATGAGTCAAATATGTAAACTAAAGAATATTTTTCCCTTTCTAGAAACCAATTTTGAAGAAAGCCCTTCTTGTTGTTCTACAGTGGTGTTTTAACCACAATTTCAGTGTTCGACTTTATGCATTAGTAGCTCTCAAGAAAATCTGGGGCATGTGCAAAGCATTGTTTGTGGAAGAATTTGAAGCTTTGACACCAGTTATTGAATCGAGTCTTCATCAAGTGGAAAACATGCATGGTACAGGGTTAGTAAAATTCTTCTGATTTAGAATGCAGCTCTTCCATCTGTCTTTGCTGGAATCATTTGTAGTGTCTAAGGACCTTCTTAAACCACTTGTCTAATCTTGTAAAGTAGCACTTGATAATCTTTGTGATTTTGATGTTTCATCTATTTAAGTAGAACACTTAAAAATGGAATTTAAAGACGTCATCAGCAGATAAAATGAAATTATAGAAAACTTCCTTCCTTCTCTGTGTTTCAGAATTAAAAGGTTTCCTTTAATATGAATCCTCAGTAGAAAGTTCTGCATTCATCTGATAACTACAGTGCCTGTCTGAGAATGTGAGCAGACTATGTTATTCAGACTATCAGCAGTGCAATGGAGATGAGTTTAGTGGCTTGGGGAATAGGGCTTATAACTTTTTGTAGTCTGTCCTGAATTTTCTCATCTTGCCTCCCAGATTGAAAAATGAACAAAGCTTATTAGCTAATAAATCTACAGTAAATGTTTATATGTTCTCCTTGCATTGTGAATTGGGGCTAGTTTGTCAATATAACATGTTTACAAAGTACTGGTGTTTAAATGTTTAAGCTAACAGATTGATTTCCAGAAGATTTGCATTTCTTAACTATGTATAAAAAAATGGCAGTACTTGTGTGTCCCCTGCATTTGGAGTTACAGAAGAACCCCTATTTTATGAACTAATCATAGATTGATGAGTTTGTAAAATTCAAAAGTTCCTAACATTGAACATTACAGTAGGTATGGTGTATAAATTGCAAGATGGTGTACTGCATAGCTGTCATCTTGTCAATCAAACCACTCCAAAGTGATTTTCAGTGCATTGAAAGCATTGGAATGTGAAGGGATGTTGACTTATTTTTCATCAACATTTCTCTCATTATGTGACCTTTTGTTTTTTTCTGTGGAGGAAAAATGGTTCGTATAAATTGCCATTCATAAGATTGGTGTTCATAAAATTGAGGTTCACCTGTACTTGGCTTAAAGGATCATTCACATAGGAGATCCATGTTCAAAGAGTAGTGTTTAGTGAGCACTACAAATCCCTTCCTGGGTGTGGGATCACATCAGAAAATCTACAGTGAATATGTTGACATGTTACTAACACTGCTAATAATCTGTTCATTTATCTCCCTACTCCACATCTGATCAAATGTGTGCAGACTTGGATCTTTTTATCTGCCAAGACTTGAGAATCAGGATCCTCCTGCAAATATTTGTGGTATCATTGAAATCCAAAGAAATAAAACGTTGAATGCAACTCTGTGCACTGTTTTAGGTGTTTGTAATTTCACTAACAACGGCAAGAGAAAGAGAAGGTTGAAATAATAGAGAAATTGATTATCTGTTATTTTTGCACTGTATTTATTTGTAATTAGATCAACATGAACACTCCTCCTATTACTGGTTTGGGGTCTTAAGCAGTTTAGTTTGTTTAATTTTTTATTCATCTGTATAGTCACCATTCATAAGTCCTCTTATTCTGAGTTCCTGAGAGAACTTTTGTTCCCCTTCTCTGAGAGGGTATGATACCTTTCTCTATCAAACATAGTTATCTTAGTTACCATAATTCATAGAGATATGTTTCTTCCCAGTTCCTGGGCACAAAGTGAATTTATTTCCAGTTCATTGTATTCATAAATGAGTCTCATAAATGTGAGTGGTGAATATATATTTAAAGTAGTCTCTTTTTCCATTAACACAATATATAATATATGCATTTAGACTGGACTTCTTTACTGTGAGACTGTAATAAGTAAATACGTAGAATTTTTGTATATTTTACTGTATTTTTGCAATACATAGGAATGCTAGAAAGAATTGGCAACGAATCCAAGATCATTTCTTTTTTGCAACATTTCATCCCCTGAAGGATTACAGTCTAGAGGCAAGTATAAAATACTGTATGTAATGGTCAATTATTTTTCACTGCTTTGCTGCTATATTTGTAATTTGGACATTGTTCTACTGCATGATGAGTAATGATCAGTTGTAACTGATTTTTGGATATCATGAAAAATGACTTCATAATATTTTGGTGCATCTTAGACTAAAACAAATATATTTGGACTCAAATGATTTTTAAAATTATTTTTTTATAGCAATCATGGCTAGAAAACTAAATCAATTAAATTGAAAACCCAGGAATGTAGGTGTGTATTATAATTGATACTGGTTAATCTGGAGGAAACAGACAAGTGAACTCCTTCCTAGTTATATTTGTATTTGTTGCTTGATCAATTGCTTGCAGTAGCTCAGTTGCAGCCAATAAGACCCAACTTTTTTTTCTTTTATGACCCACCTTCAGAATTTTCATTCCTGTCACTCTTGCACTTGTTCTGTGATGTGCTGGTAAACTGCTTTTTGAAGTGGCTTAGCTAAAGTACACACTTTCTGTGAGTTAAAGACAAAGATGCATTGAAGTCAGACACATCAGTTCCTCCTTCAGGTCAGTTTCATCACTGTGGCTCAGAATAACTGGAAGCTGAGTGATCAACAAGAGGGGAAGAGAAAAAAAGGCAAAATAAAGGTGAAGATGAAAAACATGAGTAGAGTGCCTAAAGCAGAAAAGAGGCAAGAATGAGGAAAAATGCACAACTATCTTGACAAAAACAGAACATCCTCGCAGAATTTGAAATTTGTTTGCTGTTGACTGAGGGAAAAATACCTGTTTTCAGATGTATTGCATAAGAATATGAATTTGGAGCATCTTCTATACTTGAGCATCTCAATTGATAAAATAATAGTTTATATAGTCAATTGATGCTATATCCATGCTATTGGTGATCAGTTAGTTTTCTAAATATCTTAATTTTTTTTGTTATGGCCCAATACATTTCTATAAATCACTCGAGCTAGGATTGCAATCTGTTGCTCTAAAACAGTAACAGGAAGTCATTGAATGAACTACATTTCTTGCTTCTTTGGAGTCCAAATTGTGTCTGCTTGTTTCTTTCGGGAAGATTCAGCTTAAGATCACCTCCTTAGTTTTCCTGTAGACTAAATTTTGACAAATTTCTCAAAAGAAAGGTGTGACGGGTTTGGGCCCTTTGGGGTGTCACCTGATGTGCTAGTATGCCACTGAGTCAACCTATTCTGCCAGCCTGGATCCCCTTTACCTGGCTTTGCTGGGCTAGGCTCACAAGCCTTTTCCAGTCAAGCGCACAGGAAGGGCCGCACCCAGCTGCACAGAGAGACAGAAGTCCACTCTGGAAAGATTCAGCCATAGGGCTCACCCCAACACCCTGGTGCCCACTCCCTTTAAGGGGTATAAACCCAAAGGTTTTATGAAATTCGCCACCTCCCTCAATGTGGAGGGAGTTATGCACAACTTCTTGGCCCCCCCCTCCCCCCATTAGAAATTACATAAACTGGGTTATATTGTAAACAAGAAATAAGTTTATTAATAACAAAAGGTGAATTTTAAGTGAATATATGAGATAACAGACAGAACAAAGCAGATTACTGACCAAATAAAGCAAAATATGCAAGCTAAGCCCAATATGCTTCTCACCCTAAATGTTATTTTGGGCAGGCTGCAAAGTTTCTGTGATTCAGAGTTCCAGTTATATTCCTTTTCAGACTGGACCCTGTCTCAGTCTGGACTCACCCCACCCCTTCCCTTCAGGTGGCTTTCGCAGTCTTTCTCCTTGGGCAGACAGGCCATAGAGAGGAGGAGTCTGCTTGCCTTCCTCCCCACCCTTAAACAGGATTTACATAAGGCGGGAATCCTTTGTTTCCCAAATTTGACCCCCCCCCCCTTCCCTTCCAGTGGAAAGTTACAAGGAGTCCAAGTATCCCAGTAATGTTTAGTATCAGGTGATAAGACCAGCTGATTCTGTAGTATCACAGCATCCATGAGTCAGTGGAAGTATAGAGTGTCTGCAGGAAAGCCAAGCCTTTTCACAGTCCATTGTCCTCGCTGAGGGTCATCAGCCCTGTTTTGGCATTTCCATTGTTGTACCTGAAGTGTTAGCAGTGGGCATCACCCTAAGTAGTATAGTTGAAATACAGATACATTATCCATATTTCTAACTTCAGATACAGAAATGATACAGGCATACAAATTGGATAATCACATTCAATAAATTATAACCTTTCCAATGATCTCTTCTTACAAGATCCATCTTGCATGAAGTACATTTCAGTTATGTCATATTCATATCATAAGCATATTTTCATAAAGAATACGGAGTGAAACGTCACAAAAGGATTGTGTTTTTTTCAGACTTATACGTTTTTTAGTTCCAAACTATTGTGAAGTTTAGTGATTATACCAACATATGAGGGGGGCATAACATTCCACTGATTGAGTAAAACTAACCATTGAAATTGAAAAAAGGTCTGGATTTCCAATTTGTGGTTTTCTATTTTTTCCTGATTTCCCCTCCTCTTTTCACCCCCATGTTTTGTATTTAGGGTTAGTTATGGCTTATTTTAGGAGTTAACATCTTTTATTGTTTTTTTTTATTTTGTTGAAATATGAGGATTAAAAAATAATTGCCCTTCAAAACTCTGTGCTCTGAGGTACAGTAACTCCTCATTTAACGTTGTAGTTTATGTTCCTGAAAAATGCAACTTTAAGCGAAACAATGTTAAGCAAATCCAATTTCCCTATAAGAATTAATGTAAATGGAGGGGGGGGGGTTAGGTTCCAGGGAAATTTTTTTTTGCCAGACACACAGTGTGTAAGTTTTAAACAAACAATTTAATACTGTACACAGCGATGATGATTGTGAAGCGTGGTTGAGGTGGTGAAGTCAGAGGGTGGGATATTTCCCAGGGAATGCCTTACTGCTAAATGATGAACTAGCAATTGGCTGAGCCCTCAAGGGTTAACTCATTGTTGTTAATGTAGCCTCACGCTCTACAAGGCAGCCGGAATGGAGGGAGGGAAGTCAGCATTGCAGACAGAGACACACACCCTGTGTGTGTGTGAGAGAGATGCGCATTTCCCCTTTAAGTACACTGACACCACTCTTAAGTACACTACCTTGTTAAGTTAATCAGCAAGCTGAGACTGCAGCCGCTGCTGCCAGGAAGCTCCCCCCCCCTCCTGAGCCCTGTTGTGTATGTCCCCCCTGCTCTATGGAGGTGGGGTAAGCGGGGTGCAGGAGCAGGGGGGAGGGGACACCCTGACATTAGCCCCCCATTCCTCTCTTCTCCCCCTCCCCCAGCAAGCAGAAGTCTCGGGGAGCAGCTCCAAGGCAGAGGGCAGGAGCAGCACATGGCAGTGGGGGGAGGGACAGCTGAACTGCCGGCAATTGATAGCCTGCTGAGCAGCTGCCACACAGGGAATTTAAGGGAGCAAGGAACTGACAGGGGGCTGCCAGTCCACCCTGGTTCGAAGCCTCCACCAGCTAGCTGCAAGGGGCTGCTCTTCCTGCAAGCAGTGGACAAAGCAGGCGGCTGCCAAACGACCTTGGAACGGAGCATTGCACAACTTTAAACGAGCATGTTCCCGAATTGCTCACCAAGGAAACAACCTTAATGGGGAGGGCGATAAGTGAGGAGTTGCCCTATAAGCTTCCAGTGTTTGTCTGAGTTCCTTTGCTGCTTCTAGCCCCTTCAACAAACAACTTCTAACATTAGAAAAGTTGTACATTTGAGGCATTTTCCAGCATAATATTTGTAATTTAGATTTTCTTAGATTGTTGCTTTGGTAGGGTTTTATGGGTTTTATCTTTAAAACTGGAAAATGTCCATAATGTTAAATATATGTTCCTGTATTGCACCAGGTTATGAGTATTCGGAGATGTATTGATCAGTAAGTTATAGCTTATGATAGATAAAATATTTGTAATATAAAATTATGCTGAAGTTAGTTTAGTATCTCTTTGAAGTTTATTTTTTTTCTGAGATTATCCTAAAAGTCCTGTGTTACATTGCAGACAATATTTTACACCCTTCCACGCCTTTCAGAACTTGTTGAAGATGAATGGATCCCACTCTATAAATTTACCAGATATACTGACATTTCTTTGCCTGCAGCATTTCATTGGTTGCATTCTCGAACTGAACTTCTTAATCTAAAACCAAGTGACTGGTCTCAGCAAGATATGGGTAAAATACAAATTCATATATGTTTTGATCTGAGATTAATTATTTGGGTTTGGTAGTTGCAATATATTTTGTCAGTACTTGCTCTGCTAAACATAATTGTTAAAAAACTGCTGTAGAGCATATAGTTATGCTGTGCTATTAGCATAATGTATAGAGATTGATGATAATATGTGACCCTGATAGTTTCAGAAGGGTATCACTTTGGTGTCCTAGTAAACAGTGGTTCCCAAACAGTTTCATTATCATGTCAGTATTTTCCACATCTAAATAATTTAAACCTAACACTTTTTCTTAGGTTCAGATTTAGTTGAAACGGATAACCAAACAGAATGGACAGATGTTCAGAAAAAGATCATCCCTTGGAAAAACAGTAGTCCTGATTTAGACCTGGAATTGGTATTTCAGGACCGTGCAGCTAAACTTGGTAAATCCAACAGTAGATTGATTGTAGTGGCCTCACTTATTGATAAACCCACCAATTTAGGAGGTAAGGTTCAATGCATATTTTTAATTCTTTATTTGCGCAAGGTGGATTGACTTTGTGATTTAAATAGCTGATTTTATTCATGATTTAAATCAGTAAGCAGGAAATCTTGATTTAAATAATCAATTTAAAGCTTATTTGCATTTGTACTTTTTATTTATCTTCCTAGAAAAGTTAGTTCTTATTGGTTGGTATAATTTAGTACTTTTTTTTTGCTAAAAAGGAAAATACACTAGATAGGCATTATTGAAGCAGTTATATAGCTCAACATATATTTATTCAGATTCTTAATCTTTACATTTTTTGTTGTTAGAATGGTGAAAAAATGACATTTCTTATTTTTTAGATTAATTTTTTACTTGTGATTTGTGTTAAACTGCATTTGGATTGGAAATTGGAATTAAATAAATTATGAAAACAATGTTTTCAAATAGTTCTATTTAACTAATACAAACAATCCTAAATCTGCTGGATACATAAAAAATAAAAGTATGTTTAGCAAAACATGTTTTGCCTTTAAAACCAACTGATTTATTAAACAAAGTAAATTTTATCTGTAACTAGTGAATTGAACTGATGGTTTCTGGCCTTCATATCGTTCAGGAGTATAGAATTCGTAATCACATCTTTTCACATCTAGTTTTTATTCATACATTGGAAGAGGAAAATAAGCTTTCCTGCTTTTTCAATTCCCAGGCCATTTCTCAACTTTGAATGAATTAGTCATTGAACTGAACTAGTTGAACAAACTGAAATGAAGAAAATATTCACTCTGCATCTGCCAAAGGAACTACTGCTGTCAAAAACTGAGTTAGCACTTCGACAAGCTCTAGTTCCAGGTGCTTAGCCAGGGTCTACCACCAGTTCAGGAGTTTGACTTTTTTTAAAATTTTAACAACAAACATGTAGTGCTTGAATATTATTTTTTGTATTTTATTTAGATGATTTTAGTAGATTATACTAAGTTTAGGCCTTTACATATCAAATGTAATTTTGTTTATTTATGAAAAGAGATTTCTTTAATTTAAATTTTTTAAAAAATCTGATTAAATTAAAAAAAATCACTGCTGCTTCTTCAAGTAGTGTCCCTGTGGGGGCTCCATTGTACGTGTATCTGCATCCCCGCGCTGCCGATCAGAGAACTTTAGTAGCAGTGTCCGTTCAGCCTGCTCATGCACTGCTCCTCACCGGCCACAAGGCTAGCCAGCATACGCAGGCGAACCGTCCTCAGTTCCTTCTCAGCCGCCTCTGGCTAGTGACAGAGCTATAGCTGTCCATTCGCAGATCATTAACTCTTTTAGAATTGCTAATTTTTAGCTTCCATTAAAGCGCTTTTTCTTTCTTTACTTCGTTTACATTTTATTTTGGCATTTGCCTTTAAAAAAAAGAAGAAAAGAAGAAGAAGAAGAAAAAAGACTGTCTTCTGCCAACCCCTTGTCCAGGGGGTGGGGGGAACCCCCTAGACAAAGATATGCCCTGCACCCCAGTCTTCAAAAACCGCCTCAGTTGCAAGGAGTCTATCCCAGTGACTGATGGACACTCACAATGTGTTCGCTGCCTAAGAGAGAACCACATTCCATAGAAGTGTGGTTTGTGTCGGCAACTGAAGCCCAGATCCAGAAAAGACAGAGAACTGAAGCTCAAATTCCACTTCACTGAGTCAGCACTTCAACCTCTGGAGTCCTGGCAGGAGCCCCCACTGCAACCTTCTACTTTGAAGGGAGGTGAGCCCAGGGAGTTGCCTGTGAGCCACTCACGTAAGGCCTCTAAGAAAAGGTCAGTGAGTCCCCATAGCGATCCCTGATCAAGCTAAAAACAATCTCTGGCTCAATCAGTATCATCAGGACCAATGGCACTGAAGTTGTCTAAATCTGGTATCCAGGGCATGGATGGTATCATACCAATGGAGTAAGTTGGGTTGCTCCAGCCAATGACCCAGTGGGCCCAGGCAAGAAACCACTGGTACCATGGGAGCATGAAAAACCTAGAAGATCTGACCTGGGGAAGGCTCCATCAGTACCGATGTCAACATCTACCTGTACCACCTGTGGTACACTGGGCACCAACAGACCTTGCTCTCAGGTCCACATCTCTAATCCCGTCGGTACAAGCCTCTTGGCATCGACAACCACCGCTGGTACCGATGCCTTCTGCACTGCCAGACTTCCAGTGCGCGACGGGTCTTTTGGTGTCTGACGCACCGGACTTACCTCTGCTCATTACCGGGGACCCAGTACCAAGTTCACCCAGAGCCCTTGACTTGCCGTTGACTTCGTACCATGCACCACCCTTTTCATTGTTGCAGTCAGAAAGTGAGCAAGAGGACGTGGTTTCCCGCCATTCTTCTCACTCGCTGTGTGGGGCCCCGTTTCACTATGGACATCAAGCATATTGTCCCCCTGGTTTGGTCAGTTGTGGCACCCACCACTGGCCCCTTCCCATCGCAATGGCCATACCGTGATCCTTGGCAGGCTCAAAGACAACAGGTCTCCCTTATCTCTAGTGCAAGGGTTCACAAGCTAGGGGTCGGGACCCCTCAGGGGGTCGCAAGGTTATTACATGGGGGGTTGTAAGCTGTCAGTCTCCACCCTAAACCCTGCTTTCCCTCCAGCATTTATAATGATGTTAAATATATAAAAAGGTGTTTTTAATTTATAAGGGTGGGGTCGCACTCAGTAGCTTGCTATGTGAAAGGGGTCACCAGTACAAAAGTTTGAGAACCACTGCTATAGTGTGACCTACCAGCAACCGAGGAAACACCATCGAGCTGCTACCTCGAGGGCTTCTGACCCTCCTGAACAGGCAAGCACGCTTCTCATCATCACCGCTAAACAAGACAGTGATACCCCTTCCATCAACTATGGCAGATTATTTTAAACTGTTCCAGAACTTGGCACAGAGGATGGCAGAAACATTGCCAATACCTTTGCAAGAGGTGAGCAAGTCGCACTACAAGCTGGTGAACATTTTACATTCATAGAATCATAGACTATCAGGGTTGGAAGGGACCCCAGAAGGTCATCTAGTCCAACCCCCTGCTCAAAGCAGGACCAATCCTCAATTAAATCATCCCAGCCAGGGCTTTGTCAAGCCTGACCTTAAAAACTTCTAAGGAAGGAGATTCCACCACCTCCCTAGGTAATGCATTCCAGTGTTTCACCACCCTCCTAGTGAAAAAGTTTTTCCTAATATCCAATCTAAACCTCCCCCACTGCAGCTTGAGACCATTACTCCTTGTTCTGTCATCCGCTACCACTGAGAACAGTCTAGATCCATCCTCTTTGGAATCCCTTTCAGGTAGTTGAAAGCAGCTGTCAAATCCCCCCTCATTCTTCTCTTCCATGGACTAAACATCCCCAGTTCCCTCAGCCTCTCCTCATAACTCATGTGTTCCAGTCCCCTAATCATTTTTGTTGCCTTCCACTGGACTCTTTCCAATTTTTCCACATCCTTCTTGTAGTGTGGGGCCCAAAACTGGACACAGTGCTCCAGATGAGGCCTCACCAGTGTCGAATAGAGGGGAACGATCACGTCCCTCGATCTGCCGGCAATGCCCCTACTTATACACCCCCAAATGCCATTGGCCTTCTTGGCAACAAGGGCACACTGTTGACTCATATCCAGCTTCTCGTCCACTGTAACCCCTAGGTCCTTTTCTGCAGAACTGCTGCCAAGCCATTCGGTCCCTAGTCTGTAGCGGTGCATGGGATTCTTCCGTCCTAAGTGCAGGACTCTGCACTTGTCCTTGTTGAACCTCATCAGATTTCTTTTGGCCCAATCCTCCAATTTGTCTACGTCCCTCTGTATCCTATTCCTTCCCTCCAGCGTATCTACCTCTCTTCCCACTTTAGTGTCATCTGCAAACTTGCTGAGGGTGCAATCCACACCATCCTCCAGATCATTTATGAACATATTGAACAAAACCGGGCCCAGGACCGACCCTTGGGGCACTCCACTTGATACCGGCTGCCAACTAGACATGGAGCCATTGATCACTACCTGTTGAGCCCGACAATCTAGCCGGCTTTCTATCCACCTTATTGTCCATTCATCCAGCCCATACTTCTTTAACTTGCTGGCAAGAATACTGTGGGAGATCGTGTCAAAAGCTTTGCTAAAGTCAAGGAACAACACGTCCACTGCTTTCCCTTCATCCACAGAACCAGTTATCTCGTCATAGAAGGCAATTAGATTTGTCAGGCATGACTTGTCCTTGGTGAATCCATGCTGACTGTTCCTGATCACTTTCCTCTCCTCTAAGTGCTTCAGAATTGATTCCTTGAGGACCTGCTCCAAGATTTTTCCAGGGACTGAGGTGAGGCTGACTGGCCTGTAGTTCCCAGGATCTTCCTTCTTCCCTCCACCTCCTCCGGAGTGGTCCTCCCTATTAATGAGGCGCTACTGGATCCTGCCAAGGTCATATGGCAGGCCCCCACGTCTGTCCCACCAACATGCAAGCCCGCTGACAAGAAATATTACATGCCAGCAAAAGAGACAGAGTTTCTCTTCTTCCACCCACCTCCCAAATTTTATTATTGTGGACGCTGTTAATTCTAAGGGCCGCCAACACCAGTTTAACTCCACCCCTTACGACCAGGACTGGAAGCATCTGGACCTTTTTGGCAGGAAAGCATACACCTCAGCCATCTTCCAGTTCCATGTTGCAAGCTGTCAAGTCTTACTGGCAAAATATGACTATCAGAACTATGCAAAACTCAGTTCTTTTATTGAGCAGCTCCCCAGTTCTCATAAGGAGCAATTTAAAGTCATAGTCAACGAAGGCTAACTGTTGGCTAAGACATCTCTCGAGTCTGCACTTGATGCATCTGACACAGTGGCATGTTCAGTCTCTACTGCCATTGTGTTGAGATGAGCCTCATGGCTTCCTTTGTCTGGCTTCCCAAAGGAGGTCCAATGGACTGTGGAGGACCTTCCTTTTGAAGGGATAAAGCTATTAGCCGAGAAGACCAACGCCTCCCTTCACAAAGTAAAAGATTCCAGGGCCACTCTTCAATCTCACAGTATCTGTACACCTGGGTACAAAAGCAGATATAGTCCTCAGCCACCAATCAAGGCCCACTCATCACAATATTCATCTCAGTATTCAGCACAGAGATCATATGAACCCCAGATGAAGAAGCCCAGGTTACCCAGATGGAAGATGTCAGGATCACAGCCCATTTCCTCTCAACCCTCCACCTCAAAACAACAGTTTTGACGGTTGGTCGAGGTGCCCATAGAACATTCTACTTATTGTTATCTCACACTGGAAACCCGGCCCCTCCCCACCCACATTCCTTCAGAGAGACCATCTCACCCCATTCCGCAGCATCTGGGAATGGATAATCTCCGACAAATGGGTGCTGGAGATCAACTGGGATGGATGCTCCATCCATTTCTCCTCCTTCCCCCTACCAAACATCCTTCCCGGACCCTCTTCAGGGACCCTTCTCACAAGAGCTGCTATGTCAAGAGATAAACCATCTCCTCAGCATAGGAGCCAGAGAGCCAGTGCCCACAATTCTAAGAGGCTTCTACTCTCGTTACTTCCAGTTACCGAAGAAAAAAAGAGGGTTGGAGACCCATACTGGGACTCAGAGCGCCCATAGACCTTTTCTGCAATTATTATTAATAATTATACCATTTCCATCTAGTAATGAACCAATACCATTGTGAGGATTCTGTTTATTCCTATTATAGTTACAAAACTCCTTATTGTTCTTAACCCTGCTGGTCAGAGATTTCTCCTTGTGTCATTAGTGTGTATGTAACCCAAAACTCATACATATATGCTGATCCACTGCACTGTAACATCATTGGAAGTAAATACTGCAGAATACGTTATAGGACATGGTGGTAAAGGTGGGATTGGTTTGTTTTTATTTATTTATTTATTTATCTATTTCTAACCTACTGATAGCTTATAGAAGGCATTTTCCTTTTTCTGCTGACATTGCGAGAGTCATGACTTGGAACATACATGAAAAGCATGTGGAAATAACCCTGTTGACTAAAACTAGAGGGCTAGAGACACAAATGTTTATATTGCTTGAGATTATTTGTTTTCAGATTGTCTTCTCTTTTTCATGTGCTTTAATATCTTAGTTTTGTTGTTTAAAGTAATCTTTATATTTTAAATCTTGTGCTTATTTGTAGGTTTGTGTCGTACAAGTGAAATATTTGGGGCATCTGCTTTAGTTGTTGGCAGTCTTCATTATATAAACGATAAGCAATTTCAACATCTCAGTGTTTCTGCAGAACAGTGGCTTCCTCTTGTCGAGGTGGGTGGAAAAAGTATTTTAGCTGCTAAAAGGAGCACTGTACATATAAATTCATTCAAACTGATGCCCTCTAAGTCAAGGGTCTCACTTTCTTTTTTCCTCTCCTGAAAATTAACCGCTTTACCCATTTGGCACAAGTACCTGCTTCTTTGTTTTATGCTAGTATTAAGGTATGTTTGCATTATTAGCCTGCTGCTTTTGAAGATCCTTGTTGCGGTTTTTAAAAGGTTGGTTTGTTGATTATTTTTTGTGTTAATGAAACTGATTGTACTAGTTGCCTCTTGTTTTATAACATACTCTGATTGTAGTATTTTACAGCTGATGGTTGTACATTGAAATTTAAAATTCTTTTGTAAAACTTAAAGTGATTCATTGAAATGTTGTTAATCTCATCTTGTTTAGCCCATTCTTTTAGTGACATGATGAGAATAATTAATAACACAGTTTGTCTGAAACTAATTTACAAGGTAGATTTCAGAGCCTTTTATCAAAATCAGGGCATCTTGCTTCAGACTGTAGGTCTAACACTCAGCACTCTATGCAAACCTGTGGTTGTAGTGTTTTGTATAGATATTAGGGCTGTTAATTAATCCCAGTTAACTCACACGATTAATTCAAAAAAATTAATCATGTTTAAAAAATTAATCGCAGTTTGAAAGCACTGTTAAACAATAGAATACCAATTGAAATTTATTAAATATTTTGGATATTTTTCTACGTTTTCATATATATTGTATTCTGTGTTATAATTGAAATCAAAGTGTATATCATTTTTTATTTCAAATATATGCACTGTAAAAATGATAAAAGAAGTAGTATTTTTAGTTCACCTCATACAAGTATTGTAGTGCAGTCTTTGTTGTGAAAGAGCAACTTACAAATGTAGATTTTGTTGTTGTTACATAACTGCACTTAAAGAAAGCATTGTAAAACTTCAGAGCCCACAAGTCCACTCAATCCTACTGCTTGTTCAGCCAATCGCTAAGACAAACAAGTTTGTTTACATTTACAGAAGATAATGCTGCCCTCTTGTCTGTCTGAGCGATAGGCTGAACAAGAAGTAGGACTGAGGGGATTTGCAGGCTCTACAATTTTACATTGTTTTATTTTTTGAATGCAGTTTTTTTTTTGTACATAATTCTACATTTGTAAATTCAACTTTCATGATAAAGAGATTACACTACGGTACTTATATTAGGTGAATTGAAAAATACTTTTTTTTTTTTGAGCACGGTACACTTTGTATTCTGTGTTGTAATTGAAATCAGTCTATTTCGAAATGTAGAAAACATCCAAAATATTTAAATAAGTATTCTATTATTGTTTAACAGTGCGGTTAATCTTTTTAATCTCTTGACAGCCCTAATAGATATATACGTTTTCAAAGTCAGCTTTGTATATTTTCATAGCAGTCTGAGTATACTTACAGTTAATCTCTGGAAAATTTTATTTCTGATGTAAGAGTAAAATTCTCCGTATTTACACAATTTTGTCAATCCTTTA
Source organism: Caretta caretta (assembly GCF_965140235.1). Lineage (NCBI taxonomy): Eukaryota > Metazoa > Chordata > Testudines > Cheloniidae > Caretta > Caretta caretta. The sequence goes on along the minus strand of NC_134208.1, from coordinate 134,706,431 downwards.
AAATAGTTTTGTTTTCAGAATAAATTACAAAGCCATACAATACTCTGCTTCACTGACATGATAACAGATCTGCATTTAAACAACATTTTCTACACCCAGCCTATACAGAACACTATAGTAATGATAAATTTATACTGCTTCTGAGACTTGGCTTCTGATAGGTTTCTGACAAATTGAGATTATAAAGACAGGAATAAAGGGAAAAAAATAAATATTGTATTCCAAGGTCCCAGTCAGAGATACCACACAAGCATACTCAGTAGAAAGAAAGCCCATCTACACATCAGCTAATCACCAGTGTGTTCCAGAAAAGGATTCTAGGGTAAATACTAATAATTTCCCATATTATTATATGCAAAAAGGATTTTTTCATATAGAGACAAGTTCATGAGGGAATAAATCTAAAGCTTTATATTTTGTTTGGTTTTGCTCTTCAAAATCATTAGGCTAGCACAGTTCTCAGGAAATGTATTTAGCTGTCTATCAAGATTACAAAAATGATTAGTATTTTCTATCAGTAGAACAACATTATATTTTAAGTGGCCTCTGCATATTCCCAGTTATGAGATGCCTTTCTCTACCCCTTTGTACTGCTAAACTTTGGGAACTATATAAAAAAGAAATATCCATTGCAGCATGCCTCTTTGCAACACTGAACATTTGGAGTTGTTACAAGAAGTCTTCTGCCCAGCCACCTCTGTTCCTTTCTTTCTGTGACTAGTTGTGAGAAAAAAGGCCTTCACTCTGTCAAAAGGACATTTTTAATGAAAAATCTCCTTTTAAATTGTTATAGTTAATACATTATAAATAGTTAATCTTAGGCACTTTCTGTGTAATTGTTTGATTTAGATTCCCAGACTGTCTCAGTCTCTGTCCCTTAAATCTCATCTGTAGAGCCAGCGTGGATACAAAATTTATATCTGCAGATATACAGCAGATATCCGTGGAGCTGCAGAGCTCTACCAGGAATCGTAGTGGCAAAAGCAACAGGATGTTGGGCTGCCGGTCACTGGAGCCAGCGCCCAAGCCGGACAGCTCTTCCGGTGTGGCTGTACGGTCCCCAGCCATACCCACTGGCAGCTGTCCCTAGGTTTGCCAACTTTCTAATCGCACAAAACCGAACACCCTTGCCCCCTGCCCCGCCCGTTCTCTGAGGCCCTGCCCCCACTTACTCAGTAACTCCTCTGTTGCTCTCTCTCCCCCACCCTCACTCACTCATTTTCACTGGGCTGGGGTAGAGGATTGGAGTGTGGGAGGGGATGAGGGCTCTGGTGTGGAGCCGTAGAGGAGGGGACTCTGGGCAGGGGGTTGGGGTGCAGACTCTTGGGTAGGCCAAAGATGAGGGGTTTAGGGTGCAAGAGGGGGCTCCAGGCTGGGGGGTGGAGCTGAGGGGTTTGGAGTGTGGGAGACTACTCTGGGCTGAGGCAGGATGTTGGGGCGCAGGAGGGGGTGATGGCTCCGGGCTCCAGGGTGGGGCCGGAAATGAGGGGTTCAAGATGTAGGGGGGGCTCCGGGCTGGGGCAGGGGGTTGGAGTGCAGGCTCTGGGAGGGAGTTTGGGTGCAGGAGGAGGATCAGGACTGGGGTAGGGAGTTGGGGTGTGGAGGAGGGGCTCAGGGCTAGGGCAGGGGGTTGGGGTGCAGGAGGGGGTGAGGGGTGCAGTCTCCGGGCGACGCTTACCTTGAGGGGCTCCTGGAAGCAGCAACATGTTCCTAGGCGGAGGCGTGGCCAGGCAACTCTGTGTGCTTTCTCTGCCCGCAGGTGCTGCTCCAAAAACTGCCACTGGCTGTCATTCCCAGCCAATGGGAGCTGCAGAGCTGGTGCTCAGGGTGGGGGCAGATCGCGGAGCCCCCCTGACCGTGTCTTCACCTAGGAGCCAAAGGACATGTCACCACTTCCAGGGAGCCACACACAGCCATGTACTGAGCCTGCCAGCTCCGCCAACCAGACTTTTAACAGCCCAGTCAGCAGTGCTGACTCGAGCCACCAAGGTCCCTTTTCGACTGGATGTGCCGGTCAAAAACCGGACACCTAGCAACTGTAGCTGTTCCTGGTTGGGCTAGTGTGTGCAAGATGCAGACCTCTGTGTGGAAGGAACTCCTGTCTGGGAGCGTGTGAGCTGCTTGCACACGCTAGTGTGATCAGGGACAGCTGCCGGTGAGCCTAGGGCCCACCCCAGTAGGCAGGGCTAGAGTCAAGCTCTTTATGATGGAAGCTAACACCTTAGGGTTTAAGGCATGCCTCTCCTGTGCTGCTTCTATGCCCCTCAGTGGTGGACACTCTTTTTCACTACTTCTGAAATGCTCTATGACACCTTCCTTGGGCATGGAGGAGGATGTAGCTAAGGCCTAGTCTTCCCTCCAGTCCCTTCTGGCTGGTGTCCCCGCACACCGGGATTCCACCTTGAGCTCCAGGGCTGAGATGTCTGTGAGCTCCCAGTTGTCAACTTCAGTCCATGTGTTGACTTCTTCAAGCAGGTTTAGGAAGGAGCATCACTCTAGAGATGAGCCTACACATGACGGTCTCCCCCTCCAGGACCTTTAGACTGAGAAATAAAAATTCACATATGTTTGGCTGCAAAACTTAAGACGAGTCTGTGGGCAGCCAGTAGTCTAAGATGGGTCCCTCTGGCACCTGATTACTGGCCATGAAAAAAATTGCTTGTTGTACTGACTAAATCCACTGGCTTCCTTTTTTCTGACACACCTCTTTGGCACTCTTGGTAGCCGGCATGTCAGTACTGTCGTTTTCGGTACCTCTGGCCTATTTTGTACCAGCTGACCTGTCTGTAGGCCAGCTATACTTTATGTCAACAGAGAGGGTGGGGCCGAGTCATTTCTGCTCTGTCAGGCCATTTGGCTGTTGACATGGTGCATATTTGTCACTGGTTCATATCACTAGCCCTGGCAGACATTCAGACAGAAATTACTCGTAGATCACCTCAGCAAGCGGTTCTCAGACAACTACATGTGGTCAGTCAAGGACCTGGTGCTGCAGAGCATCTTTTGCAAGGGGGGATACCAATCAATAGCATATTTGCCACAGACCAGAACAAGAAATCCCAAGTGTTCTGCTCCAGAGATGGCTCCAATCTAGGCCCCCATCAGATGCTTTTCTTACCCTCTGTACGCAGGGACTGATATATGCTTTGCTCCTGGTTCCTGTGAGACTGAGGGTTCTGAGGAAAATGAGGCAAGATGCTGGACTGATTATCATGATGGGCCAAGCAGTTCTGGTATTTGGATCTGATGAACCATCAATACAGCCCCCAATTTCTTACCTGCTGAGAATGACATGGTCTCACAAAACATCCCGGGAGGCTAGATCCACCCCTAGACTCAGTCTCCTTATGTTTGACAGCGTGGATGCTGGCTGGCTGATGTACACCATAAGGTGTTCTCCTGAGGTTCAGAACATTCTGCTCTAAAGCAGAAAAGCCTCAACTAGAATGACTTCTAAAACCAAGTGGTGGTTTTCTGTTTGGACATCTGAGCACCAGCATCTCCCCTAACAACACCCATTTCAACAATACAGAACTATATACTATTACAGAAACATTCTGGGCTTTTTGTCAGCCCCATTTTGTCTACCTAGCAATAATATCTCTATTCTGGGGCTCTCTGTTAGCTCCATAAAGATCTACCTAGCAGTAAAATCTGCATGTCAGGCCACACTGTATTTTCTCACCCTACACTGGCTATATTCCTTACAGACTTTATTCATGCTTTTTCACCCAATTCAGGAGCTGCCCTGGGACCCTCACTCTTGGGATCTCAGTGTAGTATTAACAAGGTTGATTGCTCCCCCACTTTGAACCTTGTATACCACCTATCACTGAAGACTGCCTTTTTAGTAGCCATTACATCAGCTCAGGTAGCGGAGATTGTTTTTCATGGGGGGCTTCTCCTTATATACACAGTTTCATAAGGACAGGCTTACTCTGAGGCCTCATCCCAAGCTCCTGCCCAAAGTGGTTTTGGAATTCCATATGAACCAATTTATTAATCACCAAGTTTCCTTCCCCAAGCGTCACTCAATCCCCTGGGAAGCTAAACTTCATATGCTTGATTTAGTAAGGGCATTGTCATACTACCTTAACGAGACAACATCTTTCAGTAACACACCTAGCCAGTTTGTGATCTTTGCTGATAGGATTAAGGGTCAGGCAATAACCTCCCATTGATTATCAAAATGGGCCTTCACCTGTATAAGGACATATTACAAGGTAGACTAGATCCACCTAGCCACATTAGAGCTCATTCCACTACTGCTCAGGCAGCTTCTGCTGCCTTTGTTTGAAGAATGTACCTGTAACCAAATCTGCAATGCAGCTATGTGGTCCTTGCTCCACATAAACAACAAGGAGTCCAGTGGCACCTTAAAGACTAACAGATTTATTTGGCCATACGCTTTCATGGGTAAAAAAACCACTTCTTCAGATGCAAACTTGGGCATAAGCTTTTGTGGGTTTTTTACCCACGAAAGCGTATGCCCAAATAAATGTGTTAGTCTTTAAGGTGCCACTGGACTCCTCATTGTTTTTGTGGATATGGACTGATGTGGCTACACCTCTGATACTTTGTCCACACAATTTCAAGACACTGTTCTTTAGTAGAGGCTTCCAGATCTCATTCCTGTTTTGGTAGAGCTGTCCTGCAGTCATTCTTTATGTAGGATTCCTTGTACCTGTCTGTAAGCAAACAGACTGCTTGTTTTTGTTAGTCACCAAGAGGGGAATCCACAGGCCAATCGCTTGAAAAAGTTATTGTAACTGTTCTTTACTTACCCATAACTGATTCTTCAAGAGTAGTGCATCTGCATATTCACACTACACGTCCATCTTCACAAGGACTTAGCTGTTAGCAATAAGAAATGAGGCAGTTGTGGGCCTCACTGCCTCTTGTCACCTCAGCTCCTGAGCATTTGTTGCTGTGAATGGATACTTGTGTAGTCCCAGTGGGTGGTGTTTTTCTAGCAGGTTTTCGAAGGTTAGCTATACCAGGGGATTGGACCACATCCCACAAGTGATGAAAAGGCAAAACTCTCAAAGAACCACGGCTATTAATACATAATCTTTCCTTTATCCACTACATTATCTAGCAACAGTTCCATTCTTTTACTGACTTCCTCCTAAAAAGGGTATTTATAATGAGTCATTGTAAACATAAGCTGGGGCAACACCAAATGTCCTGCACTTGATCTGCAGTAACACTCCCATATGATATAATCGTGTACAGATCCAGTAAAACTTATGATCTGTGTTATACGAATATCTGTGAAGCCCAGAGCCCTAGTATATTTCTGTATATTACCAATTACCACCAGTCTGAAAAAAAAAATCTTAAAACTAGTTTAAAATTTCAATTTTTTTTTCTTCTGTAGAATGTTCTATTCTCAACTTTAGAAATGTGTAAACGTTTTTTGTGGTAATATATTTTTATATAGAAAATATTTAAATATTTGTAACATTTCTCCCCTATTCTTAACATGCAGGTGAAACCATCTCAGCTTGTTAATTATTTACAGCAGAAGAAAACTGAAGGCTACACTATCATAGGTGTGGAGCAAACTGCTAAAAGTTCTGACTTGACCGAATACTGCTTTCCAGAGAAATCCTTGTTATTGCTGGGGTAAGTTACAAACAAGCTGTATCTGTAGTTTCCATACTGTGGTCCATCAAGCCACCCTTCCTCGTAAGCAGCAGTTTAATGATTAGAAAATCAAGTTATGTTGGTGGAAGGAAAGAAGAGAGATGGTATATAACAGTATTTCTCTTCCACTTGGTATAAAAGATGTAAAATATAGAACCCCATGGATCAAATATCTTTGTCTTTAACGAGGGCTTTGTAACTCTGGTCTCCGTGGCTCACCTCAAGAATCACACCATTGCACTATTCCTTGGCTAGGGCTTCTTGATGGGACTTTAGAGCCCAATAATGCTAATTCATTTGCTCAGCCACAGAAATCACTGCAGAGCAAAGAGAGTGCCCTCATCTCTCATGAGCAGAATACAGTGGTAATGTAGAGCTTCATAGACGTTGCCTTTTCAGTGAGCTAAAGTTAAATCCAGTAATAAGTCTCTCACATGACAGTATAGTAATAAATGCCCTGAGTCTCTTTTGTAATGTGACAGCCTCTCTTTCACTCACCCTCCTTTTTCACACTTTTGTTTTCCTATGTTGCACACTTTGGTTAACCCATTTTATCTTCAGCATAGCTATGTGATGTTATTTTCAGTGACCTCATTCAGAAGGGGGTACAGTCTGTGTAAGCAGTACTTACTGAGGTGCTGCCACTGGAAATAGCAGACCTGGATGCCTATGACCAGTGTGGTAATATTTAAGATATTCACAAGTATTTAAGTGATTGGATATCCCCTAGCTGGCCCATCCATGGAAACCCAGAAATCTCTCCAGGATCAGACTTTCTATTTCTGCATAAAAGTAAAGAAATTGATACCTTGCTTTTTGTTGCTTTTATTTCTACATTAATGGGGAAATACTATGATCAGTAATTGTTATATGTGAACCACCCCTTCTATTGAGTATGCTATTATAATTCAGCATCTTCCATTTCTGAGTGATTTTAAGTTTTTGTGACAGGGCAACTAATAGCATTGGCTAAAGCTATAGGAAGAGATTAGTGCAACCTTTGCTACAGTTCTGTTAAACTTCAGTCTTGATCTGCAACATTTGTGTTATCAGCAGGAATTCTAGTTTTCCCTGATAAAAAAAACCAAACTTCTCTGATTTAAAAAAACCCATAAAAATCCACACTTTTCTGTGATTAAAATGAAATGCTGAACTTTAGCTTTCCCTAACCACACTATCTGTATATAGGTATCAGGTGAACACAATGTTTTATTAATATATTTACATTTGCAAACAAATTCTAAGCTTACCATCAATGTGAAATTTGTCCTAGCCAAACTCAGTGACTTGATCTTTAGGGATGATTTTTAAAGTTTTTGGCATCTTTTCATAACTTTAATTACATCTGGAGGCTGAAGTGAAATTTGAGATGCATTAAAACATGAACTCCTATAGGCCACTGAGTAACCTCTGTATGCAAGAAGCAGTTGATTGGGGTATGTTTAGCTATGTAAATTTAAAGCCCATTCAAAAATCAACTATAAGAGTGGAGAGGTTGCATACACTGAATAAGTGATACTGGTACTTTCAATAAAATTTAGTTAAAATAAAAACATATATTAACTATTTTCACAAAATGTAAAAACTGAAGATTCTCTGTAAAAATGCAAATTCCATGTTTTCCCGTGGCAAAAAGATTAAACAAGGATCCCTGCATAGTCTCATGTTTAAGATGTGGAAAACATCTATTAGGATAAGACCGTTTGGTTCATTTTGGTTGTGACTTAACCAAAATATAAATCTGAGTTTTTCTTAAAGCAAAAAGATAGTGGACTAAACTACTACACTGTCTAGTTTCCGTTATCTTCAGTGTTTCTGTAACATTTGCTGTTGAAGCAAGACACTAGTTCTAGTATTTTGTAAGTAAGTTTTCGATTACAATGCTATGGAATTTTTAGGTTTTCTTTTTTTGTGCTCATCAGTTATACGTATGAAGAAGTAAGCATCAACTGCATGGATAAGAAACTTATCCCATGATGGGTGGAGCTGGCAGCAAGTAGTGTTGTGAGTGGTGTTTGCTACTGAAGCTCATTTCTTGTTTTTTTCTGTTGTGGGACACTCAGGTTTCTCCAGACAGGTGCATATTGGAGACAGCATGAAGTGATATTTCTTCTATTTCTTCTTTTCTGGGTAAAAGACTTACATCTTTTTAATTTCCTCCTTATTAGAAATGAACATGAGGGAATCCCAGCAAACCTGATTCAGCATCTGGATGTTTGTGTGGAAATTCCTCAGCAGGGTATCATTCGATCACTGAATGTTCATGTAAGTGGAGCTCTGCTGATTTGGGAGTATACAAGGCAACAACTAATCAAGCAAAAACAACTGAAATAACTGCAGGAGTCTTGTGCCTTATTTGTAATGCAGCTGGATGGCTTTTTATGGTGCTGTAAAATATGTTTTTAAACACATGGAATAATTACAGACTCAGGGTGAATGACGATGTTTTTAAATTTTGCATGTCATACAATGGTGGTGTGTAGTACAAAAATTGTTTTTAAATTCCTTAACGTATTATCTGATTATATACAATTGTTTTATTGGTAATAAATAGTCATGTTTGTATTGCTTACATATGTATAGTTCTCTTATTGCAGTGGAAGCAACCAGAGTTAATAGACTCTTCTCCCCTTGAACACACAATTCAGTGACATTTAACTGTTTCATACAGTGTACTTCAAAATGTAGGGTTTTTACAATAGCAGTTGTTCGGATCACAACAGCTGTAGTTGAGGTTAAAATGGTTTTAATTTGATCGCCCATACTCACACCTAACACCCTTGTGTAGTCTGTGGTAAGATGCTTTGTTTTCTGCAGCATCTAGGTACAGCAGACCTGAAATTCTGCAGCTGTCTTAGGTGAATTTAAAAACTGACATTAAGTATGAAATATCTATTATTATTCCTTCATGATGGTCATTTTCATATTAAATTCAGTTTTTTACACTCCCCCTAAATTTTCAACATACTGCAGATTTTGAATTGATAACATTTTTAGAAGTGAAGCTGGAAGTTTTGGCAGAGGACCAGTTAGGGTCTTTTACATCAGGAAATGAGGAGGTGGTTTAGGAGTATGGGATAAATCATGTCTATAAATGTTAGTGAACCCATTTTTAAAACCCAGGTTTTAAACACCTAAACAATGTTTGCTGATCCCAGTAAACTCTATGCTTGGTAATTTATTAGGGTGAATTGTTCAGTGTAGGGCCCTGTCCTAATACACAACACTTTCTTAAGCCTTTTTCACTGACAATTTGGAAAATTCCATTTTTAAAGCAGCTGCTATTTTGCCTAAGGACTACCTCACGTAAAACAAACCTTTACTAAAGCAAATCCATTGTGAATAATACAGGAGTTGGTTATATCATTGCCACCAAATTATACAAACAAGGACATAAGAAATCATACCTGTAGCATTGTATTTTTCAAATATTTTGGTGACATACTTAATGACTGAGAAACTGTTCATCTACATTAGTGGCATAAGAATCTCAACTATAATTGTGCGGATATTTATAAAAATACATAAATGAAAACCAGCTACATAAGAAATGAGATACAGTGGTTATTTATACCTCTTGATCTTTATCTAAAACATGGCCATACAGTAGGACAGCAGAAATTAATTGATTCACAAAATTTTCAAAGAAATAGCATAGAGTGTACCTGCTCACTTACACTGACACATTATCTTCATAGAGAAGGGGGGAAGATGCAGGAGCTTTTTAGAAAAGTTAGTTCACGTGCATTGAAAAACTTGTCAAGTTTGAAAACAGTTTAATATTCTCCCAAAAATATAAATGTATAGTTCAGTGCATTAATTTCTGGGAAACACTGCTTTTCATCCTAGTTACACAATAAAAAAATTCAGGTATAGGAAAAATTATATACCATATTTCTTTGATATACACTCTTACAGACAGTCAGTCTTTTTCATTTAATTACTGTTCTCCCACAAAAGTGAGACATTGCAACAAGGAAAGCAGCATGAATTTCTAGAGATACAGTGTAAGTTACCAGTTACTTTTAACTCAAGGAGTTCTCCTTGCATTTCAGTACTTCTCTTCCATAAGATTATTCTTTCATTGATTGTGTTTCATAAATTGATGCGTAGCTATGACTTTTCAGTAGTCCCAGGAAATTCTCCTGCTTGAAGCTGTTCTTTGTATTTTAAAAAGTCTCTTCTTTTGTCAAAGTATTTTACCTGTTTTAAAAAGAGATCACTTTATGTTCATCAAAGCAAACTGGTGTAGTATGGGACTCCAACATGAAAAGTTCTTATTCACACATCATCTAACGGGATTACGGAAAGAACAGTCTTCGATCACATACACACTTGACCAGATTGATACTGAAGTTGGGTATGTTAATGGTTTAGAATGTGAACTCCGTCACTGGAGCAGAAAAAATGGGATGTAGCACATTGTAATATTGGTCTCAAAGTGCCATGCAATTGCAAGCCCTGCCACTATTACATGAGCGTTCTCCCCTTGAGATCTGTGTTTTCACTTCTGCGATATTATCCATTAATTTCCCTGTTTCTGGGAGTTGACAGGACGTTTCCCAAATACCTTTCCAGTGGTATAGCAACATAACTTAGATAGAGTGAAATCTACTTCACCAATTATCTGGCTAGGTAGTCTTCTGGATTTAATACTCATTGTTTTGTTTTTTCAGTGTACTACTCCATGAAACAAATACCCAATCTTTAAGAGGATCTACAGCAGTAACGCGTTGCTCGCTGTGCAGCAGAAGTTAACTATTTGTAGAGCATTGCTTACATTTGTGTTTATGCCAGTGTACAAATATTCTGGATAGTTACATAACTGGAAAAATTAAAGGGAAGCAGTGTCAAACGAAAAAACAAAATATTACTGTAAGGTATTAAGGCATTATGAATAATGTAGATTGTGGCATTACTTGAGAATGCTTATATGAATTAATTTGCAGAAGAAATTCATTTTTGATACAACACAACTGTCAGGTTGCATCTTATGACTGGTGAAAAAACTACTAGCACTCACCCATTGTTGTGGACACCTAGATTCAAAAGAACATCTAAGCTTCTGACACCTAGATGCATCTTCCATATTTTCATCTAAGCATTTCCAGTATTCATCCCTGGCTCCCCAGCAAGCCTTCCTTTCCTCCATTGATGGTGCTGACATTTTTATTACTGGCAAAATAAAATAAAATTGTAAATGTCTTGTCCCTGATAAACACTTTGATCTGCCTATTGCCTCAAGTTTATTCACACACAAATGTTGCACTGGTTAGTGAAAAAGGTCCAAGAACTGGCAAGATGTGAGACTTCATTTGTAATGGCTTCAATAACCCTGAGTGTGCCACTTGATTTTGTCCCACAGTTAACTGGAGAGCTAAATAAAATGAATCATATTGCTGATATGCAGATGCTGTACGTCTGAGAAGCTTAACCATACAAGAAGTTATAGCCACCAAAATTTAATTTTAGAAAGAGGGCAGGTGCTTCACATCAGCCGGCTTCTACTTACAGGAACCAGAAAGGGTCTGCACTTTAACTGAATACCAGCGCAAATTACAAATCAGGGCATATGCTCCCTTTTAAATAGCAATAGGAAACACCAAACCACACTTTAAATCAGTCTAGTGACATGACAAACTGCATTAATCCTCTCCCCCCCCCCCCACGCCCCCCTTTCCTGGCCCCTGGTACATGTTACAGTTTAATAACAGGAATCTGAAGTTATTTCCGCAGGCCCCAAACTGACAGACACTCTGATCGGGGGGTGAAAAGGAGGCGCCTGCACAGCGAAACCACCACTCCCGTGAGAGAGCGGCTGAAGTCAGCCCACCCCTCTGGGGGAGCAGTAGGGAAACCGGGGCTCGGAGCGTCTCCCTGGCCCCACGAGGCGGATTAACCCCCCGGCACACAGAACCCCCCCCGCGTTGCGACAGGAGAACTCAGAGAGGGGCCGGCCACGGCCCCGCCGCGCGCACGGGTTCGGGGCAAGCCCCGCGCCCGGCCCCGTCTCCTCCGGCAGAGCCGGAAGGGGGGATTCTGGCGTCTGTCCCCCGGCACCTGACTCACTCACCCGCCCCCGCCGCGTCCCTCCAGCGTCCGCCCAGCTGAGGCCGTGACCCCGACCCGGACCGGATACAGATCCAGAGAGCCGGAAGTGACGGTAGCAAAGACAACACCTGGAGGGGACCGAGATGGCGCGTGCGCAAGGCTGGGGGGCGCGGGGCTGCCGTTTCCGCGTTGCTTGGAGACACGCCCGGGCCTAGTAGCGTCACCTCTTCCTGTCACTCTCGCTCCCGGCTGCAGCGTTGGGCAGGGGGCGCTGAGGTCCCGCGGGGGCTGCTGGGGCCCGGGGCGGGGTGGGAGCGGACCCGTCTGGCCCAGGCACAGATATCCTGGTTCTTAGGCGAAGGGGCGGGGGCGGAGCCGGAGCCAGGTTGGCGCTGCGGGCTCCCCAGCCGTCAGGCCGGGCGCTGGGGTCCGGCAAAGCCCCGCTCGCTGGTGCACAGCCGAGTCCTGGCCTCGGGCTGCAGCCCCGGGGGGAGGTTGCACCTGGCTGGGCTGAAGTGTGAATCCTGAACGTGGCTTTTTGTTGCTCCCGATCGACTCCTCTCAGGCTGCTCGGCTGGCACCATTGACACACGGCGCAACACCCGGCCCTGCCAGTGCTGAGCCCGGCGCGTGTCGCCGCTTCCTGGGCCGAGGCTGGTCTTTGGTCTCTCCCAGTCAACGCTGCTGGGGCGCGGGATTCAGGAGGCAGCCAAGCACGGGCATGTGGAGGAGACGTGATAGGAGCACAGGTACTAGTATGTAGGTTTACTGTCGCAACCCGGTTACCTCTCAGGACATACTGACGAGCTGGAGAGAGCTAGAATGACACACCTGCGACCAGTGTCCAAACGAGGGGTGTTCCCCTCTGTTCTGAAGTGTGGAGGCAGATGGATAACTAGGGCCCTACCAAATTCACAGTCCATTTTGGTAAATGTCATGGTCATGGTATTTTAAAAATCTTGAATTTCACGGTTTTGGATATTTAAATCTTAAATTTCATGGTGGTGTAACTGTACGGGTCCGGACCCAAAAGAGGGCCATAGGGGAGGGTCGAAAGGCTATTATAGGAGGGTCATGGTATTGCTGCCCTTACTTCTGCACTCCCTTCAGAGCTGGGTGGCCGGAGGGTGGCAGCTGCTGGCCAGGAACTCAGCTGTGAAGGCAGTGCTGACACCAGCAGCAGTGGAGAAGTGAGGATGGCAATACCGTACCATGCCATCCTTACTTCTGTGCTGCTGCCGGCAGAGGCACTGCCTTTAAAGCTTGGGCGGTCAGAGAGCTGCAGCTGCTGGCCAGGTGCCCACCTCTGAAGCCAGCACTGCCACCAACATTAGTGAAGAAGTAAGGGTGGCAGTACCATACCATGTCACCCTTCTGCACTGCTGCAGGCAACAGCGCAGGCTTCTGGGATAGGTGCCCAGCAGCCACTGCTCTCCGGCAGCCCAGCTCTTCAAGCAGCATGGAAGTAAGGGTGGCAATACCATGACCCCCCTACAATAGCCAGATCTCACAGGGGAGACCAGCTTTCATGGTTTGTGACATGTTTTTCATGGCCATGAATTTGGCAGTGCCCTACCAATAAATGTGGCTGTTTGTAGGGCCTAGGAACCACCCCTTCCTGGACTTTTCTACCACCACACATACATGGGCAGTGGACCAAGAGCCTCTGCTTCTGACAGAGCTTTGGGGAGTTTTTCTAAGTCCCCTACCACCACCACCTTCCCCTTCCGAAAAGGAAAAGACATTTTTACTTATTGAAAGCAAAATATAGTAACTCCTTGCTTAACATTGTAGTTACATTCTTGAAAAATACGACTTTGAGCAAAACAATGTTAAGTGAATCCAGTTTCCCTAAAGAATTAATGTAAATGGGGGGTTAGGTTCCGGGGAAAATTCTTCTGCCAGACAGAAGACATTATATACATATACTGCATAAGTTTTAAACAAACAATTTAATACTGTACTCAGCAATGATGATTGTGAAGCTTAGTTGAGGTGGTGGAGTCAGAGGGTGAAAGAGGGTGGATCATCCAGCTGCTCCTCTTGCTGTTCTTTCCAAAGTGCCTGGGGTTGGGGGGGTTCTTAACCCCTGGCTCTGCCAAGGCCTGCCCCGCACTTCACCCCTTCCCCCAAGGCCCCACCCCCACCCTGCTTCTTCCTGCCTGCACTCCACCCCCACCCCATCTCTTTCCACCCAAGTGCGGTGCCTCCTTGCTCCTACCCCTTCCCCTCCCAGACCATCCTGAACGTCGCGAAACAGCTGATTGCTGTGGGTGGGAGGTGTGGGGAGGGAGGGGTGAGTTGCTGATCTGTGAGGCTGCTGGTGGGCTGGAGGCGCTGGGTGGGTGGAGGGGAGCTGATAGGGGTGCTGCTGGCCTATCCTGGTTTCAAGCCCCCATAGCCAAACAACGTTATAAGCAAACATTGCACAACTTTAAATGAGTATGTTCTCTAATAGATCAACAATGAAACAACGTTAACCGGGACAACATTAAGTGAGGAGTTACTGTACCCAATATTCCTGGGCTCCTTCTGACCAGGGGGTTTCTTGGAGCTCGCCCTTCCTGAACCTGTTCATCTCCCATGCAGAAGTGGGGATTATTGCTTGGACAGACCTGTCCCCCGGCCCCAACTCAGGCCATGTCTGACGGGGACAAGAAAAAACAACCCAAATATCTCCCCTGCTCCTCCCCACTCCACCTGGGGCCACATGGCACAGCCGCTGTTCCTCAGTCACAGTGAAAGATGACCCAGAGGTAAAGAGGAGGATTAGGTCCCTCAACTGCCCTTTCCACACTCGGGCTGGTGGTGGCTGCAGTCATAGAGCCTCAGGCTGCAACAGTGGTGCCCATCCTCTAACTTCTGCCCAACATGCTCAGTTCCACTGGTCTCAAGGGCTGTGGTTTAAGTGACAAAAAATGGCCGCTGACTGCAGACAGCAGACTCCTAGAAGGTGTAGCACATAGTAAGCAATATCATAATTATGTAGAAACATACACTGTAGAATATATGAATTCTGATGTATATGCTTACACATTAGTACTGCTTTGTATGGTGCTCAAAAACCTGGTCACAACTATGATCTATATGTTCTAGCAGGTTTTAAGTTGTTTCAGTCTGTGACAGTCAGTTTTAATTCTTTGTGCTTCTGTTTGTAATACTTGTGACGCTGTATGGTATGGAATATGTGGGACACTTTATGATATTGTTGATAACAATATTATAAAAGCGTGATGAATCGTTCCAGGTATGCCGAGTGAGGTATCTGTGAAAATGTTATAATTTGCCGAGCATGATAATCTTGTTTATATGTTTGTATCACCTTGTATTATAAGCTATAGATATGTATGGTATATCTATGTTTCCAAACTTGTGCTATGTTTCTCGGTGACATCCTAGACCGATTGGCATCAGCAGTAAGCCTGCTTGATGGCCCATCAAGGGTCGTCAGCGGTACAATGAACCCATTGAAAGGAGCCAGGGAATACACCTTATGAGTCAGCATGACTTGTAGGGGCATGGCTATGGACCGAAAACTCAAAGCCTTTTCCATGCCCATGTGTTGTAAAGTTTGTGTTTGGGACACAGGAAGTACAAGCCACATGGCAAGAGAAATGTAAAGGGCAGCTGCATCATCTCCATTTTGTATTTGATCCTGTATCTTACTTCTGGAGTAACTTTTCTACAAACTGAAGCTCTGAACAAAGGACTGAATGACCCATCCAAGCAGTGGACGTGTTCCAGAGGGACTTTCAAGTCAGCAGACTCACCAGTATTGCTAAGAACCTGATAGGTGGACTTTGAAGTCTATGTTGTATCTGAGTGCTTTACTATTTAACAATTATCTTCTTGTTCTTTCTTTTTTTCTTTATAATAAACCTTTAGTTTTACATACTAAAGGATTGGCTGGCAGCGTGATATTTTGGGTAAGATCCAACCTATATTGACCTGGCAATGTGGCTGGCCCTTTCAGGTGCAGAAGAACATTTTGTATAGTGAGCAGAGTGTTTTAAATCACTTCTCACTGTACTGGACCTGCATGCTGATTAGGAGCAAGAAAACTGGAATGCAGTAAAAGGGGGCTGTGTGATTTTTTTTTAAACTTCTTGATAACCAGTGTGAGAGATCAAAAGTACAGTCTGTGGCTGGTAGGTGAGTTTAACTTTAGTGTTAACCACCAGTTTTGTGAGTATTTGCTCTCCCTTTTGCAGCCTGCCCTGACCTTTGCATGTTCAGTGAGGGCTCCGTCAGGCATCCCAGGTCACACTCAGTAGTTGTTGCATATCAGTATAGAACTTCATTTTGCCAACTTTTTTCCCACTTGTATTTTCAGTGGAGTAAAAATTTACATAGCTCCTTAAATTTCCTTCCTTTACATATGCACCAATATCATTGATTTTTCTCATCTACAGGGAATCAGTGAATTTTTAAAGGGAGAATATTGAAAACCTGGAGGATATTAAGTTAAAAAACGGTTAAAGTAGGTCACAGGATGTCATTTTCATTTAAATGTTTCTATGTGATATTGGAGGGTTGTTTTGTTTTTGTTGTTGCACAAGATGAATACAGAACATTTTATGTTCCTGTTCGTCTGTGTTTCTGTTGTCTTCATCTAGTCTGCAAAATGTATCCAGAGTGAAGAACAGGAGAAGGAAGTCCCTGTCTGTGTGGGGGTTTGAATGCTTATAGCAGTTGGGAAGGGAGTTTGATTGACAGCTCTGGAGACCTGTGCTTATAAATAGGACTGGTAGGGCACTGCCAGGGGCAGCGAGCTTCCACCATGAGGCCCTGCCACTATAACTTAACCCTGAGCTGAAAGGAACCATCTCCGAATGTAGCAGAATAGTTTGGGTTCCTACTTTGCTATGACTGTTCACTACAGTGCCAATTAATAACAACTGGGGAAGTGGTTTTTGTGTGCTGGTGCCTATGTGAATTGTGAATTGCAGCTTGACTGAGCCCACCAGCTCGTTTCACATAGACCTCCCCAGCAGCCTTCAAATAATTACCACAAATATCTTTTGTCATTACTGATATCTGGGTGGGTTTAAACCAGTGACCGGTGCAAAACAAGAATGAATAAACAGTATTTTTTTAGTATGATGAGAACTTACCCTTAGCACCTTTATAGGGTAATACATCTAGTTTAAGATCTGGTTATTGGGGTGACTGGTCAGCTCAGCTTGAAAACACAATCACAGTGGAAATACTAGAGAGAAATACAGAATAGTAAATCCTATTTAATGGTTTTATTTCTGGCTTGGGAATAAGCTAGCAGAGTTCCATGTTTGTACCCAGAAGAATCATGGCTTTCATTTTATAGACCAGAAGCCTATAAACTCTAAACATTTTTGCTGTTTACTGGTGGCAGCCTAAAAAGCAGTGGAGTTTGTTTCCATGGGAACCCACAGAGCTGCAATTTTGAACAGTCTGGAATTTTGACAGCAAGAGACAGGTTTGTAAGAGGGGCCTGATCCTGCGAGATACTGAGCACTTGCAGCTCCGAATGATGTGAGTGGGAGCTGGTCGGTGTCTAGCACTCCTCAGCACCACACCTTAAAAGCAGAGTCTAAGATTTACAAGTACAGCATTACATTTCTGCACTGGGGACACTTGATGCTAGAGTCACAAAAGGACTTAGGTGCCTAACTACCACTTTAGGCACCTAAATCCCAGAATCAGGCCCCACTGGGATTCACAAAACGCTTGCTCGGCTGCCACCAAATGCTATAGGAACCTAAACTCACTTTACACCTATGGTTTTGCAGTTAAAGTTCCCTAGGCATCTACGTTTCTGTCTCTGAGCATGCTCATTGCTGCCCAATACCAGGCATCTGGATGCATAAACCCCAGAGCGATGCACGAACCATGAGAAGATAGGCATTCTTCTGCCTAACTCAGCTGTAGGACTTGATCTGATAAGCATGCTCTGAGTTTGAGCCCTACAGGTGAGTTTACACAAAATGCCAAGGACAGGGAGGAGGTCGTGCCTCATAAGCTTTAGCCCAGCAGTTAGGGTACTCATTAGGGTATCCCTAATTCTCATCCCCTTTCCCCCTGAGGAGAAGGGATTTAAACAGAGGTCTGCTACCTCACAGGTGAGTACTCTAATATTACACTTGGCTACAGGGGAGTCTGATGTGGGCCTTTCTCAGTTTCTCCTGTTGAATCATAGAAATGTAGGGCTGGGAGGTACCCTGAAAGGTCATCAAGTCCAGCCCCCAGGCTGAGGCAGGACCACCTAAACCTAGATCATCCCTAGCAGGTGTTTCTCCAACCTGTTCTTACAAACCTCGAATGATGGGGATTCCATACTCTCCCTTGGAAGCCTATTCCAGAACTTAACTGAACGAATCTGAAACTTAACATCACCTTCTTTCCTGTTTGCATAAACTTTGCTTTGAGGGGTAATCCTGTAGCCAGACAGACAGCCCCCCCTCTCAGACCAGCATTGCTGGAAACACAAGGGAGCCAAAACAACAGGGCACTTAACATCAATTCCAGCACAGCCTTTGAAGCTGTGAGAAGCACAGGTGTGCTGCTCCAATGTGCCTCTGGGAACATATACAACGATTAGGCTCCCAGCAGACAGAGAAGCTGTGACAGACGTGGCTCTTAGCCCCTACTAAATAGCGTGATGCACACACCCCAACCTCCTAGGTGGGAAAATATTTACCCTAATAAAAGGAATGTCCAGTAGTCGACACTTATTGTTTCTCTCCCTTGCAAGTGTAAACTACTCTTGCGAGAGCTGGCGTTGCCCAGACAGACCAGCCCCAATTTGGCATAAGAAAGGAGAAAGAGAATAAAGGAGTACAGAGGTATAAGTACGGGACCTACAGCACCATGATTTTTGAGTGCTTTTCACTATCTATCTGCTGGTCAGATAAGTGACAGCCTCCCAAGGCTTCTGCAGCTAAGAGGGTCCCTAAGCCTTGCCCCTTATTTGTCTTTCCGTGGAATTGAGTGACCGATCCTGGCTTGGCACTGCTGGAATCGAGAGATGCAAGGAGGGTAAGAAGCACCCACACCTGATCTCCTATCTTTTGTGTACACATATTTTGAAATAGAGCTCTATGCTTTGTTTTCTTTCTTTGGGATTGTGGCTTCAGTTTTGTAACTTGTTTGTGTGTGTAACATCTCTACATTTAAATAAGTAGGCACTAGCAATTTTGTAACCACATGATTAGAATCTAGTTTAATAAATTTTGGTAACCATTTGTGCATAAGCCTGACTTGTTTCTCTGGTTTACTGTAAAGCAGCCAACATAATTAAAGAACCTCAGCCGTTTTGGCTATAAAGCCTGGCCATTAGGTGAGAGTACTAAGAGCCTAGCGTTGAGTTGTGCCGCCTCCACGGGGCAAACTCTTGGGGCCCCTGTCAGTCAATCCTGACTGCCCACTGCGAAGGAGCTCTGAGTTCTAGCAGTTAAAGTCACGGGTGTGGAGAGGCTCTTAGTGCTGCCATTGGGGCACCTGTCAGTCAGTGTTGACTGCCCACTGCGAAGGAGCTCTGAGCTCTAGCGGTTAAAGTCACGGGTGTTTAGGACCTTGGAGCATCCGTCAGCCTAGCCCGGGCTGCCCGCCGCGAAGGGGCAGTGCGTGCTAGCGGTTAAAGTCACGGATGGTATAAAACGGGCATAGCTGGCACCTCACCAAACATCCTTGGCCATCGGCTAACAAATCCTCAGAAGAATCCACTTCAAAGGGGGACTGTACTATAAAAGTGAGGGGGAAAAACACTCCATATATTCTCTCTTTCTATCACTCTCGCTCGCTCTTTCACCTAAGAAGACAAAGGATCCAGCCCTTTGGACTGTGAGGGCAGCACCTGACTTGAGAATTTGGTGAGCTGGAACATGTGGTAAGGGATTTTACCCTGAACCAGTCTAGTTTGTTTAGTTACTAGAAAGCATTTTATCTTTATTTCTTTTGTAACTATTTCTGACTTTAATACCTTATACTTGTATTCACTCAAAATCTATCTCTTTGTAGTTAAATAAATTTGTTTAATTCTTTAATCAAAACTAATCTAGTGCTGTGTTTAAACAGAATTATTTGGTAACACCAGTTAAAGTAGCGAACTGCTGTACATTGATCCCTTACAGGGGCAACAGACCGCTAACATCTGAACTGTCCAGGAGAGGGCTGGACACTGCAGAACACACATTTTGGGGGAAAATCCGGGACTGGGAGTATGTGGTAATCAAGGCTGGTGTGTTGCCGACAGTCTGTTAGAGTCAGAATTGCTGTACCAGGATTGCAGCTATACACAGACACTCAGTGTGCGACCTGCATGCTGTTTGTGTGTGGCTAAGACTGGGGTTTATATCAGCAAGGCATTGTGAGGCATCCAAGGTTGCGGGGCAGATGATGATACCACCTCTCGCTAGTCTGTATTGCACCCCATCTGGGAGGTGAGAGAGCCAGGATCCAGTCCCCCTACTCCACTTCAAATTATTTATCCACAGTGCAACAGCTTCGGGGCTTGAACTAGGGCTTGCCCGCATCCCAGGTGGGTATTCTAACCACAGTGTTAAAAGGTCACTCATAAACTTTACTCTTTATTGTAAATGTAAGGGAGTTGTGACCTTTTTTTACTTCAGCTAAGGACTCACCAATCTGAAAAGGTTAAGAAACACTGACCCAGAGATATCCGTGCACCTCAAAACGGCCAAGCCAGGAACTTTATCTACAGCCATTTATTTGGCCTCCAAGATTGAGATGGCTGAGGACTTGGATCACCTCCTGCCCCCCAAAAAGCTATGCCCCATGGTAAAGCTTTTCTAGTCTACCAATACAACCAAGTTATGGATTGCAGCTATGAAGCAGTTGTCCCTTGACACAGATTCTTCATAGTTAAGATTTGTATCATGGACAAGCAAGAACTGTAATTTAACCATATCTTTTTAATTGAGCTAAATCGTGGCAACGCTGGTGGACATGGCTCAGCATTCACATCGCACTCCCTGTCAGCACCCGGCCCAAGCCAGGGAAGCTAATGATCCTAGCAGCAGACAAAATTCAATGATGAATCCTGGTCATGTGCTACCTGAGGCATGTTGCGCATACGCTAAGAAGATGATGGCAATGCTGCTGTCACTGGGTGAAGGGAAAACCATGTTGTAACCTTGTAACCTCTGACTCAGTTGTGTTTGTAGATGGGCTGTGAAGTATGAAATTAGATAACCTCAGATTTTTTTCTTCCAGAAACACAGATAATTTGGTTAAAACGTTGGAGTCCTCTCAACAGGACTTTAGTAGAGGGTTATATATATATATACATATATATATATGTATAATTATGTATAATTAGACCACCACCCCAACTTTCAAAACCTGGGCAAGTTAGAACATGCTTAGCTGGAAGAGCTTAAAAAAACAATTATGCTAGAAGTATAACAGACTGTTTGCTCCAACGTTACTCAGAGCAGCTGGGAAACTAGATTACATGCAGGAAGCAGGCCTGTAAATCAAAGATATTAAATCAAATGTAATGGTGCTGCCACGTTAGCATTAAAAAAGATCTCAAGTAATTGAGTTCAGCAGCAAAAATAAATAAATAAAATTCAGAACCAGGTAATGCAAACTTTTTTGTTTAACGCTGTGTTTAATTTGAATGTTTATGGTAAACAAGACACAAAACAGACCGTGTTTTTCTGAAAACTGCATCCTGTTAACACGTGAGATTGCTGCTGGATAACGTTCAGTATGGTTTGTTGCCTCACTGTTGAGTGTGGCCTAAGAGAAAGAAATTGGGAATGAGTCCATAGAGAGGACCAAGGGCATGGGCTTAGCAGTCCTTGGAGAACCCTTTAAGCCGGCAAAACGGGGAAGAAGGCTTGAGTGATTTTTTTTTTTTTTAAATTTCATTTGGAGTTCCCTTTGTGACTAAAAACAAACCCCAAGGTGGGGATAAGATTTGACCCACTACAACTTGCATGGTTTGTGTGTGGAGCAAGGTGGGGGAAAACTGCCTCCTGCACATTTCCTAATACATGCTTTGACGCAATCCATATTCTAAACTCTTGCAATTTTATTTAAACATGCAGTGATAGCTGGACTATTTTTTGTAAGCCACAGTAGTGTGGTACTGTTTATTGACTAGTGTTTATAAAGGAATTTCAGATCCTCTGATGGAAAACACTATAAAAATGCAAAGTATTTATTACGATTATTATTGAAAGGGGTGATGTAAATGTAGGATATTATTAGTGCCTATTGAATAGCAGAGAATGTTTTTCAAACATTTTTAATTGAATTCAGAAGTAAATTTTGATTGAACCATGTTTGACTCTTTTATGATCAAACATTTGAGAATTAAAGTTTTACTAGCATGAACATTATAGAAAAGTGAATTTCAGGTTCAACTACAGGACTATTTGCTGATAGCAAATAGCAAATTGTATTCTGAATTTTCAAATTCACAGTTTGTGATGTATTGGTCAGTTACTTTGGTCATCCAATCAAGGAACAGAAACAGTACCATGTGACTTTATGGGTAGTTTATCAGCACAATAGAAACTGCACAGTTTGGATATTTGTGATGAACTGTTTTTAGTGAACTCCAGACCATGAATTATTCACTGTAAAAATTTGCAAATAATTTTGTAGAATGAGCACACTGGGGAATTTTGCAATCTGTTTGTAGAAAATTCATGAACAGAAAAAAAGGCTTAATTTGTCTAATACTTAAGTTATTTTAAATTATTCATTCAGCTCTAATTATGATTGTGATAATTTTCTTGCCGCTGCTGTAAGAATTCTAAGCATGCCTCTCTTGTCTTTTACTTTGGAGAAAATGTGCCCATAACATAAGAAAGAGAATTACTCATATCAAACTCGTATTAAACCAGAAAGACAGAAATCCTGGCTGATCCCAGACGATTTGTGAGATGAGCCAACTGTGAACAATCAAAGCTTTTGGGGTTCATTTGCTTGTAGTGATTACTGCTGTGTGAAAGAAACGGGTAATCATCTTCCAAGAATGTCCCAGAATGTCTTGAGGTGAAGTGTTTGGGGATTTACATAGTATTCCAGATCTATGATCAGCTGATGCCTGTTGTTGACTGGAATGTATAATACATGCACATTATTATAACCTGTAAATTCTCTGGTTTCCAGTTAACATCTTATAGTACAGAAGTGTTACATCTCTTGCCTAGTAGACTATTTATCCTACATTCCGCTGAACTATTTCTGACAGAGACAGCACTTTGTACCAGAATGATTTGTCTTCCTATATGTTTGGAAAGAAATATTATGATACTACTGTAATATGAATAATTATGAAAACATTGCTCATTATTCCATAGTTAAGGCTTCAGCTTTGTACTCATATCCAGGGTTCCGCCATTCCAGATTATAACACTTACTCTCTGAGCACAGAATTTTCTGAGAATTTACAAGTAAATCTATTAAATAGCTCGTTAAAATTAATTTTAAAATTGGTCCTTTAAGAAATTTAGCCCTGGTGTCGAACCACTTTGTGTGTGCATCTTGAATGATCATGATAACAGAATAATGCAGACTCATTACTTCCCATATAGTTAAAGTGCACTGAGATATGCATGGGCTACATTTGAAGAATTCTTTTAGGTTTAACAGTCACTTTCTATCATTATTTTTCACAACTGAAAGTGTCTCCTTTAGCAAAAGCTGATGAATAATAGTCTATTACAGAGAATTCAACCAAGAACTGCCCACTTTCAAAATGGCTGACTTCACCAGTGTTCTCAGTGGGACTGAAGCCACAGCGGCTCACACTAGCAGCTGTTGTTCTTAGAGGGCTTGAATGTCTCTGCTCCTGACAGCAGGGACACTCCTATCTTCTCTGAGGACAATTTGGCTTCTCCCACATGAGAACAGTGTGACATGGTGGTCATTTTGGAAGAGGACAGTTTTTTATGAGTTTCTTGGAAGATCCTATTTTTCTGCTGCTTCTGACAGAAACTATGTGTTGTGAAAAATCATGCCAAAAATGACTATTAATCCTAAATATTTCTTTTTAAAAACCACCAGTTGCACCACAGCTATTCAACAGAGAAGGTAGGAAGTGGAACCTAACGGTGTACGTAGGTTGGGGCATGAGAGAGATGGAATTTGGAGTGTATGTGTAGGGTTAAATAGAGAGATTACTAGTATGATCAGAGGAATGGAAAACCTGCCTTTTGAGAGGAGACTTAAGGAGCTTGGCTTGTTTTAGCCCACCAAAATGAAGGCTGAGGGGACAGATGATTGCTCTTGTTAAAAACATCAGCGGGATGAACACCAGGAAGGGGGAGGAATTATTTAGGTTGAGGGTCAGTGTTTGCACAAGAACAAATGGATATAGACTGGCCATCAACAAGTTTAGTCTTGAAATTAGATGACATTTTCTAACCATCTGAGGAGTGAAGCTCCAGAACAGCCTTCCAAAGGGGGTAGTGTGGGCAAAAAGCTAACTGGTTTCAAGACTGGGCTTGAAATATTTATGGAGAGGATGGTATGATGGTACTACCTACAGTGGCATATGGCCCATCAGCAACTGCTTTTAGCAAATTTCTCCCAACACAGGTGATGGGACAGTAGATGAGGAGGCCTCTGAGTTACTACAGAGAATTCTTTCCCAGGTGTCTGACAGGTTGGTCGTGCCCACATGCTCAACTGATCACCATATTTGCAGTCGCAAAAGAATTTTTCCCCAGGTCAGACTGGCAGAGACCTTGGGATCTTTTAAGAGGAATTTGAGACCCGGAGGGAGGGGAACATTTTAGTTGTTTCCCACTGCTTGGCAAAACAAAGCAGCTGTAAACACAGTTTAACTGGCCCATATTTTATGGCTGTTTTGTGCTGCTCCAGAATGAGGTACATCAACCAGAGTGCACTGCTGAACATGGCCATAAAAGTGAAAGTAAAAAATATGATTTGATGTTGATACTTCATATATTCGTTAGAAATATTACATGGTGACATTCTGTTTGTTTCTTGTTTAGTGTTCATGTCTGATATTTTTAATTTGAAAGAACAAGGAAGTTCCCAAACAAAAACTACAATGACATTAAGGTTGAGAGTGAGAGAACATCTCAGCTGGGACCTCCTACGGTACGTCTACACTGCAATAAAACACCTGCAGTTGGCCCATATCAGCTTACTTGGGCTTGTGGGGCTTGGGGGACAGGGCTGTTTAATTGTGGTGTAGACATTAAGGCCCAGGCTGGAGCCTGGGCTTTGGGACTCAGCGAGGGACAGGTAAGGTTTCCAGGTGTCTGGGTTTTGACCGAAAAGGGACCCTGGCGGCTTGGTCAGCACTGCTTTAATCCCAAGAAGCAGCTTCAAGCAGCCTTAGGGCGGCTCTAAATTGTATTGGCTTCAATGGACCTCACAGGGTAATTCTGGCAGCAAGGGATCACTGCGCAGCAGTGCTTTGGCCACCCATTCTTTCCCCAGGCCATGCCACCCTACACTAGATAGGGAATCTGGGACAGCGTCAGAGTGGTGGAAAGCAGCTTTAGTAGGGGCCAGGATCTGGCTCTGTGATCACAAGTGGTGACACAGGCACAGCTTGATGGCCAAAGTGACGGGACTGGGAACAATGACCACTATAAGTAAGTCATAGATGCCAAGACCAGAAGGGACCATTGTGATCATCCAGTCTGACCTCCTGTAGAACACAGGCCAGAGAACTGACCCAAAATAATGCTTAGAGTTAAAGCAGTTCTTTTAGAAAAGCATCTTGATTTAACAATTGTCAGTGATGGAGAATCCACCACAGCCCTTAGTAATTTTTTCTAATGGTTAGTACCTTCACAATTAAAAATTTACACCTTATTTCCAGTCTGAATTTGTCTAGCTTCAACTTCCAGCCCTTGGATCATGTTTGACCTTTCTCTGCTACATTGAAGAGCCCATTATTAAATATTTGTTCCCTATGTAGACCCTTACAGACTATAATCAACTCACACCTTGATCTTCTCTTTGTTAAGATAAACTCAAGGAGCTCAATCTGTTTATCACTATAAGGCATGTTTTGCAATCCTTTATTAATTCTCATGGCTCTTCTTTGAACCCTCCAATTTATCAGCATCCTTCTTGAATTGTGGGCCCCAGAACGGGACACAGTACTGCGGCAGCAGTCACCAGTGCCAAATATAGAGGCAAAATGACCTCTCTATTCATACGTGAGAGTCCCCTGTTTATGCATCCCAGGATCACAGTAGCCCTTTTGGCCACAGCATCACACTGGGAGCTCATGTTCAGCTGATTATCCATCACGACCCCCAAATCTTTTTGAGAGTCACTGCTTCCCACAATAGAGTCCCACATCCTGTAACTATGGCCTACATTCTTTGTTCCCAGATATATACCTTTATTTTTAGCCATATTAAAACACACATTGGTTGCCAGCTTCCAGTTAAGTGATCCACATTGCTGTGATTGCAGAGCCATTGGCCATTATCTTTGAAAACTCATGGCGATCGGGGGAAGTCCCGGAAGATTGGAAAAAGGCTAATGTAGTGCCCATCTTTAAAAAAGGGAAGAAGGATGATCCTGGGAACTACAGGCCGGTCGGCCTCACCTCAGTCCCTGGAAAAATCATGGAGCATGTCCTCAAGGAATCAATTCTGAAGCACTTAGAGGAGAGGAAAGTGATCAGGAACAGTCAGCATGGATTCACCAAGGGAAAGTCATGCCTGACTAATCTAATTGTCTTCTATGATGAGATAACTGGTTCTGTGGATGAAGGGAAAGCAGTGGACGTGTTATTCCTCGACTTTAACAAAGCTTTTGACACGGTCTCCCACAGTATTCTTGTCAGCAAGTATAAGAAGTATGGGCTGGATGGATGCACTACAAGTTGGGTAGAAAGTTGGCTAGATTGTTGGGCTCAACGGGTAGTGATCAATGGCTCCATGTCTAGTTGGCAGCCGGTATCTAGCGGAGTGCCCCAAGGATCGGTCCTGGGGCCGGTTTTTTTCAATATCTTCATTAATGATCTGGAGGATGGTATGGATTGCACCCTCAGCAAGTTTGCGGATGACACTAAACTGGGAGGAGTGGTAGATACGCGGGAGGGTCGGGATAGGATACAGAGGGACCTAGACAAATTGGAGGATTGGGCCAAAAGAAATCTGATGAGGTTCAACAAGGACAAGTGCAGAGTCCTGCACTTAGGATGGAAGAATCCAATGCACCGCTACAGACTAGGGACCGAATGGCTAGGCAGCAGTTCTGCGGAAAAGGACCTAGAGGTGACAGTGGATGAGAAGCTGGATATGAGTCAACAGTGTGCCCTTGTTGCCAAGAAGGCCAATGGCATTTTGGGGTGTATAAGTAGGGGCATTGCCAGCAGAACGAGGGATGTGATTGTTCCCCTCTATTCGACATTGGTGAGGCCTCATCTGGAGTACTGTGTCCAGTTTTAGGCCCCACACTACAAGAAGGATGTGGAGAAATTGGAGAGAGTCCAGCAGAGGGCAACAAAAATGATTAGGGGACTGGAACACATGAGTTATGAGGAGAGGCTGAAGAAACTGGGATTGTTTAGTCTACGGAAGAGAAGAATGAGGGGGATTTGATAGCTGCTTTTAACTACCTGAAAGGTGGATCCAAAGAGGATGGATCTAGACTATTCTCAGTGATAGCAGATGACAGGACAAGGAGTAATGGTCTCAAGTTGCAGTGGGGGAGGTTTAGGTTGGATATTAGGAAAAACTTTTTCACTAGGAGGGTGGTGAAACACTGGAATGCGTTACCTAGGGAGGTGGTGGAATCCCCTTCCTTAGAAGTTTTTAAGGTCAGGCTTGACAAAGCCCTGGCAGGGATGATTTAGTTGGGATTGGTCCTGCTCTGGGCAGAGGGTTGGACTAGATGGCCTCCAGAGGTCCCTTCTAACTCTGTTATTCTATGATTCTATGAATCAGTGACCTGTCCTCTTCATTATTTACTACTCCCCCAATTTTTGTGTCATTTGCAAACTTTTATCAGGCTACGTAAGGCTACGTTTATGTCACGGAGGTCATGGAAGTCCCGGAATCCGTGACTTCCAGAGACCTCCATGACATTCTCTGCTTCAGCCCCAGGGTCTTGCAGCACTCTGAAGCTTGCAGGCAGCGGGGCCCTGGTAGGGTTCCAGCAACAGGTGATAGACTCCTGATGGGGGCCCTCCTCAGGGTTCCAGCGAAGGGCGACAGCCTCACTGGGGGGAGAGGAAGGGGATGCCTCCGGTGAGTGGCTGGCGGTGTCCTGTTTTCTCTTTGGGAAATATGGTCACCCTGCAGCTTCCGCAGGCAGAGGGGGAACCCCACAACTCCCAGCCACCATGGTGGCGGGGGAAACCATGGAGTTGCAGCAGCAGAAGTCACAGAGTGGTCATGGCTTCCGTGAATTTTTGTTTATTGCCTGTGACCTGTCCATGACTTTTACTGAAAATAAGCATGACAAAATCTTAGCCTGAGTGTTGATTTTATATTTTCTTCCAGGTCATTGATAAAGGTGTTAAATAGCGTAGGGTCAAAACTGATCCCTGCAGGAGACCAATGGAAACAGATGCACTCTCTGTTTACAGGTACATTTTGAGACCTATCAGTGAGCAAGTTTTTAATCCGTGTAATGTGTGCCATTTTAATTTTATATTGTTCTAGTTTTTTAATCAAAATGTCATGCAGTACCAAGTCAAACACCTTACAGAAGTCTAAATACATTACATCTACACTATTGCCTTTATCAATCAAACTTGTAATCTCGCCAAAAATAGATATCAAAGATATATATATAAAGATATAGTTTGACAGGATCTTTTCTCCATAAACCCTGTTGATTTGCATTAATTACTTTACTATCTTTTATTCCATTATTAATCAAGTCGTGTGTTAGCCATTTTATTATCTTGCCCAGGGTTGTCCTGTTTACCCTTTTTAAAAATTGGCACACCATTAGCTGTCTTCAGTCTTCCGCAGTGTTCCAAGTCTTATTGGAAATCAACATTAATGCTCCAGCAAGTTCCTTAGGTAGCTCTTTTAAAACTCTCAAATGCAAGTTATCTGGCTCTGCTGATTTAAAAATATTTAACTTTAGTAGCTTCTGTTTATCATTTTCCTGAGATACCAGTGGAGTGGAAAGAGTATTATAATGACCATATTATGAGACTGCATCATCTGTTTTTTCTTCAGAAATAGACCAGATATATTTATTGAACACCTCTGCCTTTTCTGCATTTTTATTGATAATTTTCTCATTTCCATCTAGTAATGGACCAATACCATTGTTAAGATTATTTTTGTTCCTCTTATATTTTAAAAACTCCTTATTGTCCTTAATTCTGCTGGCCATTGATTTCTCCTTTTGTCTCTTGGCTTCCCTTATCAGTTTTCTTCAATTCCTAACTTGTGATATGTATTCATTATTATCATCTTCCCATTTGTTATAAATATATTTTTTTATTTTTTTTATAGCTGCCTTCACTTCCCCTCTAAATCAGGTTGCTTTTTAAAGCAGCACAGCCTTCTCCCTCAGTTGTAGGATTGTGGCTTTTTGAGCATCTAGTAAGGTGTTCTTAAAAGATTCACAATTATCATTCACATTTTTTCTGATTAAAATCTTCCTTCCAGCTGATTTGGCTCACAAGTATTTTCAGCTTTATGAAATTGGCCATATTAAAGCATCAAGTGTATATATTATTGGTCTTCACTTTAATCTGCTTGTACATTATAAAAGTGTTCTAGTCATAATCAGTATACCTAAGCAAGCAGTAAATTTTAGTTCTGAAATCAGTTCTTCTTTATCTTTTTCAGACAAGGTCTAATATGGAATTTCCCTGCACTGGCTGCAACACTTTCTTAGTTAAGAAATTGTAATCTCTAATGTTTAGAAATTCCAAGGAGGTTTATCGTTTCTAAATGGGAAGAAAATGGAAAGGGTAAAATCCTGCTGCCTCTGCCTCTGGAGTGGGAGGAGGCAGCAAGATTGTTCTGTTGGAGGAAGGAGAGGAGGATTAAAGGAATTTGCTCCCCACTCCATCACCATCAATTATTCCTCTAGAATTAGAATGAACCGGGTACTGAAGGGGTAAAGAAGTTACATGCTATAGTTACATGGGATTTTTTTCTCCATGCTCTGAAGAAAAGAAAAAAAAAATAGAGTTGAGGTGCTGTAAAACCAGTAGTCCTTTTCCATCTCAGCTTGAAAGGGCAAATCATTGAAAGGTCTAGGTCCTGCAGAAATTTTGCCCCTTCCTTCTCCTGCTTGTAGTAGGAGCTCTTTTAGTCAACTCACTCTAGTTATTCTCTCCAGGAATGCTGTTCCAGAGCTTGGGGACTTGTGTGGCTGCACACTTTGCACATGCCTTGGGCTGGCTCTGTCCTCTTACTTGCTATTGATTCAGCACTAGGCCTAAATGTCGGGACCCCAGTGAGGCCTACGTGTCCATGGGAACACTTGTAGTTTTGGCGGGATTCATAAAATTCAAAGGCTGCAGCTTTGATTTCCCCAGCTGGCTGACCATTTGCAGGGTACTATGGGGAGACACAAAAGTGATCTTAGC
Organism: Caretta caretta; assembly: GCF_965140235.1. Classification (NCBI taxonomy): domain Eukaryota; kingdom Metazoa; phylum Chordata; order Testudines; family Cheloniidae; genus Caretta; species Caretta caretta. The sequence goes on along the minus strand of NC_134208.1, from coordinate 134,676,211 downwards.
TACAATGTCTCCCAGTGATACATTTTACAATCTCTCTGGCAAGGATCGTTTTTGAAGCTGCCAATCCTTTACTGGTTGCAAAGAAGTAATTTGATTTTTCCTAGTGGATTTTTGCCAAATACATGTTAAGCGCCTCTCTCTGATATCTATGCATCTCCCTTTGCTTTTGTGATTTTGGATTTGGATGGAAACGTGGTAGGATGATTGCCTGGTTGCTATGGAAATCCACACTGGTTTTTGGAACAAATTTGTGTAATGTTTTCCTTGTGCACTTATCAGCAATACCCTCTCGTGGAAAATGCTTGTATTTCATTGGCTGTGTTTTGTGTGAACAGAAGGTAATGAGTGAAGCTGTTGAATCATGAAGTGCAATAGTTGAATGCAAAGGTTCAGCTGGAGTTTAATAAAGGATTTCAGGACTAGATTCAGCTTCTGAGGAGAACTAGTAACCAACCACTTTTCAGTTTTCACTAAGCTTCCTGTCCTATGTTATTTTAGGGCATCCAGGTGAGTTGCTAAGGATCAGCTTTCTTATTTATTTTGTGTAGCTTTGAAATTGTAATCTTCCTCCAGAGCATACTGACTTCCAGTTCCTCATCCAAACCTTCTGATAAGAAGCTGAAAATTACTGCTATAGAATCTTGTTTCTGGATCTACTTGCCCAAAATCCCTTCATCTCAAAAATGGATTTACCAGCTGTAAGTAGGACCAGTGAAGTATTCCTGATAAAAACTAGCATGATTAACTCATCAGAAACTGGATAGAGGGGGACCACTTTTAGAGGGAATTCTTAAATGGCCTCGGTGCTAAACAGGGCATCCTCTGTTGAGGTCACTGGGGTTAAAGCCGTGAACAATTGTGGCACAGGAGAGGAAAATCAGGCCCAAACCTATAGCAGTGTTATATATTGACCAGGGAGAGTGTTGTGAAGTTCTTTCTTACAGGATAGAACTCTACCCAGGCACCGCTGAACCTGCTCCAGGCTGCATAAAGCACATTTTGTATCTTTCAGCCAAAGCAGGGGGCAAGGATAATATGTCTCTGTCCTATATACAGCTTGGTCTTGCTTGGAAATGTGACAGAATTTCTGTAATGCAATGGGGGATTCCATTAACGTGATGAATGGCTGCAGGGAAACTGCTCATGTTGAAAAATGGAGTGACACCTTTTTCCTCTTAGGATGCCTGACACAATCCTTGCTCCTCTGTGCATCCAAAAGAAAAACAAAACTGCAGTTCTGATTAACAAGGAGGCAGCCTGTGTTGGTCTTATTCTGTTCCGAAGGAATCAGAAAGTATCACAGGCTCTATGTGAATGCTACTCACATCTACTTTGCTTATACTTATGTATCATTTGAATGAACAAGTTCTCTGCATCTCATTTTAATGATGTACAATCAGTATATATCTTATATATCTATATATATATAGCTTAGTTTTAAAAATATTCTGAAATAATAGAAAAATTGAAGGCCTAATTTAAAGCTGTTTTCAGATCACCTAGTTCTGAGTATGGGACATCTGACTCATTTTTCACTTGGTTAAGATTCTTTTGCTCCAGTGTTCTGAATATCAACTTTTGCTTGTACTTCGGGCATGCATAATCATTTCATCTCCGTTTTAACTGAAGAAATAATACAGCCCCAGGAGAATTAAATTAAAAACATGCCAAGAAAATCCTGTTTTATATTCTTGTTTGAGGTCCCGTAGACCCTCTTATCTATACATCTGTATCTTATCTATACATAACACCAATTGCTATAAAATATTTCAGTGCTAGATAGTTGATGGGTCCTAGGGCCATGTAGTTGTCCAGCTGTGCTACCCAACCCAATAGGGAAGCATCCGTAACTAGCTTCTTTATGAGTGGAGGGGGAATGAAGGGAATCCCTACATACATAGTCTCTCTGTTTTCCCACTAGGTGAGTGATGCCAGGATGCTCTGGGGAATCGAGACTGGTTTGTCTCGGGTATCTCTGGTCTGAGTGTAGACTGTCTATAATCATGCCTGAAGGCACCAAGGATGGAGCCTTGTGAAGGGTGTCACATAAGTTCATGATGCCTGGTGGCCTAGAAGGATGATCAAGCTGTCGTCTGAGGGCTCAGTCAAAGCTGAATGATGAGGTCCCTCTCTCCTATGGTTTGTATGCTTTGGCCAAATCCAGAGTCACTCTGATAAAATCTTTATTCTGTGTGGGGATTAAAGTGGATTCTTCTCAGTTTAACTGAAGTCCTAAGAAGTGCAGGAGGCTGAGAAAGGAGAGAACTGATGATTGCCCCATGAGCAGTCAGTCATCAGGGTAAAGAAAAACTAGGCTGTCCTGGTGACACAGGTATGCTGTTACCATGGAGAGCGCCTTCATGAAAACTCTTGGTGCTGCCGAGAGATGGAAGAGAGGAATTCTGTATTGATAATGTTCTAGGCCCACTGTAAAGAGCAAGAACCTCCTGTGCATTGGGTGAATGTCTGTATGAAAGCAGGCATCCTTCAAATCAAGAGCTGCAATCCAGGCACCTTGGTTTAGGGAGGGGATTAAACAGGCCAGGGTGGTCATCCTGAATCTTGAATGGTGTTTGAAGATATTTAGGTGTCTGAGATCCAAAATGGGTCTACAGCCTCCCTTCTTTTCAGGAATGAAGAAGTATCTGGAATAGAAACCCTTCTCCTTGTGTTGAGGATGCATGAGCTCTGTAGCTCCTAGTTGGACAAGGGAGTTTACTTCCTATCTGAGAGTCCTCTTGTGAGAAGGGATGGAAAGGAATTCTATGGAGTAGCCAATGGAGATGATCTCTAAGAACCATCTGTATGACCTGATATGTTGCCACATTGGGAAAAAAAAACCTGGCAAGGTGGCCACTGAAGAGGGTGAGGGTATCTGGTAGTGTGGAGGCTGGTTGGTGGCTCTTGAAGGACCTATCAAAAAGACTTTTTGGTGTGAGGCTGGGACTACGAAGGAAATTATGGCAGGGTGTTTGTGTACTGGGGGTGTACCTTTTGTTGCCTGCTGGGAGACTTGTTGCTCTTTGATGGTAACAGGGCTGAGGAGCAGGATGTTGTCTATATGGAGGTCGTTTGGAGTACTTCCTCCAAGGTGCTGGATGTAAATAACCAAGGAGCAGAGAGTTGCACAGGAGTCTTTGAAGGTATGTAACAACTAGTCTGATTTTTTTGCTAAGCAGATTGTTGCCCTTGAAGAGGAGGTCTTCCATGTAGTGTGAACTTCCTTGGGAAAACCAGAGGAGTGAAGCCATGAAACCCACCTCATGACAACCGCAGTCACTGTGGATTGGGAAGCTGTGTCCAGTACATCCAGCAATGGCAGGAGGGATGATCTAACTATCAGCTTTCCTTCATGAAGAATAGCCTGCAACTGAGGCCTGAACTCCTGTGGAAGCTTGTTAGCAAACTCAAGTTATTATCGTTAATAAAGTTGTATTTAGACATCAGTGCCTGCTAATATGCTCTATGAAACTCTAGGCTGGTGAAAGAGAAACTTTTTCTTCTGAGGTGATCCAATCTTCTGGCATCCTTGTTGGAAGGAATGGATCTAGATTGGTGCAGTGTACTGTGATCAGTGATTGCCTGGATAACTAAGAAATTCAGGGTGTGGTGAGAAAACAAATATTTCACCCCTTTAGCTGGAACAAAGTACTTTTTCTCCAACCTTTTTTGGAGTCAGGGCACAGGTGGCTGGAGTGTTCCAAACTGCTTTGACTGGTTCCAATATGGCTTCCTTGATTGGGGCACCACCTCGCTAAGGCCTGTAATATGGACACCTTGTGGGTAGGTCCTGACCATTCTCCAGGGCAATCAAGAGAGGCTCTGCAATCCTCCTTATGAGGTCCAGAAACTGTTTGGGTAGTGATTTGGTGTCAGTGGTGAGACCGATGCCACTGCCTCAGCAGAAGATGAGGCAGAGAGAGCCACAGGAGTTGCTCAATCTGTTCCTCCTCCTCCCGGCACTGCTGAGGGAGCTGAGGCTCTTCCCTGTGAGGTGATCACTCGCAAACTCCCTCTGAGTCCTTGAAGTCAGGAGATCTTAAGGAATTATTAAGTGTGGGGTTGGGGGCAGGAGGCTCATCCATTCTGAGTCACAGGGAGCACTCTCCCTCCCCTGGCACTTTGTGCTCTTCAAATCTCACTAATGTACTCCAAGTCCTCAGGTTGGGTGCGGTCAGGAGGCTCAGGTAAATTTTCAATTTCTTATCTTCTTCCATTGACTATTTCGGCTGACTCTGGGTCTTTTTGCAGCTGTTCCCCATAGCATCTCCCTGCTGACACAAACACAGCCAGCTTCGACAGAAGAGAAGAAACATTCGAAATAATGAGCATAGCTTCAAATCATGGGCCGATGAAAATACCAAGTGTGGAGATCCAGGACTAAAAATACTGATAAAAGCAGGAGCCCGCCACAATGCAATGCTACAAAAAACAGACCAGAAAAAAGACTTGTGGGGGAGGAGGGCGACTGTCACTACTTCACTGAAATAACCCAGCACAGTGTTTTGCAGCAGGGGAAATAAGTGACTAAGACACTGTGATGCTATGTACTGTCTGTCCATAGAGCTATTTCATGTACTGTATTCATGTATTTAATGAGTCTGCTGTTCATTACTGGGTCCCCCTGACCTCCACACACACATTTCAGATGACCTAGAGGGCAAAGATTGGGCCACAGGTCACCCCAGGATGGAGGAGCCAAGTCTGCACTGATGAAGAGAGGGGGGGCACTAAGTGATCCATAGTAACCAGGAATGGCTAGTGGCAGTGTGAGCAGCAGCCTGCAAACAGCCAGGGACCTGGTGCAGGGGTGACGCCTGGCAGCAGGGTCTGAGAGCGGTCAGGCACGGTCCCTGAAGGGTGGAGGAAGCCGTAGTGCAGGATGAGGGGAACTAGTCCAGCTCACCCCTGAAAAAGGAGAGCAGCCGAAAGGGGAGGCAGATAGGGTTGGGCTGGGCGAGGCCCTTCGGGGCTGCTGGTGTGATGAGCAGAGCTAGTGCTGGGAGGAGGCTGCACAGCTATTCTGGATGTGGCATAACCAGCCTCAGAAGCCATTGGGTGAGGTGGGGAGTGCAGACTGCAGCATCTGGGGCCAAGAGTGACACCCAGTCCCTCAGTGCAGCAGCGTTTCCCTTTAACAACTTGCTCTCGGCCAGGTTGTTGTTTCTCCTGGTCCCGGTTCCCTAGGCCTGGGCTTGGAGGCTCTGCTGCCTGACATCCCCTCTGTAGCCAGCTTTTCAATTGCTTCTCACATAACAACCTTTTTGTCATTTCTTATAGCTGGTCACTGTAGATCAGGGGGCCTCACAGGGCTCAACTTGCTGGATCTGAAGAACTTTTAATTAAAAATAAGAGAAACTTTCAGAGCTGATTCTAAAGTCAAAAGTGAGGCAGTTAAAATCCTTAACTGCAGAGCGAGATTGTCACTCTGGTCTAGCCCCTGTATAGCCTTGTAAAAGGGTTAATGTGGTATAAAGGGTACTAAAAGCACCAGTTCCCACCATGGGAGGATTGTACCTGTGTCAGCCCTGCAGTAGATAGGAGACAGAAAGCTGTGTGTGTGTGTGAGAGAAAGAGAGAGATGACTAACAGCCAACATTACATTTCCTGCCACAACACGCTCCCTGGGCTACGAGTTCTGTGTGCACTTCTTTGAGACAGCACGCACTGTCCTCCTCGGCATGGCGGCCTGATCATCTCATGAGCTCTTCCCAGTACAATATGCTCTACAACTGATCCCTTTGGGCCGGAGCTAATTATTCCCATTCCTTCCTGGCTTCTTCTCAGCCCACTCCTTAACCCCCAGCTCTACAGAAAGGCATAGATATAATTTAAAACACACACACTCTTTGTTGACCACTTCATCAAGTCCCATCCAGGTTCCGGTCTTCATCAGGGTCTCATCTTCGGGTGGTGTATTTCATGAAGAAATTTAAGTTGCGTCTTATTGCTTCCTTCAACCAATTTGGCTAGCCCTAATTTGGAATTCCCCAAAGGCAGTGAGCTGCTTTGCCCAGGCTCTACTTGGACCAGCTATACTTTGCGCTGCATAAATCATGTGTTTTGCCTTCTTTTAGTCAGTCTTGGGAAGGCTTTTCTAAACCTAGAGTATTTAGTATTAAAATTTCACCATACCACAGTCTTACTGATGCTGTAGTCCCAGGTGCAAACTTCCTATCTTTACCTAGTTTTAAGCCCTATACTGGCATTTAAATGGCCTTCCCATACATTGGTTGTTAGTAAAATGTATTAAGAAGCTGACATTAAAACGGTTCCGATCCTGTGGGATGCCTGGTGGAACATATTGGACCAACTGTGCACTAAAACACAGCAATTAAAGAGGAGATCCCATTTCTTGGGCTTTTGTAACCAAGAACAGATTTTTTTTGGTACATGGTATTTGGCATTGTTCCTGACAGTCTCTGGGGTGGCTATGTGAGAACAGCAAAACCTGCTACACCATGAGATGCAAGAATTTTTAATTTGAAAGAGGAACGAGTAGGTTTGTAAATGCTACCCCAATACGACTGCAATGATTGTAGGGTCTGTATTTTGGGCGAGCTGGGTGTTCCCCATCTCGCCAAAAACAGGGTGAAAAGATCAGGTGTGTTAATGTTTTACTGTGGCAACACCATGGGCTGTGGGTATAATAGACCAAGAGCGGCCCTGCCTCCCCTGGTACTGTTGCTGCCACCAGACCCCCCCGGTTGCAGGGTTTTTGTGTGTGTGTGGGGGGAGGGTGGGGGTGAGTTTTTTGCTTTATTATGTCCCATGCAGGTTCTGGGGCAGCATGTGCTTTTCAGCTTCTTGGGGGTCATCAGTAATCTCTCTGGACTCCAGAAAGATTACTGGTGGACCCAGGAAGGTGAGTAGCAAATACCCCCTCCTCAGTGGCCCTGGAAACTGCATGGGGCCTATCAAAAGCTTCTATGGATGAGCGTGAGAGGCAACCGCATGTGAGGAGGGACAGGGCTTTTCCCTGTGCTGTTGCTGCAGCCAAAGCCTTCAGGAAGGAGAAGAGAGGAAGGGATGTTGTTGCCTGGTGAGGCCCAAGCTGGCCATAGCTGGTCTCGAAGAGTTGCATGCAGTGCAAACCTGGCCTTGCTCCATGTTAGTACAGGGGTGAGTATCTCCACCTATCACGTGGGAGACCAGGGTTTGATTACCTGAGTGGGAGGGCAGTGCCTTTTGAATGGGAAGAAAGAAATGCCTGGCCTGGCCAGCACATTCCTCACCCCCTTCTATGGCAACTTCCATTCACACCCTGCACCTCCAGAGAGCCAATTAGCCTGCAAGGCCAGCCCTGCCTGCTTGCCCTGGTCAAAGCCTCTACAGCGCCTTCTGCCACTGTGCTGGGCCCAGCTTCAAGACCTGCATGTTGGGGCATGTTTTGGAGTCACAAAGGGAAATACTCTGGCCAAGGGCATGAGGCCAATCGGTTAAGGGGTGCGGAAGAGAGAAAAGCGGGCAGGCAGCAGGCTGGTCTCCTGTCTTTTTTCCTTTTGTTACCTTTTAACTGTGACAATAATGGAGAGACTTGATTAATACCTGTGGCCATTGGTGAAGTAGGTGGCTTCCCCGAGAGCGCAGAACTGAGCATTTCCTGCTCAGCAGCCGTGGCACCTGGTGGCTGGCCATGGTCGTATAGTGGTTAGTCCTCTGTGCCTGCAGCTGAGGCTGCAGCAACCTCAGCTCGAATCCCAATCACCGCCTCGCACCAAGGAGCTTAGCCTGATTGTGTCCATTTGCAAAAAGAGCCAGCAGCTGGTCTGTAGTTTCCACTTGGTGAAGGAAAGTTAATCAGGTAAATCCATCAGAAAAAAAAGTAAGGGGAATTCTTCCTGGGCACCAATGTCCAGAAGCAGCATATTCCATCCTGGAAACTTCTGCGTTTCGAATGTCTGGGCACTGTGTGGTGAAAGGAAGGGTCTACAGGCCTGAGAAGCTGCGGCCCTCAAGAGGTGCTTCTAAAGCCAAAGGGGCCTTGGGTGAGTTTGTGATGGTGTGACTTTGCGGAGTGTCTGAAGTGTGGAAGGGGGAAGGTAGACACAAACGGTTGTCAGAGGAAGAAGGTGCTGAGCTGCTCATCGGTGAGGGAAAGGTCCCAGGCAGGTGTTGTGGGAAGAGCTGTGTAGCCCCTGCCAAAGGCAGCTTGCTGAGGGGCTTTTCCCTGCTGTGGCTTGGGGTCTGGGGAGGGGAGGCATGGCACGGCTTAGACTGGCCCGGGACTCCTCCGGGCTGGGGAGGGGGACCCATGGCCCAGGCTGCAGGGGTGGGGAAGAGGCAGAGCCAGTGTCCCCTAAGGGGGGGGGGGGCTCCATCTACCGCCCAGGGGCACCACCCACTTGCCCAGTCAGGCTTCCTCCACCACAGATTATTCTTAGCACATAAAAATCTCTGTAGCAGTGGGTATTTAAGGATCTCGAGAGATATGGGTATGTACATAGATAATAATGTGGACTAAGCTCTGAATCAGAAATATTCATCACAAAGGGCCTATAGAACACGGTCCCTGGTGGTTTCAAGGAAGTCAGGATTTGGATGGACAACTTTTACCCTATGTTCCTCCTGCTGGGCTTCTGTTTTTCTGCTGGTGCCTAAATACAGTATCCTGTCCAAAGTGGGCCCATAGTTATGGGTCCTGCTCTTGCAAAGGGATCAGTCAGTAATGGCCCCTTACACCCACAGGGAGTCTTGTTGACTTCCATGGGACTCCAGGTGGCAAATGAGACCACACTTATGAATCTCTTTGGAGGTGCAGGCATGTAGTTTTCTATTCCGAGTCAGTGGGGCTCTCCATGGGGGAGTAAAACGCTGTGGTTGTAGAATCCTTTGCAGGACTGGGGCCATATTTTTGTATTTCAGCTCCCTCCTTCTTCATCAGTTTTGATAAAATATTTCAAACAGAACAAATTAAATTATTATAAGTTTGGGGGAGGGGCACGGCGGGAAGAAAAAACATAGAAGTCATTGATTTAGGATTTTTTTAAACCTTTTATTAATTAGTTCTGCCAAACAGATAATGGACTCTGAAATTCATTTGCTAAAAAAGTTTCAAAGTGAACGCCACACTCGCCTGACACAAAGTATGCCTCTGTGACAGCAGGTACCATCAGCTTATGGCAACAGTTGAAAATAACATTTTAATTTTGTATGCAACAATGTAAACTTCAAAAATAGTAAACTATAACTTTGTTTCCTTTTTACATAGCATGTGATCTATCACAGATAGAAATTTAATGGCGAACCTAAATCGCATAAGTAAACATCCTGGTGCTTACAAGTTTCATAAAAAGGTGTTACATTACATTTTATGTAAATATCTTATATTTCTTTTTAAAACTCCCAACTGTAGAGTAAAAGCAACTGGCAATTCACCTCGTTGGGCTCATACTATACATCACGGAACGTGTTTCTCTAGACCTGGCTGTCAGCTTCCTTGTTAATTTTATTTTAAGTAAAGTTTTCCTTTTACTCACACCAGTGTAAATTAAGAGTAACTCCACATGGGGGTAAAATCTGTGCAAGTGAGAAGAGAATAGGTGCAAAGGGCATGAACTTGCAGTCTCTGAGCCCCCTAAATTCCCAATAAAGTCTGTGACTCGTAGTGGGCACCTGTTGACTTCAACGGGAGTTTTAGGAGCACTGTGAGCCCCCTATATTGTAAAATGACAGAAGCTACTTGCAGAGTGACCTCGTTCTACACGGCTAAAGACTAGGATTCTGTAAAAGGCACTGTATGTCTCTTGCATGATCTTAAACGTGGAGCGGAGTCATGAGCAGTATAAGGAGGCTGGGCTCTTGACTGCTTCTCCTGTATTACTTCAGTGCAAGCCTTTTAGCACTTTAACCTCACTCTTGTCCTGGCACAAAGTGCACTCATTTTCACGGAGCAGTTTCCTAATCTCCCTCTCGCTCCTGTCCCACCTTCCCAAAAAGATTTGCTTTAGGTTTTTTTAAAACTTTTAAAGTTATGAGTATAGCTCTGGTAGAAAATAAACGTATGATGTAGCATAGCATCTGCTCATTTTAAATCACAGTGTGTGATGCGTCATTCAGTTTCTAATGTTCAAAATATCTGCCCTGCTTCTCATGAAAACTGATCTTTAAAATGATATAAGCAAAGATAATTTGACTATACATTACATTCACCGAAAAAGAGGAGAGAGGTTCTTGTTTTGATTTTTTTTTAAAGTGGTACTTATAAGTGAAAGGTCTGATGTGAAAAAAGTGCAAGCAAATTGGACATGCCAAAACTTGATGCCTTAGACTGTATCATATCAAAACTGTACAGGTATGTACACTATACTGGACATATGTGCTTCGCAAGAAAAGACCCTTGAATCATAACATACAATGTTAATCACAGAGTTTCAATAAAAATAACATTAATGAGTGAAGGATGACATGGAAGGGCGAGTTCTCCTGCTTTTGCTCTGCAGTCCTGAAACAATGTCTCCGTTCCCCTCGGGGATCTCTTCCTTCTTCCGCACTTTGAGGCGGGTGAGGAGCTTCATTAACCAGACGTCCCATTCCTCAGGTAGAAGCAATAAAAGGAAGCCCAGGCCAATGATGACAATGGCAATTACACGGACACTGTTGAAGACAATTTCACTCGTGTAGTGATCAACAACTGTATGAAACATTGAACTGATATTATTAAAAGGGACACGGCGTTGGGGCAGCATCTCTCTCTCTCTCTCTCTCACACACACACACACACTGCCGTGCATTGTTTGCAGAGAAGCAGCACAGGGCAGGCTTTTAATATAGGTGGGGTCTCGCTCGCTTAGAACTAGTGGACTTCTGGACATGAAACATTGGAGAACAAGCATGTCAGAGACAGACTTGTGGGGCTGGAGCTCTCCCTGTTAGTTTAACGTGGACATTCAGTGAGTCCAGATTACCAAGGGCAGAGAGCAGCCAGAATTTGCTGTAAATATGGACAGGGATGACGTCTGACACTGCACCTCTCACCCTGCATACTAGCCAGTACTGACAGGCAGCTACTTAAAAGTATAGCAAGTCCTGCTGCCTAGCCTTGCTTTACAATGACTCCTGACAGCACAGCTCAGGTGTGCCTCTTTTTCACCTCCCTAACCTGGCTCTTCTGAGTAAAAGTAAAAATAAGCAAATAAATACACTATGTTCTTAACTCAGGTTAAAACAGCAGTGAAGACATGGCAACTCAGCTTTGAACTTGGGTTAGCAGCTTGAGTTCAACCTATAGGGGAGCCTGGGGAGGAACACAAGCTGCTATCCTGCGTGAAAAGCTGACCTGCTTTCACTGTCATTTTAACCTGAGTTAAGACCACACCTTTTCCAGTGCAGATTCATAGATTCATAGATATTTAGGTCAGAAGGGACCATTACGATCATCTAGTCTGACCTCCTGCACAACGCAGGCCACAGAATTTCACCCACCAGTCCTGCAAAAAATCTCTCACCTATATCTGTGCTATTGAAGTCCTCAAATCGTGGTTTAAAGACTTCAAGGAGCAGAGAATCCTCCAGCAAGTGCCCCATGCTACAGAGGAAGGCAAAAAACCTCCAGGGCCTCTGCCAATCTGCCCTGGCGGCAAATTCCTTCCCGACCCCAAATATGGTGATCAGCTAAACCCTGAGCATATGGGCAAGATTCATCAGCCAGATACTACAGAAAATTCTTTCCTGGATAACTCAGATCCCACCCCATCTAATATCCCATCACTTTTAAGTTTAAAAGTGTGAGCAACAAGAGTGATGTAGTGGTGGGAGTTGCTATAGACCACCGGACCAGGGGGATGAGGTGGATGAGGCTTTCTTCCGGCAGCTCGCAGAAGCTACTAGATCACACGCCCTAGTTCTCATGGGTGACTTTAATTTTCCTGATATCTGCTGGAAGAGCAATACAGCGGTGCATAGACAATCCAGGAAGTTTTTGGAAAGCGTAGGGGACAATTTCCTGGTGCAAGTGCTAAAGGAGCCAACTAGGGGGGGAGCTTTTCTTGACCTGCTGCTCACAAACCGGGAAGAATTAGTAGGGGAAGCAAAAGTGGATGGGAATCTGGGAGGCAGTGACCATGAGTTGGTTGAGTTCAGGATCCTGACACAGGGAAGAAAGGTAAGCAGCAGGATACGGACCCTGGATTTCAGGAAAGCAGACTTCGACTCCCTCAGGGAATGGATGGGTAGGATCCCCTGGGGGACTAACATGAAGGGGAAAGGAGTCCAGGAGAGCTGGCTGTATTTCAAGGAATCCCTGTTGAGGTTACAGGGACAAACCATCCCGATGAGTCGAAAGAATAGTAAATATGGCAGGCGACCAGCTTGGCTTAACGGTGAAATCCTAGTGGATCTTAAACATAAAAAAGAAGCTTACAAGAAGTGGAAGGTTGGACATATGACCAGGGAAGAGTATAAAAATATTGCTCGGGCATGTAGGAATGAAATCAGGAGGGCCAAATCGCACCTGGAGCTGCAGCTAGCGAGAGATGTCAAGAGTAACAAGAAGGGTTTCTTCAGGTATGTTGGCAACAAGAAGAAAGCCAAGGAAAGTGTGGGCCCCTTAATGAATGAGGGAGGCAACCTAGTGACAGAGGATGTGGAAAAAGCTAATGTACTCAATGCTTTTTTTGCCTCTGTCTTCACTAACAAGGACAGCTCCCAGACTGCTGTGCTGGGCATCACAACATGGGGAATAGATGGCCAGCCCTCTGTGGAGAAAGAGGTGGTTAGGGACTATTTAGAAAAGCTGGACGTGCACAAGTCCATGGGGCCGGACGAGTTGCATCCGAGAGTGCTAAAGGAACTGGCGGCTGTGATTGCAGAGCCATTGGCCATTATCTTTGAAAACTCGTGGCGAACGGGGGAAGTCCCAGATGACTGGAAAAAGGCTAATGTAGTGCCAATCTTTAAAAAAGGGAAGAAGGAGAATCCTGGGAACTACAGGCCAGTCAGCCTCACTTCAGTCCCCGGAAAAATCATGGAGCAGGTCCTCAAAGAATCAATCCTGAAGCACTTACATGAGAGGAAAGTGATCAGGAACAGTCAGCCTGGATTCACCAAGGGAAGGTCATGCCTGACTAATCTACTCGCCTTCTATGATGAGATTACTGGTTCTGTGGATGAAGGGAAAGCAGTGGATGTATTGTTTCTTGACTTTAGCAAAGCTTTTGACACGGTCTCCCACAGTATTCTTGTCAGCAAGTTAAAGAAGTATGGGCTGGATGAATGCACTATAAGGTGGGTAGAAAGTTGGCTAGATTGTCGGGCTCAACGGGTAGTGATCAATGGCTCCATATCTAGTTGGCAGTCGGTGTCAAGTGGAGTGCCCCAGGGGTCGGTCCTGGGGCCGGTTTTGTTCAATATCTTCATAAATGATCTGGAGGATGGTGTGGATTGCACTCTCAGCAAATTTGCGGATGATACTAAACTGGGAGGAGTGGTAGATACGCTGGAGGGCAGGGATAGGATACAGAGGGACCTAGACAAATTGGAGGATTGGGCCAAAAGAAATCTGATGAGGTTCAATAAGGTTAAGTGCAGGGTCCTGCACTTAGGACGGAAGAACCCAATGCACAGCTACAGACTAGGGACCGAATGGCTAGGCAGCAGTTCTGCGGAAAAGGACCTAGGGGTGACAGTGGATGAGAAGCTGGATATGAGTCAGCAGTGTGCCCTTGTTGCCAAGAAGGCCAATGGCATTTTGGGATGTATAAGTAGGGGCATAGCGAGCAGATCGAGGGACGTGATCGTCCCCCTCTATTTGACATTGGTGAGGCCTCATCTGGAGTACTGTGTCCAGTTTTGGGCCCACACTACAAGAAGGATGTGGATAAATTGGAAAGAGTCCAGCGAAGGGCAACAAAAATGATTAGGGGTCTGGAACACATGACTTATGAGGAGAGGCTGAGGGAACTGGGATTGTTTAGTCTGCAGAAGAGAAGAATGAGGGGGGATTTGATAGCTGCTTTCAACTACCTGAGAGGTGGTTCCAGAGAGGATGGTTCTAGACTATTCTCAGTGGTAAAAGAGGACAGGACAAGGAGTAATGATCTCAAGTTGCAGTGGGGGAGGTTTAGGTTGGATATTAGGAAAAACTTTTTCACTAGGAGGGTGGTGAAACACTGGAATGCGTTGCCTAGGGAGGTGGTGGAATCTTTTTTTTTTAAGGTCAGGCTTGACAAAGCCTTGGCTGGGGTGATTTAATTGGGGATTGGTCCTGCTTTTGAGCAGGGGGTTGGACTAGATGGCCTCCTGAGGTCCCTTCCAGCCCTGATATTCTATGATTCTATGATCACAGGCCACTGGGCCTAGTTACCATGAATATTTAATTGCCAAAACCATGTTATCCCATCATACCATCTCCTCCATAAACTTATCGAGTTTAATCTTAAAGCTAGATAGATCTTTTGCCCCCACTGCTTCCCTTGGAAGGCTGTTCCAAAACTTCACTCCTCTGATGGTTAGAAACCTTCGTCTAATTTCTAGTCTAAATTTCCTGGTGGCCAGTTTATATCCATTTGTTCTTGTGTCCACATTGGTACTGAGCTTAAATAATTCCTCTCCCTCTCCGGTATTTATCCCTCTGATATATTTATACAGAGCAATCATATCTCCCCTCAGCCTTCTTTTAGTTAGGCTAAAGAAGCCAAGCTCCTTGAGTCTCCTTTCATAAGACAAGTTTTCCATTCCTCGGATCATCCTAGTAGCTCTTCTCTGTACCTGTTCCAGTTTGAATTCATCCTTCTTAAACACGGGAGACCAGAACTGCACACAGTATTCCAGGTGAGGTCTCACCAGTGCCTTGTATAATGGTACTAAAACCTCCTTATCCCTACTGGAAATACCTCTCCTGATGCATCCCAAGACCGCATTAGCTTTTTTCACGGCCATATCACATTGGCGGCTCATAGTCATCCTTTGATCAACCAATACTCCAAGGTCTTTCTCCTCCTCCGTTACTTCTAATTGATGCTTCCCCAGCTTATAACTAAAATTCTTGTTATTAATCCCTAAATGCATGACCTTACACTTCTCACTATTAAATTTCATCCTATTACCATTACTCCAGTTTACAAGGTCATCCAGATCCTCCTGTAGGATATCCCTGTCCTTCTCTAAATTGGCAATACCTCCCAGCTTTGTATCATCTACAAACTTTATTAGCATACTCCCACGTTTTGTGCCGAGGTCAGTAATAAAAAGATTAAATAAGATTGGTCCCAAAACCGATCCTTGAGGAACAGATGTATCCTAAGAAGCTCAAAATGTGCTGAGCTCTGGAAGGTCTTTTATCTGGATTATTCATTATAGCAAGGAGATTAGGCTTTTACTTTCATTGTTTAAGTGTAAATAGCCTCACACTTGGATTAAATGGCAAAGGACATTGCACAAACAGTATGTTCATTAGTTCCAAGTAAAGCTATCCGAATAGTGTTTTTTTACTTCTGGGTTGTGACTCTCAAGATGGTCACTAGCAGGTGTCTGGAGTTCAGGGGAGGGGAGGTATGAACCTGATCCTATTCCCTGTATTTCCTCCACTGAGGCAGATTTGTTAGGCCTCTTGCGACCATCCTCCTCAGAGCCTGGCTGTGACCCACAATCCTTTGTACTGATTCCTGCAGTGCCTTTTGGGAAGCACCACAGGAGGAAGCACAAAAGATGCTAGGGATGCGCTGCACTGGACCAGCTGCTAGTGTGTGAATGTGCAGCCCTGGTATGACAAGATTTAGCAACCCTGGCACACAAAGATCTGCTCTGAACATGTAACAATATTTCACATGTACATAGCACCTTGCAGCAGACAATCTCAAAGTGGCATATAAAGACAGGTAAGCAATTGCTCCATTAGAGAAATGAGAAAGCTGTGGACCCCACAGATCAAGTGACTTGCCCTAGGACACACAGTCAGTCAGTGGCTGAATTGGGAGTCGAACCCAAGGCTCTTAACTTGCAAGGCCCTCTGCTAACTGCTATATCCCATTGACTTATTATGAAATGAAGTTTGCAGCACAACACATTGTAGTAAAGAGCACTTGTAATTACAATACTATAATGTTGGACTATATTGTTTTTTCACTGGAGAGAACCACATCTTACCTTCTGAAGGCTCCACTAGAAAGTTTTTGGCCTCAAATTTTATTTCCTTTAAAAGTTACTTTTACTTGTGAGTTTTAAATGCCAAATCCTCCCATAGGTATTGCATTCCCAATCTTGCTGCAGAGTGGTGGTTGATATGCATTGTTTCCCCCTTCCTGAGTATCTGCAGAAAGTGCTCTTGCAGAGGACCTGGGGCAGTTCTGCTGTGCAGGAGACTGCAGGGCAGTAATGAGCAGTCACTGCATTAGCAGCTCACATCTTCTCCTCTTCTCCCCTGCACAGCTGTGTGTTGGGGAGAGGAGCTTTGGGCCTTAGCTGCCTCAAGCTATACAGAACCTTTGGTTAAAATAGATAATAGGAGAGGGGAGCTAACCATGTTTGGTGACTATAAGGCCTCATGAGTGCCGATGTCAAGCAAAGATGTGATTCCGCGTCACCTTGTGTGCTGAGACATGGGGAAGAGAATAAATGTATCCGAAAGGAGCCTATGTCCCCCAAAGGCCCAGGGCCAGCTAAACAAGTGTATGTGCGAGACAGAGAGTGGATGCATGCTCAGAGTGCGGAGCTGGAGGACAACTCTGGTGCTCCCAACCACCCTTCCCACTATGAAGAGCCAAGAGGGGAGAGGCAACGGACAGGCACATTCTGTTTCTCTTAGATTCTGAATCAGAGAAGCTGCTGGAATAGTCTCCCTTTCCTTTGGACAGGCGTGGGAGCTGCAAGTGTTTAGTTTTTCCTGTTTCCTTTTGTAACTCTAGCAGTGGAGGGGAAACCTGCTGGCAGATACATTCTCCTGCAGAAGAAAGGAGGCAGAGGCCGACAGAGGATACCCAGTTTGGACAGTTCTTCTCCCATTATGTGCTGGTGCCACTCTGCCTAATGGAAGGGAGGTTTAAAACCCCATAAATAGAGTGGATGAAATTCTCCTCTTTAAACTCCCCCCACACCCAAAGCAAACATTTGCACAGAACTTTTTCTTCATTCAAAAATTTCAATATTTTTTTAGGTTTCAGAGTAACAGCCGTGTTAGTCTGTATTCGCAAAAAGAAAAGGAGTACTTGTGGCACCTTAGAGACTAACCAATTTATTTGAGCATGAGCTTTCGTGAGCTACAGCTCACTTCATCGGTGAAGTGAGCTGTAGCTCACGAAAGCTCATGCTCAAATAAATTGGTTAGTCTCTAAGGTGCCACAAGTACTCCTTTTCTTTTTGCGAATATTTTTTTAAGCCGCCAAAAATATTTTTGAGTTTTGGTAAACTATTTTGTTGAAGACTCAGAAAATTTTTCATTTCTTTAGACATTTTTCACAGCAAATACCATTTTCTGACCAGCTCTCCCCTTAAACTCCCAGGCCAGGCACCAGTTTCTGTGGCTGCTCTTGCTAATCCCTTATCTCTCAGGAGAGTCTTGCCTGAGAGGGGCTATAGGTTGAAGACTTATAAAATTGTGATAAAAATTTACCAGTCCATGCCATAATCTACTTAAGCCTAATCTTTACCATAATGGTTGAGGATGTTAAACACCAATGATATTTTACTTGCCCAAGACTGAACTATTACTGTTCATAGGTGCTGAAGCTAGGGGTATGGGGGATACTGCAGCACCCCCTGACTTGATGTGTTTCCATTATATCCAGAGTTTACAGTTTGGTTCAATGGTTCTCAGCACCCCCACTATAAAAATTGTTCCAGCACCCCTGTTACTATTATACACCTCCCAGCATGATTTCTCAGAATTTCATTTTGAAATGTAATATGATTGGTCTAAGTATGTTTAGCATTAGACACATTCCTTTGAATTGGTGAAGAACTCAATTAGTTGTACATTTCTTCAGCTATTAGTTTTCATCAAATCACAAGGATGACTGACTTCAAATCAAGTTTATTTTGCAGTATCCTATCTTCTTTGGAAGGTCTGTAGTTTAAAGAACAATATTACAATATGTAATGCAGGAAAATATATATTGTTTTAGCCAGGTTGTTCTCTGCTCTATCTATGTGTGGATACAAAACATCATTATATTCACCTCTGATAAGCTCTTAGTTTTTAGTTCTCTTGAATGTTTAAACATTAATAGGCTTTGTACATATAGTAAAATAAAAAGGGAAGTTAAAAATTCTTACTTGCATTGACAGGTACGCTGAGTACAATTCCAAGAGATATCAAGGTAGGATATGTAATAGCAATTCCAAAATTTAATAGAATATTGAATGCTGAAGTAAGAAAGAAAAACAACTTTCATTTTTAGCTACACCATTCTTGTGAAACCAAGCTTAGCTTATTTTACAGTACAAAGAGAGTATTTAATGGTACATTTTCCCAGACTTCAGATAACTCCCATTAGTATTTCTGGAAATTACCTGTATACAAAGGTCCCTACCCTGCAATCTGATCTGCCTGGGCAGACCCTTGAGCCTGTGGGAGGCCCACTGACTTCAACAGGACTCTGCTGACAGGGATCCAATTGCAGGATTGGGGCCATACAGATCAGAATGCGTCCCATATCACACCGTAGTGTTCAATAACACAACTACATCCCCATGAGAGTCCTCATTCCCTATGATTATCCATTCAGTCGTCCCATTTTAAAATTTAATGTTGTCATCTGGGAAATCCTGGGTAAAAAAAGTATTTGTTTCCAGGCATTTTTGCATACCAACTGCCTGTGGATGATGGCTGCACATATTGTAAATCTAACCATGATTATATTCAACCTGTTTGATAAACAGCATTTCATTTTAATAGAGAACATAGTGACTAAAATAGAGTTTTTATGACAAATAAATAGCTGTTATGGAACCAACTTCATCCCTGGTCTCACTCTGCTGAAGTCACTAAGGATATGCCGGGGGGAGTCTGACCCACAATGTATGTTTGGATATTCTAGAAATGACTGCTTGCATGCATATGGCACTTTTCAACTCAAAGGACACCCAAGTCCAAATTCTGCACTCTTTGCTCATATAAAACTATTGCCTTGGCTTAATAACTAAAATGTAACCACTGCTGTAGTGGAACATGGCAGCTGTTTGAAAGCACAAAGAACTACACTATAATCTAGGACAAGAAGGGAAAAATACTGTCTCCAATTGACACATTTAGCTGGCAGAATGTAATTATCCAAATTAGAATCTGGGCACGGCACCAGGGTTAATACCTCTAATTTAGCAAAAAGTGGCACGACATCTTTAATGCTCACATGTAGTCAAGGCTTTTGTTTTACAGCTCATCCACAAACCACAATCCCTTCAGTAGCACAGGTTTCAGAGGAACAGCCGTGTTAGTCTGTATTCGCAAAAAGAAAAGGAGTACTTGTGGCACCTTAGAGACTAACCAATTTATTTGAGCATGAGCTTTCGTGAGCTACAGCTCACTTCATCAACATCTGATGAAGTGAGCTGTAGCTCACGAAAGCTCATGCTCAAATAAATTGGTTAGTCTCTAAGGTGCCACAAGTACTCCTTTTCTTTTTTCAGTAGCACAGTACAGCCCTGACATTAACTAAAGCAAAGAGTGCCACCTACTGAACCAGGTGTACCGCAACAGTACCGCAGTACACTGGATTGTCTTTGGAGGTTCCTATGCATTTGGGGAGTAAATCTAACTACCACTGAAGCCAATGGGAAAAGCCCCACTGACACCACTGCTAGTTGGTGAGGCCGTGGCTGAGCTCTGGTTAGCTTGGGAAAGTTGACAAGCCCACATCTTCAGACATGTGGGTATTCCATTAGAACCATGGGCATTTTGCACTTGTGTGAAGGAGAGTTTATGAGTATGCATTAGCATAAACTTTATGGGCCCGATCCTGCAATCTACCGAGTGCTGTAAGAGTTCTGTGGCTGTCAGTGGGACGCTGCATGGCAGTAAGCATTATTCCCAACAGTAATCACAGGATCCAGACCTACATTTGTAGCTGTGCAATGGGCCCTCCAGATGATGTCTCAAGCTTCCACTCCCATCAGGAAATGTTACGAACTTACAGCATTTACTTACTCAATAAGAGACTTGAAAATCCACAAAGGTTTCCCCAAGGAATAACATCAAAAGCACTCCAGTATTCCACTTTGGTAAAGTACAGAATGACAGGAATACAGGTGATGAAAAGGACATTGAAAACACTTAACACAGACAAGAATAAGGCGGCTTCTCCAAATTTAGCACTGCCCAGGAGAAGTTTGAACAAAACCTGCAAGAGAAAAAATAAGTGGGTTTGCTTTAACTCAAAAACATGCCTGACCAGCTGACCCTTTTCCACTCTAGCACTATAATAATGCAAGGATTGCGTCTGCTGCTGCTACCACTAATGCCATGTAAACTATGTATGTGGAGGAGGCTCAGCATTTTTTATCCTGCAAAACAGGAAGGAATTACACAAGAAGTTTCTGGAGTGGCATGTGGCTTCCCCAAAATATTCCCTTAAACCTGTTTTTCTTTGTAATGTTCTCTTTAGAAAAAGTAAAAATAAAACTAAAAATGAAACAATTGGGGAACAAATAAATGTGCATGACCCCTTTGTCTGGCTGGCATGTTGCTTAGCTAGGCCCTGATCCTGGTTGTAATATTAACCATAACTCTCAATCTCCTGCTTTTGATTTTTTTTCACTCATTAGACCATTCTTATAAGGATTTTAAAGTTTGGTTCCTGATGTACATGCAGCCTTAATTCAATTGTAATGTTTCCTGCCTGTGAAAATATGTGTGTGTGTGTAAAGCATCTCTCACATCTTTGGGAGCTCTGTAAATATACTAAATTAAATAAATAGAGCAGTAATCTTGTGCTGGAGAAAAGAGCTGCAGTGTTTTATACCTGAGATATTACATAAAGACGTGCTACTTTTTATACTCTCCCAACATGCTCACAAGCCTCCCTCTGTCGCCTCATGAATGTGCCTCAGCCCTGACCTAGTCATTGCCCTGAGGGATGTGATGACAATTCAGCTGCCATGCCCCTTCAATCCCAATCATCTTTGCTTCCAATCACCTGGCAACCAGAATGCCAATTACACTGCATTATGGCAGTGGGTTATATGATGTAAATTTTCTTCTCTCTGCGAGGAATTCAAACCACTCCCATAGGCCACTGGACAGTTGGCAACAGTCTTCACTCGCCTATGAACTCTCTCTAAATCCTATTGCCCATGAAAGGCCATACATCCTAATGACCAGATCTCAGTCCCCATGCCCCTTAGAATGCTATGTTAAAAGTACTAAAGAGGGTGGGGAGAGTTAAACATTTGGTTCTTCGCTTCTGGTGGTGGTGATTTGTTAAAGGGATTTAGGTCTGTGGGGAAGAAAAGGAGAAAAATATTGATTTTTAAAGCAATCTACCTATGTAACTACAGATGGGCCCAATTTTGCTCTCAGTTTTACTTACGTAAATGTGGAGTAGCACCATTGACTTCAGTGTTTGCATTACATTTACATTAGTACATCAAACCTGACTTTGGCCCAGGATTTCCTCTACTGAATGCTAGTTGCTAAAATTCAATAACTCAATCCAAGTTTTAGTGCGTAAATCAATAGGATGTGGATGTCTTACTATCTCATTTTGATTCAGTCAGAAACCTGTTTACATTTTGTAGAAAAGAAAGCCACCTGCTACATTTAAGATACAGAAAGTGATGGCTGGCTCATGATGTCAGTATTTTATCACACTTCCCTTAACAGTGACTATGGACCCATCCCCACCATCCCTAAAGAAATGAAAAGGCGAGTTCTGATCATTAGCAGGGACCAGCATTCACTTTTTCAGCTGAGGGGGCACTGAGCTTTGGTAATTTTATCTCAGACAGGGGGATGCTGCAGGAGCAGAAAAGGCCCAGTGAACGACAGTGGAAATGATCAGCAGTACAAAGAGGAGTGATTTGCAAACCCCTGTCTGTTTACTTTGAGAAGAGGAGTCAGAGGCGATATGCTAGAGGGATATAATGAATGGGAGAGAGAAGGCTTATTTGGCGTTCCTATTGACTTATCAGATATCTGGCTTCCCATCATGAGCTGGGGTCAGAAAGACATTTCCTTCTCCGGAATAGCAAAGCACAAATTAGCCAAGGTGCATTGCAACTTTTGCCTTGCTCTGATGCATGCGCTGTATGTGGGCAAGAGTTGGAGCCTGAATGTTGCTCGATTAATTGATCCATTGCACTGTTCTAGGATAGCAAGTTCTATGTCCTATTTCACTATGGTTTTAAACACACTGAGTTTCTTGTCTTACATCAAGCTAGTGTGTATCAAGTAAAATCTAAAGAGGTTACTGTGCTAGCAGTGCGGCTGTTGTTAGATTCTATTAGCCACCATCTCGCCTTTATTTAGTGAGTTTATTCTGCTGAGAACATACTAACACAATACACAAAATCATGTTAGTGCCAGGAAACCATCAGAAATGGCTTCACAGTCAGAGCTGGCCAAAGCAGCTACTTTTCATACTCGTTATTCTGAGTCCATTATGGATCAGAAGGTCTTTAATGAATCTGAATTCCAGTTGCTTCTCATTTGACACCCTCAGGGCAACCTGTCTTGTTATTTCACTGAGTAAAGACAAGGAGTGAGAATAGGGGAGACAGATAGTGAATGTGTCTGTGTAACAGAGATGGCTAAGGGGCTGCAGGGGAGGACTGGAACAACAAGCTAGTGTCAGCTGTTTGTTCTCCTATTGGTAATGGGAAAATCTGGTATGTGCATAACAAGACATTTATATCTTCATATGCCCCTTTTATCACCAATAAACAAAAACACAAGGCAATTCTGTCTGAATTCTGTCAGACTGTTCTGTCTGAACTGACTAGGAGGGGGTGGACTTTAATTTCCCGTCATTCCTGTAATTTCTGACAATAATCACAACGTACTCCTTGTTCTGAACAAAAGAGAAACTGATTAAAATCCTAGAAAAAAAAGCAAATACAGACCAAAAAAGTGGCATTAGGCCTGTCACTCCTCCTTTCTGAGGGCTAAAGACAGACTGATTCAAGTTTAGTGGTTTTAAAAATGTTCCTATGGTTGTTGTTTACATTAGAGCTACAGCATCTGGGCTTGACTTCCCTTTTTTTACTGGAGGACTCTTGTAATCTTTGGCGAATTTATAGTAACCTCACAGAAGGTAAAACCTGACATGAACCTTTCCCCACCCCCAGACTGGTGACCCAATTCAGCAAAATATATAAGCTAGCACCTTAATTTTAAGCATTTGACTATTCCCACAAAAATCAATGCTTAAAGTTAGGTATATGCTATGTACATTGCTGAATCAGGGTCTGAGTCAGAAGGGTACGCAGACACTTTAAAAGCCGAGAGCTTGAAAAAGCTTTTGGACAAAATTTTCAGAGTTGGATAGCTAAAATTTGGCATCTAAATGAAAGGTGCCTGATTTTGAGAGGCGCAGAGCACCTTCAGCTCCCACTGAAGTGCATTGGAGCAGATGGATTATTTGGTGCGAGTCATTTGCCCCCAAAAAGTAGGCAGTTATTGCTCCTGAAATAGGGACAGATGTTGTCAACATAAATAAATATTTCTCTCCAGTGTTAAACTGGTCTTTGTGCTTATAGCAGGTATCCATAAAAAGCGCATGGATGTTGGCCTGCATAAAGCTTAGGAGCGCAGTATTTAATGGTAAGTTGGGACCCGCTCATTAATATGAGGTGGTCAGCATTTTTTCACCTGAAGAGGTTTGTGTGTATTTACCTTATAAAGAGCAGACATTGAGGCGGATCCCACAACAAGTGCTATTCCAATAACTGAATGGCTGTGGAATCCATCAGCATAGGTCATCATGACTATCCCTGCAATAGCAAGTATAGCAGCCACAATCTGGTAGGAAGCAAACAAACAAAGGAAGTGTTATTTAACAGCCCCTGGTGACTGAAATATTTAAGAGCCATTCTGAATGAGAGCTCAACATTTGTGCACCATCTACTTCAAGCCTTATTGATGAGAAAAGAGTAACCACAAACAGCAGCATAGTCTGCTAATGTGTTAAGAGAATGTGCAAGCCCCACCAGTTGGTTGAGAAACTGCATGCAAGGAACAGTGAAGAAGAGAATGTGTCAGATCTCAGAGCAACTGGCCAGAGGGGAGGTGCTCTTCAGAGCACTGTCTCCTGATAAACCTGAAGAGGGAATTTCAGCTCTGTCATTGAGTCTTGACATCAGGTAGCCCCTGCAGCAAGTGTTTGACAATAATACATGACTTTGAATTTCCCAGTGCTTGAAGGAATGAATTAAAATCTGGCGGAGGTGTCTGGGGAAAGGGGCTTATAGAAAAAAACAGTAAAATAAAGAATACCTGAGTATTTTACAGGTCAGCCAGTGAGTTTACTCAGATGTAAAGGGGGAGATAGACTTTATGACTCAGAAGAATGTTTACATTTTGAGTGGGATTTTCGGAAGTGCCTAAATGACCCATGAGCACATTTTCTGTTGACTTTCAGTAGCACTTGGGCTCCTAAGTCACTTGAGTGCTTTTGAAAATTCTACCCTATGAGCATAGAGTCTACATTGATTTGGGCGAAGAACTTAGCTGAGAAAATTGGTTGTGTGTTGTGTATTTAGTATTGACAGTGCTGATCAGTAGGCACAATAGAGTGGGGAGAGCAGTATGTCTCCTGCTTCATAGACTACTCATATGGATCCCACAGGGAAGAAAGTCAGCACGGTGTCTCAGTCATCCTGGGCATTTGAAGCAAAGGGATGGAAAGAAGTTACAATAAAAATATGACAGTCCCTGTATATCCTGGAGATTTCGTTAGTTTCACTCCTCCAAGATCTTGGTTGCATATTCTAAAAGGAGTGGGTGGAAAACCAGGGAGAGACCAGCATATCATACATGTTCCATTTAGAAAGGAAAGGGAGATTTTATGTATCAGCCAGGTAAATGCTGTAATGTCACTCCTCAGAGCATCAAAGTCTGAATACTATTTTTGCCTGAGGAACTTTAGTTGTTCATTGAAGATGTTGGACTGACTGCCCTTGAGGGTAAATTTCTCTTTCTACACAATAGGCACAGCCTGGCTCATGGCACTGTAGGTCTTGCCACACTGCCCCGCCAGCACTCCTCAACACTGTTTGGAGGTGTGCCGATCTAGGGATGGAAGGATTCAGTCTCAAAGCCCATTCAATCCTATGCCTCTGCCGGCACTGTTGACAGGGAGGCCAGTTAATGCCAGTGGTGGTTTTGGTGAGAGGCACCTGTTTAAACCTCATATACAGGCTTCACATTCTTTGCTCTCTTTGTGACGTAATTAGAATAATCCATCCTATTCAAACCATAGCTAGGGGATCCCTGTAATAAGGTTATACAACTTTCAGGCAGGTGAACCCATCAGTTTTTTCTAGAGTCCAAAAATCTACAGCCTTAGAGAATATAACAGAATTTAGGCTACAAGAGAGAGCGGAAAGGCTTAAATACTAACTAATCTGACATACCACACCTGGATGGATGGAGGAAGTTTACAGACTTAGGGCCAAATTTTAGAACTCAGGTTCTAGGTTGCATCTGCAAAGGTGTACATACACAAGTAATCAAGTATGCAACCTGTTTCTATATATGGGCATGCCACTGCCTGCACGGTTACTCTTGTGTGCATGTATGTACAATTTTGCTAGTGTTTCTTTAGTGAGTTAGAGTAGTGTGAACAGAGCAAAGAACAAAATCAGAAGAGACTGAAACATATTTGAAAATTGTATCTATTCTGTATACTGCTGGGACCTTTATTTAGCTAAAATTAATGTTCAATATTAAAAATGCTGATGAGATGGGGTTTGATCAGACAAGTGTCTGCCTACAATGGAAGTTGAGAGAGCTCAGCACTTCGCAGGATTCATAGACTCTAAAGCCAGAAGGGATCACTGTGATCATCTAGTCTGACCTGCAGAGCACAGGCCACAGAACTTCCCTCAATAATTCCTGTTTGAACTAGAGCAGATCTTTTAGAAAAACACCCAATCTTGATTTACAAATTGCCAGTGGCAGAGAATCCACCACAAAGCTTAGTAAATTGTTCTAATAGTTAATTACCATGTTAAAAATGTATGCCTTATTTCCAGTCTGAATTTGACTAGCTTCAGCTTCCAGACATTGGATCTTGTTTTACTTTTGTCTGCTAGACTGAAGAGCCCATTATCAAATATTTGTTCCTCATGTAGATACTTACAAACGGTAATCAAGTTGCCCCTTAACCTTCTCTTTGTTAAGGTAAATAGACTGATCTGCTTGAGTCTATCATTATAGCACTATGCAGGATTGAGCTCAAGTTGCATAAAGTTAAAAGATCCTAATCTTAAATTCATATAGCCTCTTTCATCCGGGAGGATACCAAAAGGATTTACAAACTAGTTAATACTGAGATGGGTCTGAGCTGCAAAGGTGAGATCTGGATCCACACATTGCAAATGTTGGGGATACTCAGATATGGGGTTTTGACTTATACCGATCTCTATCTAATATACCAGGATAACTTTTGCCACAATTGAAGTGCATCCACCTTTGAAGTGAAAGATGGCACCTGTTTAATAGTGTACTAAAACTCTAAAGAATTTTTTAAATCCAGGAAGGGAAAAGTACTGCATTCAGCTGAAACTACTTAGTAGGCAGAACTGGCAATGCTATCCAGGTTAACACGCCAATGCTTGAGGAAAGAAAAAAGCTTACAGGTTTGTAATGAATACAGGTGGTCAGGATGCTAGGGTTATGTCTTAATAGCACCTTCAGCAATACAATGCCCTTTAATACCACCAATGCTAGGGCACTGGTTCTATACTGACTCAGAAAGAAGAGAGACAGCCCAAGACTCAGCACTTCTTGTAGCATCTGTAACACAGCCTAACCCTTCTTAACTTGAGAGATCCAAGGAGATCAAAACCTGCAGTGATTTAGCTGCAGAATAGATATTGACTTAAAGGAATGTGATAAAAAATGCCACAACTGACTCTACCCGAGCAAGAGTAGCAATTCTGCAGAACCAGAATTCCAATAGTGCATTTATGAACTGAAAAATGATAAAGTTTTGCTACTAATTTCAGTGAACGGAGCCTCCCAGGGGAGGGAGGCACTCTCTGAAAATCAATACCAACTGACTTTTGGTGTCTGTTTCCAGATTCAAGTCACACTGACATGGCATGCTTAGATACACAGTAACATGTATGCAGAATTAGCAATTGGCTACTTCTCTTGAATGCCGAACTAGTTTATTGATTGTAGCATGAAAGGGGGACACGGATGTCAAAATCTAAAGCAACTAAATCCAGACTTCTAGTGATTTTTCTCTTGCAGAGGTTCCAGCCTCCTTATCAAGCATGTCATGAGTGCCAGATATGGTCTTGGATTAAACTTCAGACTGCCTATCAACATCAGGAATGTTACACACATTTTCTCTGAAAGCTTTTCAGCCTATCAAGCATGTTGTTATATTCTGCTTGAATTCCTGGCTCACCATAGCTTCTGGGCTGCAGATATTTACACGTTTCCTAACACCCTGTGTGATGAAAATGAGACCCAATGTAGGGGAACAGTGCGCTAGGAGGGAATTCTGAAGGTAGTCATTTCCTCACTAGCTATCTGTCGTGTTAAGGAAGACAACCTCCATCCTTAGAGGTTTTCAAGGTCCGGCTTGAAAAAGTCCTGGCTGGGATGCTTTAGTTGGTGTTGGTCCTGCCTTGAGCAAAGGGTTGGACTAGATGACCTTCTGAGGTCTCTTCCAACCCTAATCTTCTATGATTCTAAGGTTGGTGAGGTAATATCTTTCACTGGGCCAACTTGTGTTAAGGAAGTAACACGTCTCATGCCCTACTTGGACAATCGCCCGGTGGCAAAATAAAGGGAAAAGGAGAGAAGTCTAAAGATGGTGTGTGTGTGTGTGTGTAAAACAAAAGTGACAGATCATAAATTATTCTGGATGGTAACTAAAGAAATACTCATAAAATAATACAGATTTGGATCTCTTGTTCCTTGTAATGTCTAGGGAAGAACCCTTCTCTGTGACTGACCAGAACTTTGGAACAACCACAGTAGAGCCAGGAACCCCTGTGAGGTTTCTCACAAGCCCCAGCACATGCTTAGACAGGACTTTTGGAAGTTGTAATTAGTCCTGTCCAGCCAAAGGGCATATATTCAATAAAGCTGATAACTTGCTACATGAATGCTGAGTCTTAACTGAAGACTTCCAGGCTCCCAGTGATGTGTTAACACAACATTTCTGAGGCCACTTACGTTGACTGCTCTGACATACCTCCCAGTTCACAGAGTGGTGTTGGTTTTAGCCTTGGAGGAAGTTACTTGCCTGTAGCACCTGACTGATCACCATCTTTGCTGCTATCGAAACCAGGAGGACATGGAGGGTCTTGCTATGGGCCAAAGCTGGCTGTATTGAGTAGCTTATGTTTCTTTACAAGCAAGTGGGAGGTCAAAAGAACATCCTCCATGCTGGACTGCAGACGCACACAGGGCACCAGATTTTTAAAGGTATTGGGGCACCTAATGATTGTCAAAAGCACCTAGGTGCCTAACTCCCACTAGATGCCTATCTGCATCTTTAGACACTGAAATGCCTTCAGGTCTCTGGCCCTTACTCACTAAGTCAGGGAGCATCCTCCTCCTCCACTCTGGAGTGTAGCTGCGGGCACACGTGCGCACACACACACACACGCACACACACACTCAGGAGGCTGGAGGCCCAGGCAGCACAAGGTGAATGGATTCACATAAGGGAACTCTCAACTGTGTACGGCTGGCATAGGGAGGAGGAAGGGGTCTGGTTGAGCAGAATTCTGCTATCCTGCTTCTCCACTGGTGTAAGTTAGAGCAGGCCCCAGGCTACTCTAAATTCCACTGGGGTTGATTAACACAGGACTAGTCAGCTGAGGCCGGCTCCCTGCACCTCCTCCCACCTCTACAGTGTCTGAGCTTGGACATGGTGGAGAACTGAGCCCTCAATATCTGATTTTAACTATTTCTTGAGGCTTAGCTGCCTTACAGAATCTGAAACACTAGTGCAGCGCATCAACAGTAGATTATAAATAAGGCTACGATTTAATCATGGGTATTTTTAGTAAAAGTCATGGTCAGGTCATGGGCAATAAACAAAAATTCATGGCCCTGTCCATGACTTTTACTAAAAATACCCCTGACTAAATCTTGGGGCAGCTGCTGCTGCGGGGGGGGGGGGGGGGGGGATGCAGATGCAGGGGGTGCTCTGAGGGGCTGCTGCTGCAGGGGGTGTGCCATGGAGGGATGCTGCTGAGGTGCCATGGGGAGCTGCTGCTGTGGGGTGTGTGCCATGGGGGCCGCTCCTGGGGGGGTGCCCTGGGGGTCGCTGCTGCGGGGCGGGCAGCGGCACTAGTTGCCAGGGGCCGCTGGAGCAGCGGCTGCTCTGGCCGCCCCGGGGACTGCTGCTCGGATGGTCCCTGGGGCCAGCAGCACTGGCCGCTGCTCAGGCGGTCCCCGGGGCCAGCTGCTTGGATGGCCCTGGGGTCAGCCACGCTGGCTGCTGCAGAAGTCATGGGGGTCACAGAAAGTCATGGAATTCATGACTTTCGTGACAGACATGGATCCCTAATTATAAACTCTTTTGGGCAGGGTTATATGTTTGTAGGGTGCCTAGTGCAGTGGGACCCTGGCCTCAAGGTAAATAATAAATAATAACTAACTGTGACTCCAAACACTTAGCTCCTGATTTTAGAGAGGGGCCCACCATTTTAGAAGTTAACCCCCAAATTTAATCCCAAACACGTGGCGTTTGGCCTTGTACCTGAATAGATCAGTTCCACTGTGACTCAGGAACTTACAGAAAGGGGAAGGAACAGAAGGAAGAAAAGGCGGCCAGCTATCAAACAAGGAAAGAGGAGGAGACTCCATTCAAATCCCCAGTCGCAATGGGAAGTACCCTAGCACACTTGCTACTCAATACACAGTGAAAAGAAAGAAGAACAAAATCCCATTGCAGCATCTTCCCTCCACCAAAATGCCCAGGCCTTCCTCTGGAAAAGCCCTTGCTAATCCCCATGAAAGATACAAAGGAGTCAAGGAAGAGCGTGTCCTCTCTGCCCCATTTTCCAGGGGAAACAAAATATGTCCCACACCTGCAGTACATTTGTCACTACTCGGACAAGAAGTTAATATCCAAGTATCCCAGAAAGTTCTCCCTCATCCTCTAGCACCTTGCCCGTTAATAGCTTGGTGAGGAGAATGTAGCACGTCACTCTCAGTCAGCACGAATGGGAGACAGTTTCTCGTGAAAACCACTTGGACTAAATCTTTGATTAGTGCCATTGTGGAGGCCTGAAGTTTGGAAGGGGTACAGCACCTCTCCATAACATATAACCTTCTTTGTCATGTTGTTCCTCCCCCTGGTACCACATGCCATCAATAACAGGTGGTGATACCTTGGCATACCTATGGTTTTAAAGTACTATTTCCTTATCAGGGACTATTGGAGAACCATGTCTCCATTTATTTGCTACTGGTTTGCTGACAAGTTGGCTTATCCCAAGACAATATTAAAAATTAATAAAGAATAATTAAAAATGCTTCACACCAAACCCTAGATCCAGCCCATTCATCATTTCACCTCTTTTCCTCTCGTGAAATGGGGGAAAGTTCAGACCTGGATCCAATCTTCAGTCATTAGCTCTGTACTCAATCAAGCCAAAACCCCAGATCTGAGCTTAGGAATCCAGATTTGATCCTTCTGACATGAATGCATCATTACCAGTATCTTAGATTTATACAGTGCCTTTCATCCAGCAGGGTTACAAAGCATTCTACCAACACACCATCTCTCTTGCCCGTGTGTGTGATTATATGTTTACAGGTTTCAGAGTAACAGCCGTGTTAGTTTGTATTCGCAAAGAGAAAAGGAGTACTTGTGGCACCTTAGAGACTAACTAATTTATTTGAGCATAAGCTTTCGTGAGCTACAGCTCACTTCATCGGATGAAGTGAGCTGTAGCTCACGAAAGCTTATGCTCAAATAAATTAGTTAGTCTCTAAGGTGCCACAAGTACTCCTTTTCTTTATATGATTACAATCTTCGCATCACTCACCATAGAAATGCAGCCACCTAACCGGGTGAAACACATCAGTTGTTTAACAGGGTACAGCAACACTATACACTGCTTTGGAAAGTCACCAAGAATATCATCTCTAACAGCAAATGCAGGAGAATTAAAGAGGGAAGGATGTAAATGTTTTCCACTAGAATTTGACCAGGACAATGGGGTACTTACTAACAGTCATATGGGAAGGCTAGAGACCCTGACTGCTTTTTCCTCTTATCCAAAAGGCAACACAACCAGCATTACAGTCACCCCCTAAAATCACTACAGCTCTCCTACAGAGGCGCCCTTACTGGTTACTCAACCCCCCCCTCCCCAGTTAAAGTAAGTTCAGTGTCAAGTCAGAAAGGTTAATGTGTAGACAACAGCTGGAAAGGCAAGGTACTCCTTTGCTGGTATCTTTTGTAATTTTCCCTATTGTAGCCTCAGGGCCCTGCTGCAATAACAACAATGTGGCTGAAGATTTTCAATCACACAGAAATAAATTCTTCTATTAAAGTTTAATTTTTAATCTCTGCGTATCCTGGGGTTTAAAATCTCCCCCAAAACAAACTAGAAATATTGCCCAGGCTTACTGAGAAGAGCGCTGACTCCTCATCTCCACTTCAGCTGGTGTCATGGGGCAGGAGTAAATCACTGGTGTCTTCACACTGTAGTTGCTTTCAGCCCCACTACAGGAGCCACAGACCTGACACTGTGTCACTTTTGGGGACAGTCGATGAATGCCAACTGCTGATTGGTGCTGCTTCTGCTCTCAGAGGGGAATGTGAGAAGTTGCCTCTTGGTTCTAAGGGCTGGAATGTTCTCCAAAGGCATAAGGGAGACAGGACTTAATTCTAACAACTGCAAAGGGTACTCTGG
The DNA here is from genome assembly GCF_965140235.1 of Caretta caretta. Classification (NCBI taxonomy): domain Eukaryota; kingdom Metazoa; phylum Chordata; order Testudines; family Cheloniidae; genus Caretta; species Caretta caretta. The sequence continues at coordinate 134,644,225 of NC_134208.1, read as the reverse complement.
ATCAGATTGTCCCTCAAAGCTATGCATTGTGGGCACCCTCTTCCATCTCACCCACGGAAGGGGTACGCTGCATTGGTGGCACCTCTTGTACCAAACAGAGGGCTGTGTGTTGCTGCAGGTCTATGCAGAGGTTGAGCAGGCTGCAGGGAAATCTCTGTTTCCCACCCATGGGCCCACAGAATTAAGCAGAAAATCTAACAGAGAATTCATTGGAGTTGAGCTTTTTTGGAGCTGTGCTGGCAAGTTCCAACCTCCACAATGCTGCACTCAGCGATCTCCTGCCCCAGAATTCCCCCCTCTATCTAGCCTCTCGGACACAAACTAAGACTCGATAGTTCTCTCTAGCTCTTCATCTGCCAGACTGACTCACACAGTCTGTGTTATGTAGTATTAGTACACAAGATCTCACTAATTCTAGCCCAAACTGTGAAGTCATGGAATGGATTGCTGAGCACACTACATGGGCATTTTTGCCCCCTGCACTTCCACACAGAAACAAACCTTTTTAAAAACAGATACTTGAAAAATAGGAGCTGAATTAGCCCCATCTGTGTTTATATCAGTTGCTGTCCACAACCAGGTGTGACATAGAACTTAATACTCCAATCCCACAGGGTTTGTGTCATATGCAGATATGAGATACACCAATGAATTCACAGAATATGGACAAAAATGCACAAGGACATGTAAAGCACCTGTAGAAATGCACAGCTAAAAAAAATATTTCTAAGTACCATAGGCTCAGTCCTTTCTAACCAAAAGAGAATGGCAAAAGGATGATAAATGTTCATGACCACATGGGGATACCAGTTATCCTTCATGGCACAGACTGGGATAAGTTATCTCATTTGGAAGGAACAGTGAGCAAAGAGAGCATGTTCTAGGAAGAGGAGGCTGCAGTGTTGCTAGAGATCCACAGAGTGATGGTTCTCAGCGCTGATTTGTTTTGTAATGAATGTATTTCTGTACAGACTGGAGGACTGCAAGCTCTGTAAGGATATTATGCTGACTCATCTCATGACTTCACCTCTTTAAAAGATCAGAGAAACCTGCTGTTATTAGTGGCAGATGCTGATCTAAATGAGACAACTGGAAAAGGGTCAAAGTGAAGGAGAGAGGGAGACAGAGAGATAAGGAGACACTTACCCTCACTCCCATGAACCTGTCCCTGAGAACGATCCATGAAAGCAAGAACACAAAAGCTTTGTTGCAGCAGAACAACACGGAGACATCCGTAGTGTTTATTTTCTTTATTGCATGTAAGTACAGGTAGTTTGTGAGTGTCCAAAGAACACCAAAGGGTGCTGCCTTGATAAAAAACACCTTCATAGTCAAGCCATTGTCTCCAAAAAATCGGCAGCACTCCCTAGAACAAGGAAAGAAAGGCAATGTTATTATACCTGAGTGGCAAACAAGTCCTTCATGCGTTGTACCAATTAGAATGCTCTTTTTTGGTACCATGTCTTTCCTACAAGAAGGGTAACAAGTTTCAGTCTGCTGCAAAAGCCATCATTTGCACAAAAATACTGAACACACAGAGGGGATTATAAAACTGAAAACGATGAGCACATAAGAGTATGGTGAAAGGTGGAGGTAGGGGATCAAAGTGAATAACAACAATATTAATAAGGTGCTTGCACCTTGCACTTTTAATCTATATTTCGCAAAAAGCTTTGTTTCATTATTCTCATTTTACAGCTGGGTAAACAGAAGTGATTCTTTAGCTTGCCCAAGGTCATCCAACAAATCAGTGGCCAGGCTGGGAGCAGAATCCAGGCCTTCTGATGTCCACCTCTTTGCCTTACCCACTGAGCCGTGGCCTCCCCGGTAAGCAGAAAAGAGAAGAGATGGATATTGAGGCAGGATTTGAAATGGCTGGGGACTCACTGGAACTAAGTTCAGGACAAGGCTTTTCCATCAGACAGGTGCAATGTGGCTAAAGGCACTGCCACTGTCAGAGACTCACAGTGAGGACTAAGCTTTGCCCATAACCAGTTCAATGAATGGAGGAGAGGAAAAGGGAGTTGGTAAGGTCAGATCTGAAGAGGCACTAGGGTCAGTGAAGATAAGTAAGGATCAGGGTAATGAGGTTATGCTTGCGAGTTCTTGATGAAATACAGATGGTCACAGTGTTCTTGGGCAAGTTGAAATTTGGCGAGGAGACCAGTCCAGAGGGAATTGTGGTAATCAAAAGTTGTGGGAGGTTGGGAGTGCATGGATTAAGGAAGTGGGCAGACAGAAAGTGAAGATAAGGGCAGGTATGAATAATATTATGAATCCAGGTCCAGCTACAGGAGGTCCTGAAGATAGTGTTGGTAAGATGGAAAAATAAACATTGATGGATCATTTCTGGTACATCTGACAAGGAGAGATCAGAGTCAAGGAGGTAGATGGAAGAAATTAGGGAGTATTAGGGCATTTACTCTAGTCTAAGAGAAGGAACGCAAACTTGGAGACAAGAGGGTGGAGAAAATTTGAGTGGAACCAAGCACTAAGGAATATATGACAGAAAGAGGCACAGAGAGGTGGAGATGTTGGCAGGGACAAAGAATGGATGGGAAAAAGTTTGGTGTCATCAATATAAACATTATGTTTAATGTGAAACAGAGAGCTGAGATGGTGATAAAGCAGGGATTAGATAGTCACAGGGGTCAAGAACATTGCTGTGGGACATCTTTTTTTGTGTAAACATTGTAAGCTAAAAATCAAGAGTCATTGGCTTTATGACTACTGTAAAACTAAAATGGCATGTGCTAGCCAAATTGTTTGCATGCAAATACAGTAACGCAAAACGGAAATGCAGGGATTTGTAATCTGAAGAATATTGTTTGCAGCCTAATGACATGTTCAGATAGCCCTAACCAGACCCTCAGAGCTCTTTCCCCAAAACAATCTTTTTTTATCCACCTTCCTCTCTTACTTCAAAAATCCCCTCCTCTTCCCCACTTCAACCCTGAGTGCGCATCCCTCATAAAAAACCCTTACAACAATATATTTTGGTAATGTAAACAAAACAGTTACCTGAACCACTAAGTCAAAAATGAAGGAAAGACACTGTTTGCCATCCATCAGCGTAATTGCTCTGCTTGCCCTTGTGTGCTATCACCCTTTCCCCACTACCTTCCTGGGTTAGGGTTTCATTTTCTCCTTTGCAAGCTCTTGTGGGCAGGGACTGTGTCTTGTTCTTTATTTGCATAGCACACAGCACCAAGGAGACCCAATCCTGGGACCTTCTGGCACTACCGCATTGGAAAGAACAGTAATCTAGAGCTTCTGCCCGCTACATCAATCACACACACAAACAGGCTCTTTGGAAATGATGTCATGTTATTGCTTTGGGAAGGGCGGCTCTCTGACATTTTGCAGGAGTTCTCTTCTTTGCAAAGCAACAGGTTTTTGGTTAGGCACTTCCAATTTTTTAGCTGGGTTTCACTGAGGCACAAGGAGGTCAAGAAATTTGTCCAAGGTGAGTCAGTGGTTCAGCTGGGATCAGCATATGTGCTCTTCTACACTAAAGGATCCTGAGAGATTCTACACTGCCTTGCACCTTGTATAATCACTTCAACCTGTGCAAAAAGAGTGCAAAACCAGTGTAAAATACAATCATTCTGATTTGGGAGTCTTTTGTACACTCTTTGCATTCTGCAAATGTATAGAGGACTACACAAGGTGGGAAGATGGAAAATCAGAACCCCAGTCTTTTTACCATCAGGCCACGTGGTTTTCCATGTAAGTATGTGACAAGGAAGAGGTTGCTGTTGCTAAAAAATTTACCCACCCCTAAATCTACTCATTTTTGGTGCTTTCTAAACGGCATGCTAATAAAGTGCAAGGAGACCTGAGGGATATCTGGCATTTTTTATGCACAAAATCCTTCAAAGTGTGACAGCTTGCTCTCAATAGATCTCTCTCCCCACATTTTCCTAGCTTTTTATCAGAGCGGCTCGATGTTTTCTTGGTACACCATTGGACGAAACCAAAACAATACAGTGCTCAAGGGAAAAAGCCCATTACTTGTGAAGACTCACCAACAAGCATCTGACAAAGGTTGCTGTGGATGAATAATGTTAGATTAAATACCCCATTGCAGACATTTTATGGGAAACAAAACAGGACTAAGACATTACCTCTGGAGCTATGGTATGCCCAGCACAGGCTGGGTGTGAAATCACCAATGGATAATTGACCTTTTCATTAAATAGCTCTTAAGTACACTTTGGAGGCAGCTGTTTCTTAAATATCAGCATGCTGTGCATCATTTTTATTCCAGCCGCACAAGTACATGAAGCAAATCAAATGTTTTAATCTTCATGTTTTATGAATACTGTTTGGTAAAAATCAGTTTAATCGTATGCTCGATCAGAGGTTCTGTCCCACTGCCATCCACGCATGGTTAAATACACTGAAATAGGCAACTTGTTTTAAATATTTAAACAATCCCATCTAGTAACAAAAATATTCTTTGTATTTCTCAAGCAAAAATTATCAACTGTTTATAGAGTCAGAAGGCCAGAAGAAACCATTATGATCATCTAGCTTGACCTGCACAACACAGATTCCTATTGACGTCAGTGGGCTTTGGATCACGCCCATAGAGCTTTAAATGGATTGGGTCCTGCTTGTCTGTCTACCAACTCTAGATAGTCAGAGACTGCAACTCGCCTTGTGTGATGTGCCTCCGGCACTTCAGATCATCTGAAGCACTTCGATTAGTAGCCTCTGGTTTGATTATGAGGGTGGTGGCAGGTTGTTCTCAGTGAGGGTCCTCAACTGTGCAACTCTTCCTGCTTCAGTTTGCCAAAGCCTGAATTTGTTGGTCTCCCTGGTCTGCAAGGCTGGTCTTTGATTTTTCTGGGGCATGGGGAGAGGGTGATCAGGTAGATTGAGACAGTGGTACTTTCATTAAGAGGGTTCAATCTCTTGGATACTGGTCCTAAATTATTGCCATGTCTTAATATGGGCACATGCACTTAGTCACTGAATGGGCATCTTTTAAAAATAACTAAAATAAATATTTGTAAATAGGAATTTTGTAAATAGGAATATCTCCTGTGTTGTTGGCACTAATTACAATGCAACTGCACTTTCAAACAATGTGGTGCCAGCACACAGCATGAGTGACTAGGTTCTGTGCTGACAAGCTCTATGGAGATTAAAAGTGTGTGTTTGTGTGTGTGTCCGTCCTCCCCCAGAGTGTACTCTGTCAGAGCCTCCAAGACTCCTGTATCCCACTTCAGGTTGGGGAATGGCTGGTGGACCCATGCAGTCCCTAGGTTGGCTCCTTACTTTGCTTTCTATTAGGTTTACTTTTTTTTTTTTAAACAGACGAACACAACACACCTGCAGTAGGTGGCCATTATATCCGTACAACACTTACCACAAAGCAACTGCAAGAAAAGCCTACAGCAATCACTGACAAGAACACAAGAATGGCCATACTGGGTCACTGATGGACCTATCCTCCATGAACGTATCTAATTCTTTTTTTAATCCATTTATACTTTTGGCCTTCACAACATCCCATGGCAACAAGTTCCATGGGTTGAGTGTGCATTGTGTGAAGAAGTATTTCCTTTTGTTTGTTTTAAACCTGCTGCCTATTAATTTCATTGGGTGACCCCTGCGTCATGTGTTATGTGAAGCGGTAAATAACACTTCCTTTTTCACTTTCTCCACACTATTCATGATTTTATAGATCTGTGTCATAGCCCCCCCCCCTCCTTAGTCACCTCTTTCCTAAGATGAACAGTCCCAGTCTTTTTAATCTTTCCTCACATGGAAGTTGTTCTGTACCCCTATATCATCTTTGTTGCTCTTCTCTGCATCTCTTCCAATTCTAATATAGCTTTTCTGAGATGGGGAGACCAGAACTGCACAAAGTATTCCAGGTGTGGGAGTACCATGGATTTATATAGTGGCATTATGATATTTTCTGTCTTATTATCTATCCCTTTCCTAATGGTTCCTCACATTCTGTTCGCTTTTTTGACTGTTGCTGCACGCTGAGCGGATTTTTTCAGGGAACTATCTATGATGACTCCACAATCTCTTTCTTCAGTGGTACCAGCTAATTTAGACCCCATCATTCTGTATGTATAGTTGGGATTCTTTTTTCCAATGTTTATTACTTTCCATTTATCAACATTGAATTTCATCTGCCATTTTGTCACCCAGTTTAGTGAGAATCCTTTGTAACTCTTTGCAGTCAGCTTTGTAATTAACTATCTTGAGTGATTTTGTATCATCTGCAAATTCTGGCACCGCACTGTTCACCCTGTTTTCCAGATCATTTATGAATATGTTGAACAGCACTGGGCCCAGTACAGACCCATGGGGGAACTCCACTGTTTACCTCTCTCCATTGTGAAAACTATTTATTCCTACCCTTTGTTTCTGATCTTTTAACCAGTTACTAATCCATGAGGGGATTTTCCTTCTTATCCCATGACCACTTACTTTTTTTAAGAGCCTTTGGTGAGGGACCCTCTCAAAAGCTTTCTGAAAGCTCAAGTAAACTATATTGATTGAACCATCCTCCTCCATATGCTTGTTGACTCCCTCAAAGAATTCTAATAGATTGGTGAGGCAAGCTGTGTTGACTTTCCCTCAACATATTGTGTTTGTCTGATAATTCTGCTCTTTACTATGGTTTTAATCAATTTGCCTGGTACTGAAGTTAGGCTTACAGGCCTGTAATTGCCAGGATTGCCTCTGGAGCCTTTTTTAAAGAAAATCGGCATTACATTAGCTAACTACCATCTAGAAGAGAGGCTGATTTAAACAACAGGGTACATCCCACAGTTAGTAGTACTGCAATTTCATATCTGAGTTCCTTCAGAACTCTTGTGTGAACACCATGTGGTTCTTGTGACTTATTACTGTTTATTTTATTGTTTTTTCCAAAACCTATCGACACCTCAATCTGGGACAGTTTCTGAGATTCGCCACCTAAAAAGAATGGTTTGGGCGCAGGGATCTTCTCTTATCCTCTGAAGTGAAGACCGATGCAAAGAATTCATTTAGCTATTCCGCAACAGCCTTGTCTTCCTTTAGAGTCTCAACTGTCCAGTAGTCCTACTGACTGTTTAGCAGGCTTCCTGCTTTTGATGTACCTAAAGGTTTTTTCGCTGTTAGAGTTTGTGTCCTACACTAGGATTTGACTTCCAGTTTTTAAAGAGTGTCTTTTTGCCTCTAACAGCTTTGTTTACTCCGCTGTTTACCCATGGTAGCATTTTTTTTCCCCTGTAAAAGGGTCCCACTCACCACAGGTTGTGCCTCCTTAAGGCTGGAAAATGGGACTCACCCAATCTGGCGCCCCCTTCCGTTGGGTGCCTATGCTGTGGACCCTCTCTCTCTCTCTCTCTCTCTATGACTCAGGGTACTTCTTCTTTGTGACTCAGCCCCCCAGCCAGGTCACTGTATAGTTCCTCCCCTTCTGAGATAACAAAGTCTCACTAGACAAGCTGTCCGTACACTGTCTCAGACGGACTTCCATTCTAATCTCCAGGTCCTGTGTCACTTCCCTGTGGCAGGTTGGGGAACCTGGCCCACCCGCTACTCCGGGTTCCAGCCCAGGGGCCCTATGACTAGCAATCCAGGTTTGCTCAGGCTCTGTTCCCTTGGGCTCCTTCCAACCTCACCTCTCTATCTCCTTCCCTATCTCTTGTTTATCACTGGAGAGTCCTCTGGCCCCCTGCCAGACTCCTCAGTCCACGGCAGTACCCCAGAGCTTACTCTCCCCCTGGATCTCCTCCTTGTCTCTGGCCAACTCTCTTTCCCTCTAGAGAGTGACTGCAAACCTCTTCCCTGCAGCCTCTTCCTGCTTTATAATCCTATCCCAGCTCTGCCTCCAGCTAGGCTTCATCTGCCATTAGATTGATCAATCCCTGGTTCTCTTTCAGGTGCAGGATATAAGGTTGATTGGCCTCTTCTAGCCAACATTAACCTGCTGAGCACTTGTGTGGGGTGGACACTCCATCACAGGTCCTCTTGCTGTTTTTTTTTATTTGGGATATGCATTTAGTTTGAGCCTCTGTTATGATATTTTTAAATAGTCTCAATGCAGCTTGCAGGCATTTCACCCTTGTGACTGTTCCTTTTAATTTTTGCTTACCTTCCTCATTTTTGTGTAGTTCCCCTTTTTGAGGTTAAATGCTACAATGGTGGGTTTCTTTGGCATTTCCCCTCCTACAGGGATTTAAATTTAATAACACTATGGTTGCTCTTACTGAGCAGTTCAACAATATTCACCTTTTGGAACAGACCCTGTGTTCCACTTAGGACTAAATCAAGAATTGCCTTGTAAGTTTAGGACAAGGTGCTCCAAGAAGCGGTCATTCAATATGTCTAGAAATTTTATTTCTGCATCTCTTCCTGAGGTGACATGTACCCTAGCAATATGGGGATAGTTGAAATCTTCCATTATTATTGGGTTTTCTGCCTGTGTAGCCTCTCTGATCAACCTGAGCGTTTCACAGTCACTGTCACCATCCTGGTCAAGTGGTCAGCGTCGTTTTCCTACTGCTATATATAGTGGCACTGCTCCACCAGCGTGACCTACCCATCATTGCTATATATTTTATACCCTGGTATTACCATGTCTCGATTATCCTCATTCCACCAAGCTTCTGTGATGCCTATTATATCAATATCCTCATTTAATGCCACGTATTCTCATGCAGAGCAATGGCAGAGTCCTTATTCCAAACTCAAAGCCATTACAATTTTGGAGCATTTTTGCAGTCAAGGGCAGTTACCTACAGAACTACGGATCGATAGACTCTCTCCTACAAGCTTCACTCCCACATAACCTGTACCTTTGGTCCACACCCTCATGTCTCAGTCTGAAGCTCTCAATGAACACCCCGCCTTCATACCCAGTGGCATATTTTAAGCTTAAATAAGGGGCTGATTTATGAGGACAATCAGATATGTCTGTCATGGACATACTGTGGTCATGTGCCTACAAGAGGCCCAGCAAAAGTGACTGCCTTAATCTGTTCTGCCTGTTCCATTATATAGATAGTATGCGCGCATGCGCATTTGTCAACTTGTCATCTCATAGCTAGAGATAAGGGGTAAAAATTTCAGAAGTGCCCATGTCCCGCTGAAAGTCAAATGGTGGTAGAAGCTTAACTGTGAAATGAATAATCTTGTAGAGCTCTTCTAATTTCTAAATCTCAGACTGAGCTCAGCCACAGGTACTCCCTGATCCTCTCAAAGATTGCAAATTACATTGATCCTTAACTGAAAGTGATCAAACCCAATCCCTCCTTCATAACCTACTGAAATTCCACAGTTCAAATAATTTTACGTATATCAAGTTTATGTCTTAAAACCTGCCTGGCTGCACTCTTGCTGACACAGCTTTTGTCTACGCAGTGTTGGGCCCACTTTGTGCTTGGAACAGGGCAGTGCAAAACCCCTCTGCACCATCAAGGGCCATGGCCCTGGAGTGGGGTCTATAGGAAACCCATCAGGGTAGGGAACTCAGAGGGTGCACCAGATCAGTGCATCGTTCAGTCACTCTGGTCACGTTCCCTTCCTGGTCACTGCTGACCATTTTTTGGGTTGAACTGGCTCTTTAAGGACCCCCCAGTGTAGAGATGGCTGCAATCACTTTCGGCTGTCACAACCGTCCCTTAGTAGACATTCAGCCTATGGGATCTCTGCACTTGCAGGTGTAACCCACAGTGAATCTTCTGCAGTAATTTCAACTGGCAGGACAACAGGATGCTGTCATGTTACAGTACACACCACCATTTTAACATGTTCCTAAGACAAGGTGGTCACATTGACTTCATTGACTCTGCTGCCAGGATTGTGAATAAGCTATTGCAACTGATCACATGCACTGGTTTAAAAAAATGAAAACCATAAGTAGGGGTAGAATTCAAGGTGGTAGAAAGTGGCAATGTAAGTATCAACCACAGCACACTTCTGTATTCTGTTAACGCTGGGTGTCTTGCTCGCATTCAGAAATACAGTATTCACACTCACAAGAAATCTGAAGGCACATGACTGTGAAGCGGAAAGCAGATAATTCTGTTAATACATGTCATAGCACAGCATTACAAACCAAGAGATGGGGAGGCTTACCACTTGTGACAGTTTGGAAACACTTCCAGAGAAATGTTATACAGCAGGTGCGCTTACGCAACAGCTGTTTAACCAGACAGTTTCCCTCTGCATGGTTCTAGATGAAAGTATAGACAATAAAGACAGGCACATGCCACACGTTGGACTGGATTCTCTTTTCTCTCGCACAAGTGTGATGCAGGTGTAACTACATTAAATTCTTAATTTACCCCAGTCTGAGTTTATTGCAGAGCCACGAACTGACTGGGAATGCTCGGGACTGGGACAGAGCAAAGCTAAGGGCTGTGTTTAGCTACTCAGAACTACTGTGTTTAGCTACTCAGTTCTAGGCAGTTCTAGGACGGTTTTTGTTTCATTATGACATAATTCCTGCCCACAACTCTCAGGCACAGAGGGGGATCATATCTTGCTACATAATCCTTTAGGATGCTACAGCATATATATCCCCTTGCGTGTCCTGGCAGCTGTGCTAGCTAGTGCAGAAGGTGGAATGGGTCCATGTCCTTGCTCTTCCTTGCCCCGTTAGCTAGGTTAGCTTGAACACACAGAGGTGCTAAGAGGGAACAGTGCCCAAACTCAAGGTAGTGTGGCTGCCCCCTGCACTGGGAGAACGGTTGGAGTGGGGAAAGACTTCTTGCTCCGGCATCCTTACCCACAACCTTGCATGCCCATGTGGGACCAGATGTCCTGACTTTATAGGGACAGTCCCAATATTTGGGGCTTTTTCTTATATAAGCTCCTATTACCCACCACCCCCTGTCCTGATTTTTCACACTTGCTGTCTGGTCACCCTAGTGAGAGCTGTACCAGAATAGGGCTCTCTCACCACAGAATTATGTACCAACTAGATTGCAATGGAGTTTTGTACCTATCCTACTTGCTGTTTGGTTGGGTTTTTTTGTCTTTTAGTATGTGACACAGTTACTCTCCCTAATTGGCCTTGCTCAGTATTATTGGCATTAAGTTCCCCCAAAAGATGCTGCCTTTTCAGCTCTCTGTAGTCCTTTTCTATAGATTTAACACAGATGTGAATAACAGAACTCTTCCAAACTATTTACCTGTGCAGGTCTAAGAGTTGCTAAGGTTATCTAATACAACTCACTTGTTAACACCTAATCAAGGGACCCGATTCATCGGTACCTTCCAGCTGCTTTGCTCAGTGCCAGCGATGCAAAGCAGCTGTTAAAGCAAGCTTAACTGTCTGGATTTATAGTTGTTTTGTGTTGCTGGAGTGGCACAAAGCAGTGAGTGTTCTGGCAAATCTTGCCCCAGATATTTACCCCACACTTTCTACATAGAAAATACCTGGATTTGGTTTCTAGAAAGTACACACAAATAAAAAAGTGTCTTCTTGAGAAAAATAAACAAAAAAGGCTCCTGTATTAAGTGCTACATTCTGGCTCCAGACAAGTATAAGCAGCTCCCAAAGTCTGTTGTACATATTGTCCAAAGCTAGATTATATCAGTAAAACACTGGAGTGCTGAATCTGTGAACAAATCAAGATATTTCTCAACTGATGTATATCACAACTGAAGAAGAACAAGGTATCGAATAGGTGTAAGGGCTACATTTTCGGTTATTGTCAGCATGTGTAATATATTGCTAGTAATAGTGTTGCACTTGCTCATGCCAAACTTAGATTCTCACCCTGTAAGTCTAGTTAGAACAAAGGAGAGTTACAGTAAAGGATGCGTTTCCAGAAGAGAAGAGACCACAGAACAGGCACTGAAATCTTTTTTGTGGAACAGCTAGGGCTGCCTATAGTAAGATCCCAATGGACAGGTTTTTTTTACAAAACCAGAATACAAGCATCCATAAAAATATATATCTGTGGGCATATACTCTCACCCAAAGGCTTCCAATATAACTAGAGATTCAGGACAAAATTTTCTTCTCCATTCTGCACTGAAGAATTGTATGGAGAATTTAGATGGAGATCAATGACAGAGCTCCTCATAGTTTTCAGCTTTGCTGCACACCGTGACAACTCATGTTTCAACGACATTAGTGAGGACAGAACTCTGCTTCTCATACAAAAACTCTGACACCTGAGCTAAGTTAAACTCTAATAGTATTAAAGTGGGATCTTCAAAAAACACTTAATCTGGAGTTTGGCTATTGACTTCAATAGGAGAAGAGTTAGGCCAATGCTGAACACTTCTGAAAATCCTACCTTTAGGGCTTATATATAGTCTGTGGACTGTAGCCATTAGAGAGTGATAGATCCTACACACTTGAGCAGGTTTGAATTTCCCTCCATAGAGGGCAATGGTACACAAGGCAGAAGTCTTCTCTTGCACTGGTGAATATCAGGAGTAACTTCACTGAAGTTATTACTAGGTCAAAATATGCAAAATATGAAGTGCAGACTTCACAGGAAAACATCACCTGTAATGAGCAACAGCTGATCAGCTCTGAAACCTGCTACTGATTAGATGGTTTCAGAAAGTACATTTTGGTGATAAGCAAGTTGTGTAATTAAAGGATCAACAGTACAGGCAGTAAAAGGCTTGGAAAGTGATTGTTTTGCCCAAATTATTCACTTTTGATATATATTCCTGATATGTCTTCTCATATTTCACTTTGTTTTTCCCATATGTTTACTGTCAACTCCAGTGGGTTATCTTCTCTCACCTTTGCTATTGGCTTATAGCACCAACAGGTCAGATCATTCAGGTCAGCACTGGTGCAACTCTACACATACTTATTCTGGCCTACCCAGCTATATAAATATTGGGTCTCATTCTCCTCTGCCTTTCAACCTGTGCAATCATCTACACCTGTGCAAAGTGGGTACAAAACACATCCATTCTCATTTGATAGGTTTGATGCACATATTGCACAGGTGTAAATGACGACACCTAATGCAAAGCAGTGGAGAATCAGACCAATTATATGACAATAATTAAAGATAGCAAAGGCAAAGGAAGATGCATGCTGCTAAAAACTTTAATTGTGAGACTGATGGGAAAGAAACTTAAAAGCAATGATTTTAATGTAGCATTTCATTTAGAAGTTTTATTTAGTCGCAACACCTACTTTTAATATGATTATCTTTTACTTACTTAGCATGCTATTTAGGCAGTAACTGTTTTTAGATTTACCTCATTTGGAGATGCAGAGCTCCCCGTGTTTAGAAATGTTTTTGATGAGCTGGTTGTGTTATTGTCATGCATCAATTAATTTGCCATTTACTATGTTAATGAAGATATACATAAAAAGATTATGAAGAAAACAAGAATGAATGCATAAAATATTAAAGTAGTAAACAGTTTAGTTAGAGTCAATGGCATAAACAGTGATCTGTTCTGTAGATCCATCACAGGCTTTTCCTACAGCACGTCTCACTAAAGGGTCTAAGTGCATCACACACATCACTGTGATATAATAGCAGCTACACTGCTATCACCAAGTGACATTAGGGGTACGTCTACACAGGAAAAGCTATGCACAGGCTGACCTACCGGAGCAGGCACTGTGCAGGAGCTAGTCTATCCATGCTGGCTTGAATCCAGCTTGCGCAGACAACAATAGCAATGAAGACAGCGAAGCATGGGCTTCAGTGCGGGCTAGTGAGCCAAGTATGCATTCAGGGGCCACGCTAGGCTTGCACTACCCACACTGAAGCCTGGGTGGTGCTGTCTTCACTGCTATTGTTACAAGCACTAGCTGGATTTAAGGTAGCTCGGGTTTAGTGTGCGGGTGGCTGGGCGGTCAGACTAGATGACCTGTTGGTCCCTTCTGGCCTTAAATGCTATGATTCCACGTAAGTTGGAGCAGCTGTCCTGGCACAATGGAGCAACTGCCTCCATACAGGATCTTCCTCTGGAAGACTGTGTTCAGTTAACACCTGTGAGTATGGATAGAATTGGGATGAAGGAACATCGCATTAGTAGTCACTCCCTCAGGCTCTCTCACCCATCTGGTGCACCTTGTATTAAATTAGACTGTAAACTCTTCGGGGCCAGGATCATGTCTTGCTATGCATATGCATGGGATCTAGCACAGTGAGGCCTCAGTCACAATTCAGACCTCTGGATGCTATTGTAATATGTTAATTTATTTATCTTTGATTTTTATTTTACTCTGATTTTGGGTTCTCATTCTTCTGAGATCATCCACTTCTCAATGGCAGAACTGCTGCTGGTCATCACTTTGTCCCTGATCCTGCAAAAGAACCCTATGGATGGAAACTCATGCCTGTAGGATCCCGTTGCAGGCCTGGGGTCTTTCACAGAATGGCAGCCTTACACAGCCTGTGAGATCTTGCAAGCATCTTAGAATGTATAAAGTCCTTCTTGTGCTGCCTAACCCTTTCACCTTGGAGGTTCTCAAGCCTTGAATATAAATATCACTGAAATGGGCAGAACTTTCACAATTAACTGAAGGATAAGATAATATACAAGATAATGTATTATGGGCAAGTTGCCACAAAGCTGATAAATTAGTTAATATTTTATGTCATTTTGAAATGCAGAGCTCTGTATAAGTGCTCAGTGTTATTATTATGTAAAAGCTCCTAATAAATGTGAACAGTGATGAAAATTTTAGGAATGGGCTGAAAATGCTGTGAGCTCATTTATGGTATGAAAAAGTGGCTGAAATACTGAGAGACAGAAACATTTGTTTTTAAACTCAATGGAGAATATATGGGAAAGGATGGGACTCCCTCCTCCCCCGAGTACCCTAATCAGATACTATTAGACTACTGAAAATGGAGACTAGGGCCTTGCTCTTTGAGTGAAGTATGGGAAGGGTGGGGGAGGGGGAAGGTGACTGTGTACCACTTTTATACTCTCCTGTTCCTGAGGACTGCCAGGGGTTGGTTCAGACCTCAGCACATGTTAGAGCAGCCTTAAGGTAACTAGTAATGGCCCCCAACTGGCCATTATGCCAGCTGGTATCACCAGAGAACAGTAGCACTCTGGTCCTGCCCCCAACATGCCAAATAGGTCCAGGAGGACCAGGAGTGAGCAGCTTAAAGCCAATTCTACCCAAGAGAGGGATTTTCCCATGCTGGGGGAATCCCCAGCTGCTCAATTAGGGCCGCTAGATGGCTCCTTTATGACATACACTGTGGCTGTATTGTGGGTCAGGATCTGGTCCTAACGGCTTGATTCTTCATTGCCTTGCACTTTGTGTAGTCATTGACACCAGAGCAAAATGAGTGCTGAGCAGTGTGAAAAAGTGCAGAATTCTGATACAGGAGCATTTCACAACTGCTTGGCATTCATTTTACACAGGGTGCATATGATAACGTCAAGTGAGAATGAGGCCCAGAATGTTGTTACAACTATGCTAAGGAATAGTAATTATTCGTATGTAATATGCAGACGATAAAAGGAGCAAATAACTATCGTTTTAAAGAAACTTGCACTACTAGATCAAACACTTTAAAGCCAGGATATGCCATGGCAGTCTTTCATGTACCACGAAAGGCACTGACTAAAGCTCAAAGAGAGCTGATTGTTGATGTAACTAGAATTGGTTGCTATTTTGAGTGCATTAAAATAGGGGCGTGCAAGCCGCAATAACTGTAGGAATTTTGGCCTCCCTAAACACTTTCAAATCCATTAAAGGAGGGAGAGGAAGGTTTAGTCTATAAAACAACATGCATCGGTTTGTGTTTTGGGTTACCAGGGGACCAAACAGACTCAGCTGGATTCTGGCTCAGCGGAATTGACATCAAATGAGGATGTAGCTAAAGCTGCAAAAAAAAAAAAAGAAAAAAAAAAAGGAGGGGAGGGGGAGAATTCCAACAAGGGAAAAAATATAGGCAAGAAATTAAAGCCCCTCAAAATATGGACAAATGGCAAGAACAATGAAGCAATGAAAGAAACACAGTACATTTATCAAAGTGGTGCCATTACATTCTGGGCCTAGCTCCTGTGTTCCTTGAAGTCCCCAAAGAGTTAAGTGGGAATTTAGCTTGTGATATTTGCATAAAGTGCTCTATTTCAGTGAACGTTTCTGCTAGCGAACTCATTTGCTAGATAATTTGTGAGCATAATAATAAGACAGCACAAAATAGGTTTGAACGCAGCATGAAGCAACGTCACCTCAATCTTATCTGGATCAAGTCTCAGCAAAGGAATTCACTAAAAACGTAAAAGAATAGACATGGGTTTTTTTTTTCATCACTCACCCTGTTTGGGTCATAGTGAGAGTCTTACTCTTGAAGTGTTGGGTTTACGAACTAAACAAGATGGAAAAGCTCTGTGTATATTACAGCCAACTTCATTGAGGTCGTTCCTGAAAAATGGCCTCTCATGGGTTACAGGGTCCCACAGGGTCCACAGTGAACTATGGCTTAACTCCAGCACAGCTTCCTTCTCCCCTGAACAGCTGCTCTAGGGAAGAGCTACAAGAGCAGCTGGTTGAGAAGCAGCAGGAATACATATTCTTGGGCTCTATCCTCTGGGGTCTTGCACCGGGCTTAAACTATGGAGGGTTTTTTTAATGTAACTTATAACTCTTTGAGAGAGATAAGGTCAGTGAGGTAATATCTTTTATTGGACCAACTTCTGTTGGTGAGAGAGACAAGCTTTTGAGCCACACAGAGCTCTTCCTCAGGTCTGGGAAAGGAACTCCCAGCCTCACAGCAAAAATGCAAGGTGGAACAGGTTGATTAGCACAAGTAGCACATATTGTAAGGGACCATTCAAGCTAGAGTAGCTTGGTAATACCTCTGAAGTCAAAAGACAAAGAGAGGGGGTTAGTGGGTTACAGGTTGTTGCTATAAGCAATAAATCCATTGTCTCTCTTCAGTCCATAATTTTTGGTGTCTAGCAGAGTAATGAATTTAAGCACCCAGGCTCATCTTTTGAAAGTGTTGTGCTGGTTTCCTGTGAGGATGGAGACTGATAGGCCACATATACAGCGATCGCTTTGTGAAAAGTGTTCCCCTATAAGTAAATAGAGTGTTTTTGTTTTTTATCATTTTCCGGTGTGAGTTCACGAGCATAGTGATTGTCTGGTTTCACCTGCATTGTTGTTATCGGGCCATTTAGTGCACTGGATGAGGCATACCACATGTGATAGGCATATATAGGATGCATAGATCTTGAAAGGTGTGTTGCGGAGGGTGTTGATCATTGTAGCAGTGGAGACATGTCTGCAGGTTTTGCATCTGTTGTTCTGACAGGGTCTGATGTCACTTTGAGTTGGTGGGTCCTGGTCTGTGGGGAGCTTGCTTCTAGTGATGAGCTTGGAGAGGTTGGGGGGTTATTTGAAGGCCAGAAGTGGGAGTCAGAAAAGGTTTCTTTCAGGATGGGGTTTCCATTGAGTATGGGATGTTGGTATGGGATGTAGGTAGTTATTTGATGATCTCTCATAGGGGTTCCATGGGTGGGGTGGTAGGTGACAGCTAGGGATGTGCAGTCAGAGGGGATTTTATTTCTGTATTGAAGCAGGTTCTCTCGGGATATTTGGGTGGCCTGTTCCATGATGCAATCTACTTCTCTGGTGGAGTATCCTTGTTTGGTTAAAGCAGTTTTAAGTGTGTTAAGATGTATATCCCAGATTTTCTCCTCGAAGCATATTCTGTGGTATTTGAGTGTCTGGCTATAGATAACAGATTTTTTGGCATATTTGGAGTAATTACTGGATCTATGAACTAGGTGTGGTGATTCGTGGGATCCTTGTGTACTGCTGTCTGGAGGGTTCCATTATTGAAGCTGATCGTGGTGTCCAGGAAATTGATGGTGGTGCGGGAGAGCTCCAGAGAGTTTAATGGACGGATGGTGGTTGTTGAAGTTGTGGTAGAAATCTCAGAGGGAGTTAAAGCCGTCTGACCAGAGGATGAAAATACCATTTTAAACTCCCTCACAGATTTCCTCACACAGGAAAAATATAAAAGACCAAAACACCCTTGTGTCTCTCACCAACATAAGTTGGTCCAATAAAAGACATTACTTCACCCACCGGTCTCTCTAAGATCCTGGGATTGACACAGCGATAGCTACACTACAGACAACTAACACTTTTGTTATAAACACTAACCAAGGCTTTTAGGAAAAGACCTTGCTGACTATGACTGCTTTTTCCCTGCTGTGTTATTCCACCAGCGTACATGCCAGTACAATGTTGCATGCAGGCTCCCGTGGAGAGCTGAAGACCACAATTAGAATGTTGCACAGTTCAGATACTGAGGAGTAGTCTACATACCCTCAGAATTCTGCATGGAGGCACCCAACATTTATTTTGTGGCTTGTCGTACCCTCCGCATCCTATGTCTTTTCAACAAAAGCGTCACTCTCTGTTCTTTTACTTCTGCCTCTGGGCTCAGAGAGGCAACTCCCCACCTCTTGAACACCCTATTAGCTTCAGAAAAAGATTCTTTCCTAGCTCCAATGGGGCAGAAAGCCCCTCAGCCACCTCCACTCAGAAGATGCCCTGTCCTAAAGGACCTGCACTGGGTAGCCTAATAGAAACTCTCCTTTTTAAAATCCATCATCACGGCTCACGTCATCAGTGGGTAAACCTGCTGTTGATTAAGTCTCATACTGTTTCCTTTTTCTGTTTATCAAAAAGCCTTGCGCTCTATCATGCTGCAGAGTAGCACACACTGTATAACCATGTAATCTTATTACATGGTGTTACTCACCATTCTTCCCCTCTGTCTTGTTAGCTCCTCTCATTACACCTTGCCTGTAGTGAAGCCCTGATGCTGCAGCTGACAGCACGTGGGTAGACAGCTACACCAGCACAGAACTCCACTAAGTGTCAGTTGCAAGATCAAGGCCTTACCTGGTAAACTCCTTCATGCAGGACTCGTGTCTGTTTGCTGTGAGATTCCTGGCACATCTTTAAATGCTGTTTAAATAATAATCTCCAAATATATGCCCTTGTAAGAAAGAGTATTATTCTGGGGCAGACTTAAGGGTCAGACCATGGTCAGCAAACATGAAGCATGGGTCCCAATGGTCACGTTACCTTAGGCTTTTTTAAACAGAAAATGTTAAAAAAACTCATCCATAAAACAAAAGTCACAGGCATAAACAGAAGTGGAATCTCACCCACACTGTGTTGGCTTGCTGATTCCAATTATTGGAACCTCGCACCACGGCGACACTTTTCCTTGGCAAATTGTTCTATGATGCTGTCCAGCTGCAACCTTGCTGTCTCATCTTTCCCAACTGCAAGGAGAGCAAGGTCGCTGTGCCATGTCTGTGACAGTGTTGAATGCATGTAGTTTTTGACCCATCTTAATGTGCTCATTAATATAAATATTTTTCTTTTCATTTTGTAAAACCAGACTTGTATTTGTATTTATGGTTTTTATTTTCAAACATCTTCCCCTATGATAATAACTAAGTTGGAAGTATATAGGCCTAAATAAAGTGTATTTCTGTGTTGTTTAATTTTTCCTTCATTGTGGGGGTAATCTGAAAAAAAGTTGATTTTCTGTGCAGAATCTAGCAGAGAGAGGCAGAACTAGAGTGGAGCTGGCTGGAGAGAGTGCTGTGGGGCTGGGGAGAGGCCAGAGCAGGCAGACCCAAAATCTTTGTGTCCCACAGCAAATGGAGGATATGGACCCTACGGGAACAAACTACATTTCCCAACAGCAGCCCCGTCAGCCCAGGAGCATGCCCAGTGGCTGTGACCCCTGCATGATGGGTAGGCAGCATCTATTACTACCACACTGCTGGGCATGCTCAGTGCTGTAGCATTTTGCAAAGGCATAGCACTGCAGGACAGGTAGGGGGTGGGTTCCCTGGCAGTGACACCCCGATGAAAATGGGGGGTGATGGCCAGGAGCTGCGTTAGATACGTGCAACCCATGCGACTGCATCAGCCCGGAGGCAGTGAAGGGGCCCCTTGCCATGGTAACTTACCCAGCTACGTGTGAGGGTGAGGTCCCGGAATCGCGTGAGGAGGGCAGGTGGCAGAGGAGGAGCTGGTGCAGTTGCTGAGGGGCCCATGCACTTGGAGGGCCCCGGCTCAGGGCTGCTCGGCCGCACAACACATCCCTGGCGCAGGCTGCTGCCGTTCTCTGCGGCCTGCGTCTAGGAAGAGCAAAGTGCTGCTCCCCACTGCCCACGCTGGAATTTCCCCAGGGCCTCCAAAACGGGGGCTCTGCCGTGAATTCCGGTTAGTGGGGCCACCAGTGGCTGAGGCTCCATGTTGGTCGGAGGCCCCTCCTCCCCGCCCATTGCCTGGGCAAATTCAAATGCGGGCGGCAGGGCCTGGGGCGCTGCTCTTCCTAGCGGCTCTGACGCCAGCTCTGGCGGCAGAGCAGCGATGTGCTCCAACTCCTGCAGCAGCAGCTCTGGCTCTGGTGGGAGCAGTGGTGCCAAGCCGGGGCAGCGGGAGCAGACGGCACGGCATGGAGCGGGGCAGGTGGGAAGGGAGGTAGAGGGGAGGGCAGAGTGGGGTTACTGGGGCTGTAGGGGAAGTGAGAGTTTATTTGAATGTGGGACCTGTGATGGCATGTGGGGACCCCGCAATAAAAACCTGCACCCGGAACCATCTTTTTGTCCCTCTGCCCCTGGCAGATGGGAGAGAGAAAGAGGGGGCATGGACCGGGGGGCCCAGAGAGCCTTTGCTCACCTTGCTGATTGTTAAATCTGCCACTTCAGCTCTTTTATGAACAGTTTGGCAAGACCTATTATTTCCTCTTTGCCACGTCTGAGTCTCAAGACTGAGAAAAGCGCTTGATAATGAGCAGCACATCTCTTGCAATCTTCTAATAGCTTAGATTGGACAAACAGTGGTAACGTCTCATTTCAAAGTAGTAAACATATCAGTGCTTATTTACAGAAGTCTTCTTGTTAAATTCATATTTTTGGGCCATCTTCTGGTATTATTTTGTGTGTTTTAACACGAGATAGGTTCCCCATACATATTTCATCTTATAATTTTCAATACATAAATAAATAAGAATGCTATTTAAAAGCTACTAGCTGGCTAATAATGCCACTAAGGCTGTGTCTCCACTTGTGGCAGAGGATACAGTGCAGGCACTATGCACGTAACTATATGCCACAGTGAAAGGCAGGCTGTGTCCGTGCATGTCACTCAGGTGTGTAGCTACATGCAGCAGTGAAAAGCTCCAGCAGTGGGGATAGGCTGTTATATGTATGTACAGTGCCTAACACAATGAGACCACAATTCCCGATTGGAGCTTTTAGACACAACTACAGTATAAATTAATAACGGATCCCAATAATTATAAAATAAAATAATAATCAGAATAGATCTATTTACATCAGTTAAAAATGAATAGTGCAGAGACCCTGTGAAATTCTTGCAGGTTGAGTGTGATGCTTTCTGTAAACACACAGCTTTCCATACTAAAACAAAGTTGTTCTGCAGAGTATATTTTCTGCACCCAGGCTCTCTGCTGCAAATGTGAAAATTCATTTTGTGCCAAGGAAGTGGGTGATTTGGTTCCTAGACCTTCAGAAACACAAAAGAAGGGTCATCTATAGGCTTATACTGCAGCATTTGATATATATATATATATTTATAAATACAAAGAAAGGAAGACACAGTGGGAAGGTGACATGGATTTTAGTTGAATCCTGTGTGTCTCTGCACACATGCAGAAAACAAGCAAGGCAACTTAGTTAGAAGAGCCCAGAAACACTGAGAAATAGGGTGTGTAACTACCAGACATATTCAATAACTGTTTCTGAAGCTCTGCACAGGGATTCTATTAGGGGGAAGCAGTGTTGCTGGTCCCACACAACCACACATTCATCTTCTGAGAGCTGAGTCAATTATTGCTCAGTAAAGGTTATAAATACTGGGAGTTGGAGACAGGCCTGTGGACTCAGCAACTGACTGATGCAGGACTGAGATGTGTCTGGTGTGAGAGTTGCGCCTGAGACCCTGACCTATGAGACCCTTACCCTACCTTGCTAGAAACTGAAGAAATGACCAGCTATAGACTAAGGAACTGGAATTGCTGCTGGCTCTGAGGCTCTTTGACCTGTTTTTGCTGAGAAGATGATAATGAGTTTGGAGGGGAGCTGGGCTGCCATTCTCCTCTGCCTCTGAAGAGTTCAGGTGGCACACATGCACTCTGACGCTACACTGAGAGATAAAGAAGTCATCTTTGTGTGAAGACTGGAGGGGAGTATGTGCGTGTGTGTTAAGGTGTGCCTGGCATTGAAGTGTATATAACAGCAATAAAGTGGGGAAGGCTGTGTGGGGAAAACACCAACAGAGGTACTGCATAATAGTTTTAAGAAAATAATTCACAAGTATTCCAAATGCTGGTTGCAAAAGTCTATACATATTACATTTCATTCTTAAGAAATTGTATGGCACACTCTCTTGGAGGTTTAACTCTGTGTAGTATTTTTAGCATCATGAAAAGACTGAGCTCTGGCCCGTACTTCAGCAGAGAAGTAGTCTGAGAGGCAGGAAAAAGTGGGGAGTCTGACGATTATTCATATCTGTACCTTATTCCCTGATAACCAGAAACTTCTATGCTTAAACTCTGTACCGTTTTCTTTTTACTTCAACATTATCTTAATAAAATTATCTCAGTACCCCTCCTAACGTGTTACAGAGGCCAGGGCCAATAGATTGCAATTGCTTTATTGCTTCGTAATGTGTGTGTGACCATACTAACTAACAAGTATATGAAGAAGAGATTGCAAGCATGGAAGATATGGTGCTGTGACATACATGGAAAACATGAGGTGAGCCATGCATGTTATAAAACAGATGTCACTTCTGCAGTAGATTTCACAGTGAAAACATTCCTGTAATTGATCATTTTTATGTTTAGAGTCACCTGATCTTGAAATACTACTACCAAAACTGCACTCCATGAAATTCAAGTAGCAAGCCACCTTGTTAATTCCACTAACATGCTAGCACTGAAACAAGGATTGATGTAGGTTTTTCCCTATGTGTGTTCTTGAATGAGAATTTCAGCCCATAATTTACAAGCGATAACACTGCAGGTGGGTTACAAAGTGCTTTTCCTCACAGCTGAAAATATTTTGTACATTGTCATCCTCTGATATATTTTACTAATGCAACACTACCCCCAGAGTAATATTCAGGCTGCTGTAGTGTTTCATTACTGTAATAAAGATATTGAGAGGGCTGTTTGGTGGCAAAGTTACACAACTAGTGTGGTGGGCTTAGCAAAGAAAGGACACTTACAATGCAGATGTTGGTTTGTTTTGCAAAGCAACTTGTCTCTATTACATACAAAGCCCATGTTTTAATGTTGGTCCAGTGGATTATGGAACTAGATTTTTTCTGTAAACTAATCTGCACGATAGTTGGAGTGAGGGCAAGTCTACACTCACGTGCTACCACCAGCTGAGCACCAACATAAGGGCCCGGCAGAATCGTTTTTTCATTGTCCCTGCTAAAAGAGATGGTGTTTGGAATGACTGCCCCCCAAAGTCTACTACTACTCCAACACCAAAAGCCAGGATTCCTTTCCCTCTTAATGCTCCTTTTACACCTTCAAAGGGTCACAGGCCAGGGCACGAATCTCTGCTGAAATTACTGGCAGAGTTCTTCAGGTTGGTAAGCTGGGCTCCTGGATTTTATACAGGTCATGTGCCAAAGTACGAACCTGATCCATGAGATACTTGATTCCCCTTCAGCAATTTGTTAGGGCCTTATCCTGCAAAATGCTGAGTGCCACCAGCTCCCATTGGCTCAGCACCATCTGGAAATTATGCCCATAGAAGTTGAGGCTGCAAACGGCCTGGTTGAGCGTCAGCCCCTAAATGGCTAGCTGCTAATGTTTGTGATCACAATCATTTGTGACGTCAAACACACTGGCATAACCGGGACCTAAATATGCACCAGGAAGGTCATAATTTCAGAGAATGAAATAGTGTTTCTGCTTTTCTCAACCCTCTGTGGGAATTCATTTATACAGCCACTAGAGATCACACAGATCTATAGGAAAGCCTGAAAATAAGATGAAATACAACAGACATATTGGGGGCAGCCTCCAAAACTGTCTTTTATGTAACTATAATGATTTGAAAATATGGATAATACAACATATTATTTTTTGCAAAGTGAAAGTTATTTTTCCCTCTAAAACAAAATAATTGAATAGTTTGACATTACCAGCGGACACCCTTATACTATGTGTTTATTTACACATTCAGCACCATAAATATGTATTTAAATGTGAGCGGTTCCGAGATGAATCATGGAAGCCTATTTGAGTTAATACAGACTGTAGCTAGAATTTTCAAACCCAGGTGCCTGAAGTTAGGTTCCTAAATTACCATATTTAGGTACCTAAGTAAACATTCTGGCTGATGTTTTGCTGCTCTTAAACTTTTTGGGGTTAAATATTTTGGGGGTTTACTACTCATTTGCAAGAAACCGCTCTGATCTGAAACTAAATGAGAAAATTGTTTTTTTAACTTAAAAAAACCCAGGCTCATCTCTCCCTTGGAGTGTAGGAGAAACAATTGGTTTTTCTCAGTATTGTACATGTGCCAAATTATGTATTTACACAATAAACGATCTCAGGAAATGCCTAAATATGGATTTACATGTTAGACTAGAATGGCTCCAAAAGAAGCAAATAATACAAATCTTACCAACTGCCTGAATTCATATTTCCAAGATTCCTCCCTCTTACCATGCATTTAGATGTCTTGATGAGAGACTGTGTAAACTAACATAAAACAAACAACAAGAAAAAACGAAAAAGAAACCACGAGGAAAATTCACATACAGTAAACTATTTCAGGAAATCACAAAGTACTGAGTTTAAATTGTCAAAAGCAAAGACCTTCAGAAATGAAGAGGAACTCCACTCTGAGCATGTCCTACCATGTCAAAATACTGCGTCGCACACAAAACTGTATGTAAAATTACCTACCTGCAATAATACTGTACTAAAAGTCTGGTTAAGGACAGAGGGTGAAATCCTCACCATACTGAAGACAATGAGAGTTTTGCCACTGTCAGTACAGCCAGGATTTTACCTCGACTGTATTACCCACACTTCCCCATTATGCAACATTTAATTCACATTCAGTGGCTTAAGTGGGACTGAAGTGGTGTGTAGGCCTTATCCAGCCCACTTCACTGGGGTGAATTTCAGCTGGGGGGCGGTGATGGTTAATTCTCCACTGGTATAAGTGTAATGCCGACAGACCCTGGTCATTGGCAGGCATGATTGAACCTGGGACCGCTAGAGCTAAATGCATGAGCCTCTACTTGCATGAGCTAAAAGCCATAGGCCTCTTAGCTAAGGCTGTAGAGCAGACTCATTAATCTCTAAATGGTCTCAGTGCCACGAGAGGGGACAGAAAACCACACCCAAGAGATGTGTGGGTTACATAAGCTGATGCAACTCCACTGATTTCCACGTCACTACAATGAATTTGGCTCAGCTTTTCTGGGTTTTCCCAGTTTAATCCAGACTCTTCCTGTCAAAATCAATTTTGCTTATTTTGTGTGGATTCAGTTTGTTAGAATAAATGCCTGACTCTCAGTGTTTTCTAATACAGCAAATAAGCAGCACATGGTGGCTCTGATATTTCTTTGCTTCTGGTCTCCTGTTTAGAACTTTTGCCCCCTCCCACCTAAAAACACAAAGAATGGGGTGTGTGACTTGCAACCTTCTCTATTGGAAACGAGGCTGGTGCTAGAGTGCAATAGCTGTGGTTCCCTGAACAGCAGCAGCAGCAAAATCTGCCAGTCTACCAATGCCTGCTCCTCACTTCACCAACCATGGCTGTATATCTCATGGCACTGACTCAAACCCACAGAGTGAACTAATATTGCTCAGAGCCCTGAGAAGGCAACATGCAGAGTGGAGCAACTATTCTTTGATCTCTTCCCATCACCATGCCCCTGGCTAGTTGGGTCCTGAACTCATCAAGGGGATAGGGGCAGCATGGAAGGGATAATACCATAGACTGTTTTCTTGCTGGTCACCACCCCAACCTTGTTGCTGCAGGAAATTTCTGATTTCTGTTATATACACTTCAATGCCAGGCACACCTTAACACACACGCACATACTCCCCTCCAGTCTTCACACAAAGATGACTTCTTAATCTCTCAGTGTAGCGTCAGAGTGCATGTGTGTCACCTGAACTCTTCAGAGGCAGAGGAGAATGGCAGCCCAGCTCCCTTCCAAACTCATTATCATCTTCTCAGCAAAAACAGGTCAAAGAGCCTCAGAGCCAGCAGCAATCTAAAATCTA
Organism: Caretta caretta; assembly: GCF_965140235.1. NCBI lineage: Eukaryota > Metazoa > Chordata > Testudines > Cheloniidae > Caretta > Caretta caretta. The sequence goes on along the minus strand of NC_134208.1, from coordinate 134,617,964 downwards.
GCAGTGGGGAGTATGTAGGCCTAAGATTTGGTAGGCATTGCAGTCTCTGGCTTCATTAAAGTTTCAGGGCCTAAAGCCTGATCCAAAGCCCACTTAAATCAATAGAAAGGCTTCCACTGACTTCAGGGTGCTTTGGATCACACCTGTAGGGAGCAAGAATGGAGAGTTAATATTGATGAAAACCATGTGCCCACTGCTGATCACTGCTTTCCAAATTTATTTGCAGTAAACACAAATATACTCCAGTCACTATTACTACAAGTTGCAAAACAGTGGTGCTCAAGATACCACATTGGTTTCCTACTTTATTTCTAGGGAAATACCTGTCAGGTATCTCAGACCCCACCATGTTGTAACTATTGAAAAATGTGGCCCTCAACTACTGTAGTATTGCATAGTACTTGCAAAGATAATCAGTAATAGTAGAAATAGCTGGATTTCTCAACAAAATATTCTGACGCTGTCTTCAATTTCTTCAAATTACTTTGACTGCCAAGTGTTCTTATTCGAAGGCTGCTTAATATTTATCACTACAAAAAAGAAACACTGGGTAGATGCTTTGTGGAGTGAATTGATTTAGTGCCACTGAAGTCAATGGAAATACACTGATTTACACCAACTGAGGATCTGGCTCACTTTGTATATATCAACTCATTTAAAATGTATAGCAGTATTCCGATAAACCCTTAAATATATTTGGAAGCTGCAAAGATTATATGCACTCGAATTACATTAGGATGAATATTTCATTCCTTTATGTGAACTTTAGTTACATAAGACAGTGTACATTTCTGTGGGTAAGTTGGTTGGTCTTTCACAAGCAAGTCTGCAGCTAACTCAGAGGCAGATGACATGATAGGAAGTGTCACAAGGGAGGTAAAGGTCAGACTGTGGCATTAATGGGCTGGTTACACTTTAAAGGAATTACACTGTGTATATTAATAAAAGTGGACATGACAATAGATTTTCTTTGGAATCATATCTATCCACATTAACACCAAATGAGTTCAAACTGAAGCAATGTTATTATAATGAATTCCATAGGAATTATTAATGACCAGGCCAGTATTATACAGTGATGTGCCCCAGTTTACTGCATGGGGTAGTTAACATTAATGGAATTTCCATGAGATCAAGAGAAGAAATTCCTAAAAAATCTGGTAAGCCGTATTTGCTGTAGGAAGTACCTTTAAAAATTACACTATGCATTTTGTGATGACATTTCATAATATTGTGCATTATCTTATATTTCCTGCATTTCCACCTGAGAAGTGCGTCAAATAATCTCTGTCCAGTACATAAAACCTAACAGCACTTTGGCAATGTAAATAAAGGTGCTATTTATGTTGTATATAAGCATCCAACCTCCACAAAATAAAGCATTCATAATCAATAATGATAGTAATTAATTATAAATACTTAGTGTGTATGTAGTGCTTTACAAACATTAAATACCTAAGAGGTTGATATCTTGAAGAGAAAGAAACTGAGGCTGAGGGCCAATTTCATTCTATTTATTTGTCTTAGGTTTCTTGATAGTGCAGTATTTAAGCACAGCAGTATTTAAGCAAAGGTGAGTCTCCATGGACTTCTGTGCAGTTACACCAGGGAGGATTTTACCCTGGTAAGTTTACATGAGTTGCCCAAGGCCTGAAAGGGACATGTAATAATGGTAAGGAATAACAGAAAGAATCACTTTCTTCTAATTTTGAAGAAGGAACTTTATCAAAAGGAAAACAGCATCATTCTTAAAGCTACTGTCCTCTCTCTCTGCTTCATTGCAGAGCTTCTACTTAGAACGTTCAGCAGACCTATCTGACTTCCTGCCACCAATTTAAAGAAACAGTACACACATCTTCACTATAATCAGTGTCAGGATTAGAATTCACGCATTCCTGGCTCCCGCTTATGCTCAAACCACTTACAGTACACCTCACCCTGAACAACGTATACAATAATAAATCTTTACGGCAGGTTAAACTTCCCTTTCAGTCAAGGGTAAACAATGTAAATACATCATGGGGTTTAACTCTACATATTCAAGAATGGTTTCTGCTCCCCTCCATCTGTGGTTTATATTTGAATGAAAGGAGTTATAAAAAAATATAAACAGTTTCAATTAAAAATTGCTCTTCTGGTCCAGACCATTCTTGAGGATTTATAAACTGAACAACAGATCAGCCAAGCAGCCTTGCTACAGTACTTGTCTGTTTCAGCATGTGGGAAGTCCAAAATCCAAAACCCAGCTTGATTCCTAATTCTCTAGACAGCCAGAAGATGGGAACATGTCAGAGTTGGGAAGGAACAAGGTGAACAGAAAGAATGGTTACTTATCCTACAGTAACTGTGGTTCTTCAAGATGTGATGTCCACATGGATTCCACTCTTGTTGCGCATGTGCCCCATGTGCATGAGATCAGATTCTTTTGGCCAGCAGTGTCTACTGGGACCACACCTGTGCTCTGGAATCTGTTCTCACCCCCCACACCAAGGGCATAAAGAGTGGAGCAGGTCCAACTGTCCTTCATTTCCTTTGCCAGTTCACAAACCCAGTGGTATAGGACTCTGTAGTAATGGAGAACGAGGGCAAGTTACAGTATCCGTATGTACAATATATCTTGAAGAACCACAGTTACAGTAAAGTAATTTTTCTTCGAATGACTGTCCACATGGATTCCATTCTTGGTGACTAACAAACAGCTGTAAGTTTGCTTGAAGGCATACAAGGAGTCGTGCTTAAATGATGACTGCAGGACAGCGCTACCAAAACAGGAATCCAATCTGGAAGCCTCTACTAAAGAAGAATATCTTGGGGGGGAGGGATAGCTCAGTGTTTGAGCATTGGCATGCTAAACCCAGAGTTGTGAGTTCAATCCTTGAGGAGGCCATTTAGAGAGCTGGGGCAAAAATTGGGGATTGGTCCTGCTTTGAGCAGGGGGTTGGACTAGATGACCTCCTGAGGTCCCTTCCAACCCTGATATTCTATGATTCTATTATCTTGTAAATATGTGGGCTGGGCTCCATGTAGCTTCCTTACAAATTTCAGACATAGGAACATTGTTCAAACAAGAATTGATGCTGGAGTCTGCCGCAGGCTTTTGTGGGTACGGTGGGTACCAGTTTAACAGTTGGTACCAAAGCTCCAGAGAGTCTTTTGTCAGTCTGATGGCTGCCCTTCAACTGCTCAGATGGGGAGGGTGAGATTCATGATGACCTGTGTCTAGACTTTGTAGGCACTGGGAAGGGTGACCTGTGTCTTGGCTAGGCTCCTCTGGAGTGGTGCTCCTTCCTACTCCTTTCTGAAGCTGTCATCCCAGGGAACAAACCAAAGACTGCTGTCTCTCAGTGGATGTTGCCCTGGAGCTTGGAGTGGGCCACTCATCGAAAGGGACAGGACACAGGACTGAATCTTTACCAGGTTGTTTCTTTTTTCTGCTCATGAAAAAGGTCTGGGCAGAGGACTGAGCCTTTGTTAGGTCCTTCTTTTCCATGTTTGAAGAGGCCTTCATGGACTGCTCAAGAAGGAATAATTTTAGGTGAGCTTCCCAGGCCTTTTGGTTCCATTTGGAAAACGAGTGGCAGATGGAGCAGTGCTCCAGGATATGCCCTCCCCCAAAACAAAAAAGGCATCTAGAATGCCCATAATTTAAAAGTGTAACAGCCTCACAAGGATTTTACTTTTGCCATGGTGGCTAGAGCCCCTGTGCAGGGGGGAGGTGGTGGGGGCGGGCAAGGCAGCTAGCCTATCAACTGATAAAAAGTTTGAAATTTTAAATGCCTTTTAATGCCCTTAATGCCATTGGGTCAGGGTGGGACAGGAGAACACATAGGATGCAGGAGGGTCCTCCCAACCAACGATGCTGGCCAAAATAATTCAATCTTATGCGAAGCAAGAGTGGGGAATATATGTAGAGTCACTTAAAGAAGAAGCCACAGTTGCCTGTTTTGGTACCTGTCCTGTGGAAGGAGGTGGATTAAAAAGGGCCTGGATCTACCAATATTCTCCCCACTCTGCTGCACTAAATGAATAAATAAGGATCAGCCACTCTGGATGGTCTCTTCCCTCCCTGTTTGCTCCTGACTCCCTGATGGTTTGGGTGCATTTCTGAACTACCCAAACCCACAGAAGCCACGGTGAGGCACAAAGAGCCCATCCTCACTCAGAGCCTTGCCCCTCCTCAGCTCCTGCAACACCCTAGAGACCCCTTTCCCTATTTTCTTATGGAAGAGCAAGGATGGATGCTGATAGTTCCACTGGCCATTCTTATGCCAGTGTAATGGGGAGTTAGACCTATGGATCAAAGGCAGAATAAATCTTAAAAAAATAGAATTACATTTCATTGCAAAGTTGTGCCAAAAGGAATGACAGTAAATCTAATTTAAACTAAAATGTTCAGGGAAGCAAGTGCCAAATTCTTTTGAACAAAAGGTCCCAAGGTCCCACGACTTCCGAGTACACTTCCCATGTCACTTGTAATGAAGTTCTTGACTAAACGGCCATGTCACCAAAGTCACAAGCCCCTTTTATTTCTACATTGTTAACATGACACATTTGGTGCATTATTGAAAATAAATTTAAATTTTTTCCCTCTCATACATTGGTTCAAAATATTTTACATTAATGCTAAAATATAGATGAAAATGCAGTGATGGAAAAATAGAACTAGTGCTCAGGGATAACACAAATACTTACAAAGCAAAAGATCTGCATAGCAGCACATCCTTGTATAGAAGGCTTATACAAAACCTATGCACCACTGATCCCTTGGTCAGGACTTGATCCTGCACTACTGAAGTAAATGAGAGTTTTGCTACTGACTTCACTGAGAGTAGGATCAAGCCAGTTATCCCTCAAAAATCAGACTCAAATAGGACTTAGTAGGCTTTGTGCTGGACCCCTGGAGAGGGGCAAATTTCTCCCTCCTGATCATTCAGATAATTATATCTCAAATTTCAAGGTGACTGATGGTTTCTGTGGGAGTCAAGAAGGAATCCACCTTCAACACCTTTTTGACTGCAAAATTGCCCACATACTCTATGGAGAGGGAGAAAGAGGGCCCCCTACCTCTGAAGCATCAGGAATCTGCTGGAAGCAGGATACCAGACTTGAAGACCCAATCACCAGATCCAGCATTAGCTCCTAATAGTCAAGTATTTGAAAATGTATAAAAACTGCCAACTAGCTCTGCCTGCCTTCTAGGGCCCTAACTCACCTTCTGCCTGTTTAAATTCACCATGTGGGCCCTCCTCCCCAATTAATGATATCTTAAGTGTGTTTTAATGGCAAGAGTCCCCAACCCCTATTAGAAAGATTATTATTAATGTATTTATACAGTGCATGGTGCATAGGCAAGACAATTTACCTTGATGTTTGTTGTGCATGATGGTCTTTGGGTCATGATCCATAAATTAATTCATAGCTAACTATCTTCTGCCAGAGGCACAATTGGACTGTTGCTTCTGTTGTTTCTTTTCTCCTTCTAATACAGAAAGACCATGAGCTCTCAAAACCATCCACTATCTAAAATAACGGCGGACTTCAACAGGAACGTGTGACAAGATAGCCATCCGACAAATTAAAATCTGCCTAATACAGCATTTCCACACTCATAAATGCAAATACAGTTCTTAGTGAAACTGTGCACAGAGGCCAACAATACCCAATGTTGATCTTGTGGCCAGGTTTCATATCTGAATTTGAATGTAAATGTTGCCCTTTAAAAACTGAATTAATCCGGACTGGTGATTTCTTTTGAAGCAAAACAGTTTTTTGTTGCTGTTTTTTAAATGTTACCTGAGTGGACTGGACAATTCCTTCAATTCAATAGGCTCCACTCACTGGTAGAGGAAACTTACACAATGTTAACCGTTCACTTCAAGCAGAGGTGGTCAAACTTTTTGGCTCAAGGGCCATATCTGGATATGGAAACTGTATGGCAGACCATGAATGCTCACAAAACTGGGGTTTGGGTGTGGGAGGGGGTGAGGGCTCCGGCTGGGGGGTGGGCTCTGGGGTGGGGCCAGAAATGAGGAGTTCAAGTTGCGGGAGGGGACTCTGGGCTGGGGCATGGGGTTGGAATGTGGAAGGGGGTGAGGGCTCCAGCTGGAGTTGCGGGCTCTGGGGTGGGACCAGGGATGAGGGGGTTGGGATGAAGGAGGGGGTTGAGGATGGAGCAGAGGGGTTCGGAGTATGGGAGGGGGCTCTGGGCTGAAGCAGGGATTGGGGTGCAGGGGGGAGTGTGGGCTGTGGGGTGGGGCTGAGGATGAAGGGTTTGGAGTGCAGGAGGGGGCTCTGGGCTGGGACCAAGGGATTCGGATGGAAGGAGTGGGATCAGGGCTGGGGCAGTGGGTTGGGGCACGGGAGGAGTTCAGGGGGACAGCGCTTACCGCAAGCAGCTCCCAGAAGCAGCGGCATGTCCCCACTCCAGTTCCTACACAAAGGCGCATCCAGGCAGCTGTGCGCTGCCCCATCCGCAGGTGCTGCCCCCGCAGCTCCAGGAAGTAGCAGCATGTTCCCCCTCCGGCTGCTATGTGGAGGCGTGGCGCCAGCCAGGTGGCTCCACGCACTGCCCCGTCCACAGGTGCCGCCCCTGCAGCTCCCATTGGCCGTGGTTCCCGGCCAATGGGAGCTGCAGAGCCGGTGCTGGGGATGGGGGCAGCATGCGGAGTCCTCTGGCAGCCCCTACACATAGGAGCCAGAGAGGGGACATGCCATTGCTTCTGGGAGTCGTGTGGAGTGGGGCAAGCGCCCGACCCCGATCGGAGCTCGAGGGCCGGATTAAAATGTCTATCAGGCTGGATGTAGCCCGCGGGCCGTAGTTTGCCCACCCATGACTTAAAAGGAAGAAGATCTTGTGCTTAAGATAATGGACTGGGATTCAAGAGACTGAATTTGGCTCCAATTTGCAGCTTTCAATGCAGCTTTTTAGCTTTCACAGACTTTCTGCGTGACCCTGGGCAAGTCACTTAATTTCTTTGTGCCTCAGAGTTCTCACTTGTAAAATGAAGATAATGCTTCTCTACTTCATAGGAGTGTTGCAAGGCAATTTCACTGGTATATTTGTGTAGTATTCTGACAATAAGCGAGGGACACCAGATAAGAACATAGAGAGAATATAAACTGTAGGCTTCAGGCCTTTGACTGACTGATAGAGTCAGATCTTGCACTCCATAATCATGCAACATTCCTGTTGAAGTTAATAGAAGTTCTGAGTGTGGAAGGAAAATGACTAACCCACTGACATAGGAGAAAAAGCCATTCACTGCACGCAAATTGCTAACAGATGCAAAAGGAAGAGATGACAAGGAACAAACCAAAACAACCCTGTCAGGACCAGCTTTAGGCACCAGCAAAGCAAGCATGTGCTCGGGGGCGCACAATTCCAGGGGCGGCGTTCCGGCCACCCTTTGTCTTTTTTTGCTTGGGCAGTTGCGCTCTCGGAGATTGGGGCGGCAAATTTTTTGCTTGGGGCAGCAAAAAACCTGGAGCCGGCTCTGAACCCTGTAACGATAGCTGGAAAACATTTTCAGTGAAGTTTAATTTTTTTAAGTTGACGGTGTCCCTTTCCAATATTCTCTCGCACTTTGTCTGTCTGCTCCTGCCCGTTGTCTTGCTCTCTCCTGGTCTGTATGTACGAGCAGGACAGCATCAGTAAAAAGCATCCCACCCTCTGCAGTAGCGGCACTAATAGAGCAGCGCAGCAAGGAGGACAATGAGCTTTGAACTTCATATGGCAGCTAACATGGGAGCTCTCCAGGCCCCCTGATGACATTTAATCTCATTCCAAAGCCTGAGGTCACTGCATGTTTTAGATTGTAACAGGATATGCAAATGAAAAGTATGAGAATCCTAGAAATTTACCTCCATTATGTCATACTAAATAAAGGGGTCCAGTCAACAGTCTTAGTGTCAATAGGGCCGTTTTACAAAATACAGGTGAATAGCCTTTCTGTTATTCATTTTGTCTGGTGGCTCTACTTGTTTTGACATTTCTTCCAATGGGAGAGTTCCCCAATGAACACATTTGCACGATACATTTTTGCTGCTGGTTGCATTAATTTAGCTAGGAACCTCAGCAGAGAAGGTCTAACCAGTGTGATTTGTAACACTAATTGAATGGCTCCTCTCTTCACTGCTGGTACATATAGCTCATTAAAACTGCATTCTGAAGGAAGACACCTTGGAAATAAATTTCTATTCTGTATAGCAGAAAGAAGTCATTTTTGGCTCCCAATATGAGTCAATGTGTTTTCTCAGTTTGGGTAGAAGGCAGGCAAAGCTTCGCAGAGTTGAAAACATTGACACCCATATTCTTTTTTTAAAGGAATAATAGACGACACAGAAAGGAAGCTGTGGAATCTGAAATCTCAGTGAATCATGGCCACAAAAGGTGAGTTATGCAGTTTAATTTTTGGAAAGATGAATATCCAAGGGAGATCATGCAGGTCATGCCTCTGGAAACATGTTCCACTGGTCTCTGTGTCAATGAAGCCTTTCATTTTTAATCACTAAAGCTTGTTGGAAACTTTTTGACTCATTGTTCTGCTCTCAAAAAAATGCAATTTGTCAAAAACAAAATGTTCCCATTTCCAAAAAGACCTTGAAAAAAAAAGTTTTGAAGTTGTGGAAATGACATTTCAAAATGAAAAGCTCCATCTTTTTGGTTCAAAATGAATGTTAATTTACAGTAAATTTTAAAAATTAGAATGTCAAAAGCAAAACAAAAGGTTTCAACTGACCAGAACTGAATTTTTATTTTTTTGGGGATCTTCGGTTCACAAAAATTTTCAAGATTTTGACTTTGTCCTGATTCACAAGGGGAAAAAAATTCAAAATCTCAAAAATTTTGCAGGATCCCACTTTCCTATTCAGCTCTATTAATCACCCCTCTGCTATTTTTGCCCCATAACCACATTTTTAATATTATTGAATAAAAGGCACCTATGGCCAGCATCAGTGGAGAAATAATTAAATATGAAATACCCCCTACCCTGCCAAAATCTGAGATCTGGGTGTCTTTTTGTCCTTCCTTACAATGTGCTTTGTTTTCTGTAGTATTCCTTATAAATACTGAGGTAGAAAGGTCCTTCAATAAAGATATAAGGCTTTCTTTAATCACACTTATAATCAGAAAACATAGAGCTGGAACCCATCATAGAGATTACAGATTCATCCATTCAATTGCCTTGTCTATTGGGAATTCTTTCCTTCCTGCCTCTTCAATTTACAACAGACTGAAAAACTTCTGGTGATACTGCATATTAAGGGTACTATATAAAACCAAAACCTTTCTTTAAGATTCTCCTCAGGGTATACAGTACAGATTTTTTACTTTATCCATTTCCCTGCTAGGTACCTGGGGCAAAGCCAGATAAAACTTTTACATTTGTCTTTCAAAAAATTCCACTGTGAGGAGCCTAAATCCTAGTAATTCTTTGCTCAAGCTCTACTTATCCCTATGGGATCAGTTGGCAGCTCACCCTCATCTGATTTAGTAGATCAATCTTTGAGTTTCAGACTCCTTTAAGCTACTGGTTTCCCTTCTTTACATCTCACAAAGTAGTGAGAGGAGTTAGTGGAGCGTAACACAAGCTGTATCCTCAGGTAAAAACAGTTACTGAATTCAAATTTCTTCCTGACCAGATTCTGTAATGTCCCTTGTGGCTGCTTGCTCTCTCCCTGTGACACAGGACCTACTTAATTTCTCCTAGGTTTAGAACACTTTGTTTAGACTTCTTTATAGCTGAACAGCACGGAGCCATCCCCCACCATCAGTGCTCTACAGTTTCGCAAACAAGTCTCTCTGTTATCATTCATTTTCAAAAAATCTGTGATCTTCACCCACCCTCCTCTTAATCAAGTTAGAAATCTTTGGTCAACATGGGCAGGAGTTGCCCCTCTGCTCCTCGTGGCCGTGGAGGGGAGAAGATGCTCACTGAGTGCGCTCAACGAGGGCTGGCTGTGCACATGGAGAAGAAAGGTGGCTCTGTGACATGTCTTACGTGTCTGCCTCTCATTGCCAGCAAAAACCTTGCATGGGATGTGGCTAGTGAGAGGGTGAAGCTAAGGAACAGTTGCTCTGTAAAGCATACTCACATAGCAATGGGTGATAGTTCGCCCTCTGCTTCAACTACCCCTGCCAGAGGGGGAATGGTTGCAGGGCAAAGGTGTGGGGAGGCAACAGCAACATGGCTTTACTCCTGGTTCTGAAGCAGGAGATGGGGCTGGAAAACCAGGCCCTGCCAAAGGGGGGGGTAAAGGCGGCAATTGCTCAGGGGCCCGAGCAATTTAAAAGGGCCTGGGGGCCCCTGGCCACCACCGGCAGCACAGCAGAGCTAAGGCAGGCTTCCTGCCTGCCCTCACTCTGTGCCGCTCCTGGAAGCAGCTGGAATGACCCTACAGCCCCTGGAATGACCCGCTGCCCCCGCCCCCCCAGCACCGACTCCTCAGCTCCCATTTGCTAGGAACTGCAGCCAATGGGAGCTGCAGGGGCGGTGCCTGCAGGCAGTGGCACGCGGAGACCCCCTGGGCCCGGTGCCTAGGAGCTGTTGCCAGAGGGGTGTGCCGGTTGTTTTGGGAGCCGCCCAAGGTAAGCACTGGCTCCCTGACTCCCTCCTGTACCCCACACCCCCTCCTGCACCCAAACTCCCTCCCAGAGCCCGACCCCTCACCCGCTCCCACACCCAAACTCCCTCCCAGAGTCAGTACATTTCAGTAAAAATGAATGCAAGGAGTGCGAAAACAGAAACACAAAACAAATATCTAAAGCACAAAAACAATAAAGGCAAACATTCTGCTCTCAATTCTGTGGTGTCTGTGGGGCCCTGGCACCAAAACTGGTTTTGCTCTACAAAGGGGAAACAAATTTGGGGCAGTTACTGCGTGGCAGTATAGATGAGAGGAAGTGGCTGCAGGTTGAATCTGGACAAGAGGAAGGTGATTCTGGTAGGCTAGGACAGTGTTTCTCAACCTTTTTGATACCAGGGACTGGCTTGCTGCCTTCCTAAACCATGTCGGGAAGATCTCAGGGACTGGCGCCGGTCAACGGACCAGTCGTTGAGAAACACTGGTTTAGGAGAAACAACTGGAAGAAATGGTGAGAATGTATGAGCCTCTAAGTGTGAGGATGTTCAACTGTCGTTGGCAACCTAAGTTTACACCTTAAGGGGTTGGCTAGACCAAGAGCTGCAGTCAGAAAATCAGGTTAAAAGGCATTTTCCCATCTTTGCCCGGTCAGATGCACTTGTCTGTATCTATCCAGGCTCCATGCTTTTGTCATTTCAAGGTTTGACTTTTGCCAAGTGCTCTACATGGGGCTACATCTTAAATTGATTCAGAAGCTGGAACTGGTGCAGAAGACAATCACCATTTGGTAAACAGAACATCCTTCAGACAGCACATGAAATCTGAGCTCTAGGTACTGCACTAGTTACCTGTGAGCCTGTTGGTTTTGACCTATGAAGCCCTAAATGGCCTAGGAGCAACCTACCTGAAAAGACTGTCTTCTTTCCCTGATATGCCGCCATAGCTGTGGTCAGTAGAGGTGCTGATGCTGTATCCCCCTTGATATAACAGAGAGGGAGGCTAGCACAGCATTCTCTGTAAGGGACCCGGGGACTGAAATGCCCTCCCTCCTCGGTCCAAAAAAGCTGAAGAGAGGGAGGTGGGTGTACTGAGGTGTCCGTGTGCTGGTATTTGATTAGGTGCTGTGCTCGGTAGAAGGGGGGAGGTGACTGCACTGTGGTTCGTTAATTTTAAGTAATGGGTAGGGCACTCAGAACCTGTGTATGGACGCTGACTGATTCTAACGAGAAAGATGATAAATACATAATAAATAAAACAATGGAATTAATTTAGCTATTCATCTCCTCATTGAGCATGCAGCAGGGCAACAAAAGGTGTTAAATGGAATAGAGAGAGCTACACAGGAGGGGAAAGTGATAAGACTGGGATTGATGAGTCTTGAGACATGAAGACTCAGAGGTGATATTGCTAAAGTACTTAAACTACCTGCAGATTATAAGAAACTTGAGATTGATGATCTATTTGAAGCCATTGCAAAGACCAGAAATAGGGGCAGAGGTTTAAGATAACCAGGAATTATATATAAGATGAATTTAAGGAGGCCCCATATGTTACAAACTGAGTGATGAATAAATAGAATGGACTTGAAATTGAGATGATGGAATGGAATAGTGTTAATAACTACAACAACTAATTAAAAGCTTCTAATGGCTATACAGAGTGGAACATTAAATATCTGTTAGTTCTTTATTTTGAGCAGGGTAGCTGACTGCCCTTTAGGGATAAGGAAGGAATTTTCCCCTGATCCTGATATCTTCTCCAGATTCACTCTATTTTTTAAAGCTTTTTTTTAATAAAAGTTAAAAATGTGTAATAAAATATTTAATATTTGTTAAACATTCAAAACCTTCCAGGATAGAGATGGCAGTTGTCAGCAAGCTGTGCCAGACAATGAAAAGCCCAAGGGCAGCTTCTGATACCACATAATTATGGAACTGTAAAATATTAGTGCCTGATCCAAAGCCCCTTGAAGACAATGAAAAAACTCTCATTGACTTCAGTGCATTTTGGATCAGGCCCTTATAGCACATTCTCTCCTGCTCCCCTCCCCACCTTTTTTGAGAGGTACTTTCTCATTTGCTTAATCTTCTTTTCTTTTCTTTACATTTTTATTATTTATTAAACAGACACGTCTCTTTGCTTTGTTTTGTGTGATCACCGGAGACAACAATTCCAGCCAGAGAGGCATTTTGAAAAGCCCACCATGGTGAGTAGAAGGGAGGTGCCTCACTGCTATTTACTGTGCCATTCTAATCTTGGCTGTGATTCTACACTTCAGGATTTCAGGACAGACTTATTTCATAAAAGACTTGATATCACCAGGACTCCTTATCTGTAAGTAGTAATAACATGGAAACTCTTTTGAACAAGATGCAGAATGTGGAGCTCTGAGTTAATGACCTGGAAAATGCATCTGCTGGTCCAAATGCCTCACTCATGTTTTAGCATGAAAATGATTGAAACAATAATATGTTCTACAAAAAACTATGGCAGGGAGGAATTAACTCACAGCTATTTATGACTGGATGGAGCTGGACAATGTTACTGTGTCTTCTCTGGACGCTGGGTAGGGGTCTGCGTATCAGCACTCCTTGGTTCTGTTTCCTACTCTTCCACCCTTTCACTATGGGCACACCATAACCGCACCATCCATCAGTTTATCCACCTTTCAAATAGATATAACACAGTTCTGTCAATGAGCAGTGAGAATTAATTAATCCTTGTAAAGCCTTTTGAGCTCCTTGGGTATAAGTGCAAAGTAGAAATATTGCTTTTTTTGTGTATGAAGTGATTAAGTGAACTTTTGGGATGGACTCCTTGGAACCAATTGTGCTTAGCTCAGCCCAGAGATTGCCAGAAGGATATGAGGAATAAATCTATGCCTTCTCTATGACAGGCTGCTCTGTCAATTTTTGTACTTCTTTATATGAGATAAAACATCCATGGTAGCTGGAATGATAATGTTTCATAATGTAAAAGTTGAGATTTCCTGGGGCCATATCCCTTTAGATAAAAGAATAAAGATTATTTGAGAATCACCATGGCAGATTCAGGACTATCCATCATGGGATTACTCTTTCCAGCAAGAATATAGGGAAAATTTGGCAGGGCAATAATTTCTTTTTACAGTTGCAGAAGTCTGCTGCTGATGATAAAGTAGAAGTGATTGAGGAGAGAGATACCTGCACTTGTCTGAGAAATGCGAAACTGAATGGGAGATAATTTAAAACTGACATGACAAATTTTAACCTGGATTTCTTTTACACAGTATAGACTATGTATTTCGTATTGAACCTGTTCAAGCTATTATCTGTCTCCATGCTTATTGCATTTTGATGTGGCTCTGGTAATGGCTTTTAATAAAGTGTCTGGAACACAGCCTGTTGAGATGCTTACATTTAGATGCTCAGGTACCACATGATTGAATGCTGTGTAGATAGATGTTTTAGGGTATTTATAATATGGAATTTATAAATATCACACCAGACTTTCTGCTTGTATACAGGGCCGTTCTTACCCATATGCAAAGTACGCAGATGCATAGGGCACCAGGAAATTCCTGGTGCCCTGCACAGCTGCGTGCTGCTCCAGCCCCTGCTCCGGCTCTTCCCCAGGGCCCCCGCCCCTTCTCCACCTCTTCCCCACCGCCACTCCCCGAGCTCTGCAGCAGGGCCAGGCCTGCACTCACCAGTGGCAGGAAGTGCAGTGGCCCGGCCTCAGTCACGCCACCGGAGAGTGCTGAGGGGTGGCTCCCCCCTACCCCCCCAAGCCACCGGGAGGGCTGCGTAGGGCCCCAGAATAGCTAGGGACAGCCCTGCTTGTATAAACTGGTGTAGCTCCACAGAAGTCAATGAAGCTATGCCAATTTACATCAGCTGAGGATTTGGCCCATCCACCTTTACACTACTTATTTTTGGCTATTGTGACTAGAATGAAATAGTTCAATGACATGAGGCTGGGTTTTACAGCACTCTGTTGGGTTTGATACCTTGAGGGCAGTGCAGGGCAGTTTGAGATCTAAGCTTCTGAGCAAGCATGGAAAGGCTGAACAATGGGCGCATACCCTTGTGGTTGATTCTGAAAGGCGAACTGCTGTAAGACTATGCAAGTATTTGTCAGATATGAAAGTATCCGGGTCATTCCCTCCCAACTTCTTCCTTTAATCCCACAAGCTTCCTGTTACTTCGCTAGACTTGGGACCTGATCTCATCATCTTTACTCCCACAAGAAATGCTTGCTCATGGAGCAGTCCCATTGACTTCAAAGGAGATTTTGCCTCGTTATGCTACTAATCAGGTGATTATCACTGCTTTACTACATAAACATGAACTAAAAATGTGTGGAAGAATGCCACAAGCAAGACAGATCTTCAGAAATCCTTCTGGGTGCCACCAACAGGAGCCATAGCCTTTAGATATCCGATTATTAATGCCTGGATTATTAGTGTGCTTTTTCGGTCTCTTTTTGCCAATGAATTTTAAAAGCCCCTTTGTTTATGGTATAAACATAAAATAGCTTTTTGGCCCTGTGATGGGGTGTCTGCCCTATACAAGACTGGAAGGGGTTAAGATGGCCAAGGAGGCCAGTTAACTCCACAGCCTGCCCCTGCAGGAGGAGCCAGGAGCAGGGAATTGATTGGGAGCAGGCTCAGCTGGATAGGAATAGGAGGGCCTGTATAAAGCCCAGGAGTTGCCAGTAGAAAGGGGCGGCAGGGATGTAGGCTGCTGTCACTCCCTGGGAGGAGGGAGTTGGGAGGCTGGTGAACCCAGAGAAGAGGGAAGCGGGAAGCTAGGAACGCAGGAAAAGGCTCAGGGGAAAGCAGCAAAGTAGGACAGTGCAGGCTGTGGCTGCTGATTGGAGGACCCCTGAGCTAGAACCTGGAGTAGAAGCCAGGTCCGGGTTCCCCTACCAGCCACTAGGGATGTGGCACCGGCCAGGTAGAGGATAAAGGATTGACTGGGATGGTTTGTCTGGGAAAGACTTTGTTACATAACCTCTGGAAGGGGAATACATATGGTGACCCAGCCAGAGGGCTCAGTCACAAAGAGGAGGCTACAGTTCCTGGAGAAAGAGGGGCTTCAGGTTGAGACAGGATGGGTGAAAACACCACCATAGGAGGGTGCAATGCCTGGCAGAAGTAATCTCTAGGATAGCCAATTTTGATTTATGATCCATTTTTTATTTTATTTTTGTGTTTCTTTAGTAAATTTTTTTGACTTGTTCCCTTGTGATGACAAATATCTATATAATTAATTAGTTTTATAGTTAACATACATAATGAATATCAGTTTTCACTTAATTATAAAGAGCAGTTTGTGAAACCATAACAAGTAAACTCTGATTTTACTAAGCTCTTTTTATCTGGATTGTCTATGTTTCCAACCCTAATGGGGGGGTCAGTGTATTTGACATCCTGCTTTTAGTAAAGCTTTGGGTGTCCCATGTCTTCTTTGTAAATTAACATTTACACACTATATAAAGAAAATGCTGTCCATTTCTTAATTGTATAAATAAAAAACTTTAGAAAATGAAACTGGCTGAACCAACAGGGACAAGTGACTTCAGTCTGGCAAGATTCAACTGAATTATCACAAAGATTATATAAAACAGTCTGATAAACAATTCTTAAAAAGATACAGGGTATACCGGCAGAGCTGAAAGGAATTAATTTCCTTGCATTTACATGAAAGAGATTAGAGGAACTTAACTGAAAAACATAAATTAATATTCAGGCACCTGAATATATGGTCATTTTCACAAGGCTGACTACTGTCAACTCCCACTGATTTCAAACGGAGATGTGGGCTATCAGCATCTCTGAAAGTTGGGCCACATATTTAGATGTCTAAATATGGATTTAAAAATTAGGATTCTAGGATAATGTTTCTCATACTTGCTATTAATCCAGAAGTGATTTTAGTTCTGGGGTTTTTTGAGGTATCTGAATGTGGCTGTGGAGGGAGAAGAAATATTTAGCAGAAGCTAAGAAATTTTTCAGATTTTTTGTTTGTGGGTAACAAATGTCTTTTTTTTCAGTTGGCATGTCCATAGTCCTGACTGGGGAGCCAGTTGTTTTGCCATGTTTGATGAAATTTGGTTTTGAAACAGGAGTAATTTTGTGAATAAATTTGGTAAGAGCCAAATTCTGATCTGTTATACTAGTTTAAACCTAGAGTATCTCCAATCCCTTGCAGAGGCGCACCAATGGGTAATGCTCTGCAATTTACACAGTAGTGTAAGGGGATCTTTGTAAGTATTGGGCTGGGATCAGCTCTACTATTCAGAATTGGAGCAAACAGAAATTCTAGCTTGGAATTGTCTAGGTAGTAATACCACTCCACAGAAAAAGAGGGTAGATCGATCTCTAGCTAAATCCTTAAGATGATATGTACAACGTACTGTAGATCAAATCCTGATCGATTTTACCTGAGCAGGGAGAAAACTTGTCAGCTGAGTCCCTTGCCTTCGTGGCAAAAGGATTTGATAGCCCCTCTGCTGGGCTTTGCTATAGTGGTTCCACTCAGCTTTCTAACACTCTTGGTGCCCCTTGGTATTGATATCCCTGAATACATATTTCTGAAAGAGCCAAATCTTACTGTGTGCACTCTAGCGCACGAATAGAGGCAAAGCACAAGGGTACAAGGCAGTTGAATTGAAAATACCAGTTCTCACAAATGAATGGAGCCCAGTACTGAAATAACTGGTTTCTGCAGCCACTATGGGGGAGAAAGGGATGGGGTGGCATCTTTCTTGATGCTTCCTGGGATGTATAGATTGTGGGAGTTGCAATAAAATGCAACTGCAGTGACAGTAGCTGCACGCTTGAAAATAGGTGGCCTTTCTGGTCTAAACAGGGCTGATTTTAGCTAATTTTAGAACGAGTAGGGGCCCAATCCTGAAGCCTTTACTTGTGCAAGTAGTCCCACTGAATTAAAAATTAATCTTAGTTATGTGACTATAATTCTTGGGTAACTCCAGCTATATCAATGGACGGTTTCAGAGGAACAGCCGTGTTAGTCTGTATTCGCAAAAAGAAAAGGAGTACTTGTGGCACCTTAGAGACTAACCAATTTATTTGATGAAGTGAGCTGTAGCTCACGAAAGCTCATGCTCAAATAAATTGGTTAGTCTCTAAGGTGCCACAAGTACTCCTTTTCTTATATCAATGGAGTTACTCCAGATTTGTACTGGTGTAACAGAGACAGAATCTGGCACTTTATTTTTTGTATGAAATCTTACAATCTGCAGAATATTATAGAGTGGCAAGATCCCAAGGGCCTGACATGGCAAACACAGATGTCAGGTGGGTGGTATAAAGCAATAAGGTCCAGACACAGAATGGAACAGATACTGCCACCTTCTTCAAGGCTGACATAGCTGATGTGCTACCCTGCTGGTTGCCAGACCACCATGAGGTATTGTGTGCGACTCCCAGAACAATGCCTCTCAAGAGTTCCTGGGGTACTGCCCCTCTGGTATATGCAGTATTTGAGCCCACAGGATATGCCTTAACAATAAATAACCAGCAGGGCATGTGTTTTTCTACAGCAGCATGGTTTAGGAATGATCAACAGCACAGGGCCATAGATAAGGTATCAACTACAAGAAAAATGTGTTTGTAGGAGGATGCTTACTGCTGTAAAATCAATTTGTGCTGTTCTAAAGAGAACACCAAAGACCCTTCTGAAAATATTTCAAAGCAATTCTGACAGACCAGTATGCTTCACACGGAGCCATACTGACTGTGATCCTGATGACTCACCATCAGACTGTCACTTTGCTATAGAATTTTTCAGCCATCTTTTCAGCTTCAGTATTACTATTCCTTTCAGTATTTCCATGATGGGAAACACATTTATACAGTGATCACTCCTGCCATATGATCCTACAAAATCAACAGACTCCCCTCTGTAGTTCAGGGCAATATTACCGATAATTAAAAAATATATATATTTTCTTTTGGGAAAAGAGATCTGGATAAAAGTAATACCTCCACCAAGATCATGGGATAGATTCACTCCTGGGTCAATGTAGACTATACAGGGCCAGCACAGCTCAAAGTTGGCAACTGTGACCAAAAATTGTGACCATGATCTGAATGCTACAGTGGCTCCCAACTGGAGGGCTCCTACTCAGCTCTGGGCATATAATAATGTTGCTGCCTCATTTTGGGGAAACTCAAGAAAGGGGTCTGAGATAACCTGCCTGCGATCCTTTGGGGCACTGGAGCCTTCACTGGAGCAGGAAGGCTAATTTATACCTCCCTGCTCCAGCATTAGTGGATCTGGCTTCCTTTTTGTTGTTTTTTTGGGTACGGGAGAGGAAAAGGGTAATGGATACAAATTTTATGAACGTAAATTTCAGGAAATCCTGTGTTAATTGATGACATCATAAATCTCTTGCTGCTAAGCCTCCTTTAGGTATCCATCTGAGAAAGCTAGACCAGGTCCATTATCTACTGGATTAATGTGAATCCTTACATGGTTGAGAAGACTTGGATAAATTAAAAAGAAAGAGAGAGGATAAGTCTCCATTCAAATTCCCTCTTATCTCTGCACAAAGACTTCAAAACACATTTATTAAACCCATTACTAAGTAAGAGGAGAGAAGACAGCTGAAGAGTGGCAACCACTTTATAGATCTAACTGCTTTACAGTAACAATACTCAACCCATGGCATTAGAACCACATGTCACTCTTGAGAGCCATATCTGCATCTCTCACAGAGTCCACAGGATTGACCAGAGCTCATTTTGGTCTGTAGCAGAGTGAATGGAGAGCACCAATCACAGAAGTGCTCTCCATGCAACATGATAACAGATGCAAAGAAGTGCAGGGGGCATTTGGCTAACAGACCACAAATGTCAGCACCTCTTTAATTCACTCTGTGCTGCCAAGATAGGGGCTGTGGAATCAGGAAAAATAAATGTATTAAGTAAGTTGAGTGGGTTCAGAAAGCAATAAATTAATGATGGCCTGACATTGGCTTGCAATGTCTTTTTGGCTGTATCTTTGTTCAGCATGTAGTGAAAGTGGCTTATGGTGATGTAGCTTTATGGAACAAACATATGGAGGGATTTTCAAAAGTCCTCAGAGTTGGCCTAATGCTACCCCCATTGAGGTCAATGGGGGTTTTACCATTGTCAGCAGCAGAGACAGGCCAACACTGCGTGCTTTTGAAAATCCCACCCAAAATGTCAAGATATCGCAGTATGATTATTGTACGGATCTCTGACATCATTAGCAAGGAGCAAAGTGCCTCACGTACTCCACAAGGCTAAGACCCATAGATTTACAATGTTTGTAACCTGATGCACCCTGATGTAACTTTGCACTGAGTGAACTGTATCAAATTTCAGAGTAACAGCCGTGTTAGTGTGTATTCGCAAAAAGAAAAGGAGGACTTGTGGCACCTTAGAGACTAACCAATTTATTTGAGCATAAGCTTTCGTGAGCTACAGCTCACTTCATCGGATGCATAAAGTGGAAAATAGTGAGGATGTTTTTATACACACAGACCATGAAAAAAAGTGAGGATGTTTTTATATACACAGACCATGAAAAAATGGGTGTTTATCACTACAAAAGGTTTTCTCTCCCCCACCCCACTCTCCTGCTGGTACTAGCTTATCTAAAGTGTGCTGAAAATGGCCCACCTTGATTATCATACACATTGTAAGGAGAGTGATCACTTTAGATAAGCTAGTACCAGCAGGAGAGTGGGGTGGGGGGAGAGAAAACCTTTTGTAGTGATAAACACCCATTTTTCCATGGTCTGTGTGTATAAAAACATCCTCACTATTTTCCACTTTATGCATCCGATGAAGTGAGCTGTAGCTCACGAAAGCTTATGCTCAAATAAATTGGTTAGTCTCTAAGGTGCCACAAGTACTCCTTTTCTTTGTATCAAATTTGACATTGCCGGGAACTCATCTATTTATCATCTGGATTTTCAGCAGCTGGATTCAGCATCTTTTCAAAACTAATATGCTGTGGTGAGCGTAAGAAGAGATATTACTTAATAATCTTTAGCCTTTGTAGAAGAGACAATAATGGAGAGAGCAACATTTAATGTTGTTCTCAGACGTTAGAGTAAATGTATTTTAATTTATTTTCAAAGTGTTACACAAGTAAATGCCAGTAATGACCTAGAAGTTTCAATCTATTATGTGAATTTATTTTTATTTGGTGAGCAATGTTTGGCAAAGGTGATATTTATTTCTCTACAATACTTTCTGACTAGTTTTTAAAAATGAATGAAAGATATAGTACCAGCTTCACGCTACTAAGAAATCAAGTCCTCTGTTTATTCACCGAACAGGTATATTGGTAGTGCAAGAGAGCTGATGGGAAAGTTTTCCCACACTGTCCTGTCTAAGTACCTCAACTTTGTTTAGGAATTATCACCTTTGGAGGTGAGGTATAATTCCCTCTTGATGTTCAAGCCTTGGCCTCTCTATTCTGATCCCGGCAAGAGTGGCAATTAGTACTACAGTACAAACTCGATTATCCAAAGGTCTTGAGAGATAATCAAATGATCAGGGAAGATGGCTCAGCTGACTTCAAAGCTTGTTGGCCTGATCTCCAATTATGGGAGCCAGGGAACCTCTTCAGTGCCAGGAAACTCAGCATGACTTCAGTGAACAAGATGCAACATTCTGAACTCTCACTGAAGCACATGAAGATTTATGTGCGGAAGACCTGCTGAGCAAGCCAGCCTTGAGGAAGTTTATGGACAGGATGTACGATGGGACTGCCTATGATGGATTGTGGCCCATCGACAACTGCTAGTAGCAAAAATCCTTGACTGCTGGAGAAGGGATACTAGATGGGGAAGGCCCTGAGTTACTACAGAGAATTCTTTCCCAGGTGTCTGGCTGGTGGGTCTTGCCCACATGCTCAGGGTCTAACTGATCACCATATTTAGCACTGGGAAGGAATATTCCCCTGGGTCAGATTGGCAGAGACCCTGGGGATTTTTTGCCTTCCTCTGCAGCAGCGGACACAGGTCACTTGCAGATTTAAACTAGTGTAAATGGTGAATTCTCTGTGACTTTAAGTCTTTAAACCATGTTTTGAGGACTTCAGTAACTAAGCCAGAGGTGAGGGTCTATTTTAGGAGTGCGTGAGGTTCTGTAGCCTGCAGTGTGCAGGAGGTCAGACTAGATGATCACAATGGTCCCTTCTGATCTTAAAGTCTATGAGTCTGTGAGCCGGTTCTCCATAATCAGAGGAGCCACATAGAAGGAGCAGCAGTTCCTTCTTCCAGGCAGAAGGATCAGCAGCAGAAAGAAGCTGGTTGGGGTGGTCTATCATATGGTTCTGTATCCTGAAGTGAAAACTGTTTTCATCATTCCATGAGGCATCCCAGTTTATTCATAAATATTTTATGTTAAGATTTACTTGGAAGCAAATAGGTTTATTAGAAACTGGACTGGGCCTATTGAGCATGATTTATGAATCAGAAAGTCCATATAATATTTACTGAGACTCTAAGAACAGAACAGGAGTACTTGTGGCACCTTAGAGACTAACAAATTTATTTGAGCATAAGCTTTCGTGGGCTACAGCCTACTTCATCAGATGCACAGAATGGAACATATAGTAAGAAGATATATATACATACAGAGAACATGAAAATCTTATGCTCAAATAATTTATTAATCTCTAAGGTGCCACAAGTACTCCTGTTCTTTTTGAGGATACAGACTAACACGGCTGCTACTCTGAAACCTGTCTCTAAGAACAGAATGATCAACCCTTGAAGAAATATAAAGATGACAGCGTAAAATTAACAAAGCTTCTGTAAGGGAAAAATGTGGTCCTCTGTCCATGGTTTCTAGTCACTGCTGCTTGCTATCTTTGGATTTCTAAAGGCAGAGAATACTCATTCCATTTCACAATAATGCTTCCAGCTGAGTCAATATGGGGAATGAAGGAGTTATCTGTATTTTTTTATGAACATCACATGTGCCTCAGTTTACCTGTTTGATAGTATACTGCCTAACTGCAAGGAATTAAATAAAAGGAATCTGTTACGGGAAGCAAACAGGAAATGAAACAATGACAAAAATAAGGTACTGTCAGAGAGACTACCAAGGGTCCTTGAGGAAATAATGGGGAAGTTACTAATTGGGGAATGTCCACCTGCCTGATTCCAAGAAGGACTAGCAAGGTTTATCCTTCCTGGGCCTAAAACTTGGATCAAATCTGATGCTCCCAACTGAGGAGCAGGGAATCTGAGTTTAGTGGAACTTACCCAAAACTTGCAAGGAAAGAATAAAGTTTAGTTTGGAACCAGACATATAGGTCTTCTGTTTTACCCCTTGTCTCTGTGTGCTATGTACCTTTGGGTGCATAAATAATACTTTGTTTTGAAGAAGCTGTTCTTGGGTCACTTTAATCAGTTGCTGATCACAGACCCTTGGAGGTAAAGGGCCCCCCTGTGCTAAACTTAGCTGGGTTTGTCATGTTAGGAAAAGGGAGGGTGCCACCCAGAAATCGAGTTTTAGACTAGTTGAACTGTGGAGTTTCACCCTTGAGGGAGATGCAGTGACTCACCTACTCCTTTGAATAGTTCATGGAAGAGGAGATGAGTCAGGAGATGAGATAAACGGATGAAGTAATTTATATGGATTTTCAAAATGGTTGCGACTATTAAAGAAAGTGACTAACTACTAAGCATAGACAGTGGTAAAGTATTGTTGTGAATTAAAAACTGTTTTCTAATAGTCCTTAGTCACCTTTTACTTAGTCCTTAGGAAAATCTCCTATTAACATCCACAAAGTTTTGCTTGAGTAGGAACTCAGTAAGGACTTCAGGATTCAGCCTACCGGTTTGATGCTAATAACAATTTGATCATACAGCGTACATTGCTATTGCTACTGTTAAGATATAAAATATTTAAAAAAAGAAAAATAGGGAAAAAGTCATAGTCAACAGCTGCTCCTCAGAGAGGAGACAAGTCAGCAGTGTTAATACCCCTAGGATTAGTATTGGGGCCAGTACTGTTTAAACTAATTAATAATGATCTGGAGACTGAAGTAGGCAGGACAGGGGAGTTTACTGATTACACTAATTTGGTTTGATTAGCAAAGTGCTACTGAAGGATTTTGAAAAAACTCCAGATTTAAATGCACTAGACCACAGATTCTGATCTCAAACCAAAGTCAGTGGTGTTATTTTGGTTTCACATGAGTGTAAAGGAGTTGAGAAACTGGCCAGAATGGTGAGGATTGGATAATATGATAGCAGATGGGTTTTACAAACATTTATTACTCAAAATATCTTCTAGAAAGGCAAATAACCCTAATCACTTTTGTGGCAGATGGGCAATTTTGATGTGATTATTATGTATATACAGTATAACAGAACTGGGGTTTTCAATGCCATTCATTTTGAAAAAGTCTGAATTATACAGGATGACTAATCAACTATCATTTCTTTATCTTGTAATCTATGCAACTTCCAGTCAGGTGGTATCAGTGCATTCCTCCTTGCGAGGTGTCTGGTCACTGCGAGTTGGCATCTTTTTATTTCTAAGGGCAGAGAACACTCCTATCATTCAAGAGATGTACTCCCATCATGAGACATACTTTTCTACCGCGGTTCAGTAGCTGAGTTAATTGAAGGAGGAAGGATTTCCATTACATATTCAGATCATGACATCATATTGATTCAAACTCATTATTTGTCTCCTTGCTCTCAAATTTCCTTAATGAGATACTCCTACATGGGTGTAAAAACTGTACTTAACTATCATTCTGCACTAGACAAGGCTTTTTGGGTAATGAGACTCCAGACACCTGTAGTTTAATAGTGGCAAGTGTCTAAAGCAATCTTTACATAGAGAACAGTTTTGTTTTTTTCAGAGGAACAACAGTCATTTGTGTTTAGTTTCTTGAAACAGATGCATTTTGGAAGCCAGCTGTTAACTTTTAAAAAACAACAAAACAAAATCAAGAAATAAAAAAGCTTAGGCCAAGATTTTCAAACCTGGTGGCCAAAAGTAAGCTTCCTGGGTCTATATTTAAGCCCCTGTATAAGTAACCTGATTTTCAGATGTGCTCCTGTTTACTTCAAAATATGGCCACTCTGAAAATCAAGCCAATTATTTGGGTGCTTTAATATGGACTTTGAGGTCTAACTTTTTTCACTTTTGAAAATCTTGGCTTAAGCTTTTTTATTTCTTGATTTTGTTTTGTTGTTTTTAAAAACAAACAAACAAAAAAAAGGTTAGGGTTAACAGCTGGCTTCCAAAATGCATCTGTTTCAAGAAAAGATCCTGAGAATGTATCTTTAACAACATTATGGAGGTACTACAGGAACTTTTAATTTGGCCATTCAGCTAGTCAAGAAGCAGGTTTGTCAGCAACTGAAACATCAACTGCTGATATGAATAAAACTCCATTAGGTATTACTGAGTTAAATTTGGGTTGGATTCCTGTCCTTTGCAATTTGCCATTATGATGATGATGGCTAAAGTCCTCTGACCATTTTAGGCATGGAATCTCAGGAAGATATTTTAAGGATTCTATTTCTAAATTGCAGGATTTAAAACATTTGTCAATTGGGCCTGTATCAGAAAAACTGGTGAAGGACAATGTAACCTAGACCTCCCTGACCAGCTAAGCCCCTAAAAATGACATATGTTGTTACTACAGCTGTCTTCCTTCAACTCTGTCAGGCATCTGTGACTTCTTATAGACCCCTCTCACCACCACAAGAGAGACCTCAGCCAGTTTGCAATGGCCTAGCTTGTCTCCCAGTGGAGACCTCTGCTATTGGAACTTCCACCTGGAATTATGTCAGCATAAAACTTTGAAGGGAATCTGATTTACCATTTCTAACAATGAATTTTCTATCTCTTTTATTTCAGAAATAAATTGCCCAGGGCTTTCAGCTCCAATGGTTTACAAACCACAAAATGGTGATCTTATCTATTATTTAGCACATCTAATTAAGTTAAGGAAAAGTCCTATAGAATTTAATAAGGACAAAAACAACAGTTCTATAGAAATTAGTCATGAACCTACAGAATTTATAGAGGATTATCACCCTGCTAAATCATTCTATTGGTTGCTCTAAAAATAATCCACAGAATGGTTATAACTTTCTGTTAAATCCATAAAGCGTGACCTAAACGGCTGAAATCTGCATGCTCAATTGCAGGTTTGCAAGCACATTAATGAAGGGCAGTTGTTAACCTGTCCCTAGCATCATCCAAGGCTTGCTCTTGGTAGCCTGTCCAGCTGTGTTAGTATTTGATAACATTAAGGACTGGTGATAGGTTTTCCAGCATCAAGGAGAATCGTTTTAAAGATTATTGGTGAGGTATGCTAAATTTTGGGACTATTAAACCATGAGTGCCTCTTAAACAGATAGATTTCTTTAAAATGTCATCTTTGTGTTTGCAATATTCACTGGGTCAAATCCTCTGCTGGTGTAAATCAGCATAGCTCCATTAGTTTCAATGGAGTTATGCTAATTTGAACCAACTGAGGATCTGGCGCACGATATTCCATGTAGGAAAGTACGGGGAATATTGCAAGCACTAGGGTAAGATTATCTGGTTATTTAAG
Source organism: Caretta caretta (assembly GCF_965140235.1). Lineage (NCBI taxonomy): Eukaryota > Metazoa > Chordata > Testudines > Cheloniidae > Caretta > Caretta caretta. The sequence goes on along the minus strand of NC_134208.1, from coordinate 134,591,799 downwards.
GCAATTGATAAGTTTCAGGGCCACCACTATATACTGGATTTATACAAGTGATTTTTAACTTCCTTAAGGGCTCCAACAGTCTAGGTTAAAATGAATGTCATTCCTACCTGAGCCATTACAGTGCATGAATTTTGATACTTCTATCTTAATAAAAGATTTTAATGTTTGTTTATGGAATGCTCAATGACTGGAGACTAGTAGCCTCTAACAAAATTTAAAAATCTGATATGATGATCACTCAATTATAACTTGACAGAAGCTTCCAGTTAGACAGTGATAATGCCATAAAGTATATGGCATCTTTCTTCAGTGTGTTTCAAGCTACGTTATATGATACTTCAGCTACAAATGAAATGCAGCCACCTGTGTTGCCATCAGTGTTGCCAACTTCATCACAAATCTTGAGATATTTGGCATTTTACTCAAAGCTCCAGGTGCTAGATGTGACGTTTCACTCCATATTTTTATGGTATCAATATGACATAACTGAGATGTACTTTATGCAAGATGGCTCATGTGAGATATCATTGGAAAGGTTTCAGAGTAACAGCCGTGTTAGTCTGTATTCGCAAAAAGAAAAGGAGTACTTGTGGCACCTTAGAGACTAACCAATTTATTTGAGCATGAGCCTTCGTGAGCTACAGCTCACTTCATCGGATGCATACCGTGGAAACTGCAGAAAACATTATATACACACAGAGACCATGAAACAATACCTCAGAAAAGGAGTACTTGCGGCACTTTAGAGACTAACCAATTTATTTGAGCATGAGCTTTCGTGAGCTACAGCTCACTTCATCGGATGCATACCGTGGAAACTGCAGAAGACATTGTCTCTGTGTGTAAATGTCTTCTGCAGTTTCCACGGTATGCATCCGATGAAGTGAGCTGTAGCTCACGAAAGCTCATGCTCAAATAAATTGGTTAGTCTCTAAGGTGCCACAAGTACTCCTTTTCTTATTGGAAAGGTTATGATTTACTGAATGCAATTATCTAATTTGTATGCCTGTATCATTTCAGTATGTGAAATTAGGAATATTAACTATGTATCTGTATTTCAAATGTGTTACTTTGGGTGTCACCCCCAACCAGCCCTTCAGGTGCAACAATGGAAAAGCCTGACAAGGCTAATGGGCCATTAGCAGAGATAACGGACTGTGAAAGAGCTTAGTCTTCCTGTGGACGCTGGACACAGCCTGTGAGCAATGGCTGCCACAGCCATGCAGAGATAGGGGTCCGAGTCACCTGGTACTGGATTTCCCTCCTCCCCTTTTGGAATGTCTTTGGTTTTCCACTAGAAGACAAAGCGTTCCTGCCTTACACAAGATCCATATAAGGCAGGGCAGTGACATCATTGTGGTTCTCCTCTGCCTCCCCACCCAAAGAGACACTGAAAAAACACCTGGAAGCAAAAACTGAACTGAGGGGAGAAGGGTTGAACCCAAGATGGAAGGGCATCTAGCTTGTGAGTAATAAAACCTGAGCTCTCAAGCGGGAGACCAGTGCAGCTGCCTTTCAAGAATTTCTGTAATCTGCCTGCAACAATATTTAGGGTGAGAAATACCATTTGTAACCAATTTCTTTTGTGAAATTAGTGTAGTTTGTGTGTTTGGTTTCATTTGCTAAGTAATCTGCTTTGTTTTGTCTGTTATCTCTTATATTCACTTAAAATCCACTTTTGGTAGTTAATAAACGTATTTCTTGTTTATAATAAAACCCAGTTTATGCAATTTCTAATGGGGGGGAGAGAAGTTTGCACATCTCTCTTCACATTGAAGAAGAGGGCGGATTTTTATGAGCTTGCGCTGTACAGATTTTTCTATACATCGTAAGTCAGTATCATTTTGTGTTTATCTTCCCAAAAGGTGTGAGCATGTTTGTGCCGTGGGAGACATCTCACACAGCTGACTTCAGTCTGTGTCTGCAATGGGGTGTGGATCTACCTGTGTGTGTGTGCTGCAAGAGGCCGGAGAGCCTAATTCAGCAAAGTAGGGAGAGAGAACCCAGACTGATTGAGTAGGGGAGGCTCAGTGAAATCCCAGTACATCAGGTGGCATCCCAGAAGGGGGGTCCAACCCGTCACACTAGAGACATGTGATTGTGTGAATCTCAGCTTTCATTAATAATATACATTTTTAGCCCTCATACTTATGACTAAAATCTTGAAAACCTCAACTCTACAGCCTCAAAAAGCAGAAGTCCTATAAAAAACAGAATTTTTAAAAAAAATCTCATGATTTTTAGGCCAATCTGATTTTTGAGGGGCTTGTTTCATGGTTTTGGGGATTGACAATACTGCAGTAAATAACATTGCGCAGTAACCTTTTTGCAACAACTTAGGGCAGGAAGAAATGAAATATGTTGCCAAACGTATAAAAATGAATCTACTAAAAAGTATTTAAGTATTATTTAGCATTTCCAATGTGTCCTACAGTAAAGCTGCCCAACTGACCACTAAGCCCCTCTTCATTCAAGCCAGACACCACTGACAGCTGTTGAAAGAAGAGGGATGGGTATACAGTGGTGAAAAAATAGGAGTAAACACTGAAGTTATGGCTAAAAGATCTGTAACACTAAGTGCACTGAGCTATTATCCTAAAATTTTAAAAAAATCATTCACTGTTTGTTTTTAGCTCAGTTCACATACTGCCATGCCCTTACATTTAATAGGAATGCTTTTGGTACCCGAAGATTTTTCACATCACAGTCAGAGATCCATAATAGAAGAGGAGCTTATATGTAACTCAGATGTTACCAGACCGCAGTTTTGTAATAGCTATGCACTGTTATCATGGATAATGCTATCAAAATGCATAAGCAATTGGGCTAGTGAAAGAATTGCAGATCCAGTCCGTAAAATACAACCTAAATTCTCAGTGAAGAAAACAAGATACTGGTTTGTACTACAAATATGTAGAGTAGACTGTTAGAGAAAGTGGTATTTTAGCTAAGTAAAGCATTTTTGATGCCATATGAGGCAGATCCTCAGCAGATGTAAAGCAGTGTAATTCTGTTGTAGCCAATGGAGCTACATAGACTTACATCACCTGAGGATCTTGCCTGTAAATGTACTATGTGCATAGAACTAGCAATAGACCTTAGAAAAGCTATTACTATTTTGTTGTTATAAGACCATTCAGCTGACAAGGTCTCTAGGGTTTAACATATGTAATTTGACTGAAGAAACTGGGCTTGTTCTCCTCGCAAGGGTGGAGACTTCATACTGACCTAATGGAAGGAGTTAAAAGCTATGGGGGAAATAGATACAAAAGTTGTAAGGTTCTCTTCACACTGGCAAAACAAGCAAGCAAACATCCAACCCCAAAATGGGGGAATGTGATTTTGAAATTAAGAGACCACGAGAAACCACAGATGACTTCAGGAAAGTTTGATTTAAAGAGAAATACATAAAGCAAACGGAAAACATTGCAGACAATGTTTCAGGAAGAGAACATGGGGAAATATCAACCAAGGAGACTTTGAAATAGCAAGCTGATAAGAAAGCTATTGTGGACCTGAGTCAATAAGCTTGCTGAGCATATGGCGCTCAAATATCAGGGTGATCCAAAGCCCACTGAAGTCAATGCAGATCTTTCCTTTCACTTAATTGGGCTTTGGATCCAGCCCGAAATGCCAGTAGACAGACAGTCAGGGCCATCTCCTGTAAGGTTGTTTCTTCTTCTGAGATAGATTGTAGTAACTGAGGAGGATGGCTTCTTTTTACCATCCAAAGTAAACAAATGTAATAAGAAACCAAAATTTTGTTTTCCTCCTGTATATTGGATTGTTGGCTGCTAGATAACACAGCCAACAGTGCATTAGAAATTAGAAGGCTCTGGAACACATGGGAATATCCATCCGTCATTCTAATAAATGGACCAGATTTGCTGTTAGGTTCATAATCTGTCATTGTTACATGCACACAACTTCCACTGAAGTTTGTAGGAGCTCTGAGTGTGAATCAATTGTTGGCTATGGGGGCCTTAGAATTTTGAAAAACCAAACACAGATCCACTCTTGTTGCTAGGCTTCATGCCTTACCATTGCTTCCCTACTACCAATCACAGCTTTAAGTAATGAACAAGACTAAATAGCTCTCTTAGGCCCAGTTCCAGTAAGGTATTTGGCTTGTGAGGAATCCCTGCATAGTTGCACAAGACCGGGTCCTATTGAGACCTTTAAGTAGAATGTCAAAACTTTCAGGGCCAGATCTTACCACTCTTACATACTTGGGACTACTTGCAGAGGAAGGTAATACTCAGTGTGAGTAAGGATGGCAAAATGTGGTCTATGTCTGAGAAATAACAAGAGAATGGTGATGAACTGCGCAAAAATGAATCAAGTGGCTAAAAGAGGACAAGAGACCCAAAACCACAATGGTTCTGAAATCTGCAGCCTGAACCTTAAGAGAAAACACACTTGTGATGAGATTGTTTGAGTAATTCCCAAAAGCAGAAAACTTCAGCATTCTGTTGACAAAAGAGTCCAGGCTTGTCTATTTGGACTTGTCTTCACTTGCAAATTCAGTACCTGTAGTTCATTACTTGTGCAGCTCCACCACCAGCAATAGTATGGGCAGTAGACAAGATTCAGAAATTGTTTATTGTACCTTCTATCCCTACTTAGAGCTGTTAATTACAGCTACAAAGTTTGCTAACATAGATGCACCTTTTATTTTTAAGCCAGCTTTAATGCAGCAACCTTCAAACCATTCTGACATGGATTAGGGGGGAAAAAAAGAGAAGAAAAATCTTCCCCATCACACTCCTGGGAATTTTATTATTCAAAATCAAGAGAAGGATATTTTCTATGGTAGTTCTGACTTTCTTAATAAAATCAAGATTTCTTGCTGTGATGAATTAAGGCAAAACACCTAATACAAAAAGGGCAGCTATAAAGCTTTTCCTCCCTCATGCCATTATGTTTTCAAAAAATATTTACCCCCCTGCTCATCACAGTTTTTCTGATTCTTCTTCTGTATGTGAGAACACAATCAGACAATCTTCCACTCCAACACCCATGAAAAATCAGTTACTTCTCTTACTTCACCCTCCCTCACTGCAGCCATTCAGAAACAGGGTCTGCGTAACTAGTTACCTGTGCACCTGCTCATGAAAGATGCTGGAAAAAACTGTAGTGACATGTTTCAGAGTGGTAGCCGTGTTAGTCTGTATCAGCAGAAAGAACGAGGAGTATTTGTGGCACCTTAGAGACTAAGAAATTTATTTGAGCATAAGCTTTCGTGGGCTAAAGCCCACTTCATCAGATGCATGCAGTGGAAAATACAGTAGAAAGATATATATATAGATAGATAGATGTATACAGAGAATATGAAAAAATGGGGGTTACCACACCAACTCTTAACGAGACCAATCCATTAAGGTGGGCTATTATCAGCAGGAGAAAAAAAAACTTTTCTAGTGATAATCTGGATGGCCTATTTCAAACAGTTGACAAGAAGGTGGGAGTAACAGTAGGGGGGAAATTAGCATGGGGAAATAGTTTTTAGTTAGTGTAATGACTCATCCATGCCCAGTCTTTATTCAAGCCTAATTTAATGGTGTCCAGTTTGCAAATTAATTCCAGTTCTGCAGTTTCTCGTTGGAGTCTGTTTTTGAAGGTTTTTTGTTGAAGAATTGCCACTTTTAGGTCTGTAATTGAGGGACCAGGGAGGCTGAAGTGTTCTCCGACTGGTTTTTGAATGTTATAATTCTTGACGTCTGATTTGTGTCCATTTATTCTTTTGTGTAGAGACTGTCCAGTTTGGCCAATGTACATGGCAGAGAGGCATTGCTGGCACATGATGGCATATATCACATCGGTAGATGTGCAGGTGAACGAGCCTCTGATAGTGTGGCTGATCTGATTAGGTCCTGTGATGGTGTCCCTTGAATAGATATGTAGACAGTGTTGGCAAAGGGCTTTGTTGCAAGGATAGGTTCCTGGGATAGTGTTTTTTTGTGTGGTGTGTGGTTGCTGGTAAGTATTTGCTTCAGGTTAGAAAGCTGTCTATAAGCGAGGACTGGCCTGTCTCCCAAGATCTGTGAGAGTGAGGGATCGTCCTTCAGGATAGGTTGTAGATCTTTGATGATGTGCTGGAGAGGTTTTAGTTGGGGGCTGAAGGTGATGGCCAGTGGCGTTCTGTTACGTTCTTTGTTGGGCCTGTCCTGTAGCAGGTGACTTCTGGGTACTCTTCTGTTTCTCCCAATCTGTTTCTTCACTTTAGAACGTGGGTATTGTAGTTGTAAGAACGCTTTGTCTCTGGATGAGGGATTGGAGAAAATGCAGTTGTATCTTAGGGCTTAGCTGCAGAGAATGGATGTGTCCTGGATGGAAACTAGAGGCATGTAGGTAAGTATAGTGGTCAGTAGGTTTCTGCTATAGGGTGGTGTTTATGTGACCATCGCTTATTAGCCCTGTAGTGTCCAGGAAGTGGATCTCTTGTGTGGACTGGTCCAGGCTGAGGTTGATGGTGGGATGGAAATTGTTGAAATCATGGTGGAATTCCTCAAGGGCTTCTTTTCCATGGGTCCAGATGATGAAGATGTCATCAGTGTAGCGCAAGTAGTGTAGGGGCATTAGGGGACGAGAGCTGAGGAAGCGCTGTTCTAAGTCAGCCATAAAAACGTTGGCACACTGTGGGGCCATGTGGGTACCCATATACATATGCTGCTGACTTGAAGATATACATTGTCCCCAAATGTGAAATAGTTGTGGGTGAGGACAAAGTCACAAAGTTCAGCCACCAGGTTTGCCGTGACATTATTGGAGATACTGTTTGATGGCTTGTAGTCCATCTTTGTGTGGAATGTTGGTGTAGAGGGCTTCTACATCCATAGTGACCAGGATGGTGTTTTCTGGAAAATCACCAATGAATTGTAGTTTCCTCAGGAAGTCAGTGGTGTCTTGAAGATAGCTAGGAGTGATGGTAGTGTAGGGCCTGAGGAGAAAGTCTACATAGCCAGACAATCCTGCTGTCAGGGTGCCAATGCCTGAGATGATGGGGTGTCCAGGATTTTCAGGTTTATGTATCTTGGGTAGCAGATAGAATACCCCGGTAGGAGTTCTAGGGGTTTGTCTGTGCAGATTTGTTCTTGTGCTTTTTCAGGGAGTTTCTTGAGCAGATGGTGTAGTTTCTTTTGGTAACCCTCAGTGGGATCAGAGGGTAATGGCCTGCAGAATGTGGTGTTAGAGAGCTGCCTAGCAGCCTCTCATTCATATTCCGACCTATTCATGATGACGACAGCGCCTCCTATGTCAAAAACAGACTCCAATGAGAAACAACAGAATTAGAATTAATCTGCAAACTGGACACCATTAAATTAGGCTTGAATATAGACTGGGAGTGGATGAGTCATTACACTAACTAAGAACTATTTTCCCATGCTAATTTTCCCCCTACTGTTACTCACACTTTCTTGTCAACTGTTTGAAATAGGCCATCCTGGTTATCACTACAAAAGTTTTTTTTCTCCTGCTGATAGTAGCCCACCTTAATGGATTGGTCTCATTAAGAGTTGGTATGGCAACCCCCATTTTTTCATGTTCTCTGTGTATCTATCTATCTATCTATCTATCCCTATATCTCTTCCTACTGTATTTTCCACTGCATGCATCTGATGAAGTGGGCTTTAGCCCACGAAAGCTTATGCTCAAATAAATTTCTTAGTTCTAAGGTGCCACAAATACTCCTCATTCTTTGTAGTGAATTGGAAATTTAAACAGTTGGCTTTGCTGGCTCAAGGTAAATCTCATTAGTGAAATGCTGTTTGTCTATTGAAAGCTCAAACCCTGACTGAAGTCATTCAGTGCTGGAAAGCATCCTGCATGTGTCTGAGGAAGAAAACTGTTCCATGGACCAGTGAATACATAGCACGTGCTGTCTTCTCAGACCATGGACATAGTCCATCTCACTCCTAGTTCCTGCACCTAGCATCCACACAGAGGAGTAAGTACATGTTTTAGTCACTGTAAAATATCTATTAAAACATGTGGAGAGGAAGCAGAGCCTGTCACTTACGCTGCAAACCAAAACTAATGGGGCACCACTCAACAACCCTTCAGAAAATTAAGCAAACTAGGGATAAGAATCATTAAAGGACTTGAGTTTCTCAGGACTAGGCAGCATGGAATCCTTATTCTTGGCTATTCTCTGATACAGCGTGACTTAATGTTCCCCAGAACAAGTAACCCCCACTATATGGAAGGGCCGTCAGCTTGAATTTAGTGAAAAGCTTTCCACCAGACCAGGAACATAGCCATAAAACTCTTCTCACTACATTATGGGCTGAAATACAAAGGACTCTAAAATTGTACCATGTATAAACTGAGAAAGTAATGATCTCTACGTAAAAGAATAAATGGACACAAATCAGACATCAGGAATGGTAACATACAAAAGCCAGCAGGAGAACACGTCAATCTGCCTGGACATTCAATAACAGATTTAAAAGTAGCCATCCTTCAACAAAAAATCTTCAAAAACAAACTTCTAAGAGAAACTGCAGAGCTACAATTCATTTGCAAATTTAACACCATTAATCTGGGCTTGAATAGGGACTGGGAGTGGCTGGCTCACTACACAAGCAATTTTCCCTCTCTCGGTATTGACACCTCCTCATCAATTATTGGGAGTAGATCACATCCACCTGATTGAATTGGCATTGTCAACACTGGTTCTCCACTTGTAAGGTAACTCCCTTCTCTTCATGTGTCAGTATATTTATGCCTGGATCTGTAATTTTCACTCCATGCATCTGAAGAAGTGGGTGTGCGAAAGCTTATGCCCAAATAAATCTGTTAGTCTTTAAGATGCCACCGGACTCCTCATTGTTTTTATAAAATGATTGATTCCTAAAGGAAGAACAAGAGAATCTTCACACAGACGTTAAGAACCAAGAATTCAAAGACTATCTAAGCTACTTAAAGAGAGGGGATAGAGATAGCAGGTTGGGTAGATACAAACTCAAAGGATCTCCCTTAAGAGCCTCCTCAGATCACCCTTCTAGGAGATGCAGGGAACTGGTGCTCTCTTCAGTGAGTAGAGAAGACTTACGTGAGCAAGAAGACAGTGCAGAAATACTTTGGAGGCCAAGGACTATTTTTTTTAATAGCAGGGAGTTTGTACAATGCAGTTGATTTGATAGGATTGGTGAATTTTGTGTCACGGGCTACTGAGAGGTTATTAATGAGAGCTTTCACTCACAGAAAAAGAGACAGGTTATTATAGATTAGTCCTCTTTTAAAACGAGAAATTTCCTGGAGGAAATGACCAAAGTGATGGGCTTAAGTAACAATTTGGTGATATTTCTGCATAGCTATGGCAGGATCTTTGACAGAACACCTGAAGATGGAAACTGGGACTATCCAGAAACTATCTCTGGAACATCTCATGGGGTGGATCTGCCATTATCCCAGTGTCCTCCAGACTGGTGGGATCCACAATCACTTCAGAAGAAAAGAGAATGTGGTTATCACTGTTTCCATTGGAGCAGTTCTTCATAATCTTAGTTTCTCAGACAAAGTTTAACAACAGAATCTGTCTGAGCTGAGAGTAAGAGGCCTGATCTGTGGCAGCAGAGTACCAATACATCTTCTTAGCTTCAATAGCTAGCCTGCTTACATTAGGTGGAGGGAAAAGAGTTGGGGGGCCACTTGTACTCTTGCCTCTAAGAAAATATTGGCTATTAATAAAGCCAGGTTAGTCAGAAAAATGGAGAGATGGGTACATTTTGAACTGAGAAGAAAGATGCAGGGGGATTTCCCGCTTCTTCTGGGCATCCAAAAAAGAACGACAGTCAGAACTGCTGAAGGTGGAAGGTGCAGGTGCAAGTGGTGCCGGAGAGTGCCACCATCAAGGATCAGAGTCCTCTGGGCAGGAGAGACAAATAGATCCAGCAGCCATGGGCTGAAGTTGCTCTCCAAGAGGCACATTCATTCCCCTTTGTCTTGGTTTACCCGCCTTCTGATTCATGTTAAGTAAATATAACTGTATCTTTTTCTGTCAAAGGAGCAGGAGCATCATTCTGACTCCCTCAAAATAAGGCAAAGAACTGGTGGGAGACAGGGCAGGGCCAAGAGTGCTTGCTGCTCTTCTCTTATTAGCCAGAATGGGCAGGAATGGTGCCCAGAAGCTGGGAACGGGCAACAGGGGGTGGATCACTTGATGATTACCTGTTCTGTTCATTCCCTCTGGGGCACCTTGCATTGGCCACTGTCAGAAGACAGGATACTGGGCTAGATGGACCTTTGGTCTGAATTAGTAGGGCCGTTCTTATGTTCTTATAATATCTGTCACAGTGAGTCTGGTGCCTCTTCCTATCCCTCACAAGGTGACAGTGAATGACACTAGTTCCAGACTGGTGTATCAGATAGAGAAAAACAGCCACCTTTAAAGAGAAAAGCACATTTTCCTTTAGAGGAAGCATTTATTATCTGATTGGGAAAAATAGTAATTCCAAAAGGAAACATACAATTTAAATGATTATAGCTTCACATCCTTGCCCTGAATTTCACAGAGCCAGCTATACTGATGTAAGCCATTTTTGCCAATAAGAAGATATAGGGCCAAATCCTGCTTACTTACTCTTATCCATTGATTTCAACTTTAACTTGGCTTAAGCCTAAACCTAACCTCGATATAAGGAGTCTGACTCTGTATTTCAAGGGAGAGAAGGAGGGTGTTAGTGTACCCCACACACCTCCTGGGTGTGGTGTTCTGTCGCCTCTAGTGGTACTGAAACCACTTAGAGCAAGGGTTCTCAAACTGGGGGTCGGGACCCCTCAGGGAGATGCGAGGTTATTACATGGAGGGGGGTCACGAGCTGTCAGCCTCCACCCCAAACCACCTTTGCATCCAGAATTTTTAATGGTGTTAAATTAAAAACACTTTTTTATATATTTATTAGGGGGGGTCGCACTCAGAGGCTTGCTATGTGAAAGGGGTCACCAGTGCAAAAGTTTGAGAACCACTGACTTGGAGAGAGATTAATGAGTCTGCTCTACAGCCTGAGCTAGCAGCCATATAGCTTTTAGCTCATGCACTAAGCTCCAGAGATCCCAGGTTCAATCCCACCCACCAGTGACTAAGGTCTGTTGGCGTTACATTAGACAGCTCCCAGCCCTAAAGCCAGCACTGCTGCCTCTAGCAGCATAGAAGTGACGGATGCAGAGTATGGGGAGGTTCGTCACCTGGGAGGAGGCAGGGCCAGCCTTACGGGTGAGCGACCATCCAGGCCCATGATCAGGAGGATGCTGTGGTCTCCCCGTCCCCCCTCCGCAGATAGCCCAAGGCCCCTTTGATTCCTGAGCGCTAGGCCTGGAGCTGGGGAGGGGCAGGGCTCGGGGCACTCCAGCCAGGAGCTCCCGCCATGCACCAGGCTCCAGCTGCTAGTCCCGGTAGGGCTGGGGAGGGACAGGACTTCCTCTTCCCCTGCACAGGCTGCTCCCAGGGCTGGGTCAAACCCACCTCTGGGAACCTCCTCTTGGTCACTCACTTCTGTCCTGCCTTCAAAGCTGGGCTCCCAGCGAGCAGCCATGGAGCTTTCTGCAACTGTGGGAGGTTCCCGGAGGTGGAGCTGATCTCTCCCATGCTGGTGGGGGTGCCCCAACTGGGGGATCCTACCGTATGCTGGGCTCCAACTGCTAGTCCTGGCCAGGCTGGGGAGGTACATGACTTCCTCTTCAGAGCAGAGGAAGTCTTGTTCCTCCCCAGCCCAGCTGGGACTAGCAGCTGGAGCCCGGTGCAAAGTAGGAGCCCCCTTCTCCTACAATAGCCAGATTTCATGCGGGAGATCAGATTTCATGGTCAATTATGTGTTTTTCATGGCTGTGAATTTTGTAGGGCCCTATTTATGTGTGATATTGAAACTCTTGCCTTGTCTCCTTTGAGTCAAATACGGTAGAAGTAAAGTATAGTTTCAATTAAAGCAATCTGAGTTGTGGGACCAGTACCCAAGATTACAGTGGCCAAAAATGACTCACCTGGAAGGACACCTCCAACTCAGAATTAGCTATCCAGGATTATGATAAACCACTTGCAAAGAATACCAGCAATGCTTCTGCAGCAGAGATCTGAGTTTTTGTAAGGCAGCAGTATTCAAATGTTATCCCAGTTAACTGATTTGCATGAGTACGACCATTAGGTCAGACAGATCCCCGTTAGATTGGTATAAACTCCCTGTAATTCTACTGACTTCATTTGGAGTTACTCCAGATTTACACCAGTCTAAGCTAACTGAGATCAGAATCTGGACCAAAGTATTTTTATTTTAAATGGAATTTGTTTCAATTTGCTAATGTGGAATTGAATTGTAAAGCAATTATATTTGTAGGAATGTGGAGTAAAAGTGCATTAATTTAAGGCTAATGTACTGAACGAGAAGTGGTAGAATTTATAAATGGAAGTTTTTTTAAAAGCAAAAATATATTATGCTTCGCTGGATGACATTTGCTAAATATGCTTAAATTCATCATGTCCTGATGTTTTTCTGTCTTATTTATGGCTTTGTTAATGCTGTGTTCTCTGGTGGTAACGCTCATACATAAGCAGGAATATAAATTAGTGGAATGTCAATAGCCAACCACACTGCAGCATTTTAATGCTATTTGGCTAAGAATGATTCATGAATATAGAACATTAAAAATCAATAGCAAAAAGCTCCCAAGCTGTACCATCTCAGACTATGTCCTCATCAGCTCTCCTAATTTGATCATGGTCAGGTGATTGCCTGTTTCTGGATGGGAGATTTCTAAGGTGAACCCAGGCGTAGGAAGTGGTGTTGGTGATTCACTAGAGTGGTGGTCCTGCTCCTCAGTCAATATTGAATTAATGGGCTCCAGTAAATTGTTGGGGTTACGGGAGATGCTGGGCTAGAGTTTGACCTTGGTTACATTGGTGTAAATCTATAGTAATCCACTTTCTTTTGGGTGTAATATAAAATTGAGGCACTGATCACTTCTGGTAATTAATGATTCTGTACCCAATTTTAATCCTACACAAATGTAAATCAAAGTAACTCCAATGAAGTCAATGGAGTTATACCAGAGTAAATAAGATCAGAATCAGGTCCCTCTTCCTAACCCACCCCCGGCCCTGCACATTGTTAGCTCCAGGATTCTGGCCCAGTTCTCTATAAACCTACATTTACGCATTATTCTCAGGGTTTGTCTACACAAACATTTAGTTCGCGACAAGCTGGAGGCTGAATTTACCTGACACTATCCTGCCATGGTCTAACTGTCCCTGTAGACCCTGCTGACGCACATTAACAAACTGTTAACAGTGAATTATACTAAACCAAATTAGGGACACTAATTCTGAAGGAGAGTGTCCACACAGGGGTTTAATACAATTTAGCTAATCTACTTTAAATTCGCACCTTTAGTTAATTTGGATTAATTTTCCTGAGTGTCCCTGTGTAGACAAGCCTAAAGTGAATTTTTAAGAGGTACTTTAATTTACCCCTGGATAAATGCAGAGTTAAACAATGTCTTACAAAGGCTCTACGTTTACCTTTCCTGCAGCTAGGGAGCTTTAGGCTGTAGTGCTTTTAGTTTCTCAGGTTTTAATAAATTAATAATACAGGTATGATTGAGGGTAACTCATCAGATTAAAAGTGTAATCTTTTAAAGCAGTTTAGAAAGCAACAGGTAGGAAGCAAAGATGATGTACTTAAGATCCATGAGGATCATAAATCATTACATGTGTTATCACAGGACTTGACAACAGTTGACTTAATGTAGACTTAATGTAAATCTAATTATCATATTTGTATTGTATTTAAATTGTATTGTATTGTATTTAAACAGAGCTAGTGAACACTCTCACAGAAATTAGGAGAGTGGAGTGCTACAATGGTCTATCAGATTTTTCTATTTCATTTTACTGCAGTCTCATTCAAAACACACGATGCTGCCATTAAAATGAATGGGCCAAATTCTGCCCTCTTACACTTTGTGCATCATTGTCTTCAATGAGATAGCATGGACTATAATTTAAGGAAAGAATTAGGCCCAAAGCAGTTAAGACAATGGAGGTGTTTCTGCTTACCCTGACTCATCTTCAAAAGGTCAGCTGAAGAATAGTATCCTATTCATTGTGAGGGTCCCTCAACCTGGATATAATTTGAAGTGAATCAATATTGTCCGAATTGAATTATCATTGATACTCCCATTGTGCTCTGATAAGGAGTTCTCAATGGGGGTTTTTATAGGTCCTGTAGTGTTACTGTGCAGGTGGAGAGCATCCTATCAGTAATCCTTACCAAATAGTTTATAAGTGGCTGTTTGCAACTTGTATGTCAGCAACTTGTACGTCAGCTAGTTTTTCAGTAAAATAATATGGCTGTCTTAATATGTTTTTTAAAACATCCATTAAATGATTAATCTACGTTATGGAGAAACATTGCAAAATCTTATAAAGAAAACAACCAAGCAACTTGTTAAATGTAAAGAAGTGCAATAAAGTTTTAGTAAAAAAAAATTCAAATTTGGCTCCCTAAAGCACCTCAATCCACATTTAGGCATATACATAATAAAATGTGCCTTAATATGCAAAAAGGTGCCTAACTTTAAACTGGTTTGTGTGTAGGGCAGATATAACCTTCTATGAGGAAATTGCAAGATGTTCTAGAATTATATAGGGAGATACAGTACAGGAGGGTTTCAAAAGCAGAATAAGTAGTTCAAATGTTTGCCTTTGAGTGGTGCATTTAACTCAAGGATTTAAGAATATTTTGGGGGGAGAAACCCATCCATCCATTCTTATGAAGCTCTTATGATTTTTCATTTCCTGTTTCTTTTCTATAATGTTTAAGTATAAAAAGGTTTAAAATGTAAGGTTTGTTAATGTGACATTTTACATGATTTACTCATCAAGCCCTTGGATCGCTACCCCTTCCTGCTTCTCCACGTGGGCACAACGATACTGCCAAGAATGACCTTGAGCGGATCACTGCAGACCACGTGGCTCTGGGAAGAAGGATAAAGGAGTTTGAGGTGCAAGTGGTCTTCTCATCCATCCTCCCGGTGGAAGGAAAAGGCCTGGGTAGAGACCGTCGAATCGTGGAAGTCAACAAATGGCTATGCAGGTGGTGTCGGAGAGAAGGCTTTGGATTCTTTGACCATGGGATGGTGTTCCAAGAAGGAGGAGTGCTAGGCACAGACGGGCTCCACCTAACAAAGAGAGGGAAGAGCATCTTCGCGAGCAGGCTGGCTAACCTATTGAGGAGGGCTTTAAACTAGGTTCACCAGGGGAAGGAGACCAAAGCCCTGAGGTAAGTGGGGAAGTGGGATACCGGGGGAAAGCAGGAGCGCGTGAGAGGGCAGGGCTCCTGCCTCATACTGAGAAAGAGGGACGATCAGCGAGTTATCTCAAGTGTCTATACACAAATGCAAGAAGCCTGGGAAACAAGCAGGGAGAACAGGAAGTCCTGGCACAGTCAAGGAATTATGATGTGATTGGAATAACAGAGACTTGGTGGGATAACTCACATGACTGGAGTACTGTCATGGATGGATATAAACTGTTCAGGAAGGACAGGCAGGGAAGAAAAGGTGGGGGAGTTGCACTGTATGTAAAGGAGCAGTATGACTACTCAGAGCTCAAGTATGAAACTGCAGAAAAACCTGAGTGTCTGTGGATTAAGTTTAGAAGTGTGAGCAACAAGGGTTAAGTCGTGGTGGGAGTCTGCTATAGACCACCGGACCAGGGGGATGAAGTGAACGAGGCTTTCTTCCAGCAACTCACGGAAGTTACTAGATCGCAGGACCTGGTTCTCATGGGAGACTTCAATCACCCTGATATCTGCTGGGAGAGCAATACAGCAGTGCACAGACAATCCAAGAAGTTTTTGGAAAGGGTAGGGGACAATTTCCTGGTGCAAGTGCTGGAGGAACCAACTAGGGGCAGAGCTCTTCTTGACCTACTGCTCACAAACCGGGAAGAATTAGTAGGGGAAGCTAAAGTGGATGGGAACCTGGGAGGCAGTGACCATGAGATGGTTGAGTTCAGGATCCTGACACAGGGAAGAAAGGAGAGCAGCAGAATACGGACTTCAGAAAAGCAGACTTTGACTCCCTCAGGACTTCAGAAAAGCAGACTTTGACTCCCTCAGGGAACTGATGGGCAGGATCCCCTGGGAGAATAACATGAGGGGGAAAGGAGTCCAGGAGAGCTGGCTGTATTTTAAAGAATCTTTATTGAGGTTACAGGGACAAACCATCAGTGTAGAAAGAATAGTAAATATGGCAGGCGACCAGCTTGGCTTAACAGTGAAATCCTTGCTGACCTTGAACACAAAAAAGAAGCTTACAAGAAGTGGAAGATTGGACAAATGACCAGGGAAGAGTATAAAAATATTGCTCAAGCATGCAGGAGTGAAATCAGGAAGGCCAAATCACACCTGGAGTTGCAGCTAGCAAGAGATGTTAAGAGTAACAAGAAGGGTTTCTTCAGGTATGTTAGCAACAAGAAGAAAGTCAAGGAAAGTGTGGGCCCCTTGATGGAGGCAACCTAGTGACAGAGGATGTGGAAAAAGCTAATGTACTCAATGCTTTTTTTGCCTCTGTCTTCACGAACAAGGTCAGCTCCCAGACTACTGCACTGGGCAGCACAGCATGGGGAGGAAGAAGTGGTTCGGGACTATTTAGAAAAGCTGGACGCACAAGTCCATGGGGCCGGATGCACTGCATCCGAGAGTGTTAAGGAGTTGGCGGATGTGATTGCAGAGCTACTGGCCATTATCTTTGAAAACTCATGGCGATCGGGGGAAGTCCTGGACGACTGGAAAAAGGCTAATGTAGTGCCCATCTTTAAAAAAGGGAAGAAGGAGGATACTGGAAACTACAGGCCAGTCAGCCTCACCTCAGTCCCTGGAAAAATCATGGAGCAGGTCCTCAAGGAATCAATTCTGAAGCACTTAGAGGAGAGGAAAGTGATCAGGAACAGTCAGCATGGATTCACCAAGGGCAAGTCATGCCTGACTAATCTAATTGCCTTCTATGACGAGATAACTGGCTCTGTGGATGAGGGGAAAGCGGTGGACGTGTTGTTCCTTGACTTTAGCAAAGCTTTTGACATGGTCTCCCACAGTATTCTTGCCATTAAGTTAAAGAAGTATGGGCTGGATGAATGCACTATAAGGTGGACAGAAAGTTGGCTAGATTGTCGGGCTCAACGGGTAGTGATCAATGACTCCATATCTAGTTGGCAGCCGGTATCAAGTGGAGTGCCCCAAGGGTCGGTCCTCGGGCCGGTTTTGTTCAATATCTTCATAAATGATCTGGAGGATGGTGTGGATTGTGCCCTCAGCAAGTCTGCAGATGACACTAAACTGGGAGGAGAGGTAGATACGCGGGAGGGTAGGGATAGGATACAGAGGGACTTAGACAAATTAGAGGATTGGGCCAAAAGAAATCTGATGATGTTCAAGAAGAACAAGTGCAGAGTCCTGCACTTAGGACGGAAGAACCCCATGCACTGCTACAGACTAGGGACTGAATGGCTCAGCAGCAATTCTGCAGAAAAGGACCTAGGGGTTACAGTGGACGAGAAGCTGGATATGAGTCAACAGTGTGCCCTTGTTGCCAAGAAGGCCAATGGCATTTTTGGATGTATGAAGGGGCACTGCCAGCAGATTGAGGGACATGATCTATTCAACATTGGTGAGGCCTCATCTGGAGTCCTATGTCCAGTTTTGGGCCCCACACTACAAGAAGGATGTGGAAGAATTGGAAAACGTCCAGCGGAGGGCAACAAAAATGATTAGGGGACTGGAACACATGACTTATGAGGAGAGGCTGAGGGAACTGGGATTGTTTAGTCTGCGGAAGAGAAGAATGAGGGGGGATTTGATAGCTGCTTTCAACTCTCTGAAAGGGGGTTCCAAAGAGGATGGATCTAGACTGTTCTCAGTGGTAGCTGATGACAGAACAAGGAGTAATGGTCTCAAGTTGCAGTGGGGGAGGTTTAGGTTGGATATTAGGAAAAACGTTTTCACTAGGAGGGTGGTGAAACACTGGAATGCGTTACCTAGGGAGGTGGTGGAATCTCCTTCCTTAGATATTTTTAAGGTCAGGCTTGACAAAGCCCTGGCTGGGATGATTTAGTTGGGGATTGGTACTGCTTTGAGCAGGGGGTTGGACTAGATGACCTCCTGAGGTCCCTTCCAACCCTGATATTCTATGATTCTATGATCTAGCTTTTGTCAAGTAATTCACAGCTCTCACAAAAACTTGTAATGGAAGGGAGTCGGGAAGAGAATTTAAAGGATGCAACAGTGGGAACAATGCTCTGGGGCCTCCTCTTTTAGCATGGGCCCTGTCATCATCTGTGGTGTCCTTCGGTGAGGACACTGCATCTCCTCCTGAACCACTTTCTAATACCTCTGGACTAGGTAACCCCATTCAGGGGTGCTGGAACAATTTGTACAGTGGGGGTGCTGAGAGCCATTGAACCAAACTGTAAACCCTGGAAACCACTTCAAGCAAGGGGGTGTTGCAGCACAACCAGCTCCATCACCTATGACCCCACTTGTGGTTAGGGCACTCACCTGGGATGTAGAAGGTCTGAGTTCAAATCCATTCTCCATCTGATTTGGAGCATGGACTTGATCCAAGTTTTCTTGTATGCCAGGTGAGTGCCTTAGCCACCAGATTATAGGCTATCCTGGGTTCAGTCTTTCTCAACTTCTCCTGTTGGAGCTGTTCCACTTTGTATAAATAATTAAATATTCATTGGAGCAGGGACTTGAACCTGACTCCCCACATCCTAACTGAATACCTTACCCTAACCACCAGGCTATAGAATCAGCCTCTCTCTAGTCTAATACATTTTAACAGTGAAGGTCATTAATCATTGGAACAATGCATGACGGGTTGTGGTGGATTCTGCATCACTGACACTTTTAACGTCAAGATTGGATGTTTTTCCTACTAGAGATGCTCTAGTTCAAACAAGAATTATTTCAGGCATAGGTGACAACTTTTCCCGGCGCCGGTGGATGCTTGCGCCCCCCACTCCTGGCCCCTCCCTGATTCCACCCCTTCCCCGAGTGTGCCGCGTTCCCCCTCCCTCCCAGGGCTTGCCGCTGTGAAACAGCTGTTTCACGTCGGGAAGCGCTGGGAGCTAGGGGGAGAAGCAGGATGTGGCACACTCAGGGGAGGAGGCGGAGGTGAGCTGGGGGGGGTAGGGAGCTGCAATTTTTCCCCGTGGGTGCTCCAGCCCTGGAGCACCCACGGAGTCAGCACCTATGATTTCAGGGAAGTTCTATGGCCTGTGTTATTCAGAAGCTCAGACTAGATGATCAGAATGGTCCCTTTTGGTCTTGGGAATCTATGAATCTATGCAAAGTACTACCACATATATGCAGAAAAGGCAACAAATAACACTTGCTGCAGGAAACATACCCTTGTCTTTCCTCAGGAATAATATAGGGGTTTGCATATATGTTATTACTAATTATTTGTATAGCAGTAGCACATAAAAGCCCCAATTTAGATCATGGACCCATTGTGGTAGGCACTGTATATACACCTAACAAGGGACAATTCCTCCCAGGAACAGTTTATAATCTAAATAGACGAAGTGTGGAGGAGAAACAGAGGGGTAAAGTGAGTAAACCAAAATCAGCCAGTAAGTCAGTGGCAGAAATAGAACCCAGATCTCTTAACACGCCATACAGTGCCCTACCCACTAGACCCCAATAATATGCGTAGTTAATCACAATTCACTCTGCTGGTCAAAGATGCAAATGTACAATCTTCACAACTGTTCACTAAAAAGACTGCATGTTTATTTAAAATGAAATCTCAGCTATTTCTCAAATAGAATTTAGGATTTGCATCCTTTCTTCAGCTCAGTTATCAATTAATTGAATGGAAGGCATAAGACTATCAGCAGCATTAACTAACCTTAAAAAAGAAGACAATTAGTGCTCTACTCTTAAGCTCTGGGATTTGAAGGGCTACAGTATCTCACACCAGGATTCACAAGTATTTAAACATAAGGTAGTCTGCAGAATATTGAAAGTAAAATAAACCCCACAAACAAACCAAAGGAATAAAATCTGGTAGTAATATGTTAGCATTCATGATCACTTTTGGACAAAACTGTCACCATCTCTAACCTCTAGGTTCTCTCATTTCTCAAAAGCAGGATAAAAATGAATGGAAATATATTTCATTGACATTATGGCTTGCTGCAGGCTAAAGCTGAAATGTGTTAACAGTGTCATTTTAAACCTTATTCTAAAACTCCTTGGTATTGCCATAAGAACTGAAGAATTGTGGTGGAGTCCCTTCATCCACAATTTCCCTGATGAAGTTATAACAGTAAGACGATATAACTAACATTAACCAAAATGAAATTCCATGATTTTTAATCTTTACCATAGTAACATCAAGTACAGTACCTCTTGAGTGCCCTGATTTCATAGGTATGTTCTATAGTAAGTTTCTGTCCCATTACTATACATCTGGAAGTAAAAAAAAAAATCTCAGTGAAGGAGAAAATTATACCCATTGCCATATCTGGGCAACCTCTCTGAAGTCACGAGGGTCCCACTAGTATAACTGAGACAAAAAATGGTCCCAAGTCCTGTTTTTCATTGCCCTGATGTTGGGCTAAAGACTTTTTCAGGTGGGTCTCTAACAGTGACATCTCATGTCTGCATAGCCCAATTAGATTCCTAATTCTACAACCTTTTAAAAGGGGAAGGTAATGTTTGCAAAGATGTCAGACTGACATGGGACTAACTTGGTGACTTTGCACCTTTTTGACATAAATGTAAAGAAGATTGTTTACATGAAGTAATACTGGACTCTGGCATAGCAGCAAGCTGCACTAAGCATCACTGGGCTATAGAAGAGACTTTTATTCACTGAAGGATATCTTCAATTCAGACATTTCATCTGTGAAGTTTTTGCTAAGGCTGGAAGAGGAGTGAAAGATGCAGTTCCAAGACTGGGGGAGAACCTCTCAATGAGCCTGTCATAAATATAAAGGGAAGGGTAACCACCTTTCCGTATACAGAACTATAAAATCTCTCCTGCCCAGAGGCAAAACCCTTTCACCTGTAAAGGGTTAAGAAGCTAAGGTAACCTAGCTGGCACCTGACCAAAATGACCAATGAGGAGACAAGATACTTTCAAAGCTGGAGGGCGGCGGCGGCGGCGGCGGCGGCGGCGGGTGGGGGGAGAAACAAAGGGTCTGTCTGTCTGTGTGATGCTTTTGCTGGGAACAGATCAGAAATGCAGCTCAGAACTCCTGTAAAAAGTTAGTAAGTAATCTAGCTAGAAATGCATTAGATTTTCTTTTGTTCAATGGCTGGTAAAATAGGCTGTGCTGAATGGAATGTATATTCCTGCTTTTGTGTCTTTTTGTAACATAAGGTTTTGCCTAGAAGGATTCTCTAGGTTTTGAATCTGATTACCCTGTAAGGTATTTACCATCCTGATTTTACAGAGGTGATTCTTTTACCTTTTCTTTAATTAAAACTCTTCTTTTAAGAACTGATTGTTTTTTCATTGTTCTTAAGATCCAAGGGTTTGGGTCTGTGTTCACCTGTACAAATTGGTGAGGATTTTTATCAAGCCTTCCCCAGGAAAGGGGGTGTAGGGCTTGGGGGGATATTTTGGGGGGGAAGACGTCTCCAAGTGGGCTCTTTCCCTGTTCTTTGTTTAACACGCTTGGTGGTGACAGCATAGGCTTCAAGGACAAGGCAAAGTTTGTACCTTGAGGAAGTTTTTAACCTAAGCTGGTAAGAACAAACTTAGGGGGTCTTTCATGCAGGTCCCCATATCTGTACCCTAGAGTTCAGAGTGGGGAAGGAACCTTGACAGAGCCAGATCCTGAAGCTGATTAAGGGCCCTCAATTGCAACTGAAGTGAATGGGAGTTAGGCCCTCAGCACTTCCCATGAGGTGGTCCACACCTTGTAGATGGAAAAAGGTACATTAAGGGCTAAATTCTATCCTCAGCTATACCTGTGCTACCCCACTGAAATTTATGGGGTAGCTGGAGTGTCACTGGGGTCAGAGTTCAGCCATAAATATCTAGAGAGGAAAGGGATTTGCCAAGCCAATGTTATAGCATCCTTTGAAGGCAATCCATGGTGCCAGAGAAGCGTAGGTTTTGGAAGCAGCTGCTTTCCCATTTTACTATGAGGGAGAGATTGCAAGAAAATTAGCTGTAAAGTAGAGGAAGAACTGAATTTTTTTTAAAGGATAAGATGGAAAACCCCAGAAAGGTAACAAAATAAAGTGCACATTTCAATCAAATGCCTTTAAACATACTCAGCTTGCAAGCCTTCAATAGTGAATTCAGAACCCTCTTTAACAATGCTGAAAAGAAAAACATTCAATATTAACAAAGTGATCTGAATAAAATCAGCTCAAGGGGTAGAGCAACATTCAAGTAGCATGAGAGCAAAACTGAAAACAAAAAGCTCTCTTACCTGTATCTCTGCTTTGGAGATTGTTTCTCAGCTGATTTGAAAACATGTCCAATATAATACAAAGGAAAGAATAAAAAGTTCCAGTTTGTTGCAAACCATGTCAGAGTAAAGGGTGCATCAAATTTCGTAAAGGTCAATTTTGCTAGCTGGGTTGAACCTGACCAGGAGGAGCAGACACCCAGGACCACTGCCACTCCCCAGAAAAATTTCTTGAGTTGGGTGACTGAACATTTCCAACAGCAACGATTTCCCCTTCCACTGCCTTCCACCCCAGCCTGCATCTGTGCTTCTGGTGGGGCTGGAGATTCCTGGGAGTGCTCATCCCCTGAAGAGATGAAAACACAAGAATTAATAAAGAATTCTACACAGCATTTTACTTTCCAAGAACCAAATCCATTTGGAGTCAAAGGGAGTTTTACCATCAACTTCAATTAAATAAGGATCTTGCCACAAATATGTAGTTCACTTCATGTCACACTAAAGCACCTAGCACATTTTGGGGACAATTGCACTCTAATAATAATTATCATCTCGACAGTTAGAAGTGGGCAAAATGAAAAGTGAAATTACACGCTGTTCTGCAGTCATTACGTTAGAAGATTTTCAAATATAATATGAACTCTGCTATGACATGCAAATGAATGAATGCTGTGCTGTTTAGCTTTATGAAAGAGCAATGGGAATAACAGCAACAGTCACAATCAGTACTTTCTTGGGAGTTTTAGAACTGCATATTTTATGCAACATGGTGTTTCTTTTTAAAGAGGGGAGAGGAAAATTTATTTATTCTTTCAATTACACTGGCGTTACTCTGGAGTAACGGGAATGGGCTAATGTTGGGGGTGTGGCTGGAGCACTGCTGAACTCCAGTAATCCCTGGCTGCTGAAATAGCCCTTTGGGGGGCTGTTACCAGCTGGTGAAATTTAGAGCAGCCTTTGGGATTCTCTAAATTGCACTAGGGACTAGGCCAGCTTAGTCTGCACCTCCTTGAGTCCTGTACCAATCAGGGTTGAGCCAGACCTGAGGAACAAGCTCAGCAATTTCAAATTTACACCAGTGTAACTGCAATCAAAATTTGGCCCAGAGAGCCCAGTTTTCAAGCATTGGTATCTTAACAGAATGTGCAAATTCCATTATTTGGCTGTTTGAATCTGCATGCAGGCATTTAAATTGAGTAATTGGGCACCTATGTGCCCATCTGAGTGATCAGTTATAACACTGCAGTAGGCAAATTACGTAGCTACATTTGAAAACTGGGCCACCATTTTATTCTTTGCCTCAAAGTAGCTGAATGACAGCTAGTATATCTTCTCTATTATCAGCTGTGACACTGACAGATTGGTCAATTTGTGTGTGACCCAAAACAACTTAACAGGAGGCACTGAAATGGTAAACATGGCCATGCCTTGTAGATCGTTCTCAAAGCCATGTATGTAGACTAGAATCTTTAATATGTTTGCCTGTATTGTTTGTTAGAGAATCAAAGTGTAGATGCAGTGGGTTTGTGTTTACCTATATCTTGTTAGAAGTTAACAATGTAACCAGATTAGTCTGTAGATACTAATTCCCTTTCCTGTCTTAATTGCATGTGGATGGGTCAATTAACCTTAAGATCAAAGATGTAGGATACTGTAGGAAATGACATTATTTACATTTGTTTTCAGCTTAATTGTCTATGCCATAATGAACTGCCTTTACAATTTGAATGGTTAATTGCCTTATGTTAATTAATACAATTAGTTACCTGTGTATGCATAAGAAACTGGAGATTAACTTCAAAGCAAAGAGCCTGCTGTGGCAATTGCTGTCAAGAAGCTTTTCCAATGGCCTCGACTATAAAGGAAGCTTTGGGCCTGATCCTTTTTATTTCAGACCTGCTTAAACTTTAACAGGGAAAGTCTAAGCCACAAGACTGAGATCTCCAGGATTTCTTTGGATTTACCCTGGAATTCTCATGGAAGAATTTGAACAAACTGCACGTGGACTGTAACCTTTTAAATTGATTCCAGACAGACTTTTGCAAATCAGCAGCCTCACCATCTCTGCTATGAAACTAATCTAAGAACTTTACACACATTTGTATGTATTTTGATCTCTTAACTATACGTAAATCTTTCTTTTTTCTTTTATTAATAAACCTTATATTTACTTAATAAGGATTGGCTGTAAGCATGTACTTGGGTGAGATTTGAAATATTCATTGACCTAGTGGGCAATGTGGTTGCTGCGCTGGGATTGGTAGAACCTTAAATATGGTGAATAAGGCTTTCAGTAACCCCTCACTATGTTAGACTTCTCTGCCTGGATGGAAGCCAAAGGTTGGATTGCTTAAAGGGGACGGTAGTTTGGCTTCTTGGTAGCCAGTGTGGTATTACAGAAGCTATTTGGTTACTGGCTTGGTGAATCTAATTAATTATAGAATAAACCACCAGTTCTGAGAATTGTCTGCCCTATTCCTTGCAGTTTGCCCTGAGTAAGCATTCTCAGTGGGCCCCTCCAGGCACCATGTTCACACCAGCAGATACTGTACTTTTACCATCTGAACTAAAGACCAATCCTATATGCTGATGAATGCCTTCAACTCCTGTTAAAATCAGTGGGCATTCATGGTCCTGCTCCCTGAAGGACCAGGCCCCTAAGGAGCTTTCTGATGGCTGTCTAAAGTCATTCAAAGCTCTGTTTAAGACTAAATTAGTCACTTGCATGTGATGCAGCTATGCAGTGTTTTCATTTTAAAAGCTAATTTCTTTAAGGTATGCTAGTCCATTCATTTTGAACACAAACGAAGTGCTAATTAATGCTGAGGGGCTGGAACCTAGAAAGCTTCAAATACATTCACAGGTCATTTAATACACTGAAAAGTGGAAACCCAAAGGTTTTCACATTGCTGCACTGCATTTGCAGGCTAGAATTAGCATCAAGAACAATAGTTCTGTATCATTACGCAATTTAAAGCCAGGTTATGGGACATCCACACGCAAATTTTTTTACTGAAGAGATCATGCAATCCGTATGGTGAACTGTTATGTCTCTTTAGAGTTTTACACTGTGACTTGGGTGTTTACTGATATAAGCTAATGCGTGTGTAAGCCAATACACATGTAGACCAAAGGTTTTCTCCAACAGCACAGTCTGTGTTGCTACTTAATTATTTTAAAAAAAAAAGATGATGTACACGATATGAGGTAACTATATCATCTAATAAAACTATTTTGATGCAGAAAAAAAACAAAAAATAACTACCTCCCTTCCCTCGACTAAGCACAATGTTTTCAAAACTTTGTGTATCAGTTGCATATCTAGATATCAAAAAATGGGGTCATACATGAGTATATAGGAGCAAGGATATTTACGTGGATATGCAGTTATATAAGGTTTTTCTGAACGGTTTTAAAATGTTCACACAGAAGTAGGGAAAAGAGAGTGCTAATCTCTTCAGTCATGAGGACTAGTACGTTGGCCAGAGGGCCGCACGACTGACCACCCCCACACCTGCTGCCCTGGCCCCACCCCCACTCCATGCCTTCCATGAGGCCCCGCCCCTGCCCCACCTCTTCCCACCCCTTCCCTGCCCCCATTTCAACCCCTTCTCCGCAGGAACCGCGGCCAATGGGAGCTTCGGGGGAGATACCTAGAGGAGTGGCCAGGGCAACACACAGACCCCTGTACCACACACACACACCCCCGGCGTGGAGCAAGGGCAGGGCAGGCAGGCAGGGAGCCTGCCTGGCCCCCGGTGCATGCCGGGCCGGAGCTGCTCTAGGTAAACGCTGGGGGGGTAGGATGGGAGCGCCGTGGAGAGCTGGCGGGCCGCAGAAAATAACCCCGCGGGCCGCCACGTGTTTGAGACCCCTGTACCAGTGCTAGCTTTGATCTAGCTAGCTTGTTAACAATAACAGAGTTATTGGATGGGCTATTACCAGCAGGAGAGTGAGTTTGTGTGGAGGGGGGCGGAGGGTGAGAAAACCTGGATTTGTGCTGGAAATGGCCCAACTTGATGATCACTTTAGATAAGCTATTACCAGCAGGACAGTGGGGCGGGAGGAGGTATTGTTTCATGGTCTCTGTGTGTATATAATGTCTTCTGCAGTTTCCACGGTATGCATCCGATGAAGTGAGCTGTATCTCACGAAAGCTCATGCTCAAATAAATTGGTTAGTCTCTAAGGTGCCACAAGTACTCCTTTTCTTTTTGCGAATACAGACTAACACGGCTGTTACTCTGAAACAATAACAGTGAAGCTCTGACAACAGGGTTTAGCATTTGAGTACATACCCAGGGTCCTGGGAAGGGTTGTTCAGCCCATGCTGCCACTGCTTCACTGCTATTGTTATTTGAGCTAACTACATAGCTAGCTTGGGAATATTCAGGGATGTCCCTAGGCATACGCTGAATATGCAGCTGAGTAGGGCACCATGAAATTTGAGGCACCAAATTGCCCCAAATTTCATGGTGCCCTCAGCAGCTGCATGCTGCATATGCGGCAGCACGAGCTCCGGTGACCAGCCCTATCCCCCGGCCGGCTGTGCCCACTGCACGATGCTCAAGTTAAGGAAGTATGGGCTGGATGAATGCACTACAAGGTGGGTAGAAAGCTGGCTAGATTGTCGGGCTCAACGGGTAGTTATCAATGGCTCCATGTCTAGTTGGCAGCCGGTATCAAGTGGAGTGCCCCAAGGGTCGGTCCTGGGGCCGGTTTTGTTCAATATCTTCATAAATGATCTGGAGGATGGTGTGGATTGCACTCTCAGCAAATTTGCGGATGATACTAAACTAGGAGGAGTGGTAGATACGCTGGAGGGGAGGGATAGGATACAGAAGGACCTAGACAAATTGGAGGATTGGGCCAAAAGAAATCTGATGAGGTTCAATAAGGATAAGTGCAGGGTCCTGCACTTAGGACGGAAGAACCCAATGCACAGCTACAGACTAGGGGCCGAATGGCTAGGCAGCAGTTCTGCAGAAAAGGACCTAGGGGTGACAGTGGACGAGAAGCTGGATATGAGTCAGCAGTGTGCCCTTGTTGCCAAGAAGGCCAATGGCATTTTGGGATGTATAAGTAGGGGCATAGCGAGCAGATCGAGGGACGTGATCGTTCCCCTCTATTCGACATTGGTGAGGCCTCATCTGGAGTACTGTGTCCAGTTTTGGGCCCCACACTTCAAGAAGGATGTGGATAAATTGGAGAGAGTCCAGCGAAGGGCAACAAAAATGATTAGGGGTCTGGAACACATGAGTTATGAGGAGAGGCTGAGGGAGCTGGGATTGTTTAGCCTGCAGAAGAGAAGAATGAGGGGGGATTTGATAGCTGCTTTCAACTACCTGAAAGGGGGTTCCAAAGAGGATGGCTCTAGACTGTTCTCAATGGTAGCAGATGACAGAACGAGGAGTAATGGTCTCAAGTTGCAGTGGGGGAGGTTTAGATTGGATATTAGGAAAAACTTTTTCACTAAGAGGGTGGTGAAACACTGGAATGCGTTACCTAGGGAGGTGGTAGAATCTCCTTCCTTAGAGGTTTTTAAGGTCAGGCTTGACAAAGCCCTGGCTGGGATGATTTAACTGGGAATTGGTCCTGCTTCGAGCAGGGGGTTGGACTAGATGACCTTCTGGGGTCCCTTCCAACCCTTATATTCTATGATTCTATGATTCAAGGGCATAAACATAGGTCAGCCCACACAATAGTTCCATTGTGGGGGCACTAGCCTCTACTGCCCCCGTTTGCGCCACCCCTGCCAGGGACCGAATTGTCTTCTCAGCCCTATTATTTTAATGCACACATTCCTGAGTCAACCGCCCAATTAGTTGCCTTATATGGAAATATTAGCATCTTTAAGATACATTCCATGGCAATTACAACCTGTAAAAGAGAGCAAAATTTTGCACTTTACATCTAATTCATAGGCAAAATGACTCATCCGTATGCACTTAGACCTATGTGTTAAATACACCAACAGAGGTGTTCAAACTGCACAAGTGCAGTGAAAGACAATACTGTGTGTATCACTTTACTTTGAAAATGATCTCACAGATCAGGGTTTGAATTTCTAAGGATGCTCGTACCTTGGACCATCTAATTTGCATGCTGGATGGAGGAAAACTTATTCCAGTCAAAATGAGCTACATAATGTTGGAGAAAGAGTCCTGTGCCTCCCTTCAAAAAGTCTTTTCTAGCTTACCCTATTGCCTAAGAGTTCTGCATTGTGGTGTCTTTTAATTAGTCTGTAAGAAAAACTGCACCACCCATCTTTGATTTCCTGTATTCATGGAGGGCTAGGTTATACAGGTACAGCCATCAATTGGGGCAGTTGCACTGCCCTTGAGAGAGACCCAGCGACATTCTCCCAGAATCAGATCATCTCCTGGAGCTTCACATGGTGTACAGGAGTATACAAACTGCAACACCTTTTTAAAGTGTTCAGAGATCAGCTCCTGGTGAGACCAGCCAGTTGTATTAGCTGGCATGTATGATAGGTGGAGCTACAGCTTTGCTTACCTTCTCCCCTCCCTGCCTCCCTACGGAAATGTCTCTGGAGAGCAGTCCCTGGAGTGGAGTGCATTTCTGGACAGTTCCTGTGCAAATGCACAAGGGGGAGGAGAGGCTCCTTACTCCCTTTCCACCAGTGCACATCAGCATACGGGTCAGTTAGAATCTAGCTCTGCATCTGTATCATACCAACAAAGTGACTTTTATATTTGCTAATGTAGTACATTAAAGAAATTCTATTTTCTGATCTCTAGATTTCCAGTATTTATGCTCCCTTTGCTCCTTCCCAGCAGGCTGAAGTATACACTAGGGGCATCTGGCCGGAAGCAATCAATCGTGATATCAGGACAAAGAAAAAACACTTATTAAGGGGCATCCTGTGAAGAAGGGACTACATTCCTTATCATGGTTTGTGTCACAGAAGACCATAAATGCCAAAGGGGCAACAGAACTAAGGTATTATATTTCATCAGTGAAATACTGATTAATGTATCATAATTTTTAAAAATAGCAAAATATTCCATTATACAAAATAATAGCAAAATATTGTGTATTACATGAGATGAATTTCTAAATAGGAAACATTAGGTAAAAACAAACTTTCAATTGCAAAAAATTAGCCTAAGATGTATTAAGTTTTCCTTTCTATCTTTACATATTCCCTCTTTCTCTATTAAACATTCAGAAAATATTTCCTGAAAAATATATATTCTAATTTGTTAGGGGAAACAGAGTTGATAAATTATCAGTTCCAAACTGAAACAGCTTGGAAAGATATACTAAAAAGGGTCTGTTTAATTTATTCCCAAGGCACCCGCTTAAAACTTCTTTTCAAACCACTGAAACAGTCATCATTAAGACACTATACTCCACTGTGAATTTCGATGGTTTTTTCACCTGGTACTGTCCTTTTTACTTTTAATCACCAAGTGAATTAAGAGTCCAGAATTAATAAGGAAGGTACCAATTACTTCATCATCACAGTATAATCATTTCTACATTGTAAGGTGTTTTGTTGTAAGCAGTTTGAAGAATAACGCTAATCAAGAGGGGTGTCATGCACATCATAGCCAGAGAAAACATGTCTGTGATCGTCTGAAATTGATATGTTTTTGTTTTTATTCCTTATTTTTATTCCTGTCTTGGACTGAAGTTGCATAAGAACTCTCAAAAGGATCCTGCAGTCTTTACTGCAGCTAAGAAAGAACCTTGGGGTGAAGTCCTGGCCCCAATGGGAGTTTTGACATTGTCTTCAATGGGTTCAGGATTTCACCCCTGGAGTGTGGAAGCAGAGCTTTCATAGAATAAAACTCACCTGACCAAAGACACAGTATTGGGTTCTGGAGCAAATATGTTGCTAGATCTGTGCGGGCTTTCAGTCTGTAGAAAGGTTTAGACATGTTTGTTCTTAGCAATGAAAAAGAGACTGGATTCTCAGCAAGAAACTGTTATGTTGATTAACCAACAGTTTGAGCACCACATAAGCAAGAGAATGTCCTTCTCAAGGAATGGCTTCATCTCTGATGAAGTCTATCCATACATCCAGACATTTATACTGAGCTCACTGCAGGTGTAGGTGAGTTCATGCTGGAAGAGTAGACATGCTTAAAGAATTATTCAAGGACATGAAAACCTTCAAAAATAGGGATAAACTTCTATCTATAGTATCTGTCTGTCTTAGATATTTCTAAAATTCCTGTCTGCCTTATTAAACTTGAGACAGAAAATGTTGCTATGAGTGATTCAGTTTATTTAAAGAGTACCTACTCTTAATCCTACAGCCCACTAGTTTCTCACATGTTAAATTTTGACTTCACTTGATTGTTGCTAGTTAAGAAGATAAAAGACTGAATGGCCACTGAAACTGCCCACAACACTTTGCTTATCTGCTACAATTTAGAACACTTGGAGCAGCTGTTGTTTGTCAGCTGGTGGCCAGATGCTCCCAGAGCCTATGTTGGCTGGCATGCAAGTCCTATGTGATATGGCAGCTAAGAACCCAGCAAAGGACCCTTGTGATCTGCAGGTAGTGGATTTACCAGAAGAACTAGAAAGAAGCTCCACTCTGGCAATCTCAGGAGTCATGCTGCTAGACTTGCCTTAGCAGGAAGTACTCTGCATAGCAAAGAGCACACTTACCTGCAGGGATCCTAGTTTTTGTTTTTATCTCCAATTACTCCTTGCTGTCCTTTCAGAAAAAAGAGAAAGAGAGAGAGACTTCTGTAGATGTTAGAAAGAAATGGCCTTCACTGGTGCAATTACATCCCTCTGTTCCCCATTTGGTTCAGTCAGATGTGTAGGTCAAATTCATGTGTTTTCAGTGCAAAAGACATTCTCTTCTTTGTTGAAAGTTGTACTGTGGAAGATGAGTTGACTATGGAAAAAGCAGACACTGGTGTTTTAAAATATTAGGTTTGGCCTACACAGCTTTTATGTTCTCTGTGGTTGAATTATCCAGCCCAGCCACATTAATTGCATATTCTTATTACAATCTCATATGTGATGACTCATGGGATCGTGTTGGATAATCAGCTGAACATAATCTTTCAGTGCAACGCTGTGGCCAAAAGGGCTAATGCAATCCTTGGATGTATAAACAGGGGAATATTTAATAGGGAGGTTATATTACCTCTGTATTTGGCACTAGAATGCTGCTGGAATACTGTGTCCACTTCTGGTGTCCACAATTCAAGAAGGATGTTGCTAAATTGACAGGGTTCAGAGAACATCAAGAAGAACGATTAAAGGATTAGAAAAGCTGCCGTTTAGTCATAGGCTCAAGGATCTCAATCTATTTAGCTTACCAAAGAGAAGATTAAGAGGTGACTTGATAACAATTTGTAAATATCTACAAGGGGAACAAATATTTAATAATGAGCTCCTCAATCTCTAGCAGAGAAAGGTACAACATGATCTAATGGCTGGAAGCTAGACAAATTCAGATTGGAAATAAGATATAATTTTTTTTAACAGTGTGGGTAATTATCCACTGGAACAATTTACCAAGGGTCATGGTGGATTCTCCATCACTGGCAATTTTTAAATCAAGGCTGGATGTTTTTAAAAAGATGTGCTCTAGGAATGATTTCAGGGAAGTTCTATGGTGATATAGAGCAGGTCAGACCAGATGATCACAGTGGTCCCTCCTGGCCTGGGAATCCATGAATCTATTTGCTGAGTACGTTATCTGGCCAACAACATTAACAGTGATACTGGGCCAGATTTACCTGCATTGCTCCAAGAAGGTAGCAACAGTACCTCGCTGTATCAGCAAAAGCTACTGGGCCCAGTGGAGGAATTCATTTCTCAAGTTGGACAGGCAAGGATTCCAGTATCATTTATGACAAGGCATAATGGATTTAAGTTCTACTGAGAGCTCCTCAAGAACCTAGCAATAGAAAGGGCATTGAACTGACACATCCCCTGGCTACTCTAGCAAGATCATGTTTCTGGATAGGGCCACATACTTTGGGGGCAGCACTGGCTGCTGGAATGCCCCTGCTGTGGAGGAGGTTGTGAGCAGCATATGGTACAATAATCAATTTCACGTCCTTCCTATTGTCTTTAGCACTATGCCAGCATCTCTGCCAGGAGAAGCCAATGCTAATCCTGGAGTGACTCTGCTCCATTATTTGTAGGATAACTGCTTCTTGTGGAATATTACTTAGGGTCTGATCTGCCATCTGAGAATTTAAGAAGGTGGTCAGATTCTGGGCTAAAGGATGCATAGTGGTTCTTCTACCAGTACTTCAACTGAAAGAAGGGAGCTGCTTTGCTATATTGCTCTATATCCTCTGCTGAGCCCAACATACAATGTGAAAACAAATCTGCTACATAATTTATGTGCTTTACCAGTATGAAATTGTAGGGTTTCCTTGCTGGTACCATACCAGGCCACTACAGCATTTATGAACCCTATCTCTTCTTTATCATTGACGTCTCTCTAAATGGAGGAATTTGAAGAACTTCCTTGCCATGAGTTCAAGGGTCTTGCCTAAAAATATTATTTTTTAAGCTCCCTAGAGGGGAAAGATGGGGAGACAGCAATTGCTTCTGTAGAAAACTAATACAATATAAACAGGAAGCATCAATAGTAGATTCTGTAGACTGAAGTTTTGATTTTACTAGCCGTGTTCAGAGTTCTAGTGGGAGACATTTTAAAATGAAATCAATTGACTAGCAATCATTTTTAGGCTGTTTGTTTTTTGGGAGTGAACGCTTGAATTAATTCAAGATGCCTAGAACAAAGGTTTTTCAACCAGGGGTACACATACTCCTGGCGATATGCAGAGGTCTTCCACAGGTATATCAACTCATCTAGATATTTTCCTAGTTTTATAACAGGCTACATAAAAAGCACTAGCGAAGTCAGTACAAACTAACCTTTCATACAATGACTTGTTTAAACTGCTCTATATACTATACACAGACATGTAAATACAATATTTATATTCCAATTGATTTACTTTATAACTATATGGTAAAAATGAAAATATAAACAATTTTTCAGTAATAATGTGCTGTGACACTTTTGTATTTTTGTAAGCGAGTAGTTTTTAAGAGAGCTGAGCCTTGGGGATACACCAGTCAAATCAGACTCCTGAAAGGCGTACAGTAGTCTGGAAAGGTTGAGAGGCACCAGCCTTCTAGAAGATACCCAAGCTGAATCAGGATGTGACTGGGTGAAATTTAATAGCCTGTGATAGACAGGAGGCCAGACTAGATGATCTAATGGTCCTTTCTGGCCTTAAACCCTATAAATCTATTAATCTAAATTAAAACACTTTTTGTTCAAACTGCTTATGTATTCACACATTCATTTGCCTTTAAAAGTGACAAACCATGAAATAATATTCAATAACTATTATCCTCCAGCTTCATAATGCAATAAAGTTTCCACTTTAGCATTACCCAACAGTGTAGTAAGAGATTTCTGTGTATCTATCTGCCCATAGCATAGAAATGGTCCCATTTATATTTCATTTAAATGCTATTCATAGCAGATACATTATATGTAATTGGTCCTCACTAGGCCTATAACTTAGGGTTTATTCCCTTAAGACCATTTAGGTAGGACACAGTCATAAAAACCAGTAAAACATGATCAAAATCGAATTTCCAAGGCATGAGCCTATGGCAAGTAGAGAGGTTTGTTTTGAGTCTGTTTAAGAACTATAAGAAAAGGAGTACTTGTAGCACCTTAGAGACTAACCAATTTATTTGAGCATAAGCTTTCATGAGCTACAGCTCACTTCATTGGATGCATACTGTGGAAACTGCATCCGATGAAGTGAGCTGTAGCTCACGAAAGCTTATGCTCAAATAAATTGGTTAGTCTCTAAGGTGCCACAAGTACTCCTTTTCTTTTTGCGAATACAGACTAACACGGCTGTTACTCTGAAACCTGTCTTTAAGGACTATGGAAGTGTTGTGTCACTTGGGAAAGGTGGCAGGTACTGTGTAGCGCAGAAACGGATCACTCCACTGCAACAGGGTCGTGATCACCTGCCCAAAGATATTCTGGTATTAAGAAGGAACACTCTGGGGGGATTGGGAGCCTCAGGCTCTCTACCCCATCCAGTTTCACCGATAGGTTACTGGTTTGAATCCAGTCCCAGTTACTGAAAGTTGTTACCATCAGTCAGTGACATGTGTGAATGAGTTTGGCAGTTTCAGTTTTGATCACAAACACCACATCAGAGAAACCACTGAAGTTTCAAAATGGAGCCTTCTTCTGAGCAAAAAATTGGTGAGAACTAAAGCAGACATGTTGCAAGTTATTCACTGTACACCCAATCATGTATTCCTTGTGAAGTCAATGGAAATTATGGATGCCCATGGAATTCAGGATTGGCTTCTATGCACATGGTATATTCCCAATTCTGAAAGCATAGACCTTGACAAACATACAAAACCAGAGGCATCTACTACTGGCCCATCTGTTGCTATATGTTTTCTAAAGTACAGGAGCACAAGAAAAGTATTTAAAATGAGCGCCATGCATTTCTCTCTTTTTCACACCTTTATGTCATATGTTTGAAAGCTTTTAAAAATATTAATTCTGTGGTTGAGTTCTTATGAGGCCTGATCCAAAGCCCAATGAAGTCAATGGAAGTCTGGGAAAATCTTTGTATGAGCTTTAGACCAGTCCCGTAGAGCATTGCCAGTCCTACAGTATTTAGCCTCAAGTATATTTGTGCAACAGTTGAGGTAACTCCCTGAAAAAGGAAGTTTGTTATGAAAATCAAGACAGTCACTAAATTAAGGTTTGGCCCATGCACACTGATATCAGTGGAAAGAGTCTTATTGCATCCCAAAGCATCCTTTCGAGAGAAAGGATAGGGAGTTGGTAGTTGCAGAATTTAAGTTTTATTCTTGTCCATGTGACAGATGTGCTGTTGTGAATTTAGGCAAGTTGGTTTTAATTTTGCAATGCCTCAGTTGCCCCATCTGCAAAATGGGAATAAGAGTTACCTACCTGAAAGGGCTTTTGCAAGGATTAATGGTTTTAAGGTGCTTTGAAATCTTTAAATAACAGATGCTATGGAAGTATCATTATTACAGTGATTACCATGTTTTTGCATTTGTGGTGAATTAATTTAACTTGAAAATGTATAACACATTAAAGTCCAAATTCTGGCCTTGATTATGCTTGTGGAAATCCTGAATAATTTCAGTAATGCCAATAGAGTTACTCCACATTTGCACAGGGCAGAATTTGGCCTTAACTTATCTAAACAGAGACAGGCATATGCAACAATTTATAGAAGAGAGATATAACTTGTGATGTAAGCACCTTCTGAACATCACTAGTTGCATTTCCATAGCTTCAGCGAAGCTTCCAGCAAAAGTAAAACAATGTTTTACTGTTAATGAATAAGAATGTAAAAGTTTGAATGATTATAATAAATGTAATTAGAAAGAACTAAATGAGGTATAATTATGTAACATAGAAAGTGTGCAAGGATGTGACTGTGGGTGTGTGTGACTGAGATGCTGCCATCCCTAACTGAGGTAAATAAAGGACAAAATCCTCAGCGGATGTGATTCTGAGTAGCTCCATATATTTATACTTTTCTGCACAATGCTTTTTAGTTAGTCCTTTTCCCTCTCTCTTTCTCTCTCTGCCCACATACACATATATCTGATAAAGTCCTGAAAAGTCCAAGGTTATATTATGTACTGCAAATATAATGATTCACAGCTCTGAGTTTAGAGATGCAATAAAACTGTCAAATGATTTCATAGGTGAAAAAATTATAACTTTTCATATCTATTTCTTGGGAAATTTCCAAAGGAAAGTTAAACTTTAGAGGAAAAGGGCTTGATTCTGAACTCCTTTACACTGAAAGAACTCCACTGACTTCACTGGAGTCCTAATTTACTTGACATGAGATGAACACCAGGTCCAAAATCCGATATAACCAGACAATTATCAAGGACAAAATAAACAGAGATAATGGGCCAGAATAATTCCTGAATCTATGCTGACTTAAGCCAGTGTATATCCTTGTGCACAGCTAGACATGGCGGTTGCAGTAGCAGAAAGAAGATACCATTTCTCCTCCAGTATGGGCCCAGAGCTTGGAATTGGGTGGTATCAGTCAAGGAGGGGGAGAGAGGCATGGCTAGGACAGCTGTAGGATGTACTGATAGTGATTTGGTGTATTCCTGTGCACAGGGAGGCTGTCCTGGAGCTTTTGTCAAAGATGTCCTTCTCTGGAAGACCCCAAGATGGAGGGTAGGAGGAAACACTAGCTGCCCTTCCCTGGGGGTGAATACAGACCATACAGACAGAGTAAATTGCACCTCCATGTATCAGCGGAGGTGAAGCTAGCCCACTGGCTAGAGAGACAAAGCATAGCATTAAGATGGCCACTGCATTACAGAAATTGCCTATAAAAAAACAGAAAGATGGATACACATAAGCAGTGGACACTGAGCCTATGCTTGGCAGTAGCTATACAAAAAATAAACAGGTGCAGCATCAGACACAGGAGTAAGGCGTATGGTTAATGCCTCTTTGAATGATACGTATATGAAGTGATTGTCTTTCAAAGCGCTGGTACAGCAGGCTCGGTGCATAGTGATGATTCAATCTCTGGGACAATTTGAAATGGCAGTCACGCTTCTGAAAGAGCATAAAGTCCTTATCTCCCTTTTAAAGCAAAGTAGCAACTGTACAGACAGAGAGGGAGGGAATGCTGAAAGGCATTACAGTAATGCATATCAATGAAAGGCTCCACTTGGCTGACTAGCGAAAGGCACATTCCCTCAGGCTCTACCAGTTCCAATTCCTCCAAGTAGCTTTGGTGCTGGGCCAGAACAGGGTAATGACTCCTGCTAGCTGAATCAGGGACAAACTTTTTTGTGTGTTGCTATTTCAGAATCAGCCTTGATTCCACTACACAGCTTGTCAAACTTCAGGGCTCTCAGCCTGTGCTAAGGGGAGATTGGCTAGAAAAACGAAGGTGTGGCACACCTTTGCAAAGGTGCAGCAGCAGGGCTGGGTATTGAAGTTTGCCTGCAATATACTTCAGTTCATTTATGTCTAGAACTGTGTTCTGTCTTTTTCATGAGCACTGTAAGCCCACAGTTAGCAAGAAAAGAGGCTCTGTGTCATTGGTAACCATCCCAAGAACTGCCCTGTTGATTAATTTGGTAAGAGAAGGTCTCACACAAGAGTTGGTCTATCTCATGAAAAAGACATAAATGGCAAGATTCAGAGTAACAGCCGTGTTAGTCTGTATTCGCAAAAAGAAAAGGAGTACTTGTGGCACCTTAGAGACTAACCAATTTATTTGAGCATAAGCTTTCGTGAGCTACAGCTTATGCTCAAATAAATTGGTTAGTCTCTAAGGTACCACAAGTACTCCTTTTCTTTTTATAAATGGCAAGAGTAACTCCAGATGTTTCCATAAATCTCTGGGCCGTATCCTAAATCATTTAAGTATTTTAAATTTTGCCTTTCCATTGCTTCAACGGAAGCAGAATCAGGCACATAGGAACTAAAGCTGGAAAAAGCCAACGAGGTCAGCTAAGTTCTTGGCAGCTAGTAATATGGTCTCTGAAAGTTGGTACACAGAGCTGACAGGGACAGGCTTGAAAGGATTCAATTTACAGCTCAAGGAAAGAGCAATCAGTTGAAAAACTCTTCCATCAAGAACTGGCCAGGAGATTGGCTACACACTGTCCCCAGGAGGATTACTGCCTGGGAAATAGAGCAACACGTATTCTGAATAAACAGAATCGCCAGCCTTAATGTTGTATGGTCTTGGTTTTTCTTTTTTGCCTTCCATTTACCTATTCCTTTTTTGTTCTCAGTCCATTTCTTCATTTCCCCCTCTTTCTCTCTATCTGTATTTCTACCATTTTCTCTCCTCTCCCCTCTGTTTTTCCTCTTTCAATACTTCTTCTCTTCTTATTTTGCTTTTCCTCCCCACTTCACTGGAGCTCCCCATTTTTATTTCTTCTCCCAGGAGCCCTCTGTCTTTTTCCTCGTTTGAGTGCCTCCGAATCTCAATCCCTATTTCCTTTTTTCTCTCTCCCTCCTTTCTCTGATGGGGCTTTCTCATTACTCCTCTTCTCTCCCAGTGCCTTTCTCTTCCTTTCCTCCCAGCCACTTTCTCCCAGTGCCATATTGTCTATATTGCTTCCACTTCTTCTTTGTCCTTTCCAACAGTGACTGACCTGCTCCCTCTAGGATCCTCTTTTTCCCTCCATTGACCCTTTTCCTTCCCTGCCCCCTATCATCTCTTTGTTTTCTTTTTGCACATCTTCCCCATACTACTCTCACTCAGCTTCCTTCCTGTGCTCCAGCACCTGACCCACTTATCCCCATTCCTCTGATGCCTACTGCATTCCAGACCATGGCGCCTCATTCTTAGCCCTCGCACATGCCATGCCACACTCCAGGGTCATTTCACCTGGAGCATAACCTCTTCAGGTTCCCCTGGTTGCTTTCCTCTGCAACTGCTGCTTCACTATAGACCACTCTAGACCACAACACCCATAGCCTGGTATCTGCATGACTGCAGGTTTCCCTCTCCTGGTTGCAAATGGCCTCTTGACACCTCTCTGCACTTCTGCTAACCTCAGA
Organism: Caretta caretta; assembly: GCF_965140235.1. Lineage (NCBI taxonomy): Eukaryota > Metazoa > Chordata > Testudines > Cheloniidae > Caretta > Caretta caretta. The sequence continues at coordinate 134,552,762 of NC_134208.1, read as the reverse complement.
GACAATCAGCACTGCTGAGAGCCATTGAACGGAGCTGTAAACCCTGTATATGACGGAAACCACTTCAAGCCAGGGGGTGCAGCAGCACCCCTGCACCTCTAGTTTCAGTCCATAGGGAGCCAATGTGCTTATTGTTTCAGGCCATCAGAGCACACCAGCTCGACCAGCTCAATTGAAACCATTACAAAGCTCAACCTGAAAAACTTCCAATGGTTCCGTTCCATCCACATGCTAGTGTTGACAGATTCTGACCAATTACCAACTAAGTGGAAGGTCCAGTGGTTAGGGCGTGAGCCTGGGACTTGAAAAACTGGGGTTTAAGTCCTGGCCCTGCCACTGCCTTCCTGTGTGACCTTGGGGAAGTCCCTTAGTCTCTCCCCATCTGTCAAATGGGATAAGAGCACTGCCCTGCCTCACAGGGGTGTCCTGTGACCAATGCACAGTCAGCCAGTGTGATGATGGTCAGGGGTGCTGGAACAGTGTTTGCACTGGGGGTGCTGAGATCCACTGAACCTAGGTGTAAATCCTGGATATGATGGAAACCACTTGAAGCCAGGGGGTGCTGCAGCACCCCCGCACCCCTAATTCCAGCACCGAGGATGGCGGTGGTGTGTCTGAGGGGGAGTCTGCCCAATGCGCGTTAAGGGTTTGGGCTCGGTCAGCTTTAGCTCTGTGCCAGCGCAGCTGAAGGCAGAGTCTGCTTCCTGCTCTCCAAGGCTTCAGAAGAAGGGGGCAGGGGAGTGCTGGCTGGAGGAGGCTCTGGTACAGCCGCGGGAATATCGCAGCAATGCAACACAACGTAGCCTCCAACCAGACCCACCGCCCGCAGGAAAGCGGAGTCGCAGCCCCGCAGCAGGCAGACGATGTGGGCAATGAGCGTTTCTACATTTCCTTTGAGGGCAGCGTGTCCTTTCCCAAACCAGCCCCTCCTTCCATGCACAGCCCTTCCCCCGCCTGTTCCCCGCTTGGGAAAACTTAGCGCTAACTTGGCCCCGGCCCCCGCAGGAGGAGGGCTTGCTCCCCGCAGGAGGGAGGTGACGTTCAGCACACTGGACGGCGACGTCTGCATTGCTGAAATCCTCCCTCAATGCAAGTCGGCGGGTCCCGTCAGGATAGGCCCCCCTCCACCCGCCGCGCGGCTGCAGCGAGCCCGCCTGCCCCTCGCCCTCCCGCAGGGCGCGCCCAGCAGCAGAGCCACCCCGCCCCGCAGCCCCTCTCCCACCCTCGGGAACCCGCAGCGCCGGGCAGCCGCCTTCTCCCGCTCGGGCAAGGGGCGCTGAGCTCCCGCCGCGGCACGTCCAGCGCCGCACAGCCGCGGACTGACCGGCAGGGTCCCCAGCTCTCGCCCCTCCGGCCCCCCGCCTCCGCTGCCGCCGGATTTACCTTCCACTTTGGTGAGGGTAAGGACCGGGCTGTTGCACGCGCTGAGCGGGGCGACCCTGGCTGAGTGTTTCTTCATGGTGAGCCCTTCTGCCAGCAGGAGCTCTCCAGCTGCTCGCCTACATCCTGGGGCCGGCTGCAGCAGCGCCCGCTGCTCCCCCTGCCTCCTCCAGCCCGCGCTGCCTGCTCGGCGGGCTCTCCCTACCCCTGCGCCTCCCTCTGCCGCAGCAGCGCCCCGTCCTCAGGCTCGCCGCTGCCTCCCTTACCCCGCGCTCTCCCCTCTACTTTGAGGCTTGCTGCAAACAAAACGTCACATGCAAATCCCCCCCCTCCCTCCCGCCGCGCTCCCGCCGGCTTGGGCAGAAGGGGAGCTGCCCTGGCTCGCTCACTCACCTTTCCGTTCCGCAAGGAAGCGGGCCGGCTGAGGGACCCGCCACCACAGCCCCCCTTAGCGCCCAGATGCTGGGTGGATCGGCCCTGTGCCCGTGCGGGGAGGTCCACTGAGTGAGGCGCGGGGGTTTGCGGGCTTTCTTTGGACACTTCTTAGGCGTTTCACTCGCCCAGAGCTATGGGAGCCCCCCGGGCCATTGCAGGCTTTCCATGGACGAGCAAGTGATTCTGTCCCCTTTGGAGTGGAAGGGAAGGCTCTTATTTCCCCCCTCCCTCCCCCCTCCCCCCCGCAGACTTTGTGACAGCTCATGCGAACGGGCAGGACCAATACATGGAGAGGCAGACACAGACACACACGTGCAGGACCAAGACGTGAAGAGGACACACACACACACGACTCTGCCCACAGAAACACTGCACCCACTAGCACCTGTTACACTTTTTCTCTTTAGTAGCTGTAGAGCGTGTGAAACTGATTCTCCAGAGACTGACACTTCCACAAGTGTATGGATAGCTTCCCTTCAGGCCTCTGCCAGGGTCTCAGCACCTGGGTGCTGAGACCCTTCCAAGAACAAGTGCATGATGCCTCTGCAGTTGCTGCCAACCATTTTCGTGCCAATTGTTTAGGGGGCTATTTTATTTTAGCACATATAAAATTAGAGTGACTGCATATTTGATGCCAACCCCCAGGCTTCTGGGGGATGGTGTCATCTTTGGGCTCATTTTTAAACCAGTCTTGGAGGAAATTGTTGTAGGGTTCTCACTGAGATGAGGGCCAGCATCTAAATCCTATTATGCTTCCTGGAATAGAAATCCACCATCCCTCCCCTCCCAACTCAGTTTTTCCAGACAGGCCCTCTCAGAGGTCCAGAGAGGCCTGGGCCACTTCCAGCTTTTGAGGCCCCTAGCCATAATAAAAATAAAAAATGACAACACATGAAAACAAAATAAGGCACCACAAAAAGAGAGACACATAATTTGAATATTTTTTTATTTAACAAATTCTTTTCTAGGCTTTTTCTGTGCAAATGTACTAATTATTGAGGAAAAATCTAGCTTTCATGCAATGTCACAGTTGATATTAAGCATAGCGAGCCCATTCAAACGCTTTTGTCCCATAGTTGAATGGTGATAGTTCTTTACCTGCTTCAACACGTTGAAGGTGCATTCACCTGAAGCCACTGATGCAGACAAACTGACAAAAATACGCAATACAATTGTGATATTAGGAAACATCCCAGGGTGTCCAAGTTCAAGTATTTCTTGAAGCAATTCCTTTGGCTTGCAATCCAATTTAAAGTTTGTGGAATATATTCGTTTGAAGAAGATGACCTCATCACTGAGATCGTTTGAGATTTCTTTGTTGTACTGTTGCTGAAATTGTTCAGCTGCAGAAAGTAGATCTTCATTACTCAGTCTGTTGAACTGCCAAAGAAACCCCAAAAGGGTAAATATTAGTCACAGAGACTCAAATCGATGTGTAAGACCTGACTGAATAGAGTCAATGATGACAGGGAAGACATTGACCCTATAATGCTGCTCAGCATCGGATTCAGTAGGTAAGTTGCGATTGGTGGAGAACTTGGATGAAAGGCCGATATTCTGTGCTACTAATTTGGACTCAGTCAGGATCACATCCCATTGTTCACGAATCTGTTGAATGTCATTGCTAAGACTTCAATGTTATCCCTCTCAATATCAAGTGTAGCACTGCATGCTTCAATTACCAGATTAGTTGGGTACATCATTGTAAGTAGCTTCATCCACAATGATGACATCAAAATGCATTCAAATTTGGACATGGGCTTCTGAATAGACTGAAGTTCAGTTCGAGCCTGTGCAGTGAGATTGAGAGATTCAAGCTCATTTAAAGCCTTATTCACTGAATTCAAATGCTGCGCAACTGGTTGAACACCATCAATCTGTGCAGACCATCTAGTTTTGGACATCCCATGCAGTGAAACAGGAAGATATTGCTTCAGAATTTCCCACCTTTGTGGGCTGCTACCAAAGAGCTTGTACATTTGCTGAACAGTTCCAAGGTAAGTAATTGCCTCCTTGCATGATTTAGCACAGTCAACACCTATAAGGTTTAGTGTGTGGTTTCCACAGCTGGAGAAAATACAGTTTGAATTATCCTCAAGCAGAACTGCTTGTATACCTTTGTACTTCCCAGCCATATTAGATCCATTGTCATAGGCTTGGCCAATGCAGACTTGAAAAATCTAACTTAAAACGTGCTAGAATTACTAGTAGCAATTTCAATTTCAAGCAGCAATTTCTTTTCCAGTTTTTCTCTTGAAATTATCGAACAAAATAAACCTTTCTTCAGTTGAAAATATTGAGCTGTCTACAATCTGAACATATTGAATAACCATAGTAGTCTGTTCCTTGTGAGAACAATCTGGAGTGCCATCAACAATGACTGAAAAATACTTGGCATTTCAAATCTCATCAAGAATTGTTGTTTGTACGAATGACCCATATAGCTCAATAAACTCATTTTGTATGTGTGTGGAGAGATAATGGACTTGCATGTACTTTTGACTCTCTTGCGATTCTCAAATACGTTTAACATGCTCTGATAAAAGTGGGTCATATTTGCTGAGGAGCTCAACTGTACATAGAAAGTTTCCATTTGCACAATCACCAATACGTTGACTGGAACTAAAGAAAGCCAATTGCCGCTGAGAAAGAAAAAGGATGACATTCAGGATGAGCTCAAGACATTTTTTCCAGTTATTAGTTACTGTAGAGAGGGGGGTACATTCTCACCTGAACTTTCAGCTGATGCTGCCCTACTGGCTGATTTCCATGCAACATAGTTTTCTTTGGGTGACGCTGAACTTTCATATGATGGTATTCGATCTTTCAACTTTCTCCAACGTCTGTTGATGCTCCATCCTGATTGATCAGAGAGAACTGATGCATTTGCAGCACTTTTGTTCAAAATGAAGCAGGGTAAACAGTACAGAGATTGTTTTTCCGTACTCCAGCATAACCAGTCTCTTTTGCAGGTCTCACCATTTGGAAGAGTTTTTGTCAGCAGACAAGGAGGGAAGCATGAGAATTCTGCTGTAAATAAGTAGCTTATCTACACTTGAAATCTTCTCCTGTAAACATGTACACAAATGCTGAATGGTACACAAATGCTGAAAAGACTTAAAATGAAGGAATACTAATTAAGAACACAAGATGACACAGTCAGACAGGTTATTATCCTTATCAGTGAATCAAAACTCAAGCACACAAGGTATAATATAACAGGCTGAGCTGAAGACAAAGGGATGACATATATATAGTAAACACAGACACAGATACAGACAGAGGGATAATGTCCAAAAAATTCAAACAAGTGTCTTCACGAAACTCACTGTACAAGATTGTCCTCACAAATTTTCACCTTGAATCTGGGCCTATAGACTACAAAAACCTATGATGATGACCAAGCTACCAAGTTAGGGCTCAACCAACCAACCAGTCACCTCTTTTAGCTACCATATGAAGATAATAATGAGGAATTCTCACACATAAATAATTCCTTAGTCAACTAGATGTAAAATTATAAAGACACAAAAATGTAATAATTCTCCACCTTTCAGTATACACTTGATCCAGCACCAGCCACTAGTAGTGGTTTGTTTATATAATCAGCTGATCTGAGAGGACATGTTTATCACGGTCTAATCTTGTGCTATCAGAACCAATACATTTTTATTAATATTTATGAACATTTTAAACTCTTTAATATGACAAAAATCTATATCAGTTAACAAAAAAATTATGTATTTTACCAAATCACATCTCTTATTTGCTTAAATTTGCAGCTCTAAGCTGAGAGTGCGTGTCACATTTTGGTCCGATAGGGATGTGCATAAAAACAAGTTGTGAAACTTATCAAATGCCAAAAAATTAACAAGTGTCTAAATTTCAGGCCCCCTTTGATCTTGAGACCAAGGCCAAATGGCCCTCCTGGCCCCCACTCTGATTGGCCCTGTTTCCAGACCATCCTTCTCAGTGCCTAAGGGGAAAGTAGGTGAAGTCACCTGCTGCCTGAGAGAAGGTGGACTGTAGAAACACTGTGGAGACTTGTGGGTCCCACAAAGGAATAGTCGTAGAGAACAAATTACCTTCATCCCTAAAGTCAGAGCTGAGGCATATTGGCAGGGCAGTGTGGGGAAGCTTGCACTGCCTGTGCTGTATCTATTCCATAGCTAGAGGACTTCAGGCTCCTGGGTTGTCAAGCTAGCACCGTTCATAGGAATCACCATGCTAGATCAGACCAATGGTTCACTGAGTCCAACACCCTGTCTCTGACAGTGACCAACCCTAGATGCTTCAGCAGAAAGTGTAAAACGGAGTTATATAAATATTGAAATAGATAAAATTGATCGATAACTTTGCAATAACATGCCCAGGCAGCTGGTGAAATATTTTTGATCTTACTAATCTCTTGGCTTCAGTGATATCTGGTGGTAGTGAGTTCCACTGGTTAATTATGGGTTGTGTTAAAAAGCTATTTTTATTAGTTTTAAATTTGTTGCTTTTTAAATTCATTGGCTGTTCCCTTGTTCTATGAGAAAAAGTAAGTAGTAGCACCTTATTTATCTTCTCTAAACTGATAATTATTTTATTTACCCATATTATTCCCATCTTATCTCCTCTCTAAACTAAACAGGCCCGATATTTTTATTCTCTCCTCATGCGGAAGTATTCCCCTTATCTCCAAGAACTTTGATTGCTCTTTTCTGCACCATTCTACTCCTGGTATGCCCTTTCTGAGATGATGTGACCAGACGTAGGCCGTGTCTACACTAGAGAGCTTACAGTGGCACAACTAGACCGATGTAGCTGCGCCGCTGTAAGATTTCCTGTGTAGCCACTCTATGCCAATGGGCTCTCCTGTCAACATAATTAAACCACCCCCAACAAGTGGTGTAGCGTAGCTAGGTCGGTGGGAGAGTGTCTCCCGCTGAGACAGCGCTGCCCACACCGGCTCTTCTGTCAGTGTAACTTATGTCGCTCAGACGTGTGTTTTTTCACACCCCTGAGCACCGTAAGTTATACCGACAAAAGTACAAGTGTAGACATAGTCTTAGGCATATTATTCAAGATCAGGCTGCACAACTGATTTATATAATGGCATTATAATATCTGCAGGAACATTCTCTATCCCTTTCTTAACACAGACTAATAACTCATCTGCTTTTTTGACCACAGCTGTGTATAAAACTGAGCACTAACTTCACCACACACACACAATTAAAGGGGAAAAAAGATGATGACTGATAATTGGAGGTCCCTCATATGCATTAACTTTTTCCAATATTTTTTCAAAAAAGTTTTTAATACACTTACTAACAACATATGGCAGATTTACCCCTCAGTGTGCATGTGGAAGTCCCACTGGTATCAAAAGGACTTTATGTAAGGAGGATAGGCTCTAACTGGTGAATATGGAACTACAGTAGGTTCTTTCATATAAGTATGTATAACTACTGTCAAAGGACCTGATCCTGCCTGGTGGTGAGCGTGACCTGGAAAATGCTGAGTACCTTTTATTCCCACTCACTTGACTGGGACCTGAGGGCACTTCGGCACCTACCTTTGAGTACAGGGTCCTAAATATCTTTGAGGATCTGCAAAAAGAAAAGGAGTACTTGTGGCACCTTAGAGACTAACCAATTTAACTCTAACTAACTAACTAATTTAATTTAACTAACTTAATCTAATTTAACTAACTCTAAGGTGCCACAAGTACTCCTTTTCTTTTTGCGAATACAGACTAACACGGCTGTTCCTCTGAAACCTGTCATTATTTGAGGATCTGGGCTTTGCACCATGTAGGATCAGGTTCAAAGGGTCTAATTATGAGAGGTGCCTGCAACTGGAGTTGATGGTAATCAGCACCTCTCAAAATTGGGGCAAAACAAAATTACTGTACATTGCAAACAAAATCAGCTATCAATATTCCATAAACATCCCAGGGTATAATATACAAACACTAGCCTTTTAAAGGAATGTGTGGAGAACTCTAACAAATGTTGGAAAAATACCCCATATGCCTGCAGACATGTCAAATACTACATGTTCTTTTATATTCAGAGGTCAATTGTCTCTGAAGGCCACAGCCAGAGAGTTATTTTGGAAAGATCTCATCTGATGGGTTGTAGATTAATGAAGCATAATGATTTTGGTTCATATGTCCTATATCTCTGCAGCAAGGGTCATTGGGATGAGCCCGGTCAAAGAAAATGTTAGGCTCCTTTTCAAAGTGATTGTCCAGGAGAGCATTGGCTTGGTGAGCTCTAAGACAGAACAGTCTAACATGGTCCAAATGAAAAAGTGTTGCTTTCATATTTCAGTCCTTACTGTTTGGATCAGACAACTCTTTCTCTTCAGTTTTCTTGATTTTAGAGCTCACAGATATATAGAGTTTTAAAGTATGTTGAGAACTATGGGTCCATTTTCTATCACTGGGCAAGTTTATCCTGGAACCTGGTTGGTTTCCACACACTGAAAGAAATTGCATCAAAAGAGGCAATTCTAACCTTGCATGGTGCTCTCAGTAGGAATATTTTGCTCTTCTACAGTGAATTTATCTGAGGTTCTAAAGGCACTTTACAAAACATTAATTCATTTTCACAACACCTCTGCAAGAAGGGTAAATATCTTTTTCTGTCCACAAATTGTCTTTGAACAGATTACAGTTTCAAGTTTATTGAAGTTGTTTGCTCAATGATCTCTTCAGATAATTCTCAGTCTGTAGTTTGTTTGTGAGCAGTTGGTTGTATTTAGAATTCAAGCTTTTTTGTGTGTGTGGTTATTTGGTATGTTTTATTTTTAACTACATACACCTACTACCTGCTAGAAGCCTGTTTCTTGTGCAAATGCTGGTAATTTTGAATATGAAGTTTGTTCTGCAAATTTGCTGCAAAATTCACTCAAAATTTGCTGTGCTGGTGAAAACTCACCAGCAACGTAATTTGCGAGTCTTTCATATTCACAGGAATCTAAGACAAAAGAAGCATGAGTCTAGTCAATGCAAATTCAGTAAGAAGTTTTATACTCAGTTTTAGTTTTATTTTGCAGTATTTGCCTTACTGTAATGCCAATGTCTTTCTGATCTTTGCCTTCCCAACATCCATCAAGCATTTTGTTAGTTATGTGTCTTCTGTCATTTCACTGGTGTCCACAGAACTGGATATTGGATGAAAAAGGAAGTCATGGCAGCTGAATGAAATCTGGTTCCAGTTGTTTGCCAGCCTGTATGAACTTGGAAGAGTTTGATTAATAATTCCTATCCCCAGTGTTTTTCAGATTCTCTCACCAATGGAATGGTATAACCCAGTTTAAGGTGTTAATAAAAACGAGAGGCTATATATATATAACCTATTACCTACAGTTCCTAGACATGGATATAAAGCCCTGGTGGGAATATTTTGCTTGTGGTTTTTTTCAATTAACTTTAATGTTTATTGCTTTTTTGAGCAGTAAAGAAAGATCATCAGGGTGGTGCACTTTACTTTCAAATCTTTTCTGAAGTCATAACTTTCTCTCTCAAACAAATTCTGCGACAGTCACCCACTTTTCTGGCTTGAGAATGCTGCATTTCAATTAACCCTGGTTGCCTCTCCCTCATTTTGTCACACCAATAAAATAAAAAGCTTGTTTAAGTCTCGGACCTTTAGCTTTAGACTATGTAAGCTTCATTTTAAAGTATTGTTTTATGGTGTAGACAAGCAACATCTATGTTTTATTTCAACTTGCAAATGGGAAATATCTTACCACCAGCTATTTTGACTTTTATTAAAAGGAATGTAGTGTTCATGAAAAGGTAACATATTTGAAGACAGGAGCACTATATGTATACAAAGCACAGGCAACAGTGATATGTGCTTCACTACATTGCTCTGTCCACGTGCTTCAGATCTAATTAGGCAGAAAAAACATCTCTTTGGGTGAAAAGGAAGGTTCAGACTCTAAACTCATTCAGTCCCTGTCCTTTCTGCTGAGTCTGCCAACAAGACTAACCATTAGCACTACAATAACTGTGAAGGTGCTTTTTAGAAGGTGGACAGCCGAGAGGCATGCACAGAGACCATCAACCCATTTTACACAGATCTGACCTATGCTGGATTCAAAAAATTCACAAATGCAATACAGTTCTCTGAAGCCACTGTCTCAGTGGAATCCCATGATTCTCCCACTCTTAGAGTAGGTCTCTGGGCCCCATCCCCATGTGGACCAGCCATGATTTCTCAGCAGGTCAAGCTGGCCTCGGTACCTGCCAGTATTCCCTTTGGGAGCACTGACCAGTAGTTAATACAGCAACTAGATAACTTCCTTAAAAAGTATTGTTTAATTTTAACAATAAGAACATAGAAAAGCCAAGGGGAACAATTTTAAAACAACAAAACAGTTTATATGCATGTCTGTTTATCTTCCTACGCTTTCACAGCGTGGTAAGCCTTAGGAAGGCCCAAGTGCTTCAGACCCTCCTTTGCAGGGCCTATCTCTGTGTCAGTATGGGTCTCACAAACAGCCCCCCGACAGCTGCCTCCCCTTCTCTCTAGCAAGTCAATTAACCATTTTGATCTCTGTTCTCAGCCTTGGCAAAACAGCTGTGTAATTGTGGCTGGGGCCAAGAAGCATCTTAGCATATTAATAGCTTAGAATTGTTTCTTAATGACCCCCTGTTGCGTTAATTAGGAGGTTACCTATCTTGAGACATTATGTTGCCTCCTTGCTATTTCACTAACTGTCCTGCTATTTAACTAAATCAATATATGCATACAGTAAGCATTTCAATAACCCAATATGACTGCAGTAACTATCTCAATAACCAGGTCATATACAGAATTCATTAATAATTACAGATCAGCCCCACATCCTTCACAGCAATCCCAACCCATCACAGACTTCAGTGAAGTTACACTAAAATTACACAAGTGCAGTGAGTATAATTGGTCCCAAAGGCCTAGCATTAATGCACATCTTAAACTCAATCTGATGTGCTATTAGCAAAAATTATGTTGCCAACATTTACAGTATATTATAAGGATCCTTATAATAACTTCCCAGCTAATGAGACTGAGGAAAAAAGAATGATGTTTCAGCGACAAGTACTTAACATAAATAATCCACCTTGTCTCCTGTATTCTTAACTTTCAGATGCCTTTGAAACAGAATGTGTTTTTGAAGAGATAATCTACTACACAGCTGTTGATTTTAGTAGATGTGGAACAGTCATGGCCGATGAATCCCAGAGGATCAATAGGAAGGGTAAAGGAAAGTGGGTACAGAAGGAAAGTGTATGGTCTCACCTGAAATCACCCTTTTGCACCTCTACACTTTTAGTAGCTGATTGTGATATGGCATGCAGACTCTCCTTCCCCTTGTCCCCTGCATAGGGTAATACTGTATTTGTGCAGGCAGCACATAGCTGTTATGTGGGAGCAGAAAGATGCAGTTTTAAATAGTAGCTAGCCCAAAATGAAGCAGTGGAAAATACTACAACCTTGCTATTAGGTTCATCCACAAATTGTTAATCATTGCTTCGGGGAAATGAGTATTCTCTTAAATAATGCTGTTGCATGATGCAAACATGCGGACATCAGCTCAACTACACAGATGCAGGGACAGGGTTAGAAACTATACACTATGGTTCAAAACACATAGATTTACACTATTTGAATTAAAGGAGAATCTAAATTAGCTGCTGTAATATTGTAGGTAATGCTTTTAGAGTTAGAGTTCAAGGCCAGAATGGACCACCAGATTATCTAATCTGACTTTCTGTATAGCACAGGCCACCAATCCCAGCATCTGCACACTAAACACAACTAAAATAAGACCAAAATATTACAGCCCACAGAGACTAGAGTATTAGGTGGCACAGGGAGAGAATAGGAGGGACCAAGGTATGCCAGTGCCAGAATCCCCTGCAATAGCAGGGAAATGATTAAGTGAGATATACCCAGAAAATCCTGGCAGAAGATGGTGCAGAAGATGGTGAAAGCTCCCAAAGCCACTGCGAATCAAACCTGGGAGAAAGTTCCTTCCCAACTCTACACATGACAATCGGATAGACTCTGAGCGTATGAGAAAGAACCAGCCAGCCAAGCACCTGACAGAGAAAGAATGCTCAGTGCCCCTCAGATCCTGACCCTCCCTGTCCCAAGTCCCATCTTCAGCCATGGTCATCCTTGGTGTTTCAGAGGAAAGAGATAAAAAACCCTGCAGCAATACATTGAAGGGAGGGGGCGGGGGAAGGAAATCCCTTCCTGACCCCTGCAGTGGTCATGTGAAATGCTGAAGCATGCGCTTTGAGAACATAAGACATAAACCAGAAGTGACCTCCAGGGCTCTTGATGACCTTTGTCCCCTATCATCACATGCAACCCCCTCATACAATTAAACTCATAAATTTGTCCATCTCTTTCTTAAAACTAATTAAGTGTTTTGCCCCCACAACTGCTAACTGGGAGACTGTACCAGAACCTCTCCCCTCTGATGGTTAGAAACCTTCTTCTAATTTCCAACCAGAATTTCAGAGTAGCCGCCGTATTAGTCTGTATTCGCAAAAAGAAAAGGAGTACTTGTGGCACCTGTTTATACCCATTTGTTCTTGTGCTAACATTCTCTTTTATCTTAAATAGTTCTTCATCCTTCATCAGTTGTAGGCATTAAAAAGTAACAATCACACACGAGCAGGTCTTGCTTTTCATCCAGAAGAGCACAGAGGTACAGATAGACACTAGCCAGTCCATTATGCCTGACTGAGGTTAGGTGGAACAAAGGAGAGCCCATGTGCCAAAGTCTGAGTCCCCTTTGCAAAAAGGGTATAGAATGTTTACATAATGTATTAAAAAATTATTGGACTTTTGCTACCGTTTAGGGGATTGTCATCAACATATTCCTGCAATTGCCAGAGATTTGTTTTAATCTACTAGAAATGCAGCAGCATTTGTGGTCTTGGCTATTTTTCTGTTGTTTCCATATGGGGTAGGAGGGAGCAGATATGATAGGCTTTTCCCATCCAATATTAATTACCTATTGGTAAAATATTTTTCAGGTTGTTAATATGTGTGATTTTACTTTTAATATACTAAGCTACACAGATTTTTGGATATGCCCATAGAAGATGAGCCAACTTACTCTATAAATCACCTCTCACTGGAACTATTTGGCAAATACTTTTCTATAGAAAAGTAAAAAGAAAAGGAGTACTTGTGGCACCTTAGAGATTAACCAATTTATCTGAGCATATGCTTTCATGAGCTACAGCTCACTTCATCGGATGCATTCAGTGGAAAATACAGTGAGGAGATTTATATACACACAGAACATGAAAAAATGAGTGTTATCATACACACTGTAAGGAGAGTGATCACTTAAGATGAGCTATTACCAGCAGGAGAGCGGGGGGGGGGGGGGGGAGAGGGGAAGAAAACCGTCCTCAGGCCCTACGCTACCAGCACTCCCAGTTGTCTTCAAGACACCACTGACTTCCTGAGGAAACTACAATCCATTGGTGATCTTCCTGAAAACACCATCCTGGCCACTCTGGAGGTAGAAAACCAACATTCCACACAAAGATGGACTACAAGCTGTCAGGAACAGTATCCCCGATAATGTCACGGCAAACCTGGTGTCTTCACCCATAACTATTTCACATTTGGGGACAATGTATACCTTCAAATCAGCGCCTCTGCTATGGGTACCCGCATGGCCCCACAGTATGCCAACATTTTTATGGCTGACTTAGAACAACGCTTCCTCAGCTCTCATCTCCTAATGCCCCTACTCTACTTGCGCTATATTGATGACATCTTCATCATCTGGACCCGTGGAAAAGAAGCCCTTGAGGAATTCCACCATGATTTCAACAATTTCCATCCCACCATCAACCTCAGCCTGGACCAATCCACACAAGAGATCCACTTTCTGGACACTACGGTGCTAATAAGCGATGGTCACATAAACACCACACTATACCGGAAACCTACTGACCGCTATTCCTACCTACATGCCTCCAGCTTTCACCCAGACCACACCACATGATCCATCGTCTACAGCCAAGCTCTACGATACAACCGCATTTGCTCCAACCCCTCAGACAGAGACAAACACCTACAAGATCTCTATCAAGCATTCTTACAACTACAATACCCACCTGCAGAAGTGAAGAAACAAATTGACAGAGCCAGAAGAGTACTCAGAAGTCACCTACTACAGGACAGGCCCAACAAAGAAAATAACAGAACACCACTAGCCATCACCTTTAGCCCCCAACTAAAACCTCTCCAACGCATCATCAAGGATCTACAACCTATCCTGAAGGACGACCCATCACTCTCACAAATCTTGGGAGACAGGCCAGTCCTTGCCTACAGACAGCCCCGCAACCTGAAGCAAATACTCACCAGCAACCACACAACAGAACCACTAGCCCAGGAACCTATCCTTGCAACAAAGCCCGTTGCCAACTGTGTCCACATATCTATTCAGAGGACACCATCATAGGGCCTAATCACATCAGCCACACTATCAGAGGCTCGTTCACCTGCACATCTACCAATGTGATACATGCCATCATGTGCCAGCAATGCCCCTCTGCCATGTACATTGGTCAAACTGGACACTCTTTACGTAAAAGAATAAATGGACACAAATCAGATGTCAAGAATTATGACATTCATAAACCAGTCGGAGAACACTTCAATCTCTCTGGTCACTCAATTACAGACCTAAAAGTCGCAATATTACAACAAAAATACTTCAAAAACAGACTCCAACGAGAGACTGCTGAATTGGAATTAATTTGCAAACTGGATACAATTAACTAAGGCTTGAATAGAGACTGGGAGTGGATGGGTCATTACACAAAGTAAAACTATTTCCCCATGTTTATTCCCCCCCCTCCACTGTTCCTCAGATATTCCTGTTAACTGCTGGAAATGGCCCACCTTGATTATCACTAGAAAAGTTTTTCTCCTTCCCTCTCACCCCCCGCAATCCTGCTGGTAATAGCACATCTTACAGTGTGTATAACAACATCCATTTTTTCATGTTCTGTGTGTATATATATCTCCTCACTGTATTTTCCACTGAATGCATCCGATGAAGTGAGCTGTAGCTCACGAAACCTTATGCTCAAATAAATTGGTTAGTCTCTAAGGTGCCACAAGTACTCCTTTTCTTTTTGCGAATACAGACTAACACAGCTGCTACTCTGAAACCTATAGAAAAGTATGTTTATTTTGTGGCACCAAATATGACTCTGCTTTTCACTGTGGCTGGGGAGGATCATAACATTAGCACAAGCAGTGAGACCAGATCCCAAGATAACTCATAGTACATTTTGAAGTATTCTACACATACCATAATGAGATAGCTACTGAAAAAGACTTTTTGTTGCGTATCACTAATCCCTCAGCTTCTATAGTTGGGCTTGTGGATTTAGTTAATGCTTCTGAGGAATGGATCTCGATTGTTAATTAATAGTACAATATGCAAGCCTGTAATAGGCTTACACAAAATGGATGTTATACATTCTTAGAGCACAGCCTTGTTCCCACTAACGTTAATGGTAGCTTTGTCTTTGACTTCAATGAGAGCAGTACCCACATTGTATAACCACAAAATACATAAAGAAGAAAGTGACATACAAAGTACAGAGCACTAGTTTTATTTTTCATTTGGGAACTTAGTTGATATAAAAACAGGAAGCTGTTAGGGATGGAGGATCAAAGTACAGGTGAAAAAATGAAGAAGAGCAAAGATATCAGACAAGAGTTTCCAAGGTATAGAAGGAGAGAGAGGAGGACCAGAGACAGCAGCTTAAGGAAATATAAACATTATTTTAGTAAGTTACACAAAGAAACATATCACAATCAGGAATTACAAGGATATTTAGGCCAAATTCAGCAAAACTGAAGCAACCTCCTGGCCTAGCTAAGTTCCCTGTGACTGGTGCTAGGGAGGGATTCAGGTGAGATCAGAGACTGACCTTTCTCCATTGATATTAACAGTTAGCTTCTGCTTTCTTTCAGTTGGCATAACCTCTGCTCCAGTGTACCAACTGATTTCCAGTACAACGTGTCTGTCTGTCTTGCAGCATGTATCACTTGGGTTTAAGAACTAATTTTGTTTAAAGAGACTTTCCTCTGATCTCTAAACCAAGAAAAAGACCTTAGGATCTTGTCTGATCTTCTCACTATGCGACCTGGATCAGACTCTCTGGTGCATCCCAGTTGCTTTGGGGCATAAAGCAGCCCTAAATCTGGCAGACTGGTCACAGGAGAATTCCCTGGATGCCACGTAGCTGATATAGTGGCTCATATGCCACCCACCTTCTGTCTGCTGGTGTAGTGGGTATAAGCTGGGGAAAGAAGGTGTGTCTGGGGCTCCCTCCCCCCCTGCACTGGTGATCCCAAGCTCCTGAAACAGCCCTTGGGAGCCATTTGCAACCAACAGAATTTAGTATCAAGTGAACAATAATCTAATTTCTGTTGGGGAGTAGATTGGTGCCTGAATGGCCCCAGGTCAGGGTGGGGACACAAAGGTAGCCTACAGCTACCTTTGAGCTCCCCTAGTTCATTAGCCAGAGACGAGGCTCTGTGCCCCATGTATAACCAAGACCACATTCCTCAGAAAAATCTTGAATTATGGGTCATTCCCACCATGCTGGCTCTGTGTCTCTCTCCTCCCTCACTTCTATTAGCTTCAGCCCTGTATTTCTGGTTAAACTTTCCCCATAGCACTGAAAGGGAGAAACAGATTTATGTAGCCACATATTACTTCCAGGTTTCAGAGTAACAGCCGTGTTAGTGTGTATTCGCAAAAAGAAAAGGAGTACTTGTGGCACCTTAGAGACTAACCAATTTATTTGAGCATAAGCTTTCGTGAGCTACAGCTCACTTCATCGGATGCATACTATGGAAAATACAGAAGATGTTCTTATACATACAAACCATGAAAAAATGGGTGTTTACCACTACAAAAGGTTTTCTCTCCCCCCACCCCACTCTCCTGCTGGTAATAGCTTACCTAAAGTGATCACTCTCCTTACAATGTGTATGATAATCAAATTGGGCCATTTCCAACACAAATCCAGGTTTTCTCCCCCCCCCCCTTTTCCCACACACACAAACCCACTCTCCTGTTGGTAATAGCTTATCTAAATTGATCACTCTCCTTACAATATGTTGTATGATAATAAAGTTGGGCCATTTTCAGCACAAATCCAGGTTTTCTCCCCACCTATTACCAACAGGAGAGTGGGTTTGTGGGGGGCGTGGGGAGAAAACCTGGATTTGTGCTGGAAATGTCCCAACTTGATTATCATACACATGTTGCAAAGAGAGTGATCACTTTAGATAAGCTATTACCAACAGGAGAGTGGGTTTGTGGGGGGTGGGGGTGGGGAGAAAACCTGGATTTGTGCTGGAAATGGCCCACCTTGATTATCATACACATTGTAAGGAGAGTGATCACTTAAGATAAGCTATTACCAGCAGGAGAGTGGGGTGGGGGGAGAGAAAACCTTTTGTAGTGGTAAACACCCATTTTTTCATGGTTTGTATGTATAAGAACATCTTCTGTATTTTCCACAGTATATATCCGATGAAGTGAGCTGTAGCTCACGAAAGCTTATGCTCAAATAAATTGGTTAGTCTCTAAGGTGCCACAAGTACTCCTTTACATATTACTTCCACTACTTTTCTCTCAAACTGTGCATAAAACATGACTGTTTCAGGGTTTTGATGGCATTAACAGATCAGTTGAGGTTTGCTCTCAGTTTATAATGTTACTAGAGCTGCTTGACGTAATTATAGTCATGATGTATGTACAGGAACTCCTCACTTAAAGTCGTCTCCTTGTTACTTTTTGCTGATCAATTAGGGAACATGCTTCTTTAAAGTTGCACAATGCTCCCTTCTAACATTGTTTGGCAGCCGCCTGCTTTGTCCACTGCTTGCAGGAAGAGCAGCCCTTGCAGCTAGCTGGTGGGGGCTTAGAACCAGGATGGACTGGCAGCCCCCTGTCAGTTCCTTGCTCCCTTAAATTCCCTGTGTGGCAGCTGCTCAGCAGGCTATCAATTGCGGGCAGTTCAGCTGTCCCTCCCCCCACTGCCATGCGCTGCTCCTGCCCTCTGCCTTGGAGCTGCTCCCCGAGACTTCTGCTTGCTGTGTGGCGGGAGGGAAAAAAGAGGGGAGGCTAATGTGAGGGTGTCCCCCTCCCCCCTGCTTCTGCACCCTACTTGCATAGAGCAGGGGGGACACAGACGGAGGGAGCTGCTGCCTTCTGCGGACAGGTCTCAGCTTGCTGATCTAATTAACAAGGCAGTGTACTTCTGACCACACTCTTCATACTTAAAGGGGAAATGCGCATCTCTATCTCTCAAACACAGAGTGTCTCTGTCTGCCCTCCCTCCTTTCCTGCTGCCTTGTAGAGTGTGAGAGTTAACCCTTGAGGGCTCAGCCAATTGCTAGTTCATCATTTAGCAGTAAGGCATTCCCTGGGAAATATCCCACCCTCTGACTTCACCACCTCAATCAAGCTTCACAATCATCATTGCTGTGTACCATTATTAAACTGGTTGTTTAAAACTTATACTCTGTGTGTGTGTGTCTGGTGAAACAAATTTCCCGAGAACCTAACCCCCCCATTTACATTAAGTCTTATGCGGAAACTGGATTCGCTTAACATCATTTTGCTTAAAGTCTCATTTTTCAGGAACATAACTACAACGTTAAGTGAGGAGTTCCTGTACAGCTGGGGCTATGATATTCCTAAGCATATCATAATTCAGGCTAATTTATACAACAGCAACATAAGTTAAATGAAATCATTTATGTAACCTGCTTTCTTTTAAAAATAGCTTAAGGTCTTTGATACTCAGAGGTACAACATCAAGTTCTATTTTTTCCCATTCCCAGAGCTCTTTATGGTAATAAACATCACATACATACACTGTGATGGGGTTAACAGCGTACTAACACATTGCAAATCACTTTAAGTACTTCCAGGTAATAAGTAATTGGGCATAAGTAGCTCTTTAGCATACAGCATAGATTTAAACCTGGCTCAGATACTAGCATTTCTAATGTGTGAGACAACATAGTTTTGTCTGTGGTTGGAGAGCTAAGAAGGTGAACCTCAGGCAAGCAGAGTTCACGCTCTCCTATCACTGGAGGAATGGATGGCTCTTTCAGAAAGCACAGTGAATGTGCAACTATTCCACCTAGGTCCAGGTTTAAATGCAAGATCTGTTGCTAAGGCCTTTCCCCAGCAATGACATCTTTATAGGTCTAACCCTGAGAATATTATAGGGGAAGGCAAAAGGGAGAAAACCAACATGCTACTGTGCATTTAGAAATAAGGCAGGCTTTAGGAATATTGCCATTTAGGCCACACTCAATGCTGTCAATTGCAGTGCTGCATTTAGTGCAGTGAAAGGAACTTTAGAAACCCTTTAGAAAGACAGATATGCTCCAGGGTACAAGATTATATGCAGATAATGACAAGCCCCTTCTGGATTTCATGAAATCTTCCAGGATACCCGCCTGCAAAGGGAAGGTATGGGGGGGAAGTGACCCTTTGTCCTTTCTGAGTTGTTTTAGAAGCATAATGAAGGCTAAAACTTCAATGGTCATTCCGTGCATAGCGGAGTGGGGTGGCGGGGCGGGGGTGGGTGTTGAAAGATCAGGCCCTACTGGATATGAGACTCCAAATACAAAAGAAACTAAGACCCTTTAGTGATTAAGCTTATGACAACATTTTTCCAATCACACATGGGTAAAGACAGTTATTTTTACTGACAGGAAATTCTACATAGTATAGCTTCCAACATTCAACAACAGCAAACACTCATATAACTGCTATATAAAATAAACTGCCAGAAGGTCAACAGACTATGTTGCACAACATTTCTGTGCATTGTTGTCAGACATGTTGAAACCAACATGATATTGACTTACAACAATGCTCCAGAGGCAGCAGGCAGAGAAACATATTGAACTTACTGTAGATCCCTGATACACTTTGGAGAACAAACTGAGCACATGACATACTACCCAGATGAAATTTGCAGATACAAACTGGCTTTGCTGGGACAGATGCCATTTTGATAGCTTTCAGTTCTGCTTTGATTGTATGTTTTCATATTATCCTTCGTCTATCTTGTTGCCTCTTGCCTTGGCAATATCAGTCCAACATCTGTCTTGTTATGTTATTCTGGTCTTTCCTCCCTGTATGTGCCGGCCATCTCCATTTTCATTCTGTAATTTCCTGTCTTATTAGTTTCTGTTTCATCCTCCTTCAGAGTTCTTCATTTGTGATTTTTCTGGCCACCTGATTCTGAGGATTTATCTAAAGCAGCTGATTATGAAAACTTGGAGTTTAGATAGTAAAGTCTTAATAGGTCTCCAAGTTGCAAAAGCTCATTTTAAAAGTCTCTAATTATGTTATTGATATTTCATTCCCTCTTCATCAGAACTTAAATCCTTCCTCTTGTGTCAGCATATGCAAAGTGAGAAAATGTAATAAGTTTGTCCAGGAGGCTTCTCATGCTTCTTGCATTTGTTTTCCAGAGTAACCCCACCATGGAGACAGAACAAGAATACTTTGGCTTGGACAAATTTCAGAGTCAGGAACTATAACATCTGAATTCAGGTAAGGAAAGTGGCAGAACATTAAGATAGCACATAAAAGGTAATATAGGCAGATGCAATGTCAAATCATGAAACAGAAGAAGAACAAGAGAACCAGTGCACTCAAAACAACAATGTATGTTTTTGGAGCAAATGCATGCTTCCTGTCTCAAAGATCTTACTCTTGGTGTTGACAGAGGATGATCAAATAATGTTTCTTCCCTTTCACTTTCAATTCAATTAGTATGCAAATAAAAAAAAATCTTTGGCCTAGCACAGCACCACAGTTACCTACATGCATGCTGTTTGCCTGCTCACTATGTTCTCACTTGGCGGTACTTCATGTCACACATTGACATCAAATCAAAACTCCTACCCAGGTCAATGGAGGAACGGATCTTCACCGTGGTGTTTCACATCAGAGAGAGCACATGAACAATCTACTACCAATCTTGAGTGGGAATGATTGAGTAGTTTGACTAGCAACGGTAATACAATAATATCGGGTACCTGCTCTAAGCCTGCATACACACAATGTAGTTATTTATTCTTAAAGAAAATAAAGCACTGGCTGACAGACGCCATCCATAACACTTATACCACAGAAACAAGCAAAATCAGAATTATTTTCTTGCTAAAAGAGTCTTGATAATTGTGTTTTTGTTTGGTTCTATAAAACCCCAGGTCAGGCAGTTCTGGTTTTGGATTTATTGCCTATCAGAATATGTAGTAATTTTTAACTTTCTCCTGCTTACTTGTGGTCCTCGGTGAAATAACTACTTCCCTCCACCTTCTATTGCCCTCTTCCTAAGAATGTCTGTGAAATAAAATATTTAAAATTCCAAAAATTCACCATCAGCAGAGAGCCCACAGAAGCACATTTTATTATAGTCCTGATATATTCCATGATTCCTTTGGTTTTTCAAAGCTTTGTACTACAAGACTGTGTATCCGTTAGTTCTTATACATAAATCAAGCTAAGGAGGTCAGTACTTGAATGGGAGACCTCTAGGGGGATTGGTCATTCGGTACTGTATAGAGTCCTCTTCAGTCTGAGCACAGATGTGACATGTCATTATGGCATTAGGGGACAACTGAGAGTCTTTCTTCAAAATGAGATGTAAAACTGAAGTCTTGATGAGTTGTGGTCACTAAAGATCCCTTGATTTATTTATTTAGCAAGAGTATGAGCATAAACCTCAATGTACTAGCCACCTTTGAACTTGGATGGTTATATTTTGCCTATTTCAAATCCTCATAGCCATTTTCAGTTGGAAACAACATAACAGGAGGATGGGAGATAATCTTAGACATACTGCCATCGGAATAGGACTGTGTCAAAGATCATTATAAAATGTTTATGAAACTTCTGTTGTCATTATTAGAACTGCTACTGCATGTAGCATAGGCTAAGAAGAGGAAAAGAGAAGATTCTCCAGACTAGAGGAGAATTATTTGATGTTTAGCACTGAGAAGATTACGATGAATATAAATATGGAAGAATGAAGACTTAGCTGAAAAATAAGAAAGATAAAAAAAGCACTCGGAATTGAAAAAGCCCAAAACAAAAAAACAAACAAAGAAAAAAAACCTGGAAAATCTGTAACCTGTGAGTCTGACGGTCAGGCATGTTTATTATTAAATCACAAAAGGGAGCCATTTAGTTTTTCATATTTTCTCTTTTATATATTTCCTACTGTTGGAATTATTATTTATGCAGGTTATTATCACAACACTAATTTAACCATAAATTCCATTATTAAATCCAAAAGCCAAACAATATTTATACAATTGCTCTAAAAAGGCCTAAAAAGCCTAAATAGTAAGCAATTTACTACATCAAAACTTATGCAAGCATTTGATCAATATACTTACAAACAGGCTAAACTCAGGGTGCTTAGACCCATATTGGTTGGCTCCAGAGTGGTCAGGCAGGTATTAGCGATGAACCCTTTAAGTGCTCACTTTTTATACCTTTTAACAAGCAAATGACATCGTCGCCAATTACTGATTTCAGCTAAAAATCAATTTGAAACAGTTCACTCTTATTTCCAGTCTCAATCCCGATAAGATTTGCAGCCTCCTTTCTACCCCCCCTCTGCACCTCGGTTCACATAGGCCGTAGTTTTTGAGATAATACTGGTATGTGGGATAGGAAGCTCCATGTTGGCTCTTTTTAAGACAGAATCTCTTTGTGTTATTTAAAACCATCTTCAGTCACCCCTATTGCTCAGAGGCCATCTTTTTAGAAACCTCTCCTTATTTCATTAGTTATTCTTTGAACCAGACCTTTTCCGTACTTCATTCCTTCTGGACTTATAACTCATCACTTCAAGGCCTTCCTTGCTATTTAGGGCCTTTCTTTACAACACATATTTCTTTAACCAAACTTAAGATAATGTATTCTGCTCCTCCTTGGATTAAATTTCAACAGAGCCAAGATTCAGGAGTTTGCCACGAACTCCGTCAATGGCTTGAACTGAGCATCACATCGACAAAAAAAGAAAGCAAAAATATCTAGACCCCAGAAGTCTACTAGACTTAGTTCATGGATCATTAGAAGGCTCAGACCCACATCATTAACCACATGTGTTTCAATAAGAGGTGGCTTTAATGGGGGTTCAATTGCACCCACAGAAATAATGAAACCAAGGGCACAAAAAACGAAACAAAATCCCACCGGCATGCATTCCCACTTGCAGAACATGGCTGTGCTGCTCCCTGTCCATATCTCTGCATGATGAGGTCAGAATTGTGCACTGCTATGGAGGTCTGAAGGACAAATTCTGCCAGAAGGACCGCAAGGGGGAGGGAGAAAGGAGGTGATGCCGCCGTGTGGCCCTGTCTCCAGGCAGCAGTGATGTTGGGAGCATGCAGAGAAGAGGAAAAATCTGTTTCTTTGTTTTCTCATATATGTTTAAATAAAGCAAAAGTGGTACATGTTATTCTTTCAGTCCCCACCAAAACTTAGTTATAAGATATAATCTCTCCTTCAGCATAAGGGAAACAAGAGTTCGCTCCTTCCAAGAAACGATATGCACAGCATTGCTATTATTGTGCAGTGCTGATGGATACAAGACGATTCTTGAAAAGGCATCCTCTCCAGAACCCCCTGCATCCATTAACTACTGAAGTGTGAGTTACTGAAGTTTGGGAAGCTGCAATCTCTACTAAGAGCGTTATTGATGAGATGCCTTTATCATCATGCAACAAGGAAAGCAAATGTTTCTGGTGGTGAGAAGCAGCTGCTTCATAGTGACAGCATATACCAAACGAAAAATTTGAAGGAACCAGATGACAAGCTGGAAACAAGAATGTGTACATAACATTTCAAGCAAGCTGGCACAGTCATTACCTATGGCTGAGCTTGTGTCCTTGACAGAACGTGGCATTTTACTTCTATTGTTTCTGGGGAAATGCTCAAAATTTGTTAACTCTGAGTCAGAAAGCTAACAATGCTTTCACAGAGAAGGGTAACAATAATTGGAAGAAGGCAATGGTAAGGTTCAGAAAACATGACAAAAGTGATCTTCATAATGAAACCAAGATGAAGTATCTAACAAAAGATCAGCCCTCTGTGATAGTGCATCTGAATGACCAATTTCAGTGAGACCGAACTGTACAGCAAAGGATGCTAACGATTCAGCTATACTCCGCGCACTTCCTATTATGGCAAGACATGGCAATACGCAGACCTAAAATTCTGGGAAACCTCCAACAGCTGTTACTTTTAGGAGCTGAAGATAATCTGAATGTCAGTGCAGGGTTGCTAGTAAAACGATCAATCGCATGACATTATAAATAAATTCTCTGTCTCTCGGGAAATGCGCTTCTACAAAGCTAACAACATGAAATCCAGCAATATCCTTGGTATGGCATCATTGCTGATGAAGCCACTGACCTATCTAAAAAGGACCAAATATCTATTTGTATTAAATGGGTCAACAAATTCTTTCACATTTACCAAGCCTTGTACAGCTAGACAAAACTGATACATAATATCCACACACCATGGTGAAAGATACACTGGTATATTGCATGTCACTCCTTTCCCTCTGTCAGGGACACACTTATGATGGAGTGGGTAATAAGGCTGGGAAACGTCCTGGACTTGTTGCATGGATACAGGAATTAGAACCAGCAGCATTGTCTGAACACTGTTTTGTACACTGTTTAACCTTGTCCCTGCAGGATTTCAGCTGCCAGCATGTCACAATAAGGAATACTTTAGATAGGTGCATGGACATTGCAAAACTTGGGTGCTATTCAGTCGGGCAGCTGTGGGGACACACGGTGGAGCCTCCACCTACTCACGGTGTGGGGGGCCCAAGGATAGCAGCCCCCGGCATGTGTCCCCGCCCGCGGAGCTGCCCACCCAGGGCAGATGGAGGGTCTGTGGCTCCCCACCACTTCCCATGTGTCTGTTACCATGGCAGGGTTGTACCTCCGAGCCACCCACCCCTCCCCAGCAAGAACCGGGTCGGAGAGAGCTGTGCAGGTAGCTGTGGGGAGCTGGCACGAAGTTGCCAACCCTCCTCCTGCCCTGGGTAGGGAGCCAGGGGGTGGGGACACAGACCGGTGGCTGCTCTCAACGCACCCCCCCCCCCCCACGGGCAGGTGGAGGGTCTGCACGGCTCCCACAACTGCCTGGGCTTTCTAGCCGGGCTCCACGCTGGCCTAGCTGGGGGATGGGGTTCGCCCTAGCAAAAAGTGGATGGGCCATTGCCCCCTGGACCCCCCAGTTCCAGCGCCACTGTCTGGTTTGAGTTGGGTTGGCCAGCACTGAGCACGGTATTGCTGGTGAGCACAGTATGATTTATACCGTGTCATTATGAGGAGCTGCACCATCCAAGGGAACTCAATGAGAGGCTTGGTTTTTGTTGGAAACAACCTTTTCCTGAGCACTGTGCACTGGCTGGAGAACTCTGCAGGCTGCACAGACCTCTAAGGGTATCTCTGTGTGTGGCAGAGCAGGGGCACCTCCCAGCCCACTTTGGGAGTACTGTGTACCCCTAGGGTCCCCAGAGAAAGAAATACCTGCATGCCCCTGAGCACAGGGACAAACCCTCTACATGGGGCATGCAAAGAATGTATGTGTGTGTATGAGGAGAGGGGGGCGCTCCCTGTACACTCCTCCCACCTGTAACCCCAAGTAAGGGCCACTCACAATCTGGCTCCTTGGTTCTTTAATAGTCTCATATGAGGGACTTTGTCAATGTCTTTTTGAAACTCCAGACTGATTGGGTCAAACTATTCCTTCACCCACTGCTTTGTTGACTTGCTCAAAGAGTTCTTATTAAATCAGAGCAGCATGTTTTGTGCCTGTTATATCATGTTGCTGTGGGTGTTTTAGAATTCTATCTTTATGTATTGTTTCAGCCAATTTACTTGGTACTGAAGTAAAAGGCTCCTTGGTGTCTCATTCCAGGATCACCCTTAGCATCTTTTTAAAAGATGGTACAACATTTATTACCCTCCAGTCCTCTGGTGTAGGGACTGAATTTTAATGAGAGATTTCACACTTCTGGTAGCAGCCCAGCCATTTCATTGTGAGATTTCTTTCCGACCTTTGGATGTATCCCATCCTGTCCTGGTCACCTGCTACTATTTATTATATTAATTTCTTTTACCACATCAGCCTCACCTCAACCTGGAGCACAATAGATCCGGGGTAACTATTTTACAGATGGATAAACCAGGATCTTACGCACAATTTGCCACAGCATTTGACAAATATAAAAATCTGATTACTCCAAAATGAAAAACCAGTTACACGCTTGAGTGATGGTATAAAGTAATGTGAAAAGAATCAAAAATTCAAGGTGATTAGCTTGTCTGTCTGCCTGCTGTATGAGTCAGCAGAAAAAGTAGGTAAAAGCATTACCAGCTGTATTAACTCTACTTGAATGTTTGTTGAAAACATTCATATAATGCCACTCTAATATCCTTCTTTATTTACAATGAACTACTGTGTCAGAGACAAAGGCAATGCAGGAAACCAAGGGCCAGACTGAGAACTCATTACTCCCAAAGAAGAGTAGCTATTCACTTGAGTACTCTCATTTACTGGGAGTACTCATCTGACTACAGTATTTGCTTACCAGTGGGGTCAGGGGTTCACAATCTGGCCTTAAGGGCTAAGGTCCAGTTCCAAAGCCCATTGACTTCAACGGGCTTTGGATCAGGTACCCAATTCTCAGTTGGAGCATCTCCACTTCAGACGCTGGAATTGTGCCAGCAAAGAATCTGTACCTAAGTGTGAAGCATTTGATAAAATAACGCTTATTCCAGCAGTCAGTTGGGGGTGCTGTAAAACTCAATAAGCACTCTGACAGGGATGAGAGAAATAGTGCAGGAATTTAACAAGCACAGTCTAGCATCTGATCTTTATGAGGACTGATCAAATAACAAAATATTGATGTGGGAACAACGTGCAAAATGTGCAGAACTTGAGAATGTTATATTTACAATCAGCATTGGTGACGTACGCAATGTTCTGTAAATAAGCTTCAGACAGACATCATTTTTCACCCTCAGTGCAACTTAAGAGGATGAGTGGGAAAACAAAGCAAAGCATAACTTACTTCATACAATTTTAATTGTATGAATTTCATGTCCATACTAATGATGCTTTGTAGTCAAAGAAATTATGGACAGCAGTTAGTAAACATGTGCCAAATCCTGACTTATTGAACACCCGTGTCTCCAGGAGACTTCTTGAATGGATATGAGGTACTTAGGTGTTGCAATGCTGAACTCCTAGATGCTGTGCCTGTTAGGGGAATTTATAGCCCTGAGTTAGGTGCCTGGAATAGATTCCTGTACAATTTCTGGAGACAGTTAGGCTACATCTAACTGCAAAAAAACAAACACAAAAACAGAGTAGCAAGTCTCAGAGCCTGGGTCAACTGACTTGACCTCTGAGACTCACTGCAGTGGAGCTTTCTCTTGTTGTGCAGACATACCCTTAGGTGCCTAGAAAAGGGCTTCACAAGAACCAGCACGCTGAGCAGGGAGCCACCCATGCTAGCCACTAGGAAATACCAAGGACAGAGGTTGGGCCTAAACCCTGGCCCTCAAACAGCATTAGACACCAAGGTCCAGGCAGGAGGGAGGCCCTCCCTCTACATGGGATTGACAGCCATGAACCCTGACATAGAGTTAGGTGCCTGACCCAAGCCAGGACAGTCATTTTTTCAAGAAAAATTGTGGATGAGGCAGCATCTCTCTACATAACCTTCAGCCCACTGGCTAGGGCCCTCAGCCAGGCTGAAGGAAACCCAGGTTCAATTCCTCCCTCTGCCTGATGTAGAGCAGGGATTTGAACAGGGGGGCTCCTGCCTCCCACAAGAGTGCTACAACCATTAGGTTATTCCGGGGCAGGATTCTCTGTCCCTTCTATTGGAGCCATTCCACTATGTATAAATAATTAACTATTCACTGGAGCAAGGTGACTGGGTCTCCTACCTCCCAGGTGAGTGCCCTAAACCCTGGACTCTCTCAGTCTTACTCTCTGGCCCAGTGAATATTTATTTATACACAGTGGTAAGAAGCCAATAGGAGAGATGGGGAGAAATGAGACCTAGAATAGCCCAGTGGTTAGAGCTCTCTCTCTTAGATTGAGACGAGCAACCCAGGTTCAAATCCCTTCTCCACATCAGCCAGAGGTGGGAACTGAACAGAGATCTCCCACATTCTGAGTAAGAACCCTATCCAGTGGGCTAAAAGTTATAAGTGGGGGGCACCATGTCCTTTTCTGGCTGTTTTGGGTGGGTTTAGAGGTGCTCTGAGCACATCTACCAGATTGTGTCCCACATGCAAGATGGAGGGGCAATGCCTAGCTTGTAAATCCACCGGGGCTTCGGTGCTGGGCAGTGTTGGGACTGAGGTGACTGTGCGTATGCCCAGCTGCCAAAATTTGGGCACACTGGGGACCTTATAGCAGATACTCAGGCACAGAGAAACATTAGGTGGCAGCTGAGAGGAGGTTTTATGAACGCTATATCCCACAGGTGAATCCCACTCAGTATTTCTCTCGATTTGATCTATATATCACCGCTGCTGCTTGTGTAGGGCTTGATCCTGCACCATTAAAGGCAATGGAAATTTTTGCATTGACTTACATGAGAGAAGGGTTAAACCCTTTTTTCCATTAATGAACTGTTATTTTCTAAAGATTCTTACTGCTTTATATAATATTTGTAGTTGATACATGAGGGCCAAATCCTGAGCTGGTGAAAACTGGCATAGTTCCATTAACTTCCATAGGGCTTCACTGATTGACGTGGACTGAGGATCTGTCCCTACTTGTTAGCTCAAGAGATTGTACATTGCTGCTATATAAGATGTTCCCCATAACCATCTTGCAGCCAGTTAAAAACAACAACAACAACAAACACATGTTTCCATTACAGAATGGAGCCCTTAAAGTTGGAATTTGAACAGCCAAAATGTGCTGGATTTTTACATAAACAATTACTTTTTAAAATTGTCCATATTCATCCACTAAAGTGCATTCTTTTAGGTTCCTTAGAGACTAACCAATTTATTTGAGCATGAGCTTTCGTGAGCTACAGCTCACTTCATCAGATGTATACCGTGGAAACTGCAGCAGACTTTATATACACACAGAGAATATGAAACAATACCTCCTCCCACCCCACTGTCCTGCTGGTAATAGCTTATCTAAAGTGATCAACAGGTGGGCCATTTCCAGCACAAACCCAGGTTTTCTCACCCTCCACCCCCCCACACAAATTCACTCTCCTGCTGGTGCTAGCCCATCCAAAGTGATAACTCTTTACATAATCAAGTCGGGCTATTTCCTGCATAGATCCAGGTTTTCTCACATCCCCCCCACCCCCATACACACACAAACTCACTCTCCTGCTGGTAATAGCTCATCTAAACTGACCACTCTCCAAGTTTAAATCCAAGTTAAACCAGAACATCTGGGGGGGGGGGGGTAGGAAAAAACAAGAGGAAACAGGCTACCTTGCATAATGACTTAGCCACTCCCAGTCTCTATTTAAGCCTAAATTAATAGTATCCAATTTGCAAATGAATTCCAATTCAGCAGTTTCTCGCTGGAGTCTGGATTTGAAGTTTTTTTGTTTTAAGATAGCGACCTTCATGTCTGTGATTGCGTGACCAGAGAGACTGAAGTGTTCTCCGACTGGTTTATGAATGTTATAATTCTTGACATCTGATTTGTGTCCATTTATTCTTTTACGTAGAGACTGTCCAGTTTGACCAATGTACATGGCAGAGGGGCATTGCTGGCACATGATGGCATATATCACATTGGTGGATGTGCAGGTGAACGAGCCTCTGATAGTGTGGCTGATGTTATTAGGCCCTGTGATGGTGTCCCCTGAGTAGATATGTGGGCACAATTGGCAACGGGCTTTGTTGCAAGGATAAGTTCCTGGGTTAGTGGTTCTGTTGTGTGGTATGTGGTTGTTGGTGAGTATTTGCTTCAGGTTGCGGGGCTGTCTGTAGGCAAGGACTGGCCTGTCTCCCAAGACTTGTGAGAGTGTTGGGTCATCCTTTAGGATAGGTTGTAGATCCTTAATAATGCGTTGGAGGGGTTTTAGTTGGGGGCTGAAGGTGACCGCTAGTGGCGTTCTGTTATTTTCTTTGTTAGGCCTGTCCTGTAGTAGGTAACTTCTGGGAACTCTTCTGGCTCTATCAATCTGTTTCTTTACTTCTGCAGGTGGGTATTGTAGTTGTAAGAAAGCTTGAGGATCTACAACCTATCCTAAAGGATGACCCAACACTCTCACAAGTCTTGGGAGACAGGCCAGTCCTTGCCTACAGACAGCCCCGCAACCTGAAGCAAATACTCACCAACAACCACATACCACACAACAGAACCACTAACCCAGGAACTTATCCTTGCAACAAAGCCCGTTGCCAATTGTGCCCACATATCTATTCAGGGGACACCATCACAGGGCCTAATAACATCAGCCACACTATCAGAGGCTCGTTCACCTGCACATCCACCAATGTGATATATGCCATCATGTGCCAGCAATGCCCCTCTGCCATGTACATTGGTCAAACTGGACAGTCTCTACGTAAAAGAATAAATGGACACAAATCAGATGTCAAGAATTATAACATTCATAAACCAGTCGGAGAACACTTCAATCTCTCTGGTCACGCAATCACAGACATGAAGGTCGCTATCTTAAAACAAAAAAACTTCAAATCCAGACTCCAGCGAGAAACTGCTGAATTGGAATTCATTTGCAAATTGGATACTATTAATTTAGGCTTAAATAGAGACTGGGAGTGGCTAAGTCATTATGCAAGGTAGCCTGTTTCCTCTTGTTTTTTCCTACCCCCCCCCCCCAGATGTTCTGGTTTAACTTGGATTTAAACTTGGAGAGTGGTCAGTTTAGATGAGCTATTACCAGCAGGAGAGTGAGTTTGTGTGTGTATGGGGGTGGGGGGGATGTGAGAAAACCTGGATCTATGCAGGAAATAGCCCGACTTGATTATGTAAAGAGTTGTCACTTTGGATGGGCTAGCACCAGCAGGAGAGTGAATTTGTGTGGGGGGGTGGAGGGTGAGAAAACCTGGGTTTGTGCTGGAAATGGCCCACCTGTTGATCACTTTAGATAAGCTATTACCAGCAGGACAGTGGGGTGGGAGGAGGTATTGTTTCATATTCTCTGTGTGTATATAAAGTCTGCTGCAGTTTCCACGGTATACATCTGATGAAGTGAGCTGTAGCTCACGAAAGCTCATGCTCAAATAAATTGGTTAGTCTCTAAGGTGCCACAAGTACTCCTTTTCTTTTTGCGAATACAGACTAACACGGCTGTTCCTCTGAAACCTTCTTTTAGGTTGTTCATTAACCTCCATTTAGAGACTGTCTCAGATTTTGATTCTGTCTTTTGATTCTGTCCAGGTCACAGAGATAAGAAGCTCTCCCTGTTACACTCTTCAGCGTACCTGGCATTTGAAGCTTTCAAATGTGGATGTTTTTAATGATATTTCACAGAATGGGAGAGATTCAAAAACCTAACAGCTTCAGATAATTAATGGAAAGGTATATAGACCTCATGGGTTTTATTTTATAAACAGGAATCCAGGAGCTTCCTGATGGTTGTTGATTTACAGGGAAGAAACCAATTAATAATGCCCTGTAACAAATGTATATGACAGCACAGGTTTGATAGCAACAGCTGGGAAAGGGTGCATCAGTTAGTTTGCAAGTAAACACACCTGACAGTGAAAAGCAAAAGGACTTCTTTGCTGGCAGCATAGACAACAGATCAGAAGATTATGCTCTTGAATGAGTACTGTGAATTTAGATGATTGTTTCATTCATTCTGAAGAGCTGTAATCTGCTCTCAGAATACACCTATCCACTCTCTCCCAAGGCAGTCTTTTTTTTTTTTTTAAACACAGAATCTGATCCAAAGCACACTGAAATCAATGGGAAAACTGCCCGGGTGAAATCTGGGCCCCATTGAAGTCAATGTGAGTTTCACCTTTGACTTCACTGCGGCCAGGATTTCACCTTATGAATTCAATGGTCTTTGGATCAGGGCCATAACAATTTAGACTGAAAGTGACAGAAACCCACTCTTATTTACCCTTCAGTGCACATTCTACATTAATCCTCCTCCATATCTTGGGAAAAAGGAGGGTAACTTTTCCAGCGTGTGAGTAGAAAATATAGCTCAAAAAGAGTGAGCATCCAGAATAAACAAGCAAATTACACTAATTCGTAATCATAAAAGTTAAAGAAATTTAATAAGAGCTACAGTGGGTGTGCAAGGAAAATATGGCCCTGGGAAGCTTTATCTTGCATGACTAGGACACAGCATACTGCACTGCTACATCAAATAACATAGGTTGACACAGACTCTGGCATTAGTAATATTTTCCCTAGGACAAACAGTCCTTGGAAAAGGTCTGCAAAGGACAATATGAAGTGTAAAGCCTTTCCTTCAAAATCAGGCACAAGTCATCTTGATCCACATTTTTAAAGACTTTTTTTGAAAAATAGTATCATTTCTTTAAACAGCACCTTTCACTAGTATCAGTGTTTTATAATGTAACAAAAAAGAGTAACACAAAGCAAACACATGGGGTACCAATAAAAACTAAACATTCACTAGCTTAAAAATGTTTTGCATTAAATTTCCAAAAGAACAAAAAGAATAAGCACTATAAATCACAATAAAGGAGGTATTTGTTATGGTCAGTTAATGTTTGTAAAATAATATTAATCAAACAGTGGATAACATTTGTGCCTTTGTGGTATTTTTAAATACATTTTTTGACAATTCCTCCTTCCCCCACTATTTGGGTAGATCTATGGTCAGTTCAAGGAAAAGCAAAGCTCCTGAACCAAATTCTGCCCTTCGGAATGAAGTGGGAATTGGGTGCAAATATCTGGGCAGAATTTGAACTTGACTATTTTACAAGCTTTCTGTGCTTTGTTCCTTATCCCTGGTTCATAATGCAGTGCACAGTTTAGAATCCATGTATGTCTTTGTAACTCTCCCTATAAAGCACAGTTATGAGTCACAGAAAAGTGACTGGGTTAAAATGCACCTTCTCACTCAACAGCCTGCTGCATGGGTGTTTTCAGATGATATTTCTAACATAAAATTTCATTCTTGTTAGCCATGCAGACTAGCACAGCTATAGGGGTAGCCAGTTAGATTATTTTCTGTCTTACATTTCCTCTATAACCTTCCCAGGTACGTTCTGCTTGCAGAATCTTTATTGTTATTGGTGATGTACAAGAAAGAAAGAACCCAGCTTGAACTTCAGATCCCCAACTGAGTTTACCTCTAGAAAAAACACATCTTTTTATTTGTAAATGTGGGGAGATGGAACTTGGGAGGGAATTTCTTTCTCTTCTGTCCAGGGCTGACATCACTGCAGGACTAGAGGGGAAGGAGCAGGGACAGATAACTAGAGAAATAACCAATCATAGTTTATCTCACGACAAGTTTTGTAATCTGTATTTACACAAAACTCCCACTGATAACACAGTGAATGAATTGACCACATGCTTTTAGAGCTGTGAGCATTTTGCCTTTGATACCAAGGGAATGGCAAATCTTCCATACTTCAGAGCTGTCCAAGCCCAGAGATTCATTACTATAGAAAACCTTAAGAAATCAGTCACTGTAGCTCAACAGATTTAACATACAACAGTAACCGTGCTCCCATATTATAATGTCTTTAAATAATTAACCTACACTGACCTTGACTTCTAAAATCAAACAAAAGTAGATTTTGTACTTGTTAATGCAATACAGTGAGTCCGAGAGATGTTCCATTGCTTTCTGCCTATCTGATCCTGCTGAGAAGATTATAGAAGTTGTCTTGAGATCAAAGACACAAGATCTTTTCCAACTGAAGAACAAGGTTAGAAATACCACAAGTCAAAAATGTGCTATGCATCTCAACCTTCTTGTTCCAAAATGTTAAAAAATGTCACAAGACTCATGGTCAGGAATACAAAGCTTATCTGCAGGTGATACCCACCTACACTGCAGCAGCCTATGATTGCTTAAAATAACAAAATACAGGTTGATTCAAAATCCTTTTTCCTGGAACTGCAGGTGGTCGTTATACTTTCACATTCCTTCTGTGTCAAGATCTAGGGCATATTGAAAATGTCCTCACTTTCAGAGAACTCAGACAACAGTTTTATAAAAGGAGTTTTTAAAAAAGAGAGATTGGAGAGAAGTTGATATTTATTTTTGGCTATAACAATTATGAACAAAACAAACACTAGTTTTCCTCTGCTTAAGTTGCTATACCTTTGTTGTTAGTTAATTTAGTGCTCCTGAAAGCAAGGACATTTTCACTATGGCCTAGATTTTGACACAAAAGGAATGTGAAAGAGTAATGATAACCACTACAGCTCAATACTGAGATTTGAACTCTAAACCATTAACACCAAAGCACAGACTGCCACCTCTTGAGCTAAGGAAGTAATGCCAGTTATTTGCAGCAGGAGGACGTTATCCTTTATGTGGAGTACACACACGCATTACAAGCATGGTGTGGGCACTTCCACAGAGAGCACTTCCAATACTTCTCAAATCTGACTTATAACATCCTTGTTATTTCTGTACTGGATCCAGAAGTTCATGTTTGGGAACTGAACAAACAGCTTTGATACCTGCCAAGAATAGGACTCTAGTTGAGTAAGACCTTTTGGAATGGTTTGATAGCTCAAGACAATGCTCCTTAGCTTGACCCATGCGATCACTGATTAGGATAGTGATTTTTGGAAGCTTTCCCAGAGTTCAATCCTTCCTACGCCTTCCTCTGTCTTCAAACCAATAAATTCCAAAGGGTATCTCCTTCCAACTCCAGTAGTGCCATGGCTACAAGTTCAAAAACCATGAGACAGACTTAAAAATAAAAGCCATCATTGACTTTACAATCATGAGGTTAAAGAAAAAAAATCCCACTGTTTTGCATCTGTCTCCTGATTTTTGAACTTCCTGGGGAAACTCCCCTTTTTGTGAATGCATTTCAGATTGACCATGAGATGTACAAAAAGCACACATATGAACTGGTGGTCTCCCCCCATTCCTTCTGAATGACGGCAAGGACATTTAACTTAATATCTCTTGTTGCCCCCACGCTCCATGCATCGCTTGTGCATTCTCCCCTCCTACACACATCCCCACGGAATCCTTTCCTCTCTTGTTCCCCTCTGATGAGTGCCTTGAGCCATGCCTCCTAGCCAGCTACCTCCCCTGGGCAATGTCTGCCCCCTTCCTCACCCTCCACTCAGGAAGGAGGAGAGTGTTTCTAGGCTAACAGGCAGCCAGTTTTAATAGCCAAAGCATAAACACAACCAGAGATGCCTGTCCTCTAATCAACTGAGGGTTTTTGGTAGTCAAAACCTGCAGATTCCAGGTCCAGAGCAATGCAGGAAATTTGATAAAGTCTGCCATCAGATAAACTTGTCTATTATTTGCCTCTGGTAGTTCCCACAATGTGCTAGCTGCTATTCAGACAGTGAAGGTGGCACTGTTCCGTTGGAGTAAAGGCTGAAATGAAAATGCACATACCAGAGGGGACAATTTGGCATGAAAGTAAAAGGTAGCAAGGAGCTCTTGACGTTCCCTCTGATTTCACTGGCAGTCCCTCAAATACAGTCTCTACAATGTTATGCCCTATATTCCAACGTCAATTAACAGTCTTTATTGTAAACAACATTTATTTCTCTGGCAAACAGTCTTTCCAGATTGGAAGTGCTCAACAAAGGCCACTAACACATTAGGTTGTAATTGAAATAATATTTACAATGCAGTCTGAGAAAAGGCTTCATCTTGGAATCTGATTAATGATTTAAAGCTGAAAAAAAACACTTCAGCTATAATTTAAGGGTGAGGTAAATATACAACAGGTTACAACGGCAAAGCAAGTGTGAATATGCTACAGTCATAAAGCCTG
The DNA here is from genome assembly GCF_965140235.1 of Caretta caretta. Lineage (NCBI taxonomy): Eukaryota > Metazoa > Chordata > Testudines > Cheloniidae > Caretta > Caretta caretta. Next base: position 134,516,877 of record NC_134208.1, on the reverse strand, counting down.
CTGTGAGAAGAGAGGACAAGCTACAATAACTCGGCATTATAAAGATGAAACGAAAGGTTGTAAAAATAAATCAACAAACATGGGGATAGTGTGAGATCCCAAACCATCAACAAAATGACATACTGGAGCTTTAAAATTACAAATAAATACAATTTAAATTTGAAATGAAAGAGCATTTCCCCTTCAACCTGCCAAGACTCAATTCCAAGATTCTTTGCTTCTCCCAGAAGAGTAGGTGACATCACAAACACCTAGAGCTTATAACACCCACTGACTTCTGGAGAAAGCAGGTGGCTCTCAATATCTTATACATCCAGACTTCAGTGAAGCAGAGAACTGCCTTAGGTGTCAGTGAGGTCTGGTCTACAGTTAAGTTTTGGCACCATAGCTACATCAGTTGGGAGTATGAAAGAATCACTCCCCTAACCAACATGGCTATGTTGGCAAAAGTCCTAGAGTAGATGCAGTTACAATGGCAATAGTGTCTTTTTGCCAGTACAGCTTATTTCATTTGGGGATTTAGTATAAGCTATACCAGCTAACAAATTCTAGCCAATATATGCTACGTCTACCCTGGGAGGGTTATACTGGCATACCCTTTCTAATGCCTGGCTTCGAGCAGCTCCCATTGGCCTGGAGCAGCGAACCACGGCCAGTGGGAGCCGCGATCGCCTGAACCTGAGGACACGGCAGGTAAACAAACCAGCCCGGCCCGGCAGTGGCTTTCCTTGCACAAGCGGCGGAACAAATTTGGGAACCACTGGTCTGGACGCTACCATGGTTGAGGGGTTCGCTATTGTATGTGAGAGACATAACAGAGAGTGGGGCAGTGGAGCTGTGGAGAAGCCAATCCATGAAGTACGTTCCCTAGGGATCTTGCTGTATATTAATTAGCCTTCCTCATGTAACATAATGCTACTCAAAGCAGAGTTACACTCTAGACTGTCCCTGTTACTCCAGGAAGGGCAGTGGAGAACAGTCAATCGCAGCTAGAGTAGCCTTTGGGAGCATGGTTTCTGGAGGATCTGTGCTGCCTGGAGGGTGAAAGCTAGAAGGACCAGCAAGGTGGTGTCCAGTGCATTCCCACCCTCCCCCACCCACGATGAGTTCCACGGGGAAAGTGCTGCACTTCCTCATGGATCCTTGGGCTCTGCACACTTCTGAGGGCAGGGACAGAGACACTCCCTGATCATTCTGTGAGCACAGTGCTACTTCTTCCAGAATCAAAGAATCACCTCAGCTATCTGCCACTTTAAACCTGAGCCCATTGTAGCTTTGTTTTTCTCATATGGTTGTTGCTTGCATGTGGCTCTGTGAGAAGAGAACAGCCTCTCGCCTGGTACTCTGGCATTTCTCTGTCCCATCCCATTTGGAGGCCACAGGTGTAGAAACAGGCAAAAATGAAAAGCAATGATTTCCCACGCTACAGAAATAATAATTAATAATACTTTGGCCTTTATAGCCTTCTTTTGGCCTTCTGAGGATCTCAAAGCCCTTTACAAACCTAGATGACTTGAGTCTCATACATGCCTATGATGTAAGTGGGTATTATCATCATTGTACATAGGCATGGAGAAGTTAACCTGACATGCTCAAGGTCACACAGTAGAGACAGAAATAGTAACCAGACCTCATGATTCCCAATCCTGTACTCAAGCCATAACAGGATCCTTCCCCACAGAAAATCTGCTGATCAACAGTACAACCTGAACTTCCATAGAGTAACATTACATACGCATTGAAGAGAGTCTTTCTAAAGCTCCTGAAAGTGATTCAGAATCACAGGTTTAAAACTGCACATCACAGCTGTAATGTGCTGTAAGTAACAGACAGACTCATCTTTTTAAATGTCTAGTGTTATATTAGATCCTTCAAGTTTAAAATTTGATTAATGATGAACACACTAGATGTGATTTACTTCTGTTTTGGGAGATCTTTTCACTTCAGGATGTTAGTGGTTTTTAAATATTTGCTGACAAGATTGATGTAACAGAACTGAGATAACTTAGTTGTAATGCCTTGTGGACTTTGTTTTGGATATTGTTATTTATCATAACTTCAGAATTCATAAAAAAACCTACATATTCAATTATTTTTAATCTCCTTCTAGAAAAACAGTGTTCAAAGTCCCTCACTCACTTTATACACTTCCCCCCATTATACATTTCTGTCAACTGAGAGAACAAGTCTCACTTGCCCAGTCAAGCTTTCATTCCCTCTGATTTTGTACATGCACTCACAGCCAGAGCTGCAGCACCAGTCTATTTCTGTTTGTGAGAGGAATATTTTGCACTTTGCAATCTGATTATTAAAAAGAGAGAGAGAGAGAGAGAGAGAGCGAGCAACTTTTTACAAGAATTTTTTAGTATTACAAAAACAAAAAAGTGATTCCTTGTCTTCCTTTCTGAAGCCCAGAGATGGATAATCATTCACACTATGCTCAGTGCCCTTCCTGAATTGTTTCTTGACAAAACTTGATTAATGTTTTGCAATACTCTTGCTATTTGTAATTAATGTGATTGGAAAGGAAAATGGGAGTTATTCTAGAAACTGCATAGCCACTTAGATATAGCTGTATAGCAAAAGATTACAGGATTTTCTCACAATATGCCAGAAAAAATGTTACCCACTTTTGTGAATAAGTAAGATTGGAGTTAAGCAGGAGAAAAAGAAATACAATAAACAACAATCTAATATGATATTTGTTGTATACAATGATGAAACTGCCCTACCTGACATTCCATTCAGATAGGATAGTTCTTTCTTCATTAAGGATATCATGATTTGTCAGAAATTGTTAGGAAACCTTTCACTCTCCCATTATCTGCTACCAAACAAAAAGTAAAGACAAAAATAGAGCTTTGGCACCTACATTTAAAGAGACCACACTGCAAAATGTAGCCTTTGATGCTAATTACTAAGGATGTGATGACTACAAGATGTAAAATAATAACTGGCTTGGCTGCAGTTTACAAAACTAGAACACTAATAGAATATTTCTTTGTATGGGATTCCTTCCACAATCTCCACTGCAGGGCAAATCCTTCCAGCATACAAGTCTGCATTCTAATTAGCTTGGTGCATCAGGAGGATAGCTGTATGGTTATTATTATTCAGAGAAGTAAGCAAGCAGAGTTTCCAACAGATCCTTTTAGTGTTGGGGACAACAAGGGAGAGAGAAGGAGCAACAAGCAGAGGAGCATTAACTAATTTCAAAGGTGTCACTGGGGAGCATTTAAGGGGCATTATCAGTTAGGAAACAATAAAAGTTCACCACGGATAGCATGTAGGGAACATTCTAACTTACCTATTTGTGTGGGAAACATCAGTTATTATGTGAACTACAGCCCTAGTAAGCTAAAGGGAAGACCGTGCCCTTAGGTAAGTAATGAAATCCACGAAGCCCAAAGAGAGATACGTGTAATTGAATTGGGCCAAAAGTCCTAAAGATAAGGGGTCTAAATCATCACAATGTGTAAGGCAACAAATGTCTTCACGACAGATTTGGATTCCACATCACTGATTCAGGGAACATGCTTTTGGGGGTAATCCAACACAAGGGAATATTGCATTCAAGTTCATTTTATATCTGGAAAGTAAAGTATAGACATTGTGACACTAGTAAACCAGGTGCTAGCTCTTTTCAAGGTTGTAGGCATCAGATGAGCACTGACAAATTCATAGCTGGAAACCATACCAGTTCACCTTTATATTAACATTGTTCAAGATAGTTGCTGAGCTTGTTAGAAATATGTTTACTGTTTACACTCTAAAATGCTTGGAAATTGCTACATGCATTAATCTTACCTGTAATGCCTGTAGCCCACACTATAAGGTAACTTGTAAGTTTTGCTTTATAAGTGTAAAAATGCCTGCTCTTCGCTTGTGAATCTACGCAAGAAAAGTGGTCCCTCCACCAATACAGAAGAACTATCAAGACTAAATGGGCCACTGTGGAACATCACAACACAATGGCTGGTTTAATGGCCCCATTACACCCATGAAGGTGCTTTTGAGAAAGCACATCCCATCAGCTTGAATTCTGGAAGAGGGAAATAAAGATAGCTAACATGAACGCTTTTCATCTCTTTGCTCTTTGGGCAAGGGTTGAAGTTAAGAAACAAAAAGCAGAGATCCCCAGGGTCAACCTGGGCTAGTGCTAAAAAGGCATTTAGTGTTGGTAGGTTACTACATCTTTGTCATCTTTTGGAACCATAGACTGAACTCATTTGTGCATATATCTTGCCTGCTTTAACCTATAAATAACTCTAATTTCTTTTTCTTAGTTAATAAATCCTGAATTCATTTTCTGTAGCATTGGCTACCAGCATTGTCTTTGGTGTGAGATCTAAGGCACAAATTGATCTGGTTTTGACACGGTCTCCCAAAGCTTTTGACACGGTCTCCCACAGTATTCTTGTCAGCAAGTTAAGGAAGTATGGGCTGGAAGAATGCACTATAAGGTGGGTAGAAAGCTGGCTAGATTGTCGGGCTCAACGGGTAGTTATCAATGGCTCCATGTCTAGTTGGCAGCCGGTATCAAGTGGAGTGCCCCAAGGGTCGGTCCTGGGGCCGGTTTTGTTCAATATCTTCATAAATGATCTGGAGGATGGTGTGGATTGCACTCTCAGCAAATTTGCGGATGATACTAAACTGGGAGGAGTGGTAGATACGCTGGAGGGGAGCGATAGGATACAGAAGGACCTAGACAAATTGGAGGATTGGGCCAAAAGAAATCTGATGAGGTTCAATAAGGATAAGTGCAGGGTCCTGCACTTAGGACGGAAGAACCCAATGCACAGCTACAGACTAGGGACCGAATGGCTCTGCAGCAGTTCTGCAGAAAAGGACCTAGGGGTGACAGTGGATGAGAAGCTGGATATGAGTCAGCAGTGTACCCTTGTTGCCAAGAAGGCCAATGGCATTTTGGGATGTATAAGTAGGGGCATAGCAAGCAGATCGAGGGACGTGATCGTTCCCCTCTATTCGACATTGGTGAGGCCTCATCTGGAGTACTGTGTCCAGTTTTGGGCCCCACACTTCAAGAAGGATGTGGATAAATTGGAGAGAGTCCAGCGAAGGGCAACAAAAATGATTAGGGGTCTGGAACACATGAGTTATGAGGAGAGGCTGAGGGAGCTGGGATTGTTTAGCCTGCAGAAGAGAAGAATGAGGGGGGATTTGATAGCTGCTTTCAACTACTTGAAAGGGCGTTCCAAAGAGGATGGCTCTAGACTGTTCTCAATGGTAGCAGATGACAGAACGAGGAGTAATGGTCTCAAGCTGCAGTGGGGGAGGTTTAGATTGGATATTAGGAAAAACTTTTTCACTAAGAGCGTGGTGAAACACTGGAATGCGTTACCTAGGGAGGTGGTAGAATCTCCTTCCTTAGAGGTTTTTAAGGTCAGGCTTGACAAAGCCCTGGCTGGGATGATTTAACTGGGAATTGGTCCTGCTTCGAGCAGGGGGTTGGACTAGATGACCTTCTGGGGTCCCTTCCAACCCTTATATTCTATGATTCTATGATTCTATGGTGTTAGTGACTGGTCTTCTGGGACTGGAAGCAACCTGAATATTTTGTGATTTTGGTATAAGTGACCACTTATCACTAAGTCCAGCTTGCCTGGGTGGCAAGATAGACTGGAGTGTCCCAGGGGACTGTCTGTGACTCCATGGTAATGCTGTTACAGTGATCCAGGAGTTCACATTTGTTACTGGGTTGGTGCAGTCTAGTTATAGAACATAACACCAGTTTGCCCTGCTTTTTGACAGCCTGCCCTGAGGTTGGCACTCTGGGTCGTGAGCCACTCGAGACAGCGTGACAGACATATTTTACTTTTTCATACAGGAGCTTGCCATTGTTAACACAAGGATGTTGTGCAATTACGAATAGGATGGGAGATGGCCAGTGAGAATCCCTCTGCATAGACCACACCATGTTAAGTACAAGAGCACCTGTGTTGTATAAAAAACACACAATTCTTGTCAAGCCCTCCACATGGCAAGCATATTGTACATTCTCCTTTATTCACACACACCTATGCTGTCTTCCTTTTCCCTCACTGCAGGGGATCTATCTTGTGAACCCTGTTCACTCCTACAAATACAGGTACAGTTCACCAACTGAGAAGGTGTTAGTTACATAAAAGGTGGATAAAAAACAATTATTAAAATAAAAACATCAGGGTTTTTAAATTTAAATTAAATACATTTTTTCTTTTAAAAATAAACCTATTTAAAATTAAAATCTAGGTTATGACAACCTATCTTAAGGCCTAAATTAATAAATAATAATATTATGCAGTACATGTTTGCCACTGAAGTTTTAAAAAAAGTCAGATCACTTAACTGATGGAAATCACTGCTAAGCATCTGGAACCAAAGTCTGTTGAAGTGCTAAACCATCTTTCGATAGCAGTAGTCTCTTCTGCAGGTTCAGAAGAAATATTTTCTTCATTTCAGTTTATTAAACTAGTTCAGTTAAATTACTAATTCATTCAGAGTTGAGAAATGGACTGGGAACTGAAAAAACTAGGAAGCTTATTTTTGTCTTTGAATCCATGAATAGAGTGAGAGGACGAGATTTACTCATTCTAAAATCTTGACAAGACATGGTAACCAAAAACAGTCACTTCAATTCACTATTTATTTCCTTTGTCTAATAATTCAGTTAGTTTTAAATGAGAAACATGTTTTAATAAACTTACTTTTTTCCATATGTATCCAGCATATTAAAGATAGTTTTATTTAACTAATAAAAAATTTAAAATGCTGGTTTTGTGCATATTTAGTTGAATTCCAATTTCCACCCAAATAGAGGTTGACACAAATCACAAGGAAAAAATTAATAATTTAGTAAATAGGAAATGCATCATTCACCATTTTTAACATAAAAAATTAAGTATCTGAATAAATGTAAAATCATATAATTACATACATAAAGGTATATAGATGAGCATATACTCCTGTTTAGCAAAATGCATTACATGTACCATAAAAGCAATATTTTGTTTTCAATCAATGTTTTAACAATTACCAACCAACAAGAATCAACCTTTCTTTAGGAAAATACCAAAAAAGTAAAAATGCAAATAGAAGATTAAAATAAATTATTTAAGTAAAAAATTCCTGCCTCCTGATTTAAGTTGTCATTAAAATTGGGTGATTTAAATCATTTTGATTCAAATCAATCCACCCTGGTTACATAGTGATATTGAAAAAAAGTGTTCTAATTTTCAAAATCTTGTGGGAAGCTTGCTATTTACTGTGCGGCCAAAGAGCTGATCAGATATCAGGCAGCTGCACTTCATACATCGTTAAGGACAGAGAAAGGTACAATAAGAAAAACCTTATGTTTAGTTTCTTAGTACTTCATGTTCCATTTGTTAAGAACCTTAGGAATAGTTCATTATAACTCTGTGATTGAGCTCCTTCAATCCACTTTAGAATGATTCCTGAATGCACGTTTGACTAATAGACTAATTATAAAGGCTAATTAACTAATTATAAAGTACATTTGTAAGTTGTACCCTAGAGAGAGTGACAAAGAACTTGCTGACTAGTACTGATTTCAGAGAGTTTGAACTACAGTCTAAGGGCCAAAGTTTTAAAGGTGTTTAGGTGCCTAATAATTTTTAAAGGTATTTAGGCACCTAAACATACAGATAAGTACCTAGTGCAGAGGTGGCCAACCTGTGGCTCCGGAGCCACATGCGGCTCTTCAGAAGTTAATATGCGGCTCCTTGTATAGGCGCTGACTCTGGGGCTGGAGGTATAGGCGCCAACTTTCCAATGTGCCAGGGGTGCTTACTGCTCAACCCCTGGCTCTGCTACAGGCCCTGCCCCCACTCCACCCCTTCCCACGCCCTCCCCCTGAGCCTGCAGTGCCCTCACTCCTCCACCCCAGAGCCTCCTGCACGCCACGAAACAGCTGATTGGGAGGGAGGGGGAGGCACTGATCGGCGGGGCTGCCAGTGGGCGGGAGGCGCTGGGAGTGGGGTGGGGGAGCTGATGGGGGCTGCTGACATATTACTGTGGCTCTTTGGCAATGTACATTGGTAAATTCTGGCTCCTTCTCAGGCTCAGGTTGGCCACCCCTGACGTAGTGTGATTTTCAAAAACACCTAGAGGCTTAGATTTACAAAGAGAATTTAGGCATTGTAACGGTCAGCCCTGAGTTAGGCCCCAGGCTGCCAATGCATTGTATGGGGAGAATTAGGTGTTTAAGGAATGGATTCCCAGAAGCCAGCAAGCTGAGCAGGGAAGTTCCTAAGCTAGCCAGAAGTGAAATGCAGAGGAAAGGGGCTAGGCACAAGGCCCAGATCCACAGAGGGACTTAGATGCCTAATTCCCATTGATCTGGCTTTAGGCACCTCGCCATCTGCTCAGGGCTCTCAGGTGTTATCTCCAGTTTCCAACAAGAATAGGCTTTGGGAATACACTGCAATCTCTAAGGGCTTGTCTACACTTACCGTGATGCAGAGGTGCAGCTGTACCAGTGCAGGTACACTGCTGTAGCGCTCAGTGAAGACGCTATCTACCCCGATGGAAGAGCTTCTCCCATCGGCATAGGTACTGCACCTCCCCAACAGGAGAAGCCCTTTCCTCCTCATTATTTACCATCTCCCAATCTTTGTGTCATCTGCAAAGTTTCACCACTGATTTTAGGTTTTCTTCTAGGTCACCAATCAAAATGTTAGCGTAGGACGAAGAAATGATCCCCATGGGACCTCACTAGAAACACACCCACTTAATGATTGCCTGTTTACAATTATATTTTGAGACTTGTCCATTAGTTTTTAATCCATGTAATGTGTGATTAATTTTGTATCATTCTAGTTTTTTAATTAAAATGCCATGCAATACAAAGCCAAATGCCTCAAAGAAGTCTAAGTATATTACATCAGCATTATTATCATTATCAACCAAATTTGTAATTTGATTAAAAAGAACATTTAAACAACTCAGCTCAGAGATAACATTCTACAGATTCTTGTATCTGTCAGAACCCATTTTATCTAGGCCCCTGGTTAATAAAGAGAGGTTTTAAGTTTCCTCTCCAAGGAATTTTTTTCCTTTGCTGAAAATATGAATTATGGCCAGGTCTCCAAGCCCTCTATCATATCTTTATAACAAATTCAAGAGTTAACACCACCAATGTAATGATCTGTGTGTACTTGATGAAAAGTCTCAGTCTTATTAAATTTTTTTCTTTTTTTAAAGACATTTAGTCTACCCAGCTGGTGATGCTGGGTTTTGGAGTTTGATTTTTTGGAAGGCCATATAGTTTATTTCTTACCTGCAAATGTTATTTCTTTGCTTGACAAGGTCAGTCTCTAGCTATGGTTTTGCTTTCAGCATATTTGTACAGGCACAATTGGTCAACTGGACCAGTAGAATTTTTGAGCAATGATATAAGTTGTCTTGAGGCTCCCATTAGCTTTCCTAGCATGAATGTCATTATTTATGACAAGAGATTACCAGATGCAAAGTGAGACACCTGACTGGAAATTGGATACAGAATAATCAAGTCTCGCTCAAGCTTAAAAGGGAACAACTTTTATCAAAAAAGTGCAAATTACAAATTATTAGCGGAGATTCTCCTCACTAAAAAGATGTCAGAAGTAGCATAGCAAATAAAAAGTGAACCTACTAATGTAACTGGTAATGGAACAAAACTCACTCTGATTAGCATAGGCTTTAGTAGAAAATTTTAATCCAGTCAGAAAGAAGATAAGGTGAGTACTTAGAGACTGACCATGTCCACCAGCGAAATACTATTCACAGGTAAGAAAAGTTATTTATTCTCCAAAAGGAAAAGTCATTCTCTAACTCGATGGGTCTGAGTAGGTTCCTTCGATATCATACGGTGACAGGACTCCTCAAGAATACTGGCTACAACAGTTCTGCAGCAAACTGCACCTGCAGAGGCATATGTGTTTACTGTGTTCAACATCTTGTATAACAAAAGTGTGGGCAGGGGCTCATACAGCAGCTTCATAGATTTGTTCAAAAGAAACTTCCCTCCACCCTCGTTCAGATAACTAATTATTCAAGAAGCAACTGCACTTCTTATTGCCATGGGACAAGGCTCACCTCAAGTGACATACATTTTAAGAATAGGTTTCAGAGTAGCAGCCGTGTTAGTCTGTATATGCAAAAAGAAAAGGAGGACTTGTGGCACCTTAGAGACTAACAAATTTATTTGAGCATAAGCTTTCGTGAGCTGCAGCTCTGTAGCTCATGAAAGCTTATGCTCAAATAAATTTGTTAGTCTCTAAGGTGCTACAAGTACTCCTTTTCATTTTCAGAATACACATTCTAATCCCTATGAATAGCAAATTCCTATGGTTTTTGTGTCCCGCCCTTTCTTTGGCCATCTCTCAATTTAGGTCATAGGCCTTCTGACATCTAAGGTGTGGAGCTTCATTGGAAAGAAAATGGCATAAGGAAGTCAAGAAGGATAATCTTCTGACTGGTAAAAATCTGTCAGGCAGTCTTGCACAAGAGATGTCACAAAAGGGATGAAACGATGTACCACCTCAAAAATGAAAAAGGGAAAAACATAATAAGAGTCAGGAATATTTACAGTAAGAGACAGAAATGCTGCTGCAGGCAGCTGCAAGATAACTGGAACTGCCTGTCACAGCCAAATTTAAAGGACCAGCTCCAGAAAGGCATGCTGGGAAAGGTTTCAGGATGACAACTTTACACTGAAGAGAGCCAATAGGAACCAACCAGTCACCAAGAAAATGCTACTGGGGGAGGGATTTGTTTTGTGCTTACCATCATTATATCACAATGTAAGACAGCTTTGGCCTTTGGAAAAATATAAAGAGAGGTGTGTAGGAAAGGGTTACCCTCGCACAGAGTCTTAAGGTTTAAACATTTTATAGTCTTAAATAAAGCATCACCATGGCCTGCTAGACAAAACTGAGCCATCAGATATGATTAATCGGCTTAACAGTTGGCTTCACTTCCTTCAGCTGTGGTAGATGACGGAGTCTACCAGAGATAGCCTGGAGAGAAAACTGGCTTGCCTAACAGAATTCATGAGGGCCCACTAACCTCAAAGGTACTTAGGCACCTAGCTCCCATTGAAATCAATGGGAGATAAGCCTCTAGGCAGCTTTGATCTGGGCCCGGAAGAATAAGAGGTAGCTTCTTTTTCTTCTTTGCTCTTTAATGCTTACATAGACTCTTTACTTTGAGCAGAACTATTCCCATCCCCCAACCAGAGATATGTGTATCACCTTTTATAAGGCAGCTATCAAGACTGGGCAGAGACATGCCCTTTAATGAATGAAAGTCCTGAAGCCACCATAAGGAGAAATGTTTCACCTGGAAAGCATTACCTATCATCTCATTTAACCTAATTGGGGCCTGACCGTATCTATGCAGAGAAAACACTGAGCTTTACTGCTAAATTAATGTCATACAAAATATTAATGCTACAACCACTTCCTCCATTATTGCAGGTCATTTGGTTGCATTGTGTGGACCCTGCAATTGTTGTGATCTTTGTTTCCTGCCCATGATGTCCAGGGTTTGTTCTATTAGATATGGTGACCAACAAGGATCTTATAAGACTAAATGTAGCTCTCGTCATCCCACTTTACTACATTTTGACAGAACAGTACAGAAATATTTCTGTAGAATTATTACTTTTTTGTTGCTAATAACAAAAAGTAGCCATGTGCTGAAAGAGAGAGCTTTATTATCCATATGTACATATGTAATTCTCCCTGAATTCCATTATAATTTCAGATACTAATGTTTGTTGATTTCCTGATTGGACATTGACTGGAACTTCATTAGTGCTCTATGGAATCTCACAATTTGTTCTCCTAATTGAGATCCTTAAAGAAATGTCTGAATGACCTTAACAGAGGTACAGTTCAAGCAGTGACTGCATCTGATTAATCTTTTAGCCCGCCAGATTTGCAATACTCCATATCATTTGCCCTGCCAATACGCTGTTTCGGTGATTCAGACAAATACATTTTGATTTTACAGGAACCCAATTTGTACAAACCTATGAAAGGTCAAATATTAAAACCCAGTCACCCTAAATTATAGCTGCAAATACCTCATTTGAACATACAAAATGGGTAATTGTATGAATAAGTACACCTTTGTAGACACAATTTGTAAGTCCAGATGTGAACTTCAGAGCTACAATTTTATTGACCAGTTGGAAAATTTAGACTAAAATTTACATTTACTATAAACAAAACAATAATGGTTTGGATTTTCTGGTATTCAAACTCATTTACAACCCTTTTGAATTCAATGATACTTTAAGAACTCTAATATGGATACTCTAAATCTGAACACTCTACTTTTCTCTGTGATCTAGAAATCAAGTGTATCTACTTAGGTCTAATCCTTATGAGTGATTTATGCTTCGTCTTTTTTCCTTTCAGCAGCAACCTCTGTCACAACAAAGAACTACAAGAGAGGACTTGCCTACCTGAATCTGTGCTAAGTAGTAGATTTTGACAAAACTTCTTCTACGTATTCTAGTTTTCCATTGGTACTTCACTTTAGTCTTAAAAACCAAGTTTTCTTGTGCTCCTAGTGGCTTTTTTTTTTTTTAGATCCATGATGATGTTTAGCCTAAGTCAAATTGAAATCCATTCAAAATAATTGGCTTACAAAACTAAACTGTCCATGAGCTTTAGAAAAATGAGTTTGCTCCATGCCCACGACTCATTGAATTCCACCAATCCAATGTTACTATGAATGTTTATCATTAAAAAAACTTATCTGTGTCTTTAAAAAAAGATGGGTTTTCATATCATTATTTAAAATATATGATTCAAAATTAGTACTCCATTGCCAAAGTTATAATATTATTAGCTGCCTTACATTCTTTTTTCAGCAATCAGGATGTCCTTAATTACAGTACCGACAAGGGCTTTGGGCTATTACAGAAAAAACAAGCCCTCTCAGGTCATGTGCAGTAAGGTCTAATGCATAAGGCAGGCATAAAAACATGCATAATTCATTCATGAAAGATTAAAAAAGGGAATGCTGTCAGCCCTATAAAGAGAGGTAAATGCGTCTTTTATCTCCACAGGTTATTTTTGTCCTGGCCATTTTTCAAATGCAACTCTTCTTTGAACTGTCAATTCCATTAATAGCTATTCTGGATGCAAGTATGCATAGATCACATCTTGCTTTATCCTCTGCATGCTCCATGAGTGTGAATGCACTATAAGCAGACTTATTTGCCCATCTAATCTTTACAGTTCCACAGTTTAGCTTATCTATCTATCTATCATGTTTCATAGTGACCACAAAATAAGATTTACTTTGCCTTTCCATAAACTGTTGAGCTGAACCCTGGAAGACAGAAGGGCTGCTTTTCTGGCAGACATGTTATGCTACGAGTCTTCTCACAATAAATGTTCAGTGGAAGGTTGTGGGAAAAAACTTGATTTCACCTTGCTGACCTATTCATACTGATTTACCAAGACACGAAAGTTCATTTGAGTGCAAGTCTGTGTGTGGGGTTATGGGCAAGAGGGGCAGCAGTAGGATGGGACATCTTTGCCAGCTCTCTCCGTCCTTTAACCAGAAAGTCATGCGACTAAACAGGGCCTAAAACTCATGGTATATCATAAAATGGCCTCAGATGCTATTCTCTCTCCCGTGGGATCCTCCAGCCCCCAAAATGATCATTAAAAGCCCTTGCTATTTTTGTGTTTCTCTACATCATTTATTAAATCTGCTGATTTATGCACTGGTGTCAGCCTGGGAAACAAGGAGAAGCTTGGACTGGAAAATTTTTTGATGCTGGAAGATAATTAATTCAGAGCTAAATTTGGGATGGCACATCACATGAAATGGGACAACACAAGAGAATGATGAAACATGGACTGTAGCGAGCTTCAGGGAAAGAATGAAGAAGCCAAGTACTAAGAATGAATGAATGCTGGAGCAGGTGACTAGGAGCTCAAAGAAGCCAGTACATCAAACATTTTGAAAACAAGAAGGGCAACCCTCAACTGGATTTGGAAGCCAATGCATGTTTTTTAGGGTGTGGATGAAAGAGTCCTATTGGGTTAGGATAAATGTTTTGACTTTTGTATTATAAATACATATAACATAAGTCAAAACTATAAAGTCAAAAATAAATATTTTGATCTTATCAAAACAAAATGTTCCAATAATTTCCCATGAACATTCTGGATAAATAAATTTGTTTCAATGAAACATTCTGATTTTGTTGAATCAGCATTTTCTGATGGAACACTGTTTCATTGGAAAATTTTCAACCAGCTCTAGTTAAAATGTTACCACATTACTAGATAATGTCTAAAGAGCTTCTGTGTTCCAGTTATTCCTCAGTTCTGTAACAGCTTCTTATGGGCTATCAATAGCCAGCACAAGTTGGAAGTTAGTGGCTGCTCTAACTTGCCACACAGTGGCTGCTCTAACTTGCCACACAGCCACATTTTCCACTAATCCCCACCCCACTTGGATCCTGTGTTGACCACAGTTCGGGTGGACCTGAGGATTGAGGACTATACATTTTAGAAAGAAAGATTATTAAAAAATAGGGCTTAAGTCTTCAGTTTATATTAAGAAATAGATGAGAAAAAACATTCCTAACATAATTTTAAATTAATTGAAGCAATGAAATGCCAAAAACATGCTCCAAATTAAGGGAAAGAGTAATTTTAATGTATTATTAATAGCATTTCCATACAGTCCCTTTAGATGCACATGGTGCTTTTCAGAGCATTTTTAACTGTTATAGAATGAATACATGCCACTGTACTGCCACTCTGGAAATGAATTTAATTGTGACAAATATGTTATTGTTGGAGATTTAGAAATACTGCTAATTACACTGTAAGCATGAAGCATTATTCAATAGAGGCTAATTAGCATCTCAATAAGTAAATAAATTCCCCAGACCTCTTCCTGAAATAGACATTGATAGCCCTATTCATTTTATTTTTGACTGTTTCGAAGTACAACATTCAGAGGGGGAAATTATTTGGTAGTTATTTGCCTTAAAATAGCTAAATAATATCAAAGATAGGTTGTAACTGAAATAATCTGCTATTCTTAGGGTCTTTTTTAAAATACATACATTGAGAGTCTTCAGAAAGGAAGTTTCTTTTGAAATCATTACTTGTAACCTATGTTTACATACAGTATTCTATACTACTATAACATGTTATTTGCTTTTGTATCAGTCATCTTTGCTTTGTTCTTTGGTCTGGATGAAGTTATTATACACGTGTGATGTATCACTCCATAGTCTACATACTATTAGAGGTGGAAGTAACAAAAATATCCAATTTACCTGTAATGATGGGTACTTACAGAAGTAACTCCTACTCTGTGCTTTCCAGGAACTTACACAACACCACTGGAACAGCATCTAACTATGTTCCATTCCTGGTCCTGCCACTCATTTGATATATCACTTTGGAAGTTACTGACTCACTATGTGCCTCAGTTTACCCATCTATAAAATGTTATTAAAATATTCATTTTACATACAGTAGTTCCCAGGGATATTGAGAGGCCGAGTTAATATCTATGTAAATGGTTTGGAATGGTGCAGTATGAGAAACAATAAGAATACATAGCTATTTCTACTTTCCAGGACCTAATTAGACTTGATTTTCAGAGGTGCTGAGCACCTTCAACTCCGACTGATTTCAAATGGAGTTGTGGGTACTCCAAATTTCTGAAAATCAGGCCATTACAAGTAAAAAAAAAAAAATCTAACTCACAGGTTCTTGATCCCAAACACACACCGACAGCATTCACACTGCTTTGGACACAAGGGTAGGCCATTATTTTTCAAAGAAAAATAAGTCAGTAAAATGACTCGGATTCAATAAACTAAACATAACATGTAGTCTATAGTATTTTAAGGTGTCAACAACTTCAATTCATTAGTATGGGCCTGATTCTGCAAGGTACTGAACATCTTCAACTCCCATTGATCTTAGTGAGAGTTGAGGATACTCATCACCTGACAGGATCAGGCCCTATGTGAGCTAAGTACTCCTTTCAGGATAGTCCTTTGCCTAAGACGATCCTCCCACTACAGTGGACTAGGCACGAACCCAATCAGTGTTATGCTCTCCCTTGCATAACAGAGTAACTCTGTTCCTAATGTTTTATACCATAATACCAAGTTCTATTTATACTATGTTACATGATTCATGAAGAGATCACAAAATGCTGCAGGGTTATGGTAAAAAATAGTAAATGAAATAATCATGGCTGTGTGGAGGATTACATTGTGTGTGCTTATGAGATCCAGAACAGGACTTGCTAAGCCAAAGTTCTATCAATATTTTTCTTGATTTGTCAGCATAAAACAGAAAGGCCAGGCTGCCACCAGTAGTGCAGAGTCTAGGAATAATTACTTGACTGATTAGGTGAATGAAGGGAGCAAACAGGACGAGAACTTGAACTCAGGTCGATCAAACACTCAGGTGCAGTTTCAGGCTCCCGCTAAACAACCAAAAAGGAGACAATACTATCTGAAAAATCAATGTGTCACAAGCTGGTGGAGACACCAGTGCAGAAGAAGTAGGATAAGGAGTTATAGTGTGTTCAAGTACAGGCAGTCCTCAGACTTATGACACCACTGGTTCCTGAAAATTGCGTTGTAAGTCGAAAAGTTGTAACTTGGAACCACAATACACTCCATTGCGGGACCGAGCATTATAAAGTCTAAATCAATTGTCATAAGTTGAATCAGGGTGTCAATTCAGAATCGTCGTAAGTCGAACGTCATAAAGTCGAGGCCTACCTGAATGTAATAACTGCAGTACTTGGTGCATTTGCATAAGATGTAGGTGATACACAGAAGACTGTACCAGCCAAACAGGAATTTAGGGGCTTTTGAACATTTCACCCAAGTGACTTAAGAGCCTAAGTTCCATTAACTTTTGTGACAGGGTGTACCTGGCCGTTGTGGCTCCCTACAGGAGGCCCCACAGTCCTACCACACGTTGCCCCAGGAAAGAAGCAGTATTGGTGAGTTCTCCAGGCCTGCCTAGAGAGGTCTCACAGAAGCAACGAATCAGAGACCAGCAGGCTCAGATAAAAGGAGCTACAGGTCAGTTCTTGGCTGGGACCAGAGGGGCAGGGAAGGGTGCTCTTTTCTGGCTAGAGGGCCTTGAGAGATAACTAGAGTTTATTTATGGCTGCATTTGCTTAAACTAGGTTTGCAGGGAGAGAGAGGACCTAAGAACTTTAACCCTTAAATAAGGACAAAGCTAAGAGAGGCCAGGTAGGAAGAGGCCCAGGTAGAAGCAACACTGAACTTAAACTGAGCAGTGCATAGCTGCTGTTTATAGGGTCCCTGGGTTGGAACCTGACATGGCTGGCGGGCCAGGGTTCCACTACCATCTACAGTGGCATAAACCCCAGGAGGGCGACAGTGCCTATTTCAGAGCCTGAACAAAGGGCTGTATTTAAAGGACCCAGAGCAAAGGCAGAAGATGCTACCAAGGGCAATGGGACAGTTCATTTATTGGACTCTTCCCTACCCTGAAAGGTGTTCATTCGGACTTTGTAACTTGGCCAGAGGGCCAAGCCATGGAAGATCCTCTAAGGTTGACTGGCAGCCTGTAGGTGGTGCCACGGGTGAGTACCACATCCAGCTGCTAGAAGGTGCTCAAGAGGTGAGTGCCCACTATTACAACTTTCAATAGCACTTAGGCACCTAAGTCAATTAGGCACTTTTGAAAATTTTACCCGTCAGTTGTTACAGCATAAAAACGACAATAAGAATTATCAATTTCTGCTGAGTATTTTTCTGTTAGGAAACTATGTATTTGATTCCAATAACATTTTTCTCTTCCTGTCCTCTCTTTGTCCCCAGTGTTTCAGGATTGTCTTACTTGGAAGAGATCTGGCAATATGCATCCATGCATTCATGACTCCAGGCTTGATTACTGCAACACATCATAGCCTTGATTTAGGAAAGCATCCCTCTTCAGGACAACACATAGGCATGTGCTTAGGTCCCACTGACGTGCTTAAGTGCTTTCCAGGGCCTATAGCTAGGAACAAAACTATCCACCCTAAAAAACCCGGTTCAGAATGCAAGGAAGGATTGTCTAGTGATTAGGGTGCTAGTCTCAGATTTGGGAGACCTGGGTTCAGTTCCTTGCTCTGCCACAAACTTCCTGTGTGACTTTAGTCTCTCTGTGCCTCAGTTTCCCATGTGTAAAATGGGGATAACAGTATTGCCCTACCTCACATGGATATGAGGAGCATAAATAGCCTAAAGATTGTGAGGTGCTCAGATGCTAGGGGAATGGAGACCACACAAGTACTAGGCTAGATAGCGGAGGTTGACAAGAGCACATCATTCTAGTACTCTGCTCAGCCTCTCCTCTGAATAGAGTCTAGTTCCAGGTCTTTGTTTTAATATTCAAAACACTCTATAGGATTGGCCCTAACAACATGTGAAATCAGCGCTTCCCCAAGACCTTGCACTCCGGCAACCAAAGGGAAAGATTTGTGAGTGCAGAGGATAGAACGTTCCTGGGAGACAGATCTAGACTGTGGAATTCAATCCAGGCAAGAAATAAGAATGGATCACAGGCCTCATTGTATTCATAATTTAATGCAAACCTCATCTCTTTGACTCAGCTTTTCTACAATAAGCTCTCCCCACTGACTTACATACACAGTTCAGCACATGCTTCTCCTAGAGGTGGAGAAGGGAGCAGGAGTGAGAGAGACTTTTGTTTGTAGCTATGTTTTTTCCATTTGGGATGTGCTCAGATACTGGGGGGGGGGGAGCTATTTAAGTCCATAGTGACAATAAGATGAATAGGGTATATTATCTGTTTTATGGAAAAAATAAGGATGTCTTGGCTGTAATGATCTGTATCAAAACCTCCAAGTTTTTTAGCCTGCATGTGCCTTAATCTCCAACTCCAAAAGAAGGCTGTTTTAAGACCCAGACCTAAAAACTGGGGACACAGAGAGGAAAGAGTGAGGGGAAAACTACAAGAACCACAAAGGTAAACTATCTTGGACAAATGAATTTAAAGAATAATGATCAGAACATTCTCAGCTAACGAAAGCCACCTCGATATGGTTTGATAGGTGAGAGTGCAGTAACCATATATTTTTGGGTCAAAATTCATGAAAATATTTAAGCGATGCAACAAAATGTCATAGTTATGATCATCACTGTCAGATGAAATATCTCAAATCAGTAAGTAGAGTATGGTAACATAATCTCATGCTATTAATAAACCATTCCAGACCTGTAATTTGACAGTTGCAGTACTCAGTAGCGAAACAGCAGGACTGAAACTTTGGGGGAAATGTCATTTCAGGACTAACAGAATTGTCTGGCTTCCATTTTTCTGAGAATGTCTCAAAAGTCTGGGACGTGATTTACACAGAACAGGTTTTAAATCTATTGAGAAACTATGCACGTTTTCAGATTTTAAAGTTAAACAGATTACAAAAGTGTAACAAATACAAGTGACCAAAAAATCTAAAAGGCTTGAGGTCAGAGATTCATAATAAGGAAGCACACGATTGTATGGAAATCAGAAATCTGTAAATTGATGGGATCATTTTGCTAATAATCATTGATTATATGACCACAATATGAACAGAAAATGACAGAACGGATGAGTAGAAATACCAGTACAGGGGAAAAATAGGATACACAAATTTTGATGTCTTACAGGAGCAAGAACAGAACAACAATAAAACACACAGGCTTGAACTAAGGAAACAAAATAACAAGATGCTGAATGCGACACACACAGAAGATGAACAATGGAGAAAAAGATAGATCATTCTTGTAAAGCTCCTCAACAGACTTGTTAAGAGTTGCTAATTCACAATCCACCTGGACCTTGTGTTCTGCGGATCACAGTAAATAACTTGGAAAGGAGCCTACAGGATACTGAGATTTAAAATGACTACTCAAAAAGCATAGGTAGCACTCCAGCTGCTAAAACCACAGGAGTACCATTGCTCTCTTCTTTCTTTTTCCACATTGCCTGTTTTAGTTAACAAGAGTGGAAAGAGAGAAGGAAAGGCAAAGTCCTAAAAATAGTTTATCACTTACCCACAAAACACAGTAGCTATGTGTTGTTAATACCAGAAATCATGGTATTGTTCTACCTGTGCCTCAGAAAACTTAGTGTGAGAGAACCTATACCTTCAAACATTATGGAAAACAAAGTATAATGAAAGTCTCAGGGAAAAAGCATTTGTGCTTGGAGTCATTAGATGATTATGTAACGTGAGGACACTACAAAGACACAAATCTGTGCACTCCACTTCCCTGGTGGTCACAGACTTTTACATATCAGCAGGTACTCTGAGGCAAGCGATACTGCAGATACTGAAAACGCTTCTGACTGTATCAACTGGAGTTTTTCTTTGGATTGCTGAATAAATCCAACATTCCTTCCAACACTTGACTGCTCTCAGCCCTTCACCAGACTCCATCTGCTGAAGTCATTCAGTACTAACAGACATCTGTTAGCACTGATTTTGGCTGGGGAAGCTTTCAGGGCTGTGTTTCATCCTTGCTCTTATGATGTAGAATCTTGTGATCAAACCCTTTGTGACAAGGATTTGTGACTACAGCTTCTGGTTTCCCCATTAACACTGATCAAGAGCATATCTTTGTTCTCTTTTTTATTTGGTGCCCCAAGTGCCTTGTAGTCTCTTGGATTTATGAACTCTAGAAAAGCTGTTGAGGTTAGGTCAGGGTGTGTTAACTAAGCCTTTAGTTGAGACCCTTTTCTTCAATTTAGCTCATCCAAATGTACCCTAGCAACTAGCTGAACTGAGGTAAAGGTGCTAACCCAGAGCTGCGCTAGGGAAAACATCATGGTTAGGTTGATGTTAGCTAGCACACTCTGATCTAACCTCGACCTCTTTTCTAGTCTAGACAAGACCTTAGTGGTAGAATTGAACAGATATTAATGAACATCAGGTTATGGGTCAATTTCAATAATGATGGTCACATTGCATCCATCCCAAAAGCAACAATTGAAATGAGCGTTGCCAGTTTCATGGATCAATGTTCCAATAAAATCTGGTACAAAAGTAGGCGGTTAGGAAGTGGACCTGGAAAGGTTAGCAGGAGGTGGGCTGAACGTAGGCCATCCCAAGCTGTCACACTTTCAGGACCATGGGCTAGGGCCTGGTGGAGTGGGAGGGCCCGGGTCTCTCTATCCACCCCAGATTCCCCCACACCTAGACCTGGGGTTTATGGACATGGAAGCTGACCCCAGCTGAACCCTGTTCAGGGAACTGGACAAAGAGAGAGACTGGGGCAGCAGCTGCTGACCACTAAGCCAGTTGACTGAAAAGATAACCCCACTATAGCAGGTTAGAGGGAGAGCTGCCCATTGCAAGATAACGTGATTCCAATTCCAAACTTTGTAGATTAGAAGGCTCTAGCTATAGATATTCAGGCCTGTTGGTAAAGGCCTGTACTCGAAGAATTTAGGTGTATTCTTATCACTTGGCTAGTTATACATATAAAAGAAAGAATCAAAATCACTGTCTGCCGGTGTAAGGTCCTTCTCTTACTGTGACAGTCTGAGGCCCTGTTCTTAGGCTAAAGCCTTTGGCTAAGCAGCAGAGGCGGCCATAAGCTGGGAAGTGAACGGTCACCTCCTCACATTCCAAACTAGTCACATTGAAATAAGGTGCTATTGGGCTGTTAGGAATACAATCCTGTCCTGATAGTGCCTATCGCCTTCAGAGAAAGGGAAGTACCTAGAAAATGTAAAAGGAAACTTAGTGTGATAACATCCTGTCTGGCAAGAACTCACTTATCAATAGCTGGGATGTGAAATCCTCACTTCTGTATTGTTTTGTCATTATAGTTCCCACTTTGCTATTGTTTGTCTGTATAATCTCTGTCTGCTGTATAATTAATTTTGCTGGGTGTAAACTAATTAAGGTGGTGGGATATAATTGGTTACATAATCATGTTACAATATGTTAGGATTGGTTATTTAAATTTCAGGAAAATGATTGGTTAAGGTATAGCTAAGCCGAACTCAAGTTTTACTATATAGTCTGCAGTCAATCAGGGAGTGAGTGGGTGGGAGTGGGGGTGGGTGTGTGGGTGGGGGAGATGGGAACAGGGAATGGGGGTAAGGAAATTGCAATCATGTTTTGCCAAAGGGGGAAATGGGAACAGGGAATGGGGGTAAGGAAATTGGAATCATGTTTTGCTAAGGGCAGGAATGGGAACAGGGACACAGGTGTAAGGCTCTGTGGTGTCAGAGCTGGGAAGGAGGATACTAAGGAAGGAAACTGGATTCATGCTTGCTGGAAGTTCACTCCAATAAACATCAAATTGTTTGCACCTTTGGACTTTGGGTATTGTTGCTCTCTGTTCATGCGAGAAGGACCAGGGAAGTAAGTGGGTGAAGGAATAAGCCCCCTAACAGGAGGCAAGAGCCAATGTGGGAGAATGCCTTTGGAACTCCGGCACCTCCCCTTTGCTCCCTGGCTGTGTGGCTCCCATTTAAGAACACAGTAACTGCTATAATGGATCCAACCAGAGGTCCATCTAGTCCAGTGTCCTGTCTCTGATAGTGATAAGTACAAGTAGTTTCATAGGAAGGCCCAACAAGGTGTATAATGGACAGTTGTGGAATAGCCTGCACACTGGGGCATAGCCACAGGTAGGTCCACAGCCCACACAATTAGCACCCAGGTCCTCCCAAATCTGAGCCTGTGTGAACCTGTACTGCTATCACCATTGTGGTTACTGATTCCTCCTGGGAGGAGCCACTTCCTCCACTGACATCCCTCTGAGGCTCTGGAAGAGAACTTGGCTCCCACCAGGCCCTGTGGGCTTGTGGCATATGAAGGAAGGGGCACTAGGGCAGGAACTGGTGCAGAGCGCATGCCCCAGAGCTCCAAGGTGCCTGTACTGATGCAGCCCCACCCCTGCTATGTGTCAGGCCGGGCCATGCCAGCTGTGGGGACTGAGAGCTGCTACCACATTCCCAGAAGTTCCTGAGCTGCTGTGTTGAGTCCAACCACTCCACAGTGCATGGAGCCACACCATTACGTGCCCCTGCCTGAGCCTGGCTGCTCCTGCTGTGACCTGAGCCAGAGTGTGAGCAGTGCTGCTACCTCCAAGCCTACGTGGCACTGGCAGGTGAGTGGTGGCTCCTGCCCAGGTGTAGCCAGGCACCACAGGGTGCAGGCAGCTGGGTGCTGTGAGGATCCATGCTGGGGTAGGGCTGGGAAACCTGCAAAGCCATTTTGCCTTGCGCTGGAAAACCAGGAGCACATCGAGGGTGGCACGGGCTGGGTGGGGACCAGGCACTGCATCTCACAGACCGTACTGCAAGAGGCCCTGTATCTCTGTCCTTGCCCCATAGGGCCTCTCGGTACCTGCCTGGAGCATGTGGCTGCCTGAATAGGCATACTGATCACTGAATAAATCCTCCATGCTGGGGCAGCTCCGCATGGGGCCAGTGTGACTGTCCCTCTGAGGACGACAGAGCCTGCATGTGTCTGCAGGTGTCCTTGTCTTCCTGGGGTATCTCAAAAAACAGTGACTCCAGCTAATGTGATTGCCCGTCCATCATGAGTTGGGGCCAACCCAAATTTTGACTGCTAGCTATGCTGCTTCTGCACCCCATGGGAAGTTCCTTTCTAACTCTTGTCAGTTAGTGGCTGATTTATGCCCTGATCATATAGCATTTCTCAAATAATACACCATAATTAGATGCACTCAAATTTAAATGACTATTTCTGGGATGTGAATCTTTTTTTCAATTCAGCTCAAATCAGCCCATTAAAAAACCTATTCTTAACTTTCCATGAGCAAAGCAAAAATGTCTTTCTGCTAGGACATCGGCATTTAGCATTTTTCTTTCATATTTAAATTTAATTAAAATTACTTAGATTGTAAGCATTTTGGGGCAAGGACCATAATTTTGTAGTTTAAATGCTGTATAATTCAGAATAGTAAAGTAGTGAGAAATGCAATGCTCAATATAATGAAAGAAATATCAAGCAACAGCAAAAGAACATGTAAAAATACAGGAAGGCATAAGACTACAGAAAGGCAAAAAACTAGATAAACACGAAAAAACCTTTGAGGAGATAATCCACCAGAGACTGTAGGTAACTTCCTCAACTGGGGGAAATCAACCGAGTTCCACAGAACCCAGTGGAACTACACCAATTCACACAAGCTGAGGACCTGGCCACAAGTCTGTTCTACAGTATCAACAACAGCCTTCCAGACAGAGGCCCTCTCCCTCCATCACCTATGCAGTCATTTACAAGAATTTCAAATAAGCATTAAAATATATGAAAACACCTGAGGGTGAGACTAAGAATCAAGTCTGTGACAGAACAGTTTTACACTCTCTACAACATACATTATGTATCATAATATGTGGGATGCTTCAAAATAAAAAATTCACAGAAAATAAGGGTCTACTACAGGATCCTAGATTCATGAATCCCAAGGCCAGAAGGGACCATTGTGATCATCTAGTCTGAAAACAGGCCACAGAGCTTCCCCTTCAAAATACTTCCCTGAGCATATATATTTTAGAAAACACCCAATCTTGATTTAATTGCCAGCAATGGAGAATTCACAACAACCCTTGGAAAATTGCTCCACTGGTTATTTACCCTCGTGGTTAAAAATGTCTTCTTTCCAGCCTGAATTTGTCCAGCTTCAACTTCCAGACTTTGGATCATGTTGCACCTTTCTCTATTACATCGAAGATCCCATTATTAAATATTTGTTCCCCACATGGGTACTTTTAGTACTTTTAATCAACTCATTCCTTAACATTCTCTTTGTTAAGATAAATAGATTGAGCTCCTTGCGTCTATCATTATAAGGCATGTTTTCTAATCCTTTAATCATTCTCATTGCTCTTCTTTTAATCCACTCCAATTTATCAACAGGTTTCAGAGTAACAGCCGTGTTAGTCTGTATTCGCAAAAAGAAAAGGAGTACTTGTGGCACTTTAGAGACTAACCAATTTATTTGAGCATGAGCTTTCGTGAGATACAGCTCACTTCATCGGATGCATACCGTGGAAACTGCAGAAGACATTATATACACACAGAGACCATGAAACAATACCTCCTCCCACCCCACTGTCCTGCTGGTAACCTGGATTTGTGCAGGAAATGGCCCACCTTGATTATCATACACATTGTGAAGAGAGTGGTCACTTTGGATGGGCTATTACCAGCAGGAGAGTGAGTTTGTGTGTGGGGGGGGGGGCGGAGGGTGAGAAAACCTGGATTTGTGCTGGAAATGGCCCACCTTGATTATCATGCACATTGTAGGGAGAGTGGTCACTTTGGATAAGCTATTACCAGCAGGAGAGTGAGTTTGTGTGTGTGGTTTTTGGAGGGGGGTGAGGGAGTGAGAGAACCTGGATTTGTGCAGGAAATGGCCCACCTTGATTATCATACACATTGTGAAGAAAGTGGTCACTTTGGATGGGCTATTACCAGCAGGAGAGTGAATTTGTGGGGGGGGAGGGGGAGCGGAGGGTGAGAAAACCTGGATTTGTGCTGGAAATGGCCCAACTTGATGATCACTTTAGATAAGCTATTACCAGCAGGACAGTGGGGTGGGAGGAGGTATTTGTTTCATGGTCTCTGTGTGTATATAATGTCTTCTGCAGTTTCCACGGTATGCATCCGATGAAGTGAGCTGTAGCTCACGAAAGCTCATGCTCAAATAAATTGGTTAGTCTCTAAAGTGCCGCAAGTACTCCTTTTCTTTTTGCAATTTATCAGCATCCTTCTTGAATTGTGGACATCAGAACTGGAAGGATTTTAACTGATTTCAGTGAGCATTGGATCAAGTCCTTAGTGAATCCTTCCTTGGTGCACAGGAGAAATGCTGGTGTGCACACTCTACTCTTCTTATTCTGTTCCCTTCCCAAAAGGTTTTTATTTAGCCATTTCCTGACCTACATTTATTCCAGAACTAAATGAATGATAAATATTTTAAATAGCTTCCTGGCCAAATTTCAATGTCAGTAATTACATTCTGCCTAACAAAATTTCCCCTGTAGTTTCAAGTAAACACAGTATTCGTCTGAACTTTCTGTATTATAATATTATCTAGTGTTGCTGTGTGCCGTTAAACAGAGTCGTTACATTCCAAAGGCTGCCTTTCCACACTGGGAAAAGTAAGGTGCTATATAAATCTGACATCCAAAAAAGCTCCCTATGTCAAAAGAACATTAAGGTTGCAAAGTCAAGCACTCAAAAGCTGATTAATACCAAAACTGCAACCTTAATTTGCCTCCCTTGTGCATATGCATTATGATACTGCCTTTAATTACATGATCACAGCATATTTTTCCACAGCATTCATCACTCATGCTCAGAGTTTCCACAGTTAAGCTATCTGGTACAGTGTTCAATGAAAGTTTATCACTTTGAGATTCTTGGATGAATGCCACAGTAGTGAGCCTGACAAACAGAGACAGACAGATAGCTATTGTAGACAAATGAATCATATTCTAAGAGAAATTTTAGACTGGCTTCTCCCATATCTCTTAAGCTCTGTCTATCTGTTTTTCCAAACCTCTCACTCTCTTTGAAATACTTCTATCATCCTTTTATAGACCCTTCCTCCACACCATTAGGAAGAGCTGTTCCAGACACACACAACTTGTTATTTATCCAGGGAGGCAGTTGAAATAAGTGTCTGGTATTGCAAGGGAATGTTATATTTGCTCCTGAATTAAGTGAGCATGAAGGGGTTACTTTACTGAGCATGAGTATGCTATGTATGCTATGTATACTGGTCCCCAAACTGCTGGACTAAATTGGCAATGTCTTCTATTTCTTTAAAGAGATTCTTTGCTCTTATGACATTCTTTCTGCACAGTATTGTTCCAGCTCTGGAAGGTGTGGAGAGAAATTAAATCATCACTAGCAAACCATCTATATTTTTGATTTCACTATTTCATAGTTGAGTTTTATATTTTCGTTAACTTAGGGTTTTTCAGGTGAAAGTCTCCCCAGTGCAGAGAACCAGCACCACATCTATGCACCAGTTAAGTACCAAGGTTTAAGGGGGACTTAAATATTTGTTAACTCTTCTGCTGGCCCTTTGATTATGCAGGTGAATTTCACCTGTTCATATCTAACAAGAATTTTTGTTGTTGTTCCACTATTTAATTGATTACCATTGCTGCAGAATCTTTTCAAGTTATTCTATAAGCAGGTAATTTATCTGGGATTTAAAAAAAACTAAATTAAAAATATAATCACTCTCTTCTTATTACCTAATAATTGCATGTCTCCTTGTAAGACAGAAAACAATGACTACAGACTGGAATAGATGCCATCTGGAATGTTTAGCTATAACTGCTTTATAATATTATGTCTCCAAAACCATTGAAAATTAATGTTTTGAGGCAATTAGCATACAGGACATGTTAAATTAGCTTGACAATTACTGTGACTGCTAGGAAAATTAGACATTCATAAACAATGTGAAACAGTGAATAATGAAAATATATTCCGAATTGGCAGAGTAAGCAAGCAATACAATTGAAATAAATACATATTTTTACTGAATTCTGACCATTATGTTGTTAAAGGGACTGTCACCTCTGGATACCATCAGATGATTCATCTCACTGGAGATATCCTGGTTACATATTTTAATAAATATTCATAAATTCCTCTAGGCTTCACCTCTCCATATCTTAAAATAGTAAAATACAACAGAATAAGGCATGCAGATTCCGTTTTTGGTTCTCTTACCTCTGCCCTTAAAAATTAGTTTAGAAATAAAATCCCTCAGCTTCAAATCACACCAAAATTCATATCCAGTTAGAGTAAAACTCTTTCCATTCTTACCAGCACGTCAACTTCTGGTCATTTTAGGTACCTGGGGACTGATTTTTAAAGGTTTTTAGGAGGTAGGCACCTAGATGCTTTTGAAAACCCCATTAAGGGTATGTCTACACTCTGAAATTAGGTCGAATTTATAGAAGTTGGTTTTTTAGAAATCGCTTTTAGATAGTCGATTTGTGTGTGTCCCCACACAAAATGCTTTAAGTGCATTAAGTGCATTAACTTGGTGGAGTGATTCCACAGTACTGAGGCTAGCGTCAACTTCCGGAGTGTTGCACTGTGGGTAGCTATCCCACAGTTCCCGCAGTCTCTGCTGCCCATTGGAATTCTGGGTTGAGATCCCAATGCCTGATGGGGCAAAAAACATTGTCGTGGGTGGTTCTGGGTACAAATCATCAGGCCCTCCTTCCCTCCCTCCCTCTGTGAAAGCAACGGCAGACAATCGTTTCGCGCCTTTTTTCATGAGTTACCTGTGCAGACGCCATACCACGGCAAGCATGGAGCCCGCTCAGCTCACTGTCACCGTATGTCTCCTGGGTGCTGGCAGATGTGGTACTGCATTGCTACACAGCAGCAGCAACCCATTGCCTTGTGGCAGCAGACGGTACAATAGGCCTGAAAACCATCCTCATCATGTCCGAGGTGCTCCTGGCCGCCTCGGTAAGATCGGTCAGGAGCGCCTGGGCAGATATGGGTGCAGGGACTAAATTAGGAGTGACTCTACCAGGTCATTCTCTTTAGTCCTGCAGGCAGTCCTATTGTACCATCTTATGGTGAGCAGGCAGGAGATGTGGATGCCTAGCAGTCCTATTGCACCATCTTCTGCCAAGCAGGCAGGAGATGTAGATGGCTTGCAGTCCTTCTGCACCATCTTCTGCTGAGCAGGCAGGAGATGTGGATGGCTTGCAGTCCTTCTGCACCATCTTCTGCTGAACAGGCAGGAGATGTGGATGGCTTGCAGTCCTTCTGCATCATCTTCTGCCGGGCAGGCAGGAGATGAGGATGGCTAGCAGTCCTATTGTACCATCTTCTGCCGAGCAGCCAAGAGATGTGGATGGCTTGCAGTCCTTCTGCACCATCTGCTGCCAGCCAAAGATGTAAAAAATAGATGGACTGGATCAAAACAAGAAATAGACCAGATTTGTTTTGTACTCATTTGCTCCCCCCTCCCTCCGTCCAGTCCTGCCTGAAATACTCCTTGATGTAAAGCCACCCTCTTTGTTGATTTTAATTCTCTGTAAGCCAACCCTGTAAGCCATGTCGTCAGTCACCCCTCCCTCCGTCAGAGCAACGGCAGACAATCGTTCCGCGCCTTTTTTTTGTGCTGACGCCATACCATGGCAAGCATGGAGCCCACTCAGATCACTTTGGCAATTAGGAGCACATTAAACACCACACGCATTATCCAGCAGCCTATGCAGCACCAGAACCTGGCAGAGCGATACCCGGCGAGGAGGCGACGTCAGCGCAGTGACGTGAGTGATGAGGACATGGACACAGACTTCTCTCAAAGCATGGGCCCTGCCAATATGGGCATCATGGTGCTAATGGGGCAGGTTCATGCCGTGGAATGCCGATTCTGGGCCCGGGAAACAAGCACAGACTGGTGGGACCCCACAGTGTTGCAGGTCTGGGACGATTCCCAGTGGCTGCGAAACTTTCGCATGCATAAGGGCACTTTCATGGAACTTTGTGACTTGCTTTCCCCTGCCCTGAAGCGCATGAATACCAAGATGAGAGCAGCCCTCACAGTTGAGAAGCGAGTGGCAATAGCCCTGTGGAAGCTTGCAATGCCAGACAGCTACCGGTCAGTTGGGAAACAATTTGGAGTGGGCAAATCTACTGTGGGGGCTGCTGGGATGCAAGTAGCCCATGGAATCAAAGATCTGCTGATATCAAGGGTAGTGACCCTGGGAAATGTGCAGGTTATAGTGGATGGCTTTGCTGCAATGGGATTCCCTAACTGTGGTGAGGCGACAAATGGAACCCATATCCCTATCTTGGCACCGGAGCACCAAGCCGGCGAATACATAAACTGCAAGGGGTACTTTTCAATAGTGCTGCAAGCACTGGTGGAACACAAGGGACGTTTCACCAACATCAACGTGGGATGGCAGGGAAAGGTACATGACGCTCGCATCTTCAGGAACTCTGGTCTGTTTCAAAAGCTGCAGGAAGGGACTTTATTCCCAGACCAGAAAATAACCGTTGGGGATGTTGAAATGCCTATAGTTATCCTTGGGGACCCAGCCTACCCCTTAATGCCATGGCTCATGAAGCCGTACACAGGCAGCCTGGACAGTCATCAGAAGCTGTTCAACTACAGGCTGAGCAAGTGCAGAATGATGGTAGAATGTGCATTTGGACGTTTAAAAGTGCGCTGGCGCAGTTTACTGACTTGGTTAGACCTCAGCAAAACCAATATTCCCACTGTTATTACTGCTTGCTGTGTGCTCCACATTATCTGTGAAAGTAAGGGGGAGACGTTTATGGCGGGGTGGGAGGTTGAGGCAAATCGCCTGGCTGCTGGTTTCACACAGGCAGACACCAGGGTGGTTAGAAGAGCACAGGAGGATGCGGTGCGCATCAGAGAAGCTTTGAAAACCAGTTTCATGACTGGCCAGGCTATGATGTGAAAGTTCTGTTTGTTTCTCCTTGATGAAACCCCCCGCCCCTTGATTCACTCTACTTCCCTGTAAGCTAACCACCCTCCCCTCCTCCCTTCGATCACCGCTTGCAGAAGCAATAAAGTCATTGTTGCTTCACATTCATGCATTCTTTATTAATTCATCACACAAATAGGGGGATAACTGCCAAGGTAGCCCAGGAGGGGTGGTGGAGGAGAGAAGCACCGGGAGGGATGGTGGAGGAGGGAAGGACAAGGCCACACAGCACTTTAAAACTTATTGAATGCCAGTCTTCTGTTTTTTGGGCAATCCTCTGTGGTGGAGTGGCTGGGTGGCCAGAGGCCCCTCCACCGCATTCTTGGGTGTCTGGGTGAGGAGGCTATGGAACTTGGGGAGGAGGGCGGTTGGTTACACAAGGGCTGTAGCGGCAGTCTGTGCTCCAGCTGCCTTTGCTGCAGCTCAACCATACACTGGAGCATATTGGTTTGATCCTCCAGCAGCCTCAGCATTGAATCCTGCCTCCTCTCATCACGCTGCGGCCACCTTTCAGCTTCAGCCCTGTCTTCAGCCCACCACTTACTCTCTTCAGCCCGCCACCTCTCCTCCCGGTCATTTTGTGCTTTCCTGCACTCTGACATTGTCTGCCTCCACGCATTCATCTGTGCTCTGTCAGTGTGGGCAGACAGCATGAGCTCAGAGAACATTTCATCACGAGTGCGTTTTTTTCTCTTTCTAATCTTCACTACCCTCTGGGAAGGAGAAGATCCTGTGATCCTTGAAACACATGCAGCTGGTGGAGAAAAAAAAAGGGACAGTGGTATTCAAAAAGACACATTTTATGGAACAATGGGTACACTCTTTCATGGTAAACCTTGCTGTTAACATTACATACATAGCACATGTGCTTTCGTTCCAAGGTCGCATTTTGCCTCCCCTCACCACGTGGCTAACCCCTCCCCCCTCCTCTCTCCCCGTGGCTAACAGCGGGGAACATTTCTGTTCAGCCAGAGGCAAACAGCCCAGCAGGAACGGGCACCTCTGAATGTCCCCTGAAGAAAAACACCCTATTTCAACCAGGTGACCATGAATGATATCACTCTCCTGAGGATAACACAGAGAGATAAAGAACGGATGTTGTTTGAACGCCAGCAAACATACACTGCAATGCTTTGTTCTACAATGATTCCCGAGTACGTGCTACTGGCCTGGAGTGGTAAAGTGTCCTACCATGGAGGACGCAATAAGGCTGCCCTCCCCAGATACCTTTTGCAAAGGCTTTGGGAGTACATCCAGGAGAGCCGTGAATGCCAGGGAAAATTAATCATTACACATGCTTGCTTTTAAACCATGTATAGTATTTTAAAAGGTACACACACCGGAGGTTCCTTCTCCGCCTGCCGGGTCCGGGAGGCAGCCTTGGGTGGGTTCGGGGGATACTGGCTCCAGGTCCAGGGTGAGAAACAGTTCCTGGCTGTCGGGAAAACCGGTTTCTCCGCTTGCTTGCTGTGAGCTATCTACAACCTCATCATCATCATCTTCCTCGTCCCCAAAACCTGCTTCCGTGTTGCCTCCATCTCCATTGAAGTAGTCAAACAACACGGCTGGGGTAGTGGTGGCTGAACCCCCTAAAATGGCATGCAGCTCATCATAGATGCGGCATGTTTTGGGCTCTGACCCGGAGCGGCCGTTTGCCTCTCTGGTTTTCTGGTAGGCTTGCCTCAGCTCCTTAAGTTTCATGCGGCACTGCTTCAGGTCCCTGTTATGGCCTCTGTCCTTCATGCCCTGGGAGATTTTGACAAATGTTTTGGCATTTCGAAAACTGGGACGGAGTTCTGATAGCACGGATTCCTCTCCCCATACAGCGATCAGATCCCGTACCTCCCGTTCAGTCCATGTTGGAGCTCTTTTGAGATTCTGGGACTCTATCATGCTGATCATGACTATCTCTGCTGATGAGCTCTGCACAGTCACCTCTGCTGATGAGCTCTGCATGGTCACCTGCAGCTTGCCACGCTGGCCAAACAGGAAATTGAAATTCAAAACTTCGCGGGCCTTTTTCTGTCTACCTGGCCAGTGCATCTGAGTTGAGAGTGCTGTCCAGAGTGGTCACAATGGAGCACTCTGGGATAGCTCCCAGAGGCCAATACCATCTAATTGCGTCCACAGTACCCCAAATTCGATCCAGCAAGGCCGATTTCAGCGCTAATCCCCTTGCCGGGGGTGGAGTAAGGAAATCGATTTTAAGAGCCCTTTAAGTCGAAAAAAAGGGCTTCATCGTGTGGACGGGTGCAGGTTTATATCAATTTAACACTGCTAAATTCGCCCTAAACTCCTAGTGTAGACCAGGGCTAAGTGCTTATCTGTGTCTTTAGGAGCCTAAAGAGCTTGGAGCCCAATCCTGTGAGCTGCTGAGCACCTCCTGCTAGTCACTGAAGGTGTGTCTCCATTTGGAGCTGGAGGTGTAAATGCCAGATCAAGGAGATGTAGCTCAATCAGAGCTAACGCAGGTATCACACGCAGCGAGAGGGGCAGGAGGGGTGAGCCACCTTGAAGTTGATCCCATCTAAGACCCTAGGTACCTACTCGGGTTGTAAGAACCTTCTGCTGCCACAGCTATATTCTATTTTTGGTGTGCTGGCTCTATGAGAGCTTGCATAGGCATTTCTCCTTGAGCTGGGAATCACACCCCAGCCTGAAGTGTAGACATACCCTAGGAGCCCTCAACTCCCACTGGAGCCTGACTGAAGACAATGAGAGTTAAGGCTGCTCAGCAACCTTCAAAATCAGCCCTTTGTTCGATGTCATAATTCAGATACACGTGCTGTATACTAGAACTGGGCGAGAAACGGGTTTCCTGTCCTGTGAGAATTTTCAAGATTTTAAACAGAAGTTTCCCTCCCTAACCAGAGCAAAAATTTGAAATCTTTACAATCTCTGTGAATGGAAAATCTGAAAAAAAATCCTCATTGGGCTAATGGAAATATTTATTTCCAATAAATGCGAAAGGTTTCATTTAAATGTTAACTATTTTTATTAGTTTTACTATAAATTCACTTATTTTTTTAAATGAAAAACTTGTTTGGATCCCCCAAACAGAACCTTTTTCAGTTAGAAAATGTCAAAACAGGATGTTTTGACAATTTCAAAACTTTTTTTCTAAAATCATGAAATTAGTCAAAACTGAGCCTTTCCCACAAAGTTTCAGTTTTAAGAAATCGGCAGTTACCTACAAAAAATAGTTAAAAAATTCCCAGCCAGTTCTAGTACTGTACTTCCTTGCAAACTTTTAAAAAAAGGTTATTTTATTTTTGTTTCCATTGCTCTGTCTCGTACAGGCCAGCTTTCATAGCATTCCATTCCCAAAAGCTTTTTCCTCAGGTGAGAGTTAAGTGGATGTCTTTACTTCTATAATTATATTATATACTCAGTGGAGTGACAACCTTGTCTTATTTTGTATCTATAAGCATGATGCACACCTATGATGATATGTAAATTATGACAGATATTCCCACATTGGGCTTAAAAATAAAACAATTCAATTTCAGAATCTCACTACTCAGATTTTTTTAAATGCACCCCAAATGCAGGTATCCAGTCAGACACTGACCACCCGTATGAGTAGGGCAGACATAACCCTCAGTGTTTATGTTTTACTCCCTTTCTGTGCAGTTTTGCCAGGTAACAGGACTCTGAAGATTCTTTCCTGCTGGACTGAGGTTTTATAGTTGTCACATCCTGGAAATGCTCAGTCTGTTTTGGAGGATACAGGCTTCCTGTCCATCCTGGATTACTCAGATGATGGTCTCCTCTGGCTACAAGAGGCTTTGGGAGAGATCCAAAGGGACAAACATAAGGTCATCTACTTCTGATTATCTTGTTCTTGGACCCCCTGTGGGATTAGGTGCCATGTCACTCAGATAACATCCACTTTCTCTGCAGGAAGCAGCTCCTGAATTTTCTTAAGTATGCTTGAATCTATAATGTCAGCATTAGACAGGAAGACTGCTCCTTCCAGAGGGAAGTACGAAGGTCAGTTCCAAATACAAAACCAATTGGGTCATTAGGATCAGGGCCCAAGGCATTGGGCCTCTGTACAGCAACCTGACTCCAAGCACCAGGAGCTGCCCCATAGTCAATCACAGAGAGTCCTGGACCAAGAACCTGATGCTTGTCTTCTATCTCCAGCAGTTTGAAGGTGCTCTGGTAACAATAATTCTGTTGCCTTCACAAATGGCTCCTTCAAGTGCCACTCCAGCCAGCAATGCTCTGCCCCAGTTTTGCTCTTCAGACACCATGCTGCAGTGCAGAACCTTGGACACTGAAGCGTAGTGCTCACCAACCACCATAACAGCTCATGGCCCTAGCCAAGTTCTGTGGGTCACACCCTTTAAAAAGTTGTTATAACTACATATTTTTAAAACATAGCAGAGAAAACTGGATGACTTAGGATACTAGTAAAGCCTTTTCCTTTTAGAACATTTGTTCAAATCCAGCCTTTGTCAGTACTAACTGGGACTTGTTACCATCTGATGGCTGTTCAATGACATGTGAAATGAGATAGTGTTCTTAAACAGTTATTGTGCTGATGTCTGCATCATAATTGGCACCCTTGTTGGCAGCCTTAGGAAAAAGTGATAAGACTGGGGTATGTCTACACTACAATTAGACACACAAGCCCGGCCCATACCAGCTGACTCGCGCTAAGGGGCTGTTTAATTGCAGTGTAGATGGTTGGGCTGCAGCCCGAGCTCTGGGACCCTCCCACCTCTCGAGGTCCTAGTACCTGGGCTCCAGCCTGAGCCTGAACCTCTACCCTGCAATTAAACAGCTCTTTAGCCCAAGTCCAAGTTAGTTGGCATGGGCCAGCCGCAGGTTTTTAATTGCAGAGTAGACATACCCTAAAAGAGCATGGCAAATTGAACTACCTTCTCCAACCTCCTACGGGTGGTCCCTCCACGACATGCATAAGGCAGACTGTTGGGACTGCACGGAGAACCTTGCAGTATCCCTGCTAGTTCTGTGCTTGTCCTGTGAATGGAGTCAGTGTTGCCAGTCTCATGATTTTATCACAAGGCTTTCAATGCTTGTTTTTTCCCCTCTTAAAGCCCCAGCTCTTGGAGTCAAATGAAAACACGAGACTTGTAGCTTTCCTTTTGAAAAGTTTCTAGCTCTTATGGTTATGAAGAAAAGCTTGAAAGCATGGCCTGGATGTACCACAAAGGTTCAAAACTCAGAAGGCAAATGTACTGTTTTTCTAGTGGATATAATGATTTTTAGGGGGTCCTGACTCAGGATTTTGGAACACTTTGGGCTAGTAATAGTGTTTCCAGATGTCAGTCTGACATCTTTCACAAACACTATTACATTTTCAAGAAACAGTATTTGACAAAATAAATATCAGGGTATCTGAATATATGGCACTTTCTATAGCAGCTGGCAAAGAATGCCCAGTTGTAAGCCTGTTTTCAGAAGCACCAAAAGACAGCAATGAAAGGATCCAGGGTTTTACAATGGCTTGGTGTCTGAATTTTGTTTTTAGTATTTTCTTTTACTTAAAACCAACCATAAATTCAATGATCAGTACATTATTTTGGCATTATTGCTGCCTGTTCATTTTACAATAATCATGCAAATTCTAATTCCTGAAAACTACAGAAAGCCAAAATACTGTATCTTGCTCGTTATGCATACAACAAAAAGAGAAAGCATCAAAATACCTTCCCCCCACACACACCTCTTCTCAATTCATAGCTCTGGTCTACACTGTGTGTGTGCGTGCGTGGGGGGAAATCGATCTATGTGAATAATGTAGTTGAAGTCGACATACTTAGATCGACTTACTGTGGTGTCTTCACCGCGGTGAGTCGATTGCTGCCGCTCCCCCATCAACTCCGCCTGCGCCTCTTGCAGCGGTGGAGTACAGGAGTCGATGGGAGAGCGCTCGGGGATCAATTTATCACGTCTAGACTAGAAGCAATAAATCGACCCCCACTGGATCGATCGCTGCCCGCTGATCCAGTGGGTAGTGTAGACATACCCTTAGTGTACACAAATTCAGACAGCTACACGCTTAACAATACATCAGAAAGTGGGTGCCAAATATAGTCCTGTAGTGCCACCTTGAGTTCAGAAACAATGTGCAATCCCAGCTAATTCCTAAAATTATCATTCTGGCAGCAGTGCCCTCCAACATTAGATAGACCGAAGCAGATACACTTTGAAGATTGTTTAGTAACTGAGCATCTCCTGGGGCATCAGAGAATGTGCCACAGGGACATTTACAAACATTACCCTTGGTATGTATAATTTCATGCAATCTAGAAAACACAATTTACAATATAGATTGTTCTGTCTACATGTGATCTCTCTAGGTGCAGCAGAACATAATGGTCAGAGCTCAATAAATCTGGTACCAGCTCTGGAGATAAAGTGCCCATACCCACAGAATAGATGCAGCTGAAAGATTTTGTTTTCAGTTTTGAGCAGTTTAGCCACATTGTGGTGTTTTTATTCCAAACTGGAGAAACTCAATGAATGGTCATCCCATGGCGGTCCAAATTTTCCATATTTATCTTATGTGTTATCCACAGCGAAGAGTTCTGCTGTCAAAACTGATTGAACCTGCTCACTATTCTGGTAGTAAAATGGAATTATAGCAGCTAATTCTGTCATCAAACTTCAGTGGGTTACACATGCATCAGGTTTGTCACAGATCTGTGGACAGCAAAAGAAAGGCGGAATTACAGGCTTCCACAAACGTGGGGTACAGTCTATTAGTGGTTTACGTGGGAAGGACCTGAGGGAGCACAGAATGTGGATAAAATCTGGGTTTTTTTAAAATGATTTTTAAATTTAAATTAAATACAGGTTTATTTTTTAAAAATGAGCCTATTTGAAATTATAACCACCCATGCTAAGGCCAAAATTTATTACAATCTATTAAAATATTTTAAATAAAATAAATATTAAGCAGTACACAATTCTGCTGAAATTTTTAAAAAAGCCAAACCACTAAACTGGTGGATTTCACTGGCCAAGCACCTGAAACCAGAGCTTGATGAAGTGCTACTCCAGCTTTTGAGAGCAGAAGCCTCTTCTGCAGGTGAGGGGAGAATATTTTCTTCTTCATTTTGGTTTATTCAACAAGACCAGTTCACGACTAGTTCACCCAAAGTTAAGAAACCAATTTGGAGTTGAAAACGTCAGAAAGCTCGTTTTCCTCCTCTGATATATGAGCAACTAGAGGAGGATAAGATCTATTAGTTATAAAGTCTTGAAGGACATGGTGACCAGAAACAATCACTTCAGTTCACTAACTACGGATAATGCTTCCTTTGTTTAAAAAATCGGTTTAAAATACAAAACATGTTTTGATTAAGTTTGCTGGTTACAGAAGAATAAAGTTTAAGTAGCTTTATTTAAATAAGAAAAAATAAAATAAAATACTGTTTTTGTCCATTTTTAAATGAATACAAATTTATCCAAATAGAACTTGACACAAACCAGGAGTAAAACATTAATCAAACTAGTAAAGAAATACATCATTCACTATCTTTTAACATCATAAAATATGTAAAACTAAGATTCTTAACAAACATAAGTGAAGCTATATAATTGCTTAAATAAATGTGTATAGATATATCCTATCTTTCTGC
Organism: Caretta caretta; assembly: GCF_965140235.1. Lineage (NCBI taxonomy): Eukaryota > Metazoa > Chordata > Testudines > Cheloniidae > Caretta > Caretta caretta. The sequence goes on along the minus strand of NC_134208.1, from coordinate 134,478,722 downwards.
TTAACAAAAAGAAGCACCAAATTTAGTGTAGATGCTATATTTAGTTCCGAATCAACATATTTGAATGGTTTCAGAGTAGCAGCCATGTTAGTCTGTATCCGCAAAAAGAACTTATTTGTTAGTCTCTAAGGTGCCACAAGTACTCCTGTTCGTTTTGCATATTTGCATACCAACCAATCAATCAATCTTTCTGCAGAAAAATAACTAGAAAGTACAAATGCAAAACACAATTAACCTCAACCATTAAAACTGAGGTTTCCTGCTGCTTGCTGATTTAAATTATGAAAATTGGTGATTTAAAATTGCAATTAAAGTTGGTGATTTTAAAATAATTTTGATTTAAATCAATCTACCTTGGCTATGACTCTTCAGAATTCTACTATAATATAGTATATTATTTAATATGCTGTATTACGTATACCCACTTTTCCAATTGATGTTACACTATGATGAAATTGCTTTCATTACATCTCTCTGGATATGTTGGAATAAAAACCCACATATTGAATATTTCTTTGGCAGACTATTCCACATCCCAGTAACACAGAGAAAAATCCCGTCCTGGTATTTAATCCAAACCTTTCTCTCCCCCTCTCAGATTGTCATCACACATATAACTTTTCCATGACACTTAAAAAGGATATTTTCTACATCAAAAGTCATATGGCTACTTGAGCTTCCAAAGAATACCAAGTCATATCCAAATATCTTGGTTGGTTCAGTCTTTGAGTTAGTGATTTCTCAGATAACTGCTACTGTGTGGCCAGCAGAGGGAGCACACGCCATTGTGACTTTATTCTCACAGATCTATCAAAATAGTGCTGTTTTGTTCACTCAACATGACATGCTCATTTTTAAATAATTTATGGAAGCGATTTGGAATCCTCTTCCTCACTCAATACATGCAATCAGAAGTTAATGGGGCAATGATTTGAGGCCTAAAAATGGGAGACCAGAATCATCCAAAGTGTATTCTTCCTTCTAAAAAGAAAAGAACTCAGCCATAGTTATGAGTATCATCCACATGCAAAGTAAATCCTGGAATAACAATAGCTCTTATATAGTGCTTTCAGCCATAGATCTCAATGTGCTTTTTACAGAGGAGGGTGAGTATCACGATCTCCATTTTACAGAGGGGGCAACTAAGGCATATAGAGGCAAAATGACTTTCTCAAGGTCACATAGCAAATCAGTGGCAGAGCTGATAATAGACTTCAAATCTCTTGATTCCCATGCAGTGCTCTAGCCACCTAACTCTGATGTCTCCATAACTATAAAGCATTAAATGGCTTCACTTGGTTAGACATTTAAGATAAAAGACTAAGCTAAATTACAGCAAGAAAGGAAAGAAGAGTTTGATATAGGAAAGAAAGCTGCCCCTCATTTATTAGTGTACAGGTGGGCCCTGAAAAGAGTGATCTGCGGATACCAAATATTGTAGCACAGGGCTTAAAAAATCCACTAGTTACCGACAAGAGAGAAGCTTACTTGGCAAGCTCAGGGGCCTGCAGAATGTAAGCTATTGTTTAAAACAAAAACAAAACAAAACAAAAGGTTCAAGCACTTATGTCTGCAAAACTTTCAAGAGCAAATGGAACAGAAACAGCATCATCTTCCTGCTAAGAGTCATGTTAATTTCATTGTGCTCCTTGGGAAAACTAGCCTGCTGACAACTCCTGATTTGATTGCAAGCCTCATGATACTTGGTGTTTTATTATGGCCCCAGCTCCTGTATTCATTATGTGAGAATCTCAACTTTTTTTTTTTTTTTTAATACATTCCTAGTCCTAAGGGGTATGGAGAAAAACCTTGAAAATGTGACCCAAGTGCACCCGGGAGGCTCAGAAATCAGAAAGCAAAAAGCTCCCTTATACCCAAATGTATGATGTTTTTAAAAGCTTATGATTTTTAAGTCTCTCTCTCATGATATTTTAACCTCCGACTGATGATTTCTGAATGTCTGGAGTTAGCTGTACTGAATATATAAGGCAGGGAACAGCAGAGGCAGGCACTGAAGTTATGGACGGGGATGGTGTGTATGTGGGAAAGTTACTGGTGTATAGGACCATAAATCAGAGGCTGGGGAACGAAAGTAGCAAAAGACCTCTTCTTCCCTCCAATTCACAGCAGCCAGGAGACTCTGGAGAGCTGAATTTCCCTTCCACCAGTAAGAGGAGCTAGAGCATCAAATATGTCAGACATCTAATTAGCTAGTAGCGGATTTGAAAGATGGAGCCACCAAGCAGAAACTAAGGACAGCATGCTACTGGAAATCCGAGCATCATGCGCCTTCGCGCCAGCAAGAAGGCTGGGCTTCACACAAAGGGCTTTTCTAGACAAACAGTGCATGGCAAGCTGTGGTGTAAATGTATAGCGCCCCAGTGTGCCAGATGCTAGCAGTCCATGTGACTCTGAAACCTCTCCTCTCCCCAAGCTTCAGAGACTGAGCTCCAGCCTAAGTTCAAAGCACTGTTATTTTCAAAGTGCCAGCATGAGCCCTGCTAGCCCAAGTCTGTCGGACGGGGATCCTTGCTCCCGAGAGTTCGACAAGCCCCGAGACCCTGAGCTCCAGGCCATTGCCAAGGGAATTCTCTACCCCTACATATTGTTAATGATCATATTGCAGCAACACCAGCCTTTGCGTGGTAAAAGAAGTTAAGGATAACAGAGATAGGAAATGAATCCCAAAGGTTTTAACTTAGTATTTAAAGTTAAAATATTTGTCCTTTGGGTGGTTGTCACATCTTACCTTGTGCTTCCTTCAGGTTAGCTTACTGGGAGATTGTTTGTTCTGCCTGGCTGTGAAAACTGTCTGAACAGTGCTAAATGAAGCAATGGAGTGGACTTTAGGAACACACTTTACGCACACACTTACCCCACCCTCCCCCACTACTATCTTGTATGAGTTACCGAGGACTGCCTCCAAAGATGCCTATGTAGGCTACATGACAGAGTACACATGAACTAGAACATTAATCTTTATGCTGTCTTGCTGTTCAAGTATGAACTTATGAATATGGGACACTTGTATATTGGATCTAATATTCCTGAGCTTAAGACCATGAACAAGAACTTCAGCAGATTTCAGAACTGTAGAGTGGCAACAGGAAAAGGAAGAGAATTGAAAATTTACTAGAAAAGTTCCCAATGTCACAGAGTTCCGTGAAGGCAGTAGCCAAAGCAATTTAGAATTAGGTCACAGAGCATTACCATTAGCTGACATTGAGTAACAGGTTTGCGAGCCAGTGAATGGTATGAAAACCCTGATATCCTGGAGCAAATGTCATTTATAAAGCTGTTAGGAGAGCAAGCAATATTTTCACCAGTGAAACAGTTTTTTTCCACAGATTCCAAGACCAGAAGGAATCCACTGTAATCATCTTGTCTGACCTCCTGTATAACACAGGCCATAAAAGCCCCCCAAAATAATTTCTAGAGCAGAACTTTTAGAAAAAACATCCAATCTTGATTTAAAGATTATCAGTGCTGGAGAATCTACCACACTCTTGCTAAATTGTTCCAACGGTTATTTACTCTCACTGTTAAAAATTCGTGCCTTATTTCCAGTCTGAATTTGTCTAGCTTCAACTTCCAGCCATTAATTGTGTTATACCTTTCTCTGCCAGACTGAAGAGTCCATTATTAAATATTTGTTCCCTGTGTAGGTACTTTTAGACCATAATCAAGTCACCCGTTAATGCTCTCTTTGTTAAACTGAAGAGATTGGTCTCTGTTAGTCTGTCACTTTAAGACATGTTTTCTAATCCTTTAATCAGTCTTGTGGCTCTTCTCTGAACCTCTCTGTGACGCTGGCAGACCAGGTGCCAACTCATGCCAAGGCCTCTAGGCTTCACTGAACACTGACAGATACATAGCTGGAAACCAGCCTGGCTCAGTAGTATTGTTAAAGCAAGTACCAGACATACAGAGAAGTGTTGAGTGTTTGGACTTCATGAAATGAAGTATGTTGGCAACAAGAAGAAAGCCAAGGAAAGTGTGGGCCCCTTACTGAATGAGGGAGGCAACCTAGTGACAGAGGATGTGGAAAAAGCTAATGTGCTCAATGCTTTTTTTGCCTCTGTCTTCACTAACAAGGACAGCTCCCAGACTGCTGCACTGGGCATCACAACATGGGGAGTAGATGGCCAGTCCTCTGTGGAGAAAGAGGTAGTTAGGGACTATTTAGAAAAGCTGGACGTGCACAAATCCATGGGGCCGGACGAGTTGCATCCGAGAGTGCTGAAGGAATTGGCGGCTGTGATTGCAGAGCCATTGGCTATTATCTTTGAAAACTCGTGGCGAACGGGGGAAGTCCCAGATGACTGGAAAAAGGCTAATGTAGTGTCAATCTTTAAAAAAGGGAAGAAGGAGGATCCTGGGAACTACAGGCCAGTCAGGCTCACCTCAGTCCCCAGAAAAATCATGGAGCAGGTCCTCAAGGAATAAATCCTGAAGCACTTACGTGAGAGGAAAGTGATCAGGAACAGTCAGCATGGATTCACCAAGGGAAGGTCATGCCTGACTAATCTAATTGCCTTCTATGATGAGATTACTAGTTCTGTGGATGAAGGGAAAGCAGTGGATGTATTGTTTCTTGACTTTAGCAAAGCTTTTGACACGGTCTCCCACAGTATTCTTGTCAGCAAGTTAAAGAAGTATGGGCTGGATGAATGCACTATAAGGGGGTAGAAAGTTGGCTAGATTGTCGGGCTCAACGGGCAGTGATCAATGGCTCCATGTCTAGTTGGCAGCCGGTGTCAAGTGGAGTGCCCCAGGGGTCGGTCCTGGGGCCGGTTTTGTTCAATATCTTCATAAATGATCTGGAGGATGGTGTGGATTGCACTCTCAGCAAATTTGCGGATGATACTCAGCTGGGAGGAGTGGTTGATACGCTGGAGGACAGGGATAGGATACAGAGGGACCTAGACAAATTAGAGGATTGGGCCAAAAGAAATCTGATGAGGTTCAGTAAGGATAAGTGCAGGGTCCTGCACTTAGGACGGAAGAACCCAATGCACAGCTACAGACTAGGGACCGAATGGCTAGGCAGCAGTTCTGCGGAAAAGGACCTAGGGGTGACAGTGGACGAGAAGCTGGATATGAGTCAGCAGTGTGCCCTTGTTGCCAAGAAGGCCAATGGCATTTTGGGATGTATAAGTAGGGGCATAGCGAGCAGATCGAGGGACGTGATCGTTCCCCTCTATTCGACATTGGTGAGGCCTCATCTGGAGTACTGTGTCCAGTTTTGGGCCCCACACTACAAGAAGGATGTGGATAAATTGGAGAGAGTCCAGCGAAGGGCAACAAAAATGATTAGGGGTCTGGAACACATGACTTATGAGGAGAGACTGAGGGAACTGGGATTGTTTAGTCTGCAGAAGAGAAGAATGAGAGGGGATTTGATAGCTGCTTTCAACTATCTGAGAGGTGGTTCCAGAGAGGATGGTTCTAGACTATTCTCAGTGGTAGAAGAGGACAGGACAAGGAGTAATGGTCTCAAGTTGCAGTGGGGGAGGTTTAGGTTGGATATTAGGAAAAACTTCTTCACTAGGAGGGTGGTGAAACACTGGAACGCATTACTTAGGGAGGTGGTAGAATCTCCTTCCTTAGAAGTTATTAAGGTCAGGCTTGACAAAGCCGTGGCTGGGATGATTTAATTGGGGATTGGTCCTGCTTTGAGCAGGGGGTTGGACTAGATGACCCCCTGAGGTCCCTTCCAACCCTGATATTCTATGATTCTATGATTCTATGATAAATGCTTGTGTAATTGCTGCATGCATTAATCTCAATTGTAATATCTGTAGCCCATGCCATAAGGTAATATTTAAGTATTTGCTCTGTAACTATAAAAGTGTTTGCTACGAAACTGAACCCTCCCCACCCCCCCAGTCACAGAAGAAGCATTACCAAGTGTGAAATACTAGTTTACCACAAGAGGTATCTTCTGCCCAACCAAAGAAGGCCTATGGACACCAGACAAACCATTGTGGAACAACAGTGGACAAAAGACTTTGTTGATTGTTTTCCCCAACCCCACGAAGAGGGGATGTGCACAAATGCTCATCCCACCACAGCTTTAACTCTGGGGGAAGGGAATAAAAATCCCTTTCAAGAAGGATTTGTCATCACTATGCTGCTTGGAATTTGGAGATGGCAGTATTTCCAAGCATAAGCAAGAGATCCCTAAGCTGCTTAGCCTGGGTTAGCCCTAAAGGACATGTAGAGATTGAATGTCACAGCAACTTCTACTGTAACTCATGTGTGTGTGTATGTTTACCTGCTTTAATCTTGTAAATAACTCCTGTTTCTTTTCCTTAATTAATACATCTTTAGTTAGTTTATTACAGGATTGGCTATAAGCATTGCCTTTGGTGTATGATCTCAGGTGCAATCGACCTGGGGTAAGCGACTGGTCCTTTGGGATGGGGAGTTACCTGAATATTATTGTGATTTTTGGTGTAAGAGACCATCTATCACAAAGGCAAGCTTGCCTGCGTGGCAAGATTGACTGGAGTATCCAAGGGACTGTCTGTGACTCCATATTTAGGCTGTCCTAGCGCTGGAGGAGTTCACACTTAATACTTGGTTGGTGAAATCCACTTCTAGAACACACATCCAGTTTGGGGTTTGTGTCCTGGTTTGTAACAGCCCGCCTTGACGTTGGCACCCATGTTTGTGAGCCACTCCAGACAGCTTGATACTCTCCAATTTATCAAACTCCTTCTTGAACTAAATAACATCTCTACTCCTACTCAAGATTCTCCTGATTATTCATCCAAGGATTGCATTAGCCCTTTTGGCCACATCATCACACTGGGAGCTCACATTCAGCTGATTACCAGTCACAACAGAACAGAAGGTTAACACAGAAGTTTCCACTAAGAATTTAGAACCATTAGCTATGGAAACATTTCTTCCTCAGCATTCTTTATGAAGCCCAGATTTTTCATCACCAGCAATGTGAGGACACTTGGAATTATTTCACTTAAGAACAAGTTAGAGTTGCCAGGCGTCCAGTTTTCGACCAGACCGCCCAGTCGAAAATGGACCCTGGCAGCTCCGGTCAGCACTGCCAACCAGGCTGTTAAATGTCCGGTTGGTGGTGCTGCGGGTCTAAGGCAGGCTAGTCCCTAACTGTCCTGGCTCTGCGCAGTGCCCCGGAAGTGGCCAGCAGGTCCTGCTCCTAGGCAGGGGGGCCAAGAGGCTCCGCACGCTGACCCTACCCTGAGCACCAGCTCCACACTCCCATTGGCCGGGAACTGCGGCCAATGGGAGCTGCGGGGCAGTGCCTGCAGGTGAGAGCAGCACGTGGAACCTCCTGGCCCCCCTGTCTAGGAGCCGGACCTGCTGGCCACTTCTGGGACTCAGCACAGAGTCAGGACAGGCAAGGAGTGAACACAGTGAGTGGGGGGCGGGACCTCAGGGAAGGGGCGGGGTAGAGGGCCGAGCCTCGGGGAAGGGGCGGGGCTAGGGTGTTTGGTTTTGTGAGATTAGAAAGGTGGCAACTCTAGAACCAGTTAATCAGGGAATATTCTGTCTCCACCAATAATCAGTACTATATGCTTCAAAGAAGACTGTAAGACCTGCCCACCCCAGAATGGTGGGAAGAGGAATACTTCACAGTTCTACCCCCTGCTAGTGTGTGTCAGAGACTAAAATATCCCATTCCATGCAGGGCATGGGATGAGGGGTTAGGAGATGGGAAAATATAACATTTAACCCTCTGACAGAGAAGGGAGTGGTTAATATTAGATCTAAACAGACACTCCTGTCTCTTTTGCTGTCTATCTTGTGTGTATAGCTATCAGATCCATCCTTTGACAAGCTGGAAAACAAATAAAACCATTTGATTCCATATAGAGGAAAGAAAAACTGAAGAGAAAAGACGTGTTACACAGAGATTCATGGGACCTTTCACCAGGACAGACAACCATTAATTCAAAAGCACTGTTGTACAGATATAGGTAAACAGTCAAACCAGAGTGGACAAAAAGGTGGTGATGCATCTTAGTTCTAAAGCAATTCTTGCGTGGCCCTCGCAGAACAGAACTGAGTTGCCGACATCAGGGAATCCACGGTGTGTGCCGACATGTCAATGCGACAACCTTGCTGATTAAGGGACAGATTTAAAAATGAACGTGTCACTTAATGGCTGGGTAAGAACCCTGTCTGAAGATCTTCTTCAGCTTGAAACTAAGAGATAAGAAGGGCCCCAATAAAAGTTGCAGTTGATCTAGTTCACAGACTGTCCCTCTGGAAACCCTTACTCTGCGGCCAGGACAAAGTATCTGCATTTGCTTGAAAGCAAACTTGATTAAGAAGATGAAAACTCCCTTCTCACTTTCAATTAATATAGCCAATAATTCAGACTTGGTGGAAGATGAATCCTCTAGCTGTGATGGCATCTGAAGCAATTTGAACCCATATATAACCCTTGAGAGGTGTGTGAGATTTCAACTCCCAAGGTAATCTCAGTGATAAGTACAGCCACTGGCTAAGAACACTTCCATTTATGTAAGGAGATGACCATGTCTCATTATACACAATATTCCCTCAGTGTCTCAGTCACTTTTTTAAACACTCTGGGATCTGATATTAAAGATCTTAGTGTGGACATCACTTACTGGTTTGACACAAGCACCAAGGAAATACTGCAGTAGTTCCTGTGTGTTTTGTGATAAAAATCTAAGAAAATACTTGATCATATGACCACTCACTGACAACACCTTGGACAAACCATATGCAGAGGGAATTCAGGAAGTACAGAGGATTGGAAAGCTCCTTCTTGTCCAGCACCAAGAGTCAGCACAGATTTAAAAGTCTACGTGCCTCGAACTAATGGCAGAGGTGTTCATGCTTTTCTCTCTGGTCAGCCTTTACAGGACTGAACACAATTCTGCAAGGACAGATTCTCTATGTTTTAACATCACAAATGCAGAAGTTCCTGAAGAACTTCCTGGGCCATTTCCTTAAAGTTACAGCAGTTACCCCCTCAGCCATATATCTGACCTCATTCATCCCAAAAACATGGAGGATCATCTCTCTGATAAGGGGCCACACGCTGTATTTATTACAACACAAAAGATGCAGATACCACTCAAAGAAGGTAATTTACAGATAGAGAAGCCAGCACATTTTATACTGGTGTTGGAGCTTTCCTCTTTGAAGCTGCCCATTTTGCCTGCAAGGAGCTGCCACTGCAGAATCCAGTACTCCACAATTCAATGTATGGAACAAAAAGACCAGGAAACCTGCAGAGGATGCCCTGGTATTGTCCTTTGTGTAATGTTTTAAGACTTTCCTCAAATGATGGAAAATGAAGAAATCCTGAAGAAGCCAAAGCAACTGAAAAGCCCCAAGGCAGAATAATTGCTGAACACTACATCTTACAGAATTACTGTTTTATCACAGATTGTTGAGCCATGCATTGGACAGCTGTTTCCCCAGGCTGACAGTGGCTGCTGGCTGGTCCTGATGCAGTCACACTCCAACCCAGGTGAGGAAAGAATTCTGTCACTGATGCAAAAACCCCAAAACAAACCCTCCAAACAAAATTAAAAAATCCAATAGATACTGGAGAAGTTGATCGACCACTCAGAATATACCCGAAGCCTGCACATTTAACTAGCTCATCTGGCTGAATGTTGACTTCTAGTCCAGACTTTGATTTATGTAGATGATGTGGGAAAGCAAAGGCTCTTTCAGTGAGGTCCAACACCTGCCATTGGGTTGCCCACAAAGTTCAGCCCCCAAAGAATGCTCGGAGACCTCTTCATGGTGGCAAAAATCCAACAAGACTCTCTTTCAAGACTGTTGCTGGGAACACCAAGGCTCTCTTACCCAGTCTCTTTGGGGAGCGGGAAATGAGACCCAGTAAATCTCTCTTTATCTCTTTATCTTTATCTTCCCTTGAGTAAAAAGGAATTGTCCTTTTGCACCCTGTTTTCTCTGCTGTCTTTCTCCACTGTAACCACCGGAATGAAGATGTGGGTGTACTCCTCCACTCAGGGAGAAGGTTAACCCTTTTGACTCCCCAGTACAGATTGGGGTCTGCACACTTCACCACACTATTTTTTTGCCTGATAGGTAGAAGGATGGGGTGTGCAATCTCATACACTAAGGAAGAAAGTGTCTCTCAGCCAGCTGGGAACCTATGTATTTTCCCCCAAATTTTCTTTCACACATAATTTTCCAAAAAGCCTCTGACCCCTTGGCACCCTTCCTGTGCTTTGATCAAGGACATTTACATTAAATACATTTACATTTTTACTTGTAGTAATTATTAATGGGGTAATTTTTCGTTATTTCACAGTAAAGAACAGACAGTGCTAATAGTTCAAATCTCATTCTCTGCTCAAGTACTGAGCACATCTCTTGCAAGCCTGCAGCTGAAACTGTGCAGCTCTGCTGTAAGTTGATTTGTAGGAGCCTGAAGCAGAGGCATTAGCTAAGCACAGCTATTTTAGATGCCAGTCTTTGCTTCTTTAAGAAAACTGGCAGCTGGATGAGCTGTACTTCAAAGAATAAAGTCTCAGGCCAACTATTTTCTTCAGGGTGCCTGATATAGCGCTTGAATTGGCAGTACAATAAGAACAAAGAGTTTCTGTACAAATGTGTGTATTAAATGTTACTAAACGAGCAATCCAGATGCATTTGAGAGAAGGCATGCTAAGGTCAGAGCTGGTGAAGAGGCACAGGGCATTGTCTGGATGGTCCTGACCTCCCAAAGACCCATTCGAGGTTGGTCTTGCCGCCTTTTCCTCCTGACCCAAAACTTGCCTTTCCCCCACCCCTCATGGGACAATGAAGAAAGTTCTCTACAAAGGGATCACCACATGGATTCTTTCTACCTGACCCCCCTGCTGAAGAGTTTTCTATGGTAGGAGATGATCTGTGTCTTGGTTATAAGACAAAATAGTCTTACCTATGCTGTCAGGGAAATGGTGCTAAAATTCTGTTAGTTTCAATGTACTTGTAGCTGTCACTATTCTATTCCCAGTGTGAACATAAAGTTAGTTGCCCGATTTCCTTCTCACTGGATTCAAAAAGATTCACATTTCTGGTGACTGAGAAAGAAATCTGTCTTTCAATCCAATCTACCCTTTAACCAAAGAACAAGAATGTACATCAAATGCAGCCACTCTCTCCACCACACCATCGTCATGGGATGAGTACAGTGTACGTGTGTGAAGAGTGCAGATCAGTAAAATAAATTCTGAGGGCAAAAGTTTGCATTCTTTGTCTTGAAGCACTGAACACATCTCTAAGAAGGTTTTACGCCTCAGCAGAACTCCTCGGGTCTCTGAAGACATTTCTCCAAGGAATTTGAAAAGAGACTCTAGTAAATCAGACCCGTCTAATTTTAGGTCTAGAGCACCTTTTCTTTGTGGAAGTTTAGAGGCATTGTATATAAAAAGTATGTGTATACAGTACAGTGAACAACAACTTTGAAGTTTGTACCTTTTGAAAAATAATTACAGCCATTTCAGTTTTATTGTATTCTGCTGCTATGGGATTGTGCCAGCTATGAAACTGTCTCATGTGAAATCGAGTCTATGACTTAAAAGCTTTTAACACTCCTTCTGCCAGTACTTAAAGCACTGAACATAAAGTGAATAGACATTTAAGTTTAATAGTACTTCTGATCCACTTCTTATGTGATGCTAGTATGTGAAACATAAAAAAGAAACAGCTAGATTTTACTCATCTTTTAAAACATTTTCTCCGCATTTCTTCTTGCATTCTAGCGAAGATCTTCCTCTTCAGGCAATTTATAACCCGGTTCTGGGAAGTTATTCAGCTATCTCAAATCCATCACATTTGTCAATGCTCAGTGGTTTTATGAATCTGAAGAGTGAGAGTAAGATTTTCAAAATTAATCAGCTGAGCTCTTTCAGTGATCCGAGGGGACTCGTACAAATGTGTCTAAATGAGAGATGAAGCTCAGATTAGGGTATAAAGCTATTGTTAACCTAACTAAATATACAGTATAACAATAAACTTAGAACATCAAAGTCTTGCAAAAAAATGAGGTAAGATATTAATCAACTACAGTGATAATACATTCAGTGCTGAATTTTGTCACCTTTGATACTCTTTATTCATCAGCGAGACCATGTATGATGTGATAAAGACATCTCATCTAATATTTCACTGTGACCGCCAGGCTAACTCTTAATGTTTTTTGCCTAAAAGGCAAACTATCAAAGGTGTAAAATCTTTTCCATGTAAAATGGAAAAATACCAGTATTGCCAAACCCCAGCTTCAAAAATCATGAGTTAAGTCCCAAAATCATGATATTGGTTTAAATGTCACAATATTTTAAAAACATATAGTTGGAGTTTCTTAATTTGTCTTCTGGTTTTTGAGACTTTGGGATACACCTGGGTTACATTTTCAAGCTTCTCTATGCAAATTTGAAGGCTAGAAATTTACATTAAAAAAAATAAAAAGCTGATATTTCCACTTAATCACAGGACTCCAGGAAGTGGGGCTATAAGAAAAACAGCAAATATCAAGATCCATGATAAAATCCCAAGAGATGGGAATATTGAAATACTTTGTAATTCTGCTTCTGTAAAGATATACAGGATTTTCATTCCTGTGTCCTGTGCCTCCAGCATTGGTCATGCTGGAACACCCCCTCACTCTTATGTTTGATCCCTTCAGGTGGTCTAAGTGCCTTGCTCTGCTGAGCTTGCTCCAACCTTAGGTACCTCGTGACAAACAGTCGAAATCTCTCAAAACCTCTAAAATTACATACAAAAAAAGAATAAATTCTTTTTTGGTTTTAAGTTGTGTGTTTATTTTTAAATTGTTACACAAGAGTTGATCAGTCTAGATCAATGAAGGTTAAGGCATGTCCCTCCCATAAATAATATAATGGTGAACACTGTTAGCTCCGAGTGAAACAACACCCCACAAGGACAAGTTTTCTTGGCCCCATAGACTGACTGACTGGAAGGCAGAGGAAAGTAAAAAAGGACACCCAGCCTCTAACAGGGGCTGCAGAACTACCAGCTAGTGACACCAAGGTTAGAACTATTATTTTTGGGGTGGGCTGGTGCTCCATTGCTGACTGCGTTCGGAAAGGAAAGTTCTGGGGTCTCAGAGGTTGGATTCTGCTAAGTAGGAGAAAGCCCTACAGCTGGACGGCAGGCAACTCAGAGGGCCAAAAGTCTAAAGAATAAAGGGAGTTTCCTACATCTCTCACACTGGAGGCACAGGACCCAGGAGTGAGTTAAAATTGCACATAGGTTAAAATTGTAACTTTCCATGAAACCCACTTCAGTGGGACTCTTTGTAGGCATATGGGTCTGACATTGCTGATCCCTTTTTAGGATAAGGCCCTTGGAGAGATTAGCAGATTCTAGGAACAAGGACCCAGACTCACAAGGTGTTTAGGCTCCTAAAGATGTAGACAGGCTCCTAATGAGATTTTCAGAAGTGCTGATTTCAATGGGAGATAGGCACTTCTGAAAATCTCACTAGGTGCCTAGCAGCTTCTATAGGTGCCTAAACACCTTTTTAAGTCTGGCCTTATGTCCACAACAGTCTTTAAAAGATGGTAGTTTCCTAGACTGGCTGACAACTGATTTGATAAAATTTAGAAAAATTAGGCCTAAACTACCTTGCAGCATCATGAAAGACAAGCACCAGCAGAGAACAACAAACAAAACCAAAGCTCTTTTTATCTGGTAATTATCGATCAGCCTAGCACATGAAGATTGCATGGTGCAAAGCCCAATTCATAACAAAAAACAAACAACCCCTCCCTCGAAATTGAAGGCACTTGTCGTACACTGGCTTTTGGCATGTGATCATGTCTCCCTGTAGTGGCTCGCCCCTGTGACTATATAGTCCGCTACTTTCACACAACTAAAGAAACTCTCCTTCAGCCCCAATAGTACAGGTTTGTGCTTTTGGTGCTGCACTGTGTAGGGATAGCTTCCTATAATGACCACGTTTGTCTATACATGCGTGTGGGAGGGATTCATTACACATTATGAAAGTATTTAGCCCTGAAATTCCAGGGCGCTCATTAAAAAAATAACTCCACCAAAAGTAGGCTGTGTCAGCAGAAACCCAAGATGACATTACACTTTTTACTAATAATTTATCACTTATTTTTAATACATGGCTTTGCATTTTTTTCTTTAAAACTTACTCCCACTGTTCCCTCATTTCACTCCTTACTCCCTCCCATATACATAATCACTTCTTTATAGGAATAATTATTACTCATACTAGCTCTCCCATCGAGTGGCCTATGTGCCTACTCGCATGGGTAAAGCTTGCTTGCCTACTCTCTCCCCTCCTTTCTCTCCGCTTTCCCCCACCCAATGCTTGTTAATAATCCCACTGGAGCTGCTTCTCTTCTTGTATTGCTGCCAGAGCAGCCCCATACAAAACTCTGCCTTAAAGGCTTTTCTGTAAACGCATTAAGCTTCTATTCTTCAGACACTACACGAAGCAACATCAAACAAGTTAGAAAATTAGGAAAAATGCAGTAATTTACAGGTGTCCACAATGGTGGACAAGTTACAGCATTCAGACCTGTGAATTAAGTAAACGTGGGAAAACTGCCCTCTGAAATATGGGCAGCTAATGATTTGCAAAAACCTGATTAAGAAGAAATAAATGCACAGCAAAATGGTTAGGATTCTAGGAATCCCTGAAGATAAAGTCGTGTCAGATACATTAATGAGAATGTACAGTGGTCATACTTAGAAAACTCATTCTGTGTTTAGAGATATTTCTAGCTCCAGCAGTACCCCATACAGGAAATCTCTCTGAAGTGACTTTTAAAATGGAATGACCTTTTTAAGTGCAATCTCTGTATCTGGAAAACCTTACATCTACTTTGCTAAATTTAGTCATCAAAATATATAGGACTCAATTCCCCATGGCTTTTGCACCTTGTGCAGCTACTTATACTTATGCAAAGTCAATGTAAAATGCTACCACTGGGGTGAGTGGAGAATGCTGATTTGATAGGATTTTACAACAATTGTACACAGACGTAAATGACTACACTAGGTGAAAAGAAGTGGGGGGAAAAAGTCAGACCCATACATGCTTTATCTAACTATGGACTAGTCTACAATTAAAATTTAGATCAACATAGCTGCATAGGTGAGGATGTGAAAAATCCCAATATAGGTATGCTGATCTAACCCCCAGTGTAGACACAGGTGAAGGGAAGAATGCTTCTATCAGCCAAGCTACTATTTGAGGGGTTTCAGAGTAACAGCTGTGTTAGTCTGTATTCGCAAAAAGAAAAGGAGTACTTGTGGCACCTTAGAGACTAACCAATTTATTTGAGCATAAGCTTTCGTGAGTGATTATCTATCACAAATGCTGGAAATGGCCCAACTTGATTATCATACACATTGTAAGGAGAGTGATCACTTTAGATAAGCTAGTACCAGCAGGAGAGTGGGGTGGGAGGAGGTATTGTTTCATGGTCTCTGTGTATATAATGTCTTCTGCAGTTTCCACAGTATGCATCCGATGAAGTGAGCTGTAGCTCACGAAAGGTTATGCTCAAATAAATTGGTTAGTCTCTAAGGTGCCACAAGTACTCCTTTTCTATTTGAGGGGTTGTTCATACACGGACAGAAAAACCTGTTGCATCAGTGTAGGCTGCCTCTAGGCTACGGGGTTATGCTGACATTGCTACCGCAACGTAACTATGCTAATATAGCCTCTGTCGTGCAGACATACTCTGTATGTATACTGCTGTGGGAGGTGATAGCAAACTGTATATTTAGGTGACCACACTTTCCATTATTTAAGAAAAGTTGTTGTGCTGTTTTTTGAGAAGTTTTACATTTCCACTATTTGTAGCTGGTCTTTGAGATTTGACAGGAAGATAGCCCTTGGGCTAGACAAGTGCCTTTACTCAATCCCATTGAGATTTAGTTGAAGATTGGCGTTTCCCTTCTCTTGTTTTTGTTGCTCATGAACATTTTGGCAGCATGCAAAAGTGAACACTCAAAATTAACAAATGCCAGAATTAAAGTTGGCAGTGCAACCTTAATCCAGCCCCCTTGTGTGTCTGTATTTTGATACATTCTTTAATTACATGATCACATACTGGTTTTTTCCACAGGACCCCAGCCTAATTCAGAACATGGTCAGTGAGCAGCTATTCAATATTTTTCTCCTTGTTGTTCAACATGTAGCCCTAGGCCTCACTGGCTGCATACTTATCAAA
The DNA here is from genome assembly GCF_965140235.1 of Caretta caretta. NCBI lineage: Eukaryota > Metazoa > Chordata > Testudines > Cheloniidae > Caretta > Caretta caretta. The sequence goes on along the minus strand of NC_134208.1, from coordinate 134,462,502 downwards.
CCCTGCTCTGAACAGAGTTATCAATTTCCTCATGGGTTTCCCTGTGGTGCTCTTCTCCACAGAATCTAAATGCTTCACAAACATTAATTAATTTTCACAACACGCCTGTGAAGGTTGGTGTTACCCCCATTTTACAGATGGGGAACTAAGGAACAGAAAGGTTAAGGTCTACTAATTTTGGGTAACCAACTTGAGACAACTATGACCTGATTTTTCATAGTACTTAGCATTACACAGGACTTCCTGTGTTCAAAGCACAGCTCCCATTATCTTCGATTGCAGCTTCGAGTGCTGAGCGCTTCTTCAAATCATACGTCTGCGTCTCAAGTCAGGCAGGAACACACAATTAGTGTCTACCTGTGAAAAGTTTGGTTTAAATGGACTTGCCCTGCATTACATAGGAACTAAGTGGCAGAGGCTGGGACTGAATCTAATTCTTCAGGGCAGCATTCAATTGTCTTCACCATGAGACTGTTCTTTCTCTTCCTATAATCCCCTGCCTCATTTACTACACACCTTGCAACTTCTGCAACAAATGATTCAGGAGTCCTATAGCAACAATCACCTTTTCATTACATCAGCCCTGATTCATCCCCAGAGTGGCAACCATCCTGTGCACTGAATGAGGCAGGGCTCCTGTGGAAAAAAATAGTAAGTGCGCATGGCATTAAAGAATGTATCATAATGCACCTACACAAAGGGGGTAATAAAAGTAGCACCGGGTACCTCAATTTCGGCATTTCCTAACTTTTGAGCATTTGACTTTGCAATGTTCTTTTAATGTAGTTTGCGTGTGTGTAATTTCCTTGTTTTTTTAAAAAAAACCATCAAAAATTGATAAAACTGAAATTCCATCATATAACATATTGACACTCACATGGGACATCAGCAGAGTTGGAAACTGTAGATCCATGGCACAGACCTCTGCCACTTGAGCTAAGGAAGTGACTTATAGCAGTAGCAGGTTGTAATCCTCTATGTGGATCAACATTAGAAGGGGATGAGACATGTGTCTTGTTAGTGGGTTTCGAAGATATTTGCTGACAGCAGAGAAATGGGAGAGACTCGGTAATCTTGGGTTCCATTCCAGGCTCTGGAGGGAAGTATGAGCCAGTGGGCATAGACCCTTCTGCCAATTCACCCTCCGCCCCAAGCCTGACCCCTTGCCCTCCAAACTGTCTTTATCCCAGACCTGTCTCTTCCCCACAGTTGGCTCCTTGTCCCAGACCCATTCTCCTCACCTAGCCAGTCCCGTCTCCACTCCTCAGAATCCTCAGCCCAGTCCCAATCTCAATACCCATTCAGTCCTAGTCTCCACCTCTGGGCTCTGCATGAGTCTCAGTCTTCCTCTATTTGCAATCACAGTCACTCCCTCCTGCTCCCCAGCCACAGTCTCCTTGCCCTGTCCCACCCCTAGCTTCTTGTCCCTATTCACCTTGCCCAGCCAAGTCTCAATTCCCCATTCCTGACTCCCAGTCTTATGTGTCTCTCTGCCTGCTCTTGTTCACCCTCCTCCACTGGCTCCCAATCCCAGTCTCCCGCCTCAGGTTCCTCATTCAATCTCAATTTCCCCAGCTCCTTAACCCAGTTCCCCCTTTCCCTGACTCCTTGTCCAGCCAATCCCAGGTCTCCCTCAAACTCCAGCTCCTCACAAAATCTGTCCCACCCTCCCTTGCTCCCCTCCCACTGGTTCCCAGTCCTAGTCTCTTTACCCAGCTAGTCTCAGACTCCTTGGGACCTTGTCCAGTCTCAGCTTTCCTTCCCAAAACCGCCTCCCAGTCCCCATTATGTTTCCCTCCCTGGAGTCCCAGTCTCTCCCCCTCCTCCCCCACAGCTCCTTGTTCTAGACTCCTTGCTCAGCTAATGCCAATCTTCCCCACCCCTTCTTCCCACACACCTGCCCCTCAGTCCAAGTTTCTCTCTGTTTCTATCTGCCCAGCTAGTCTCTCAGCCCAGTCTCCCCCAGGTTCTTGTCTCAATCTACTCTCCCTCCTCCAACCCTAGGTCCATCCTTTCCATATTTGATTCAGGAAGCTTCCTCCTCCAGGCTGCTTCAGAGCCAGCAAAGGGAGTACTGAGGACAAAGGGGAAACAGTCTCCCTGCTATTAGTTTGGGTGCCCATTCCAGTCAGGAGTAGTTGAGGGCTGCCATTACAGGGAAAGGCTCACTTCACCCCCGTATCCCACAGCTGGAGAATGCTCAGCATGGATGGAATCTTCAGCTGCAATGGAAATGTATTTTCCTCCTCTCCCCATTGTCCAGAGTCTCAAAAAGGGCTCAGCTGTTTTTGCAGAAGTTTAAAAAGAAGTACCTCTGTCTCAGACAAAGACCTGGATTTGAACATTTCATCCTGAATAGTGAAAATTTCAGAAAGTTGTATGCAAATGAAAGAGTGAGTTTACAGTGGTAACACTTAAACTATAGGTTGTTTGGGGCAGTGTTGTTGTAGCCATGTTGATCCCAGGCGATTAGAAAGACAAGGTGGGTGGGGTAATATCTTTTATTGGACCAACTTTTGTTGGTGAAAGAGACAAGCTTTTGAGATCCAGAAAAAAGAGCTCTGACTAAGCTTGAAACCTTGTCTCTTTTACTAAGAGAAGTTGGTCCAATGAAAGGTATTTCCTCACCCACCTTGTCTCTCTAAACTATAGATGTCAGTAACGCTCCAACTATAACATGCAGAGATCCAGATCACTGCCCTCCCCCCCCACAGACTTGTGCACAGAAAACAGTGCAGAACAATTTTATATGTACTAATCTGTCTCAGTAAAACAATGCTTCTCATCATTAATTGCTTTATACTGCCGCTGAAATACTGTTAACTAATAGGTGACAAGAGTTGAGTCCATACTGCATCCTTCCTGCCGAGAGCAGATGCAAAGCAGAGTCTTGGCAACCGCACCTAGCTAAAACTTTACATTTAATACAAATTAACAAGGCTTCTAAATTATGAACCTGAGAAACAAATGGTGAGCAATGAAAGGGGACAATATAATCTATGCCACTTCTTCCAGTTGCTGCCCACAGCTTACAAACATCACCTCAATCTTCTCTTGGTAAAGCCTCAGCCAGCTAGCTCTCATCCAAGTCCTAATCTTACTCTGGTCCTAGAAAAGCTACTCATGTGCACTAGATGGGTCAGACAAGATGGAGTTGTTTTGTTATTTTGCTTTCCTTATTTTCATAACAGGATGAAGGTTGGGATATATGGAAAACATTATATATCCACAGAGAAAATACCTGTAAAATTACAAAATATAGGTAAATTCTAATTTGTTTACTGTTATCAATAGTACAATTCATATATTGGACAGGGTAGAGTTTAGATAACATGAGGCTACTGGTAATGATCTCCAAGTCCTAAACAGAAGGGGCATAAAGAATAAGCTTTGGCAATTGGAAACTTAACAGCAAGTTTCTACCATCTGGTACTTATTTTAAAAATATCTATATTTAATATTCTATTCAAATCAGTTTAAAAGGAAGTATGGTGCTAGCCCTAATTCCATTATAACCAGGGTTATTTTTGTCTGAAAATATATATTTATGTGCACACCTTATATTCATAGCACATATAATTCCAGAAAACATGACCATGAGCTCATTGAGGCTGATATTCACCCCTGTGCAGAGAACCCACATAAGGCCTATGCACCCTATAACTCCTCAAAATAGTGCTTACATGAGATTTAAGTGATGAGCATGCTTTGTATGAGCACACTGGTGACTTTCACTTATAATGGAGATCTGCTAGAAAAATGTGACAGTCAGTGGTACTCCATCAAAGCTCACACTGCTTGATAGTGTTATTCTTGTCTGGTAATAGAATTAGAAACAGCTAGAAAAAAAATGTAAAAATCTTCAGCAAAAGGTTTGTCTTAATGTACCACATATAAACAAGATGATTATTCTGACTTGCATTTTGAATCATGCTAGAACAGAAGGCCCAGGAGCTAAGAATTAGACTGGCCTCAAAATAGATATGTTAGGAACAACAGAACCTAAGCTTTCAGGTAAGAAAGCAAGCTTTGAAGGGTCCAATAAAGTGAGAAATTACTTGGAATGTCAGCCCTATTACATGTACTAGAATAGCCATGGACTGAATAGTAATCATAGGGCTTAACAATTCTCTAAATTCAGCAACAGCTGTTATCTGAACTGTGCAGTGTTTTACGTTCACCTCTAAAACGCTACATAATGTATTAGCTCATTTTTATAAAATTTGAATCAAAGTAGGACCAGAAGGATGGTTTAATGGCTAAGGCACTAGCTGGAGACCTGGGTTCAATTCCCTGCTCTGCCACTAACTTGCTGCATGACCTTGGGTAAGTCACTTAGTCTCTCTGTGGTCTCTTTATGCAAAGTGGGAATAACAGTCCCTATTTCATATAGGTGTTGTGAAGATAAACACATTAATAGATTATGAAGTGTTCAGATATTATAATAATAAAAGTGTCTGTGATCAACTGATATACAGAGTATATTCTAACAGGACAAGACTAAATTCACTTTTTTCCTTTTGTGAAGGAACCAATAGGTTAAAATGGATATTTTATTCAAATGTCAATGTTGAAACACAAAGAACAACTTTTATTCCAGTGCTGCTATGGACTATGTACGGAGTGCACACAGGTCTGTGAGCTGCAGCAGAGTTACTATATAATGTAGTTTTGGAGCTTCCTAGGGATTAAAAATTGTACCTTCTCCAGTACACTTAATTTACATATACTACTTAAGCCTGGTGTATGCAGCTTTCATTAATGATTATTACATGTGCACATCAAAAAGATTGCACCCTAAAGCATCAAAAGAAAATTCAGACTAGACTGTTATTCATCAATATACTGAAAGAGATAACTCTAATTTTCTTCCTCAAAAGGTTGTTCATGTTTATTAAGAATAAGAGATATTCTCATACAAGTCCCTCACTCCAGCGGTCATAAAGATTCTTCTTGAATAATTCAACACTTTTCAACTTACACTAGCATTCTACACTGGCAAAAATACAGTGATACTATTATAATTACTGTAACTTTTTACTAACCGATTTTACTACATTTCTGTCAACTATCTGGGAGATGCAAATTCAGAAATGGCTATGTATATGCAGAAATATACATACCACAAACTGAGACATATGTACGAATACATGTCCTTTGCTAGAATATTTTTACAAGGTGAATAGGTGCATAGAATAAACTCTGTTGCAAAAATAATGCATATTTTAAAGGGAAGTGGTGTCTAGGTTATTTTGACTTTTAAATAGTGACAATCCTGGGATGGAATGCAACACAATTACTAAAATCAACCTTCAGTGGAAGACACCTCCTGTAGATTTACAGCCACCCTCCTTGCTGATCCAGGTGAGGGTTTGTTGAGCTCAGCAGGGTGCTATAATCAACCCTTTTTGGTCAGGATGGATCAGGTCATTTGAGGGCTTGTCTAGACTAGACAATGACCGAGGCTAGGTCAGAGTTAGCTAACACAGGTGGGGAAGGGTGGTGGGGGGGATGAAAGCTTGGTGGTCTACAGTCTACACCTCAACCAGCTAAATGAGAGTCAAAGGTGTTAACCTGCATCTACACAATTCAAAAGGGCCTGGCTAAATTGTGGTTAGCTAACTTGGGGCTAGTTAATGCTGACCTAGCCATTTCCTGATCACAGGTTTTGAGGGATTAATGGAATCCTGGATGATTTTCCTCTGGAAAAAAAATACAAAAGCAGGAATTCCGAAGTCAGTATTTTCAACTAAATTACCATCAGTACGTCTACAGAACATGCATATCTTTTAAAATTTATAGCTTCTATGGTTGTACATTGCAACAGTCTGTTCATCAGGTAAGAGATTTGATTCACAATAAATTGAAAGGAAAATAAAATTATATCTTGGCTGTTTGAGGCACAAATTATTATAGCCTTTAAGTAGTCAGCTAATACATTAGACAAAAGGACCTGGGGACTGTACTATTCTATGCATACTTTTTTTAGGCTGCAAGTATTATAACAGATAAGGCCAAGATTCAGCAATCCACTATAATTTGCCAGCAATTGATATCAATGGAGACAGAAGCAACTGCTTGAATAAGACATCAGAAAACTCATAATGAGACATGCCCACAAATGTTTTACAAGGAAGAAAAGTGCAATGAAACAAAGGTGGCTAAAAGTGAGTAATTATTATCTGAAAACTATGGAGACTGGTTAACGCCATGGATTGGATGCCATGATTTTCATTTTTATTTTTGTCATATTGGGGTCTCTGGCTCTAGCTGGGCAGATGTAATGGTAAATAGAACAAACTTTAGCAACAGATCTGCCAGCTGCATGAGAGACAAAGCAGGATCTCAGCAAATGCAGAGTGGCAACACAGGATCCTACTAATGGTCTCTCAGTGAAAGCTTAAGTCTTCCAAGAGGCCATGCAGCTCCCCATCCAAAATCCTTAAGAATTAAAAATGAGGCAATTTGTTTTCATATAGTCATTTTAAGTCAAACAGACTGGTTTTATAAGGATAGTTATGTTGTTTATAAAGTAACTTGTAAACTTTTTTATCTTTTTTCATCTCTCAGACGACTCTCTCTCTACTTGCCTGCAGACTCCACAGTTCAGATTCCTTCTTTGACAGAGGAGGACTGGAGCAGCTGACATGAGACGCCATTAATAAAAATTAAAGGAGGGTAATGTAATCAATACCAGTCCACATGGGTTTATGGGAAATCGAGCCTGCAAACTAACTTGACATCCTTTTTTGATGAGATTACAAGTTTGGCTGATAGAGGTACTAGTGCTGATGTAATAGATTTAGACTTCTGTAGGATGTTTGACTTGGTACCACATGTTGTTTCCAATAAAAAGTATTACCTCACCCATCTTGTCTCTTTTAGTACCACATGACATTTAGAACAATGTAAAATTAACATGGCACATATTCAATGGATTTATGAGATGGCTAATTGCTAGGTCTCAAAATGTAATTGTAAATGGGGAATCATCATCAAAAGGTATGTAAAAAAACAGAAAGCCACTCTGCCCTAGTTCTGCCTTATTTAGGTCATGGTTATCACCTTACGACAGCATGCAAAGGTGCAGGCCTAGCCTCTGCCCTTTCCCTCCCTCACCATGTACCATCCAGCAGCACTAGTGCAGAAAGGGAAATAATCTGCTGCTGGTATATACTAGTGGCAGACTGGCTCCCCCTTGCTCTAGTGAGGAAGTAGAGAGTCACAATTCCCTTCCTGTTCTGCTCCTTGGAGCTATGTTATTATACATTGCCCCTTTCTTGGGGCAAATTGTTACATCTGACAGTCTAACCCATAGATTGCAAGGAATATGTCTCATGCGTCTCGAGTATAAACCTTTACTCCTGGCAGTACTCTAAATTCACATGAGTATTCCCACTGACATCAATCAGAATATTCAGGTGAGTATGAACTATTTGCATGTGTAGGGTATTGCTCTAGCCCATATAGTAATAATGTCATATTTTCCCAGTGTAAAATACTAAAAGCCATCATAACGCACATTTAAATAACTTTTCTGACTATGTGCCATATGGATGAGTTTGCTTATTTTCACAGTGATGGTACAAGGTGCTTTATAAAGACAGCTTTTCAATTAAGAGCCCAATTTACTAATAAATAAAAATAACAACCAAATCTCTTAGTGATGTCTATGGGAGATTTTCTTGAACAAAGACTGCTTACTGAACTGGGCCCCATGTGAATATGAGCAAGAATTGGGTCACTTTCGATATATTCAGGATTGAAAAACAAAAAACAACAAACACCCCTAGAGAAGCTATGAAGGTTGCCTCACTGTTTCTTCAAGTACCTGAGAATCAGCTGCGTAATAACCAAACTGCACAGGAATGTTCCTGAAATTAATTCAGTTGCAAGGCACATGAATAATCTAGGACTAAGAGGCAATTATTTCGCTAAGTGACTCTGTCACAAGTTTTCACCATTACTGTTCCAATTTCAAGTACAATTCTCTCCTTTTTATTTCCTAAAATGCCTATTCTTCTAGGTGAAGTTAAAAGTAATGAAACATTATTGATTAAAATGACACAGATAAAAGCATCACAACAGCCACTCAAAATATTTATGTGCAGTGCCAGGAGGAGGAAAAAAATCTGAGTTACACTTAATAGAGACTGCACAGCAAGCATAACATTAGACAGCATTTTAACACCACTAATCTTTTATTCAAAAGATTACATCTTTAAAATCTTTCATTTTTTATGATTTTATTGTCATCTACTAAATGAAAGACTCCAGCTACTTTGAATTTTGTATATCTTAGCAAAAAAGCACCCCCCAAAAGGTTAATATTTATCCTCAAATTGCATAGTGTATGCTAGTAGCTATAACTCTAGATTTATTGTATTGTTTTCATTTTCCCTAAAATGCTGATTAACATCTGGAAAAAAAAGGGGGGGAAACTGCAGATTTCAGTGAAATGTGCTTACTTTTTGTCATAAACACATGTTTACAGGATCATTCCTGTGAAGGTTGTGCAATTTTTGTGTCTTATGGCTCCATTCAGAAAAAAACTTCAGCAAATATCTAACTATCCATGAAACCAGAGTTAGAATTAAGCATGCATGTACTTACGTGCTAAATAAGGTCCACAATTTTATATCTATATTAGTTTGCATGTACAATTGACTAGATTATAAATTGACGGTGTCCCTTCAAAATTCCACCAGTTTGCAGGAATGGACAATAAAAATCTTGAATAGTAGTGATCTCTTAAAAACAGATTAATATTTAAAGGGACAGTCAACTTGAAATCTAGTTTTTTTGGTTTTTTTTAAAGAGTATAAAGTAATTTCAGATACTACATCTGGCCCTGACTCTGCCTGCCAATAACTGTGGTCTTCCAATCACATTTTTCTATTTTTAAAAAGATTTCTCTCCATTTGCTCTTCAAAAGACCACATAAACTACAGGGGGAAATGACTGTACAGGAAAAAGTGATTATTACAATGTGCCATCAAATGCAAAGTGAACAAACTAAATAAAGCAAATAAACATCTTCCCCTTACAATTTCCTTTCAATTATATTAACCTTTGTAGTTAGTTTGACACTAGCTGTTTAAAAATTCCAAAACAAAAGGGTGATTTTTAAACTGAAATAATTCCTTTAAGTCTACTTTCAAATGAAGTAAGTGCAGGAAAACATTTGCAAATAAAAGTGTGATTTTTAAGTAGATGCTTTCCCTTGAAAAACACAGCAGATTTATTTAGATAAAAATAAGAGAGGAATTTTTTTTCAAATGTTCCATTTGAAAAAAAAATTTTTTATGGAAACACAAATTACACATTTTACTCTGAAAATTTAATTGCAGTGAGTTTTCCTTTGATACAACACAGCTTCAGAATATATTAGCTTACAGTCAACACTTCAGTAGAAAAACGTGTCCTGAATTGTTAAGCCATCTTAATGGATTACTTTCTAAGTTCATACATGAGACAAACAGCAGGGGGTGAGGTCTGACAAAGATATAGCAGTATGAAAACTTAGCTCAATCCAATATTGAACCAGTGTACTGTTTCGTATCATATGATGTGATAAAAAGGAAGAGAAAGATGACACTTTCCAATTTGATTTGCAAGTATAACATGCTCATGATCATTATTAGCAAGATAATGATCTACTGGAGTATTTTTTCTGTATTTTTCAGACAACGTTTTTGACTGTTTCACAGTTTCACATCATCATACAAAAAAAGCAAAGCAAATTGTGATTAAATAAGTTTTCAGCAAAAATATTTGAGAAAAAACACCCACATATTTAAAATTACAAATGAATGCCTAGAATTTTGTTATGTACAGTACATGGGTTTGAGCAATTAAACACTGTCATACCACATCGTGAAACAAAAGAACTCCTCTAATAGTCCGGTAAGAACTCTGATGATCAAATCCTTCCAAGATCAAGACAATTTTCTATAGTTGCAAGGATTCTATTCTTTTAATAAAAACTAAGGTCCCAGTCCTGCAAATACTTGTGCTCATGATAACTTCATGCACATATGCAGTCCCATTATACTCAGTGGGAATACTTGTGTGCATAACTGTTTGAAAGATCAAGATCTAAATAGGCATACAGTTCAGAAAAGGATATTTCTGTTTTATATTAAACAATTCAGCCTGCAGCTACAGTCTCCGTGGATTGATAGGTTTCAGAGTAGCAGCCGCGTTAGTCTGTATCCACAAAAAGAACAGGAGTACTTGTGGCACCTTAGAGACTAACAAATTTATTATTGTTATTATCATAACAGCTCATCTTAATTAATTAGCCTCTTGCAGTTTGTATGACAACTTCCACCTTCTCTGTATGTATATATATATATATATCTTCTTACTGTATGTTCCATTCTGTGCATCCGATGAAGGAGCTGTAGCCCATGAAAGCTTATGCTCTAATAAATTTGTTAGTCTCTAAGGTGCCACAAGTACTCCTGTTCTTTTTGCGGATTGATGTATTTCAGAACACAATATTACTAATAGCACTATTACTTTCATTATGACATTCCTTTAATGACATCTGAGAATAAACAGGGGGAACTGATATTCAATAGTTTAGTATTGTTAGAAAAGGTTCCAGTGGGTGCTTGACATGAGAGGCAGATCCTCAACTGGTATAAACTATCAAAGACGCATTGAGAAAATAAAATTTAAAAAAAAATCCCCCACAATTCTACTTTAAGCTCTGGTTATGCATTGTCATCTATATGGGTTGATGGAGCCCCATTTATTACAATAGGGTTCTTCATGGGTGTAGCAGTCCTTCCTCACAGAGCTCCGCTGAAGTCATATAACTATAATATTAACTGTCTGCCAGAACCAAACTATTATTTATAGATGAATGAAGGATCAGTTCTGTAAAGTATGTAAAGTTATGAAGAAATACTGAAGTGTGGTTAATTTAGATTTCCAACACATTTAGGACTCAAAGCATCAACAAGCAGGGTAAACTTTGGGATTTTGAGCCTGATTCAAAGCCCATTGAAGTCAAGAGAAAAAACTCACACTGATTACAATAGGCTTTGGGTCAGGTACTTTGTATGAAACAGCTTCTTAGGGAAAAAGTATCTAAGGAATAGAACAGCCCTGCTGGAACAGTACAGGAACTGAATATTATTCAGTGGAACTCACCAAGCAGCACAGGTAGAATTTCACAGGGCCAAGTCTGGCAATATCTGAAGTCCTTACTCATCTGAAATTCCCACTGATATTAACTCCCCCTGACATTCCTTCGGTACAGAATTAGTAATGGCCAAATCATGCAGCCCTTTCTAACTGCAAGGCTGGCAAGGAGCTTCGTTTTGTGTAACTGAGGTTTAAAATCTACCAAAAATAACTGAAATAAACTTTCCTTAAGTGCAATAACACACTTCAAAGTATGTGATTCCAATGTCATTTTGTATGTGTATTGCTTGGGTGCTGTAGGCCATCAGACATTCATAGCACACACATGGGTATACACAGTTAGCTATTTGTTCTATTCTAGGGATTTTTTAAAAGGGCATGCAATGAAGACCTAGCTAGCAATTGCATTCACACCAAGCACAAGCTCTATTCCCCATCAATCTGACAAAATCATCATTGAAAACAGTAGGATACAGAACCAATATAAGATTTTACCAAGGCAGAAATGTTTCCTTGGACACATTTCTGTTAGGAAAAAAAATGACAAGGAGATCTGGAACTTAGATCAGCACCAAATGAGAAGCCAGAGCCTCTTTGCCCTAATAAGGAACAAAATGGTGCCAGTAGCAGCATATCCTCAGACACTGACACAGAAAAAGACAGTCAGAAGTGGGGAAGAAATTACACAGAATATTACCACAGAAATGGAAAAAAAACATGTAAAGGTTTTCAGTCCTCCATATTCTGTCTTGAAGGTGTTTTCAACGGAACTAAAAGACCTGACTGAAAATAAGGAAGTACTAGGCCAATAATTTACACTGCAGAAAGGATGTGGACAAAGTCCAGTGGAGGGCAATGAAAATTATTACGGGGGCTGGGATACATGATTTACAAGGCAAGGCTGAGGGAACTGGGCTTATTTAGTCTGCAGAAGAGAAGAGTGAGGGGCGATTTGATAGCAGCCTTCAGCTACCTGAAAGGAGGTTCCAAAGAGGATGAAGCTAGGCTGTTCTCAGTGGTGGCAGATGATAGAACAAGGAGCAATCTTTCTCAAGTTGCAGTGGGAGAGGTCTAGGTTGGATATTAGGAAACACTATTTCACTAGGAGGGTGGTGAAGCACTGGAATGGGTTACCTAGAGAGGTGGTGGAATCTCCATACTTAGAGGTTTTTAAGGCCCAGCTTGACAAAGCCCTGGCTGGGATGATTTAGTTGGGGTTGGTCCTGCTTTGAGCAGGGGGTTGGACTAGATGACCTCCTGAGGTCTCTTCCAACCGTAATCTTCTATGATCCTTGAGGACCTGCTCCATGATTTTTCCAGGGTCAGAGGTGAGGCCAACTGGTCTGTAGTTCCCCGGATTCTCCTTCTTCCCTTTTTTAAAGATGGGCATTATATTTGCCTTTTTCCAATCATCCGGGACCTCCCCCGATCACCATGATTTTTCAAAGATAATGGCCAATGGCTCTGCAATCACATTAGCCAACTCCCTCAGCACCCTCAGATGCACTGCATCCGGCCCCATGGACTTAGGCATGTCCATCTTTTCTAAATAGTCCTTAACCCGTTCTTTCACCACTGAGGGCTGCTCACCTCCTCTCCACACTGTGCTGCCCAGTGCAGCAGTCTGGGAGCTGACCTTGTCTGTGGAGACCAAGGCAAAAAAAGCACTGAGTATTTCAAGGTTTTTCCACATCATCTGTCACTAGGTTGCCTCCCACATTCGGTAAAGGTCCCACACTTTCCCTGACCTTCTTCTTGTTGCTAACATACCTGTAGAAACCCTTCTTGTTACCCTTCAGATCCCTTGCTAGCTGCAACTACAATTGTACTTTGGCCTTCCTGAAAACATCCCTGCATGCTCGAGCAATATTTTTATACTCCTCCCTAGTCATCTGTTCAAGTTTCCACTTTTTGTAAGCTTCCTTTTTGTGTTTAAGCTGACCGAAGATTTCATTGTTAAGTATCGGAGTAGCCGTGTAAGTCTATATCCACAAAAACAACAAGGAGTCTGGTGACACCTTAAAGACTAACAGATTTATTTGGGCATAAGTTTTTGTGGGTAAAAACCCCACTTCTTCAGATGCATGGAGTGAAAATAGTTAACTATGGTTGCCAACTTTCTAATTGCACAAAACTGAACACCATAGCCCTGCCCCTTCCCAGAGGCCACGCCCCCTCACCCACCTCTTCCTCGAGACCCTTCCCCCTGCTTACTACATTCCCCCTCCCTCGGTGGCTTGCTCTCACCCACCCTCACTCTCTTTCACTGGGCTGGGTTAGGGGATTGGGGTGAGGGCTCTGTGGGTGTAGGCTCAGGGGTGGGGCCAGAAATGAGGGGTCAGAGTATGGGAGGAGGCTCTGGGCTGTGTCAGGGGGGTGACGACACCATCTGGGGGTGCAGGCTCTGGGGTGGGACTGGGGATGATGGGTTTGGGGTAAAGAAGGGGGCTCCAGGCTGGGGGTAGGGCATAGGGGTTCAGGGTGTGTGTGGAGGAGCTCTGGGGTGGGGGTGGGGATTAGGGGTTTGGCGTGCAGAGGCGGCTTCAGGTTTGTGGGGGGATCAGGGCTGGGGCAGAGGGTTGGGGCAAGGGCTTACCTTTGGCGGCTCCCGATCAGTGGTACAACACGGGGACTAAGGCAGGCTTCCTGCCTGTCCTGACTCCGCGCTGCACCCCAGAAGCAACCAGCAGGTCCAGCTCCTAGGTGGAGGTACGCAGGTGGTTCTGCGCGCTGCTCTTGCCCGCAGGCACCGGCCCCGCAGCTCTCATTGGCCGTGGTTCCTGGCCAATGGGAGTGCGGAACGGGTTCTCGGGGTGGAGGCAGAACGCAGAGCTCCATCCCCCCCCCCACACACCTAGGAGCCAGACCTGCTGGCTGCTTCTGGGGTGCAGCGCTGAGCCAGGACAGGTAGGGACTAGCCTGCCTTTGCTCCGCAGCACTGCCAACCAGACTTTTAATGGCCCATTGGCAATGCTGACAGGAGCCGCCAGGGTACTTTTTCGACCGGGTGTTTTGGTCGAAAACCAGACACATGGTCACCCTATTGTTAAGCCAAGCTGGTCACCTGCCATATTTGCTATTCTTTCTGCACATTGGGAGCGTTTGTTCCTGCACCCTCAATAAGGCTTCTTTAAAATATAGCCAGCTCTCCTGGACTCCTTGTAAGCTCCTAAGAAGTCACTTGAAACAATGCAAAGTACAAATATAAACTGCTGAAGGTATACTTTTAAAAAAGCACTGACCATGCCACCCTAATGCAGCCAGAGCACTGAACACTATAATAGGCAAGTATTTTTGCATTATGTATGTGTCATGACAAATTGCTGACAAGAATTTCTAGAAACAACTTGACAAGTCAGCATTCAAAAGCCATCTTCTATAATATCACTTTGAAGCTCCAGTAACACCTTTGATGCGAACCAGAAATGATATACAGTAACCTGAAAATATTTTTCAGAAAGAAGAAGAGCATCACTTGAAGCCTATTGAAAAATACATTCCTTTATGACAAATATAAAGCTTTCAGTTCCAACCAAAAAGGTGGCAGATTCTTCTAAGATAAGGTCCCGTGACACTCAAACCCACACCACTTTTGGGTTTTGAGCAGTCCTGGATAGAGTTCCAGGGTTTTTAGAAAACTGGAATGGAAAGAACTTTTATTGCCATATCTATGAAAGCTTCATTCTCAACCAACCATTTATCTGAACCCCCCCACCCCCCAGACAATTCTCTGACAAAACTTATGCTAATACAAAGCTAATACTGAGAATGTAAACATAAAAGCGAAAAAAATAATCAGAAAAATCTCCATTAACATTCCTGTATGCGAACTGCAACTGAGGATGGGCAAACTGCAAAGGGGAAGATAAACACAAACCTTTGCTCATCTCTTCAGCGGACCAGTACAAGTAGCATTTTGACGTTTGGAATGGGGTCTGTTAATTACTCCCCTTAACTTTTGGTGCTGAGATCCAAGCCCATTAGAAAAATTCTTTTCTGTGGCTTCCTTAGTAACAGAAATGTTGGAAAGACCTAAATCTTGACCACTCTAGAGTCTCTTAAGAACACCCACACCATCACCAGGCTACTACTACTGCCTACCGCTAATGAAGAGGGCAGGACACAAAACAACTCCTCAATGACTTTTGCAGGAAAAAGATGAGCCTGCATCCAAAAAAACAGTGGATAAGGAAGAGGGCACCTGCTATTCCACCATCAAAGCGTAATGCCTTTTCCCAATGAAAGTACCCACATAGAGTGCTGTCATGTACAAGTGCATATGGGAGCTTATGATAAACGAAACCACTGGCTAACATAACATATTAGTTGGCAACTTATACATACACTATTCATCTAAAAAGTATTAGGTTAAAAGAATATTATTAATATTGTATTTTCAGAGATTCAAAAATCAGAAAATGCCAGAATTAATGTTGTTCACTCAATCTTAGTAAGGCTCCTTGTGCATTGGCATTATGATACAGTCTTTAATTACATGATCATATATTATTTGGAATACCTGACCCTGTGCCCACTTGCTTCCTTCCGCCCTCAAATAGGGAGGAACAGGTTGAGAATTTGAAAGTGGAAGGCAGCTTGGGTGAAAGTGATAATAAAATGATAAGAGTTCATGATTCTAAGGAATGGTAGGAGGGAAAACAGCACAATAAAGATAATGGATTTCAAGAAGGCAGACTTTAGCAGACTCAGGGAGTTGGTAGGTAAGATCCCATGGGAAGCAAGTCTAAGGGGGAAAATAGTTCAAGAGACATTATTAAGAGCACAAGAGCGAACCATCTCACTGCGTAGGAAAGATCGGCAGTATGGCAAAAGACCACCCTGGCTTAACCAGGATATCTTCAATGATCTGAAACTCAACAAAGAATCCTACAAAAAGTGGAAACGAGGTCAAATTCATATAAACAAATAACACAAGTATGTAGGGACAAAATTAAAAAGGCCAAGGCACAAAACAAGATTAAACTAGCTAGAGACAAAGTGTAACAAGAAAACATTCTATAAATACATTAGAAGCAAGAGGAAGACCAAGAACAGGGTAGGCCCATTACTCAATGGCGGGAGGAAACAATAATAGAAAATGTGGAAATGGAAGAAGTGCGAAATTAATTTTTGTTTCAGTTTTCACAAAAAAGTTCATTAGTGATCGGACATCTAACATAGTGAATGCCAGAGAAAATGAGGTAAGATCAGAGGCTAAAATAGGAAAAGAACAAGTTAAAAATTAGATAGACAAATTAGATGTCTTCAAGTTATCAGGGCCTGATGAAACACATCCTAGAATACTCAAGGAGCTGACTGAGTTGATATCTGAACCATTAGCAATTATCTTTGAAAAGTCATGGAAGATGGGAGAGATTCCAGAAGACTGGAAAAGAACAAACACAGTGCCAATCTAAAAAAAGAGGAATAAGGACAACCCAGGAAATTACAGATCAGTCAGTACCTGAAAAGATAATAATGAAGCAAATCAATTTGCAAACACCTAGAAGATAATAAGGTAATAAGTAACAGTCAGCATGGATTTGTCAAGAACAAATCATGTCAAACAACCTAATGGCTTCCTTTGACAGGTTAAGAAGCCTTGTGGATGGGGGGAAAATGGAAGATATGGTATATCTTGATTTTAGTAAGGCTTTTGATACTGTCTTGCATGACCTTCTCTTAAAGAAACTAGGGAAATACAACCTAGATGGAGCTACTATAAGGTGCATGCATAACTGGCTGGAAAACTGTTCCCAGAGAGTAGCTATCAGTGGTTCGCAGTCAAGCTGGAAGGGCATATCAAGTGGGGTCTCGCAGGGATGTGTTTTGTTCAATATCTTCATTAATGACTTAGATAATGGCATAGACAGTACACTTATAAAGTCTGCGGACGACATCAAGCTGGGAGAGGTTGCAAGTGCTTTGGAGGATAGGATTAAAATTAAAAATGATCTGGTTTAACTGGAGAAATGGTTTGAAGTAAACAGGATAAAATTCAATAAGAACAAATGTAAAGTACCCCACTTAGGAAGGAACAATCAGATGTGCACACACAAAATGGAAAATGACTATCTAGGAAGGAGTACGGTAGATGAGGATCATAGTGGATCACAAGCTAAATATGAGTCAACAGTGTAACATTGTTGCAAAAAAAGCAAACATCATTCTGGGGTGTATTAGCAGGAGTGCTGTAAGCAAGACACGAGAAGTAATTCTTCTGCTCTAGTCCACACTGATTAGGCCTCAGCTGGAGTATTATGTCCACTTCTGGGTGCCACATTTCTGGAAAGATGTGGACAAATTGGATAAAGTCCAGAGAAGAGCAACAAAAATTATTAAAGATCTAGAAAACATGACCTATGAGGGAAGATTGAAAAAATTGGGTTTGTTTAGTTTGGAGAAAACTCTGAGCGGGGACATGATAACCGTTTTCAAGTACACAAAAGGTTGTTACAAGAAGGAGGGAGAAATAATGTTCTCTTTAACCTCTGAGAATAGAACAGGAAGTAATGTGCTTAAATTGCAGCAAGGGTGGTTTAGGTTGGACATTAGGAAAAACTTCCTGTCAGGGTGGTTAAGCACTGGAATAAATTGCCTTGGGAGGTTGTGGCATCTCTGTCATTAGAGATTTTTAAGAGCAGGTTAAACAAACACCTGTCAGGGATGGTGTAGATACTTAGTCCTGCCTTGAGTGCAGGGACTGGACTAGATGACTTCTCAAGCTCCCTTCCAGTCCTATGATTCTATGACAATCATTTTATGATTCTACATTCTCTTGATAATTTATAGGTAAATCTGGCCCCCATGTCAAACCCTTCTACACAAAATTGGTTCCAGTGATATGGCGGGGGGACACAGAATCTTCCATCAGTGGTAGAGGGGTTAATCCCATCATTGCTCCTGCAGCCTTTCAGCTGGAGTAGTGTCCACTCTGGCTGCCAGTAGATCTATAAAGTAAATGATCATTCTTCTCCTGAGATTAGAGAGTTAATTTAGGATGAAGGAATTTCCTTCTGCAAACTATTGCTTTTTACTTCTTTGGCAAATTCTGCATGCTTTCATGTAGACTTTAAGCTTAAATCTCTTCTCTAAGCTCTGTAAAGCTTTAATTTGCTTTTTGACCATAAAATCCCCAACAGCTTCCCTCTCCCTTACTGGATTTATTTGTATTTAGGTCTAATTCAAATCCTATTCTGTGCTTCATACTATAGCCATTTTAAGGCACACAGTGCCACTTTACAGTCATCTATACACTCAAGTACACAGATTAATATAGATTTCCCATGCTAAGCAGTGTCCACCTAAAGTTCTCCCATCTTATCTGATGAGCACTATCCTTACCTTTATCATTGTTTTGATCAATTACATTAAATCAAAAAATTCTGATCACTGAGTCCCATTGTGTCTGTCACAGGTCAGGGCAACTGCACCTGCATTTCCCTTCAATGGTCCAACAAGGGCATCCACTCCCAGGCTTCCACCTCCCCAGCCGTTGTCTTTCTTGGGTGGAGATCCACATTTCACTCCCTTCTGACCAGGGTATTTCCAGGCTGCACAGTTCCCTGACTTCAGTGTTATTCCCAGCAGAGAGAAGCTGCCCAAAGCACATTTGCTTGCTTTCTGTTCAGAGACTGATAACAGAGTGATTGTCAACAGTTATAAGTACCATATAGTTCTTTCTAAACAAGCCTGTTTTATTCTTAAGGTAAAAGCACTACAGAGAAAATGTATTTAAAACACCGGAAGAACATACACGCATGCTAATAGGTTTACCAGACATCACCCCAGCTTTAACATGGGCTCTATCAGAAGCAGTTCTTCATCACTGCACCCAAGGGACTTCCTTTGTGATCACAAGTTCATCACAGCTTCAGCTCAGAACAAGCATCCTCATAATATATTTAGTCCACCTTTTATACAGTTCAGGGGTCTTTGATCTGGCATTTCCAAGAACACGTAATTAGCAGACAATGGGTGTAACTCCTCCACAGGGTGTAACTTCAAAAGGGTGGATTGGTCATGGGTCATTTGCATTATCCCCTTATCCCCAGATACTTCCTAGGAAATCCACTTCACAGGTACTGTTCCAAAAAGCCCTTTGAAGTTCCTAATACCTTTCAGAGACTGCATTCGACAGCCTCCTAGATGGAACATCCATACAATTCCACAATAACACATACACAATTGCAATTTTAATACAAAGGACCCCAAAGGTATTAAAACTAAGTCAATAAGGTTTAACTTAATTCAATAAAGTTCATTCAGGATATTGCCAGTCTCTCACAGTGTGTATACCCTAATGTAAACAGTTTCACTGTTAATGTCAACATTAACATTAAATCCTAAACCAAAAGACATAGTGGGAGAACGATAAATCTGAATAAATATTTCTTGTCGGTATGTAAACGATTTATTATTTGGCTACTATAGCACTTAAAATGTAGGGCCTTACCATTCCATCTCCCCAGTAAAACTCATGGGGGGAGGGATGGTGCAAGAAAATACAGTTAACGGCTTAGGGTTCTTTTGACTGCTTTGGTCCATGGAGGAGACAGGAGTTACAGAGCCAGATCTCACTGAAAGTAAACACCAATGTTGTGCACCTGCACAGCTTTCTGGTCTACCCTCCTGCCAGCAGCACAGCTCCCTCAAAAGCTTTGTTGCCACTGGCCATTTGTACCGCTTAGGAAGCAAAGGGTTGTTCTGCCCAGTTTGGAGCAGATCATTTCATGTCAATAGGCTGCTCCCTGTCCCTGATCCTTCCTTTAGATCGCCTGCCCCACCACCAGAGCCACAGAACATTGACCCCACAGAGTTGCCACAGTGAGATTTCTGTGGCCCACAGGAAGGTGAAAGTATGGTGTGGAGCCACTGTTCCTGTCAGGGCTGTTTCACCCATTTTACTCACCTGTGCTCCCCTCTGTGCCTCCCAAGTGATTTGAGGCAAATTTGTTAAAATTATGGATGAGAAACTGAACTGACTTAAACACACACTGAAAAAAATAGCTTGAGTGAGTCTTCATTGAAACGATGGATGAACTGTTTCGATTTTCTCTTAAAATGTTTCTACTGTATTTTCTCACTGGCTAGGACTAAGAAAATTAATCGTGGTTGCTATTAAAACTACAAGATGCACAGATGGCTTTTAATAGGTTATGTCTCATCAACATGATCTATTAGTTTGCTTATCCCTGTACCACCTTAAAGACAGCAGGTGTCCAATGCTTCTTTATAAAGGAGTTTATGATTGCAAGGATTGAAGTCTGGGGGAAAATCCTGCTGCCCACTCATAAGAGATAATTTGCAGCAGCTGTTGGGCGCCACATTTTCCTAAAAACACTTGCCATTGCTGATGCTGAAGGATCTTGGAACTAAAGACAGGTTCCATGCTTTTGATGCTACTTTTAAATCAAAGCTACAGCAGAAAGGTTAGTCTTGTGAAGTTCAAGCCACATGAGGAACTGTAAGAGGAACAGTAAAACTGCATTAGCTGGGGATGGAATAGTAAAACCAAGATAAGAAGAGACAGGAATGGCTACAGCAAAGGGGTAGGGAGGGAAAAGGCTGGCACAGAAAGAGACTAAAAAACTGCTAGAGAAAATAGAATAGAAAATGGCTGAAAAATCAGGAACTAGAAAATTTAATTAAAGTCAGTTTAAACCATTGCTTTAAATCGCTCGACTTTAAAAAAAATCTTTGATTTAAATCAAGTTATCAAGTTGATGCTTTGTCAAGTACTGTAATCTGAAAATTTGTGCTGTTGCAACTTTAGATTAAAATGTATAATGAACTAAGTTATAAATGCTGGTGTTTTTTACATTTCACTATTTCCAGGGTAACATATTTAATTTTACAAAATTGCTGTGAGCAAAACACAAAATGCCGAACATTAAGGCCCTGATCCTGCAAACACTTAAACAGGCACATAACACTACTCACCTGAACATCCCATTTACCAAATGGGCCTATTCTTGTGCTTAAAATTAAGCATGTATGTAAGTGTTTGCAGCATCAGGGGCTAAAATTGTACTATATAAACACTTTTCTCTTAGTTGCATAAAATCTTTGTCATGACAAAACAAAATTCTTTCAGTGTTAACAATGAAAAGTTATTTTGTTTCCCAGAGCATTAATAAAGTTACTGTGAACATTTTAATACACACAGGCCAATTTTTTTTAAAATAGGCATCTAAAGTTAGGCTCCTGAACCCATATTCAGGCATCTTAAGTAGGGATTTTTGAAAGCATGTAAGTGATTTAGAAGCACAAGCCCCACTGCAAACCCTAATGGAAAAGAATAAACCTGGTGAAAGTATTGTAGCTTTCTTGACTTGTAGAAGTTCAATATATCCGATAGTGGTGATGGTTTGAAAGATAGCAAAAACAATTGCTTCTCAATTTTTTTGTGTGTGTTGTTCTCACAGTAATGATGATAATGAGACCCTGGACTTGTATTTTTCAGCACAGATGAGCATTTTAAGGGAGAAACCTCTTAGGAGAAAAAAAAATCTCTGTAAAATCTGAAATTCTACGAACAGGAAACACATTAAAGAAAAAGTACAAAATGTCCTCTTTGCCAATTTCAGACTACAAAATGCAAAGAAAATAAAGAATCAGCAATATGGAAATTTAAAAAGTATTATTTAAGTTATTTTAAACTTATTTTGGGGTCCATTTTGTATTTTTAAAATCGTGATTTTATCCACCTGTGAAAAACAAAGATATGGGAACCATAAGAGAAAAATACAGGCCAGGCAGACGATAAAATAGAGATGTCAGAGATATTAAATAGAAGAATTATATAAGATCAGACATAGATAGATTGTTTCAAAAACTATTTCCAACCAGCCAGATGTAATAGTTAGGGAAATTTATAAATCTAGACTTTCTCAAATGCTACATGTAAAGCTCTCTTAAGAAAAAAAGAAACCCAATAAAAAAAAGATAACATATGTTTCCGACCTCACCTGACTTTCAGAGGAAAAAAAGTAGTAATTAAAAGTAATTTTTTAAAAGTAACTCAGCCCTGGTCTACACTAGGAGTTGAGGTTGAATTTAGCAACGTTAAATCGATTTAACCCTGCACCCGTCCACATGACGAAGCCCTTTTTTTCGACTTTTTTTTTTTACTTTTTTCGGGCATGGACAGAGGCCATAACAGGGACCCGAAGCAGTGCCGCGTGAAACTTAAGGAGCTGAGGCAAGCCTACCAGAAAACCAGAGAGGCAAACAGCCGCTCCGGGTCAGAGCCCAAAAACATGCCGCTTCTATGATGAGCTGCATGCCATTTTAGGGGGTTCAGCCACCACAACCCCAGCCGTGTTGTTTGACTCCTTCAATGGAGATGGAGGCAACATGGAATCAGGTTTTGGGGACGAGGAAGACGATGATGATGAGGTTGTAGATAGCTCACAGCAAGCAAGCGGAGAAACCGGTTTTCCCGACAGCCAGGAACTGTTTCTCACCCTAGACCTGGAGCCAGTATCCCCCGAACCCACCCAAAGCTGCATCCCGGACCCGCCAGGTGGAGAAGGGACCTCTGGTGAGTGTATACACTTTTAAAATAGTATACATGGTTTAAAAGAAAGCATGTTTAATGATTAATTTGCTCTGGCATTTGCGGCTCTCCTGGATGTACAACCAAAGCCTTTGCAAAAGGTTTCTGGGGAGGGCAGCCTTATTCAGTCCACCATGGTAGAACACTTTACCACTCCAGGCCAGTAGCGCGTACTTGGGAATCATTGTAGAACAAAGCATTGCAGTGTATGTTTGCTGGCATTCAAACAACATCCATTCTTTATCTCTCTGTGTTATCCTCAGGAGAGTGATATCATTCATGGTCACCTGGTTGAAATAGGGTGTTTTTCTTCAGGGGACATTCAGAGGTGCCCGTTCCTGCTGGGCTGTTTGCCTCTGGCCAAACAGAAATGTTCCCCGCTTTTAGCCACGGGGAGAGGGGAGGGGAGAAGGGCTAGCCACGTTGTGGGGGGAGGCAAAATGCAACCTTGGAATGAAAGCACATGTGCTATGTATGTAATGTTAACAGCAAGGTTTACCGTGAAAGAGTGTACCCATTGTTCCATAAAATGTGTCTTTTTGAATACCACTGTCCCTTTTTTTTTCTCCACCATCTGCATGTGTTTCAAGGATCACAGGATTTTCTCCTTCCCAGAGGGTAGTGAAGATTAGAAGGAGAAAAAAACGCACTCATGATGAAATGTTCTCTGAGCTCATGCTGTCCTCCCACACTGACAGAGCACAGATGAATGCGTTGAGGCAGACAATGTCAGAGTGCAGGAAAGCACAAAATGACCGGGAGGAGAGGTGGTGGACTGAGGAGAGTAAGTGAAGGGCTGAAGCTGAAAGGTGGCAGCAGCGTGATGAGAGGAGGCAGGATTCAATGCTGAGGCTGCTGGAGAATCAAACTAATGTGCTCCAGCATATGGTTGGAAAGGCAGCTGGAGCACAGACCACCGCTATAGCCCCTGTGTAACCAACCGCCCTCCTCCCCAAGTTCCATGGCCTCCTCACCCAGATGCCCAAGAATGCGGTGGGGGGGGGCCTCTGGCCACCCAGCCACTCCACCACAGAGGATTGCCCAAAAAACAGAAGGCTGGCATTCAATAAATTTTAAAGTTTCAAAGTGCTGTGCGGCCTTGTCCTTCCCTCCTCCACCACCCCCCTGGTGCTTCTCTCCTCCACCACCCCTCCTGGGCTACCTTGGCAGTTATCCCCCTATTTGTGTGATGAATTAATAAAGAATGCATGAATGTGAAGCAACAATGACTTTATTGCTTCTGCAAGCGGTGATCGAAGGGAGGAGGGGAGGGTGGTTAGCTTACAGGGAAGTAGAGTGAAAAAAGGGGCGGGGGGTTTCATCAAGGAGAAACAAACAGAACTTTCACACCGTAGCCTGGCCAGTCATGAAACTGGTTTTCAAAGCTTCTCTGATGTGCACCGCGCCCTCCTGTGCTCTTCTAACCGCCCTGGTGTCTGGCTGCTCATAACCAGCAGCCAGCTGATTTGCCTCAACCTCCCACCTCGCCATAAACATCTCCCCCTTACTCTCACAGATATTCTGGAGCGCACAGCAAGCAGTAATAACAGTGAGAATATTGGTTTTGCTGAGGTCTAACCGAGTCAGTAAACTGCGCCAGCACGCTTTTAAACGTCCAAATGTACATTCTACCACCATTCTTCACTTGCTCAGCCTGCAGTTGAACAGCTCCTGCAGCTTTTGAAACAGACCAGAGTTCCTGAAGATGTGACCGTCATGTACCTTTCCCTGCCATCCCACGTTGATGTTGGTGAAATGTCCCTTGTGATCCACCAGTGCTTGCAGCACTATTGAAAAGTACCCCTTGCAGTTTATGTACTCACCAGCTTGGTGCTCCGGTGCCAAGATAGGGATATGGGTTCCATCTGTCACCTCACCACAGTTAGGGAATCCCATTGCATCAAAGCCATCCACTATGACCTGCACATTTCCCAGGGTCACTACGCTTGATTTCAGCAGATCTTTGATTGCGTTGGCTACTTGCATTCCAGCAGCCCCCACAGTAGATTTGCCCACTCCAAATTGATTCCCAACTGACCAGTAGCTGTCTGGCGTTGCAAGCTTCCACAGGGCTATTGCCATTCGTTTCTCAACTGTGATGACTGCTCTCATCTGGATATTCATGCGCTTCAGGGCAGAGGAAAGCAAGTCACAAAGTTCCATGAAAGTGCCCTTACGCATGCGAAAGTTTCGCAGCCACTGGGAATCGTCCCAGACCTGCAACACTATGGGGTCCCACCAGTCTGTGCTTGTTTCCCGGGCCCAGAATTGGCGTTCCACAGCATGAACCTACCCCATTAGCACCATGATGCCCGCATTGCCAGGGCCCGTGCTTTGAGAGAAGTCTGTGTCCATGTCCTCATCACTCACGTCACCGCGCTGACATTGCTTACTCGTCCAGTTTTGCTTTGCCATGTTCTGGTGCTGCATATACTGCTGGATAATGCGCGTGGTGTTTAATGTGCTCCTAATTGCCAAAGGGATATGAGTTGGCTCCATGCTTGCCGTGGAATGGCGTCTGCACAGAAAAAAGGCACGGAACGATTGTCTGCTGTTGCTCTGACGGAGGGAGGGGCGACTGACGACATGGCTTACAGGGTTGGCTTACAGGGAATTAAAATCAAGAAAGGGGGTGGCTTTACATCAAAGAGAAACAAAAATAACTGTCACACAGAATGGCCCCCTCAAGGATTGAACTCAAAACCCTGGGTTTAGCAGGCCAATGCTCAACCCACTAAGCTATCCCTCCCTCTGGTATTTCAGGCAGGACTGAATCTCCATTAAAGTTTTCAAGATGCCCCTGACAGACCTCACCAAAACGACTGTCAGCCATTGATTTCACGGAGAGAGGGGGGAGCAAATGAATGCAAAACAAATCTGGTCTATTTCTTGTTTTGATCCACTCCATCTATCTTTTACATCTTTGGGGCTGGCAGCAAACGGTGCAGTAGGACTGATAGCCATCCTCATCTCCTGCCTGCCTGGCAGAAGATGGTGCAGTAAGACTGCCGGAAAGACTAAAGAGAATGACCTGATCGAGTCACTCCTAATTTAGTCCCTGCACCCATGTCTTCCCAGGCCCTCCTGACCGACATTACCGAGGCGGCCAAGAGCACCTTGGACACGATGACAATGGTTTTCAGGCCTATTGCATCGTCTACTGCCACAAGACAATGGGTTGCTGCTGCTCTGTAGCAATGCAGTACCATGTCTGCCAGCACCCGGGAGACACAGGGTGACAGTGAGCTGAGCGGGCTCCAAGCTTGCCGTGGTATGGCGTCTGCACAGGTAACTCAGGAAAAAAGGCGCAAAACGATTGTCTGCCGTTGCTTTCACGGAGGGAGGGAAGGGAAGGCCTGACGACATGTACCCAGAACCACCTGTGACAATGCTTTTTGCCCCATCAGGCATTGGGATCTCAACCCAGAATTCCAATGGGTGACGGAGACTGCGGGAACTGTGGGATAGCTACCCACAGTGCAACACTCCAGAAGTCGACGCTAGCCTCGGTACCGTGGAAGCACTCCGCCGAGTTAATGCACTTAATGCACTCAGAGCATTTTGTGTGGGGACACACATAATCGATTATATAAAAACAATTTCTAAAAAACCGAATTCTATAAATTTGACCTAATTTCGTAGTGTAGACATTCCCTCAGTAAAAGTGATGGCAGCGTGAACACAGAAGGTGGATTAAGGCATCAATGCAGACAAAGGCCTGCAATCCCAACAATTGTGTTAAGATTTACCTGATTCAGCCAGATTTGTTTCAAAATCAAGTTTCCTTACCAGTTACAAATTCCACTTTATATTATTAAAAATGGACCATTTAAAATATCTAAAATACTTTCCCCTATTTATGATCAGTGCTGCCACCTACAGCCAAAACCGAGGGGGCCCTGACAGACCTTCTCATCTGAATCAGTGCTGCACAGCCTTATCTTTGCCCCCTTACATAAGCATTACAACACTCCTTTGTTACATGCTCACAGACTATTTTTTCTGCATGACCCTGGCCTCATTCAGTATAAACTATACAACTTCAAGAACAAGGCAGAGATCCCACAAGTACCAGCCTCATTTGACATACCACAAATGAAGTGAATGATGCAGGAGACCCTAGATCAATTCATTACACAACTCTACCTCGTTCTTTGTCCAGCATGTGCACTGAATGAGGCAGGAGTTCTGCAGAGAAAAAGAAAAGAGTATGTTCTCACATAACACAAAAGATAATGTTGCAATGCCCACACACACGGGGGCAGAGATCATGTTGAACAACTTTGCCATTTCCTGACTTTTGAGTACTCCAATTTGCAATTTGAGCATTCTTTAAATGTAGATTATTAATAGAATTTCCTATGGGGTTTTTTTTAAAATTGTAATAAGTGCAATTACTGAGACCTTGCTGCTTTCCATGTCCAGCTTTCTATACAATATGGAAGAAGCCTTCATTTATTGTATGGAAAGAGGCAGGACTCCGGAGTCCCTACAAATTTTCCTAAGCTATACATACATGAATAGAAATAAGACAGTCGTCAGAATGTTTAAGAAATCATATTGCAAAATTCAGTGAGTGTGTGCAAAGTATTTTGAAAACCATTATAACTTTCACAAATTATAACCAATTCTTCCCAGACCACCAGGAAGCATATCTGTGACCAACAGACTACGTCCCTGCCATATTCAAAGTATTGAGGTGAAATGGCTATGCAAATATTTATTATAATGTAAATTTAGTGGGGGTTTTTGGTTTGTTTTTCATTGACCACCCTGCACCGTTAAGCAGAGGGTGGGGAGGGTTGGCTGGCCTGGCCAAGTGAAGGGAACAGTGCTTTATAGCTGGGGGGAGGGAGGAGGAAGAGATGAAAACTGCTGCAAAAGGGGCAAAGTGGTTGCTGACTCACCTCCGGGGAATGCAGGGTTTGAAAAGGGGCAAGGCGGTGCCTGAAGCCTTCCTTTTTACACGGACCAAGGCTGCCCACCCTTCCTCCCCTTTTAGGTGGTAATATATTAGGTTTGGTCAGCACCTGCTGTGGGCATTATACTAGCCAGCCCTTGTTTGGGGGGGACGGGAAGGAATTTTTCCCTTACCACCATATTGGCTTGGGTGCAGTTGGGGTTTTTTCACCTTTAGCCTAAGCGTTCTCCTGAAGCTAGACTGTTCTTGCTGTCTCCCTGCAGGACTTTCTCTAGCTCCTCTGCCCCAGAGTGATACTCCAACCCTGCTAAGCTTTTGGTTGGAATCGATAAGATCCACTTGTTACCGTGATTCAACCAAAATACTGCTGTATCTAAAAGCAGGGTTCTAGAATCTGCCACACCTTTATGGACTATCAGTGAAGCACAGTGTAGAGACTCCATTCATCACCCTGACCTGTAGCCATACAACAGGGATAGGCACTGACAGGTTTCAAAACCCTGCATGTTTTATCGAAAGAAGACTCCCTTCCATATGTCCTGCTTATAAAGGCTGCTCCACAACTTGCAATCCACCCAACAGTTTCTATAACTGACTGATCTTTCAGATAAATAAGCTTGCCTCCTGTGGAGTCACGATCTGTGATCTTCAGGGGCTGGCACAGCTCAGAAAGAAGGGCATGTTGTCATCTAGACAGAGACCTAAATTAACAAAAATGGTCTAATGTGGAACTCTGAACATTTCCAAGCACCACCGCAACAATTAAACACCCTCTTCCCTTATCATCACAGAAAAGCAGAATTCTGTTTGCATTTTTTCCCTATAGTTGCCAGGCAACTGAAAGATCTTTTAAACCTGCAAATGTAGAAAATATTTTAGTTTGAGTCATTTTAATATTCAGTATGTTGTAGGGCTGATTCATCTACACTTTTACTTGAGATGGGTGTAATTAAGGATCATGCTGAAGTATAAAATCTTGAAGTTGTCGTTAGGCTGAAATTGTAGTAGATGAGGCAACAGAAGCAAAACCACAGGTTGAGTACTATGTGGAAGGGGAATGACACACTGCTTCAGGCTTCATCACCATGCAGCACAGATGCATATCACAATGCCACTTCACAAAACTGAAGAGCAGGAATAATTGTAGCTATAGGATATTTATCAGAAGGCATACCTGTATTGACAAGACATCAAGGTAGGGAGGAAATTGATAAGGCACACATGACTGATGTTACTGTCACAAAAGATTTTATTTGCAATGATGCCAGTCACTAATTAAATGCTCATGAACATCACTGGATATCCCTTGCTAGATCTGACCACAAATCAACAGGGTCACCCGGAGTTAGCAATATGCCCTATGGATACTATTATACATATACACACACACGTACAGATACATCCCCACACAACCTGTGTGGTGACAGCTAGGTGATAAATTGCATTATTATATACCTATGACCACCTCACCAGCTCTATGGCAACTAATCCAGCTCCACCAGAACTTGTAGCTGCTCTGAGTTTTGGAATGTTAGAACAAACAACCATTTTGGGAGGTAAAACACAAACAAATATGCCTAAAACATCCCCATTTCCCGCAAAGGTAAATGATCTCTAACTGATCAGTTAATGTTTACAATACTTTGAACATGTAGGATGGGATTTTCAAAAATACTTAGTGTTGGCTAACTCTGCTCCCATTGAAGTTAATGGGAGTTTTACCTTTGACTTCTATGTGAGCAGAGTTAGGTCAATTAATATAATAAGCACTGATTAATATTATTCTTCCTGTCATTTTAAAACTTTCCACAAGATATTGGAACCGCAAACCTGCTTGGCATATTTATTGTGACATTAGTTAGAAGGTCTCAGGGCTGCTGATTAACTTTTTTACAGCAGTACTTTTATTAAACTTTTCTATTAACTTTCCATGCCCCCATTTTTACATCATTAAAAAGTTGATTCTTACCATGTTTGAAAAACAAGGTGAACAAAAACTGTTTCAAAACATTCCACATGGGGGGAAAAAGCTGATTATTTAATACGACCTCAGAATGTGGCCTCATTAACTTACAAGATGCATAAGCAATAACAACAATTAAATGAGTTGAATGGAGAGCTGTGCTGGGGGCCTCAAGAGAACAAAAAGGATGTCAATCAAGTGGGGGAAAAAGGAAAACAACATTGATGCTCCTTAAAATAGTCCCCAAAATAGATTTTTAAAAGAACGAATATAAGGAATACAAACACTCACTTTAAAAATAGGTATATGGGCTGAAATCCTGGTCCCACAGAAATCAATGGGAGCTTTGCCACTGGTTTCAATGGAGCCAGGATTTCACCAATGATGTATTACATTTAAAGCTGTTTGGAAAACAGAATTTCCATCCTGCAGGAAATTCTGATTTTTCGACATTTGTTTTCATCCCAAAATGGGATGAAAAATAAAAATATGAAAAATTTTCACAGGACAAAAAGTGCAAAAACACTTGTATTCAGAAATGAAAGAAACTAAAACTTTTTGTTTTGAAATGTCAGTTAAAAACAAAATATTGTCAATTTGAAATCTCAATTCAAAACTGAAGGTTTTGTTTTGAATGTTCCTGGTAAAAAAGTAGGAAAGTTTAGTTGATATAGACTTTCCACAAAAAAGGTTGATTTCCACAAAACCCCACATTCCACTGAGAAAAGTTTTCAGCCAAAATTTTTGATCAACTCTAGTTTTAAGCCAGGGTGAAACTTGCAAACTTTCCCCGCAGCTAGCCCAGCTATTTCCATATGATACTAGAATGACCTAACCACATTCTGAATAAAATCTAAGACCCTTCTCCTTACCCTAAGCTTTCCCACAACCCCCTAAAGATGACAAAAGCAGTCAAACCAATGGCATTACCATGTATACTTTCTCAGCACAGCAAAGCTGGGAGAGAGGAGATTTGAGTCTTGCAAAGGAATCCTCTGTTCTTTGTAATTTTGTGTACGTGGCACAGAGGTGAAATCAGACAGATCAGAAAAAAGGCAGAATCATGCAAAAAAATAATCCTTGGGGGTCTTCGTCTTCTATTCACTTAATTCCATCCCTGACCGAGAGGCTAGGGAGAACGGAAGAGAAAAGGGTGCATCGGCACACATGGAGTCTGGTCAAGTTTCCATGTTTTTTTCATGATAACACTAGACTTTTTTGTATTGTTATTTGTAATGTAGTATCTGCTTATTAATTTTGAGACCTAGAAATTAATCTGAATCACAGAGATACCCTCCCCAGGTGTATCTGGCCTGTTATGCCCACATAAACTGCTTTTCAAAGAGTCAGATGGAAGACAATGCTGCAGTGCCATTCTTCCCTAAACTCCCCCACCCCCTATGGTACTACGTGGGAATCTGACGTTCAGCGTTTTGGGCTAGATCCTCAGCTGCACTCGGCAGAGAAGAAGGTCATTCAGGAAACCTCCCTTCTGTGTAATATTAGGACAGATATCCTGATTAGGAAGCTGCCCTAACGTGCACCAGCTGCAGTTATCCTTAAGGGACAGTCTTCCAGCCAACCATAGCCAGAGCATAATGTACTGCCATGCCATGCCACCTTCCTTGCCCTCCTCCTCGCTCACTTATCCCTCCCTGGCCTCTGCATTGGGGGCTGCTTGGAAGAAGGAGCCAGTTACATCATTTCTAAACCTGCTGGGGAGTCTCGCACACCAATCCCCCACACTGCTTGGGCACTGGGGCTCATTTCTGTCTCCTCGGTGCACAGAGAATCTGGCACCTTAGGCTGCAACATTTGCAAGCCTGAGTTACTGCAAAAGTGACCTGACTGTAGTCATTATTAGTCAGAAAACAAATTGAGGTAACATCAGGGAGCTTTTGCAAGGTTGCAGTAAGAGTAATGGATCTACAGGTCTCAGATGCACAACACAGGATACACTGAGATACCATCAGTCATGATTAAGGATAAAAAGTCATTATTAATTAAATTAAATGGCCTGGAAAACAAAACTAGGCTAAGGTGTTTGCAGCTAATCTCTAGGGATGTCTCTTCATTGAATGGTTGAGTTGCTTGGGCCTTCAGTGCCCTTGGTCTGTTTGTTTTATGCTGGCTCATGCTATCTGGATATAAATCTTTTCGAGCTTTTGTCCCTTACACTCTGTTTCAATAACTTACGAGACCCTGCACAAAAGACACAACATATTTATATGCCTGCAAGCAGTGCAGGATCCATCTCTTAAAGGGCCCTGCATATAAACATGTAATAACTGAACTATACTCAGGCCCTTCTAAAGAGAAGGACAGTTTCCTAGAATGCACAGAGTTCAATAGTTGCATCACAAATAATGTGGCAGCAAAGCAGAGATGCACAGCTGCAGCAGGAACCCCTGAAACATCTGCCTCAGATAAGTACAATGCTTCCAGGATTACAGGATGAGCACAGTTAATGTACAATCCTTGTACTAGGCGCAGAGTATGCTCCTCCCACGCAAGGCCATTCCAATTTTAGTAGGGTAGGATCATGGTCCCACGCCTACCTCTGGGAAAGCTACTGCTAACGTAGGGGCACAAGGAGTGTAATCTCCTTGGTCATCTCTTAGCCAAGCTAAATATATTTAGTTCGTTTAATCTTTTCTCATAAACTAATCTCTTCCAGCCACCTAACAGATTTGTTTCTCTTCTCTAAATTCCCCCCTATTTGTTAATATTTTCTGGTAATAGGGTGCCCAAAACTGGACTAAGTATTCCCAGTTCAGTGACTCTCACTAGAGCTGTAGAGAATATTTGTTCCATGTTGGGATGACTTTGCATATACAGCCCAAAACTCCCTGGGCCTTTTTTGATGTCATATCACGTTGCAAAATCATGTCTAAATCCTTTTGTCCACTATCAGTCTTAGATCTTCAGCATTGCTGTTTCCCGGTTGAAGAACATAAGAATGGCCATGCTGGGTCAGACCAACGGTCCATCTAGCCCAGGGGTTCCCAAACTTGGTTCGCGGCTTGTTCAGGGTAAGCCCCGGGCGGGCCACGAGACGCTTTGTTTACCCGAGTGTCCGCAGGTACGGCTGCTTGCAGCTCCCAGTGGCCGTGGTTCACCATTCCCGGCCAATGGGAACTGTGGGAAGCAGCATGGGGCGTGTCACCACTTCCCGCAGCTCCCATTGGCTGTGAATGGTGAACTGCGGGCACTGGGAGCTGTGAGCAGCCATACCTGCAGACGCTCGGGTAAACAAAGTGTCTCGCGGCCCGCCAGGGGCTTACCCTGAACAAGCCGCGAACCCTGTTTGGGAACCCCTGATCTAGCCCAGTATCCTGTCTTCTGACAGTAGCCAGTGCCAGATGCTTCAGAGGGAATGAATAGAACAGGGCAATTATCAAGTGATCCATCCCCTATAGTCCCAGTGCCAGTACAGGTTTTGGGATACCCGGAGCATAGGGGTGCATCCCTGACCATTTTAGCTAATAGCCATTGATGGACCTATCCTCTGTGAACTTATCTAACTTTTTTTTTTAACCTAGTTCTGACTTTGACCTTCACAGCATTCCATGGCAATGAATTCCACAGGCTGACTTTGTGCTATGTGAAGAAGTATTTCCTTATATTTGTTTTAAACCTGCTGTCTATTAATTTCATTGGATGACCTCTGGATCTTTTTTTATGTGAAGGGGTAAATAACACTTCGTTATTCACTTTCTCCACACCATTCATGGTTTTATAGACCTTTAGTGTATCCCCCGAGTCATCTCTTTTCTAAAGTGAACAGTACGAGTCTTTTTAATCTCTCCTCGTATTGAAGCTGTTCCATGCGCCTCCCATTGAATATCTGTGTTGCAGATTATTTTTCTCTAGAGCTATGAGGCAAAATCCTCTCAAGGATTAGGCTCTTAGCATGTATTTTTCCAATCTGATTTTCATTTTATTTTCTGTCCATGTTCCTAAAGGCTCTAGGTCCCTTTGTATTATTTCACTGCTTTTACTGATGTTCTTTTCAATTAGTGTTAAATATAGAACTCTACCAGCAATATATTACTTGCTCCAATGATTCTTCTCCCCAATTATTCAGAAATACTGTGCTAAACTCATTTTGGTAAGAAGATACTGTTCATTTTCAGCCAGCATTTTTTACCTTATGATGCCCTGTAAACCAGAGAGCAGTTAAAGAACTTATGAAGAAATGTGCTGTTTTAAAAGACTTGAAGTTATGTTACAGTTTATGTGTTTTTGTTAAGTAATTGGGATGTCACCTTTCACAAGTGCCAACATGCTGCATAACAGGATTAAATAAATAAATGATCAAATGCCACAAACCAATGTGGCAACAAAGCGAATTTGACAACACCACACTCTTCCAACAAAGCTGGAA
Organism: Caretta caretta; assembly: GCF_965140235.1. Taxonomy (NCBI): domain Eukaryota; kingdom Metazoa; phylum Chordata; order Testudines; family Cheloniidae; genus Caretta; species Caretta caretta. Next base: position 134,428,514 of record NC_134208.1, on the reverse strand, counting down.
AAGAATTGGAAAAGAAAAATATTTTAAAACTAGGTGAACAGTTAACAAAGTAAACGAATAATTTGTTATACAGGAAAATAATTCCTCCAGATCGGACAACGATTACAAAATATTCAGTATTTTGCTGTGGCAAATGATAAAGCTAGAGGCACCATATTCAAATCAAGAATTTAAGAATAAATTGGGAGGAGCTTAAATAATGTAGACATGAAGGCACAGAGGTATCAAGAGTCTTAAACAGCAAAGGAAGAATTTTAAATCCAATACTTAACATTAAGGGTAGCCATTATGAGTGCATGAACAGTAAAGAAGCAAAGTGACTTAAAATCAACAATAAAATCAAGAGAGCCGCACAGTTCTGAAGAGATTGCAGATGGAAAAAAAAAGGAGAAACAGGAAGACCTGCAAAAAGCAGTTACAGTAGCCATGTGAAAAAATCACTATGATGCCAATTCAGAAAAGCACCCTGTCACAAGTAGCTGGCCCTCTGAGGAAGTCAGGCATCCAGCCTACCTGTGACAGGTTCCACTAAGGAGAACAAACCAATCCAGATCCACCTGTGTGTAGTTAATTGAATAGCCAGCTGGGTGACAGTTAATTAGCTAAGGAACACCTGGGCTTAACCAAGTGTTACAGTTAGGAGATTTCAGAAGACATGATGGCCGAGATCCACAAAGCTATTTAGGCACCTAAACCCCAGACTTAGGGGCTTAAATCTGCACCTAAGTCCAAGTTTTGGCTCTACTGCAAGCCACAAAACTCCCACCAAACTAAGGAAGCACCTAAACTCACTCAGTGTCTACATTTACAGGATAAAATATCTTCAGCACCTAAATTTCTGCCTCTGGGCATGCACACTGCTGCCTCCCTCTAGGCCTCTGGATGCCTACCTCCCGTGTAAGTCCCAGAGTGATTCACAAACCGGGGGAAGGTGGCTGTCTAAGTCACATGAGGGGCCTGATCTAGTAGGCATGTTCAGAGACTGCCTACCATATTGAGTCCCATTCAATAGCCCCCCGCTACCACCATCACTGTTGAAAGAGGAGGAGATGATGCCGCCGACCTTATAACTTTTAGTCCAGTGATTAGAGTACTTGCCTGGGAGGTGGGAGACCCAGGTTCAATTCCCTCCTCTCTGCTAGCATGTGCTAACCACTGAGCTATGGGACAGTCTGATATGGGGCTCCCTCAGTCTCTCCTGTTGAAGCTGTTTTACTGTGAATAAATAATGAAAGAGTGATTGGACATGGGGCACTGGATCCTGTGTCTCTCACCTCCCAGCTGGGTGCCCCAAACACATGATACAGAGTCAGTCTCATTCTCTCTCTGACCCAATGACTACCTAAGTATTTACCCACAGTGGATCAGTGAGATGCGGGAGATGGACCTGGATCTCCCACATCCCAGGTGAGGGCTCTAACCACTGGGCTAAAAGTTATAAAATGAGCACCACCACCTCCTCCAGCCATTTTGTGTGGAGCAAGGCAGGCGCCTAACTATCTCCCACAAGAAATGCCTTAAATGCCTACACTGCCTCACTCCAGGCAATGGGTTTCCGTTCATGGACCGCAAAGCAGAGGCTGGCGCCTCCCTGCAGGCCAGATTTAGGCATCTATCGCTGAGAGAGCAGCATGGCTTAGCACATACCTCTGTCACTAGCATCTCCCATTGGCTAGCTTGGGCAGCTCCTTCCCTGCCTAATGTGCAGGCTTTAGTGGATTGCATTCTAAGATACCGGTCTCTCCCGCTTCATTCTGTAGGAGCCTAGGCAACTAACCCAGGCTTTCTGAACTGCAGGGTATTCCTGTGATTTTCTAGGTACCTAAAAGGCAGCTAAGCCCCTTTGTAGATCTGGGCAGAAGCTCCTGAAGAAAAGCACTTCTCAGGGGAACTGGTTAAGGAACTCACCAGGAAAGTGAACCTAGGAAGGGTGTTCCTAGAAGAAAGAGTTCCACATGGGAAGAACTGTTAGTGCCAAGCCCTAGAGAAAGCTGGTCCCTGTGAAAGACTTTTCCAGACAGCAATAGGAGCTCCAGAGCGCATAGAAATTACATGCCACTATGGAGAAGAGTTGCAGAGGTTTGATCCTTGCAGGGACCCGGAACCCAGAGAAGGAACCCTTCTCCAGGTGATGGCAAGAGGCCTGACTCCTGAGGGGGGATGTGGGTTGAGAGGGTGTCACTAGCAAGAAGCCTAGATGGAGGAAGCAGGTAACCTTAGTCTAACACACACCACTCCCCAGGATGCTGGGGTGAAGGCTTGTTTGTGTACCACATTTGGCCTTTGGTTAAAGAAATTAGATCCCTGACGGGGCACTGTGCACTACACAAAAGCCTACTGAAAGCCCAGTAGGGGAAACTGAGGCAGGGACATAGCCGTGATTCTGCATCAGACTGCCAGGGGTGTGTGTAGGGGGACACATCAGCTTTGAGGCAAGAGTGGAACTCCAGGGGTGAGTGCCTGCCATAACATTCCGATTCCTAGACGAAAAGGATATACAAGGCCATGATCCTGAAGAAATGGCAGAATATAAGAAAGAATGCACTGAAGCAATTTTGAGAGAAGTAGAAGCAAACACACAGAGTAATAGCTTTCATCCCAGCATCTAAATTATTAAGTTTTTTAAAATCACTTTTTCCCTTGAAAACCTCAGACAGAGAAAACCCAGAAACTAAAGACTTATAAATGAATAATACTATTGTTAACAAAACATCTCATGTCCTAAGGCAATTGTGAACATAATACAACTAAATTACAAATATTACACATAAAAAGGCAACATGGTATAATAGTAACCAAGGAGAAGATACAAGGCAAATAAAAGGGGGGAAAACCCAGCAATAAAGCAAAAGCATCAAAAGGAAAGGAGATAAATAGAGAAACAAGTACCTGTAGTCTGTGTAACTATAGTAACCAAGACAACCAAAGAAAAAGAATTAAACAATAGAAGATGGCAGGTAACTGTATACACAATTCCATTAAATCTCTCCATCTTTACTAGAAAAATTAATATCAAACATTTAAGGTGAATACATTGGATCAGCACAGAAAAGATGAAAGAAAGTGACCTCATAAGAGAAAGTCAAACAATCAATGGGAGATATGACAATAAAATTCTATTCAAGATGTAGAACTTCTTTTTAATAAAGGACCAAATTATCCTCATAGTTTACAGTGGTCTGCTGAAAAGTACCCAAATTTTGGTCACATTTGGTTTTCCTGCCTTAAGCAATCGATAAAGCAGGCCAGGGCTGGCCTTACCATTAGGCAAATTGAGGCAGCCACCTGAGGTGCCAGACTGTGGGGGGCACCACTAGGACCCAGAATGTAAAAAATTGTGTCTGCTGCTGGTGCATATATATTTTCTCTGCTCTAGATACACAAAGATGGTGGAGTGCTGTGCTGGAGGAAGGAGGGCACAAGAGACATAACAGGCAGGCAGGAGAAAAGGTGAGAGGAATAACAGAAAGCAGCAGGAGCCGCAGGGAGAGAGAGGAGGAGGAGCCTCTTATGTACCTCTCTAGCACCCCCAGGAGCCTGGACTGATTAACACCAGCTTCTCAGGGAGCTTCCTGTTTCCTGCTGCTTCCCTGAACCCACTTGAGGAGAAAACGCAGTCAACTGAAGTAGTAGGAGCCAGTTAGGCCCTTTAAATGCTGATATCTTCCCTCACTCAGCCCCTGCTACCAGCCTGCTTGTTTGTCCCCTTCAATTGCGTGTTGAGAGCCACTACAGCTGGCTCAGAACAGCAGTCATGAGTGAAAGAAGAAAACTCCCCTCTGGGACAGCATTCAGAAAAAGAAAGAAAGCAAAGGAAGCTTTTCTGTCTGAGCAGGAAGGAGCTCTCCTGAGATACATAGACATAAATAGAAACGGAGTACTTGTGGCACCTTAGAGACTAATCAATTTATTTGAGCATAAGCTTTTGTGAGCTACAGCTCACTTCATCGGATGCAAGTGAGCTGTAGCTCACGAAAGCTTATGCTCAAATAAATTGGTTAGTCTCTAAGCCCTGGTCTACACTAGGACTTTAGGTCGAATTTAGCAGCGTTAAATCGATTTAAACCTGCACCCATCCACACAATGAAGCCCTTTATTTCGACTTAAAGGGCTCTTAAAATCGATTTCCTTACTCCACCCCTGACAAGTGGATTAGCGCTTAAATCGACGTTGCCGGCTCGAATTTGGGGTACTGTGGACACAATTCGATGGTATTGGCCTCCGGGAGCTATCCCAGAGTGCTCCATTATGACCGCTCTGGACAGCACTCTCAACTCAGATGCACTGGCCAGGTAGACAGGAAAAGAACCGCGAACTTTTGAATCTCATTTCCTGTTTGGCCAGCGTGGCAAGCTGCAGGTGACCATGCAGAGCTCATCAGCACAGGTGACCATGATGGAGTCCCAGAATCGCAAAAGAGCTCCAGCATGGACCGAACGGGAGGTACGGGATCTGATCGCTGTTTGGGGAGAGGAATCCGTGCTATCAGAACTCCGTTCCAGTTTTCGAAATGCCAAAACCTTTGTGAAAATCTCCCAGGGCATGAAGGACAGAGGCCATAACAGGGACCCGAAGCAGTGCCGCGTGAAACTTAAGGAGCTGAGGCAAGCCTACCAGAAAACCAGAGAGGCGAACAGCCACTCTGGGTCAGAGCCCCAAACATGCCGCTTCTATGATGAGCTGCATGCCATTTTAGGGGGTTCAGCCACCACTACCCCAGCCGTGTTGTTTGACTCCTTCAATGGAGATGGAGGCAATACGGAAGTAGGTTTTGGGGACGAAGATGATGATGAGGAGGAGGTTGTAGATAGCTCACAGCAAGCAAGCGGAGAAACCGGTTTTCCCGACAGCCAGGAACTGTTTCTCACCCTAGACCTGGAGCCAGTACCCCCCGAACCCACCCAAGGCTGCCTCCTGGACTCAGCAGGCGGAGAAGGGACCTCTGGTGAGTGTACCTTTTAAAATGCTATACATGGTTTAAAAGCAAGCATGTGAAAGGATTACTTTGCCCTGGCATTTGCGGTTCTGCCTTTGCAAAAGGTTTCTGGGGAGGGCAGCCTTATTTCGTCCTTCATGGTAGGACACTTTACCACTCCAGGCCAGTAACACGTACTCGGGAATCACTGTAGAACAAAGCATTGCAGTGTATGTTTGCTGGCATTCAACCAAAATCCGTTCACGCGGTGGGAGGAGGCAAAATGCGACCTTGTAACGAAAGCACATGTGCTATGTATGTAATGTTAACAGCAAGGTTTACCCTGAAAGAGTGTAGCGACTGTTTTATAAAATGTGTCTTTTTAAATACCGCTGTCCCTTTTTTTTTCTCCACCAGCTGCATGTGTTTCAATGATCACAGGATCTTCTCCTTCCCAGAGGCTAGTGAAGCTTAGAAAGAAAAAAAAACGCACTCGCGATGAAATGTTCTCCGAGCTCATGCTGTCCTCCCACACTGACAGAGCACAGACGAATGCGTGGAGGCAAATAATGTCAGAGTGCAGGAAAGCACAAAATGACCGGGAGGAGAGGTGGAGGGCTGAAGAGAGTAAGTGGCGGGCTGAAGAGAGTAAGTGGCGGGCTGAAGACAGGGCTGAAGCTCAAAGGTGGCGGCAGCGTGATGAGAGGAGGCAGGATTCAATGCTGAGGCTGCTGCAGGACCAAACCAGTATGCTCCAGTGTATGGTTGAGCTGCAGCAAAGGCAGCAAACAGAACCACGTCTAGATAAAATATCTTAAACTGATTTGGAAACAGAAGTTCAAATCCCACAAGCACTTACACATATGACTCATGGGACTAGACGTGCACAGAAAGTTATCCACAAGATTGGGGCCTAAAGGAACAACCTCTTCTGATACTGACAAAAAAAGAACCATTAGAAAGGTGAACAGCAAAGCAAAAACAAAGTGTGTGTGCTCTTCATTGCTTCTTTATGATGAAGGAGATGTTACTCAAATAAAAAATAAGGAGGAAGGTAGGAGGGAGAGTTTCTGCTTGTTTCTGACATTCAAAATAACAGGTCTAAAGTTAAACTCTCAGTTTGTTGCGGACTTACTAGAGAATTTTTGGGATTATGAGAGCAGAATAGAATAAAACTTTAGCTGCATCTTCCTACTTCAGCAGTTTCTAGTTGAAGGGGAAGAGAATGTTGAGTGAGGCTGTTTAAACTGCTTTTTTTGTTGTTGTTCATTTTTGTTCAAATCTATTTTATATAAACTTCCAACAAACATATGGTCTTACATCTCATGTTGTGAACTAACTTTCCAGAACTCCGGAGAGTTCTCCAGCAAAAAAGAGGGAAGTCAAAATTTGATATTCCTGATATTTCTAAACAGAAGACAAAAACAAAAAGCACTTTTAAAAAGAAACTTGAGACAGTCATTACACATTGGGAAGGAGTAAAGAAATTGGAAAGAGCACAGGCAAAAACTTTGTTTTCCATTTCACCTTTGAATATCAAATCCAGGAATTCACATCATGAAGCAGGAATGAAACATCAGCTAAACATTTATGCCAATGAAGTAGTCACTACTGACAGCTCTAAGATTTTGTAAAGAACTTACAATATTACAAATTTGAAGTTAAAGGACAATTCAACTTCAGTACAAAGTTTAGGAACATCTTGCTAGCTATAAGGATAGTTAAGTACTGAAATAGGTTTCCAAGGGAACTTGTGGAAACCTTGTCATTGGAGATTTTTAACAAAAGGTTAAACAAACACCTGTCAGGGATGGTCTAGGTCAGTGTTTCTCACATGCAGGCACCAGGGCCTTTCCTTGCGGACACAGCCATCTGGGCTGTGATGGAGGGGGCGGGGTGCAAAGCAGTGGCAAAGCGGTTGGGCCTTGCCCCCCTCCAGAGAGAAAAACTCTGTGGAGGTGCAGGCAGCTGGTGAATTCCCCACTTTCCCAGGTGCAGGGGAGGCAGGCTTCGGCCACGGGGCTTCGGGCTCCGTCCACGTGGCGGCAGGCTCTGGTTCCAGGCTCCAGCCCCATGCTCACCACCCCTGCCATCGTCCCTGGGCGCTGCCTCCCTGCCCACCTCCCATTCAGGACTTAAATTTATCCCAGGGCTTGCCGGGGCTGAGTAAGCCTGCTGTGAAAAGTGATATTAACAAACATACAAATATCACTTTTCACAGCAGAAGACTTACCAGCTAGCAAGTCTTGGAAGAAAAAAAAGTTCAACCAAAAAAGCAAAAGAAACAACAAAAAGACAAGAACATGCAAAGTGCCTTATTTGTGTTTCTATTCTGTTTAGGTCCAATAAAGAATAGAGACAACTGCAAATTATTTTTATTACTGAGTCTGAAATAACCCCCTACATAAAAAATTACAATGATTTGGACATGTATATGTGCATGTTTATTTGTTTTTCCTAAAGTTAATTAAGAATTTTAAGAAAAATTGTCAGTGCTGCCACCATCAAGAGTATACTTAGTCCTGCTTCAACATAGGGAACTGGATTAGATGACCTCCCAAGGTCCCTTCCAGCCCTACATTTCTGTGATTCTCTAATGGGGAAAGATTTTCAAAGGCACAAAGGGGATTGAGGGGCCCAACTCCCACTGCTTTTCAGTGGGAATTAGGTACCTCACTTTTGTCCCTGTGCCTTTAAAAATCTCTCCCTTGATTATAAAAAGGGGAATAATGTGATTTTAATATGGGAGCACTAGAACCCCTCAATATCGTTCTCAATACATAATCTCACGAACGCTGCTGCCATCTGATTCAGCAAATATCAGATACCCAAATTCTTTTTGAGACAGTCTTGTAAAAATAATAATAAATAATAATGTTAAATAGTGAAAACTAGAAGGCTGTGGGCTTATTGTACAGTATAGTTACCCAGAATGTGACGGAATCTCATTAACTGCACCAAGACCAGCAGAATGCCCCAGACAAGACCTAAGGATGTCAGAATCCATCACCCCAAAACACTTTTATACATTTAAATGATCTCATCAGACCTGTACCTACAAAAACTGAGCCCATGGAATACCTGATGGTGTCACAATTGTAATCTCTTTCAGCCATATGACAGGGTGGATATTTAAGCCTTCCACCAAATATACAGGGGCTTTCCACTTGGATGCCATCATATTCCAGGTGCACCTGCACCAAGAGAAGTACTCCTGGGAGATACATCCTTGACCCCATACTCCCCCTACACTGCATGATGCACAGAGGAACAAAACAATGGGAAGAGCTACGGTAGGATCACTCAGAGGGAAGACGTTTCAGAGCGGTAGCCGTGTTAGTCTGTATCAGCAAAAACAACGAGGAGTCTTTGTGGCCTCTTAGAGACTAATAAATTTATTTGGGCATAAGCATTTGTAGGCTAAAACCCACTTCATCAGATGCATGGAGTGGAAAATACAGAGGCAGGTATAAATACACAGCACATGAAAAGATGGGAGTTGCCTTACCAAGTGGGGGGGTCAGTGGTAACGAGCCAATTCATTTAAGGTGGAAGTGGGCTGTTCTCAACAGTTGACAAGAAGGGGCAAATACCAAGGGAGGGGGGAAAATCACATTTGTAGTGCTAATGAGGCCAATGTAATCAAGGTGGCCCATTTCAAACAGTTGACAAGAAGGTGTGAGTATCAGCAGGGCGAAATTAGTTTTTGTAGTGACCCATCTCACCAGCAACTACATACCACACAACATAAACATTAACCCAGGAACCAATCCCTGCAACAGACCCCGTTGCCAACTCTATCTGCATATCTATTCAAGGGACATCATCATAGGACCTAACCACATCAGCCACACCATCAGGGGCTCGTTCACCTGCACATCTACCAATGTGATACATGCCATCATGTGCCAACAGTGCCCCTCTGCCATGTACATTGGCCAAACTGGTCAGTCTCTATGCAAAAGAATAAATGGTCACAAATCAGACATCAAGAAGTATAACATTCAAAAATCAGTAGGAGAACACTTCAATCTCCCTGGATACTCAATAACAGACTTAAAAGTGGCAATTCTTCAAGAAAAAAACCCTCAAAAACAGACTCCAATGAGAAACTGCAGAACTGGAATTAATTTGCAAACTGGACACCATCAAATTAGGCCTGAAAAAAGACTGGGAGTGGATGGGTCACTACAAAAACTAATTTCCCCCTTCTGATACTCACACCTTCTTGTCAACTGTTTGAAATGGGCCACCTTGATTACATTGGCCTCATTAGCACTACAAAAGTGATTTTCCCCCCTCCCTTGGTATTTGCCCCTTCTTGTCAACTGTTGAGAACAGCCCACTTCCACCTTAATTGAATTGGCTCGTTAGCACTGACTCCCCCCACTTGGTAAGGCAACTCCCATCTTTTCATGTGCTGTGTATTTATTCCTGCCTCTGTATTTTCCACTCCATGCATCTGATGAAGTGGGTTTTAGCCCACGAAAGCTTATGCCCAAATAAATTTGTTAGTCTCTAAGGTGTCAGAGGGAAGAGGCAGCTATTCAAGTTTTTTCTTCCCCTGTTTAGTTGCTTTTGTTTCCTCCACAACTATCTCCAGGCCACATGGTAAAGGAACATGTAGCCGGAGCGTGGGAAGAGCCAGGGAATAATCACTACATGGGACATATTTCCCCTCCTCCTTGAACTAAGTTCCACGTCAGAAAGAGGGATTCATTAATTCTGTTTGTAAAAACTAATTATCGCCCTGCCCCTTGCTCACCTGCTTCATATTGCATGGTTCCAGAAGGAGAATGTGGTAATGCTGCAAAATTATTTGAATTAATTTGTTCCTCTGCAAACTTATTTGCTGGAAAGGAACATATGGCCCACACCACCGGTTAGCTAGTGTGGTCTCATCCTTACCAAACAGACCACTTCGTGGAAAAGTACTTGAATCCCAGCAATGATACAAAAAATATAGTGGCTCCATCAGTTAGGTATGACGGTGGATATTTATGGGATGCTGCCAGACCTATTTGTGAGAGTTTGAGGGAGACAGACCATATAGCAATGCATATTTGAATTAGTTATTTGCCTTTTCTTTCTTAAAAACTGTTATGCACAAACAGAGTCTTACATATAACAAGCATTGATGTGTGCCAACATTGCCAGAACATGCTCATTTAATACGTGAAGGAAGTATGCTTACACTTTGGCTTTGAAAGTACATTGGTAAACATTTAATTTAGCAACTACAGATTCACAAATTTCTTTGGATATAATTAGGACTAGCCTGAACTTTCCCTTGAAATAAAGTTTTTGGGGTGTTTTGAAAAGTTTGGTTAAATTTTTATTTTTTCATGCCCATATCAGGACTGGAGACAAAAGTACCAGAAAAGAACTCAAGGTTTTTCTAACCCTAAAAGGAAAGAGAGTTAGGCAAATCTCATGAGAAGGCCAGGTTGAAAAGATTTCAGGATCCTTTTTGCAGAACCAAAAGATTCACATAAGCTTCTAAACCCCAAATCTTTGGAGATTTGCCCATCTCTAGTGATTAAGGCCTACTTTTTAAAAATGTGCATGCACTTTTGCACACACACAGCTTGCAAGTACAATTCAAGGATATGCAAAAGGAGTAAAGATTTAGTAACTTATTGTGTACCATTCCAAAAAGTAATGCATATCTTCATTTTGTCATCATCTACTCGCAGGAAGTGGAGGGTAACAGTTTGCCAGGGAAATTATAATAAAGCCATCAAGGTTCCATAATTAAGAGGTGGTTGAGCGGGGATAGTGAGCGTTGGGGTGCCCTTCCCAGTTTCTGCTCTGTGTTAAAAGTCCCATGTATTAAAAGTGTTAAGCTTCCCACTGATATGTATTTTTCTTTCTGTTTAAGCTAAAAAGTGTATTGACTCTCTCCATGCGGGGGAACCTTGACTTGCAATCACAGTGCATTTTCTCAGGGAAAACAACATATCCATTACAGGTTTCAGAGGAACAGCCGTGTTAGTCTGTATTCGCAAAAAGAAAAGGAGTACTTGTGGCACCTTAGAGACTAACCAATTTATTTGAGCATGAGCTTTCGTGAGCTACAGCTCACTTCATCGGATGCAT